>NC_064645.1:592658297-593908297 GCF_023864345.2 Schistocerca serialis cubense | reverse complement strand
TCCTGGTAGTGCAGAACCGCGCTTTATCGAGCAGCCCAAGCTTCTAGTCATGGCATCAACCCAAAAGCAGAAGTTTGTGTTGTGGTGTCAATGGCAACCTATACATGGGACGTTAAGATTCTAGTCCAGCAGCTCCTAGTCTCCATCCATTGGCTCTGTATGACACAGTATGTTAATGGGAGTCCATTAGCTGCAGTCGGATGGCAGATGCAGATGTAAAGCGAGTACGACGTGCACAGTGTTCTATACGGTGATCCCATCTTGTAGTAGTCAGAAGTGGTTCTACATCTGCATACATATTCCGCAATCCACCATGTGTTGCACGCCGGAGGACACGTTGAACTACAATTAGCCATTTCCTGTCCTGCTAGAAAATGGACCAAGGGAAAGACGATGGTCTATATACCTCCATATGAGCACTAATTAATTTTATCCTCTTGATCCTTTTGAGAAATGTGCATTGGCGGCGATAGAATGGTTCTGCAGTCAGTTTCAACTGTCAATTCTCCCACTTTTGTAGCTAGTGTTTCGCGAAAAGAACGTAGTCTTCACTCCACAATTTTCCATTTGAGTTCATGAAGCATCTGCTTGCGTCTTGATCGAACCCACAGGCACCATCACGCCCCTGAAATGGTTCGACGTCTTCCTTCAGTCGGACGTGGTGAGGATCCCAAACGCTGGAGGAGTACTCTAGGATGGGTTTCACAAGTTTTCTATGTGCGTTCTCCTTCGTAGAAGATCTGTACTCCCTAAAACTCTCCCAACGAACCGAAGTCAACCACTCGGTTTTTCAACAAACGCGCTTACATACTTGTTCCAACTCATATCAATCTACAACATTACGCCTACGTACGAGGCCTGTTCAGAAAGTAAGCTCCGATTGATTGCCAAATTGAAACCACAGTGAACATCAGAAATGTTTTACTTGTAACAATTAGCTACACCTTTCAGCTACTTCTCTACGTAGTCGCCGTTCTGACTTAGACATTTGTCATAGCGTTGTACCAACTTTTCAATAGCCTCATCATAGAAGGCAGCCGCCAGTGCTTTCCGCCAATTCTCCACGCTGGCCTACACCTCGTTGTCTGTGTCAAAATGTTGTCTTCAAAGACAGCGGTTCATGTGACCAGAGATGAAACTCAGGGGGAGACAATTGCGGACTGTATTGTGGGTAATCTAACATTTCCATTTGAAAACGATGCAGGAGCATCTTCATTGCCCCTGCAGAAACTGGCTGAGAATTGTCTTGAAGAAGAAACAGCACGACAGTTATGTAATGTTAGCTGCATAGCTTCAGGCGAAATTTCTCACCAGGCCCTCGTACTTGGCCGCAGACACTATTTTCTAGACATCTTTACGCACTCACTGCGAGCTCAGAAATGAGAAGAGCGACGTGATGCTAACTGGGGTTATACTAGAGACACTACCCAACATATCTGTGCAAAGCTTTATCGGATTTTCATAGTCGTTTCCATTTCGCGACCTATCGGAGCTTACTTTCTGAACGCCCCTCGTATTTAATCGATGTGACTGTGCCAAGCGATAGGCTACTAATCCTGCAGTCCAACGTTATGGGATACTCTTTCGTAATCATATACATTAACTTGCACTATTTTTACATTTAGAACAAGCTCCCACTCATAACATCAACTAGAATATTATTCGAAGTCATCCCTTATTCTTCCACGGTCATTCCACGACGACTCTTTCCCGTACACCACAGCGTCATCAGCAAGCAACCATAGACTGCTGCTCAACCTGTGCGTCAGGTTATTTGCATGTGAAGGCAGTAAGATGAGTTTCATCACGTTTACCTGGGGGCTTCTGGCGGTACCCTTGTCTGTGAAGAACACTTGCTGTCGTGGACAACAATCTGGCTTCTGTTACTTAAGACCATTAACCGTTTGGAATAACAATTCACTGCGGGAGTGTAGCGTTCCGTAACTAGTCGTTTGACGAAACGAGATTAAGCTTTGAATTGTGTGAGGCAGAAATAAAATATCCGTCGTGATATTCCTGATCACTTGTAGCTAAATACACTGCATCTATCGTCAATGTTGTTAGAAAACAAATGCCGGTACAAGATCTTGTTTTCCAAATCAGCCAGTTTCTACATTCACGTCTCATATTAAGCTATATGGAAAATATGCTTCACTGAGATGGTTCAGCAACAAGAACTCGTGAATAATGTTTTTTTGTCACCGTGAAAAACTACGTTTGCAGATTTGGAACAAATTTAGAAAGTAACAATTGCAAGAACATTAATACGATATTACTTATTTAGTTTAGGCGATGACTATATGACACAATTGTTTGCAGCTGGTCGCAGAAATGTTCCAGCATCACAGTTCCAAATCACGCATATCACCGGCCATGAACAGTCATATCGACCAGTCATAGTAATTAGTATAACTGTATTGTAATTTTACCCTCATATACACTTTTATTTGCAATCAGCAGCTGCACAAATTAGTACAACGGTTGCTACTGTAACCCCTCGATCAAACAGATCACCTATTGCAGACAATTTGTTTGCTAGTTGACCCTTAATCGAAGTGGTGTTTGTGTAATCAGTTAACTGGTAATTGCTGCGCTGTTTGTGCAGGCTAGCACGGGTGGCCGATCCTCCTCCTATGTAAATTAATTTTCCAGCTGTTTTATCGAAACTGATGAACATTCGTCCATTCCCTGACTAGAGCATACGTAATAATTTGAAATAATCAACAGTGTAGATTGACAACTAGATATGCTAGGTAATTACAAGATGCGCCTTCTCTCCAGCGACTACCACGCTGGCGTTGCTAAGATGAAGCAAAGCACTGGACATTCGTCGAATAGGGTTGTGATCTTATCGTCGCAGTAGAATAACATTCATATCTCAGAAACGAATCTTATGACTTGAGTCAGAAGCTAATTGAATAAACAATCAGCGGAAATGATAAATACCGACTTAGCGGCATGTCGATGAGACAATTTAGTGGCCTAATTTCCCGATATATATGTCACACCATCTTTCGCGTTTGACTATCCTTGCAGTGCAGAGATAACTGGTTCAGCTGGTAACTCACAGGACATCCATTCAAATGAACGCCTCTTCAAAACTCACCTACCAACTAATTTAAAGTTTTCTGTGGATTCCCAAATTGCTTGACGCAAATGACGAATGATTCATCTGCGGCCAATGTCCATACCCGTCCTTTACCAATTTCAGCTTATTCTCCTCCTACTCGAATGACGTCGTTGATGAGACGGTAACGCAAATCTTCTTACTTTCCCTACTTCGGTCAGTTCTAGCAGATTTCGTTAGCGCTACAAAGGAAAAACTATCGCGCACGTTCTGGAGCGTTTCAGTGTTGATGTCAGGTATCGTACGATTGGAGTTCGATAAGTAAGGCAACACAGCTTTTCTGAAAGATTGTTTTATTCAGGATTCCAGTACACCATAATATACAAAACTCTGTTGGTCACAAAAACTAATTTCTCAACATTATTTCCGTTCAGTGCGACGATCTTACACCACCTCACTAGGAGTGCCTGTAAGCTTGCGTAGTACCATTCTACTGGTGCTTACATAAAGATGAAGCACCATTATTACAGCTATGCTGTGGTGATAGTTTTGCCACTTAGTTACACACTTATTGTCATTTTCACGTCCATATTTCAGTTTTACCAAGTATAGCTTCATATTAAACTATTATGATGTGTACTCGAGAAATACACTTTGTTTACATACAAACATGGGGTCTTTGACGACAGCCCACTTGTTTGTATGTAATCATAGTGTATTTCACGAGTGCACATCATAATAGTGTTATATGAAGCTCTACTTGGTAAAACTGAAATATGGACGTGAAAATGACCATATAAGTAAGTGGCGAAACTATCACCACAGCATAGCTGTAACAATGGTGCTTCATCTTTATGTAAGCACAGATATATTTTCGTCACATGCTGCTTTACCACTTACAATTGTCCCACTTGTATCTGTGTAGCCACCAGCAAATAATTTTTTTGCATTTATACAGTGATCTCCAAACGTACAAACATGTACAAAAATGTATAAACACCTGAAGATGGGCGCAAGCCCGAAACCGGTCGTGTGACAGACAATTTTCTACATCCCATAAAGGAACAGTTACGGAGTTAAACAGCATCCACTATGGATAAAATTCATTTAACTTCTTTTATTTTTCTCAATGGTCGCAAAACCTTTGGTGCTTAGACTACCGGTTCCGCTCAACAGTCACCATCTTCATCTGCAAATATCGGTGCTGATTTGGTGCTTTAGTTTGCGGAGCCTTTTGTCTCTGTCGTAAACCAGACATGGCACTAGCTTCACACGCTGCGACATGGTCGCGGAATGAGTGTCCACACGTTCTGACATTATAGGAATCGCACCCTTGTGGGGCCGGCCACACCTACGACATCGGGTCAGTTTGCACAACACTGTTGCGATGCTTACAGATACCTTGTCCAACAACTCACAGTGGTTTCGTTCACTGCCTGGCCTCCGCAGACATTCTGCAAACGTCTATGAATATCTGCGATGCTCTGGTTGCCGTAAAAAGGAGGCACCGACAGCTCCCTGTCTGTAAAGCGTCTCCGTTACAGACGACATTCTGAAGGCTATGTCTAGCACCACCACCAATCAGAATTTCATGAAAGCATAAATGTCGGAGCGGGAATATTCCACTAAGTCCCACACCACATTCTGTGTTTTGATCAACCATCTACATTTACATCTATTGGATACTCTGCAAATCACACTTAAGTGCCTGGATGAGGGTTCATCGTACCACCTTCACAATTCTCTATTATTCCAGTCTCGTATAGCGCGCGGAAAGAACGAACACCTATATCTTTCTGTGGGAGCTCTGATTTCCCTTATTTCCCACAATGTAGGTCGGTGTCAACAAAATATTATCGCATTGGGAGGAGAAAGTTGGTGATTGGAATTTCGTGAGAAGATTCCGTCGCAACGAAAAACGTCTTTCTTTCAATGATGTCCACCCAAATTCCTGTATCATTTCAGTGGCACTCTCTCTCATATTTCGCGATAATAAAAAACGCGCTGCGCTTCTTTGAACTTGATGTACTCCAAGGTAAGGATCTGACGCCACGTGGCAGTGTTCTGAAAGAGAGCGGACATGCGTAGTGTAGGCAGTCTCCTTACTAGATCTGTTACACTTTCTAAGTGTCCTGCCAATAAAACGTAGTCTTTGGTTAGCCTTCCTCACAACATTCTCCATGTGTTCAAGCCGGCCGGAGTGGACGAGCGGTTCTAGGCGCTACAGTCTGGAACCGCGCGACCACTACGGTCGCAGGTTCGAATCCTGCCTCGGGCATGGATGTGTGTCATGTCCTTAGGTTAGTTAGGTTCAAGTAGTTCTAAGTACTAGGGGACTGATGACCTCAGCAGTTAAGTCCCATAGTGCTCAGAGCCATTTGACCATTTTCTATTTGTTCGTTTAGATTTAAGTTGCTCGTAATTGTAGTTCCTAAGTATTTGGTTGAATTTATGGCCTATAGATTTGACTGATTTATCGTGTAACCGAAGTTTAAGGAATTTCTTTTAGCACTCATGTAGATGACCTCACAGTTCTCGTAATTTGGGGTCAACTGCCAATTTTCGCACCATTCAGAAATCTTTTGTCAATCGTTTTGCAATTTATTTTGATTTTCTGATGACTTTATTAGTCGATAAACGTCAGCCTCATCTGCAAACAACCTAGGACGGCTGCTCAGATTGTCTCCCACATCGTTTACGTAGATAAGGAACAGAAAAGGGCCTGTAACACTACCTTGGGAAACACCAGAAATCACTTGTGTTTTATTCGATGACTTTCCGCCTATAACGTACCTTTACCTCTTCTAATGCTGGCTGTTGCCGGCCGTTGTGGCCGAGCACTTCTAGGCGCTTCAGTCCGGAACCGCGTTGCTGCTACGGTCGCAGGTTAGAATCCTGCCTCGGGCATGGATGTGTGTGCTGTCCTTAGGTTAGTTACGTTAAAGTAGTTCTAAGTCTAGGGGACTGATGACCTGAGCCATTTGAACCATTTTTTTATCTACTTTTGGCGGAGACTTGCCACGAGAACGCACAAGTTATAATTTTCGCAACGGATATTTTAAAGTGACTGGAGTCGCCCTGACACTTGTACGTTCCCCAGCAGGAGTACGGTATTCTCATTAGTTAAGTCAATTGTCGTGTGATAGCCTAATTGTTTCCCAATCGTATGCTGTGAATGCGATCGCACGTCAGAACAATCAGACAAAATGCAGTTCTCTTTTAAGAGATAAGTTAAAACATGTATAAAATGTACACTAGTGACAAGATTAATGAGCACAGGAAATTACTTTCTACTAAAGGATAAATTCCGTGATTTCAACATATTTATTCGTCATAAACACAATTCAAAGACACTAGACAATAGTTTCAACTCTCAGGTTCTGCCTGACTCTCAATATTGGCACTTAAACTGCCCGGCTCTGCCCTATAATGCAATCGCGATCTCTAATTACGCGCGGAGTATCTTACAAAAATGGTTCAAATGGCTCTGAGCACAATGGGACTCAACTGCTGTGGTCATCAGTCCCCTACAACTTAGAACTACTTAAAGCTGACCAACCCAACGACATCACACACATCCATGCCCGAGGCAGGATTCGAACCTGCGACCATAGCGGTCACGCGGTTCCAGACTGGAGCGCCTAGAACCGCACGGCTACTCCAGTATCTTACATCCTTCGTTGTACTGAATAGCAAGAAGGAACTACTATCTCAATGAACAGTGTGAAACCTCAGTGCAAAACAGAATAGAACACTTGATTCAGCAATGTACAATTACTTTCCTACACGCAGGTGCATAAGCAAGGTCACAGTAGTGATCAGATGCTATAGCCGCAGAACTTCTTGCCTCAGCTAGATAATAGTAAAATTGAACTTCACCAAAATTACAGCCGAAATCGTCCGTCGACTGCTGTGGACACAAGACGACCGTCGCGCTCCACGACCCGGCAACGACTCTTTAGCGCCATGTCCAAGGAAAGACTTCACAGCTCCACGCTCTAGGAACGACAGCTATCTCACTTTTCTCCACTTTGTCCGCGCTCATGGTCTTTCCTCCCTCCTTACATTTTGGTGGTGAATCGTCTTTCCGGGAGTCGCTCGTTTCCGAACGCCGACCAATCTCAGTTTAGAATCCAGACTGAAGTTTCTGGAAGTTCTCTCTATGTCCATGTGGATTTCCGCGAATACTTGCTGCCACGTGTTTAGGGCGGACCCGCTGCCCTCCCACGCCTGCCCCCCGGACACGTGTTTCCCGTTTTGCAGGTGGTTCAGCTCCCGGGCATCCCATCCCGAGATTAGCACCGGAAGCGGCTGCGCCGTCCTATTGTTCGAAGGAATGCGTGAGATCCCTGTGTCCTTCCGTTCTACCACGAGTTTCACAGCTCTGCTTTTTCCCCAGTCACCCAACATGCAGACATTCTACAATAAATAAAGTGTACTAGGCGATGTCAGTCACATACATGTTTTCAATGAACTAGCACAAACCTGTCTTTTCTATCACTGAAGGGGCTTACTTCTGTCGTACTGGATGTAAGCTCAGTATGTAAAACAACGCCACCTTACACGCCAGTTACTACGAATTGTGATCTCTCTGACAGGAAATTGTTCGAGAGAAAATTTTTTTGCGTAGCTTAGTGAACGCCCCCATATAACGGAGATTGCCGTTCTGTAGCATTGCCGGGGACCTACTAGTTTCTTTACGCCACATTATGGGAGACGTCTTTATTTAATGCTGCACACTGATCCTTTTCTGGGCGAGAGGACCATCACAACAGAGACCGAGAGAGCTTCCTCCAAAACATGTGTCGGATACTGTGTTCACACTATCGCACTCAGTCGGTACTAGTTCCAGTATCCAACGGTGATTATCACAATGTCGGATAATTCAGTGGCTTTGGTTATAACCAGTCTAGGCTGGATTAAGAACTCAACTACTACAAGCCAGTCCTGGTGATCATTCTCAGCACCAGATTCAAAACATTTTATCAAAAGTAAATTAATGATCCTTCACGTTAGTTATACCCGCTGCTTATACGTTTAGCTAAGTAAATAAAAATTAAATATGACTAATAGATTCCGTATTTGCAGTGATCTACAAGCAACAGAGATTCATTCACTGTGCATAATAGCATTGAGCAAGAAGCTGATTACTGTGGAGATGGGATCGTCAAATATTCTTTAAAAAATTCTTGCGCGTGACAAACGATGGATTGAACAGTACACAACACATTTGGGAAAATGAACATCGTATATGGTACAAGTCCGATATTTCTAATGGTACTGACGAAGTTAGGCTGCATGGATTAATTTCACGATGGAGTTTCTCCGATGTTCAGTAGCGCGAGTATGATCTAACTAGGCGATATCACGTTAGTCACTACTCTATTCCTTTTTTTATTTTCCTTGATAAATCGAGAAGTTTCCTTCCCTTATACTACGATCATATAGCTCCTAGCTGTATCCCCTACTTGTTTATTCGACAGCCCCTTCTCTTCTCTGTTGGCTATGACACGTCTTTGACGTTTTCTCCCGTCTTGTTAGAACTCCATTCCTTGAAACGTCACTAGCCCTCATTTAATTTCTTCTGCATGTGTACTATCCACAGAAATATTTGTTTGTTAGTGCATCTGCGAGGCAGTTCTGCGAAACATGTCGTATCTCTGGCTGTCCTAATTGTCATCACTGCAAAAAAAAAAAAAAAAATGGTTCAAATGGCTCTAAACACTATGGAACATAACGTCTGAGGTTATCCGTCCCCTAGACTTAGAACTACATAACCTAACTAATCTAATGACATCACACACATCCATGCTCGAGGCACGATTCGAACCAGCGACCGTAGCAGCAGTGCGATTGCGGATTGAAGTGCCTAGAAACGTTAGGCCATAGCGGCCAGCTGTCATCATTGCAAAAATTAGTCCTGCTACATATAATAATTTTAAGCAGGTACATAAAAATTAAAGGATGGTAATAGATACTAAACATCTAACGCTAACAGAAAATTCTTTGCTGACTACAATTTGGAGAGTTAAATATAGCATCAAGCAAACAAACTCTTATCAATGCAATTAGCCTGAATCTGAACAATATTTTTGTAGAAGTAATTAGCAACGAAGTACAAAACACTAATATTATGAGGGGTTAATTTACTGCTCCTTTTCGCTTACCCTCCCTGTATATCCTATCTTGGTAATCTATTACTCCGTCGCTATGTAAAGTGGGATTTCAACTTCTACAGTTTACTAAAAAGTTGATTCGCCTAAATGGAATTCGTAATTCTAGGGCACACACACTTCGACGAAGTTGTACTTAAAGTTTTAAAAGGACATTGTGAATTATTAATCAATTACAAAGTAATGTCTGGGTTGGCTTTCCGGCGTTTCCTCAACGTTATTCAATGATTCTATGATTTCGTGTTGCTAGTCCAGTTACCTAGTCCATTCTCGGCTCTATAAGCAGAATATACTAAAAGACAAATATTAGGTTCCTTGCAAAATATGTTATATATTAACTTCCTTCTTATAGTCAGTCTCTTTCCAGTCATGAGAATGACAGTCTTAAGCAGCAGCATCCTTCGACAAATTCTTCTCGGCTTCCTTGCTGTGTCCTTTTTAACTCTGAACACTTTCTTTCACTATACCTTTACGAAGATTACATTGTGAGTTCTCATACGAACACTGAATGACACGTCGCTTACTAGGAGATTCCTTTTCATTGCCTTTTGCGGACCATACTCAGCTGATCTTTATACACTCCTGGAAACTGAAATAAGAACACCGTGAATTCATTGTCCCAGGAAGGGGAAACTTTATTGACACATTCCTAGGGTCAGATACATTACATGATCACACTGACAGAACCACAGGCACATAGACACAGGCAACAGAGCATGCACAATGTCACCACTAGTACAGTGTATATCCACCTTTCGCAGCAATGCAGGCTGCTATTCTCCCATGGAGACGATCGTAGAGATGCTGGATGTAGTCCTGTGGAACGGCTTGCCATGCCATTTCCACCTGGCGCCTCAGTTGGACCAGCGTTCGTGCTGGACGTGCAGACCGCGTGAGACGACGCTTCATCCAGTCCCAAACATGCTCAATGGGGGACAGATCCGGAGATCTTGCTGGCCAGGGTAGTTGACTTACACCTTCTAGAGCACGTTGGGTGGCACGGGATACATGCGGAAGTGCATTGTCCTGTTGGAACAGCAAGTTCCCTTGCCGGTCTAGGAATGGTAGAACGATGGGTTCGATGACGGTTTGGATGTACCGTGCACTCTTCAGTGTCCCCTCGACGATCACCAGTGGTGTACGGCCAGTGTAGGAGATCGCTCCCCACACCATGATGCCGGGTGTTGGCCCTGTGTGCCTCGGTCGTATGCAGTCCTGATTGTGGCGCTCACCTGCACGGCGCCAAACACGCATACGACCATCATTGGCACCAAGGCAGAAGCGACTCTCATCGCTGAAGACGACACGTCTCCATTCGTCCCTCCATTCACGCCTGTCGCGACACCACTGGAGGCGGGCTGCACGATGTTGGGGCGTGAGCGGAAGACGGCCTAACGGTGTGCGGGACCGTAGCCCAGCTTCATGGAGACGGTTGCGAATGGTCCTCGCCGATACCCCAGGAGCAACAGTGTCCCTAATTTGCTGGGAAGTGGCGGTGCGGTCCCCTACGGCACTGCGTAGGATCCTACGGTCTTGGCGTGCATCCGTGCGTCGCTGAGGTCCGGTCCCAGGTCGACGGGCACGTGCACCTTCCGCCGACCACTGGCGACAACATCGATGTACTGTGGAGACCTTAAGCCCCACGTGTTGAGCAATTCGGCGGTACGTCCACCCGGCCTCCCGCATGCTCACTATACGCCCTCGCTCAAAGTCCGTCAACTGCACATACGGTTCACGTCCACGCTGTCGCGGCATGCTACCAGTGTTAAAGACTGCGATGGAGCTCCGTATGCCACGGCAAACTGGCTGACACTGACGGCGGCGGTGCACAAATGCTGCGCAGCTAGCGCCATTCGACGGCCAACACCGCGGTTCCTGGTGTGTCCGCTGTGCCGTGCGTGTGATCATTGCTTGTACAGCCCTCTCGCAGTGTCCGGAGCAAGTATGGTGGGTCTGACACACCGGTGTCAATGTGTTCTTTTTTCCATTTCCAGGAGTGTAGTTGAGGACTCTTTAAATAAACGGATTTAAAATTTCATTTGAGACCTACGCTCATAGAGAACTACCACACCGGAATGAAAGGAAAATTCGGCCTTTCTTGTTTTCAGATGGTAATTGGTCTTTAAATTCAGTGGTAGGATCTCCAGCCGTCGTGCTTTTATAATCTGAGAATATTATATTAAGGAAGACTGATATCCAAAGCTGATTTACAGCAAAGCGAGCAGCATTTAAATACCGTTTTCACCTACTGCCGAGTTTTTAGGTTCCGTAAGAAAAATATGTGAAGAACGTGTCTCCCGAGAACAAAAAGCACGCCGTCCTTGGTGAAACCTGTAGGCCTTAGGTTAAGTGGACGGCTAGAAGTACTGAAAAGATACGAGGGCTCGCGTGGTTAGAGAATGAACGAGAACACGAGAGAGTGACGTGCAGAGAGAGACAGAGAGAGAGAGAGAGAAAGAGAGAATGTGAGAGAGACGGAGGGCGGTGGGAAGGGGGAGTTTTCACGGAGTGAAACTGCTGGAGGATGAACGGGCCTTCAGCTGAGGAAGAGGAGGCTCATGCGTTGGGCCCCACCAGGGAGCCAGAGTGAGTTCGGGGCTTCCTGTGCGTGGGGCTCATTTGCATGCCGCTCGCGAGGTGCGCTGTGCCCTTCACCTCGGTTCCCCATTCCCGGCTCTTCCGCTGAACACAAAACTCGTAGCGCGCGCTGAACTTCGTGCGTAACCCTGAGCTTCGCAGAAATTAACAGAGTTTACAGTTGTCGAAACCTCCCTTTAGGCGTAAACTGGCTGCGAGCCTTCGTTTACAGCGCGACATTTTCCCAGCCATTCCGTTCATGCACGCCTAAAACTGCCTGCGTAAGGAAAGAGCCGCGGAAAGTGCAACAGACACCTCAGTGAAGCGATCGACGTAGTACACACTCAGAGCCCTTACAAGCTGGTGTTTATTTGAATTTTTATACTTCAGTTGCTGCATTCTCTTTATTGTTGGTTCGCCGGTCGTCTGGTGTGGCTGTGGAATACAGCAAAAGAAAAAAATTAATTTCACTTTAAAACAACAGTCATTCAAGAGGATAGTACAAACAACGTTTGGCCGTCTCACAAACTCGCGTGTGGAAGAAGCAGTAATAGGCAGCCGTGGCGTTGAGAATCAACAGTAAGAGTCCGGATGGACTATGAATTCGGTTCCACAGAGAGTACTTTTCGGCATTGGCCCCTTACGTCTCCCGCATGATGGGAGCATCTCTCTCCACTGCAAGATCCAAGCGACTGGTAAAAAGCGTAGGTTACATCTGTACGCCAGAAGTGTAAAAGACCGGTCCCACAAAATTACAGAGCAGTATTCCTAACATAAGTATTGAGCAAGTTCTACATTCGAATGTAATACATTTTCTTCAGATAGGAAAACTTCTGTCCAGATATCTTGTAGCATAGCTTGCGAGAAACCCAGCTTGGCCTTTTCTTACACGATATCTAGCGAATCATGAATAAAGGGCACAGGCAGATTCTATATCTCTAGATTTCCGGAAAGCGTCTGACACAGTGCTCCAAGGCAGACAGGCAAGTTAAAACCCTGCCTACTGAAAAGGTTCTTGGATATGTGAAAGGCTCGTAGAATTCTTAAGCTATGGAGCCCAATATGTTATGAGAAGGTAAGTACATTTCAGAAGCAAGGCTATCGTCCTTAGTGTCCCAGTGAAGTGTGACAATACCGCACTTGTGTTTAAGTCATCAGAGGTTTCACTGGTTCAAATGGTTCAAATGGCTCTGGGCATTATGGGACTTAACTTCTGAGATCATCAGCCCCCTAGAACTTAGAATTAGTTAAACCTAACTAACCTAAGGACATCACACACATCCATGCCCGAGGCAGGATTCGAACCTGCGACCGTAGCGCTTAGAACCGCTCGGCCACCCCGGCCGGCTTTCACTGGATCGGTGTGTCCAACACGAATTCCTCTCACTGATCAACTTCTTCATCTCAAAGTAGCAATTGGAGCCTACGTCCTCAATTACTTCGTAGATGTATTCCAATCTAAGTCACCCTCTACAGGTCCCTATAGTACCAAGTTCTCCATCTGTTCCTTTCTTCGCTGATTCTCCGGAAAACCTCCTCATTTCTTACCTTATCAGTCCTCCTTATTTTCAACATACTTCAGCAGCACTACATCTCCAACGCTTCGTTTACTTCCGTTCCAGTTTTGTCACTACCATAAACTGCTGTGTCCCAGACGTACATTCTCAGAAACTGCTTCCTCAAACAAAGGCTTATTTGGACAATGGCAGATTTCTCTTTGCCAGGAGTGCCTTTATTACCAGTGCTAGTCTCCCTCTTATCTCCTCCTCCCTCCGTCCATCATGGCTTATTTTCTATGAAAGGTAGCAGAATTCGTTAACTTTTTCCGCTATGTGACATCAATTTTGGTGCTAAGTTTCTCGCTGTTCATATCTCCGCTGCTTCTCATTACGTTCGTCTCCCTTCGATTTCCTCTCAATCCATAATTTGTGTCTGCTAGACTGTGCATTCCTTCCAACAGATCCAGTAATTTTTCTTTCACATTCACTGAGTATAGCAACGTCATCAGCGCATCTTTTCATTGATAATCTGTCACCCTGAATATTAACCCCATCCTTGAACTTTCCGTTTACATCCATCATCTCTCCATCGGAAGACTGCTTCCGTTTCTTACACCACTTTAATGCGAGCCCTTCGTTCTTGGTCTTCCACTCTCATTGTTCCCTCTTGGTTCTTGTACATTCTGAATATTGCCCGTCTTTCCCAAGAGCTTACTCCTATTTTTCTCATAATTTAGAATATCTTCTTTCTAAGCCGCCAATCGCTATAAGCCTGTCTTGCTTTTATTGTGTCTTGCTTCCATTATCAAATGGACTGTCAGAACTGCCTCTCAAATGCCTTTACTCATAAGGCCAAACCGATCGTCATCAAAAAATGCACAGTTTTTTACATTCTTCTGCATATTATTCTTGTCAGTAACTAGGATCCATGAGCTGTTATGCTGAATTTGCGATACTTCTCGCACTTACCAGCTCTTGCTACCTCCAATTTGAATAGTCGGATGGTTGCCACTTCCCACAATGACATAAAAAGTTCCGATAGAATGTTGTGTACCGCTTCTGCCTTATGTGATCTTTACTCCTGCAAAGTTATAGTAAATTCTAATACTGGATCATTTATCTCTGATGTACGGGTTCCAATTTCTTCTTCTATCACATATCACGTAATTGCTTCCTTCCATAGAGCCCTCCAATGTACTCCTGCCACCTGTCGGCTCTGTAAAAAATTGGCGACTATTCTGTTGTGTATGGTGAATGGCAGTTTCTTCTACGTATAGAAAAATGAAAGTTAATGCAAATGAGCAAGATAAACAATTCTTTCATGTACGAATCAATTATTATCAGTGCGCCGCTTGATACAGTCAAGTCGATAAATATATAGGCGAGACGTAACAAAAGATCAAGCGCGTAATATCACTAGAACGGACGGCGAGTGGTAGATTATGGTTTAGTGAGACAGTTTTACAAAAATGTAGTTCGCATACAAAGACAAACGCTTGTAGGACAACAGTGTGTTCAGTTCCTGAGTACTGCTCATGTTTTCTGGATCCCCACTAGGTCGAATTAAAGAGAGAGATCAGAGCAATTTAATGGCATGCTGCTAGATTTACTTACGGTAGATTCGATCAACAACAAAGTGTTATGGAGATATCCTGAACTCAAGTGGCTTCCTTTACGCGAAGCACTGTTAAGAAAATTTAGAGAATCTATATTCATAGCTGACTGCAGGACGATTCCACTGTGACTAACGTACTTTTAGGGTACGAAGATTGGATGAAAGAAAGCACAAACACAGTCGTCTTTGCCTTGGTCCGTTTGCGTGTGAAACAGGAAGGGGAATGATTAATAGTGGTACAAAGTGCCCTCTGTCATGCACCGTGCGATGGCTTGCAAGGTGTGACTGTTCATGTAGATGTAGATAGTCATAAGCAACTCTCTGTTGGAACCACAGTTCCCAAAATTTGTCTATGAGACAGAACCCATCATTGAGCGAGCCACTTCCTCGCATTTTATTAGAACCCTCCCTCATTATGTGAAAGATTTGAATAACAACTCCAGTTTCAATAACCTTTAGTCTACTGAAACAATAACAACGACTACCAATTCCCCTGTACGCAGTCGCCACTTATTTATATGATTCTTTCCAGCCAGCTCTTCCTCAGTTTGCAGTATTCTTAGCTGGTACGGCTTCCTTAAATTTCCCTTCCCAAAAACTCACTATATCAGGAAATACATACTTCGTACACCCATAAATGAGCCGTGTAGAAGTATCGACCTTGCTATATCGGGGTCAAGAAGTACGTTTTCGGCTGTTTTTCAGACACAAGCTATGCATCTGAACTGTATAGGCACAAGTGTTGTAGAGGGTGATCAGAAGAAGCTGATTATTTAAATCGAAGGAGGACAGGGGAGGAAGGAAAGAAATGGGATTTTTGATATAGCTGCATCAGGAGTTTGTGCATCAGCGGCGACGAGTGAAAATGTATGTCGCACAGGGATTCTAACCCGGGACCTCCTGCTTATTAGGCAGTTGCGTTTACCGGACACCGTATTTGTCGTAACTGCGCGGACTACCTCAGCACACCTCCCGCTCGCAGGACATCACCTCCCGGCCGAAGCACATTCCCAGCAAGCGCCACCTATCAGCCATCCCTGTCCATATCGTACACGTTCGCTGCTTCGAGATTTCTGCAGGAGGTCGTACGAAAGTGTGCATCTGAAGTTAATGTGGTGGATACACGTCCGAAAGAACAGAAAGAGGGAACTGAGTTGTAGAGCGGAACTGGGGACGCGAGGTGGGGACAGAGCTGCGACCACGAGCGTGGCGCGGCTATCTGCAAGTAACTACGGAGACCGGCAGAGAGCGCACCGAGCTAAGAGAGCGGTGGACGCAGCAGCTGGTGGCGAGGTGGGGAGCTTAGGGACAAAAGTTGTAGTCCTTAGCCACTGCTCGACTATTTTCTATTACCGTGTGCTTTTCGGGAGGGCACCGGCGAGGACAGAGGAACTTACAACTTATATTCGACTAGGTACGAGGGCAGTTCAATAAGTAATGCAACATATTTTTTTTTCTCGGCCAATTTTGATTGAAAAAACCGGAAATTTCTTGTGGAATATTTTCAAACATTCCTGCTTCGTCTCGTACAGTTTCATTGACTTCCGACAGGTGGCAGCTCCGTACGGAGCTGTTAAAATGGCGTCTGTAACGGATGTGCGTTGCAAACAACGGGCAGTGATCGAGTTTCTTTTGGCGGAAAACAGGGCATCTCAGATATTCATAGGCGCTTGCAGAATGTCTACGGTGATCTGTCAGTGGACAAAAGCACGGTGAGTCGTTGGGCAAAGCGTGTGTCATCATCGCCGCAAGGTCAAGCAAGACTGATCTCCCGCGTGCGGGCCGGCCGTGCACAACTGTGACTCCTGCAATGGCGGAGCATGCGAACACACTCGTTCGAGATGATCGACGGATCACCATCAAACAACTCAGTGCTCAACTTGACATCTCTGTTGGTAGTGCTGTCACAATTGTTCACCAGTTGGGATATTCAAAGGTTTGTTCCCGCTGGGTCCCTCGTTGTCTAACCGAACACCATAAAGAGCAAAGGAGAACCATCTGTGCGTAATTGCTTGCTCGTCATGTGGCTGAGGGTGACAATTTCTTGTCAAAGATTGTTACAGGCGATGAAACATGGGTTCATCACTTCGAACCTGAAACAAAACGGCAATCAATGGAGTGACGCCACACCCACTCCCCTACCAAGAAAAAGTTTAAAGCCATACCCTGAGCCGGTAAAGTCATGGTTACAGTCTTCTGGGACGCTGAAGGGGTTATTCTGTTCGATGTCCTTCCCCATGGTCAAACGATCAACTCTGAAGTGTATTGTGCTACTCTTCAGAAATTGAAGAAACGATTTCAGCGTGTTCGTAGGCACAAAAATCTGAACGAACTTCTCCTTCTTCATGACAACGCAAGACCTCACACAAGTCTTCGCACCCGAGAGGAGCTCACAAAACTTTGTTCTTCCTCATGCACCCTACAGCCCCGATCTCGCACCGTCGGATTTCCATATGTTTGGCCTAATGAAGGAAGCAATCCGTGGGAGGCACTACGCGGATGATGAAGAGTTATTGATGCAGTACGACGTTGGCTCCGACATCGACCAGTGGAATGGTACCGTGCAGGCATACAGGCCCTCATTTCAAGGTGGCGTAAGGCTGTAGCATTGAATGGAGATTACGTTGAAAAATAGTGTTGTGTAGCTAAAAGATTGGGGAATAACCTGGTGTATTTCAATGCTGAATAAAACAACCCCTGTTTCATAACAAAAATGTGTTGCACTACTTATTGAACTGCCCTCGTACTAAGAAAGATGGAACGTGAATCTGGGGAATCGATAGATTTAACGAAAAGTGATGCTACGTTTATGCCATGTGATTGAAGTGTACTATAGGTCTGTTCCACACTGATAGAATCTGACTGTCGAGTATGTAGGACTCCTGCTCTACTGTAGCTAACGATTGATACTTTCATAAAATATGTTCAGTATTGCTCGCTTGTTCATGTAAAGCCAAATAGAAGGAATGTCGTTGTCTGAAGTTATGATAAACAGCCCGGTCAAAGGGCTGAGTACAGCGTAAAAGTAAACTGCTTCTAATTATCTGATATAGCTTAAATGTTGAGTGTATTTTTAAATGAGAATATCCGCTTGCTAATGACAAGAAAAGTTTTATAAATTTTCTGCCTCATTTTTAAACTAGTGTGTTTAGAGCATAGTGGTTCAAAGCTCGGTGTGATCTGTAAAAGCAGTCCACAATCACAGCACGTATCTTGTGGTATGAAGTTCCATCTCCCCAAGTGGTCTCTGGATCGTCAAACTCCTGTTTAAAGATTTCCACACCAGCCTGCTTTCATTGTGTCCAGGTGGTAGTTCTTCAGCTTCTGGCATCCATCCGTGCAGGTGAGGCATCGACTTCTTCCGTAATTCCAGCCTTGCCTTCTCTGAGGAAATGGTGAGCTTCTCGGATGTCCTCAGGAAGCTCTTTCGCGAGCTCAGCCGTTGCTGTGGTGGATTATGTCCGTGCAGTGAACGGGCAAAGTTCTGTGCCACTTTCAGTTTCTCCTTGTAGGCAGCCACTGCTTGCGTACCAATGGTGGCGTTATTCCAGCCAGGTAGTAGAGCTTATCAGTTGGGGTAGGTCTTAAGCAACCTGTGATCAGCCTGTATGTTTCGTGGCGAGCAACGTCTACTTGTCTAGCATGAGATGACCATTACCAGATTGGGAAAGCATATTCAGTAGTAGAAAATCACAGTGCCATTACAGAATGGCGAGTAGCTTGTGGAAGCAAGTCCCACTTTGTCCCCGCTAGTTTGCGAATTAGGTAGTTCCGCCTGGAGATTTTCGTTTTGGTGTTCTCGCATTGAGTTTTGAATGTCAGAGTTCTGTCGAGAGTGACTCCCAAGTTTTAGGGGCATGATTATGAAGTTGTGTTTTTTTAGTAGCTGGTGTTCTACATAAAACTGAAAATAGAATTTAGTTGTATAGACAACTTTCGAGGATGAGTCTTTCTGCTGATAATTGAATAATATGATGGAAAACGCTACATCTTTTCAGCAATGTTTAACTCTTTGTAGAATTAGTGTTGCCAAATAACTGTTTTTTTGACAGTTAGTAATTCCCTCTCTTATCATTGTTCCATAAATTCTTTTTATACCTGCGACTATTATTATAATAATTATATTAATTTATGTATTTTTATTACTAAAATTATTAATGGCAGCAGCAGTAATAGAAGTATTCCCAGTAGGAAATTGATTAGTTCTTCGTCAGCACTGTTTAACCAAATTGTTTCTACAGACAATCAAAGCGTTTTATTATTGTTTTTAATATTAAAATAGTTTTGTTAGGTAACTCTGATGTAAAAAAGGCACTATATGTGTGAAAGCCTGATCCAGTAGTCTAGCCGGGTTAAAACAGATGAATACAGTAAGTGACCTCGTACTTCTACAAGAATGTGATACTCCTTGCTGCAAATAAGGCGAGCCCTGACAAGTGTGAATTTTAAAGACGCACAAGTGGCCAAATTGTGACAAGAAGTGTTTGGAGGAGAATGGAGAGACTGGTCGATGCCGACCACAAGGACGGTAATTTTACATCCTGCCACACGAAACAGTACTGACACTGTGACTTATCATAGACAGAAGAAAGGCATATCAATGTTTACCGTATTTGTCGATATACACAAATCCTCTGATAATGTTTAATGTAGTCCTTTGGCATTCAGAAAATGTCAGAGGCAAAATCCAGGAAAATAAAAATTACCAATTGCTATAAAGACCATACCGCAATTACTGCAGTCGAAGAACGTGAAAGAGTAACAGTTGCTGAGAAGGGAGGGCCTACGTCGTAGTCTATGATCGATGTCAATCTGTCTGCAATTGAGCGAGCTGTACAGGAAACCACGCATAAATTCGAAAATGGCATTTAAGTTCGTGGAGAAGTGACAAAAACTATCAGGTCTGCCGATGACTTAATTCTGTCTGGGATTGAGAAGGACTAGAAACGTCAATTTTAAGGAATGAATACTGTCTTGAAAAGAATTCATAATATGGATATCAATAAAAGCTAAGCAAACATATTTAGAAATCAATTAGTTGATTGCTAATTCCTTGACATCAACTGTATTACGACATTTGTAAATTTTTGGTAAGGTATTATGGACCAAACTGCCGAGGTCATCAGACCCTAAGCTTACACACTACTTAACCTAACTTAAACTAACTTACGCTAAGGACAACAAACACACACCCACACCCGAGGGAGTATTATTCGAGCCTGCGAGGCGGGGAATGGCGCGGACCGTGACAAGGCGCCGTGGCAAGTTCGCCAACTGTATTAGGTATATATCTACAACGCAATAATGACACGCTAAAATTTGTGACGGTCCTGATGTCGAACCCGGATTTCAAACTTATCGCTAGCGGTCGTGTTAACCATTAAGGCTATCCGTGCACACTCTCTGGACGCATCCAAACTTGCACGCCGTCAACATCTTTATTTCGTAGCCCACTCATTTCATCACCTAGTTCGACGCGCAGGTCGCCGAAGTGGCGTCAACTCAAAAGACCTACACCAGGCGAACGGTCTACCCGACGGGAGGCCGTAGCCACACGACATTTAATTTAATCACCTAGTGTTCGCCAAACGGTTTCCAGCAACAGGGAGAATGAAACCGGGTGGAGCTGAAACCATCACAGTTATCGTCGTGCGCCTGTTGTGAATCGTGAACAGTGTCTGCTGTTTCAGACGTGCCTGTAAGTTAAACAAGAAAAGTACTCGTATATGTTCCAAAACGCACTGCAAATCGACGTTACTGAAATGGGCCTGTAATTTAGCGGATTACTCCCATTTCGCTTCTCGGGTATTGGTGTGACTTGAGCAATTTTCCAGTCTAGCTGTGGATCTTTCTGTGAGGGAGTGGTTGTATGTAATAGCTAAATACGGAGCTATTCTTTCAGCATACTCTGAAAGGAACCTGGTAAGCATACAATCTGGACCTTAGACCTTACCTTTACGAGGTGCATTCAAGTTCTAAGGCCTCCGATTTTTTTTCTACTGAACTACTCACCCGAAATCGATGAAACTGGCGTTACTTCTCGACGTAATCGTCCTGCAGACGCACACATTTTTCACAACGCTGACGCCATGATTCCATGGCAGCGGCGAAGGCTTCTTTAGGAGTCTGTTTTGACCACTGAAAAATCGCTGAGGCAATAGCAGCACGGCTGGTGAATGTGCGGCCACGGAAAGTGTCTTTCATTGTTGGAAAAAGCCAAATGTCACTAGGAGCCAGGTCAGGTAAGTAGGGAGCATGAGGAATCACTTCAAAGTTGTTATCACGAAGAAACTGTTGCGTAACGTTAGCTCGTTGTGCGGGTGCGTTGTGTTGGTGAAACAGCACACGCGCAGCCCTTCCCGGACGTTTTTGGTGCAGTGCAGGAAGGAATTTGATCTTCAAAACATTTTCGTAGGATGCGCCTGTTACCGTAGTGCCCTTTGGAACGCAATGGGTTAGGATTACGCTCTCGCTGTCCCAGAACATGGACACCATTTTTTCAGCACTGGCGGTCACCCGAAATATTTTTGGTGGCGGTGAATCTGTGTGCTTCCATTGAGCTGACTGGCACTTTGTTTCTGGATTGAAAAATGGCATCCACGTCTCATCCATTGTCACAACCGACGAAAAGGAAGTCCCATTCATGCTGTCGTTGCGCGTCAACATTGCTTGGCAACATGCCACATGGGCAGCCATGTGGTCGTCCGTCAGCATTTGTGGCACCCACCTGGATGACACTTTTCGCATTTTCAGGTCGTCATGCAGGATTGTGTGCACAGAACCCACAGAAATGCCAACTCGGGAGGCGATCTGTTCAACAGTCATTCGGCGATCCCCCAAAACAATTCTCTCCACTTTCTCGACCATGTTGTCAGACCGGCTTGTGTGAGCCTGAGGTTGTTTCGGTTTGTTGTCACACGATGTTCTGCCTTCATTAAACTGTCGCACCCATGAACGCACTTTCGACACATCCATAACTCCATCACCACATGTCTCCTTCAACTGTCGATGAATTTCAATTGGTTTCACACCATGCAAATTCAGAAAACGAATGATTGCACGCTATTCAAGTAAGGAAAACGTCGCCATTTTAAGTATTTAAAACAGTTCTCATTCTCGCTGCTGGCGGTAAAATTCCATCTGCCGTACGGTGCTGCCATCTTTGGGACGTATTGACAATGAACGCAGCCTCATTTTAAAACAATGCACATGTTTCTATCTCTTTCCAGTCAGAAAAATAATTGTAGGCCTTAGAACTTGAATGCACCTCGAATTATGTGATTTAAGCTGCTTATCTTTTTCTATGTTTCGCATCTTGGCAGTTGTTCTTGATTGGAATTCAGAAAAATTTACTTAGTCTTTGGTGAAGAAGTTTCAGAAAATCGTGTTTAACAACTCTGTTTCTGTGGCATTGTGTCAGTGACTTCACGGTTGTTATTTCACAGTGAAGGAATTGGTTGAGACCTGCCACTGGTGTGCTTTATGTATGACCAGAATCTCTTTGGGTTTTCTGCCAGATTCTGAGACAGAGCTTCTTTCTGGAAATTATCATAAGCATCTCCCATTGAAGTACGCGCTATCTTTCGAACATCCAAAAACTTTGTCAATCCTGGGGATTTTGCGTTTTTTTTAATTTGGCATGCTTTTTTCGTTTCTTCTCTAACATCTTTGTAGTTTGTAGTACTGAATAATGAACCCAATGGTAGGACCCTACATCTGTTAGAAGAACTTGCGATATATCTCCATAAAAGTAGAAAAAAATGCAGAATATATGTTAAGTGAACAAACAGATTTCGCAAGCCACAGTTATTTCAGGAATTTTAAAGACCTATTCTAAAGTTCTTCATTGCATATATCAACTGGTTAATAACTAGTTCTCTAGCGCTACGAATAAATTCATCTTTGATCACACATCTACGCACAATCCGGAAGAGAGTCGTGATCGTTTTGGGGAGCGAAGACAGCAGTACAATAGCTATGGGGTTGCTAAAAATAGGCCGCCCGAAGTGGCCGAGTGGTTCTAGACGCTTCAGTCTGGAACCGCGCGACCGCTAAGGTCGCAAGTTCGAATCCTGCCTCGGGCATGGATGTTAGTGATGTCGTTAGGTTAGTTAGGTTTAAGTAGTTCTAAATTCTAAGGACTTATGACATCAGCAGTTGAGTCCCATAGTGCTCCGAGCCATTTGAACCATTTGCTAAAAATATGATCAAATATTTGTATAATAGTGTAAAGATCAGTCAGGTTCAGTTGGGAAGTTGTAGGGATTATGAGATATAATTTCGTTGCCGCTGAATTTCAGATAACAGCTGGGAGTAAATGGAAGTAAATTCAGCGCTGAGGTTCTCAGATAACTAGTTCTCTAGCGCTACGAATAAATTCATCTTTGATCACACATCTACGCACAATCCGGAAGAGAGTCGTGATCGTTTTGGGGAGCGAAGACAGCAGTACATGAGCTATGGGGTTGCTAAAAATAGGCCGCCCGAATTTGCCGAGTGGTTCTAGACGCTTCAGTCTGGAACCGCGCGTCCACTACGGTCGCAAGTTCGAATCCTGCCTCGGGCATGGATGTTAGTGATGTCGTTAGGTTAGTTAGGTTTAAGTAGTTCTAAATTCTAAGGACTTATGACCTCAGCAGTTGAGTCCCATAGTGCTCCGAGCCATTTGAACCATTTGCTAAAAATATGATCAAATATTTGTATAATAGTGTAAAGATCAGTCAGGTTCAGTTGGGAAGTTGTAGGGATTATGAGATATAATTTCGTTGCCGCTGAATTTCAGATAACAGCTGGGAGTAAATGGAAGTAAATTCAGCGCTGAGGTTCTCAGATAAGGTTTGTGCGCTGCACAATTCAAAGTCTTGTCGGATGCAACAGACAAGCAATGGGAGACCACAGAGGTTGCTGCCGTACAGAAATGCTCCAACCTGCATGCTGAAATGGTAAGAAAGATGTAATTGAAGCGTTGTTGGCGACGAGTTGTTGACAGCGAAATAACTGATAGATTCATCGGTAATTCATCTTTCCTCTTTGGAATAATAGTTAAATAATGAGACAATATAGAATCATTGTTTCAGTTTGCATGAGCGTCCGGTTTGTTCTTTCAAAAAGACTTGGTTCCGAAACGGTAAATCCTTTTTTATGTGGCGAAGGTTTAATTAACGGTGCTCTGACTTGCCTCCTTCAGTTTGTTTCGTACTTGCTCATTAACACCCCTTGCACTCCACGGAAAAGGCCTGTGTCACAATCTGATCTATCTCGCAATTAGGTTTCAGGCACCTACGGATGTGTCTGGAACCACGAGATGAAATAATTTTCCATTCTTGTAGTGTCAAATGCCATGTCAGTTAGTCAGGAGAACGCCAAAAATATGTTGTAGTTTGCAATGCTTCTTTAAATTTATCGGTTAACTTGTCCCACGTAGCTGTAATCGGCATACAATTAAGAAAGGTACTAGTTGGGTGCAGTGATATACTAATCGTCGCCTTGCGGCTGTACCGAGGAAGCATTACCTAGCGTAAGGTAACGTTAAGATCTCTATCTTAAATTCAGTGCTTAAATGATTTATTTTTCTGTGAACAGAACCCGGTACTGTCATAGTACTTGTGGTTACCAAAGATTTGAAATTATAACGGAAAAGGTTGGAGGATATCTGACGATAAAACAAGCTGGCAACGAACTATCAGCTGTTACCTATTCGTAAGTTTTGTCCATTCCAATACACAGACGTCTCCCACTATCTGTGCTACCAACACTTTTAACAAAGCAGCAAGTATCTTTTTATCTACCACCGTCAAAATGTAGCCAAAGATCTTACCGACAACCCGAAGAAATTATGGATATACAAAAATCATTAAGTGGGCCCAAGGTTCTCTCCAGTCACACGTTGATAGGTCTAGTGTGGCAGTAGAAGACCACAAGAGGAGTGTTAATGTTTTAAATTTCGCATTTAAGAAATCATTCACGCTGGAGGATCGTACAACCATTCCGTCGTTTCACAGATGCACAGACTCCAGTGTGGAGGACGTATTAATAGATATTTCTGGTGCAGAGAAGCAAATGAAAGAGTTGAAAACAAATAAGTCGCAAGTTTTGGAAGAAGTCCCAGTTTGTATTCACAGAGGGTACTCAACGGCGCTGGCCCCTTACGTAGATTCCGTTGGTAGCGAATCATTTGCCCACCTCGAAGTCCAAGAGATTGGAAAAATTCGCAGATCACTCCTGCATAAAATAGGGATAATAGAACGGTCCAACAAAATTACAGACCAATATTCTTAACTCGGTATGCTGCAGACTTATAAAACGTATTATGAATTGGAAAATAATAAATTAGCTTGGGACGGAAAACCGTCTATCCACAAATCAGCACGGGTTTGGAAAGTATCGGTTGTGAGAAGTCAGCTTGTCCGTTTATCACATGACATCTTGTGAATAACGGGTCAAAGTCACATTCCATATACCTAGATTTCGGGAAAGAGTTTGACACCACAGCCGGCCGGGGTGGCCGAGCGGTTCTAGGCGCCACAGTCTGGAACAGCGCGACAGCATCGGTCCCAGGTTCGAATCCTGCCTCGGGTATGGATGTGTGTGATGTCCATAGGTTTAAGTAATTCTACGTTCTAGGGGACTGATGACCTCAGAAGTTAAGTCCCATAGTGCTCAGAGCCATTTGAACCATTTTTTGACACCACAATTTCCCATGCAGACTGTTAACGAGGATGCGAGCGTAAGGAATAGGTTCCCAGATATGTGAGTGGTTCGAAGGCTTCTTAAGTAATAGAACAGATTCGTTGTCCTCAGTAGCGACTGTTAATGAGAGAGAAGGGTACCGTCGGGAGTGTTCCGGGTTAGTGTGACAGGACCGCTATTGTTATTTCCAAACACGAATTATGTGGCGGACAGAATGATCAGAAATCTATGACTGTTTGCTGAAGATGCCGTGGTGTACAGGAAGGTGCTGTCGTTGAATTTATGTAGGAGGATGCAAGACAGACCAAAATTCTAATTGCGTGTGGTGAAAGGCAGATAGTTCTTAATGTAGAAAAATGTAAGTTGTTGCAGAGGAGTAGGAAAAATAATCTCGTAATATTCTAATACAACACTAACACCGTTCTGCTTAACACAGTCACGACGATTAAATATGTAGGTGTAATGTTGCAAATCGATGTGAGATGGAACAAGCATGTAAGGATGGTAGTAGGGAAGGCTATGCTCGATTTCTGTTAATTGGGAGAACGTTAGGAAAGTGTAACTCATTTATAAAGGAGACCTCGTACTGAATACTAGTGTGACTCTTGAGTACTGCTCGAGTGCTTCGGATACCACCTAGTTCAGATTAGAGTAAGGCATCGAAGAAATTTAGAGATGTGATGCTACATTTACGACCGGAAGATTCGATAAACACGCAAGTATTACGAAGATTCGTTATCTCAAATTTTAATCGCCGGAAGGGTGATGATACTCTTTTCGCCAAACGATATTGAGAAAGTTTAGGACACGGGCATTTAAAGATACATTATGCGATCAAAAGTATCCGGACACTCCCAAAAATATACGTTTATCATATTCGGAGCATCGTGCTGCCACGCACTGCCAAGTACTACATATCAGCGACCTCAGTAGTCATTAGACATCGTGAGAGAGAGAATGCGGCGCTCCGTAAAACTCACTGACTTGGTCAGGTGATTTGGTGTCACTTATGTCAAACGTCTGTACGCGAGATTTCCACACTCCTAATCATTCCTAGGTCCACTGTTTCCGATGTGATAGTGAAGTGGAAACGTGAAGGGACACGTACAGCACAAAAGCGTACAGGCCGACCTCGTCTATTGACTGTCGGAGACCGCCGACAGTTGAAGAGTGTCATAATGTGTAATAGGCATATATCAAGATCATCACACAGGAATTCCAAAATGCGTCAGGATCCACTGCAAGTACTATGACAGTTAGATGGGAGGTTAGAAAACTTTGACTTCATGGTCGAGCTGCTGCTCACAAGCCACACATCACGCCGGTAAAAGTTAACGACGCCTCGCTTGGTGTAAGGAGCGCAAACATTGGACTACTGAACAATGGAAAAACTTTGTGTGGAGTGACGAATAACGGTACACAATATGGCGCTCCGATGTCAGGGTGTGCTTATAGTGAATGGCCGGTGAACTTCATCTGCCAGTGTGTGTAGTGCCAACAGTAAAATTCGGAAACGTTGGTGTTATGGTGTGGTCGTGTTTTTCAAGGAGGGGGCTTGCATCCCTTGTTGTTTTGAGAGGCACTATCACAGCACAGGCCTACACTGATGTTTTAAGCACCTTCTTGCTTCCCACTGTTGAAGAGAAATTAGAGGATGGCGGTAGCATCTTTCAACATGATCGAGCACCTTTTGATAATGCAAGGCCTGTGGCGGAGTGGTTACACCACAATAACATGCCTGTAATGGACTGGCCTGCACGAAGTAAAACGGAAGTCAGGGCTCGTACGGGGACACTTAAGCAGTCGATTTTGAGATTTGCGAGTGGAAGAGGAAAGGAAATGACTAGATGTGGTACGTGGTATCTTCCGACATGCTCCATTAGCGTAGCTGGCACTGATACTGCCGTAGGTGTGTGCAGACGTGATGCAGTACGTGTTCCCAACGCATCCCACAAGTGCTCTTTGGGATTTAAATCGGGGGAAACATTTGCCAAATATCGACTCGTTTCAAGAACTCTTCCACCTCGTCGGTTGGATGGGGTTCCGCATTGTCATCCATACAAATGAACTCAAGACCAAACAGATCCCCAAAAAGACGCACACGGCAAATGAGTACAGCGCCACAAAATCGTTTACCGGTGAGTGTAACGTTTCCAAGACATGATGCAACATTATGCCTTCTTCACCAAAACACCTAGACCACACCAAAATAATCGTTATTGACTGAATTTCTGGATGCATTATGTGTTACCTTCTCTCATCTTGTGTGGGTATGTCTAACTTTGTCGGGGATGGTAGTTTTAATACTCCAGGTAGTATGCTGCGGGAAGTCTAAAGTTGAATGGGGTTACTGATTCCCAAATCGTTGAACACAGTACACTTACCATTGAACGATACTGTGACACTGTTCTCCTTCACCATGTGTGTCTTTCCAGGGTTGCATTCGGTACTGACTTCTTTTGCATGCATGATAACGCGCGACCGCATCGAACTGCGCAGGTGGAGCAGCTCTTGGAACGAGAATGGACTGGCCAGCCCGTTCCCCCGACTTAATCCCATTGATCCCCTTTGAGATGCGTTGGCCCGACGTGTTGCTGCACTTCCAAATGCACCAACGACTATTCAACGTTTGTAAACCTTACTAGTGGGGTACTGGAACTCCCTACCACAAGAATTCGTTACTAACCTTGTGACCAGCATGGGGGCACATTGCAGAGCACGCATTTCCGTCCGTGGTGACCATGCACCCTATTAAGAACCATGTCCTCCCGTTTGCAGTGTGCAGGGGACTTCAGTGTAGCTTGAGTCGTTGAATAAAAATATCATTGCGTATTACTTAGCGATACATTCTGTACCATACTATAACAGTTTTTTCAATATTTGGAGCTATGTTTCTTGGTGCTGACATAGCATACAAAAGTAATTTTCTTCTTTAAGTTTCGCATACCTAGTGCAGATGTGTTACAGTACATCTACATCTGCATGGATACTCTGCAAATCATATTTAAGTGCCTGCCCGAGGGTTCATGAAACCACCTTCACAATTCTCTATTATTCCAATCACGTACAGCGCGCGGAAAGAATGAACACCTATATCTTCCCGTACGAACACTTAATCCCCTTATTTTATCCTGGTGATCGTTCGTCCCTATGTAGGTCGGTGTCAGCAAAATATTTTCGTATTCGGAGGAGAAAGTTGGTGATCAGAATTTCGCGAGAAGATTCCGTCGCAACGAAAAACGCCTTTCTTTTAATTATGTCCAGCACAAATGTTGTATCATTTCTGTGACACTTTCTCCCATATTTCGCGATAATACAAAATGTGATGCCTTTCTTTGAGATTTTTCGATTTACTCCGTCAGTCCTATCTGGTAAGGATCCCACACTACGCAGCAGTATTGTAAAAGAGGACGGCAGTCGTAATGTAGGCAGTCTCCTTAGTAGGTATGTCACATTTTGTAAGTGTCCTGCCAATAAAACGCAATCTTTGGTTAGCCTTCCCCACGACATTTTCTGTGTGTTCCTTCCAAAGTAAGTTGTTCATAATTGTAATACCTAGGTATTTAGTTGAATTTACGGCTTCTAGATTGGACTGATTTATCGTGTAACCGACATAGTATCCTCGACATAGGCTAATAGCTCAGAAAATAAAGTGAAATAAATTACTTTTTAACCCTGGAGAAAATGATTTACCAAATGTAATGAAGTTAGAGAATAGTTATGTGTTAGTATGTGTACGTCCTCTGTGTGAAGTATGTTTATTCTACATCGTCGACTACAGTTACGTCCATCAACATGTACACTATAAAAAACATATTCTACTCCAACGTGATACAAGCTGCCATTCTAAGACAATGTCTACTTTTGCAGTTCCTAAGAAGGTCTCTCTACTGAAGTATGCTTATGGGTTGCAACCTCGGATAACAACACATCATTTATGTGAGCTGTGTTTTCCGCCGAAAAACGTGCCAGTTAAGAAACTCTCCTGTAGTAATCTTTTTGATGGAACATTCTAATTTTTATAAAATATTTATTGTTATTTAAAAATAGCAACGAAGGGATTTCTTTCCTTTAACTCATTCTAACATGAACGTGATCTCACTGTTGTCACCAGTCTCACGTAATGTATGTTTCAAGACGTTCTAAACCACTTTTAACAGTTTCAAAAGCTTTGGAGTTAATGAAACTAATATTTCATTTCACACTTTCCGATACAGCGTGTATCACATTGTGTTCATTCGAGTGCCGTTCATACGTGTTAACTAATTACCCTACGATACCTAATTCTCTATATCATTCACTATTTGCCTTATATGTGTAAATGCACATTAAATTTTCCTGCGTATTAGTCCTTACTTGTTTCTCTATACAGGGTGAATGGGTAGTTACTAGGTACGATGTTGTTATACCTGCTTACAGCGTGCTTGTGTTTTCCTGGAGTGCACTGCGACTTGCTAGGTAGATAGTGTTGGACAGTCCAAGCAATAGGTCGTGAGTGGCCAATGGAATCTACCGATGCAGAAAGAGCCCAAATGCTCATTGTGTATGGAGAGAGTTGGAAGAATGCTGTTCGTTCTCCTACGGTGAATTGGGCAAGATATCCCTATAGACGTTATCCATATCGGCAGTTATTTGTCAGCTTCCTCAACCATTTACGTGAAAGTGGAAGTGTAGCCCCCACACAATGTAATGGAAGGAAACAAGCGACGATAAAAGACGGGGAAATTAATGATCTTGCTGCAGTTGCAGTTGATCCTTACGCCAGCTTCCGCTCATTCGCACAAGGAAATCGCATGTCAGGCAAGTATCCTATGCATTCTCCATCGCTGTAGGCTCCACCCCCGTCCATCAAGAGCTGCATGGAAACCGCTACGAGAATCCTGATAACTTCTGTACATCGACATTCAGGCAGGATACTCCGTATTATCGTCTTGTTTAATAATAAAGCAGCATTTACAATAATGACCAACCAAACCGCTGAAACAAGGACTATTGGTCTGTTGCCAGGCCCAGTTGGCTTCGTCAGGTGGAACGTCACCTTCCATTGAGTGCAAACGTGAGGTGTGGGATACTGAACCATAAGCTCTAGGCCCGGTTTTCACCTACAGGATACTGAACTGGCGCAAGTATCGCAGCCTTCTAACAGACCATCTTCCACGAATGCTACAAGGACTTCCCCTGCAGAACCTGTGTTATCAACATGACATCTTTCAATTACTTCCAGAGGACGCAGAGCACCTCTACCTTGGCCGACCCGCTCCCTGGATTTGAAGCCGGTAGGATTTTTTCTGAGGGAAAAACCGAAAGACACTGTCTACAAGGACATACCAACTACATTCGATGATATGCGACAAGGTTTATACTGCAGCCTTCTCAGACGTCTCCGGTCAGATAGAAATGGAAATGAGCGTTTGGCGTCATTGGCCGGGAGGCCCCTTATGGGGCAGGTCCGGCCGCCTTTGTGCTGGTCTTATTACATTCGACTCCACATTGGGCGACCTGCGCGCCGGAAGGGGGTGAAATGATGATAAATACAACACCCAGTCCCTGAGTGGATAAAATCCCCGACCCAGCCGGGAATCGAAACCGGATTTCTTACAACGGCAGTCCGTCACGCTGACCATTCAGCCATCGGGGCGGACTCCAGTGAGATGTTAAAGCGTGTGTAACAGTCGTTTCAAACCCGACTGGAAGAATGTATTGCCACTGGCGGTACTCATTTTGAACACAAACTGCGATGATCAATTGTCACGTTGCTAGCCAGAATCCACGTAATTAGTGTAAGCACTTGCGCTGTTCTTTAGTGTGTTAGTGTGTGCTAACATAGGTATTGTACAATTGCCTCTGTGGGGACTATTCAAAATACCGTGTATCGCAAACGACTCGCACTTTCCGCTTTATCCTACTTTTACTTTGTTAGTGACAGTAGGCATTCTTCCATTTAAAGAAGTGTAAGTTAGCACAAAAAATACATTTTATGGCTGTTATTACAATCTGTTTATTTGCTAACAATACGACACTCTGGCTACCAATCAATTTTGCGAAAACCACATATCAGAAGCACTTTTCCATGTCCGCTATATTTGCGGTGCCATTTTTAGGTGATTCACCTTGTATGTAGCTTATGTCGAAGTTTGTGGAATTTTGTGCAATCTACATGTCCGCTTAAAACTGAAGAAACTGCAAAAAGGTGGAAATTGAAAGAGGTGGGACCTGGATAAACTGACTAAACCAGAGGTGGTACAGAGTTTCAGGGAGAGCATAAGTGAACAATTGACAAGAATGGGGGAAAGAAATACAGTAGAAGAAGAATGGGTAGCTTTGAGGGATGAAATACTGAAGGTAGCAGAGGATCAAGTAGGTAAAAAGACGAGGGCTAGTAGAAATCCTTGGGTAACAGAAGAAATATTGAATTTAATTTACGAAAGGAAAAAAAAATGCAGTAAATGAAGCAGGCATAAAGGAATACAAACGTCTCAAAAATGAGATTGACAGGAAGTGCTATATGGCTAAACAGGCATGGCCAGAGGACAAATGTAAGGATGTAGAGGCTTATCTCACTAGGGGTAAGATAGATACTGCCTACAGGAAAATTAAAGAGACGTTTGGAGAAATGAGAACCACTTGTATGAATATCAAGAGCTCAGATAGAAACCCAGTTCTAAGCAAAGAAGGGAAATCAGAAAGGTGGAAGGAGTATATAGAGGGTCTATACAAGGGCGAGGTACTTGAGGGCAATGTTATAGAAATGGAAGAGGATGTAGATGAAGATGAAATGGGAAACACGATACTGCGTGAAGAGTTTGACAGAACACTGAAAGACCTGAGTCGAAACAAGGCCCCAGGAGTAGACAATATTCCATTAGAACTACTGATGGCCTTGGGAGAGCCAGTCCTGACAAAACTCTACCATCTGGTGAGCAAGATGTATGAGACAGGCAAAATACTCTCAGACGTCAAGAAGAATATAATAATTCCAATCCCAAAGAAAGCAGGCGTTGACAGATGTGAAAATTACCGAACTATCAGTTTCATAAGTCACAGCTGCAAAATACTAACAAGAATTCTTTACAGACGAATGGAAAAACTGGTAATGGCCGACCTCTGGGAAGATCAGTTTGGATTCCGTAGAAATATTGGAACACGTGAGGCAACGCTGACCCTACGACTTCTTTTAGAAGCTAGATTAAGAAAAGGTAAACCTACGTTTCTAGCATTTGTAGACTTAGAGAAAGCTTTTGACAACGTTAACTGGAATACTCTCTTTCAAATTCTGAAGGTGGCAGGGGTAAAATACAGGGAGCGAAAGGCTATTTACAATTTGTACAGAAACCAGATGGCAGTTATAAGAGTCGAGGGACATGAAAGGGTAGCAGTGGTTGGGAAGGGAGTGAGGCAGGATTGTAGCCTTTCCCAGATGTTATTCAATCTGTATATTGAGCAAGCAGTAAAGCAAAGAAAAGAAATTTTCGGAGTAGTTATTAAAATCCATGGAGAAGAAATAAAAACTTTAAGGTTCGCCGATGACATTGTAATTCTGTCAGAGACAGCAAAGGACTTGGAAGAGCAGTTGAACGGAATGGACAATGTCTTGAAGGTAGGATATAAGATGAACATAAACAAAAGCAAAACGAGGATAATGGAATGTAGTCGAATTAAGTCGGGTGATGCTGAGGGAATTAGATGAGGAAATGTGACACTTAAAGTAGTAAAAAAGTTTTGCTATTTGGGGAGCAAAATAACTGATGATGGTCGAAGTAGAGAGGATATAAAATGTAGACTGGCAATGGCAAGGAAAGCGTTTCTGATGAAGAGAGATTTGTTAACGTCGGGTATAGATTTAAGTGTCAGGAAGTCGTTTGTGAAAGTATTTGTATGGAGTGTAGCCATGTTGGAAATGAAACGTGGACGATAAATAGTTTGGACAAGACGAGAATAGAAGCTTTCGAAATGTGGTGCTACAGAGGAATGCTGACGATTAGATGGGTAGGTCACATAACTAATGAGGAGTTACTGAATAGGATTGGGGAGAAGAGGAGTTTGTTGCACAACTTGTCTAGAAGAAGGGATCGGTTGGTAGGACATGTTCGGAGGCATCAATGGATCACCAATTTAGTATGGGAGGGCAGCGTGGAGGGTAAAACTCGTAGAGGGAGACCAAGAGATGAATACACTAAGCAGATTCAGAAGAATGTAGGCTGCAGTACGTACTGGGAGTCGAAGAAACTTGCAGAGGATAGAGTAGCATTGAGAGCTGCATCAAACCAGTCTCAGGAATGAAGATCACAACAACAACAACATATTTCCGCTGCTCGTTGTCTCACGGTAGCGTTCTTGCTTCCCGAGCAGGGGGTCGCGGGTTCGATTCTCGGCTGTGTGAGGGATTTTCCCTTCCTCGAGATGACTGGGCGTTGTTGTGTCGTCTTCATCACCATCATTCATCCTCATTACGGTCGGCGGAAGGCAATGCACCTCCACTAGGACCTCTCCTAGTCCGGCGGTGCGGGTCTCCTGCATCGTCGCCCTACGCTCTGTCACGGAGTATGGGACATCATCATCGTAATCATCATCATCAATATTGGTGAAATATGCTTGGGCCAGCCATTATGTCAACAGTCTGTAAACTATCAGAGAATATGAAGCTTGACACGATCACATTCAAGCTTACAGCAACACAATGTTTAAGATCTTTTGGCGCCCATGACAGTTTTCGATAGTTTTTTTATGAGTGTTTAATGACCCGTTTCGATTAATTACATCATCTTGAGACTCACGTATAAAGTGGAAGGAACGTTCATATTTATTGTCGGTTACAACAATATTTGTAGTTAACGTCAACGCACGTAGCCTAAGAAGCAACCGAAATGTAATACCCCTCTCTTTTTAAACTAACAAATAAAAGAAATAAAACTTATAATCATAGCTGTCATCGTCATAATGTACTGAGATGTGGTAAGACAGTGATAAACACACATAACCCATGATATGGGGTCACCAATGGCATACTGTAGTTGCAACGCAATCAGCCGAGGGGCTGTATCGCTAGGGGTCGCTCCCTGCATGTACAGCTTACATATGTGTATTACAAAAACAATTTTAGAAAAAATAAAATTAGGCTTGAAAGCATAAGGCTTAAGTTAATAATACCGTATTATAGGTGACGGAACAAAATAATTATGTCTATGGTAAAATCGTAGTTATAATTTTAAAATGCCACTCTCTAAGAAAGAATCTACTACGTACAATCTAATAAGAAAAGTGTAGGTGGATACTTGTTGGTTAAGTGTTTAGACTGCCACAGAAGTTTAAATGTGACAGATACGTGTTGACTGCAGAGTTTGTTTACATCTCATAAGTCGTATTGTGGTGTTGCAGTGACCGAGGTGGCAACGTGCTTCATTTTTTGGTGACCACTAGTAATAGTTTCGATGCGAGTGGGTGCAAACGTCCGAGAATTCTGAATAGAGTTAATTTTTAATTTTTTAATTCTACTTCTTATTTTCTCCAAGACTGATTACAAGGGTACCTACGCACATTCCAGTAATAATGTGTCAGGTTTCCTCTTTGTTTTAGCAGGTTTTTTAGTCGGTTCGACCTTAAGCTGAAATAATCCTTTTCAAAACTTTATGTTACGACACTGACTTCTAGTAGTAGTGATCCTGTTTAGCTACAAACTCCAAAAGTCGTATTCCTCTTTTGTACCGAAAACCAGATTATAATCAGTGCCTCCTACTGGAAACTAACGTTATAATGTTTAATAACACATCTAGCAATCAAAGATGCAGCTAATTAACTTGACAGCAATCATAAGACATACAACAGAAACCGACTATCTGCGTCCGAAGAGCTCCAACTTCGAGGTACTGGCATGCAGACGCCAAGATACGAAACACAAATCAAAAAAGAGGAGAAGAATGTATGGAATGTCTACCCTAAAGCTATTAAGTACAATAATGTTTTAATATCCGGATACCATCGTTAGAGAATCATTGTGTTCTTTACAAAAGGAAAAATCTCCCGATGTACAGGGATTATTCATTTATCCTTAAGTGATATTATTTTCTGTTATTTTTTTATTTGTCTGCAGAAACATGCTTCGTAAACCACTATACTCAACACAGCAGAAATAAAAAAAAAATAGGAAATACAAGAGGGAGGAGTTGTTAACGCGGCGGGCGCTTTGCTACGCTACCTTTGTGTCTTGGTGACATTCGAGCCGCTGCTGTAGCCCTCGTTCCACCCAATTACTGCATCAATAATTTGTTTTCCCTGGCCGAGCCTGCGGGACGCGGGCATAAAGGAAGCCAGCTTATCGGAATAATTTTTCGCCCGTGCAGCCTCTTTTTTTTTTGGCCAAGGGCTGCCCGGCAGAATGTATGCTCTGTGGCAAAATGAAAAATTAATTCCGGCCTTCAGGGAAATCAGACAGGCCTATAGTACAACCTCTCATATCCTCCTCTCGGCTGCCCAAGCGTTTTTTCGTTGTGCTCTTGTTTTCTTTCCTCTCTGACATGTCCGACATGAGACACGGTAATAACATAACACATACGTCGCTCACATTTCACGTTTTTCTGACCGTATTAATTACATAAATTGCGAAACTTTTTCGATGCTCTGGTTTATCGAATCAACTGTTTTCGCTACCACTCACTGAAAAACCATATGTTCGTGGGAAGAAGCAGCAGAACCAATAGGTCACAGTTACTCAATGTACTTCGTAGCAAGTCAAATAAAAAATTCACGATTAGCTTGTTTCGAGATCCACACATTTCATGGACGAAACGTAAGGTAAATTTCAACATACCGTCGATAAAATGGCCATTGTAGATGGTGCACTAACTCAGAGAATTAGGAGGAAGGAACCAACCGTAGGTTTCTCAAAGAACTTGGACGGAGCGCCTCAACATTTTTCATAGATGAATTTCAATCCCTGCCTTCAGCTACAGTTGTACCCTTTACAGGGCTCTCTGGCACCATGATATTCTCTAGTGATTTAATACGTTCTATATACACTAAGTGATCAAATGTATACGGACACTCCCAAAAACTTACGTTTTTCATATTAGGTTTACAAACATGACAAGCCAATTGAGACGCGTGCTGCTAAAGTGACTACAGCGCGCGTCCGGGATACCCACTTCGCGGATTTAGAAAATTTCTGAAATATAGAAGAAGGCGCAGCGGGCGGCAACGCCTATGTAAGGCAACGAATGTCTGGCGCAGTTGTTAGATCGGTTACTGCTGCTACAATGGCAGCTAATCAAGATTTAAGAGAGTTTGAAGGTGGTATTATAGTCGCCGCACGAGCGATGGGACACAGCATCTCCGAGGTACGGCCATTTCACGAGTGTACCGTGAATATAAGGAATCCGCTAAAATATCAAATCTCTGACATCACTGTGGCCGGAAAAAGAACGGGACCAACGGCGACTGAAGAGAACCGTTCAACTTGACAGAAGTGGAATCCTTCCACAATCTGCTGCACATTTCAGTGCTTTGCCAACAACAAGTGTCAGCGTGCAAACCATTCAACGAAACATCATCCATATCAGCTTTCGGAGCTGAAGACCCACTCGTGTACCCTTGATGACTGCACGAAACAAAAACCTTACCCATCGCCTGGAAACGTCAATAGCGACATTGGACGGTTAATGGCTGGAAAGATGTCGCGTGGTCGGACGAGTCTCGTTTCAAATTATATCGAGCTAATGGTCGTGTACGGGTACAGAGAACAACAACATGAATCCATGGATCCTGCATGTCGACAGGGGACTGTTGAAGCTGGTGGAGGCTGTGTAATGGTGTGGGGCGTGTGCAGTTGGAGTGATATGCCCCTCCCCCCCCCTCCCCATACGTCTAGATACGACTCGTACGTAAGCATCCTGTCTTATCAGCTGCATCTATTCATGTTCACTGTGCATTCTGACAGACTTAGGCAATTCCAGCAGGACAATGCGACACTCCACATGTCCAAAATTGCTACAGAGTAGCTCCAGCAACAATCTTCTGAGTTTAAACACTTCCGCTGGCCACCAAACTCCCAAGACTTGCATACTATTGAGCATATCTGGGATGCCTTGCAACATGCTGTTCAGAAGAGATCTCCACCGCTTCGTCCTCTTACTGATTTAGGTACAGCCCTGCAGGATTCATGGTGTCAGTTCCCTCCAGCAAAACGTCAGACATTAGTCGAGTCCACGTCACGTCGTGTTGCGGCACTTCTGCGTGCCCGTGGGGGCCCTACACGACATTATGCAGGTGTACCAGTTTATCTTGCCCTTCAGTGTTTTGCCTGTGAGAATACAACATGAATTTGGCTTGCTTTATAATCTTTTTAAAAATTTGCAAACTGATTATGTCCTCAACTTTATTGTTAATTTCTCCAATTAAACAAAATGCTTCTTACGGCTTAGTGATCTACCCAATAAGTTTATGAAATGGTCTTTGTGCGTTCATAATTTTCGTAGCGCGCTGATTCTGAAATGAAAGTATCATACCTGGTATTGTAATTGTTTGGAAACATGGTGCTTGCTGCTCTCTGTGCACCAGCTGCAAATTTCTAACTGCAGTTGGTGAGAGCTTAGTGGAAGACTCCAGATAACAAGCAAATTATTTTATACCCGTCACTGAATGACAACACACTTTAAATACTCAATTTGACCGAGGATGCGGACAATGGTTCAATGGCTCTGAGCTCCATGGGACTTAACTTCTCAGGTCATCAGTCCCCTAGAACTTAGAACTATTTAAACCTAACTAACCTAAGGACATCGCACACATCCATGCCCGAAGCAGGATTTGAACTCGCGACCGTAGCGGTCGCGCGGTTCCTGACTGTAGCGCCTAGAACCGCACGGCCCGGACAATGGTCTTAGGTGAATTATTACTTTAACAAACTGTTTCGCTATTATCTGATATATTATTACATGTACGATATTCATGACACAGCATACAATGACACTGACAAAGGGCAACATTGATACCATATTCTTACTCTCACAAATGTTAGACAAACCATTAATAACACTAAAAATGCCTTACAGTAAAAATTACTCAATCTGTAACGAAAAATTTAAACTTTCGTGATGTGGAGGTCCCATTCAACAATGATTCTAGCTACTCGCGACTGCAGTGCCAAGAAAGAAATATTGACCTTCGTTCCTCTTCATACACTTTTCATTATAAATCAATAATTAAATCATTCTCCTCTGTTTCCCAATATTCAAACAAAAATCATTTTACTCAGCCACAGATATGTCTACATTGCCACGAGTCCTCTGCTCGGCGTCTGCCTCTCTAATCTTCAAACGACAGAACACCCGCGCTCCTTGATGCGAAGCAGCGGTGACAGTGACAAAAGGAACGCATCTTCCAGCGACAGAGCCCCTCTTACCAAAGACTGCGCGAATAATACAAAAATGTTCAAATGTGTGTGAAATCCTATGGGACTTAACTGCTAAGGTCATCATTCCCTAAGCTTACACAGTACTTAACCTAAATTATCCAAAGGACAAACACACACACCCATGCCTGAGAGAGGACTCGAACCTCCGCCAGGACCAGCCGCACAGTCCATGACTGCAGCGCTTGAGACCGCTCGTCTAATCCAGCGCGGCACTCGCGCGAATAATAAGCGATTCAAAATTGTCACTTAGCGTTTGAGACATCCAACGCATATAAAATTTCCAGAAATGAAAATAAAAAACTCCTAATACTCTTGTTTCAAGATGTAGATGTAGACCAATAAGTTTACTGGAGTCAGCATGCAAGATATTTGCTGAGATTTTAAACACAAGACTTAAGAACGTAATGGAAGTAGTACCACTTGAGGGAAAAATGTGTTTTATGAAAATACGCTCCATGATAAATGCAGTTTTTATTTTACAGCAGCTAACGTAAAACTGGGGAGAATATAATAACGACGCACATATCGCCGTTATTAATTGAAAGAAAAAGAAGAAAAAGCTCTTAACATCGTCAGTAGACAGAAACTTTGGAAGACAATGACGAACTGTGGATAGCCGAAACATTTAACTAATGCGATAAAAAGTTTGTACCTGTTAAGGACTATTGCCATAGATCCCAACGGGAAAATGACTAATAAGATATCAGCTAACGAACGATAAAGACTAGGTTACTTTATCACCCGGTAGCTGAGTGGTCAGCGCGACAGACTGTCAATCCAAAGGGCCCGGGTTCGATTCCCGGCTGGGTCGGAGATTTTCTCCGCTCAGGGACTGGGTGTTGTGTTGTCCTAATCATCATCATTTCATCCCCATCGACGCGCAAGTCGCCGAAGTGGCGTCAAATCGAAAGAGTTGCACCAGGCGAACGGTCTACCCGACGGGAGGCCTTCGTCACACGACATTTCCATTTATACCCTACGCTTGTATTAAAAACAAAGTATCGGAAGGTATGTACCTAGTCAGGGAAACAATTTCGAATAGATCACTGTGTGCTGGTGATGCTCCGAACCTAACAGAGAAAGAATAGGCCCTACCGAAAGGATTACTTACAGATCAAATAGCGGAGAGGTTTCACATGGACATCTCAACAGAGAAAACTAAGAAATTGACCCTCATGGGCAAAGAACACATTCGAAAGAAAACAGTAATAGATAAGGAGGTTTTAGAACAAGTAAACCACACCATTTATCTAGGCTGGGAAGTGAAGTAAGGCTACAGAAAATATTTATAAATTAAACTTAGTAAATTCAGTCCAGTACGAGAAACAGTTAACAGGAACGATGCTAGGATACTTAAAGTAAAGTCTACAAGACTATTGCATTCTCCACATCGCCCTGGGGTACCGAGATTTGGATGATTACGAAAAAGCAAGAGAGTCGTTATCTGGACAAGGAATGCTATGCCTGAGAAGTGTTGAAGGTTGTTTAATAGAAGACATACTGACCAACCAAGACATTAGGAAAGAACGAAGTACTTTTAGACCAAATGATTACATTCCAGTACAAAGGAAAAAAAAATGGAACACTTAGGGAGAGACTGAGAGATTCTCTTTAAAGTCTAAAAATTACACTAAGATACCTCCTAATAACACTGGGCTACCTCCTAATATCGTGTCGGGTCTCCTTCTGCCAGGCGTAGTACAGCAACTCGACTTGGCATGGACTCAACATATCGCTAGAAGTCCCCTGTAGAAAGATTGAGCCATGCTGCGTCAAGAGGCATCATAACTGCCAAAATGTTGCTGATGCAGGACTTTATACACGAACTGTCCTCTAGATTATGTGACGCAAATGTTCGACGGGATAAATGTCGGGCAATCTTGGTGGCCCACCCATTAGCTCGAACTGCTGAGAATCAGTCGTGGACATTTGAGGTCCAGTGACATAGCGCACCTTTGTTCGGAGTCATGAAGCCTGTGAATGGCTGCAAATGGTATCCAGATAGCCGAACACGACAGTCTTCAGTCAAGGACCAGAGGACCAAGTCCATTCCCTGTGAACGCAGCCCAAACCATTAGGGAACTACCACCAGCTTGCTCAGTGCCACGTCGACAATCTGGCTCCATGGCTTCGTGGGCCTATGCTACACTCGAGCCCTATCATCAGCTCTTAAAAACTGAAATCGGGACTCATCCGACCAGGCTACAGTTTTCCACTCGTCTAGGATCCAACCGATATGGTCACGAGCCCAAGAGAAGTGCTGCACGCGACGACGTGCTGTTTGCAAAGACAATCGCTTCGGTCGTCTGCTGCCGTAGCACATTAACGCCAAATTTCGCTGCACTGTACTAGCGGATACGTTAGTCTTACATCCCACATTAATTTATGCTGTTATTTCACTCACTGTTGCTTGTCTATTAGCACTGACAACTCTACGCAAACGCTACTGCTCTAGGGTAGTTCAGTGAAGACCGTCGGCCACTGCGATGCCCGAGGTGAGAGCTAATGCCTGAAAATTGGTGTTCTCGGCACGCTGTCGACACAGTGGATTTCGGAATGTGGAATTCCTTTACGTACATTCTTCTAGCTCCAACTACCGTTCCGTGTTAATTTCCGTCGTGCGACCGCAATCACGTCGGTAACCTCACATACATGAAATTACAATGAAATGAACACCCTTAGCTTCTTACAGGCGTTGACATACGTCAAAGGGGACAGATGGAAATGTGTGCCCCGAGCGGGACTCGAACCCGGGATCTCCTGCTTACATGGCAGACGCTCTACCCATCTGAGCCATCGAGAGCACAGACGATAGCGCGACTGCAGGGATTTATCTCTGGCACGCCTCCCGCCAAACCCATGTGAGCACGAGATCCCGGGTTCGAGTTCCGGTCGGGGCACACATTTTCGTCTGTCCCCGTTGACGTATGTCAACACCTGTAAGAAGCTAAGGGTGTCCATCTCATTGTAATTTCATTCTAACGAGCTGCAATGTCACCGATGGTATCAATTCTTTCGGACATGTCCGAATGAACGGATACCATCTTAGTATTCACATACATGACCTGAGTACAAATGACAGCTCCACCAATGCACTGTCCTGTCATACCTTGCGTAAGCTATACTACAATCCATCTGCATTTGTGCATATCACTATCGTATGATGAAATAATAATTAAATGGACACCCTAGCTGCAAACAGGCTTTGATGTACTTCATTGGGGACATGTTGAAAATGTGTGCCCCGACCGGGACTCGAACCCGGGATCTCCTGCTTACATGGCAGACGCTCTATCCATCTGAGCCACCGCGCGCACAGAGAATAGTGCGTCTGCAGGGACTTATCCCTTGCTCGCTCCCCGTGAGCCAGGGATAAGTCCCTGCAGACGCACTATCCTCTGTGCCCGCGGTGGCTCAGTTGGATAGAGCGTCTGCCATGTAAGCAGGAGATCCCGGGTTCGAGTCCCGGTCGGGGCATACATTTCCAACATGTCCCCAATGAAGTACATCAAAGCCTGTTTGCAGCTAGGGTGTCCATTAACCTATCATTTCATTTCTAGCAAAGCTGCATGGTCATCCACGGTAACTGTTCTTTCGGGAACAGATACTACCGTCATATATAACTATCGTATGACTTTTGTCTCCTGTGTTTAATTGCCAAAGAAGAACAGAAGATGACATTACTACAGTAACAAGTAATTTCACCTCGTACCCGAAGAGAGGAAGATAACTAGAAGATAATTACAGCGCTTTTGTTAAATATGCAAGTTGTATTGTACGTACCGGTAACCGCAGGCGCTGGAGAAGACAGGCGCGGGTGGAGGGCGTGAGGCCAGTCCCATCCTTCCGGCAGGCGGGTTGCTATTTCTGCGACTGTTTACCCCGCGCGGCGCTGACATGAATTATTCAGGGCGGGTGGCCGAGGTACACCTCCGTTTCCTGCCGGTTCCGCTACCGCCGGCGCAGCCGCCGGCACCGGCGCCGCGGCGGACCCCACCGCCAAATGAACACGGCCGTCGTGCGCAGGCCGAGACACGGCCAGACCAGCGCGGGGGCTCGCCTAGCAAGAGCACCGGCAGTCTGCCACCTCCATTCGCCTTCGCGCGTCTCTTACCCAGTCCCAACCACGCATCTGTCTTCACACTGGAGCGAGGTACCACGTGGCTGTAGCTGTGCAACTACTCGAATAAGTCCGGTGTTGGCTGTAATTACCACATGGCAGCGAAACGTGGTAGGTATTCTAATGCGTTAATGAGGAGCGGATCTAGGCTGGAAAAACATTAGTTCAATCTTTGGTCACTAGGTGAAGATTTGGCGCTTTGAATTCAAGGAAGACGAATACACTACTGGCCATTTAATTGCTACACCACGAAGATGATGTGCTACAGACGCGAAATTTAGTCTATAGGAAGATGCTCTGATATGCAAATGATTAGCTTTTCAGAGCATTCACACAAGGTTGGTGCCGGTGGCGACACCTACAACGTGCTGAAATGATGAAAGTTACCAACCCACTTCTCATACACAAACAGCAGTTGACCGGCGTTGTCTGCTGAAACGTTATTGTGATGCCTCGTGTAAGGAGGAGAAATGGGTACCATCACTTTTCCGACTTTGATAAAGATAGGATTGTACCCTATCGCGATTGCGGTTTATCGTAGCGCGACATTGCTGCTCCCGTTGGTCGAGATCCAATGACTGTTCGCAGAATATGGAATCGGTGAGTTCAGGAGGGTAATACGGAACGCTGTGCTGGATCCCAACGGCCTCGAATCACTAGCAGTCGAGATGACAGGCGTCTTATTCACATGGCTGTAACGGATCGTGCAGCCACGTCTCCATCCCTGAGTCAACAGTTTGCAAGACAACAAGCATCTGCACGAACAGTTCGACGACAATTGCAGTACCATGAACTATCAGCTCGGGACCATGGCTGCGGTTACCCTTGACGCTGCATCACAGACCGGAGCGCCTGCGACGGTGTACTCAACGAGGAACCTGGGTGCACGAATGGGAAAACGTCATTTTTTCGGATGAATCCTGGTTCTGTTTACAGCATCATGATGGTCGCATCTGTGTTTGGCGACATCGTGGTGAACGCACATTGGAAGCGTGTATTCGTCACCGCCAAACTGGCTTATCACCGGGCGTGATGGTATGGGGTGCCATCGGTTACATGTCTCGGTCACTCTTGTTCGCATTGATGGCACTTTGAACAGTGGACGTTGTAGTGTTTCCTTTCCTCGGGGTTCTGCCGCGAAAATACAAAATAGAAAATCTGATTGGGTTTTGAATTTTGATGGAATAAGTTACGGATAAGGCGGACTTCGTATTACTGATTGAGATAATGCTGTAATTTGACCGTGAATGGCAGATCGGGTCGACAACACTACAAAAAGCGACTGTAAGGAAATAGCATCAGATAAAAGTTGAAATTTATCTTATAATTCTGTTTGAAACGTAGTATTTATTATAATATAGTCTTCGTGGCTGCGACTGGAATACTTTTTAATTTTCTTGTAGGATGTCCTTTTTCTCATTGTTTGCTGGTCCTCTTGTTCTCCGCCTAATGAAAATTTCTTTAAGTTGTCACTGTCAGGATTAATTTATAAATTTGGCAATAACCATTCCGAATCACTACTGAATTAACTTCGTTTCGTAATATAGTTTTAATTTCCACTTAAAAGCATATTTAACACATCGCCGAAAAATACGCGTCTTTCGTATGAAGATAAGAGAGTAATCTATTTGTTGTTAAAAACAAAAACCTACACAAAAGTAAAAAAGAAGATCAAAATTATTGATAAAAATCGGTCGCTGGCGCAGCGCACTTCTGCATGCGCGATCATAAATCATATCTTTGTATTGGTGGAGGCGCGGTAGTCAAAGTACCGTTACAACGTTACATTTCAGATGTGTTACGACGCGTGACTCTGCCCATCATTCGATCCCTGCGAAAACCCACATTTCAGCAGGATAATGCGTGACCGCATGTTGCAGGTCCTGTACAGGCCTTTCTGCATACAGAAAATGTTCGACTGCTGCCCTGGTCAGCACATTCCTTAGATCTCTCACAAACTAAAAACGTCTGGTCAATGGTGGCCGAGCAACTGGCTCGTCACAATACGGTAGTCACTACTCTTAATAGACTGTGGTATCGTGTTGAAGCTGCATGGGCAGCTGTACCTGTAAACGCCATCCAAGCTCTATTTGACTGAATGCCCAGGCGTATCAAGGCCGTTATTACGGCCAGAGGTGGTTGTTCTGGGTACTGATTTCTCAGCATCTATGCACCCAAATTGCGTGAAACTGTAATCACATGTCAGTTCTAGTATATTTGTCCAATGAATACACGTTTATCATCTGCATTTCTTCTTGGTGTAGCAATTTTAATAGCCAGTAGTGTAGAAATGTTTCCGTACGTAGTAGATAAAACACGCGACGTGGCAAACAAGGTGAAATAAATGTGATTTGAGACTTTCTCGGCGTATTCCATTCGTGAAATCTTCTCGGGTGATCAGCCGAGTGAAGGCGTCGTCTTCTCGCAACGTTTCGAAGGGTTTCGTACCCATCATCTTCAAGCGAAGATGATGGGTACGAAACCCTTCGAAACGTTGCGAGAAGACGACGCCTTCACTCGGCTGATCACCCGAGAAGATTTCACGGAAAGTGAAATAAGAGAGAAAGGAATAATGTTGATTTTATTATAAGCGAGATGCTGGATCCTTAAAACGACACGATCGACAGTTGCTCGCAGCAATTGCGGCGGAACCTGAGCTACGTGTTCCTGTATACTGGCCTTCAGATCAGGTAGAGACCAGAATTGTCCCTATTAAACGCATGTAAACGGATTCGGATTCGGTGATATTGCTGGTGATGCATCTGGAAAAAACTCTGGACATAATACGCTTGTGAATGGCTGCATTAAGCAGATCTTGTGTTGTCCCATCTTGCATGGAAACAGTGGCTTCCACACATTGGTGCTCTCAAAGGTGGAATCTGAGCAAGAAGGTGTGAAAACCTGCAGCCATCGCAGTACGCGTAACAACCCTCTGGGTATGTTCTCTTCAAAGAAGAACGAATGAAATCAAAGGCGTTTGTGAATCACACCTCTCAATCACATACGGCCAATGCAGCGGCTCCTTGTGAGCAACACGTGTCTTAGCAGTACCCCAAATTCGACAGTTCCATGTATTCAATGAAACCTGTAGTGTAAAAATTGCCTTACAATACTGTCCGGCCACATGTCATCAGTTTCTTTCGTGCCTGAAACCGAAAAGCTAATTCAATACTTTTCTGCAGAGCACTATTTTGGTTTTTCTACCACCTCGTTATTGTAGTGGTACCAGTGTAAAATAGACCCCTAGCACTGGCCGGATCACCTGCTGCATGGCCAGTTACAGCAACTGCAACCTCGTCAGTAACTCCCACCTGCTTGGGATACCTTTCAGGTGCGACACGAAGCTCACCCACGTTTTCGAATTTCTTTATCATCTTCCTTAAACCTAATTGTGACATCGGGCTGTTGTTCAGGGCTTTCAATCGGCGATTGCCTTTCAGTGCAGCCGTTCATATAAAACAATTTCACTAACAGCGCACAATCTCTCTTCTCGATAGCCATACCTTTCACTCACGTTATGGCAAGTCAAATGACGGCGTTTATGTAAGACCATCGTACAGTGCACCTGGCGACTGGAAGTGAACCAATTTTTTCCAGTGTAAATCGGTTCCGCATTAACACATGAGAATATTGGCCAAGTTTCGCTGCCATACGATATTACAGCCCACAGAGGACCTTCATGAATAGCTTCAATTTAATTATAACCACCCAGTGTTACTCAACACGGCGATCTGTATACCCATCTGTAACCCGTATACCGATGACAATTTTTTCAAAAGTACTTTAGGATTGATAGTCGAGTACGAAACAGAGAGGTGAGGCTCATGTGGGAGGCACGGCACGCATTGTCAGCTCATCCCGCGAGACTTCCAGGAGCAGCAGCCACATGTATCCCCCAAAACTTAAACCCAGCCAATACAACATTAGCCCTTGCGCTATGCGTAGGTTATTCTTTTAAAATGTCAGGTAGTACTGCAGGAAAGGGAACTGACGGTACATGTAACGCTTATTGTACAGTCGGTACCACAGGATCCTGAAGAAGATCACAGCAGAGGGGTCGAAAAGAGAATCGAAGAATTTAACTTCAATTGGGGAACACTTTGTTTCTGCATATGTGAAGACCGGAAACATCAAATTTCTTACGTCCCAAGCCTCACATTTGTCGGGAGAATAAGAAAACAACGTGTTTCTTTTTGTACAAACCTTATATGCATCCAACGAAACGGAGAAGGTTTTCCGATACCACAGGGTTGTGCTGCTCACCTCACATTGCCAAAAAAAATAAATAAATAAATAAAAAAGACAACGCTCTAGCTGCCATGCCATGAAACTGACTGCTTCTGACAAGGGACTAATCCAAACCGACAAGTCGAAACCAAAGGAAGAATACACCGAAAGAAATGCACAGTCAAAATTTTAGGTTCTAAGGCGCGCCGGCCGTAGTGGCTGAGCGGTTCTAGGCGCTACAGTCTGGAACCGCGCGACCGTTAAAGTCGCAGGTTCGAATCCTGCCTCGGGCATGGATGTGTATGCTGTCCTTAGATTAGTTAGTTTTAAGTAGTTCTAAGTTCTAGGGGACTGATGACCTCAGAAGTTAAGTCCCATAGTGCTCAGAGCCATTTGAACCTTTCTTTTCTAAGGCGCACTGCAAGTACAGCCCTTCCTGCCCAGCTTGCGAATCGGCGAATAAACACACGCAATTATGACAAGAGGACGAAGCACCGCTTAGCGCGAAATCCGAACTGCACACATGTGAATTTTAAGCACTTTGATCACACTAAAAAATGTCTAAAATCATAATTTTTTTTGAATAACGTGAAGTAATATCGGCAGCTAATCGGTTACGGAGATGTAATTGTTACACAAGTGGCTATCAGAGCAACGAAAATCATGTCAGTTTTTGATATGACGTTACCGGCGACTTCCATCAACCAGGGCTTTAATTTGTTGACATTAAATATTTTATAGCAATTCCTATGTCTCAGTTCTTATGATAATTTTCGAATAATATATATTTTGCTACCAATGAAACATTCCCGTGTTTATTCCACGTAGTCGTTAGTGACTACTAGATGGCGAAACAGGCATTTTCAATACACTAGGTACACTTGATGAAGGAAAGAGTAATGAATTCAGGGACTTCACGGTAGTTACTGGTTTTATTTAGAGAGAACTGGGATGGATGTAAACGTAGGCCTCCGCGGCCGTTGTCACAGTCAATAAAACTCTTATGGGTTTGTCAACTATAAATTCCGACGTTTCGGTGGCTGTTGCAAGACGTATTCCTCAGGGTGTACTGCTAACTGCAATATTCGCCGAAACGTCGAAATTTTATAGTTGGCAATGCCGCCTCAAACTCAGAAGAATTTTGTTGACTGAACTAGAATGAACTAGAGTTAAGAAATGATCGTGATAGCATTATTTTCAGGAATTGGTAAGAAGACGTTTCAGATGTGACAATATTATTCTCTCCCACTTTTTGTAATTTTCTAAGTCCATTACATGACTTTTGTAACAACGAAGACTACTTTATTAAATTTTGAGACTTAATTTTCCTTGACATTCTTGAAGATGGAGATAAATCTGGAGAATCGATACCCCGCTGATACCACTGGTATTGTTATATACGAATGTGTCACAGCACTCATCGACTGCACAAGCGACTCTGTCTTTTTTTACGCTCGAAATCATCAACTGCGGTTTATACCAAACCTGCTTGAGTGACTTTATACACAGCATTTAAGAGAATAACAAGGGTCTGTCTTTTACGACAGCTACGAATTTCTTTATAGTATTACGTTTAATCACATCTGCTCTAAAGTTTATTAAGGTAAACTTTATAATTTTGCGACTTACTTTTCCGCATAATTTCTTGAATCTGTTTAACCAGGTCAAAGAAGCCCGAAAAAAAGTAATGTTCATCAAACTTGCGTTTCAGAGCTCCCAGTCTTGTAAATCTTCTTCAGTAACGATGCATTGACTCTCACGAGCAGTTCTAACTCTTTCGAATAGCTTTTATATCACACTTTTGCGAGTGTCATTTTGGTGCACAATTCGTAATTCATATACCTCTTTCTTCCATTGACACAATTCATGCTCAGGTTTTAAGAAACGAAATTGACACTGCACTCTGCTGAAGTTTAAGCGTTTTCTCCCTCCTAAGTTTGACGAAAACATATAAAGTCTTTCGTTTCTCACTGAAATCTAATAATGTATATGTTTTCTTAGGGCGTGGAAGGTACTCTGTTTTAGTTCTAGACTTTAATTGGTGAAAAACCGTTGTTCAGACAACAATTAACGGAATCGTCAAAGTCATTTCCTATCTCTTTACATTTTTCTACAATTTCTAACGAAATGGCCACATGCTGTTTGTATGCAGAGTCAAGCGACGAATTCGAATTTGTATGAAGGCCAGAACTCGAGCCCAGTACTTCCGCTACTAGGCAGATGCGTTAACCACTACACCACCCTGGCACAGTGGCGTCTTACAGCTGCACGGAATACCCTGGCACACCTCCCGCCTCAATCCAAATTCCCATTCACGCCCATTCTCCCTAAACCCAGAGGCTCTCCACGTGTATTGGAATAGCATCTCAGCGAACTGGGGGCGCTACCTGAAATCCAGGCATATATGGTTTGATGATTTGTAACAGTATGGTTCGGAGACCTTTCCAAGTCTCAAATATCTATGCTGTACATATGCAGACTGGAGCGACGAATGAAAATTTTGTATGCCAGGGTAGCGAAATGGTTAGTGCACCTAACTCCTGAGCAGGGGACCCGAGTTTAAATCCCGGCCGTGGTACAAATTTTCAGTTTTTGCTTCAGTGTCCGTATATACATCATACGTTTTCGAGAACTGAAAAGGGCTTTGGAACAATACAATTCCATTTGATTTAAAGCATCTATGCCTGAGTATTAGAAAGAAGCACCCATTTTTGTTCGCTGCTCCTGTGCTATTCCAATACGATTGAGAGCCTCTGCATTGTTGTTTGTGTTTATAGGGAATACCCAGTGGGCTGAGGCATGAATCAGAATTTGTATTGACGTGGGAGACATGGTAAGGTAGGCCGTGCAGTTACGCAAATCCCTGTGCTACGTTGGCGTAGAGGCTGGTGCATTACCTAATGAGCAGGAACCTGGGGTTCGAATGCTGGCCTTCGTAAAAATTTTCATTCGCCACTTCAATTGCATAAATGCATCGTAGATGCTTCATACTTCAAAAGGTTCCTGGAACCATATAGCTTCATTATAAATGTCGACATCATTGGAACGAATGTCCAAGAAGGTAACTAATAAATAGCACAAATTCAGGTCATCAGGAAAAACAGGTGATTTCGATGACATATCACGTTCTTCACATTACATGTCTGCCAGATGGTATACATTAATTGGATTCCACATTACAGTGAAACTCTAAAACCATCAAAAAGGCAGACGCTTTTAGCAGCTTATACCATATCATAGAGTTATTTAATCCAGTTTTATCTCCATTGTTAACACATATCGGCACCACAAAGTTAACTGCTAATTATATGAGAATTAAATGAGTTGCAAATTCGAGCGAATAGGAACTGCGAATAACTGTGTGGAGTAACTATCTACAGAAACTGAAATTCCCTTCACACATTACGGTGACACTGTGTCGTGTTATTGATTGACCGACTTGCCGGCAATCAAAGATGCCTGCCTGCCGTTATAAGCATGCACTCTCCGCTACAGCTACAGCAGAAGTTTACATTTCTCCAGCCGCCAGTCGAACTACGAATTTGGCAACTTTCAACATTTTTGAAAGTATTTGCAGCGTATCATAGCAGCTCAACTGTTGACACTGAGGTTCTTTCGGTGTATTCTTCCTTTATAAATAATTCCAGGGCCGGTTCCGATATGTCGGATTGGAGAGTCTCCTTGAAGGTGCTGTAGCGCCACCTCTATTTTTACGCGCTACAGCAGGAACCAGCAATTCAGTCACAGCAGCCGAAGGCGGACGTCCGCAGCTCGTAGTCGTGCGGTAGCGTTCTCGCATCCCACGCCCGGGTTGCCCGGTTCGATTCCCGGCGGGGTGAGGGATTTTCTCTGCCTCGTGATTACTGGGTGTTGTGTGCTGTCCTTAGGTTACTTAGGTTTAAGTAGTTCTAAGTTCTAGGGGACTGATGACCATAGATGTTAAGTCCCATAGTGCTCAGAGCCATTTGAGCCGAAGGCGGACAGTGGGAACTAAGGCAACAATAAGCCAGTTGCAGCAATGGGGCCGTTTCTACATCACGAGATACACTATGACAAGAATCACGATATTGCAACCGTAGCGGCAAGATGGAGCTCTTATGGGACGAACCAAGCAGTTTCCGTATCACTGTAACACGGGTCTGTTGCCCCGAAAGTGGTTGAAAGCTATGTGTCGCCACAACAAATCGGTCGCAAGCCATTATACACAACCATAAATTTGAGCAGAGGTGTCGGCATTCTGTGAGTGCCATTGTTGAGGAGAGGGACATCGGAGTGGAATGGGACAGCATGCAGATGCTACAAGTTCAGGTCTCCACCACCACACCATCTGCTACGTTCAATTCTTCCTCCTTGGACTTGGTGATTCAGCACGGGCTCGCTTCCTCCTGGCCCACTCCACCAACGGCCAGACACCTGTCCTGGAGGAAAAAATAGCTAGATGCGCGAGCTTCGTGCCATCACTTGCTAGGGCAGGTTCCATCGCTGGGAGCCGTCATCCCCTACAAGCAACTCGGCAGTCTTTAATGGCACTGGCTCCAACCGCGAGCGGCCGACACGTGCTAACTGCGGAGCATAGTTCCAAGAAAGCTCCTTGAGTCAGCATTCCTGACCGCTAACAGCAACGTCTCGTGGTTGACAGTTCGCTGCTGCTCGAGCCATCATCACTACGTGCTGCGAGGGGGTGTGTCTGCTGCCTTCACAGAGATGCTACTTGTGTTGTCTCATATATATATATATATATATATATATATATATATATATATATATATATATGTATGTATATCTCTGTGTGTGTGTGTGTGTGTGTGTGTGTGTGTGTCTTGGACATATACAAAAGGACAGACTGCAGATACAGGAAGAGCAGACACCAAAAATGTATAAATGTATGTGGTCTCATGGCCGTTAAGAAAGGTACGACGAAAGAAAGTCCACTCTTTGAATGTCATTGCAGACCAGGCCCGATCGTCCGCTGGGATCCTAAATACCGAGTGGGGGTTAGTGTGTGAGAGGCTGGGATTTGGGTCTGAAGGGAATGGTGCTCAGATGTCCGAGGTGGTTAAGGCGAGCGCTCACGTTCAGCGGCAGACCCGAGTTCGAGTCCTGGTTGGTTGACTTGTGGGGCAGGGTACCAAACAGCGACGTCATCGGTCCGATCGGATTAGGAAGGGATGGGGAAGGGCCATGACGTTTCAAAGGAACCGTCCCGGAATTTGACTGAAGCGTTTTAGAGATATCATGGAAAATCTAAAACAGGGTGGCTGGCAGCGGGTTTGAACTGTCGTCCTCCCGAATACGAGTCCAGTGTGCTAATCACTGTGCCACCTCACTCGATCCGAGTCCTGGTCAGACACAAATTTCGCCTGTTGCCATTGATTCGTTGCAATGCTCAAATGCGGCTGGTGCCATTGGAAACCTCTGAACTGGGAATGTGCCCAAAACTGTGAACTGAAAGACGCTGGGAGAGAAGCATTACCGCATGGAAATCTGAGAAGCTACCTACAAATTATGAAGATTTAGTTTCCATTTAGAAAAGCGGGAGTATCGTACCGGTTCATGTGGAGAGATTCCTAAAAAATTGCGAAAATAAAGTAATTGCGATTTGAGTGAACACACGTTTTCTGGCTCCACTTTACCTGCACATTGTAACGAGGAAAAAGGATCACATACTGCTCCAGTTGACCTAGAAGAATTTCCATAGTTTCAGCATAACAATATTTCGGAGTACGCAGAAAGCCCGCCAACATGCATGACACGCAAAATGAGGGACATTTCAAGCAATTATGAAGTATAAATCTTTCCACGGATATGTTAGTTCCATGAAAACAGTTTTACAACTAAGATAATTTGATAATTATTTCTGAAAACTTAGTTTGATTTCTTTATCGTTGGAGTCGCATGTCTTAATCGGGAATTCAATTTAATAAATTTCTTTACGTCTTTGAAACACGTAGTTTCCTCGTTTGTGAAAGTTTTTTCATTTTTGTGATTATTCATGTAAACTGAGTAAACACGACTTTCCGAGTGAATTTATGTGGAGATAGTCTCGCAGTAAGAGAACTAATTCACGCTCTGAGGAACTTAATTCACGGATGAGATTTCTCTGCGACGAAATTCGTTTTGTGCTGAAGTTACGTAATAGCAGGATTTACTTTCCGTTTCATGGTGTCGGCGTTTTCACCACGTATCTATCACACATTAATTTCATCGCAAGAAAAAGAACTATGAAAGGGATACAGTTTACTGAATTAAAAATAGGAACTCCGAACGATTAAATTTGGTTAAGGTACATAAAAATAGACTAGGATCATGTACAAGGGACTTGCTTATTCGGTGCTGCAATTACATGAAGATAATTATTTTTCAAGAAGTACAATGAGAATATAAGAACTGATGAAAGTGAACTAAAAGCTAGTGGTTAATGGAGTGTTGAGATCCTGTAACAAAAACAACGCTGTTCTATTGTACATATATATAATATTTTTTCTTCTGCATTTTCGATAAATTTGTGTAATTGATGTTGTGCCTTCATTTCTTTTTTGTTTCATGCCATTGTGTTAAGAAAACTGTAAACAAGTCTCAATGTCAATATTAATGTTTATATCAAACGCCATGTAATATTGTAGTAGAAATGAACTGTAACAAATGTTGAAACTGTTGTAAGATGTTTAAAATTGTAACTGTGCTTCTGGTCCATACGTACGCGATGTGTTAGGATATGTAGAATGCAAAACCTCAGGTGGATACCCGGTCTGACAGGGAACGGTAAAGGGTGGGTGGCAGGCGATCGCTGAAATATGCGCACGGGCACAGCACGGCACGACGGGCACAGTAGTAGTTGGAGTTTGGGACTGGTCTGAGCAACACCTTCTGGAGCGAGGAGGCTCTCCTGGAAGACAGCTTCACTGAGCCTCGGGTATGCCGTTCCAACGGCCACACACAAAAAAAAAATGGTTCAAATGGCTCTGAGCACTATGGGACTCAACTGCTGAGGTCATTAATCCCCTAGAACGTAGAACTAGTTAAACCTAACTAACCTAAGGACATCACAAACATCCATGCCCGAGGCAGGATTCGAACCTGCGACCGTAGCGGTCTTGCGGTTCCAGACTGCAGCGCCTTTAACCGCACGGCCACTTCGCCCGGCTAACGGCTACACAGCATGGCAAAATTCCATAGGCACTAAATAGAAAAGTATTGCGACGCTAAGAAGAATTAAAGTTCCGATACATCAAGGGCCATAGCTGTGGTTGTATGAGTGCTCTGTGCCTCGCCACCTCGCCGCCCGCCAACCGTTGCATCGATATTAGCAGGTTGAAACTCTTAGTGCTGTTTTCGTATGGATCAGAGAGTGAACTGTGCAATAATAACCTAAATTTTACCAGAACTGTCCCATCATTTACTTATCCTCACAACTAACCTAGACTGGGTCCTTTCCAAATATTGTGCAATCCGAGTGGCCTGAAATGAAATATTAAATTTTGTGTTAACAATATTTATTTGCAGACCTAGCTATGTTAGAATGGTGTTTAAAGAAGTGTTTTGTTAATGAACCAGTAAATGAATAACGGAGGACTAACGAAGTTGAAAGATAACTTTAATAATGATATAGTAATGAAGTTTAATTATTTCTAGACACATATAAAGGTATTTAACTGAGCAGTAAATAAGATGAAAAGAGTAGTAACTTATATACTGGAAATCTTGAACGCATAATAAATTCAGTAATCAATTTTTTTAATACAGTGATCATAACAGTTTCAGGGTCCGCCCCCTACCCGCCCCCCCCCCCCCCCCCCGCCCCACACCCAACCCTTTTTATTCATTTGAATTCTGAAGTGTTTTAAATTGGTTTGACCAGCAAGAGTTAAAGTCAATATAAAAGTCAAAATTTATCAGTGTTTTATCTTTATCAAAATTGACATTTTGTGTGTGGCACGAAAGTGATATTTCTAGAATAACCTACGCCCGATTTTAATCAGGATGATAGACAGTATAAAGTTTTGTAGTGCACATTATATTGTAGTGTTAAGTATTCATGGTTTTTCCATATCAGCACAGAACGTGAAACTATCAGTTCAATAGATTTTCTGGTTCTAAAATTCTACTATATTATTCAGGGTTACTACTTGTTGTTTTGCATGAATGTCTACCAACTTGTACAAGGAAGAAACTGAGTAAATACCTAATTAGGCTGGCGACCGTATTATTATCAAATTGGTAGCATCTCCATTGTTGCTTTTGGTCCATCCGGACGTGTAATAGCAATTCGAACTTGCTTGACGGATCATTGTTATTATAGAGTGGGTGTAAGTCTGATTCGCCACCGTTCAGGTACACGCGGTCGATATCTACACGAAAATCCTTTCTCATAAGGTGAACCCCGCTCACTTCTCACAGCACAGGCTTTAATGAGTGTTAACACGCGGAGGTTACAATCCGCCTACTAAGTTTTGCTGTGAACACCAGTGTATTGCAAAATTGACCGTGTGGAGTACTGCAGTGCACTATAAAAGCAATTATTATAATTTGAACCGTCAGTCAATAACTTGTCTGTAGCTCTAAATTCAGTGACAGTTTACTTATAAAATTATACAGTAGTTTTAGTAAAAATTATGTGCACTACTGTTTGGAAAAAGTGGAACGACAGGATCGAGAGATATGATCAGAATGAAATATATTGCTCCTAGGGACATGACATAACACAAATGACTGCCATTACAGACCTGTACATGAACTTTGACTGTGGAAATTCAGTACGGAGTATCTCCACCACGTGAAGCAATCAGAGCCGCTAGGCGTCGTGCCATGGAATCAAAGAACTCTGAAGATGCTGCTGCGGAAAACTCTGCTACGCTGTTTGTGAGCGCGTCCATAACTGTGTCTGCAGGGGGATCTGAACGAACAATTTTCCAAGACAGCATATTCCAGACATGTTCGACAGGCGAGACATCAGACAAACGGTCTGGCCAGGAAAGCAATGGTAGCCGTCATTCTTCGAAGAAGGCTTGCGCGTTCGTCGCCACATGTGGCCGGGTATTGTCCTGCTGAAATATGGCATGGGGAACGGCCTACAGGAGGGTCAATGTCTCGGTCTGTAAAACCTCCCTGATGCAGCGGTAACTGTTCAGATTGCCCGCAAGACGCAGGAGGCGAGATCGCTTGATAGAGGCAATGCCGCAATAAACCACCAGACTTAGCGTTTGTCCGCTATGCCACTCAACAGTACAGTCTACCCAGTGGTATTCACCACAGTGACGTCGAACACATACGTAACTATCACTGTAGGGTAAGTTGAAGGAGGTCTGATCCGAAAACTCTACGTTTTACCACTCAGCACGTCAGCGTCGGCATTCACATGCTCGTTGCAATCTGCGGCTTTGGTAGAATCTGGTCAATGGAAGCCGACGCAGTGGCATGCGTGCCGCCAGTCGAGCCCAGAGAAAACGGCGTCAAACCGTCAACGCAGACAGGTCAACACCCGTTGCCGTGCTCGAACGTCGCGCCGTCACTGTGGGCGAAGCTGTTCTCTCAGTTACGGCCATGGGACGCGTTAGTATTCACCTCAGGCTGTGGTCACATTGTGTCGTCCGGTGCCCTGCCGGCGCTGAGTACGGCCCTATTGTCTCCACCGGGTCCTCATATGCCTCATTGTTGAAGCAGCGTGTCCTGTACGAGCCACAGTGTTACAGAACTTTGGACCCGCCTCTCGGAGACCAATAATTCAGCCCCCTTCGACCGCACTCACTCGAACTCACGCACATGCCGATACTCCACGCTGCTATGTCGACGAGACAGACTGGCACTTGGCAACACGTTTCCACTTTGTATGACAGCTCCTCACCGAATAAGCGTTTTGCAATATTGACCTGAGCCGTGACACAAAAGAGAGCGTTGTTGGAACTCTCTGCTATTTAAATCACATACGATGGTTCCTCTGTTCTACATCCCCTCTTATCATGGCATGCTATAGACCATTGATCTTAGTGTTTCACTTTTCGCGAACTGTAGTGTATAAAATTAAAATCTTCTGGGTTTTTAGGCCGCGTTCTAGCAGTAGTAGACACCGCAACATCCTAAAGAGGATGCCAGAACAGGGGTCGAAACGTCGATTATTTTGGAAGAAAATAGAACGCGGCTTAACAGCCCAGAAGACTAGGGACAACGGCCACGAAAGCCTGCAGGCTTACATGAAACCCTTGTATGGGCAAGAGGCTTATACCACCATCAGTAATGAATATTTTGCTTCAATCAGAAACGTGTAGTTATTTACACCACTCTACAATCCGTGGAAACAGTTTACAGGTCAATAAAGTTATGTCTAACAGAGGCATAAAGCAGTTACTTTTCAGATTGGTTAACAGTTTCCATCCAATACCTTTTTTTCTGTGTGAGTCGACAGATGCGCAAAGCATTGTAGGAGCTATATTTCAGAGCGACGTTTTGTGTCGAGGTGCTGATATACAGAATGAATTCACACACACACACACACACACACACACACACACACACACACACACATGCACACATATGGTTCAGTGTCTCATCTGCGACTAGGTCAACAGAGTCGAAGCACTTCGCTAAATGTGCGTTGATTCTGTCCATTGACACAAGTAATACTTGACGTAACGCCAACGTAAGCTCTGAGGGAGCGACTGAAAAGACATATGAAGGAGAGCAGCAGGTTCTGTTAGACAGGCTATCAGCTCACAATGCCCTACTTTAATTGCATCCGAACTGGTGGCGATACGGTCTTGCAACTCACACGCTACAAGCACTATTATATCGGAAAAAGCCTTTAACGGTAGCACTTCCAGTCACAAAATTAGTTGAGTACTAAATTATTTAATGAAATAACATGTTTGTGGATACAAACCTCATCTTCAGGTTACAATGGCCATTCTAAAAAATATTTAACAAAAAATACCAACATATTAAAGTTCCTCTGTACAGTTTTGACGTGTTCTGTTGTCATCCTGTGAAAACAGACATGTTTATAAGCTAATTTTAAGGAGTATTGACTTCATAAATAGCCGTGCCTTTCACACAAACATTTTTAAATAAACACTCACATTGTACATATTATATTTCTTTTTGTGGCACGCTCAGTTACCTCCATAGGTATCGTTCCTTGGACATCGGAGATCAGTGTATTCATTGCGAGTTCATGAAGCGTGGGTATGGGTTACGAGGCCACTCTCAAATGGTTCAAATAGCTCTGAGCACTATGGGACTAAACTTCTGAGGTCATCAGTCCCCTAGAACTTAGAATTACTTAAACCTAACTAACCTAAGGACATCACACACATCCATGCCCAAGGCATGGAGCGCCCAGAACCGCTCGGCCACCTCGGCCGGCGAGGCCACTCTCACCTCTTTCACTGAAAGAGCAGAAGGAAGAGCGGGCTTCCACAGCGCACTTAGATAATCTGCGGTACTACCAGCGGGCTGCTGCCAGAATACAAAAGGTTCATAGCCCAACTCTTCATTTCCCAAATGATTACGTCTCACAACAACAAATCAAACGGCAATATGAAACAATTAAGGACTAATTACCCAATGAACTCTAAGCTAGACAGAGCATTACATTTAGACACAATGGGTGCAGTCATGCTCTGCTACAAAAACGTATAGCTTTACTGAAAATTCATTCTGAAAAAAAAAGATTACAATTCCATAATCAATGCACCGTTTAGTCGAGAGAACGAAACAAATCAGTTAAACGCTGATCTGGCTCTAATGCTAGCTGTTATTCGGCTTGAAATTAATTCACAGATTTGTTGGATGTCTTCCTGAGGGATGTCGTGCAAAATTTTGTCCAATTGGTGCATGAGATCGTCAAAACTGCTATCTTGTTGGAGGACCCTACCAATAATGCTCCGTACGTTCTCATTTGGTAAGACATCCGGCGACCTTGCTAGCCAAAGCAGCGTTTGGCAAGCACGAAGCAGTAGAAACTCTCACTGAATGAACGTGGTCATTATTTTGCTGAAATAGGAGCCCAAGATTGCTTGCCCGAAATGGCAACAAAACGGAGCGTAGAGCATCGCCGATGTACCGCGGCTCTGTAAGGACGCCTTGATTGACAACCAAAGAAGTCCTGCTATGAAACGGAATAGCAGTGCATACTACGACTCCTGGCTGTCGGGCCACAAGGCTGGCGACAGTCAGGTGAGTATTCCACCGCTGTCAGGCCGTCTCTTGACACTCTACGGGATGGAATCTCGTTGACTAGAGTAGAATAGTCTTCATTGACGCGTCCCGTTTCGAAGTGAGCCAAGATGACCAGTGAAGACGTGTCCAAAGGTGTTGTGGGCAGTGGTAGAGTACTATTCTGAGTGTCGCCCGTCTCATCGTCCGGCAAGCAGTGGTACATTAACGATATTCTACATCCCGTTTCTTGCCCTTTTTGATAAGCCATACTGCGCTTTCATTTCAGCAAAATAGTGCTCGCCAGCACATGGCGAGCATCTATACTGCTTGTCTTCGTACTTCCCAAAACCTGCTTTGGCCAGAAAGATCGACAGATGTTTTTCCAATTGGAGCATTATGGTCAATGTCCTCCAATCAGTTTGGTAGTGTCACGGTCCTACGCTCCAATTGGACAGAATTTGGCACGATATCCTTCAGGACGTCCACAACTCTATCAACCAGTGCCACGCCGAATAACTCTTTGCATAAGGGTCAGGGGTGTTACAACGCGATGCTGACTTACTCAGGCTTTTTCTCTTGAATGAATCATCCAGTTTCTCTAGACGTACACGAAAGCTACCGATTACCGTACGACTCAGATAATTCCTTCGTGTTGCGTTCTTTCTTTAGTCTAGGCCCTCCAGTTAGGTTAAAATGTGGACGGTTAGATTCGGTTGTTACCAAGAGCATACGGTGAACTATTATGCAGCTTTATTTACAGGCGAATACTTGCAAATAAAATCTTAACAATTTAAAAATGGAAATTAATTGAGCGTTTGGCGTCATTGACCAGGAGGTCCCTTGCGGGGCAAGTCTGGCCGCCATGGTGCGGGTCTTATTACAATCGACGCCACATTGGGCGACCTGCGCGCTGGATGGGGATGAAATGATGATGAAGACAACACAACACCCAGTCCCTGAGCGGAGAAAATCTCCTAACCAGCCGGGAATCGAACCCATGCCCGCAGGACGGCAATCCGTCACTGACCACGTTTTTCCTTAAAAAAAAAACAACCTTATTTTGTTCGCATTTGTTCGTTGCATCTGCTCGGGGTGGACGTCGTAAGATATCCGTTTAAGTTCGTTGTTGATCGATTAACTCAATTTTTTTTATTACGGAGGGCTGCTAACCCTCTGACCGAGCACACTGAGCTACCGTGCCGGCAATCACTCAGCTACCGGGGCGGACGTTTAATTTAAAAATGCAAACAGTCTATAAGTAAATCCAAATATGTTATTAGAGACGGGCTTGAACAATATCTCCTGAATTTTAAAAATAACAACGCTTCAGTAACAAAATTTAGTGCCGCCAGAGAGGATGTTAAAGGAACACCACAAAGTGAGGTACTTAAAAGAAGTATCAGAACCAATTATAGCAGCACTGTGCGAATAACGGTTAGTATCTGTCACTCTATACAACCACCTTAGCAAAAAACAGAAGAGAAGCCGATTAGACTGTCCAAGCCATGAACTGATCGCATGCTCTCGACATGTCCTTCGATATGCAGACGCACAGCACGCCCATGTTGTCCCCTGCATCCTTGCTAATTAGTCGGTGCAAACCACGACAGACGTCCACTGCCAAGCTGCTGTTGCTCCCACCAGAATCAGACTGCTCTTTCTCACATACATGGCTCTCCATTCTCCAGTTCGCAATCACTGCATAACTGGAGGAGCAGCAGAGCAGGTGGTTACGGCAAAAGTTTCGAATCATTTTTATCATTATCATGCGTTATTGACAGTGGTACTAGAACTGCTCTTTTGCAAGTTGATTTCATAGGAGACTGTTGAACTGACAGGATGAGGTTTCTCCTTCCGTTTTCCTTAAGGCTACGAGGTGTAATACTTCTGACACTAAATGTAACTGGGTTTTCTCTTTTGATGCTAGTCAATTGTCAGGATGAGTATTACTGCAAAGGGCATTTGATTCCAAAGCATTATGTCAGGGTGAAAATACTAAATAAATTAATTTTTCTCACTCAACAACATGTGGGCAGGGTGGGTTCTTCCTTGACCCAGGTACGAGGTAGAATGAAACAGCATTTTTACGTAAGATAACTTTTATTCAAACTTTTGTACAACTGTACAACTGTTTCGTTACTGGATGTTCTGGCTCGGTGAGCGGCAGCTGTGTCGTCTGCGAAGCCTTCTGCTGCGGCAGCGGCGGCATCTGATTACGCGTGGCGGTGTGTATCTCCCATCGCCGTCTCGCCCAGTTGACTGGAGACGCGCATCGTGCTGTGGCCCAAGTAATTATTGAGAACGAAGTCGTGCATCGGATGCTGATACCTCGGGTGTGGCGTCCCTGTTTTTCTCTTCTCTAAGTGGCCGCGTGTGTCAGTGTTGTGCGTTGGCCAGTGGAGCGGCGTGGCGGGGGAAGGCCAGTGTCCCGGATTCGAACAACGGACTCCCGCTTGCCAGCCTTCGGCTGTCAGATCTTCATCCCAGCTCACAGGTGACTGCTGATGTGAGGCCGTCTCCTTCCCGTCATCACGAGTCACCCGGGTACGTAAAAATTAGACTTCAAATATCTTTTAACTTCTGTCTTCTGGCGCCGAGGCTGCTGCTTGTTATTCCATTACAGCGTCTGTGTATGATGTAGTCTCTTCTTGCATGACGGTCTTCAGCACCGAAACTGACTAAAAACTACTGCTACTCTTGTCGGGCCCACTGCGTCTTGCGTATTTATTCACTTCAGTTCAGTGGAGGTGAACGACCTCACTGTCATTGCCTCTTCTGTCACTTTGAGAAGCTTCTCGAAGAATCTTCTTAACGTCGATCATTGGCTCTTGGAATGTAGACAAGGGCCTTTGATCACATGTGACAATTGAGAAACACGTGAGCCGGTCGGGCGATGCCCTGACGGCTGAATCGACAGCTTCCACTTATGAGGGGAGGGCGATGGCTTCTCCTGAACATGCTATGCTTACTTGCAAGCGCTGGCCGTTGCCACTGCTGCTTTGTCTGCTGTTTCCCAGTGTGTAATTCTTCTAAACTAAACAAAGTTTTTCATTTATCTTAAGTACCACTCAACAGAGGGCTCTTTGGACGGCCTGTATAGTCTGACAGATCTTGAATAATCACGCCAACTACACTCGAGCTTTGTCTGCTGATAGTTGCAGAGATTATACAAGGGCGCGCTTTGCACAGACTAACACAGGCACTCGCTCGCAACAGAACACCGGCGTTTTCGGTTGGGGGTCGTCACGTGCTGGGGGTAACCGGGCGGTCGGCTTTCGGAGCGCCTGCGAAGCCCAATAGTTGCCTAGTCCGCAGACAATGGCAGCGGCGCACGTAAAGGACAAAGGCTGCCGCCGCCACGTTAATGTTGTCGTTGGCACCCGGCTGGGCGCGCCGTGTTGGCAGAAGGCGGCAGGACGGGTCGCGGCAAACACGGGCCGCGCCGCTCGCCGCTGGCCGGTCCGCCTCTGTGCCAGCCGCCGCCCGGCCCACTGATTCATTATTCACTCGGTGCGCGCCCGCGGCTGTTTGTTCTGAGCGCACCCCGTATGACCGCTGCCACCTGAAACGGCGCACAGCAAAGCCGCCGAATTTTTATCTAGTGGGCAGCGGAGAACGCTGATGTTAAATCGTGTGTTTTATATCTGAGCTATGCTTGTCTCTGGGGTTTGCTCTGCACCCAGCATTAATCTGCTTGCGGAGTCATAATCCTGCGTACCTTTAAGCATCGCTACACTCCCATCATCAACAACACACCCGTTTTCTCCATGGAAAGAACACATACGGAGTCCTACATATTGTCGTCACCTGTAACACTCCACAAAGAATGAGAAACATAATAAAGGCGTCAGGCATTACTGGCTGGGAGACCACATAGATGTCAATTGCCTTACCTCGAATATAAGTCATATCACTAAAGGTGTGGTAAGCTACATCAAGCGCTCCTTTACCTTTATGGCAGTGTTGGGGAGAGAGGACTGGGTGCCTATTCTGTATCTTTCCGTCATTGTGCCGATCGCTTCGGTACTCAAGATCACCCAACGGTGTAGCACTCGAATTAGAGTTCCTGCACTATTCAGTATGCATTTCGGTAGCGATACCGTTCGGGTCTAGATCACCGAAGCGCTGTTGTCAGTTTGTGTCGCGCAAGCCAATCAAAAGCAAGCGGCCGCAGATCCGCGCATGCGCACTGCAACGCGCACAAAGCGGCTTGCAGACGACACAGGTATGCTATTTTTCCAAGTACCGAAAATTGCGTTTACGTTGCCATAACGTATGACGCCGCATTCCATCGAGTTGACGTGCCCGCCTTCATAGCCCTTGCCTCCTCCTTAACAGTATCTGGCGCAGTATATCAATTTCCATGATTATCAGCTGAAATGCATAAATTTTTTTACAGTTTCTCTGCCAGCATGTTTCCATGCATGCATAATAACGACGGCGTATTTGACTGTATTCTGCAGATTGTCGTAAATGCCGCATTTTGTCATCTTATTCTCATTCACACTGACATCCTATTTTGGATTTAACGTTTCGGAAAATGAGTTGGGAATAGTGTGTAGTACCACATTGTACTAATACATCTATAAAAACACCCGATAAATTAATTCTGAAAGTTTCAAAGAATAAGAAGATAAACAGTACGTGGTTATGACTCGCTCCTAGAGATCCAAATGATTAAGTAGCCCACTTCCCTATATGATACGTCAACGATTTGGGTCTTAAACACAAAACTGAAAACGAAAAACGCATTTTCGAGAGCTCCTGCAGTTCGTCGAAGTTTATAACATGCACCTAATGAATGAAAATGTTTCGTATATGGTGCTACATTCTGAATATATTGCGGCAGAGATCTTTCATCTCTGTCTACTGTGGTTGAGGATTCCATCGCAGATAAATACTTGTGACAAGCAAGATTGTGAAGATGACTCCTGCTAGTCACATTCCCAGTAATTTAAGTTGTCCTCTTAGATTGCTGTCTAACCGCATACTCGGAAATCGCTACATATTCGTAAAAAATGGTGAATTGTTTCTGACAAGAAAAAAATATAAAGGTCACTGTCGGTTGTTTCACTAACAGCAATTTCGTCTCCAACAATATTTCGTATTTTAAACACACAGTAATCACGAAATCATTACTGAGGAAGTGCGCTCTTACATGTAAGTAATAACGAATATTTGCAGAAAACTCTTAACTTAGGCGAATAACAATGTCTCAGAACGTGTTGGATATATGAAAAGGAAAAAAAAAAAGTTTGCGTCCACTCATGCGCGAACCCGTGGCCATTCGTATTGCATTGCCGCGCGCCAACTACTTTTTTTTTATTCCACAAAAACAGTAACAAAAATGGCTACAATGAAATGACATAAAGAAGTTAACAGATGATTGCAGTCATAAATTACAACATTCAAAGAATGAGGAATCATATTCAGTCTTTAGCAGGAGCACACATTTAATACTTCACTGTCACCTTTAACTGGTGGCATTGGCCACGCCAAACAACAGATACGCAGTGCTCAATTCTTGTAGTATTGTGTAGAGGAACGTAGGCTGACTTCGTTGTCAAACGGCGCTGCGTAAGTCATAAATGAGTGATAGTTTGGAAAGTTCCCAATTATAGGCTTCACATAATTTCTCTCCATTGTTACTTGAAAGTTGTAAACACGTTCGATAGTTAGAAATTAACCCATTTTCGGGAAAAAGCACACAAAGGCACTAGTAACGTCAGTCCTCACTCATGTAATATACGTCAGCAGAGCCGATTTGCATAAATATAACACGTATTTTGAGAGAATATTGACCGAAAACTTTTTTTTTGTGTAATCATTCACTGTAACAACCTAATCTAACCATATTTCTAACAAAGGAAAATAGTCAATTATGAACTCACTTTCCAACCAGATGCGTTCTCTGGTGAATCTTTAGTAACACAATCACTCAATCCAAAGTTAAAACCGCTGAATATGTTTAAAATAACTAATTATAGGTGTACATAAACCACAGCTCACCGATCGACAGGGCCAGACCGAAATCCAAAACCTCTCGGCACAATTGTAAAATCGGTGGGAGGACCGTTAGGTAACAAGTCGCAGAAGATTACCGAATAGCATATTTCGATAAACAATCGAAAATGACGTCACCACCGAGACTAACCTACTACACCGGTCGGTATGAACGATACAGAATAGGGCCCATGGACTGAGGTCAATGAACACCAGACTTTGCACCAATGTGCTAAATTAAATTTCGAACGCCTCCGCAGTGTCTCCTGGCGAGAGGGCGTGTGACGCGGTTGACAGTGATTGGCCCGTAGGATGGGGACGTTTTGCTCGACGGATCCTTTTTGCTTTTTGGGAAGGGTAAGATATATGTCAGCACCGGGTTAACCCTCTCTCTTCTCTCATCATTATCATCATACAACAGAAACTACAAACACATTAATTACATTCACTTACAGCTATCACATTTACTCAAAAACACAACCATTCAGCACGAACGACAGAAAAACGTTTCCAATTAGGCGGCTGAAACTATACTTGTATTGTATTGTATTGTATGTTAATCGGGCACCTAGAAATGGCGGAGAGGCTCCGTCCCCGCCGCAGTCGTCCACAACCCCACGATGACTATCGCAGTCCACTTCACCCCTCCGCCGCCCCACACCGAACCCAGTGATATTGTGCGGTTCGGCCCCCGGTGGAACTCCCCCCCCCCCCCCCCCCCCCCAGGGAGCGTCTCACACCAGACGAGTGTAACCCCATGTGTTTGCGTGGTAGAGTAATGGTGGTGTACGCGTACGTGGAGAACTTGTTTCCGCAGCAATCACCGACATACTGTAACTGAGGCGGAATAAGGGGAACCAGCCCGAATTCGCAGAGGGAGATGGAAAACCGCCTAAAAACCATCCACAGACTGGCCGGTTCACCGGACCTCTCATACAGGGTGTTTAAAAAATGACCGGTATATTTGAAACGGCAATAAAAACTAAACGAGCAGCGATAGAAATACACCGTTTGTTGCAATATGCTTGCGACAACAGTACATTTTCAGGCGGACAAACTTTCGAAATTACAGTAGTTACAATTTTCAACAACAGATGGCGCTGCAAGTGATGTGAAAGATATAGAAGACCACGCAGTCTGTGGGTGCGCCATTCTGTACGTCGTCTTTCTGCTGTAAGCGTGTGCTGTTCACAACATGCAAGTGTGCTGTAGACAACATGGTTTATTCCTTAGAACAGAGGATTTTTCTGGTGTTGGAGTTCCACCGCCTAGAACACAGTGTTGTTGCAACAAGACGAAGTTTTCAACGGAGGTTTAATGTAACCAAAGGACCGAAAAGCGATACAATAAAGGATCTGTTTGAAAAATTTCAACGGACTGGGAACGTGACGGATGAACGTGCTGGAAAGGTAGGGCGACCACATACGGCAACCACAGAGGGCAACGCGCAGCTAGTGCAGCAAGTGATCCAACAGCGGCCTCGGGTTTCCGTTCGCCGTGTTGCAACTGCGGTCCAAATGACGCCAACGTCCACGTATCGTCTCATGCGCCAGAGTTTACACCTCTATCCATACAAAATTCAAACGCGGCAACCCCTCAGCGCCGCTACCATTGCTGCACGAGAGACATTCGCTAACGATATAGTGCACAGGATTGATGACGGCGATATGCATGTGGGCAGCATTTGGTTTACTGATGAAGCTTATTTTTACCTGGACGGCTTCGTCAATAAACAGAACTGGCGCATATGGGGAACCGAAAAGCCCCATGTTGCAGTCCCATCGTCCCTGCATCCTCAAAAAGTACTGGTCTGGGCCTCCATTTCTTCCACAGGAATCATTGGCCCATTTTTCAGATCCGAAACGATTACTGCATCACGCTATCTGGACATTCTTCGTGAATTTGTGGCGGTACAAACTGCCTTAGACGACACTGCGAACACCTCGTGGTTTATGCCAGATGGTGCCCTGCCACATCGCACGGCCGACGTCTTTAATTTCCTGAATGAATATTTCGATGATCGTGTGATTGCTTTGGGCTATCCGAAACATACAGGAGGCGGCGTGGATTGGCCTCCCTATTCGCCAGACATGAACCCCTGTGACTTCTTTCTGTGGGGACACTTGAAATACCAGGTGTACCGCCAGAATCCAGAAACAATTGAACAGCTGAAGCAGTACATCTCATCTGCATGTGAAGCCATCCCGCCAGACACGTTGTCAAAGGTTTCGGGTAATTTCATTCAGAGACTACGCCATATTATTGCTACGCATGGTGGATATGTGGAAAATATCGTACTATAGAGTTTCCCAGACCGCAGCGCCATCTGTTGTTGAAAATTGTAACTACTGTAATTTCGAAAGTTTGTCTGCCTGAAAATGTACTGTTGTCCCAAGCATATTGCAACAAACGGTGTATTTCTATCACTGCTCGTTTAGTTTTTATTGCCGTTTCAAGTATACCGGTCATTTTTGAAACACCCTATAAATCCGCCGGGCGGATTCGTGCCGGCGACCAGGTTCTCCTTCCCGCCCGGAAAGCCGTGCGTTGGACCGCACGGCCAATCGGGGGGGCAGCGAAACTATACTTACTCGTCTCCCTACGATTTCAATTTTTTATTAAAGTAAAAGCATGCACATTGACGCCTCTCAGTCTCGAATGGAGAGATTTCATGGCCCACTGAAACTGATGATATCACCGCCGTTGTTCGACATCAGCGTACGACCAGACTCACAGGCACGTGACCGCAAGCAGTGTGGAGGTAAGTAAAGTTGGTCACTACACTGGAGCCGCCATATCTCCATATCCGCCGGTCGTTGTGGCCGAGCGGTTCTAGGTGCTTCAGTCCGGAACCGAGCTGCTGCTACGGCCGCAGGTTCGAATTCTGCCTCGGCCATGGATGTGTCTGATGTTCTTAGGTTAGATAGGTTTAAGTAGTTCTAAGTTCTAGGGGACTGATGACCTCAGATGTTGAGTACCATTGTGCTCGGATCCATTCGAATCATTTACCTCCACATCCTTGCCACTATCTTTCAGAACCTCACCGATTCTCTTCCTGCACATTCCCTGCTGTCCGCGCTGCAAAATGCGGTTATGCACGCTTTTGACAGGTGACCACATTAACGAGACTTCCAATGTATCTCTTAAGCGTACCTCTTCAGACAGGATAGGAGACAAGTGCGAGACATTTTTGTCTCTTATTTGAATTGTCGTTAAGAATGGGAGAGGAAGGAATAGAATGAAACGAAGAGCCGCCATATAGCTTGGTCCTTTGGATTAGCAAAATAAAGGGCGCCAAACTTCACCAAACGATGAATCACTACAGTGTGTTGCCTCTAAATAGGGCAACAAAAATAATAGTCAAACCGTTGGGGATTTTATTCTGTCGAGGTGGATAAGACATTCAGACAATTTCACAGACGAAGCAGAGCGGTTGGTCAGGAGCAGCTATTAGTCGGAAACTTGCTTTCATATTTATGACGTACCATAGAAACTGGCTTGCTGGCTCAAGTGAAGTCTGCAGGAATGGGAAACGTCAGATCTCAATGAACCCAGTGGTCTGCAGTTGAGGACGAGGCTATGACTAAATCAAAGGAAGTGATTAAAAAAAATGACAAAAGACAGTAGAGGAGGGATGTAGTGGTGTTCTCACATTGTGAAGTTCCCAGAAGCTATATTGAGTATTGGTAGAATAAATGTAAGTTTGATTTCAGATCATCTTCTTATTCTAGGATGTTTCCCAGTGGTGGTCTTGCAACTAATATGAATGTTTGAATTGTTTGAGGGGCACTGCCCACAGTCTCACTCCAAAGCCTGTTGTTCTGATATCGACAACCATGTTTCAACTCCTCATTACATTATCGAGGGATCAGCAATTTAATCCTGGATACTGACGCAAAACATGATGATCTGGAACCTCAGTATTCCGCACTACCCCCTTTGCCAGTCAAATAATGATGCTGACAATTTTTTCCACCATAACGAACTGACTAATCCTGAATAGATCGCCACCGCACGAAGGAACGTCAACAGCCGCGGCTACAGAGACGAGTAGCTAAACAACGATTCACCTTTAATAAGGCATTCGCAAATGACTAATCTTTAAAATAATTGAAAAGCCACAATCGCTTCAATATCGTTTACTAGATGACCGGTTTCAGCACTCTGAAGGTGCTATCATCAGATCCGATGATGACACCGTCAGAGTGCTGAAACCGGTCATCTAGTAAACGATATTGAAGCGATCGTTGCTTTTCAATTAATTTAAAAACAGAGTGATTGCCCACGACACACCATGTGTTCACTGCAAAATAACTAATCTTTATTGGCGGCCACAACAGTAACGGCGATCCCTGCAAATGAAGAAAAGGATCACATTGTTCACTAGGCGGCTTCAGGTCATGCAACTATATGTTTACGACTGAATGAAAAGTAAGAATGAACTCGCTGCTGTCTTTATTACCATAATGACTTATTTATTTGCCTGATAAGTAATACATGCAAATTGTGACACAGACCGATGCTAGACCGTCCTCGTGGCTCATCCGTCTGTTGCTGCCGCATTTTCTTAATCGCTGCAAGCAATATGAAGAAACGAAGAATGTTCGAGTGTGTGGGAATTCCAAAGGGGCCGAACTGCTGAGATCATCGGTCCCTAGACTTACACACTGCTTAAACTCACTTAAACTAATTTACGGTAAGAGCAACACACACACCCATGCCCGAGGGACGACTCGAACCTCCGGTGGGAGTGGCCGCGCAATCTATGACATGGCGCCTCTAACCCAGCGGCCACTCCGCGCGGCCACAAAACAGGCTGTGGCTCTGAGCACTATGGGACTTAACATCTTAGGTCATCAGTCCCCTAGAACTTAGAACTACTTAAACCTAACTAACCTAAGGACATCACACAACACCCAGCCATCACGAGGCAGAGAAAATCCCTGACCCCGCCGGGAATCGAACCCGGGAACCCGGGCGTGGGAAGCGAGAACGCTACCGCACGACCACGAGATGCGGGCAAACAGGCTGTATCGAGTAGGTTATAGTAAGTAGTTTCCATGCCCCTGAGAGGATTCATGTAGCAAAACGAACAACAGACCTGACCTATTTTTTTAAAAAATGTGTCTAGACCCTGTCAGGTCTGACCAAAGGGACCAGTAGGTACAGCCTGCACTATTTGTTATTTTTTTAGCGTGCTTTTCCTAGTCGATATTGGGTTATTAAAATCGCTAGTGTTGAAAATCTACGTATTTTCGACTAGAGGGCAGTAGAAACAAGACATTTGTGCCTCTAACTGTACCTCATGATCTTGCACGTAGCTCGTAGTAGAATTCTTTGCAACTTCTCAATTTAAACTTATTTTTAAGAACATTTCATTCCTTGAAGGAGGGGGTTGGAGAGCTGGGAGAGGTTTTTGGGTCAGAAATGGTATTCATTTCACAATTGTCCTCGCAATCGTGATTTCTTTTGTTAAAATAATTAAACAAATATCGTTGATGGCTACCGGCTTCAACCTGTGTTTCGCTGCAGACTACGATTGGTAACTTTGCTCTACTGTTGACAAACTGCACTTTGCAGCAGCAGACCTTAAGATGATCTATAATGCAGACTGATACTGGTAGTCGGTAATAAAAAGTTCTCATCCAGACTATGTTTTTTTTATTATAAGGTTCTTTTTTTAAGGATTTCCTTACTTCTGAGAGCGAGCTAGGTGACGCAGAGAGTAGCACACATTGGAATTCCAGTATGCAGAACACCCTTCCTGATTTACTCCCATGATTGCCCTGAATCTCTTACTGCAAATATCGGTTTGTTTCAAAGCGCGGGACAGAATTCCTCCCCTTGCACTCATCCAAACTTGCTCTCCGTCTCCTCTTCTCCGACGGAACGATAAACAGTGAGCCTCTGTAGTGCCGTCATACTGTAGTGAATGCTGAAGATTCTTATACAGCGCGTGACTGATGTTGAATCAGCGCGACGTAGGAAAGGGGCAGCTTAATCTATCGCTGTGTGGGTGGGGAAACCTTTTAGAATGACCAAATCCTTGAACACCTCAGATGTGACGTCAATTTTTACTAACGCACAGGTGATTAAGAGTCTGGCTACTTAACGCAGGCCAAGTTTGACGTAGTGCTCTCATTAATAAATTACCGTTCGAAAAGGATTTCTTCAGAAGACCATTTCGCCCCGCTGGAAATTGCGTTAAAGACGTATGTTTGGTTGCTGTCAAATCCTGCGTGCTGTTCACATTATCACTGTACGAATCTCAGGCAGAGGTACCCGGCTGGAGGGATGTCAGGTTAATTTGAATCGGACGGTAGCAATGAGACGACGGAAGGGAAGATGGATATGATAGGATTGCGCGTCAAGAATAAAGAAAATTAACATTTGGGGAACTGTATCGACTGTGCAAGAAAGACTTGAAAATCAAGTGAAATAATGAAACAAGAACAGAAGTTATTTCAATGTTTCGTGAAGTATCTGACATGACTGACCAAGGTTGTGCAATTAACACTAAGTCTGTACATTAACAGTCGTTCATTGTAATGTCATATTCAGGTTAGGTTTGATTTGACGATGAAGCCTGGTATCCTGCGAAAAAAATTACTTAATGTCGCAATGCACTTTCAACATATTATATTTTTGCGACATATGGATTCAGGCGATGGTAGGTTCCTAGCTGCACGTGGCTGCTATTTTTGACACAGACGAAAAGTAGAATTTTGCTGGGAACATTTCGGCTGTCAACAAGTAGCACTTTTTGAGTATCATTTGTAAGTAGGCTGTTTAGGTTTTTTTATTGGTAACGCCACCTCTGTATGAAAATCACTGGCTGTGCTGTGTGCAGTCTGTGGCTGCTTTGCAATGTTGTAATACTCACCATTGTAGTGTTAGGCAGCTGGCTGTGAATAGCGCGTAGCGTTGCGCAGTTGGAGGTGAGCCGCCAGCAGTGATGGATGTGGGGAGAGAGATGGCGGAGTTTTGAAATTTGTAAGACTGTCATGAACTGCGATATATATTATGACTATTAAGGTAAATACAGTGTTTATTCTCTATTAAAATCTTTCATTTTCTAACTATGCCTATCAGTAGTTAGTGCCTTCCATAGTTTGAATCTTTTATTTAGCTGGCAGTAGTGGCTCTCGAGTTATTGCAGTAGCTCGAGTAACCAAGATTTTTGTGAGGTAAGTGATTTGTGAAACGTATAGGTTAATGTTAGTCAGGGCCATTCTTTTGTAGGGATTTTTGAAAGTCAGATTGCGTTGCGCTAAATAAATATTGTGTGTCAGTTTAAGCTCAGTCATGCATAATTGTTCAAAGGGGACGTTTCACATTTTCCATAACCGATCTCCAATCTCTTTCAGTAAGTGAGTTTTGAGATTTGTACACCTATTAGCTACTCGCGAAATTTAAATAACCACTATAATCCACAAAAGGGGAAAAATCGCCACTGGCAGCGGGTTGCACAGAACGTCGGATGAAGAACTGTCGGACATTTATCCACGGAGAATCGTTAGCACGCAATCAGATATCCATAAAATTTGTTTTTCAGTCAGTTCTCTCGCCAGCTATAAACGTGTTGTGTAGTCAAAAAAACCAAACTCTTGGCATGTCTTGATAAGTTCGGGTACCACACTTTGTGCACAGCTCATACCAGTGATCATGCAACACGCACTGGAATGGGAACAGCACATCTTGCAATATACACTTGGCACTGAATTTGTTCCCTCATTATGGTAAAGATTTTACTTACAGACCTCTTTGATGCCCCGTAATTACGTAAATTACCTCATACGCTTTATATACATCACAGCACTTACTTTTGTCCGTATGTAACACTGAGATGCTTCTTTCTCAAATACAAAATAAGTGCAGTTTTGTGTAATTAGGTGGTACCTCCGCGGCAGCAGTGTTCGCGACCCACGATAAGATAGACTTTTTTTTTTTTTTTTACATTGCGTTGTATGATGTGCTATAAACCATGAGATGAACATAACCGATTAATGCCAAACATGGTAACACCCTGCACCTCAGATGGGTATATGGCAAAGAGCCCTAAGCATAAGCAGAGGACGCGAGATAGCGCCATGGCAATCGTCCGTATGATGGTTACAGTGTGTATGAAGCGGTGGCTAGGTGCGGCATTCATCGCTGTCCTCAGAAATGTATAAAGCGGTGTTGCGAGACAGGGGTAGCTGACCGGTTTCGATGGTCCTTCTAAGGAAAGGATTCGACGCCTCAACAACACAATGTGTTAGTACACATTTGTATGGAACGTTCATTTTTGAAGGCGGTCAAAAACAAGAGTGAGCCTAATTTCACTGAATGTTCGGAAACCCCTTGCGGCCATTTACGGGACACTGGTCTTAGAACACACTGGTCTGCTAATAAAGAGACCCTCTCTGAAGATCGCAAACGTTACAATTCTGCGTTCGCTGAATTAAACATAGACTGTGACTGGGAACATGCAATCTGTTCAGATGTGTCAATATTTAGTTCAGTGTATGAGGGTCCAGCGATGGCTTCCAGGCAACGGGTAGCAAATTACGATCCGCAGTATGTGGCGCAAGATTCGCATGTTGGCCGCATCACATCTGCGAGCTGGGGGGGTGGATGTCATTAGATGTGGAAAGGAATCTTCATGGAATTGATGGTCATCTCGCTGCGGATAACTATGTGCACATTACAACTAAATAAAATTAAAATAAATTACAACTACGGTATTTCTAAATTTTTAGCATAATGGGAGACTGTAGATATTTTATTTAGTTATATCAGTTTCCCGTGAGAAACTCCAAACCATTTTATGTAAAAATATGAACTTTGGAAATCTTGAAGCTAGGTGGAGTAAGAAGTATTTCTCAAGTATGAACAGTAATAAATGCTTTCACGCTACATTTTTTATAAATTACATTATTATAACTGTCGCCTTTTATTCCTAAGAAGTCCACTCAAAAGTCAGGTTCGCGTAAATCTCGGTTTCTTTGAAATCACGAAATGAATAATGTATCACCTTTCGCCTGCAGAAACAGTATCTGACTCTTGTACTGCAACTTGCAAAAGATACAGATCCCAATTCGCAAATAAAATTGATCCACTTGAGCCTTGCGTGGCTCGTGTTCCCGCCATCATGTATTTTACACCCTGTTTTTAATGTACTTCCACATCACTGCGTTTGTTTAAACTACTACTGTCACTGAAATGCTGCTTTGCCTGACCGAGAGCGGCGCTAGCAGCGCGTTTCATTATATCCCCCTCGTAGTATCTTTGCTTGACTGCTATTGCTTCCCAATCGTTGTCTGTCGGGCGCGAGTTCGGGCTGCCAGTCAGTGTCAACGTGTCTGGAGCGCAGTCTGGACCTGTCAGTCGGGAAGCTGCAATGCGGCACTAGTGCTGTCGAGTTGGAGCAGCAGAGAGGTCTGCGTCGACATGGCTCGCCCGACCATTGCCGCCACGCGTCACTTGAGACAGGCCACGGTCTGGGTGGATTGTCGGTCGGTCGTCCTACCGAACGACGCGCTTTGGCTCGCAGATCGTTCACGAGTCGGCTGTGTGTGTGTATGTGTGTGTGTGTGTGTGTGTGTGTGTGTGTGTGTGTGTGTGTGTGTGTGTGTGTGTGTGCGCATTGTCTCCCGATTAGTATTCGTGTGTGCTTAGTTACCGATGGGTATCGTTCAGGTCTTCGTGAAAGTGATTGTCAGGTTGTGTGTGTAGTTGGCGTTCTTTCCACTGACGACTATTTTAGATGATGTTGGCATTCCTAGAGGAGTCTGTCGGTTGGTGCGGCCCAGGGAGGATCTCCGTGCGGTGCAGTCTGCTGGGTCAGCAGCCGGTACCTGCGCAGTGTCGGAGCGTGTGTGGAGCTGTCTGATCGCTGCGAGCTTCGTGGGCTCACAGACCCAGGACGTCTAAGTTGAGTGGTGTTTTAAGTATCCAAGCCAAGTCCATTTATGTTGTTTGGTTCGTTTCAGTGGTTTGCTGTTTCGGAAGTTTTCCTGTGAGCAACACCGAGTGTTTGTATTGCTGAAATTTAGCCGCCATGCGGTGGAATCAACTACATTGGTTGACCGTATTTAAAATTAAAGTGTACCAGCAGCATTTTCTGCCTGGTGGCCGTTAGTGTTCCGGTTACCTGCCCAGGCCACCAACGTAATTTCTGGCAGCGTCCTTTCCTCACCTGTTGTCGCTGTCCAACATGGTGTGTGCATTATCACATTCGTAAGCTTTTGTGTTTCAGTTCTCATGAACTGATTGACGGCAGGCAAGTTGTTGTGTCGGTCGGTCCGTGGCTGTCCCCTGGTTGGGTTGCGACGGATCAAGTGCAGTTGGGCCCACCACCTGTTTTACCTAAGTGAACGAGGGCAGACCGACCTCCCTGGAGGCTTCTGAGTGCCGTTGTCTTTATTGTCTTTCCCACCAGTGTTAATTATCTGTTTCCAGCTACTTGAAATTTAAGGCTTATAGTTATTTTTCTCTTTTTTTCTTAAAACCTTTGCAAAACTAATTGTGGGCTTTCAGTCTTGCAACTTTACTCTTAAAATTGTCTTTCAAGCTTGAACATTGCGGCCTTCTGCCTTTAAAATATTATGGTAATATGTTTTAAAATTCTGAAACTTAATTGTGGCCTTCAGCCATTGGTATTGCACGTTGCATATGTTTGTTCTATCTATTCTCCTTTGAGTCTTTCCACCTAGCTGTGATAGATTTTTTAAAAATTATTTTACCTGCTATTTTAATTGGATTTTTATCTTGTAGATTTTCTTAAGGTTTCTTGTTTGGATGCCTTCAGCCGTGCAATAGATGCATTTGGTAAAGTTTCGACTGTGTGCCGCTATGGTTGTAAATGTGTTATTAAATTACAATGAATTATAATTAGAAGATGGAACAGACCCAATATTCTTTCGCCCTTTCCACAATTCTAATTATCTGTTCTGCTCAGCGGCTTTAGCGGGTGTTTTGTCACTGATTTTAGGTGAAGACGACCGCAAGTATCTCCCACAGCAGCTTCGGCTATTACAGTGCTGAACGGCATGTTACTAATTACTTGAAAATGAAGCAACTTTCAGGATATCTAAATAGTGTGCACGACACTCAGTAACTGCTTTAAAATGATAATTTCAACATCAATACACGTACATGAATCAGGAACGAAGTATAAGAATACCAATGTCAACAGAAATTGAAAGAGGATTGAATAATTTAACATTTTTTCTTTACAGTTATGCTTATACGAAACAGAGAATTTAAGCCTGTTAAGACGTATTCTGCATCATATCTCGGGTTAACATATGGCTTCTTGCTCTGCTGCTTTACTCTTTCGGACATTTTTCGTCTTTTTAATTATAATTTCTTACTCTTATGAAAGGAAAGATGAATAAAAGTACGAGAAATAACTGAAATCTAGAAAAGAGGCGTCACAACACCATGAAACATACTATGATGCCAAGTGTGCCATTTCAATGGAATCATCTTTTCCCAGCTGGCGTGCTCAACAGTACACACGAATCGAGTCGTTAAGCAATGGTTCTCGCCACGGGATGACTGTGACCTGTTCGACTGGTCTGTTCAAGTGCCGGACTTCAATCCCCCTGAAATTTTGTGAGCCAAAATGAAGCGTCACACAAACTTACACTAACTGAACCGGTCCCACGTACACCTGACCGATTGTGGGACCACCAAATGTTGGCTACGTGGGAGAGTCTCTCAGACGTTGAGACATATTTCCAGAAAATGAATGCCATGTGCCTCGTCGGGCTAGCGAGGTAACTCATCCCAGTGGTGTGTGGATATAACACTATCCTCATCCGTCTTACGGAACTTCCTTCATCACACATTACTCCAGTTTACATAACATTTGATATAACTATGTTCTTTAAAACTTTGTTTTTGAACTGGAAATTTAAGTGAAACGATTGTAGTTTAGATTTTAATTATTGTATTTGCGCTACTTAACGCTAAATAGATATAAATTTGAAAAAAAAGGAGACAAGTCACATTCTATTGAAATTGAAATGATGTCTCAATATCCGACAGTCAGGGCAAACAAATGGACCAGTATAAGAACAGATAAACCCTAGATAATAATATTCTCTTCCTAACTGCCTCTGCCGCCCGGTGTGGCCGAGTGGTTCTAGGCGCTTCAGTCTGGAATCACGCGACCGCTACGGTCGCAGGTTCGAATCCTGCCTCGGGCATGGATGTGTGATGTCCTTAGGTTAGTTAGGTTTAAGTAGTTCTAAGTCTGGGGGACTGATGACCTCAGATGTTAAGTCCCATAATGCTCAGAGCCATTTGAACCTTTTTAGAGAAACGACCACTCCAGAATATGCATTCACAGATTCATCTTAATATTGCTTATTTAAAGCATTGCACACAATTAAGTTTGTACCAGAATCCGGATGACTGGAAGATTATCATTCCTTTGTTCTTATCGCTCTCTTTTTCAAGAACAAAACTTTCTCTTCCGTCTCCTTTGATTCCTCTACAGCTTTCTTCTCTTTCAATTGTTTCAAACTTTCCCTGTATGAAGATGATGTTAGCTACTTAACCGTTTAATAAAGTGCTGATTTTTCCCTAGATATGCTGGTTCTTTATGTGGCTTACTAATTGGGGGAGCTATCCGGATACCGCTATGACTCACACTTACTACGTTGCTTGTATCTTGCATACAAACTCCTGGTACAGTACAAAGTCATTGTCTCATAGTATATGCTTCTTACATGAGTAGCGTTCCGTTTCCCATAATTGTTTATTTGCCAAGATTTTTATTCCTTAGGAATAATGCGCTTTAAGCGATTCGACGACGTCCACGCAGCAAACTGCATTTTATTCGTGGAATGGGATGATAAACTGATGATACAGACAAGGTCTTCTCTCGCTTTGTTTATTATACAGTGGTGATAAGATGATCTTCAGGTATTAACAAAACAGGGTCATAACCAGATGGCTTCACAGAGATCCAAAAATTGTCAAAGCACTTACTAAAAAATGAGTCTAAACCCAGCTGCTAAGGCGGCTAGCTGAAATTACCCTAATATGAGGTATCATGTGCTACTGTGAATTACAGCCGCGTTGTAGTATACTCATGGTGTCACTTAATCGCATACTGAGAATAAGCCATCTTCCTCTATAACCGTAGCCTCAAAGTTACCCTCCTCAGTTGGGAGGAAAATTCATTGAAGCTAACGAAAAAGTGTGAAGATGTAATCATATGATTATTGGTGCAACATCTACTAAAAGCCAACACACTCAAAAAAATTGAATTTCAATAATTTTAAAATTAAGTATTCTCGACAACGTCCAGTTCCGTAATGTACGCCTCAGGTGCTGTTAGAACCAAGTTTTGATACCTCCCTCTAGAGCTGAGCACGTACTTCAATCAGACTCTAGCTGCCTCACATCATCGAAATGTGCCAAATAGAACATAAATAGCAGGTTCCGTCAAATGAAATTCCAATTGTAGTGAGGCATAGCGTGCAGCATTCCGTCACCTGGCGTCCGGAATTTCATCCCCATGGACCACCGACATTGCTGTGTTTTGTTTTCCATGAAAATTAGAGAGACACGAATCACAATTTTCACTGAAGAAAAAACTGTTTTCGACGCATGTTCTGTCATGCAATTTCGTACCAACTTATCTCTTTCGTATCGTTGTACACGTTCATCGGGATGTTAATAAATATTGCTCGGCGGAATTTAAACATGTTACTCAGACCAATAAGGCTCATTCGTTTAGCTTATTTCTTCCTAGCATATTTGTAATTTTACTTCGAGACCGAAATTTATGAGCCCATAGTTAAACATTTATTTCCTTTTACTCTGTGTAGTACAGAGACGTGCCCACTGTGATGGCAGAAATCAGCTGCTGCATACAGGATGCAACCTGCTGGCTTCTGGACAAGAGTCTGGCTGCAGCTGGAGTGGGTCCAGAAGGTCTACTGTGCTATGGCACTAAGTCCAGAAAGCAGACTTAGAGAAGGAAACTGATACTGTGATGGAACTCATGACTGCTGCTGGCTGCTCCCTTTGTCCAATGTAGCCACCGTGCCCTGCTAGAACTCTCACACCGCGAATGCAACTGCTGCAAAAATTACAGTTATTTAGACAAGGTAGCAATTCATCTGTTATGCCAATGTGCTGCTTTTAGTCATTTACTTGGCAACACCACACTGAAACCTACTGGTGGAGAAATCCACTTCTCTGCACTGCAAAAACTGCGCATTACCACAGCACAGGCAAGTTTCACCAAGTGAACTGGGCCTATCTCACAATAATTCAGCAGCTCAGTAGCTATAACTAAAATGACAGCACGTTGCTGCCACCATCTACCAGCAGCTGCTGCAATATTCCCTCACAAATTCTAGCAGCAATACACTTCTTATGATTCCTACTGATCACCGCTTCTGAGACCGTATAGTGTGTCTTGAATACTTAAGAATAATTAATGAAGCACTCATATTTCAGATTTCTAGCAGCAATACACTTCTTATGATCCCTGCTGAACACCGCTTCAGAGACCGTATAGTGTCTTGAATACTTAAGAATAATTAATGATGCACTCATATTTCAGTTGGGTTATATTACTGCACATTAAAGCACCGAAGCAGATATGTGAGCCATTGCCTGATAGTGAGCATTATTAGGCCTATGACAAGTACCATCTAAAGAAGCTGTGCAGATGGTACATTCTCCTCCAACATATGTTTCATCTTTGGTACTACCTCAAACTAAACTAACTGTAGAAATTAAAATGAATTGAATTTAGTTGCTACAGTTATAGATTTCTACCTGTAATAAACCCTATCTACTGTATTTCAAGCCTCAATGGCTTCGTAATTCACTTTATTTCCTTGTTACTGCTTACTTGTTCAAAGGCTAGCTTCATTCTATTTTCCTTCCACACTTCTTTTTTGGGATATATAATTAATTATAATTACTTCTGTCTGCCCTGTAGTCGTTCTTTCTTGTCTTTTGGTGTGAATTTCTATTTCTGATTTCTGTATTTCCAATCTTAGAAACCTGAATTTACTTTAGAGTGTTTCTAGGAATCTTCGTCATAATTTTTTCAACAAATGTCTCTATTTTGTCTGTTTCTGTTCTATGCATACGAACAAAACTTTCTCCTCAGGAACATAATTTCTATGTGACTGCTTCTCAAACTTAGTGATAGTAAATTATAGCGTTCCGGTATAAAATAGCAAAAGGATTGCTCTTGAGCTAGGTGCCTTCGTTAGACTGTCTAGCCTGAAAAAAATGCTTATTATTATCAAGTTCATTTGTACCAAAGAATTGAATAACAATTGAATTAGATACTCTCTCCCGTATTGGAAATGCAGCCGTCGTAAAATATAAAATTTCACTGGAAGACTGATTGATCTAAAATCACTTGCTCCTCAAAATAATGATGTTTAATGCTATAAAACGGAAGTCCATAAAGTAAGTTGGTTACATTTTGTTCAAAATTTTGTGAGTTTCGTGATACAGTTTTTGTTTGTTCATACTACAGTGGTTCTTTTAAAGACTGCTGATAATATTGGCAAATGTTGCACTTATCAAGTCAAAAGAAGCGACCACGGAACGGTCGTTGCCATCTACCACGACGGGGACATAACTATTATTGCCCAAAAGGTGGAACCGAAATCTAATTCAATGAATGACGGCCGCATACTTTGATCATGAGTTAGTTGCATAGTGACAGTACGACTTCCTTCGGACTGGGTCTAGCGTTGCCCATTTCACTAGATATTTCGTCGTAACTGCCGTCTGCTTCACATCTCCTGTGCAGGAAACTACGTAAATTTAAGTATTAACTGTGTTTTTCTTACTTGTCACTTCTTTTACCGTGTGTTTTTGCTTTTAGGAAGCTTTACTTTTCCAGTACTAGCAATAGTGTTCCATAGATTTCGTGTTTGTTTTGAATACAGTCCAGAGACGGTTAGTGCTTATTTTCATTGTTTCCAACTAGAAGAGTCTAGTATCCACAGTTTAGTCAGCTATCAGCAGTCTTTAGTCAATTAGCAGTCTAGTTAAAAGTTGATTACTCAACTCTCTACAGTAAATTGTTGATTTCGTAGGATGGATAGGATATGTGACTGCTGTGTACCGACGCAGGAGGGTTGGCCACTGTTCGCGAACAGCTGAACGTGCTGATGGCCGCGGTCAGCCGTCTTCAGGCTGTTGCCTCGGAGTGTAGCGGCAGTGGGGAGTCTGGTGCGCCGCATGGTACACCCCAGGTGTTACATGCTTCACACACGGTCCCTGCTGTCGACACATCTTCGCGGGTACCGGGCGCGGTTGGGCCACCCTCTCCCCAAGGGGACTGGCGGATTCAACGGCATTCACGTCGCACGAGGCGGAGGGTCAATGTAGAGGCTGGCTATGTGGCATCACCCGCTCTGCCTGTGAGTGGACATGCGGCCGCTCCTTCAGCAAAGTCCGAGCAGCCACATGGGGGAGGGGTTTATTAGTGATTGGGAGCTCCAATGTTAGGCGGGAGATGGAGCCCCTTAGGGAAATAGCGGAAAGGTCGGGGAAGAAGGCCAGTATTCACTCTGTCTGCTTCCCGGGGGTCCCATCCGAGATGTGGAGGAGGCCCTGCGGCGTCGATAGCACTGGGGGCACCCGACTGCAAATTGTTGCTCATGTCGGCACCAGTGACTCCTAGCGTCTTGGTTCAGAGGTCATCCTCAGTTCATACAGGTTGTTGGCGGCATTGGTGAACGCGGAAAGCCTCGCTCGCGGGGTGGAATCTGAGCTAACTATTTGTAGTGTCGTTCCCAGAACCGATCGCGCCCCTCTGATTTGGAGCCGAGTAGAAGGCTTAAACCAGAGGCTCACACGATTCTGCGGAGATCTGGGGTGCAAATTTCTCGACCTCTGCTATCGGGTGGAGAAATGTAGGGTCCCCCTGAATAGGTCAGGCGTGCGCTACAAGCAGAAAGTGGCTATAAGGGAAGCGGAGTACGTGTGGAGTGCACATGTGGGTCTTTTAGGTTAGAGAATTCCCTCCCTAGGCCCGACAAGACGCCGCCTGAGACGCGACAAGGTAGCAGTAGGCAAAACCCAACAGCGAATGACAGTATTAATGTGGTGGTTATAAACTGCAGGAGCGTCTACAGAAAGGTCCCAGAATTGCTCTCATTAATAAACGGTCCCAATGCCTCATAGTACTAGGAACGGAAAGTTGGCTGAAACCAGATGTAAACAGTAATTACATTCTAAACTCAGATTGGAATGAATACCACAGAGACAGGCTGAGCAGTGAAGGGGGAGGCGTGTTTATAGCGATAAAAAGTTGAATAGTATCGAAGGAAATTGACGGAGATCCGAAATGTGAAATAATTTGGGTGAAGGTCACTGTTAAAGCAGGCTCAGACATGGTAATTGGAAGTCTCTAGAGGCGCCCTGGCTCAGCAGCTGTTGTGGCAGAACACCTGACGGAGAATATGGAAAATATTTCCCGACGAAGTTATAGTTATGGGTGAAGATTTTAATTTAAAAGATACATACTGGGAGACCCAAACGTTTATAACTGGTGGCAGAGACAAAGAACCCAGTGAAATTTTTTTAAGTGGATTATCTGAAAACTACCTAGAGCAGTTAAACAGAGGACCGACTCGTGGCGAGAAACAGTTAATGCAGAACAGGGAATAAGAGGTCATAGAGCGGTTACAACATCGGTGATTTCAGCCGCGAAGAGAAGTATTAAAAAAGGTAGGAAGATTTTTCTGTTTACCAAAAGTGACAAAAAGGGGATCTCAGAGTACTTGGCGGCTCAACACAAAAGTTTTATCTCAAGTACAGATAGTGTTGAGGGTCAGTGGACAAAGTTCAAAACCATCGTTCAATATGCATTAGATGAGTATGTGCGAAGTAAGATTGTAAGAGATGGATAAGAGCCACCGTGGTACAACAACCGAGTTAGAAAACTGCTACAGAAGCAAAGGCAACTTCACAGCAAACATAAACATAGCCTTGCAGACAAACAAAAATTACACGAAACGAAATGTAGTGTGAAGAGGGCTATGCGAGAGGCATTCAACGAATCGAAAGTAAAGTTCTATGTACTGACTTGGCAGAAAATGGAAAGAAATTTTGGTCTTATGTCAAAGCGGTAGATGGATCAAAACAAAATGTCCAGACACTCTGTGACCAAAATGGTACTGAAACAGAGGATGAAAGACTAAAAGCCGATATGCCAAATGTCTTTTTCCAAAGCTGTTTCACAGAGGAAGGCTTCACTGTAGCAATAGATTGTCGCACAGAAGGCCGCTGGACCTGATGGGATACCAGTTCGATTTTACACAGAATATGCGAAGGAACTTGCCCCCCTTCTTGCAGCGGTGTACCATAGGTCTCTAGAAGAGCGTAGCGTTCCAAAACTTGGGAAAGGGCACAGGTCATCCCAGTTTTCAAGAAGGGACGTCGAATAGGTGTGCAGAATATAGACCTATACCTCTAACGTCGACCAGTTGTAGAATTTTGGAACACTTATGATGTTCGAGTATAATGACTTCTCAAGAGACTAGAAACCTGCTCTATAAGAATCAGCATGGGTTTCGAAAAAGACGATCGTGTGAAACCCAGCTCGCGCTATTCGTCCACAAGACTCAGAGGGCCATAGACACGGGTTCCCAGGTGGATGCCGTGTTTCTTGACTTCCGCAAGGCGTTCGATACAGTTCCCCACAGTCGTTTAATGAACAAAGGAAGAGCAATAGACTATCAGAACAATTGTGTGATTGGATTGAAAAGTTGCCAGGTAACAGAACGCAGCATATCATTCTCAATGGAGAGAAGTCTTCCAAAGTAACAGTGATTTCAGTTGTGCCGCAGGGAAGTGTCGTAAGACCGTTGCTATTCATAATATATGTAAATGACCTTGTGGATAACATCGGAAGTTCACTCAGGCTTTTTGCAGATGATGCTGTAGTATATAGAGAGGTTGTAGCAATGGAAAATTGTACTGAAATGCAGGAGGATCTGCAACGAATTGACGCATGGTGCAGGGAATGGCAGTTGAATCTCAATGTAGACAAGTTTAATGTGCTGCGAATACATAGAAAGAAAGATCCTTTATCATTTAGCTACAATATAACAGGTCAGCAATTGGAAGCAGTTAATTCCAAAAATTATCTGGGAGTAGGCATTAGGAGTGATTTAACACGGAATGACCATATAAAATTAATCGTCGGCAAAGCAGATGCCAGACTGAGATTCATTGGAAGAGTCGTAAGGAAATGCAGTCCGAAAACAAAGAAAGTGTGTTACAGTACACTTGTTCGCCCACTGCTTGAATACTGCTCACCAGTGTGGGATCCGTACCAGATAGGGTTGATAGAAGATATAGAGAAGATCCAACGGAGAGCAGCGCGCTTCGTTACAAGATCATTTAGTAATCGCGAAAGCGTTACGGAGTTGATAGATATTTCTAGTGCAAGACTCTGCAAAGAGCGACGTTCAGTAGCTCGGTACGGGCTTTTGTTGAAGTTTCGAGAACATACCTTCACCGAGGAGTCAAGCAGTATATTGCTCCCCCCTACGCATATCTGGCGAAGAGACCATGAGGATAAAAACAGTGAGATTACAGCCCACGCAGAGGAATACCGACAAACTTACTTTCCACGAACTATACGCTCCTACGTATATCTGACGAAGAGACCATGAGGATAAAAACAGAGATTAGAGCCCGCACAGAGGAGTACCGACTATCTTTCTTTCCACGAACAATATGAGACTGGAATAGAAGAGAGAACCGATAGAGGTACTCAAGGTACCCTCTGCCACACACCGTCAAGTGGCTTGCGGAGTATGGATGTAGATGTAGGTGTAGATGTAAATATTTGGAGAGCGCCACCTACATCCCACCTGTGTTTAATTCAGGGTAATTTCAAAAGCTCTTGCTGATACGACAAGCCATACCCCAGCATGGCCATTGAAGTGTGAAGACACTGCCAAGAAATAATGTACACACCGAGGATGCCTGATGCAGGACTTAGCCGTTTACCGTGCGAATAACTTTGTTTTATCGACTACACATTCACATCTGAGACGTCTTCGCGGCTGCTCAGAATATGATGCGAGGCTACATGTGGTATGACACACTGAAGCAAATCCCCTTATGAAATATATCTGCGCACTCTGATCTATTATTTAGATTTTTAATTAGACAAATACTTATAGTCTGAACTAAGTATCGGCTTGCATCGACAGAGGCGTTCCCCGTATAGCACGTTTGACGTTGGAATTTAAAAGTGATTTAAAGTGCTCCGGTACAGGCAACGCTTTGTTCCACCTGCTTTGTGTAAGAACGCTGTGTAAGCAGGCACACTGCAGTGTTTGTTCCTCAACTAGGGAGTTTTAGTACCTGCGTCACCAATGGCCTGTGTACACGGCTGCACGCCGAGCCCTGCGTTGACCCATGCCCTTCAAGACTAGCACCGTGGCAGGAGATGTACTCGGTACACTAAAATAGAGGAGGTCGTAGCCCGCACATGCTATTACCTGAAAGATCAGCCTAATGGCAGACTGACGCCTACGACACTACCAGTTGTCTTCTTTGTTCACTGTGCCACAAGAGGAGCTGCGAAGTAATTTTAACCTGACGAGATAACTTTTGAAACATGACGCATTAAGTACTCTTGCCTACCACAGTGGAGTTACTTGTATTTTGCTGAACAATGTTGGTGCAACAGTAGCCTCAGCTAACTTTCATCATTTACCTAGCCGAGCGTCGTTTGGCTTCCACTGACTTTGTGGTGATGGTTGGCTGTGTTTTCACTTTTAATGCTTATAGTTTTCCAGCCAAAATATTAAATTAAACTTTTTATGCGTTTAAATATAACTTGATTGTGGATATTACGCGTACAAGTTATCATAGCCCGGTATCCTGTTATACACTGATAAAGTCATAGGATAGCGACATGCACATACAGGGTGTTACAAAAAGGTACGGCCAAACTTTCAGGAAACATTCCTCACACACAAAGAAAGAAAATATGTTATGTGCACATGTGTCCGGAAACGCTTACTTTCCATGTTAAAGGCGCTGCAGTCTGGAACCGCAAGACTGCTATGGTCGCAGGTTCGAATCCTGCCTCGGGCATGGATATTTGTGATGTCCTTAGGTTAGTTAGGTTTAACTAGTTCTAAGTTCTAGGGGACTAATGACAGAATTTGAGTCCCATAGTGCTCAGAGCCATTTGAACCATTTTTCCATGTTAGAGCTCATTTTATTACTTCTCTTCAAATCACATTAATCATGGAGTGGAAACACACACCAACAGAACGTACCAGCGTGACTTCAAACACTTTGTTACAGGAAATGTTCAAAATGTCCTCCGTTAGAGACGATACATGCATCCACCCTCCGTTGCATGGAATCCCTGATGGGCTGATGCAGCCCTAGAGAATGGCATATTGTATCAAAACCGTCCACAATACGAGCACGAAGAGTCTCTACATTTGGTACCCGGATTGCGTAGACAAGGGCATTCAAATGCCCCCATAAATAAAAGTCAAGAGGGTTGAGGTCAGGAGAGCGTGGAGGCCATGGTATTGGTCCGCCACTACCAATCCATCGGTCACCGAATCTGTTGTTGAGAAGCGTACGAACACTTCGACTGAATGTGCAGGAGCTCCATCGTGCATGAACCACATGATGGTGTCTTGTAAAGGCACATGTTCTAGCAGCACAGGTAGAGTATCCCGAACGAAATCATGATCACGTGCTCCATTGAGCGTAGGTGGAAGAACATGGGGCCCAATCAAGATATCACCATCAATGCCTGCCCAAACGTTCACAGAAAAGCTATGTTGATGACGTGATTACACAATTGCGTGCGGATGCTCGTCAGCCCACACATGTAGATTGTGAAAATTTACAGTTTGATCACGTTGGAATGAAGTACATTTGCACTGAAATGAGGATTGACATATTGTTGGATGAACCATTCGCAGAAGTGTACCTGTGGAGGCCAGTCAGCTGCTGATAGTGCCTGCACACGCTGTACGTGGTACAGAAATAACTGGTTCTCCCGTAGCATTCTCCATACAGTGACGTGGTCAACGTTACCTTGTACAGCAGCAAATTCTCTGACGCTGACATTTGGGTTTTCATCAACTGCTCGAAGAATTGCCTCGTCCATTGCAGGGGTCCTCGTCATTCTAGGTCTTCCCCAGTCGCGAGTCATAGGCTGGAATGTTCCGTGCTCCCTAAGACGCCGATCAATTGCTTCGAACGTCTTCCAGTCGGGACACCTTCGTTCTGGAAATCAGTATCGATACAAACGTACCGCGCCACGGCTATTGCCCCGTGCTAATCTATACATCAAATGGGCATCTGCCACCTCCGCATTTGTAAACATTGCACTGACTGCAAAACCACGTTCGTGATGAACACTAACCTGTTGGTGCTACGTACTGATCTGCTTGATAATAGTACTGTAGAGCAATGAGTCGCATGTCAACACAAGCACCGAAGTCAACATTACCTTTCTTCAATTGGACCAACTGACGGTGAATCGGGGAAGTACAGTACATACTGACGAAACTAAAATGAGCTCTAAAATGGAAGTTAAGCATTTCCGGACACATGTCCACATAACATCTTTTCTTTATTTGTGTGTGAGGAATGTTTCCTGAAAGTTTGGCCGTACCGTTTTGTAACACCCTGTATACAGTTGGCGGTAGTATCGTGTACAAAAGGTATAAAAGGGCAGTGCATTGGCGGAACTATCATTTGTACTCGGGAAGTTCATGTGAAAATGCGTCCGACTTGATTGTGGTCACACAATGTAAATTAAGACTTTGAATGGGGCATTGTAGATGGAACTAGACGTATGGACATACCGTGTACGAAATCTTTAGAGAATTCAGTATTCCGGTACCCACAGTGTCAAGGGCGTGCCAAGGGACGTGCCGAGGCACCACCTCTCTCCGTGGACAACGCAGTGGACAATGGCCTTCGCTTAACGACCGAGAGCAGCAAAGTTTGAGTAGAGTTGCCAGTGGTAGCAAACAAGCAACACTGCGCGAAATAACCGCAGTAGTCAGTGTGGGACATGTGACGAACATATCCATTGGGACATTGCGGGGAAATTTGCCGTTAATGGCAGGAGACTACCGAGACGAGTGTGTTGGCTGACAGCACGACATCACCCGCAGCGCCTCGCCTCCGCGGTAGGCCCTAGACGATTGAAAAACCGTAGCATGGTCAGATGAGTCCCGATTTCAGTTAGTAAGAGCTGATGGTAGGGTTCGAGTGTGGCGCTGACCACACGACGCCGTGGACCCAAGTTGTCAACAAGGACTGTTCAAGCTGCTGATGGCTCCATAAAGCTGTGGGCTATGTTTACATGGAATCGACTGGGTTCTTCGATCCAACTGGACTGATCACTGACTGGAAATGGTTATGTTCAGCTACCGGTGGAGCCATTCATGGATTTCAAGATCCTAACCAATGATGGGATTTTTATAGATGACAGTAAGCCATGCCACTGGGCTACGGTTGTTCGCTACAGGTTATTTCTGGACACTTCGAGCCAATGCTCTGGCCACCCATATTTTCCCGACATGAATCCCATCGAACTTTTATGGGACAGAATTGAGAGGTCAGTTCGTGCAAAAAAATCCTGCACCAGCAACACATTCGCAATTATGGACATCTGCAGAGGCAGCTTGGCTCAATATTTCTGCTGTGGACCTCCTACGACTTGTTGGGTCCATGCCACGTCCAGTTGCTGCTCTACACGGGAAAAAGAAGGACCGACACGGTATTAGGAGGTACACCACGACTTTCCTCACCTCAGTGTAGTTACTGCGACTGGTTTGAAGAAGAGTCTATACATGTATGTTAACAATTTTTTTTTCCGACCGAGGTGGCGCAGTGGTTAGCACACTGGACTCGCATTCGGGAGGACGACGGTTCAATCCCCCGTCCTCCCATCCTGATTTAGGTTTTCCGTGATTTTCCTAAATTACTCCTGGCAAATACCAGGGTGGTTCTTTTGAAAGGGTACGGCCAACTTCCTTCCCCATCCTTCTGTAATCCGATGAGACCGATGACGGAGCTGACTGGTCTCCTCCCCCCAAAAAACCAATCCCAATATTTTTTTTGTTTAATATTATCGACCTGTTTATAAATTGGTACTTCAGACTCCGTTTTATCAAACAAGCAACAGATGTTACTATATGTTTGTCTATTTTTATCTTTGGATTGTGTAGGCTCTGTTTATTTTCATGCATTATTGGAGTTTTCAAATGTTTTATTTTCATTATCCCTGTAAAAATTATATAAATTACTTCAGCATACAGGACATTGGGCATGTCAACACTTCAGAAAGTCTTTGACAGTATCAGCTCTGACATTGTACTTGCCTGTCTTAGAAGCCAACATTTCTCACGAAGTGCAGTGCAATGATATAGCTCGTGCCTGATTTCTCGCCAGAAATGCGTCGTTTCCGTCATCTTAAAGTGACAATGGAGGAAGTTAGTTTCAGGAGTCAACCAGGAATTGGTAATATATCCTACAGTCTTTTCATTGTAAAACTTTTCTTATGTGGCTAAGGCTGTTGAATATTTCAAAAAGGGCGTATTTGATCCATCACCTATAAACTTGTATATTTATTGCATACCGGTTTCGGTTACAACATAAATCTTCACAGGAGTAAAACAGCATACATCAAAGAATTTAAAGAACATTTTTATCAAATACAACACAACCCAATGTAGAACATACAGAAGTGTCGTAAGAGTCTGTCTGAACCTAATTCATACAAACGTGCCGTGCATTAGCGCAATTACAGTTATATATACTTCGTGAGAACTTCGCACTTGTTTAGGGCTGCAGTTTGGAAGCAAGTTATCTAATAACGTGAAAAGCTAGTGTTCCAATGCTCATTTATTTCTCATTACCGGTCACTACACACGCTAAAGGCACTATCCGTACATTATTGCACAACTCACTGACAAAGCCAGCGTTGCCCAGGTATTCATTCTGTCAATCCTCTGTTAGAAACTAACATGAAAAATGAACTGTGTTCGTTGGGTAATATCGTAATAATGTCATTTCCATGTATTCGCTAAAATACCTTTTCAATCATGAAACCGTCCTACAAAGAAATATACATAATATACAAATATGTAACTACAATATTCAATTAAGAAACACAGTATAGAAAATTTCTGTGTAAAAGTTTGTCTACATAAGAAAAGTGTATAAACAGTATTTCTAGTTTCACGCCCGTGCATCTCGGCGCAGCTGACCTACGAGTTTTTTTAAACGTCTCCATGGCAACGCCTCTTCGTAGCTCTATACACGGCTAATGTTTTCACTACCGCAGCTTGTGCTTCGCAATGGAAAGCAGTCAAAAGCGCTGCGAGGTGAGAGAGATTTCCGTGAGTTGATTCCAGTGTAGAGTTATTGGTAGCAATAGAGGATAAATATTTTATAAGTTCGTGCACGATTCGGCATTTTTCATACATCTCAGATTTTATGATGTCTTATCTTTTGAACCATCTGTCGTACTATGAAGATAAATTTGTGTTCGGACATTTAGCGGCCTATGCGGATACTGTCTGCGAATTATGCTGCTGGTAGCAAAGAAGTAACAGATTTAAACGTCACGCACAGTACGGAATTTTTCATGCATCTCAGTGTTTATGACGTGATATATTCTGAATTATGAGTGGTACCGCGATATAATTTGATAGGAATAATAAGACTGGAAGAGCAAGAACGAAGTGCTCAGATTAAAAAGGGATGTAGTCTTTCGCCCCTACTACTCAAACTAAACGCCAAAAAGCAATGATGAAAATAAAAGTGCGGCCCAAAGTTGGAATAAAAATTCAGGGTGAGAGAATAACAGTGACAAGATTTGCTGATGACATTCCGATATTCAGTGAAAATGAAGAAGAATTACGGGATCTACTGAATGCAACGTACAACTTGATGAGTACAGAATATGGATTGTGCTACCTAGGCACCAAAATAGCGCTTGACGGACGGAGCAAGGAGGACATAAAAGGCAGATTAGCACTGCCAAAAACGGCGTTCAAGGCAAAGAGAAGTCTACTAGTACCAAAAATAGGCCTTAATCTGGGGAAAAAATTTCGTACAATGGACATTTGGAGCTCAAGATTGTGTGGTATTGAAACATGGACTGTGGATAAACCAGAAAAAAGAGAATGTTGAAATATAGTGCAATAGAAGAATGTTGAACATTAGGTGGACTGATAAGGTAAAGAATGAGGAGGTTCCCTGGCGAATTGGTGAGGAAAGGAACATACGGAAAATACTGACAAGAAGAAGGGACAAGATGGTAGGACATCTATTAACATTGCGGAATAACTTCCATGGTAGAAGAGGGACCTGTGGAGGGTAGAAACTGTATAGGGAAACAGATATTCGAATACATCCAGCAAATAATTGAGGATGTAGGTTGCAAGTATTACTCTGAGGTGACGAGGCTGGCACAGAAAAGAAATTCGATGCACGAAGCATCAGACCAGCCAGGCTAGCGAAAAGAAGGTGGGGAGGGGTGCATTCATTGTGAACAGAGTTGGTAATAAATTTGAACTCCATGTATTATCCAGTAATTTTTCACGCAACACATTGCTTATGACGCTATGTCTCCTAAACTGTGATAGGTAGTTTGTTCTTCCCCCACAGAGGTTGCTACCTAACAATAAGATATGAGTGAACCAAGTTTGCTTCAAAGCCTTTCTGGGGTTTAGGAGGAGATATGGAACACACACACGCACACGCATACGCACACGCACACGCACGCGCACACGCACACGCACATGCACATGCACTCCCGAACATTCATGCATATGTAACTACAAACATTTTTATTATATGTTTTGTGCTCTGTCGGCATTAGAGTAGCCTATTTTCTCTCTCACTACTTCTGAAAGGATGGAGCTGGTGGTCGGCAGCGCCCAGTGGGCGATGAGGTCGTGTGGCGTTGGCCTGTGCTAGAAGGCGCGGTGTCGGGTGGAGTAGGGAGTGATAACCGGGAAGATGGCGACAGCTAAGATGTGACAGTATGGATGTAACACTATATTCACCATCAGCTGACATGGGGAAACGGCGACGATATGTAGTGCAACTATCCATTTGCTTGCCTGAAAAATTGAGTCAGCAGCCATCCATAGCAAGTGACATGTTGAGCTGAGAAAGTGGATAATATATTTCCATTATCGATTGTAGAGCTTTGGAATAAAGTTACACAGGAAAGTTGTGTAGTCATCAGATCGTACAAGGGCAACACCATGATAATAACAAAACAGGAGGAAGACAAAGAACCTAAACCTTTGTGTAAGACAACAACATAAAATAGGTAACCATTGACCCAATGCACAGATGTAGAAAAATACACAGAAACTTCTAAATAAATCTCACACATATTCACAAAACAAAGTGATGTGGTTAAAACAAACGAACTCTTAAGACATCTACACTGAGCAGTCTATTAATGCTCCCCAAGAAGGACTTTCTGACATGCTCACTTGTAAATTGCAAAGCTGCATTCACATGTCACGTAGTAATAGAAATAAACATATACTTGCAAAAAAATTATGCATACAGTAACAACACAACTATACACAACACGGAAAAATCAAAGACATCAACATACCCAAAAATGATGTACTCACATCATTCGACGTCACGTCCATGTACACGATTATCACCACGACTTAAACCCTCAGCATCATCAAAGAACAATTAGAACAATAGAAAGCCATTCCCAAAATCCACATGAAAGAAATAACTAGCATTCTAAACTAATTGCAGAGCACAATTATTTCTCATTTAACAACTAGTTCTACTCGCAACAGGATGGATATCCCATAGGGTCATCAGTTGGTGGACTCCTAGCCAGCATCTTACTCAGTCACAATGGAAGCAAAATATTTAAAACAGTAGTATGTTAATGTTACTTAAAATCCGTCTTGATTGCAATTTTTTTTTTTTTTTTTTATTATTGATATGACCGGTTTCGGTTCATTCAGAACCATCTTCAGATCTGATATTTCAGTTACAGGAGTAACCCGTCCAAATCCAGCAACTTTCACATGCTACGTGTAGCATTCTAAACTAATTGCTACGTGTAGCATGTGAAAGTTGCTGGATTTGGACGGGTTACTCCTGTAACTGAAATATCAGATCTGAAGATGGTTCTGAATAAACCGAAACCGGTCATATGAATAATAAAAAAATTTGCAATCAAGACAGATTTTAAGTAACATTATAAAATCACTGATTGCTGTTATCCCATAAGACATTATGTCTGTTTTTGCAAATAGCAGTAAGTCTTAAACAATACGGATAGGACACTGGTATAGCTATTTCCCTTCCAGATGAAACAACCAGTCGCATCAAACAACTTCACATTGATATAAACACAGTTCACCCAAAAATAAAATTCTTCATAGAAGCAGAAAATAACAAAGTGTTAAATTTTCTTGACCTCGTTATGCAGAGACACATCAATAAACACCAACTCTTCGTATCAGGGAAGTCACCTCCACCAGTGCACCCGTACACAAATACTCTAATCGTCTAACTGCTCACAAACTAGCCAGTTTCCAACACATGCCGCCCAGGCTGAACAAAACACCACTGCCTTAATACAACTACAAAAATAAATTACAGATAATCAGACTAACAGCTATAGAGTATGGTTATGATACAAGCATTATAGAGAAACTGAATCACAAACCTGAAATAATAATGATGAGGACACACAGCACACAGAAACAAGCCTGTCACCAATTTACAACCACAGATACGCTGAACATAAATACACAGGGCTGAAAAACACAGAATACGAACACACAGAAAACACACACACACACACACACACACACACACACACAAACAACAAAGAGCACACATGAATGGTTCAAATGATTCAAATGGCTCTGAGCACTATGGGACTTAACATCTATGGTTATCAGTCCACTAGAACTTAGAACTACTTAGACCTAACTAACCTAAGGACATCACACAACACCCAGTCATCACGAGGCAGAGAAAATCCCTGACCCCGCCGGGAATCGAACCCGGGAACCCGGGCGCGGAAAGCGAGAACGCTATCGCTCGATCACGCGCTGCGGACACACACATAAATCCCAAGCTACTTACACACACACAAATAAATAAATAAAATATTATAAAACACAAAAGTAGTGTAACCTCCCCAGAGAATTTTGAAAGACAATATTTAAATGTTAACGAGAATAGAACCTAGTGTAACTTCAAAGCAAAAATATAAGTCAAAGACAATAAATGTGAGAACTAGCAATCTGAGCCAAGTGTAAGCTCCCCACAAAAAATGTAAGTCAATTCAATGATAATGAAATCTCAGTGACAATGAAAACGCAAATAGACCGAAATGTCGATCTTAGGCCCTGTTGTTACCTCAGGAAAATTGCATCTGCTCTTATTTTTCCCATAGCTTGGAGGAAATGCATCGCAAAAATTCTTTGAACTTAAGTAAATTTCTTCTTTAAGGAAATGCATGGGAAATTTTGTTTCAATAAAATGTTTGTTTTGTTAAAATGCTTGGTTTGAAAACAAAATTATTATTGGGGCGATTCTTGAACAAATTAATTACACTTAAGATACATTACATTATCATATGAGCGCAATGCTGCTTCATTACCTTATTTAAAAAATATACCTCGTCCTGAATCTTGACCAGACGCCCATGTCGACGCCCGCCGACTCCTCACACACAACTCCGACTGTCTCTCGAGCGCTACTAGCACGAACGAACTACACTCCTGGAAATTGAAATAAGAACACCGTGAATTCATTGTCCCAGGAAGGGGAAACTTTATTGACACATTCCTGGGGTCAGATACATCACATGATCACACTGACAGAACCACAGGCACATAGACACAGGAAACAGAGCATGCACAATGTCGGCACTAGTACAGTGTATATCCACCTTTCGCAGCAATGCTGGCTGCTATTCTCCCATGGAGACGATCGTAGAGATGCTGGATGTAGTCCTGTGGAACGGCTTGCCATGCCATTTCCACCTGGCGCCTCAGTTGGACCAGCGTTCGTGCTGGACGTGCAGACCGCGTGAGACGACGCTTCATCCAGTCCCAAACATGCTCAATGGGGGACAGATCCGGAGATCTTGCTGGCCAGGGTAGTTGACTTACACCTTCTAGAGCACGTTGGGTGGCACGGGATACACGCGGACGTGCATTGTCCTGTTGGAACAGCAAGTTCCCTTGCCGGTCTAGGATTGGTAGAACGATGGGTTCGATGACGGTTTGGATGTACCGTGCACTATTCAGTGTCCCCTCGACGATCACCAGTGGTGTACGGCCAGTGTAGGAGATCGCTCCCCGCACCATGATGCCGGGTGTTGGCCCTGTGTGCCTCGGTCGTATGCAGTCCTGATTGTGGCGCTCACCTGCACGGCGCCAAACACGCATACGACCATCATTGGTACCAAGGCAGAAGCGACTCTCATCGCTGAAGACGACACGTCTCCATTCGTCCCTCCATTCACGCCTGTCGCGACACCACTGGAGGCGGGCTGCACGATGTTGGGGCGTGAGCGTAAGACGGCCTAACGGTGTGCGGGACCGTAGCCCAGTTTCATGGAGACGGTTGCGAATGGTCCTCGCCGATACCCCAGGAAGCAACAGTGTCCCTAATTTGCTGGGAAGCGGCGGTGCGGTCCCCTACGGCACTGCGTAGGATCCTACGGTCTTGGCGTGCATCCGTGCGTCGCTGCGGTCCGGTCCCAGGTCGACGGGCACGTGCACCTTCCGCCGACCACCGGTGACAACATCGACGTACTGTGGAGACCTCACGCCCCACGTGTTGAGCAATTCGGCGGTACGTCCACCCAGCCTCCCGCATGCCCACTATACGCCCTCGCTCAAAGTCCGTCAACTGCACATACGGTTCACGTCCACGCTGTCGCGGCATGCTACCAGTGTTAAAGACTGCGATGGAGCTCCGTATGCCACGGCAATCTGGCTGACACTGACGGCGGCGGTGCACAAATGCTGCGCAGCTAGCGCCATTCGACGGCCAACACCGCGGTTCCTGGTGTGTCCGCTGTGCCGTGCGTGTGATCATTGCTTGTACAGCCCTCTCGCAGTGTCCGGAGCAAGTATGGTGGGTCTGACACACCGGTGTCAATGTGTTCTTTTTTCCATTTCCAGGAGTGTACATGCTCTCGCGACTCGCTACGTACAACAACTGTCTCACAACTGCACTGCAACTGCAACTGCCGACTCCCTACATGCAAATGAACTCTCGCGCGGTCAAGCGCAGACTAGCAACGATAAATAACTCTCTGGTCAGAGATTCTGTCATTTCTCGCCATCGCTGTACTAAATACATACGCGTTTCAGTAGTAATTAAATAAATAAAACTCACACCTATTCACCTATACACACTCTCTCATACATGTACACATACACATATGCACAGTGACAGGACTTCACAGTAAAGATAATGTGAAAACCAGAAAAAGTAAGTGGAACGTTGTGGTGTGCGTCCTGTAAGACCTTCGGTTCACACACCATCAGGTTATTTGACTTGTCCCTCTAACGAAGTAGGCGAGTGTCAGCGATATGTCTCGTGGCCTTATTGTGGCGTGTTTATCTTCTGCCGTTAGGTCAGACGTTAGAAATGCCACTTGCACACTTAGAGTAGCAGATTGACCGTGACCAACTTTAAACAGAACTTGATTAGTTTTCACACACATTTATTAAAATAATAAAAAGCATAGATATTACGTAACTTGATTCTGGATGCTGTTTACAACTGACAATCTGAAGTTCCTTAGGTCTTGACACGTTAATCTTATTCTCACATATCTCTGATACTTGACACAGTGTCTATACATTTCTCTTCATGGCTGTGTACAGGAATATGATAATCTTATTAGGCGCAGACTGAAACTTGACTATAGACTGGTACAGACAAATGCAGCCTAATGCAGACTGACTAATTGGAGGTCTGTGCACTCGTTACAATACGTTGAGCGTTCGGGTATCACTGCGCGAGTGTGGTCCGCAAGGAGAAAAGGTTCCACGTTAGCAGCAATTTCATTGGCTGCGTTACATGGTAATACGCGGATCGGCGGAAGCAGAATTTGGTCTGTCTCTAAGACAGCGCCATCTCGTAGTGCGGAGACGGACGAGCGCTGCGCCTGCGCTGTTGTGCTTAGCGGAGCGCGCTCTAGCGGAAAAGTTGTGTATGCGCTGACTACGCGGAACTAGGTACACAACAAACATATTGCAAACACACAGACACACACACACACACACACACACACACACACACACACACACGCACACACACACACACACACACACATACACATACACACAGACACACACACACGATCTTTCACATAGTATTATCTAATGGTAGGTATAATGAGTCGTAAAATTTCGGATAACTGTTCAACATTAAGTTGCAGTTGACTGTCGATGACAAACTGTGAAAGACAACAATGCAGTAAACACGAGAATCCAGGAAAGCCTCAACATGTGGTAATAAGATATATATAGAAAACTTTGTTTTCCACACAAGTAAATTCTGTCTTAAAAGCTCAAATTTATGTGTATACAATTAGTAATTTTTTTCCCTTATTTATAGGAAGATAATAAAGAAAACCTCTGATGATATTGACACTTGAGTGAAAAATGTTTATGAAATAAAAATAAAAATAAAAATCGTCCTTTGGTCAAGGCGGATCCTCTCTAGAAACAGATATTACGGAGGGTTATTGTTACTGTTTACTTGTGTTACGTTTCTTACCGAACCCTACTCTGTGTGTAATGTACAGGATGTCAATGAAGTACCTCTATCGCCAAAATAATAACTTTGAAACTAGTAGTGATAGAGCATGGTGGTTTGTCGTAAAATGATTAGTAATTATCAGAGTTTCTTTCTGTTATACCACAATCTCTGCACCCCAGTCCTCGTTCGTGGAACATCAAGGCGGTATCCGAGCTCTGCCAACGTATTGGTCTGCATTGTAACATCAACATTTTTAGTCAAAATATCCACGGGTGTGCTGCCGGTCTATAGTGTCCAACGGGCACAATATTTCGGCGATCATACATCATCAGGTGAACTGACGGACTGAGCTCCTGTGAACGTGCCGGCACGGAGATCCGTACGCTATGGCTGCTCAGAGGGAACTGGGTTCGGTCGCGGCGGCGGCCGATTTAAATACCCTCCGCCCGCGGCGCGCTCCCTCCGCCGTCCGCGCCCCGCGCCACGGTCGCGCGGTGGAACAGATTGCGACGGCGTCTGAGATGACGTCGGAGTGATGGCTCTGTCCGCCGTGGTCGTCACAACTATACGTTTGCTCGATTTACTCTTGATTAACCCGATCGCTGGTTCCCAGGCCTTGCTAAGATTATAGCCACAGTCACGGTTTATGAGGTCGTCATTGGTGCGAATTTCGATGGCCTCTCTAACAACGCTGTCCCAGTATCTCGACGTCTGTACCAGAATCTTCGTGCGGTCATATTCCATGGCGTGATTTTCCGACAAACAATGTTCAGCGACCGCCGACTTGCTCGGATACATCAGGCGAGTGTGCCTCTGGTGTTCACGGCATCGATCCTCGACGGTACGCATCGTCTGACCAATATACGACTTGCCACATTGACACGGAATCTGGTACACACCGGCCTTCCTCAAACCGAGGTCATCTTTGGCGCTCCCCACCAGTGCACGAGTTTTATTTGGAGGACAAAACACAGTTCCGACCCGGTGTTTCTTCAGAATGCGAGCGATTTTCCCCGAGAGTGCGCCTGTGTATGGAATAAATGCAGTGCCTACCTCCTCCCTCGTGACTTCATCCATCTCAAGCGGTTGTGCCGCAGTGGTTGGGCGGAGAGCACGTTGAATCTGCCACTCTGAGTACCCATTTTTCCGAAATACAGTTCTCAGATGTTCCAATTCCTGGGGTAGACTCTCTGCGTCAGAGATAGTGCGCGCCCTATGTACTAGAGTTTTAAGTACCCCATTCCTCTGTGAAGGGTGGTGGCAGCTGTCTGCGTGCAAATACAGATCAGTGTGCGTAGTTTTCCGATACACCCCATGACCTAGGGTGCCGTCAGCCCTTCTCTTGACCAAGACGTCGAGGAAAGGTAATTTACCCTCCGTTTCAGTCTCCATAGTGAATTTGATGTTGGGGTGTATGGAGTTTAGATGTGTGAGGAAGTCAAGGAGTTTATCCATACCATGTGGCCAGAAGACGAACGTGTCGTCCACGTAACGGAAAAAGCAAGTAGGTTTCCATACGGATGACGACAGGGCTTCCTCCTCGAAGTTCTCCATGTACAAATTCGCTACCACCGGTGAGAGTGGGCTACCCATGACGACTCCCTCCGTTTGTTCGTAGTATTGTCCATTAAAAAGAAAATACGTGGAAGTCAAGACATGCCTAAAAAGTTCAGTGGTCTTCTCGTCAAACTTCTGACTAATCAATTCTAGTGACTCTCGCAGGGGTACCCTCGTAAACAAGGAAACGACGTCAAAACTCACCATGATATCTGACTCATCCAACCTGCATTTATTCCATACACAGGCGCGCTCTCGGGGAAAATCGCTCGCATTCTGAAGAAACACCGGGTCGGAACTGTGTTTTGTCCTCCATATAAAACTCGTGCACTGGTGGGGAGCGCCAAAGATGACCTCGGTTTGAGGAAGGCCGGCGTGTACCAGATTCCGTGTCAATGTGGCAAGTCGTATATTGGTCAGACGATGCGTACCGTCGAGGATCGATGCCGTGAACACCAGAGGCACACTCGCCTGATGTATCCGAGCAAGTCGGCGGTCGCTGAACATTGTTTGTCGGAAAATCACGCCATGGAATATGACCGCACGAGGATTCTGGTACAGACGTCGAGATACTGGGACAGCGTTGTTAGAGAGGCCATCGAAATTCGCACCAATGACGACCTCATAAACCGTGACTGTGGCTATAATCTTAGCAAGGCTTGGGAACCAGCGATCGGGTTAATCAAGAGTAAATCGAGCAAACGTATAGTTGTGACGACCACGGCGGACAGAGCCATCACTCCGACGTCATCTCAGACGCCGTCGCAATCTGTTCCACCGCGCGACCGTGGCGCGGGGCGCGGACGGCGGAGGGAGCGCGCCGCGGGCGGAGGGTATTTAAATCGGCCGCCGCCGCGACCGAACCCAGTTCCCTCTGAGCAGCCATAGCGTACGGATCTCCGTGCCGGCACGTTCACAGGAGCTCAGTCCGTCAGTTCACCTGATGATGGCGACATGTATGATCGCCGAAATATTGTGCCCGTTGGACACTATAGACCGGCAGCACACCCGTGGATATTTTGACTATCAAATACGCCGGGAGAAACTCAAGAATCACATCAACATTTTTGATTACTTCACTAATTAATGCATAAAGATTAGCAGTGACATTTACTGGTGTTTTGCACATGCGATCCTTGACGTAACTCGACAAGAAGAAGTCGAACAGCGTGATATCGGGAAACCGAGGGGGCTACTCGGTAGGACTATCACGAACTCATTCATCTTTCAGGGAATATGTCATGCAGTACTCAACTGTATACCTCTAGGGGATGCGTTGAAATGAAGCATAACTCTGTCAACAAGTGCTACAGGAACAGGGGGGGACGCCCACTTTGAGGAAGGTAGTTGTCATTGCCTACAGTTTTTGGAACACCTCAATACGCTCGTTTTTCTCGGTAATGAATAGTGACGTGGATAATTCCGCAGTACCGTTGTCACAGATTTGGATTCTGCATATCAGATGACAGATTGCGCCTCCTATTGGTCATTCGGCGTATTAATACACCGGAGTCAAATCTGAAACAAAGGACAAATGAAAGAAACTTTGAGAGCTGCTAAACGTTTTAGAACAAACCGAGGTTCTCTACTTATAAGAGCTAGCCAACTACGATTCTTTGAAGTGGTAGTGGACTTTATAGACACTCAGTATTACTTAATTGTCTTTTAAAATAAGTTCGTTTTAGTAATCTCTTTGATCCCCGGGAGCAATTTATTGTACAAATTGACTCCTTGGCCGTAAATGCTGTTTCGAGTATTACGTTTATTCTTTCTTGCTAATTATTACTTCAGTCTATATTTTGATCCGTATTCATAGCCAGAGCTGTTCTCACGATTGTTATTGAGGCGGCTTTTGAAGTGCATAAATCACTGACAAATTTCCTTTTTACTTTTATGGTATGGTAAAAATCCCCTGAAGTTTGAACAGCACTTTACAGTGAGTTCGATTACTGGCTTAGGTTATTATTCGTATGGATTGTTATTGTAATTTGAAAAGGGTGTTTATATTTTTATAAGTGTGTAACTAAATGACATTGACTGGTACACAATGATAGCAGCATTGCAAGAGATGAAACTTAATTTGCAAATTATTTTGTAATGACACATACGTTCATCTGTAATTAATACTCTTTTTGATTTGCAATGCGATTTCCCCTCCAAATTGCAATTAAAATAGTCAAATGTTATTAACCCTTGCATGGTAAAAATTTATTTATCATCTATTTAAAAAAATGGTACAAAACTTGTCTGCCTTTGTGATAAATATCACATTTTCAGTACGAAAACAATTTAAAGTGACCGATTTTGAAAGTCCCTAAAATGGGATAAATTGGCCCAACTAGATTCATGTTGTCATGTAATTCTATGACTTTTAGAGATAAATATTTAATTTTTCAGTGATTCTGTCAGTATGGAAATTATGGAAAGAAGTATAACAAGTCAGTACCAAAACAGATTTGTTCTGCTGACAGTGAAAAACATTAGATATCAAACTGAAATTTTCAAAGTAACATTACACAGGGCTCTGTCATACCACACATCAATGTTTTCGTCATTCTAAGAAGTTTAATGGGGATACGGCTTGCGTGAGGAAGGTAATGAGATTGACAACACTGTGAGCGATCTGGCAACACTGTGTTGTTTCACTTGTGCACACCAGTGTGTTCGTCCTTTCTGGGTCGATCGATGACAAAACAGTTTGGTCCCTCTCCCCCTGTCCCCTCTCCCCTTAAATCAACTATCCCTCTGAATGCTCAGCTCCAGTTTCATCTCTATACAGCCTACACGTAATTTTTGAGAGAGCCATCAGAGTTGGGTTTCTGTTGTGTGTTATGAAAATGTAACAGCGGAATTTAGATCAATGCTATGCCATCAAGTTTTGTGTTGAACTTGGGAAATCCACTAGTGTGAAAAGTTGAAACAGATCTATGGGAACGTTCTTCGTCAGGAGCAAGAGTGTTTCTCCGGCCCAAGGGTTTTTGGATGGAAGATCTTTAACTTCAAAATTCGACGAATAATTCAAACGTGTACGTGCTCTTGTGGAACGGCCGTACGTTTAACAATAAGGATCATGGGTGATCTGCTGAACACTTTCACCCAACATCAAATATTGACCGAAGATTTGCACACGCGGAAGATTTGTGAAGAAACGGTGCCGAAATCTTTACAACAGAGCAGAGGGACTGCCGAAGGAACGTGTGCATTGATCTATTGAGAGGACAGTCAATGACCACGAATGGTTCAGTCGTTTGATAACAAGTGATGATGCCTGAACATTTTAGCACGATCTTGAGACAAAGCATCAGAGAGAGAAGTGGCTCACTCACACATCTTCTCGACCGAAAAACTGTCGAAAGACCTAATCAATGATCAAAGCAAAGCTGAGTTGTCTCGAAAAAAATCAAAGCTGATTTGTTTTCTTGACTGTAGGGGTACAGTAAATAAAGAATTTGTTCCTCCTAGGACGAACAATTAACCAAGTGCCTTACAAAGATGTCTTGAAATACTCAGGAAAAGGACGCATGGAGTGAGATCGGACACTGCACGCAAGTGGATACTGTATTATGACAACTGCCCATGTCTAACGGCCACTGATATCACGGAATTTTTGACCTCAAAATTCATTCCTGTTGTTCCACAGCAGCCCCTTTTCCTTTTACTGAATTTGCTAAATTTCTTAAAAGAATGTAATTTCGGGACCGTGAAGAACATTCAGAACAATTTGGTCGGCATATTAGAGGCTCTATCATTTAAACCCTTCAGCGCAATTGAACCCATGAGAGCTGCTACCGAGACTGGGAACAAAGACTCCGCCTGGGGATAGCTATCTAAGGGAACTATTTGGAAAGGGGAAAAAAAGGACATTCATAGATAAGAATCAGGCTCGCTACTTTTCTCATACACCTCGTATATGTCTCACTCCATAACAATTATGTACAAATTAGCAGAAGCTGTGTAACAATGTTTCAAAATAATGTCTGTAGTGTACAAAACGACACAATTGGTTGCTTAAGACAATCTTGGAATGGATAAGATGGTGATTCGACACTATAAATACACGTCGCCCCGTTTGATCGCTCGCAGACTTCTATGTATCCATCTCATGGTCCGTAGTACTTTTCTATAAGATATGAAAACACCTCGCTACATGGTAGCGCTAGGGACGTACACTATGTGATCAAAAGTATCTGGACACCACCAGAAACATACGTTTCTCATATTAGGTACATCGTGCTGCCACCTACTGCCAGGTACTCCATATCAGCGACCTCAGTAGTCATTAGACTTCGTGAGAGAGCAGAATGGGGCCCTGCACGGAAATCACGGGATTCCAACATGATCAGGTGATTGGTTATCATTTGTATCATATGTCTGTAGGCGAGATTTTCACACTACTAAACATCCCTTGTTTCCGATTTGATAGTGAAATGGAAACGTGAAGGGACACGTACAACTCAAAAGCATACAGGCCGACCTCGTCTGTTGACTGACAGAGACCGTCGACAGTTGAAGAGGATCGTAATATGGAATAGGCAGACGTCTATCCAGATCATCACACTGGAATTCCCAACTGCATCAGAATCCACTGCAAGTACTATGACAGTTAGGGAGGACGTGAGAAAATTTTGATTTCATGGTCCAGCGGCTAGCCATAAGTCACACATCACGCCGGTAAATGTCAAACAACGCCTCGCTAAGTGTAAGAAACGTAAACATTGGAGGATTGAACAGTGGAAAGACGTTTTGTGGAGTGACGAATCACGGTACACAATGTGGCGATACGATGGCAGGGTGTGGGTATGGCGAATGCCGGGTGAACGTCAACTACCAGCGTGTGTAGTGCCAACAGTAAAATTCGGAGGCGTTGGTGTTACAGTGTGGTCGTGTTTTTGTCGCCTACACCCCTTGTTGTTTTGCATGGTACTATCACAGCACGGGACTATACTGATGTTATAAGCACCTTCTTCCTTCCCACTGTTGAAGAGCAATTCGGCGATGGCGATTGCATCTTTCAACACAATCGCGCATCTGTTCATGGTTCACGGCCTGTGTCGGAGTGGTTATACGACAATAACATACCTGTAAAGAACTGGCCTGCACAGAGTGCTGACCTGAATCCTATAGATCACCTCTGGGATGTTTTCAAACCCCGACTTCGCACCAGGCCTCAACGACCGACATCGATACCTCTCCTCAATGCAGCACTCCATGACAAATGGGCTGCCATTCCTTAAGCAACCTTCCAGCACCTGACTGAACGTATGCCTGCGAGAGCGAAAGCTGTCATCATCGCTAAGGATGAGCCAACACCACATTGAATTCCAGCATTACCGACGGATGGCGCCACGAACGTGTAAGTCGTTTTCAGTCAGGTGTCCGGATGCTTTTGCTCACATAGTGTACGAGCTGTAAACGACATAACATTTAGAATTACACAACTAGCCATTAAAATTGCTACACCACGACGATGACGTGCTACAGACGCGAAATTTTACCGACAGGAAGAAGATGCTATGATATGCAAATGATTATCTTTTCAGAGCATTTACACAAGGTTAGCACCGGTGGCGACACCTACAACGTGCTGACATGAGGAAAGTTTCCAACCGATTTCTCATACACAAACAGCAGTTGACCGGCGTTGCCTGGAGAAGCGTTGTTGTGATGCCTCATGTAAGGAGGAGAAATGCGTACCAACACGTTTCCGACTTTGATAAAGGTAGGGTTGTAGCCTATAGCGATTGCGGTTTAACGTATCCCAACATTGCTGCTCGCGTTGGTCGAGATCGAATGACTGTTAGCAGAACATGGAATCGGTGGGTTCAGTAGGGTAATACGGAACGCCGTGCTGGATCCCAACGGCTTCGTATCACTAGCAGTCGAGATGACAGGCATCTTATCCGTATGGCTGTAAAGGATCGTGTAGCCACGTCTCGATCCCTGAGTCAACAAATGGGGACGTTTGCAAGACAACAACCAGCTGCACGAACAGTTCGACGACGTTTGCAGCAGCATGGACTATCAACTCGGAGACCATGGCTGCGGTTATCCTCGACGCTGCATCACAGAAAGGAGCACCGGCAGTAGTGTACTCAACGACGAACCTGGGTGCACGAATGGCAAAACGTCATTTTTTCGGATGAATCCAGGTTCTGTTTACAGCATCATGATAGTCGCATCCATGTTTGGCGACATCGCGGTAAACGCACATTGGAAGCGTGTATTCGTCATCGCCATACTGGCGTATCGCCCAACGTGATGGAATGCGGTGCCATTGCTTACACGTCTCGGTCACCTCTTGTTCGCATTGACGGCACTTTGAACAGTGGAAGTTACGTTTCAGATGTGTTACGACCCGCGGCTCCACCCTTCCTTCGATCCCTGCGAAACCCTACATTTCAGCAGGATAATGCACGACCGCATGTTGCAGGTCCTGTACGAGCCTTTCTGGAATCAGAAAATGTTCGACTGCTGCCCTGGCGAGCACATTCTCCAGATCTCTCACCATCTGAAAACGTCTGGTCAATCGTGGCCGAGTAACTGGCTCATAACAATACGCCCGGGTGCCATTGCTTACACGTCTCGGTCACCTCTTGTTCGCATTGACGGCACTTTGAACAGTGGAAGTTACGTTTCAGATGTGTTACGACCCGCGGCTCCACCCTTCCTTCGATCCCTGCGAAACCCTACATTTCAGCAGGATAATGCACGACCGCATGTTGCAGGTCCTGTACGAGCCTTTCTGGAATCAGAAAATGTTCGACTGCTGCCCTGGCGAGCACATTCTCCAGATCTCTCACCATCTGAAAACGTCTGGTCAATCGTGGCCGAGTAACTGGCTCATAACAATACGCCCGGGTGCCATTGCTTACACGTTTCGGTCACCTCTTGTTCGCATTGACGGCACTATGAACAGTGGACGTTACATTTCAGATGTTTTACGACCCGCGGCTCCACCCTTCCTTCGATCCCTGCGATACCCTACATTCCAGCAGGATAATGCATGACCGCATGTTGCAGGTCCTGTACGAGCCTTTCTGGATTGAGAAAATGTTCGACTGCTGCCCTGGCGAGCACATTCTCTAGATCTCTCACCAATTGAAAACGTCTGGTCAATCGTGGCCGAGGAACTGGCTGGTAACAATACGCCAGTCACTACTCTTGATGCACTGTGGTATCATTTTGAAGCTACATGGGCAGCTGTAGCTGTACACGCCATCCAAGCTCTATTTGACTCAATGCCCAGGTGTATCAAGGCCGTTATTACGGCCAGAGGTGGTTGTTCTGTGAACTGATTTCTCAGGATCTATGCACCCAAATTGCGTGAAAATGTAATCACGTGTCAGTTCTAGTATAATATATTCGTCCAATGAATAGCCGTTTATCATCTGCATTTATTCTTGGTGTAGCGATTTTATTGGCCGGTAGTGTATTTTGTTGGGGCATACGGACCCCATCAGTCACAAAAGGATTAAGCTACTACGCATCATTTGTTGTGCTTGATATATGTTCAGAGCACTCCGCGGCTCTAGTGTCTGCAGATAGCGTACGTTCCGCTCCGCAGTGGTCCGAGTTGCGTGATGGGCGCGAGTTCCGCTGCGGTCCACCTGTTGCGACAGCCATCCATCACGGCGGCTACCTGCGGGGGAAGCAGGGAAGCGGCAGCAGCGAAGTTCCTGACGAGGCCAGTCACGGGCCGCCGGGCTCACCGCCAAGACGTTTCAATTAGCCGCGACAGCTCGGGCCCAACAGAGCGGCGCCCCGACTACCTAACGGCGCTCTCCTGACCTCACAGGTGCCCGACACAGTGCCTACAGGTCGCTCAGGGGAACACCAGCGAGTGATCTTGAAACGACTGTGCAGTCTCTGTAGATGTTTATCGATGTTCTTCATACTTAACGCCCGCTCTTGAGAAGATACACTATGGGTATTTTTAATATGGCACATGACACTGGAGAAAAAAGATAGGAATGGCTAATATTTAACGTATCTGATTATTACCCCTGTTACTGAATCGTACCTGTTAAGCGAATGACACGTGACGGGGTAAATTTTACCAACAAGAAACCGAGTTTTCACCGTTAACCGTTCCTTCCTACAACAATGTCGATCTTTCACCGTTTATTCAGTATTTCTATGATTGCTGTTAATATTTATATAATTTAGAAAACAAATATCATTCGTGCCTTCTGCAGCGTGTCCTTCCTTACTGGCAGAATACAGTTTGGAAAAAAAAATTAGTTCTTACTAAAATATATGCATTGCAATTAAGAAAGGTTTCCGCAGAAAAGATCAGCCCCAGATACGTAGGCTGAATGCGGTTACTAATTTAACACACATCAAAAAATGAAGTATCATTTCGTTAAGTTTCATTAGCTTTAGTATCTTAGTTCGGCCATCGCGGTTTTGATATCCTGTCGTCAGGCCCTAATGGCTATTCTACATCTACATCTACGTCCACATGGATACTCTGCAAATCACATTTAAGTGCCTGGCACAGGGTTCATTGAACCACCTTCACAATTCTCCATTATTTCAATCTCGTATAGCGCGCGGAAAGAATGAACACCTATATCTTTCCGTACGAGCTCTGATTTCCCTTATTTTACCTTGGTTCCTCCCTATGTGAGTCGGTGTCAACAATACATTTTAGCATTCGCAGGAGAAAGTTGGTGATTGGAATTTCGTGAGAACATTCCTTCGCAACGAAAAACGCCTTTCTATTAATGATTTCCAGCTAAAATCACGTATCATTTCTGTGACACTCTCCCATATTTCGCGGTAATACAAAACGTGCTGCCATTCTTTGAACTTTTTCGATCTACTCCGTCAGTCCTACCTGGTAAGCATCCCACACGGCGCAGCAGTATTCTAAAAGAGGACGGACAAGCGTAGAGTAGGCAGTCTCCTCAGTAAGTCTGCTACATTTTCTGTGTCCTGCCAATAGAACGCAGCCTTTGGTTAGCCTTCCCCACAACATTTTCTGTGTGTTCCTACCAATTTGGAAGTTGTTCGTAACTGTAATTCCTAGGAATTTAGTTGAATTTACCGCCTTTAGATCTGACTGGTGTAGGGTGTGTAACTGAAGTTTAACGAGTTCCTTGTAGCAAATCATGTGGATGACCTCACACTTTTCGTTATATAGGGTCAACTACCAATTTTCGCATAGTTCAGATATATTTTCTAAGTCGTTTTGCAATTTGTTTTGATCTTCTGATGACTTTATTAGTCGATAAACGACAGCGTCATCTATGAACAACCGAAGACGGCTGCTCCATTTGTCTGAGGTGTGAAGAGACCTGATACAAATACCTGAAATGTAAAAATCATAAACAAGATTAAAATATATGCTTCAAATTTTTGTACTATATAAATGATTGCAGACGCATTTATATGAAATATAACTTATTATTCACTATTAATAATAAGTTACACAGAGCAATTACATACACCTCTTTTCACTAATGAAATACAAGAAGAAGTGAAGTGAACATAAGAAGCGGAAGACCTCGATTCCCTTCTTTTGTTCTAGAAAGTGAGTGAAATTTAGAAACAAACTTTGCTGATTTTGAGGACACACAATCTGTGACACTACATTTTTCGACATAGCTCTCAAAACGCATGATCGTTTCATCATGTCAAAGATAATAAATGAAATGCAGTACATTTCTGTATTTACAAAATTCATTTCACTTCTCTTTGTTAACAGGCAGCCTCGTAGTCCGTTAGTAAATGCGTCGTGCAATACACAGGACATTCAAGTACTATTTACCGGCGCATTTCGCAATTTCAAATATTATCAGTTCCTTGAAATCCTCCATTTTGGTAAAACTTGAGATATCACTTATCATGTACTTCTTCATGCAAGGCAAACTATCATAGTTCCGTCGGGCTACCTATTACGCACAAGTAGCTATTCACGACCAGGGTGTTTCTCACACGCTTGCAACGTATTTGATCCTTAGCATCATTCGTTGTAGCAGTTGCTTAGTGACAGTACCGCCTGGGATAGATTAAATAAGGCTGTTTATGGACAACGTTCAAGAATCATAAAAGAAGGTTGTATACCTGGAAGAATCCTGGAGATACTAAAAGGTATCAGATAGATTATATAATGGTAAGACAGAGATTTAGGAACCAGGTTTTAAATTGTAAGACATTTCCAGGGGCAGATGTGGATTCTGACCACAATCTATTGGTTATGAAATGCAGATTGAAACTGAAGAAACTGCAAAAAGGTGGGAATTAAGGAGATGGGACCTGGATAAACTGAAAGAACCAGAGGTTGTAGAGAGTTTCAGGGAGAGCATAAGGGAACAATTGACAGGAATGGGGGAAAGAAATACAGTAGAAGAAGAATGGGTAGCTCTGAGGGATGAAGTAGTGAAGGCAGCAGAGGATCAAGTAGGTAAAAAGACGAGGGCTAATAGAAACCCTTGGGTAACAGAAGAAATATTGAATTTAATTGATGAAAGGAGAAAATATAAAAATGCAGTAAATGAAGCAGGCAAAAAGGAATACAAACGTCTCAAAAATGAGATTGACAGGAAGTGCAAAATGGCTAAACAGGGATGGCTAGAGGACAAATGTAAGGATGTAGAGGCTTGTCTCACTAGGGGTAAGATAGGTACTGCCTACAGGAAAATTAAAGAGACCTTTGGAGAGAAGAGAACCACTTGTATGAATATCAAGAGCTCAGATGGCAACCCAGTTCTAAGCAAAGAAGGGAAGGCAGAAAGGTGGAAGGAGTATATAGAGGGTTTATACAAGGGTGATGTACTCGAGGACAATATTATGGAAATGGAAGAGGATGTAGATGAAGATGAAATGGGAGATAAGATACTGCGTGAAGAGTTTGACAGAGCACTGAAAGACCTGAGTCGAAACAAGGCCCCGGGAGTAGACAACATTCCATTAGAACTACTGATGGCCTTGGGAGAGCCAGTCCTGACAAAACTCTACCATCTGGTGAGCAACATGTATGAGACAGGCGAAATACCCTCAGACTTCAAGAAGAATATAATAATTCCAATCCCAAAGAAAGCAGGTGTTGACAGATGTGAAAATTACCGAACTATCAGTTTAATAAGTCACAGCTGCAAAATACTAACGCGAATTCTTTACAGGCGAATGGAAAAACTGGTAGAAGCGGACCTCGGGGAAGATCAGTTTGGATTCCGTAGAAATGTTGGAACACGTGAGGCAATACTAACCTTACGACTTATCTTAGAAGAAAGATTAAGAAAAGGCAAACCTACGTTTCTAGCATTTGTAGACTTAGAGAAAGCTTTTGACAACGTTAACTGGAATACTCTCTTTCAAATTCTAAGGCTATTTACAATTTGTACAGAAACCAGATGGCAGTTATAAGAGTCGAGGGCCATGAAAGGGAAGCAGTGGTTGGGAAAGGAGTGAGACAGGGTTGTAGCCTCTCCCCGATGTTATTCAATCTGTATATTGAGCAAGCAGTAAAGGAAACAAAAGAAATATTCGGAGTAGGTATTAAAATTCATGGAGAAGAAGTAAAAACTTTGAGGTTCGCCGATGACATTGCAATTCTGTCAGAGACAGCAAATGACTTGGAAGAGCAGTTGAACGGAATGGACAGTGTCTTGAAAGGAGGATATAAGATGAACATCAACAAAAGCAAAACGAGGATAATGGAATGTAGTCAAGTTAAATCGGGTGATGCTGAGGGGATTAGATTAGGAAATGAGACACATAAAGTAGTAAAGGAGTTTTGCTATTTAGGGAGTAAAATAACTGATGATGGTCGAAGTAGAGAGGATATAAAATGTAGACTGGCAATGGCAAGGAAATCGTTTCTGCAGAAGAGAAATTTGTTAACATCGAGTATAGATTTAAGTGTCAGGAAGTCGTTTCTGAAAGTATTTGTATTGAGTGTAGCCATGTATGGGAGTGAAACATGGACGACAAATAGTTTGGACAAGAAGAGAATAGAAGCTTTCGAAATGTGGTGCTACAGAAGAATGCTGAAGATAAGGTGGGTAGATCACATAACTAATGAGGAGGTATTGAATAGGATTGGGGAGAAGAGAAGTTTGTGGCACAACTTGACTAGAAGAAGGGATCGGTTGATAGGACATGTTTTGAGGCATCAAGGGATCACAAATTTAGCATTGGAGGGCAGCGTGGAGGGTAAAAATCGTAGAGGGAGACCAAGAGATCAATACACTAAGCAGATTCAGAAGGATGTAGGTTGCGGTAGGTACTGGGAGATGAAGAAGCTTGCGCAGGATGGAGTAGCATGGAGAGCTGCATCAAACCAGTCTCAGGACTGAAGACCACAACAACAACAACATGGACGACGTGACCCACCAACCACTCTGAGGGATCTACGCCGAATCGCCTTTGAGGAATGAGACATTCTCGACCAACAGTTCCTTAATGAACTTTAGGATGGTATGCCACGACGAATACAGGCACACATCGATGCAAGAGAACGTGCTACTGGGTATTAGAGGTACCGGCGTGTACAGCAGTCTGAATCATCACCTCTGAAGGTCTCACTGTGTGGTTTTCACGAGCAATAAAAAGGGTGGAAATGATGTTTGTGTTGATCTCTATTCCCATTTTCTGTGCAGGTTCTGGAACTGTCGGAACCAAGGTGATGCAAAACTTCTTGTTGTGTTTATTAAACAGGTATAATAACACGTCGGTATCGAAATGGCGGTACCGAGTGCCGGTATTTTTATTTTATATTATATTTTCTTCGCAATTTTTGGTGAATATTTGAAATTGCTCTTTTGAAACAGTAATAGAACATAATTTTACTTTCACTGTGTGCAGGAATCTTACTTCTTTTTGAACTTCCATTACGTATAGTCTTTGACTTTGTGAAGCAAGTATAGGTGACACAGAGAAATTCCGATTGCACTGGTGGGCGGTGGCGGGGGGGGGGGGGGGGGGGGGTTGGATATTTTAATAACAAGTATTTTGATGTGAAGAAATAGCATACTAGTATTGAAAAACGTTTCTTAACGCAGCTAGTGTGCTATTACTTTACATTGCCGTTCTTCGAAAACAGTGGGTGAAAATGATAAAAAAAATCAAAATGGCAAGACTGGTCTTTGCCGTTGTTGGAGATGTGAGGAAATGCTGAAGTAATTGGCGCTATCTACAGAAACAGCAACGGTTAACTTCATGAAGCAATTTTGGCACTCCAGCTGCCTAGTTCGCCGGCGTTTGCAGAAATGAAGAAACAGTTAAGTCGGCATGAATTGTTATGAGCAAATCCGATACGTGACGAAACCGAACGCCGGACCCAACTGCCACTTTTTATTGTGTCATTTAAATGCAGTTACCACGGTTAGTAAACGGTTGTCGCCAATTGCAAATGTGCATCGTTTTCCGAAGTTCTTGCTCTGAGGGGGAGGGGGGGGGGGGGTAAGCAGGTTACTAGCTTGTTGAGCTACAGAATTTCTAACAATAAGCAAATACTTCAATATACAGCTCCAAAACTGGCAATTTATTTCCAATGTGCAGTCGATTCTTTACAGTCCAGTACATCGATGATTTTCCGTCCATGTATCGACATTCTGTTCGAAATATTGACGGTCGATGGCCACACATTTTATAATATCGATATATCTGAATATAATTTTAAAAATATCAACAGTTCAACTACACACAGGAGTGAATAGGGGGCATAACTGTCAGTAGTTGACGTTTAAGCGTGAACTGCGGCAGACTGCTTTAAAATAGTCATGAGAACCTTACAACTCCAACTATGTTATGGATTCCTTACAGTAGTCTTGTACCTGCAATTTATTCAAACGTAATTTACTGCAGGAAAGTGAAGTTAGCAAATGTTACTTCCAGTTGTGTGTGTAGTTGTTTGTGGTCATCAACAGCGAATAAAATGAAGTTAAGTAGTCGTGGAAATGCATGTGGGTTATCCAGAGAGTAAGTTCCGATCGGTTGCGAAATGGAAACCGCTGGGAAAATCCAGTAAAGCTTTGCACAGATTTGTTGGGCAGTGTCTCTAGTATGCCCGTCGGTTGTGTCGCGTCGCTCTTTTCAGTTTTGAGTGAACAGTGAGCACGTAAAGATGCATAGGGCACAGTGTCTCCCGCCAAGTCAGGGCCTGCTTAGAGATTTCGCGCGTGTCATGCAGCCCACATAACACAACTGTCGAATAGTTCCTTCCTCGTGCCAATTCTCAGCCGCACACTGCAGGGGCAATAAAGACGCTCCTGCAGCGTTTCCGATGAGAAGTGTTTGATCACCCACAATACATTCCGTAACCGGCTCCCCGTCAGTCTCATCTCTGCTCACAAGAACCGCTGGCTATGAAACAAAATTTTTCCACAGACAACGAGCTGCAGACCAATGCAGATAACTAGCTGAAAGCACAGGCGGCTGTTTTCTATGACGAGGATATTGGAAAGTTGATACAACACTACTACAAAACTCGAAGTAGGGTTCAAATGGCTCTGAGCACTATGGGACTCAACTGCTGTGGTCATAAGTCCCCTAGAACTTAGAACTACTTAAACCTAACTAACCTAAGGACAGCACACAACACCCAGCCATCACGAGGCAGAGAAAATCCCTGACCCCGCCGGGAATCGAACCCGGGAACCCGGGCGTGGGAAGCGAGAACGCTACCGCACGACCACGGGATGCGGGCTACTCGAAGTAGGAGCGGCGACTATGTAGAGAAGTAGGTGGAAGGTGTACCTAACTGTTGCGAATAAAACGTTTCTGATTTTCACTGTGGTTTCAATTTCGCGACCGATCGAAACTTACTTCCTGGACAACCCTGGTTTTTTTCTGTAACGACCTCTGACGATCCCGTATATCTTGCCATACATTTTGTTAAAAAATTGCTGTGAGAACCTGTTATGAAATATGTTGCCTCAGCTACATAATTTCCATTACTTTTAGACAGTTTTGTACCAGTGGTCGAGCAGAAATTTTCAGCTGCAGTAAATAGCCTTTGTACAGCGTTCATAAAATTTGCGTGATTTGCTTTCAGCTTTCGCAAGTTTCAGCGTGCTTCAGGGCCTTCGTTAACCCTATTACATAATTAATAAGGTTCTGAAGGCAATTACCATATTGAAACTGGAACTTGGAATTCATAGTCCAGCCTATCGCTGTTCTATACTAGTTCTAATCTACGCGAGCAATAACGAGTGTTTGCAACAGTTCCGAGATCTTCGCAGTGTTAGGATGTTTCCCACGTTTTCGTTTTTAGATGATTTCATATTTAGAAATGTAACAACACATAACTTCTTTCTAAGGGCACTGAACTACCATTTCTATTTTAGTTGCATGAGGATCCACAGCCACTGTACGTAATGGAAATGAGACATTTTGAAATATCTGGTGTTGTCGATGAATGTTCAGTATTAAGTCGTCGCTGGCTAAAACTACGAAGCGAAGAAGCACTTCGATGAATATGTGAGGAAATAATTCTATGGGAAACCGTTACCAGGAGAAGGTACATGTTGAGAGATATCCGCTACAGTATCGAGGATTTTTTAAATTTGAAACGGAAAGAGCAGTACAAAGGAAAAACAGTACCAGCAGACATGACTAGAATAAGCAAAACAGAATAAAACTTGTTGGCGGCAAATAGCTCTACGTAGAGGTGGAAAGGTCCGCCGAACACAAGAAAAGCCGGATTGCAGCGTGAAAACAGTCGAAGGGCCGTTATGTTAAGCAAATCTGCATTATCTGCAGACTCATGAGAAAGTAAAGTCTGAAAATAATGAGCAGCTCAATATTGTGCTATGTTATATACTCTTGACACGAGGAAAATATGTTAAAAACGAAAACTCTAGTTGCTAATGGGAGCGCTGTTACTTTCACACCGCTCAGAAGAGAGTCTAGACACAAAAGAAGGAAGAACCGGGAAGCGTATAGAAAATAGCGTTACAGGAGAACATTACGATTTAAGTAGACAAAGAGTGTAAACTCGTAAGATGTTACAAAAAAAGGAAATAAGAAGGAGGTGTGTGAGTAACATATCAAAAAATGACAAGTTACCAGTTCATATGAAATTCAAAAGTAGTTAATTCCACAATGAAAGGAACACTAGGGTCAATAGCCCTACTGAAGTAGATGTTAGAAAGAATAAAAACAAATTGTGGAGAATAATTGGCGTAATAGGATCATTTATCAACGTTTCGATAACATGGGTACTAAGCTTATTAGCCGGCCGAAGTGGCCGTGCGGTTAAAGGCGCTGCAGTCTGGAACCGCAAGACCGCTACGGTCGCAGGTTCGAATCCTGCCTCAGGCATGGATGTTTGTGATGTCCTTAGGTTAGTTAGGTTTAACTAGTTCTAAGTTCTAGGGGACTAATGACCTCAGCAGTTGAGTCCCATAGTGCTCAGAGACATTTGACCCATTTGAACTAAGCTTATTGTAATGGCTGCCTCATTGCCTTGTAAACTTTATGATTCACGGGCCTGTCACGATACAGATTTTCATCTACCTCGGGCTAACCGTAACACTTCTACACACTTACTACATCCGTTGTTCGTCACAATGACTTTCACACTTTGTATCTTCTGCCTCTTTGCAACCTTCCTATTCGACTGTTCCTTCCAACCTGTCCTGATATATTACTCACACACCCCTTACTTTGCCTATTTTAATAGTACCCACTACATTCACAATCTATGTCCGCTCAGTTATCATCATATTCCTGTCGCATCCTTTTTCAAATTCTTCCTCTTCCTTCTTTTCGGCTATTTCACGTCATTCAGCTTTCACGTTCATAGAGGGCCGTGCTCTAGAATTGAGTTTCTGTGACTACTTCCTGGATTCCCTGAAATTTTGATTAATATTAAGATTCTTTTCTCGAAGAAACTTTCCTTCGCCTTCTCCATTGAAACTTCCGTATTTCGCATACCATTATTATCTAGGTTTCCAATTCAGCGTGTTCGTTCAACTCTCGTACAATTTTTAGAATTATTTCCTGGCTTTTGCATCTAATATGACCCTATCTCCCTCTCTACTGATACTCATCACCTTATTCGTAGTGTTGTCTATTAATTATACATATACGCAGTTCAATTCATTTTTCGTTCCATTCAACACATCGTGAGTCTCTCTTGCTTCGGAAGTGCAGTTTCATGTGGAAACATTATAAATTCAATTTGTACCCATTGCCTTTTATGTCCCTGTTCCCAAAATTTTATTTGATTTCCTTCATTGTGTCATTGGCATATAAGGAATTCGATAATGATTGTATGTTGCACTTCGTAACGATTTGCTTCAGTTACTCACTTAACTGACATAGTGATCATGTATTTTAGGATTAGTAAAGTACCTCGCTTGTGACAATGTGGTTTCAGATATTTAATATGATTAACAGTTACTTACGTGTTAGTGTTGTATGAATATTCAAATACAATGTCTTAATCAGCAATATTTCCATTTTTACTCTCGTCAGTAAACGGAAATCTACGTAGAATATACTATTTAGAAAAAGGAAAACATGCGATTTTAAGTAATCTGAGAGAGAGCATGAGTGAACAACGTAAATGTGTGACTAGGGCCTCCCGTCGGGTACACCGTTCGCTGGGTGAAAGTCTTTCGATTTGACACCACTTCGGCGACTTGCGCGTCGATGAGGATGAAATGATGATGATTAGGACAACACAACACCCAGTCCCTGAGCGGAGGAAATCTCCGACCCAGCCGGGAATCGAACCCGGACTCTTAGTATTTACATTCTGTCGCGCTGACCACTCAGCTACCGGGGTCGAACACTGAAACCAGTCACAAGACAGATGTCACTAATTGAAACATCTTGCTAAGTGCTTCTAGTATCAGTTCATCGTCAGGCGAAACTTCAGATCACAAATTATCCTGCTGTAAGCAAACATAGTGTGTTGTGTTATACGAAAAAGCCCTGTGCCTGAGACATTTCATTCTGTAATATTTTCATAATGCACATGACCTGTCTGCTGATGTTAAATTTCCATGTAATCATAACGTATTTTTCTATCTTACTAGCTGGCAACAGAAGTTTCATCAAAGAATATTTTCGTAACAGATGTTGTGGATGTGCCTCCAACGTCGGTGTCGAGTTGGAAGCCGACTCCCCGTATGGGAGGATTTCTTTTTTTTTTTGTTACGGTTACTAAACTTTTTTAACGAATCACAAAATTAGGATGGTGAATTTTAACTTCCGGCGAATAGTTAAATTTAGGGTGTTCATTTTAACTGAAGACATTGAAGTATCTTGAAAGCAACACATCGGATCAAAAAAAGTTATAATTCAATTTGAATGTGTCAGAGGGAGACATCGAACGATACCACGCTCGGCCCACCATCCCACGTCGTGCGTGGTGTTTGGCGGGGGAGGGGGGGGGGGGAGCAACTTTGAAATTTTCAATGGCAACTAGCGCTTTTTATGGTAGATTACCATAATACGGCAAAGTCTACAAATGTTTTGTCTGAAGCATTTTCTTCGTTTTGCCACAGACGGCGTTGTAATCGGAGAAATAGAAATTGTTACACAATCGTAATTTACGATATACTACTCAACGACCCTTGAATATCCAGTTGCACGTGGGACTCCACCTTCATGCTGCGTGCGTAGAACAGGGCAGTATTTCATAAGTTCTAATTGGAAACTCCATTCACAACGTTCTATTCCTGCGACATATCGGACGGGGGACTACTCGACATGCTACGATGTCCGTGTAAGGACGACTACGTATCGTAACACTGCCACCGGAGCCCACGTACAGTACAGATGTAGCACAGATAGTGGCTCTAAACATTACCATACTTAAGCGGTGCTTACAGCCTGCACACCTGTCATTTGGAGAACGGACGCGCAAGTGGACAATGAATGTTGCAAGCACAGAAGAAAAAACTGAAATGATCCTGATTTACGGAGAATGTAGGAGAAATGTTGAGGCTGCTGTTGCCCTGTATGTCTAGCGTATGTCGCTGTCGTTCGTTCTTGTGAACACCTTTATGCCCGATGGCAGCGTACAAACCGGCAAAAGGAATAGAAGCAACACATTACAGGAGAAACTAATGAAACAGTTGTACTGGCGACAGTGCGCCACAACCCGCGGGTAAACGCCCGGCAGTCGCCGCGATTCAGGTGTTTTCTTAGGTAGTATTGACACAACACTGCATTGTCTTAAGTATCATCCATACTACGTCTCAGCGCAGCAAAATCTTAACGGCGCCGATTTCCATAACCAGATAGTCTTTTGTGATTGGGCACATCAACAAATGCATGCGACCACAGCGTTCTTTTCCGAGGAGGTACTATTTACCGATGAGCCTACATTCTCAAACCATGACAGCTTTAGCCGACATAACATGCATTGCTGGAATGTAGGCAATCCCTTTTGGTTGCGGAAAGCTGACCATCATCGTCCTTGGTTGGCTAATGTATGGTGTGGCATCGTAGGGAAGAAACTCATTGGTACGTACTTTATCGAATGTATGTTTAATGTACTAAAGAATGGAACGATTGTGTAACATGAACTGTGGGTACTGTTGTGACTTGGCAAGACAGCCAAGCCACTGTGAGGTAGCCGAAAGGCACGCGTTTAAGCTCACGCAGGCTGGCGTGAGGTCTGGAACAGGTAAAGTAATTATACTAGCAAAAAAGGTACGTACGTAGCTTCTGGAATACTTAACTTAAATCCATAATTGGTGAACATCGGTCTGACGGTACATGCATCACAAGATAAATAGCAATTGATAATGGCGCCTTGCTAGGTCGTAGCCAATGACGTAGCTGAAGGCTATGCTAACTATCGTCTCGGCTAAAGAGAGCGTAATTTGTCAGTGAACCATCGCTAGCAAAGTCTGCTGTACAACTGGGGCGAGTGCTAGGAAATCTCTCTAGACCTGCCGTGTGACGGCGCTCGGTCTGCAATCACTGATAGTGGCGACACGCGGGTCCGACGAATACTAGCGGACCGCGGCCGATTTAAAGGCTACCACCTAGCAAGTGTGGTATCTGGCGGTGACACCACAGGTACCACTGCCGGATATTGCTCTGGACGTTCGACAGCGTATGTTACTTCAGAATGACGGTTGCCCAGTGCATTACGAATCCGGAGCACGGGAGGTTTTAGACTGTTTTAAACCGGTCAGTGGATCGGCAGAGATGGGCCTATTGCGTCGCCGGATTTGTCGTCGCCAGGTTTCTTTCTCTGGGGTTATTTCAAAGCTAAGGTGTACAGCATAAGAAACACCTGTGCTGACATTTCCGCAGATACGCTTCTGTCCTGTTACTTTCATTTCAAAAGCTGTTCGCTAAGTGTATTGAAGTTGGCGGTACTACGTTTGACAAAAATGCTTTAATTGGAAAGCCAGAGTAGCGTTCGCCTCGAGCCACGGCCACAGTGGCGCATCGAGTAGACTGTCTCCGATTTGTCGATGGAACACAACGTTGCGAAAGGGGTTTCCAATTACATATTATGAAATACTGGTCTGCCCTAACCTCGCATCACATAGGTCGGATTTGTTAGGGCCTAAAGACAGCGAGGGAACGCCAGTCTGGAACGAAAGAGAAGAAACGGCTGGGCGAAGAGATCAGTCAATCGCACGCTGACCGACCTCTCTCCAAGACGACAACGCGACAGCTGCCGCCCGCACGTGAAGAGGACACGCGCGCCGCGTGAGACTGGTGGCAGCCCACTTCGATAGCAGCTTGAACGTTAGCCCCTTCGTTAGCTACCTCTACGTAACAAAGACTTGTGCCTGCCTATTCTCGAGGAGACTGATTATTTTTCATGTCTCCCTTTGCTTGCGACACATATCAAAGTTAAGTAATTGTAGCTGTCTTTTGCAATAAAACTCATTAATATGAGTTGTTTGTTTGCTTTTCTAGCAAACCGAGTACGCAGGATACCTAGACAGAACGGGCTTCACATATGCCAGTTGATATTCAAGGACCATAGAGTATCATGCCGTACATTACGATTTTGTGCCCTTTTCTATTCCTCCGGTTATAGTGCCATCTGTGGCGAAACGAAGAAAATGTTTCAGACGAAACCTGTTTAGATTTTCCCGTAGAATCGTAATCTGCAATAAAGAACAGTGGTTCCCATTGAAGATTTCAAAGTTGCCCCTCGCCACTCATGCACGGTGATGGGTGGCGGGTCGAGCGTGGTATCGTTGGATGCTCTCTCCGAGAGAAACAAACCTGAAGTTTAACTTTTTTTGATCCGATGTGTAGTTTTGGAGATATTTCAATGTCTTTAGTTACGATTTACATAAACGATCTGGTTGATTGTATTGACAACGGCATTAGACTTTGGCCGATGATGCTGTAGTCTACAGGAAAGTAGTATCACACGAATGTTGTGAACAAATCAATGAGGATTTTCGGAAAATAAATGCTTCGTGTAATGACTGGCAGTAATCTCCCAATATTTGTAAGTGTAACCTACTGCGTATAACAAGGCGAAAATCACATGAATGTACGAGTACAAAATAAATGCCAGGTCTTCGGAAGCGGTAATATCCGTCAAGTATCTTGGTGTGACTATTCAAAATGATCTCAAATAAAATGATCAGATTACACAAGTAACGGGCAAGGCGAACTCTAGATTGCGGTTTATTGGTAGAATCCTGAAGCGATGCAGTCCTTCAACAAAGGAAATTGCTTACAACACGTTAGTTCGTCCAGTACTGTTCGTCTGTATGGGACCCTTACCAGTTGGGTCTGATTCAAGAGATTGAAAAGGTCCAAAGAAGAGCGGCAAGATTTGTGACTGGTACATTTAGCCATCGCGAGAGCGTTATAAATCTCATAGAAAGTTTGAGGTGGGAAACACTTGCAGATACACGACGCGCTAAAGGGAAAGGGGCTGCTCACTAAATTCCGAAATCCGATCTTCGTTGAGGATGTGGAGCATATGTTATTGCCATCAACTTTCAAATCGCGCAATGATCACCATTAAAAGATAAGGGAAATTAGAGCTCGTACTGGTGAGTTTAGACAGACGTTTTTCCCTCGTGGGATCCGCGAGTGGAACAGATGGGGAAATATGACTTTGGCGCAAATTGTGCCCTCCGCCACACACCGCTGGGTGGCAAGGGGAGTGTATATGTAGATATGTAGATAAAATAAACACGGTATGTACGTAACACTTTAATGTGTCTGAAACGTCGTAATATACCAAGATACATTAACGCTATAGGTGGCATATTTCGTAGAAACACAAAACAGTCACAGGCTCTTCCTAAGAATTAATAACATTTATAAACATCTGTATGAGATGTTTCCCAATCCTCGCTAATATGTATTGTGCTGCGGTGCAACTTTCCTCTGTTGTATCTCGCACTTCCTCCTCCCATTTGCTTATGCAATGCTAATTCAGATATAACGCACGCTGCAGTCGGTTTGACTGCAGTACTCAGTAACACCGAGTAGGGTTTTACAGCACTGGACGGCGGTTCAATAGCCAGTCTGGCCACGTTAATTCAACACATTTGATACGGCTCTAGAGTGTTCCATAGTTTCCCTAAGCCGCTTACCACAAATTGCTTGTTACAATTAGTTTAATGTTCGACCACTAATTTTGGGAACACGTACCACAGCAACACGTTCCGGGAGTCTAGCTTTCATCATCTGGAGGTCTGTATTAATCCTATGTGAAGCAATGAAAGCCAAAAAATGAAAACAAATAAGTTATTATGACTGAAAGTCCTTGCCTTACTTCAAAAAAAGGGGCACACCATATTATCTGCTCCGCCTATCCGTGTTACCAGCCATCCACCAGACGTTCCTTACCCATTACGGTAAACATCAGTCATATCAGCAGCAACTTCCACCAGATGCCTCTCCGTACGTCAGCTAGTTCAGACTACACTGAGCCATCAGCCGTTCTATAGCGTTCCAAAGATTTTACAAGAGACAAAAAAGAGACGACGTGACAACAGTTATCTATGCAAAAATACATTTACCACATTAAACTATCCTTAAAAAGCATCCTAAAAATACTGAAGAAAGCATTGCCATTCTCATTCCTTTGTACATTAAGTACACTATGAAACTTAACTCCGTGTTTTATATTAAGTTCCTCAAGTAGGTCAAGTTTTTGTTTCCTTTCTGACCTTCGTGGATCACCTGTAAATCCTTTTTTTACTGACTGTCTCATAAACGTATACATGATTGGCAATCACCGATCTCGGTACAATCTAAAACGATCTGCATCCTCCCAACATCTTATAGAAAATATTCTTTCCTCTGTCCAATACATTTGGCGTAACACGATTTTATAAACGCATGCCTGTTCGAATTTCCCTATCCCGTTCCTAATTTCGTGCTTTGAACTCCAGCTGTCTGGCCTAAAAATTTTTGACAGAGTCTGTGAAATGTTCCCAAAATAGGGAAGAGTAATTCTGTATTCATCCCTAGCTATTCCCGTTCCCCGTTTCTTCCTTTCCCATTCGTAAGACGATTCGCCATCCCTTCATCGTACTCGCTATTTGTTGCTATCTGTTTAGTAATGTTTAAGTTGGTTCAAATGGCTCTGAGCACTATGGGACTTGACATCTACGGTCATCAGTCCCCTAGAACTTAGAACTACTTAAACCTAACTAACCTAAGGACAGCACACAACACCCAGCCATCACGAGGCAGAGAAAATCCCTGACGCCGCCGCGAATCGAACCCGGGAGCCCGGGCGTGGGAAGCGAGAACGCTACCGCACGACCACGAGATGCGGGCGAATGTTTAAGTCGTTTAACATATCTGCTGCAGACGTTCATACACTACTGGCTCTGTTGACTAAGCATTTTTATAAATTTGTGGGTTGCTAGACGGGTTAGGGATCACAATATCCCCTGAAGTTTGCTTTCCTGAAGATCTTAAAGGTATACAATTTGTCTTGGTCCGAAAACGAAATACGAGCATTAAATTCGAGCTCTGAGGTGCAGTAAATTTTCTCGTGGATAACATTAACTATTCCTCCTCAGTTCTATCTACGAGCCACAACTTGCCGTCTGCATAGCGTTTATAATATGATACATATTCCATTAGATGCTCATCTGATATTAAAACATTCTCTTCCGGACTGTTAATAAAGATATTTGCCATTGTGACCGAAAGATTCATCCGGTATCCAACTCGGGATGTAAGATTCCGGCCCTTAATATTAGAAAACAAATAAATTAGTTCTTCTGATAACGAAACGGCACTGTAGTTAGACTCACCACGGAGAGTGTACCAACAGTTATCTTAGAAACTTTGTAAACTGGGGCAGCTATCATTGTATACTCGCAGAATGTCTTCTGCATCTGCTTCCCGATGGAATATTTCGATTCGGAGGAGAGGTCTTTGCTTTGCTGTTTAAATCTGTTTTGTATATTGTACTCTTTTACTGCATTAACATTTTCTTCCTCTGTTATTTCCTTTTAATTATTCTAAAATACGTGTCCGAGAAACGTGTACCACTGCTATCTCTCTCTCTCTCTCTCATTTTTTTTTTTTTTTTCAAACTCAATATTTCAAGTATTGTACCTCTTTGTGGATTCGTAGTGTTGACCGTGTACAATTAAAGCATTGGTAAGTCAATCCTGCTGACCCGCTGAATTCGTTACATCTTGAGAATATATGTTTAAAAATGTAGAATCTACTTGTGTTGACTGCTAGGTAGAGGTACATTTGAGAGCAACAGTGTCTCTATCAACTACACAGCGTAACCTGATGGAAAAGACCAGAGCGTGTTACACTGGCCGCATGTGTTCCTACCTCTTGCGAGCAGACGGTGGTAGACAATTATATACAAATGACATCTCGTTAGTCGAGTTCCCGGAATCGAATCGAAAATACGATAAGAGGATGTGACAGAACAGAGAAAATATCTTCCATGTACAGCGCAGAACTAACAGCGCAGGCCTTGCGTGTAAATACGTTACTAAATTCTGAACGGCTGCTGAAGGGAATTCGCTGCGAGAAACTACCAGTCAAGCGCAGTAACAAATATTTACGTGAACAACGCCTGCGCACTGGTTGTTGTTGACATTCGTGCAGCATAGCTTGCAGGGGACGGTGCTAGCGCACATGCGCAGAATAAATGGAAAGCGGCACAGAGGCTAACTGCTAGAGCCAGAGAGAGAGAGAGGGAGAGAGAGAAAGAGAGAGAGTGTCACCGTCTGTCACCTGTCACTTCCGTTTTCGTTACCCACTAAGCACGGTGGAATATATTAACGCAGAAAGGAATGAAATGTATTGAAATGCAACGGAATGTTAACCGTAGAATGTTTAACCTTTTTTGTAACATGGATGCTGAAGGGATGATTCGGTGAACTCACTGATATTAAAATAGTTTGTTGTCGTTGTGGTCTTCACTCCGAAGACTGGTTTGATGCAACCCACCGTGACAATCTATCTCGTGCGAGCCTCTTCATATCCGAATAACTACTGCAACTTACATCTTCCTGAATTTACTTACTCTATTCATCTCTTGGCCTCCCGTACACTTCCCGTCACTACTAAACTGGTGATATGCGCCATATCAAGCGATCCCTTCTTCTGGTCAAATTGCCGTCACAAATTTTTTGTGTCCCCAATTTGTTCAGTTCTTCCAACTCAGTTACGTGATCGACCCATCTAATCTTCAGCATTCTTTTTTAGCACCACATTTCGGTGAGATTTGCTTTCTATTTTTATTTAAATTTCTTGTCGTCCACGTTTCATTTCCATACGTCGCAACACTCCACACAAATACGTTCAGAAAAGACTGCCTAACACTTAGATATATATTTAATGTTAACAAATTTCTCTTCTACAGAAATGTTTTTCTTGCCATTTTATATGCTCTTTACTTAGGCCACCCAAATAGCAAAAATCATCTACTACTTTAAGTTTCTCGTTTCCTAATCTGATTTCCTTATCATCACCTGATTTGATTCGCCTGTATTCAATTACCCTTGTTTTGCTGATTTACATCTTTCATCCTCCTTTACAGATACTATTCATTCCGTTCAAGTGCTCTCCAAAGTCCTTTGGAGTCATCGACCAACCTCAACATCTTTATTTCTTCTCTGTGAACTTTCATTGCTATTCTAAATTTTTCTTTGGTGTCCTTTACTGATTACTCAATGTTCATACTGAATAACGTCGGGAATGAGCTAGAAACCCTGCATCACTCCCATTCGAACCACTGCCCCTCTTTCACGACACTGGAGATGGAAAATGAGAAATCTTACGAAGAGGGGCTTTTTGAAGCCATATTAAGAATTTCATTTTATATTTCAAAGGAGGAGTTTTCTACAAGATTTATTGACACTCAAGTTTCATACAATATTCAATAAACAATACTTCAAAGGGAAAATGCTGTATAGCATTTACTTTAGCAGAGACTACGGAACAAACATAGTTTCCGGTTCAGGGAACCCCCTCCCCCTCCCTTAGGTGTCCTAGACAACCCTTCGATTTTCAAGTAGATGAACAGACAGGAATCCGTTTTGCGAACTGCATTGAACAACTTAAATGAATGTGATTAGATGCAAGGAATATGTAAACGTATATGTTAATACTGTTCAAGTTGCAGGTGGTATTGTGTTTATGAAGACGTTAATGCTTTGATCTTTCATCCGTCGAAGATTTTGTTATAAACTTATATTCAGTCTACTGATCGTTGTTTTATCTCAGAATTAACACTTTCCGTAAGTAACGTAAATTTCCAGCCTTATTACAAAACGTAAAGATAAAGGACTGTTTCAGACAGTATCACAGAGATTAAAAATATTTCTATGTATGTACAATATAAAAGTTGTGTAACATAACATTTCTGGTAGTTACAGGGTTATCACTCTTGTTAGAAACACTCTCAGTTTTACAGAAGAAAAGATTGTGCGCTATGGGCTGTAAAATCTTCAAATTGAAACTTCCTGGCGGAATGAAATGGAATGTCGGACCGAGGCTTGAAGTCGAAGCCTTTGCTTTTCGCGGGCAACTGATCTACCGACAGAGCTTCCCAAGCAAGACCTCGTCTCCTACCTTCCAAACTTCATAGAAGCTCTCAATTTATTTACTACTGACAAATTTCGACTGTTCAGTTATTATCAAGAAATATTCAAGTAACCTCTATGCAATAAGTGGCAACAGATGTAAATACTAATCAGTGCTCCAGTTCACAAATGGAAACACTTATAAACAATAATATAATATTTATAAACAATAATATAATCTCTACCAAATACAGATCTGACAGTCACATTCGGGAGGACGACGGTTAAAACCACTCCTGATTTAAGTTTTCCTTGATTTCCCTAAATCGCTTCAGGCAAATGCCAGAATGGTTCCTTTTAAAGGGCACGGCCTATTTCCTTCCCCACCCGTCCCTAATCCTGTGCGACTGAAGGCCTCGCTTTTTGGTCCCCTCTGAAAATCAACCAACCAACCAACAGATTTGATACCAAGTCGTATACCCACTTTTCGTAGTTACGTAAATGGCAGAAATATCGGTGTCAATTTCACTTCTCCAAATTGTTCATCAGGATAGAGGTCAGGAGCTGTGGGCGTTGTAAAATGAAAAGAAATGAAGTTGGAATGGACACAGTTTATTCCTGTAACGATGGTACATGGGTGCCTAGTAGAGCTGAGCAGCCCCAAGAGGGGTTGCCGTCTGCTCATCAGAGAGGCAGAGGCTAGAGGAGCGACTACTCGGGGCCGAGGTCTGAAGCTAAGAGAGCGCGGAGCTGTTTCCAAGCCACCTTCGCCACTCCCGGCCGCGTACCCACGTGATCACACAACTAGTCTTTGATTGGAGGGTTGATTCCGCCAACGGGCCTTGCTAGTAGCGTACCCTCGGCAGCGCAACCAACCCTGACTGATGAGCACGTGGCAGGAATGTGCCGACCACGGTTTTCCGGCCAGCACCTTCCACCACAGTATGCCCAAGCCGGCTATGGCCGTACATTATGGATGGAAAAATTTATTTAATAAAATTTTGTCGGCAATGATCCCTCTTGGGGGGCGGGGGGTCTCCTCCTTGCACAAAATAAATCTACAGTAATTTCCACTGCTATCCATGTAGACCGAAAACAGATAAATTCTATGGCGCCCTAATCTTCTGAATTTGATGACAAGTTTCTGACTAATTACAGTATTTAAGACCTAGGATTCATCTGTTTCGAACATGAAACCGATCGCTGACTAACGATGAAGCTCGTATTGTTGAAGGGAACATTTACGTCACGCCTATGGGGTGCTAAGGATTAACGTATCTATGAGGGTCAACTCAGAAAAGTGAAACTGTGGAGAGAAGATTGATTTAAAACTGATATTAATATCTTCCTTATTTCTCCTCTGTGAACCGAGGTATTAATCTCCCTTGCACATTGCTTCCTCCTTGCTGTTGTGCCTTGGATTGGCAGGGTGTGCTCCTGCCGAAATGTCGGCGGTGGTCGTCGACGACATCCGGCAGCAAACCCGTAAATGATGTGCACAAGTTTCCTTTGTTGGAATAGCTGCTACCTCGCTGCTTTAGACTCAAGCGCTTCCTTAAGGTTTGCCCCATAGGCTGCTCTATCTCCGTCATAGGGAATATTTTTCTTCCAGTTTCAAGATCTTTGGCCATCTTCACCTAAACCCCATCAATGCAACTCACAAGCTGAGTTTTGCTCTTGTTTCTTCCAGGCCCTTGAAAGAAATTTAGTGGTTTGGGAAAACGGAGCATTGAGGAACAGCTTGTGACGTTCCATTGATGGGGTTTCAGGTGAAGATGGCCAAAGATCTCGAAACTGGAGAAAAAATTATTCCCAACGACGGAGATAAAGCAGCCTAAGGGGCAAACCTTAATGAAGCGCTTGAGTCTAAAGCAGCGAGATAGCAGTCATTCTAACAAAGCTAACTTGTGCACATCATTTACGGGTTTGCTGCCGGCTGTCGTCGTCGACCACCGCCGGTATTTCGGCAGGAGCACACCCTGTCATTCTCAAGGCACAACGGCAAGGAGGAAGCAATGTGCAGCGGAGATTAATACCTCGGTTCACGGAAGAGAAACAAGGAAGATATCACACACAGAACAAGTAACCGCAAAGTCAACACACAACCAAAGATAACCAACATCATAAATATCGATAGTGAGTATTAATCAACAGGTGAGGTAGCCCTAATTGTGTCCCTCTGCTTTTTTATGAGAGACAGAGCCGGATTTCAAGCAGCATTTAGACAAAATCCACCCTCTCTGTTTATAAGGTTGCTTGATAGTTTGATTTCAACAGCTTCCTTAATGACACTATCCCAATAGCTGGACGTGCAAGCCAGAATCTCCGTGTTGTTGTATTCCATAAAACGACCGGTGTCAAGGCAATGCTCTGCAATAGAGGATTTGCTCGGCTGTTGTAAGCGTGTGTGACGATTATGTTCAATACACCGGTCTTCCACAGTCCTGATTGTTTGACCAATATACGACATGCCACAACGGCCAGGAATACGGTAGACACCAGCATTACGCAAACCAAGATCATCTTTTACGGACGCCAACAGGGCCTTAATCTTAGAAGGTGGTCGAAAAACACATTTCCTGTTGGAAATGCTTCTTGCGTGAGGCAGAAAGGCCGTAGACTTAGGTGCCACTTCGTTGCTATCGTCACTCACCCGTTGCACAGAAGGCTGACAGCGCAATGCACGTTTGATCAGCCTCTCACTATAACGATTCTGACGAAAGGTGACTTTGAGATGTGATAGCTCAGCTGCCAAACTTTCAGGGTCCGAGATAACGTGGGCCCTGTGAACCAAGGTACGAAGTATTCCTTCACGATGAACTGGATGGTGACAACTATCAGCTCGCGGATACAAGTCAGTGTGAGTAGGCTTCCTATAAGCAGAATGTCCCAACGTACCGTCAGTCTTCCTCTGACCAACACGTCAAGGAAGGGAAGGCATCCATTCTTTTCCACCTCCATAGTGAACTGAATATTCGGGTGGATTGAATTCAGGTGTTCCAAAAACCGGTTTAAATTCTCACTACTATGAGGCCAAACAACAAAAGTATCGTCTAAATATCTGAAAAAATACGCAGTTTTCAAGGTCGCTGACTCCAGTGCACGTTCCTCAAAGTTCTCCATAAACAAACTGGCCAAAATAGGTGACAACGGGCTTCCCATTGGAACTCCATCAGTCTGTTCGTAGTACTGACCATTGAATAAAAAGTAAGTGGAAGTCAGCACATGTCGAAACAAATTTGTTAACTCGACACCAAACTTAACCTCAATTAGCTGTAACGAATGAGAGAGAGGAACGCGAGTGAAAAGAGAAACCACATCAAAACTGACTAAAATATCAGAGTCTTTCAAACGAAATCCCTGCAATCCACGTAAGAAATCTGCAGAGTTCTTAATGTGGTGTTCACACTTACATACTAGTGGGCTCAGCAAACTAGCAAGATGTTTCGCTACACGATATGTCGGAGCACCGATATTAAAAACAATAGGCCTCAACGGGACATCCGCTTTGTGGACCTTAGGGAGACCTCTCTCATTGACAAGGCCGTTGACTGAATGAGGGTGACTTCTTATGCCGGAAGTCATCGACCGCCACTGATAATAATTTCTGTACGAAATTTACGCGGTGGTGTGATTCGAGCCAGCAGCCGACGATGTTCTGAATTCTAGTCAATGACGCTACCCCTTTTCTTCTTTTACTTGATTTTGTTCATCATTCTCGTCATTTAGTCGGGTGGATGTCACATGACACCTTTCATCAATGAATACTGCACTGAGTTGTTTTTATTTCTTTGCTATTTATTGCCGGCCAGAGTGGCCCTGCGGTTCTGGGCGCTACAGTCTGGAGCCGAGCGACCTCTACAGTCGCAGGTTTAATCCTGCCTCGAGCATGGATGTGTGTGATGTCCTTAGGTTAGTTAGGTTTAATTAGTTCTAAGTTCTAGGCGACTCATGACCTCAGAAGTTAAGTCGCGTAGTGCTCAGAGCCATTTGAACCATTTTTTGCTATTTATTACAGCTGGCTGCCAGCCCTCTGACCGGACTCTCTTACTGTGTCGGTCCCCTAAACCAGGGGTTATGACTTCACTAAAGTTGGAAGCCTCTGCCAGAGATCATATGCGATGGAACCTAAACTGCCGTCCATACAGTTTAGAGAAAGAGGTTAGGAAGGCTTGCTTGCGGCCGCGATTTGGAGTGAGCATCGGGATGGAAAGCGTCACTCTCTATGTGGTCTAGTCCAGCTGCGTAGATCACCGTAGTACAGACAGACCAGCGGGGATAAGCGCATGTTTCGGTAAGAGGGGTGAAAGCGGCGCCGCCCTACGCCGGTGGCGTCCCGGCGGCGCTGCAGGCGGCAGTGCGCAATTACCGCCGACGCCCCCCAATTACCGCCCCTCCCCCTCCTCACCCCCACCACCATTCCCCGCCGCCGCGTCGCGACGCCACCTGCGGCGCCCGTAACGAGCCTCCTCGGCGCCGCACTCGTTAATGGCAACACGACGCCGCGAGTTTCACCAGCCCACAGCACGCCGTGGCGGAGTAGGGCGCCGGCCGACCTTGCCTGTGGGCCCCTATCGTGAGCGACTCGAGGCAAAAGGGCTCCGATTCTCGCCCACGTTTATCTGTGCGTTACCCGCTGAGACCACCGTGGTACAGTTTTTTGCCTTCGCTTATTCATTACGTCTCCTCATTCACATCTCATCACCCACCAATCTAGCAGCAGCAGCCGGTCGAGACACACGCAACAACCGGGAATTAACCGATTTTGTGACTTTTACGAGTTCCTAACCAGGAGCGAATGTTATAATATCATTTGTGTGCTTAAGTACACTCCTGGAAATGGAAAAAAGAAAACATTGACACCGGTGTGTCAGACCCACCATACTTGCTCCGGACACTGCGAGAGGGCTGTACAAGCAATGATCACACGCACGGCACAGCGGACACACCAGGAACAGCGGTGTTGGCCGTCGAATGGCGCTAGCTGCGCAGCATTTGTGCACCGCCGCCGTCAGTGTCAGCCAGTTTGCCGTGGCATACGAAGCTCCATCGCAGTCTTTAACATAGGTAGCATGCCGCGACAGCGTGGACGTGAACCGTATGTGCAGTTGACGGTCTTTGAGCGAGGGCGTATAGTGGGCATGCGGGAGGCCGGGTGGACGTACCGCCGAATTGCTCAACACGTGGGGCGTGAGGTATCCACAGTACATCGATGTAGTCGCCAGTGGTCGGCGGAAGGTGTACGTGCCCGTCGACCTGGGACCGGACCGCAGCGACGCACGGATGCACGCCAAGACCGTAGGATCCTACGCAGTGCCGTAGGGGACCGCACTGCCACTTCCCAGCAAATTGGGGACACTGTTGCTCCTGGGGTATCGGCGAGGACCATTCGCAACCGTCTCCATGAAGCTGGGCTACGGTCCCGCACACCGTTAGGCCGTCTTCCGCTCACGCCCCAACATTGTGCAGCCCGCCTCCAGTGGTGTCGCGACAGGCGTGAATGGAGGGACGAATGGAGACGTGTCGTCTTCAGCGATGAGAGTCGCTTCTGCCTTGGTGCCAATGATGGTCATATGCGTGTTTGGCGCCGTGCAGGTGAGCGCCACAATCAGGACTGCATACGACCGAGGCACACAGGGCCAACAACCGGCATCATGGTGTGGGGAGCGATCTCCTACACTGGCCGTACACCACTGGTGATCGTCGAGGGGACACTGAATAGTGCACGGTACATCCAAACCGTCATCGAACCCATCGTTCTACCATTCCTAGACCGGCAAGGGAACTTGCTGTTCCAACAGGACAATGCACGTCCGCATGTATCCCGTGCCACCCAACGTGCTCTAGAAGGTGTAAGTCAACTACCCTGGCTAGCAAGATCTCCGGATCTGTCCCCCACTGAGCATGTTTGGGACTGGATGAAGCGTCGTCTCACGCAGTCTGCACTTCCAGCACGAACGCTGGTCCAACTGAGGCGCCAGGTGGAAATGGCATGGCAAGCCGTTCCACAGGACTACATCCAGCATCTCTACGATCGTCTCCATGGGAGAATAGCAGCCTGCATTATTGCGAAAGGTGGATATACACTGTACTAGTGCCGACATTGTGCATGCTCTGATGCCTGTGTCTATGTGCCTGTGGTTCTGTCAGTGTGATCATGTGATGTATCTGACCCCAGGAATGTGTCAATAAAGTTTCCCCTTCCTGGGACAATGAATTCACGGTGTTCTTATTTCAATTTCCAGGAGTGTAGTTTAGTTTCCTGAGTTTCTACGTGCTAATTTAATATTTACGAGGGCCGTTCTTTTTTGCAACCAACGTGAACATGACTGCCGTTATTGCTGCTCCCGCCAAGTGTGCATTACGTAGTGTAATTTGGTTTCTGCAAGCAGAAAAGAATAGTGCAGCAGAGATTCAATGGAGAATGCGCCGAGTGTACGGTGATAACTTCATGACTGATGGTGTTATGCGTGGATGGGTCGAAAGTTTAAAGATGGCCGAAATGACGTGCATGATGAAGGGCGCCAGGTCTATCTTTACAGGCAACATTGCTGAACGAGTTGGCAGAATGGTTAGAGAAAATCGTAGGTTCACCATAACTACTTTGTCTATGGAAATTCTGGAAGTTTCAAGATCTGTCGTACACTCTATCGTTACTGAACATTTCGGCTACAAAAAACTTTGTGCTCGTTGGGTTCCAAAAGAGTTAACGGACGCCCAAAAATGTCACCGAATGGCGTCAGCTTTGAATTTTCTTGATCGTTATCACGATGAAGGAGAGAACTTTTTGAAATCAATTGTTTCTGTAGATGAAACTTCGATCCAGTACGACAGACCGGAAAGGAAACGACAATCAGAACAATGAATGCATCCAAATTCACCAAATAAAAACAACAACAAAGAAATTGAAAAATATTCAACAACAGAAAGTTTATGGCGACCGTGTTTTGGGACTAAGAAGGTGTGTTGCTTGTAGAGTTCATACAGCCTGGAACCACTATCAATGGAGCTGCTTATTGTGAAACTTTACGTCATTTGCAGAGAGCCATTAAAAACAAAGAGGAATACTGACTTCAGGAATTGTGTTGATCCATGAAAACACTCGTCAAGACACTGCTGTCACAACCCAATGACTCCTTGAACAATTTCAATGGGATATTTTCGATCGTCTGTCATACAGTGCTGATCTGACACCCAGCGACTTTCACCTTTTCCTTGAACTGAAGATGTAGCTACGAGTGCAGCACTTTCAAATTAACGAAGATCTGCAAAACAGGGTCAATGCTCATGTGAGACCTTTGGTGGCAACATTATTTGAGAAGGGTGTTCAAAGCTGGTCCAGAGGTACGATAAATGTCTCAATCTTTTCGGTGATTATGTTGAAATGTAACCATAAGTGTACAAAACTTTTGGTAAAAAATAATTCTTTTCTATGAACTTGTCTTTTATTTGTAGCCTATCAGAGGTTGGGATAAAAAAAAAGCCCTCGTAATAGCCACAGTTCCCACAGTTTCATTTGTATCAGAAAATAAACCAATTTTGTGAGACATTGTAAGTTCCTAATCAGTTACATAGATCCTGCGTTTTCTCCAGTGTATACAGTAGAGATGCGCAGCACTTCTCAATAGTTTGTTTATCAGTATAGTTTCGTTTCCCACCGTCCTTGGTACGGACAGGGACTACGATTGTTGTGTGCAGATGCGAGTCTAGTTGGTGACACTTCACTCTCAGCTTCAGGCCGTGACGGCTTCTGTTACACAGCTTGAGGCTGCAGTGGATGGCCACCACTGCTGTGGACCGGCCTTAGGAATCCAACGGACATCCAGCACGTCCCAGTTCTCCAGTCGGTCCTGGTGGCCAGCCCAGTTACTGCTCATCATGAGGTTGACCCCTCACCTGTGGTCGAGTGGGAGGCCGCCCCAGGGCGTAGCAGGCGGCGAAAGACTTCCCAGGTGGCTGGCATATAAGGCCTCCCTTGTTATTCTGACAAATAGGTTTAAGGTGCTGTATGTGGCAGATACAGCCACTGGGCCAAATGCTATCGCCTGTCCTATTTCAGAGGAAGCCTCTCAGCCTACAAGATCCGGACAATAACACAGGGTGGGATTATTGATAGTTAGGAGCTCCATCGTTAGGCGCGTTATGAGGACATGGCCGCCAAGAAGGGAAAGAAAACCTATGTTCACTCCGTAAGCATACTGGGTGGAATCATTCCGGACTTGGAAAGGGCCCTCCTGGATGCCATTAAGAGCACAGGGCGAAGCCAACTGCAGGTGGTAGCTCAAGCCACTGCCAATAATGTGTGTCACTTTGGATCACAAGAGATTCTCTCTGGCTTCGAGCGGCTAACAGAAGTGATAGAGGCTGCCAGTCCTGCCTGCAAGATGAAAGCAGAGCTGATCACTTGCAGCATAGTCGACAGGACCGATTGCGGACCTCTGGTACGGAGCCGAGTGGAGGGTCTGAATCAGAGGCTCAGATGGTTCTGCGACCGTGTAGGCTGCAGATTCCACGACTTGCGCCAAAGGGTATTAGGGTTTCGGGTTCCGCTGCATAGGCCAGGTGTCCACTATACGCAGGAGGCGGCTACACGAGCAACAGGGGCTTTATGGCATTGCCTGCACAGTGTTTTAGTTTGTAGGATCTCGGGAAAACACAAAAATGGCCTTAGTCACAAACAGTGCAGGCCGAACACAGGAAGAACGTAGATACAGGAACTTGGCTTGGCATGACTTTGGCTCTGAGCACTATGGGACTTAACATCTATGTTCATCCGTCCCCTAGAACTTAGAACTACTTAAACCGAACTAACCTAAGGACATCACACAACACCCAGTCATCACGAGGCAGAGAAAATCCCTGACCCCGCCGGGAATCGAACCCCGGGAACCCGGGCGTGGGAAGCGAGAACGCTACCGCACGAGATACAGGAACCATTGGTATAAGAGTTGTAAATTGTCGTAGGTGTGTCGGGAAAGTACCAGAGCTCCAAGCGTTAATAGAAACCACTGATGCTCACATCGTTATAGGCACTGAAAGCTGGCCAGATCCGGAGATGAGCTCGGCCGAAATTTTTGCGAAGAACCTAACGGTGTTCAGAAAGGATACGCTAAACACAGTTGGCGGTGTCGTGTTTGTTGCTGTTGGAAATAGTTTATCTTGTCGCGAAACTATAGTAAATATTTCCTGTGAGTTAGTGTGGCCGGAAGTCATTGTTGGAAACCGGAATAAAATAATAATTGGATCCTTTTACCGACCTTCCAATTCAGATGATACAGTTGCTGAAAGTTTCAAAGAAATCATACGATTACAGCTGGTGGTGACTTTAATGTGCGCTCGATATGTTGGAGAAAATACATGTTGTATCCCGGAGGTACGCATAAAACATAGTCCGAAATTGTGCTAAGCGAATTCTCTGAAAATTATTTCGAGCAATTTGTTCATGAGCCCACGCAAATAGTAAACAGTTGTGAAAACACACTTGACCTCTTAGCAACAAATAATCCTCAGTTAATAACGTGCATCGAAACGGAAACAGAAATTAGTGACCACAGGGTTGTCCTAGCAAGACTGAATATGTAACCCCCAAATCCCCCAAAAATAAAAGAAAAATATACCTATTGAAAAAATCAGATAAAAATTAACTTGGCGTCTTCCTGACGGACAATCTACACTCCTTCCAAATTAATAATATAAGTGTAGACGATATGTGGCTTGAATTCAAAAAAATAGTATCGACAGTAATTGAGAGATTTATACCATATAAATTAACAATCGATGGAGTTGATCCTCCTAGGTACACAAAACGGGTCAGAACACTGTTGCAGAAACAACGAAACAAACATGCCCAATTTAAAGAGATGCAAATTCCCCAAGACTGGCGATATTTGACAGAAGTTCAAAATTTAGAGCGGACTTCAATCCCAGATGCTTATAATAGTTTCCACAACGAAACTTTGTCTCGAAATCTGGCAGAAAATACAAAGAGATTCTGGTAGTATGTGAAGTATGTTAGCGGCAAGAAACAATCAATGCTTTCTCTGCGCGGTAGCAATGGAGATACTGTCGAAGACTGTTCTGCCAAAGTAGAGTTACTAAACACAGCCCTTCGAAATGCCTTCAAAAAAGAAGACGAAGCAAATATTCCAGAATTTGAATCAAGAACAGCTGCCAACATGAGTAACGTAGAAGTAAATGTTCTCAGAGTAGTGAAGCAACCTAAATCACTTATAAAACAAAGTCTTCTGGTCCAAACTGTATACCGATTACGTTTCTTCCAGAGTATGCTGATGGATTAGCCACATACTTAACAATCATATACAACCGTTCGACGAAAGATACGTACTCAAAGACTGAGCCGGCCGCTGTGGCCGAGCGTTTCTAGGAGCTTCAGTCCGGTACCGCGCTGCTGCTACGGTCGCAGTTTCGAATCCTGCCTCGGGCATGGATGAGTGTGATGTCCTTAGGTTAGTTAGGTTTAAGTAGTTCTATGTCTATGGGACTGTTGACCTCAGATGATAAGTCCCATTGTGATTAGAGCCATTTGAACCAAAGACAGAAAAGATGCACAAGTCACACCAGTATTCATGAAACGTAGTAAGTGTAATCCACTGAATTACACACCCATATCATTAACTTCCATATGCAGCAGGATTTTGGAACATACTGTTCGAACATTATGAATTACCTCGAAGAAAACGGTCTGCTGACACACAGTCAACATAAATTTAGAAAATATCGTTCCTGTGAAACGCAACTAGCTTTTTATTCGCATGATGTGTTGAGTGCTATTAAGAAGGGATTTCAAATTTATTCCGCGTTTCTGGATATATAGAAGGCTTTCGACACTGTACCATACAAGCGGCTTGTAGTGAAATTGCATGCTTATGGAATATCGTCATAGTTATGTGACTGGATTTGTGATTTTTGACGGAAAGTTATCCAGTAAAACAAAAGTAATATCTGGCGTTCCCCAAGGTAGTGTTACAGGCCCTTTGCTGTTCCTTTCCTATATAAACAGGTTGGGAGACAATCTGAGCATCCGTCTTAGGTTGTTTGTAGATTATGGTGTCGTTTATCGACTAATATAGTCATCAGAAGATCAAAACAAACTGCAAAACGATTTAGAAAAGATATCTGAATGGTGCGAAAATTGGAAATTGACCTTAAATAACTATAAGCGTGAGGTCATCCACATATGTGCTAAAAGGAATCCGTTAAACTTCGGTTACACGGTGATCAGCCAAATCTAAAGGTCGTAAATTCAACTAAATGCCTACGATTTACAATTACGATCAACTTAAATTGGAAGGAACACGTAGAAAATGTTGTGGGGAAGGCTAACCAAAGACTGCGTGTTATTGGCAGTGCACTGACAAAATATAACTGATCTACCAAGGAGACTGCCTAAACTACGCTTGTGCGCCCTCTTTTAGAATACTACTGCGCGGTGTGGGATATTTACTAACAGTATTGACGCAGTACATCGCAAAAGTTCAAATAAAGGCAGCACGTTTTGTATTATCGTGAAAGATGGGAGAGAGTGTCACTAAAATTATATAGGATTTACGGTGGGCATCGTTAAAGGAAAGGCGTTTTTCGTTGTGACGGAAACTTCTCACGAAATTACAATCACCAACTTTCTACTCCGATTGCGAAAATGTATTGTTGATACCGAGCTACACAGGTTGAAACGATCACCACAATAAAATAAAGGAAATCAGAGCTCCTACGGAAAGATATTGGTGTTCATTCTTTCCACGAGCTAAGCGAGATTGGAATAACGGAGAATTGTGAAGGAGGTTCGACCAAACCCTCTGCCAGGCACTTAAATGTATCCCTATAGATGTAGATGCAGATGTAGACATCACCATTACAATTAACACGTCCCCTCGAGCTCCACCTGTCGCTCCATCGTAGAAAAAACATGGTGATACCTAACTTCGGCAAAAAAATTGAAATTGTTACATCTATTTGTTATGTGTAATGCTCCTCTTCCTGCTATTCTTTAAGTAGGTAAGTTAAGTGTATACGGTCTCTCAGTAATGAAGTTACTGATAATTTACCCGTGGCTTCTTCTATCTTTTTTAAAAAAGTTACATAATGTTCTGATTGTCTTTTCTTTTTTTTTTACAAGTATGCAAAAAAGGAAGGGAATTTAAACTGGCTACTTACTACGTTTTTAGCGGCTATGAAAAGGAGTTTGACAAAGTTGAGTTTCAGCACGTGTCATTGCGGCAGTTCATCCACTACACAAAAATAACAAAATAAAGTTCGGTACTGTGAGGAATGTGACTGAATCTGCGGATAGCAATCAAGAAGTCAGACGAGGCTGTCCACTGTCATCCACCCTATTTTATGTTTACATTGACGATGTTATCCGTAAATGGTTGATTTTCTTAAATGACACATTAATTTTACTATTATGACGTTGCTGTTTGCTGATGTTCGGTTTATAATAGGAGAACTTTAAAAAATATTCTAACGTCAGCACACAAATTGACTCAAATGGCTGGTAAACATAGAATGAGAATACCAACAGATTTAACGAAAGTGATGGCATTTCATGGGCTGGAACCTGTTGTTGTTGTTGTGGTCTTCAGTCCTGAGACTGGTTTGATGCGGCTCTCCATGCTGCTCTATCCTGTGCAAGCTTCTTCATCTCCCACTACCTACTGCAACCTACATCCTTCTGAATCTGCTTAGTGTATTCATCCCTTGGTCTCCCTCTACGATGTTTACCCTCCACGCTGCCCTCCAATACTAAACTGGTGATCCCTTGATGCCTCAGAACATGTCCTACCAACCGATCCCTTCTTCTGGTCAAGTTGTGCCACAAACTTCTCTTCTCCTCAATCCTATTCAATACTTCCTCATTAGTTATGTGATCTACCCATCTAATCTTCAGCATTCTTCTGTAGCACCACATTTCAAAAGCTTCTATTCTCTTCTTGTCCAAACTATTTACCGTCCATGTTTCACTTCCATACATGGCTACACTCCATGCAAATACTTTCAGAAATAACTTCCTGACACTTACATCTATACTCGGCCAAAATTGTTATAGATGGACAAATAATTGAACATGTAAGAGAGTTTAAAATAAATATACGGGTTTTAAGGCTTTGTAGCGCATATTACAGGCACCTTACAATTATAAATAGCACACCAAATGAAAGAAAAACACAAACAGTTTTTTTTACAGTTATTCAGTGTGAACACTGATCACACATTGAGTCGATAGGCGAGTTTTTCTAAACCTTGGCCAATGTATCAGGAGTAACTGCTGCAATAACACTGTTTCTAAAATCGAATGGATCAGCTGGTATTGGAGGTACATACACATGATCGCGTCACATCGTCTGTGAACATGGAGGTCACGCGTAAGATGCTGTGTCAACCGGTCCCTTGCGCCCAATCCACCGGTCGGATACAACGTCCTTTAACCAGTCACGACTGAGTTACGCCAGTGAGGCGGCGGCCCATCTTGCTCCCAAATAAAGATACGTAGTTCAGCTTCTTCCCATTGAGGCAAGGACCATAGCTGTGCCACATCAAGATAAGAAACATCAGTTGCAGTTGATTCACAGAAAAATTAAGACCCATAAACTTTCCGTGGGGGTATTTCTTGGGGCTAAGTAGGAAAGACTCGCACTCCTCCGCGATGTAACATGAAAAAGTACTGTACGACATACGAAATTAGTACACACGTTTTCACAGTCGTAAAAATTTATTAGTGTTGCTGTTGTTCTTGTTGTTGTGGTCTTCAGTCCTGAGACTGGTGTGATGCAGCTCTCCGTGCTACTCTATACTGTGGAAGCTTCTTCATCTCCCAGTACCTACTGCAGAGTACATCCTTCTGAATCCGCTTAGTGTATTGATCTCTTGGTCTCCCTCTACGATTTTTACCCTCCACGCTGCCCTCCAATGCTAAATTTGTGATCCCTTGATACCTCAGAACATGTCTTACCAACCGATCCCTTCTTCTAGTCAAGTTGTGCCACAAACTCCTCTTCTCCCCCCAATTCTATTCAATACCTCCTCATTAGTTATGTGATCTACCCATCTAATCTTCAGCATTCTTCTGTAGCACCACATTTCGAAAGCTTCTATTCTCTTCTTGTCTATACTATTTATCGTCCATGTTTCACTTCCATACATGGCTACACTCCATACAAATACTTTCAGAAACGACTTCCTGATACTTAAATCTGTACTCGATGTTAACAAATTTGACTTCTTCAGAAACGCTTTCCTTGCCATTGCCAGTCTACATTTTATGTCCTCTCTACTTCGACAATCATCAGTTACTTTGCTCCCCAAATAGCAAAACTCCTTTACTACTTTAAGTGTCTCTTTTCCAAATCTAATTCCCTCAGCATCATCCCACTTGACTACATTCCATTATCCTCGTTTTGCTTTTGCTGATGTTCATCTTATACCCTCCTTTCACGACACTGTCCATTACGATCAACTGCTCTTCCAAGTCCTTCGCTGTCTCTGACAGAATTACAATGTCATCGGCGAACCTCAAGGTTTTTATTTTTTCTCCATGGATTTTAATACATACCCCGAACTTTTCTTTTGTTTCCTTTACTGCTTGCTCAATATACAGATTGAATAGCGTTGGGGTCAGGCTACAACCCTGTCCTACTCCCTTCCCAACCACTGCTTCCCTTTCATGTACCTCGACTCTTATAACTGCCCTCTGATTTCTATACAAATTGTAAATAGCCTTTCGTTCCCTGTATTTTACCCCTGCCACCTTCAGAATTTGAAAGAGAGTATTCCAGTGTACATTGTCAAAAGCTTTCTCTAAGTCTACAAATGCTAGAAACGTAGGTTTGCCTTTCCTTAATCTTTCTTCTAAGGTAAGTAGTAGCGTCAGTATTGCCTCACGTGTTCCAACATTTCTGCGGAATCCAAACTGATATTCCCCGAGGTCAGCTTCTACCAGTTATTCCATCCGTTTGTAAAGAATTCGCGTTGGTATTATGCAGCTGTGACGTATATAACCGATAGTAATTTTCACATCTGTCAAGACCTGCTTTCTTTGGGATTGGAATTACTATATTCTTCTTGAAGTCAGGGAATTTCGCCTGACTCATACATCTTGCTCACCAGATGGTAGAGTTTTGTTAGGCATGGCTCTCCCATGGCTGTCAGTAATTCTAACGGAATGTTGTCTACTCCCGGGGCCTTGTTTCAACTTAGGTCTTTCAGTGCTCTGTCAAACTCTTCACGCAGTATCATATCTCCCATTTCATCGTCACCTAGATCCTCTTCCATTTCTATAACATTGCCCTCAAGTACATAGCCCTTGTATATACCCTCTATATACTCCTTCCACCTTTCTGCTTTCCCTTCTTTGCTTAGAACTGGGTTGCCATCTGAGCTCTTGATATTCATACAAGTGGTTCTCTTTTCTCCAAAGGTCTCTTTAATTTTCCTGTAGGCTGTATCTATCTTACCCCTCGTGAGATAAGCCTCTACGTCCTTACATTAGTCCCCTAGCCATCCCTGCTTAGCCATTTTGCACTTCCTATCGATCTCATTTTTGAAACGTTTGTATTCCTTTTTGCCTGCTTCACTTACTGCAGTTTTGTATTTTTTCCTTTCATCAATTAAACTCAGTATCTCTTCTGTTACCAAAGGATCTCTAATAGCCCTCGTCTTTTTGCCTACTTGATCCTCTGCAGCCTTCACTATTTCATTCCTCAAAGCTACCCATTCTTCTTCTACTGTATTTCTTTCCCCCATTCCTGTCAATTGTTCCCTTATGCTCTCCCTGAAACTCTGCACAACCTCTGGTTCTTTCAGCTTATCCAGGTCCCATCTCCTTAAATTCCCACCTTTTGCAGTTTCTTCAGTTTTAATCTACAGTTCATAACCAGTAGATTGTGGTCAGAGTCCACATCTGCCCCTGGAAATGTCTTACAATTTAAAACCTGGTTCCTAAATCTCTGTCTTACCATTATATAATCTATCTGATACCTTTTAGTATCTCCAGGATTCTTCCAGGTATGCAACCTTCTTTCATGATTCTTGAACCAAGTGTTAGCTGTGATTAAGTTGTGCTCTGTGCAAAATTCTACAACGCGGCTTCCTCTTTCATTTCTTCCCCCCAATCCATATTCAGCTACTACGTTTCCATCTCTCCCTTTTCCTACTGACGAATTCCAGTCACCCATGACTATTAAATTTTCGTCTCCCTTCACTACCTGAATAATTTCTTTTATCTCGTCGTACATTTCATCAATTTATTCATCATCCTCAAAGCTAGTTGGCATATAAACTTGTACTACTGTAGTAGGCATGGGCTTTGTGTCTACCTTGGCCACAATAATGCGTTCACTATGCTGTTTGTAGTAGCTTACCCGCCCTCCTATTTATTTATTCATTATTAAACCTACTACTGCATTACCCCTATTTGATTTTTTATTTATAACCCTGTATTCACTTGACCAAAAGTCTTGTTCCTCCTGCCAACGAACTTCGCCAATTCCCACTATATCTAACTTTAACCTATCAATTTCCCTTTTGAAATTTTCTAACCTACCTGCCCGATTATGGGATCTGACATTCCACTCTCCTATCCGTAGAACGCCAGTTTTCTTTCTCTTGATAACCACGTCCTCTTGAGTAGTCCCCACCCGGAGTTCCGAATGGGGGACTATTTTACCTCAGGAATATTTTACCCAGGAGGACGCCATCATCATTTAATCATGCAGTAAAGCTGCATGCCCTCGGGAAAAATTACGGGTGTAGTTTCATCTTGCTTTCAGCCGTTCGCAGTACCACAACAGCAAGGCCGTTTTGGTTAGTGTTACAGGGCCAGATCAGTCAATCATCCTGACTTTTGCCCCTGCAACTGCTTAAAAGGCTGCTGTTTGTCTGTCCTCTCAACAGATACCTCTCAGTTGTGGTTGCACCTACGGTACGACTATCTGTATCGTTGAGGCACGCCAGCCTCCCCACCAACGGCAAGGTCCATGGTTCATGGGCGGGGGGAAAAATTTATTACCATACAGTGAAAATAAACTGTACTGGAACGTGAGGGAAATTTGCATTGAAGTGTCTAGAAAGACATGAAAAAGTACTGTACGACATACGAAATTAGCACACTCATTTTCATTTTTGTAAAAATTTATTATCATATAGGAAAAAATAAACTATACTGCAATGTGAGGGAAATCTGCATTGAAGTGTCTAGAAAAAGATGTCTTACACATTATCTTATTCAGAATACGTGGCCCAAGTACAACAGATATATCGTGCTATATTGATTGACAAAATGTATCTAAATATTAGTATTTTAAAACATGTAAACAATACGAAACAAAAATTCATCAGTTTGTAGTCTCATTAAATAAGTCATTAAAAAGCTCCAGATGGTGAAGTGGTGTAAATGGAACCATAGCAGGTAAGTCATCCAGTTTTTCAACAGACAGCTGTGAAACACTTTGCACTACTGGAAGTTTTGTATGAATGAAATTGCCGCAGTTTTGCCTTTCCAATATTTCAGTGTCACTGATTGTCCTCCAGGATAGACGAATTTAATTTGTGCAGCAAAACTGATGTGTACCTATATAGTGTTGATACATTTATCAACTGCATTTTGGAAGCCAATGAAGCCTTTTTGCTCCATGTTGAGTGTTTGTAATGGTATAGAACAGATGCTGAAGTAATTAACTTATTTTAAATCAGCAGGTACATAACACGTAACTACCTCCTTGCGCGTTTCTACTCGGGCAAAATTTCCGTCACAAGGAAGGAAACTGTGGTTTGAAATCTATGATACTTCTGTTGTGTGCACTTAAATAGTTGACGAGACACTAAGAACATGTACAGATATAAAAGTACACGGTTTTCGTATTGTCCACAGCAGCTGATACTCAAAATCACAAGTTTCCTTTTGTTAATAATGAAATTGACGGTACTTTTAGTGCAATTCTAAACATCGACTAGACATGATACTATGCTGCTGGATCCACGTGACCCTTCGATCTCATGCCACAATCGTATTATTGCTGCACTGTTGTGAACATGAGACAGAAGTTGTAATATGAAAACTGGCGTAAGCAGAACACATACTAGTATGTAACGATTGGAACAAATAATACTTGTAGCTGATCGATTCCTAAAGTTCAAGTGTTACTTCTACAAAACGACAAGCGATATGGCAAGTACAACGTTCGCCTATTAGAGTGATGGAATTCAAAGCTGATTCCGAAGCACTATTAGAAAGAAGAAGATCGTGGATCAGAGAGTTGTGTTCGTCTCTATTACTGTTCTCGTCGAACGATGGAAAACCGTTAGCATAATATAGTCGCATGGATGTAGTGCCTTTAGAGGTATTAAAATCAATTTTGAAAACCAGAATGCCCTTAGCATGTTTAGAATGTTCAGTCTTGCACTGCAGAACTTCGTTTTGTCACAAATAACACTGGGTTGCATATGGTTGGACCGATCCTCCTACTAGAAGGCAATGGAGGTGGAATGAAAAGATGATTCATCAGTCAACTAAGATAAAAGTTTCGCTCTTGTTTTTGCCTCATCCCTGAAAGAGATGTGCTCTTCAATAAATTAATACATTAGTAAAACAGAGAATTGAGATATGATTATCGTTAATTAATAGCTGTGCGTCATGAGTTTGATGTTGGAATACTCACTCTGCATAATTACATCAGCAACAGCATGAAAAAGGAGATAAAAAAAGAATGCGGTCGTAAACACATCCTTAGTTAGTTAGTTACGGGTTTTTGTTCCGTAGATATAACGGCAAAACTGTGGAACAGGTAGGATTATACGATATGTATACACAATCGTTGTTGACATTGACGGAGATATTATTTTTCAGTACTGCTCAAGCAACTACAAACAAAAAGTAGTTTTTCTTGTGTTTAACATGCTGCCAGGTTTTAAATAGAAATTTGTGTTTAGAATAAAAGGCGTTGTTCCAAAGAAATGATTTTAGGTTAGGTTGTAAATTTTCATAACTACCTGTCGTACATTTTATGTTTTCGCCAAATGAACAAAAATTTTTGTTATTACGTATTGTACTCCTTTCCGAGCCACTGAACCCTTAACAATGGGTAATACCATTTCCTCTCGGTTACAGGTATGGGTACCGTCATTCTTCTGAATTTGTGATGGATTATTTATGACGAATTTCACTACCGAGTATATCTATTCTGGAAGTGCAGTCGAACTACCCACCTAATTGAATGCGTAACACCGCGACTGAGTAGTAAATATTATTCCTGTTGTTCGCTTTTTGTGCAGTCTATAGCTGTTCTAAGACACGAGTTGCCCCAGAAGTTTATTCCATGATACACTGGTGATTGGAAATATACAAAATGTGTCAGGAGGTTGATTCGTCTGTGTCCAAGATCAGCAATAGTTTAAAGTACAAAAGTGGCTGAACTTAATAGTTTGACAAGCTCAGTAATATGCTTCTCTAGGTTAATGTTTTCGTCAGAACGTAGACCCAAAAATTTGGAACATTCTGACCAATTTACTGACTCCTGTTAATGCGCTACATTAACTGTTGATATGATTCTATTTGTCGTACAGAATTTCCTAGCCACAAGCGAATAGTGAGCAGGGCCCTCATCGCGCTCGAACCATAAACTTGTATGTATCTCGAGTGGTACTTCCTCTAGAGAATCAGCTAGCACTTCTGTAAGATATTTGTTGTGTGTGTCTTTTATCTATCACGATTTCTTCAGTAAGGCAAGGCCCAGATCTTATACCTGAATTACAGGTTCGTACCACTTCCTCTGACGTTCAACTTGCAAGAGGCAGTGTGATTTCTCCGCACCTCTACAAAGCATATGTCTTACAATCAGCTTTCCGTGATTTGTAAAGATAGCTTCTTTGAAAAAAGAAGCTACTGTTCTGATGTCCCTTAATAATCGAACGAGTGACTTACATGCGTCTCCAGCAAGCCCGCTTTTTAGTCAGCTGATAGTATGACATGATATGTGTGCTGTGCATGGCTCGCATTTATCCCATTTATCGTTTGTCATCTTCTATTACGGTACTGCCGCCTCGTTTTCTTATTCCATTTACTGGCGTCATTAACTTCCTTCCTTACTTGCCCGTGAGTGGCAGCAGCAGCGCGTATCGATAAGTGCACTGTCGTCCCATCTCTGGAGCGACTGACAGTATTTCTGGGTCGTCGTGTGTCTGGCAGTCAGTTCGGGACTGACCAGCAGTGCAGTCGTGGAGGAACGTAGTGCATTAGGATAGCACCACCGCAGTCGTACACGAGAATCAACATAACTCTCACCATACTGGGGCTCTGACGCACTTTCGACTTTTGCGGCAACCCATAATGACGCCATTCGTTGGACTGGCGTTTCAGTTTTGTCTCATAAGATGTGGTCCATGTCTCATCCAGTGTAGCCATAAGGCCTAAGAAAGCCTCTCCATCGCGCTCATAACGCTCCAAGTGCGTCTGTGTCGTAACACATTCATTTCTGCATTTCCGTCAAGTGATGTGGAACCCATCGTGATGTAATTTTTCGCATGCGAAGGCGTTCCTTCACGATGCTAATCCTGTTTCGTGGACGAGCTCACCAATCGTATGGCGTCGATCAGTGTCCACCAAGGCGGCAACAGCATGCACTTCTTCTTCAGAGACGCTAGGACGATCTGCCCGATACATGTCTATCACAGTGTGCCGACCTCCGTTGTAGGCTGTTACCCAATGTGCCACTGTTCTGTACGGCAATGCCGATTCCCCGCACGCCTCTAAGACCTTGATGACACTGTCGTGCTGTACGATCTGGCACATTCAATCTTGATCCAACTCAGTTGTTCCCGTTTCGAAAACATAGTGACACCGTTACATTAGACCGCTCGCTCACAAGTTACTACGTTTCCCTCGATTGTGCGAACTCCGGTGACGTGGGACGGGCGAGTCCATGTGCTCGTAGGTAAGGTAGACTACACAGCAACGTGAGCTATCAGCGACAATAGTAGATTCCATTGCATAGTGTCTCCACAGCAGTGTTGTCACTATTTTAGTTACAGCCTGCGTGATATCAGAAGTCATCAATTAAGTTCACCTCCAAGATTGGTTCTAAATGCACCGTAATAGATGCAGTATAAACTCTCGCCTTTTGCGGGCGGGCATTATCTTACTGAAATGTAAGTCCGGGATAAATTTCCATGATGGACAACAAAACGAGGCGACGCACCGCTGTGCTGAAAGGGTGAAGCCGATGACAACGAAAGGGAACCTGCTGTGAAGACATATTACACCCCAGACCATCATCACTCCCGGCTGACAGGCAGTGGGGTTGGTAGCCCACCGCTCCCTGGGGCGTCCCCAGACACTTCTTTGCTTGTCATAGAGGGTGAGTTCGAAGCTGGACTCATCACTGAATACACTTCTGCTCCATTCATTGACATTCGAGGCCACAACGATTAGCTAAGACATACAATATGTTATCAAAAATATTCGGACACTTGGCTGAAGATGACATACAAGTTCGTAGCGCCCTCTATCGGTATTTCTGGAATTCAATATGGTATTGGCCTACCCTTAGCCTTGACGACAGCTTTCACTGTCGCAGACATTCGTTCAACGAGGTGCTGAAGGTTTCTTGGGGAATGGTAGGCCATTTTTCACGGAGTGCTGCACTACGGAGAGGTATCGATGTCGGTCGGTGCGACCTGGCACGAATTCAGCGTTCCGAAACATCCCTAAGGCATTCTATAGGATTCACGTCAGGACTCTGTGCAGGCCAGTCCATTATACGGATGTTATTTTCGTGTAACCACTCCGCCACAGGCAATGCATTATGAACAGGTGGTCGGTCGTGTTGAAAGATGCAATCGCCATCCCCGAATTGCTCTTCAACAGTGGGAAGCAAGAAGGAGTTGAAGACATTAATGTAGGCCTGTGTTGTGACAGTGCAACGCAAAACAACAAGGGCTGCAAGCCCCCTCCATGAAAAATACCACACTCTAACACCACCGTCTCCGAATTTTACTATTGGCACTGCACACGCTGGCAGATGACGTTCACCGGGAATTCACCATAGCCACACCCTGCCAAATATCGCCATATTGTGTACCGTGATTCGTCATTCCTCACAACGTTTTTCCACTGTTAAATCGTCCAATGTTTACGCTCCTTACGCCAAACGGGGCGTCGTTTGGCAATTACCGACGTGATGTACGGCTTATGAGCAGCCGCTCAACCATGAAATCCTAGTTTTGCCACCTCCGGCCTAACTGTCATAGTACTTTCAGTGGATCCTGATGCAGTTTGGAATTCCTGTGTGATTGTTTGGATAGATGTATGCCTATTACACATTACGACCCTCTTCAACTGTTGGCAGTCTCTGTCAGTCGACAAACGAGGTTGGCCTGTACGCTTTTGTACGTTTCCACTTCAATCTCACACCGGAAACAATGGGCCTAGGAGTGTGGAAATCTCACGTGCAAACGGATGACACAAGTGACACCCAATCACGTGACCATGTACGACGTCCGTGAGTTCGGCGAGGCGCCCCATTCTGCTCTCTCACGATGTCTAATGACTACCGATATGGAGTACCTGGCAGTAGGCAGCAGCAAAATGTAGCTAACAAGAATAACGTATGTTTTTGATGGTGTTAGGATACTTTTGATCTGGACACGGCCCGGGAACGGTCGGTCACCAACCTGTCACCCGCCATACGGCCCGAAAACCAGTTGTTGTGGTCTGGGATGCAATTTCTTTCCATAGCACGAATCAGTTGCTTGTCATCCGCAGCAACAACACAGCGGTAAGTCGACAATACGTCCCTCTGTTTTGCCTCTTTTTAGCAAGTCATACATTTCAGAAATATAATGACAGTCCGCACACGGTAAGAGTTTCTACTGTTTGTCTGCGTGTTTGCCAAACCCTATCATGACCGGCAAGGTAGTTGGATCTCTCAACAACGGAACACTTTTGAGGGATTATGGACAGGGCCCTCCAACCTGCTCGCGATCGTGACTGTGTAACGCACTAGTTGGACCGAATTTGGCACGAAATCCTATGGAAAACATCCAGCATCTCTATCAGTCAACGCCAAGGCGAACAACTGCATGCGTAACGGCCAGATATGGAGTAACAACTATTGACTTGCTCCATTTGTGAAGCCCTTTTCTCTCGAAAAAATGATTCAATTTTTCAGAAATTGTAATTATTTGTTGGCCTGTATATGTACGTCACCTCTACCGATTTCCACCCCATTCTGATTAGTCCTTTGCGGTGCATCTTCTTGTTTTTTGGTCGCAGCTCTTTGATAGCTTGTCGTACGAAATAACAGAGATAAGATGTTTCACTAACATGTCAACTCGATCTACAAGCGTTTATTATATTCTGAATTGATGCATCCCACATTTTACCTTGTCACCCTAATCTATTGAATATGGTTACTCTTCTTTCTTGATTATCAGGAAATTCGTTCTGTAATTATTGATGCTGTTCACAGATAATAGGTCAGCGTGATACCACGTAATATTGAAAGCAATAAAATGTATGTAACATAATATATGGCAGGAGGTCCTGAAAGGATGGATATTAAAAGTCCACTCAGATACTAATTTCAGACACATAAAATCGTGTAAATACCGGACGATAAATTATTTACCATTTAGTCATAAATATGAAGTACCCTATATTCTCGAGGTATCATTAGTTTTATATTCTTCTTTCTTCAGTAACATTGGCATAAAGGCCTTTCGATACCGTTGCATTCTTCCTAAGAATACGTAAATTACAACACACTTTCTAAGCAGTTAATCAGCTGAACTACTTTCATCCGTATGTATCATAAAATGGATGTATATATTTAATCATTTGAAACCCTTTTATTTACACATATTGTAAAAATGCATGTATGTATGTGTGTATGTGTTGCGCATGTTCCACATATCCTCTTAAATCAGTGGTACGATGCCAAGCAAACTTGCTACAAATATCTCGTACTGTTTGGCAATAATCACATTGAGGGCAAGAAGCACCTACCTATCATAATTCAAGAGAGGTCATAAAGAATGAGATGCGTAAAAGAAATGCCTCATGAAGTTTTAAGACATTTCTTCTTTACTACAGATATCAAAAAATGTTTCGCATCCCCACAACTCCTGAAGATAGACGTTGACTGTGGATATTGTACCACAGGCAGTCTCTTTGACTGTTAAGGGATGTCACTAAACCCGCCCAAAGATCCGAACAACCATACATCAGCAGCGCATATTAGACAGAGGGGGTCCGACAGCCGATAAGTTCCAGTCATTCCACCAGGAACGAGGTACACGGCTCGTGATCAATACCGCTTTTCGATTGCGTCCACATTGTTATTTTGAGCCAGGAAAGGCTCTCAACAAGAGAAGTGACCAAGTGTCTCGGAGTGAACCAAAGTAATGTTCGGACATGGAGGAGATACAGAGAGACAGGAACTGTCGATGAAATGCCTCGCTCAGGCCGCCCAAGGGCTACCACTGTCGTGAATGACCGCTACCTGCGGATTATGGCTCCGAGGAACCCTGACAGCAGCGCCACCATGCTGAATAACGCTTTTCGTGCAGCCACAGGACATCGTGTTACGACTCAAACGGTGCGCAAAAAACTGAATGACGCGCAACTTCAATCCCGACGTCCATGGTGAGGTCCATCTTTGCAACCACGACACCATCAGCGCGGTACAGATGGGCCCAGCAACATGCCGAATGGACCGTTCAGGACTGGCATCATGTTCTCTTCACCGATGAATGTCGCATATGCTTTCAACCAGACAATCGTCGGAGACATATTTGGAGGAAACCAGGTCAAGCTGAACGCCTTAGAGACACTGTCCAGCGAGTGCAGCAAGGTGGAGGTTCCCTGCTGTTTTGGGGTGGCATTATGTGGGACCGACGTGCGTTGCTGGTGGTCATGGAAGGCGCCGTAACGGCTGTACGATGCGTGAATGTCATCCTCCGACCGATTGTGAAACCATACTGCCAGCATATTTGGTGAAGCATTCGTGTTCATGGACGACAATTCGCCCATCCATCGTGCACATCTTGTGAATGACTTCCTTCAGGATAACGACGTTGCTCGCCTAGAATGGCCAGCATGTTCTCAGACATGAACCATATGGAACATGCCTGCGATAGATTAAATAGGGCTGTTTATGGGTGACTTGACCCACCAACCACTCTGAGGGATCTACGTCGAATCGCCATTGATGAGTGGGCAATCTGGGCCAACAGTGTCTTGACAGTATGCCACGACGAATACAGGCATGCATCATGGCTGGAGTACATGCTGCTCGGTACTACATGTACCGATGTGTGCAGCTATATGGACCACCACCTCTGAAGGTCTTGCTGTGTGGTGGTTCAACATGCCATGTGTGGTTTTCATGAGCAATAAAAGAGGCGGAAATCATGTTTATGTTGGTCTCTATTCCAATGTTCTATACAGATTCCGGAAGTCTCTGAACCGAGTTGATGCAATTTTTTTTTTTTTTTTTGATGTGTGTATTAAGTCGAGTAAACATATGGAAATTCCTGGCACCTGGAAGGACTTTTGTCGGCTTCCTACTGCGAAGCGTAAAGGACTGTAAGCGTAAACAATAATCATCTACAGAGCTATGAAGAGGCGTTGCCATAGAGACGATTACAAAATCGCGTTGCAAACACTCGAAGCAGTTGCGCCCAACGTACAGAAACTGTTCGGGGTCTTTGTACGTCTGTTTCATAGCTTCAAAGGTGTTTTCACGAATACATGGATATGAAATTTTGTTGATATTATAATACAAACACAGTTCGTTTTTAATTTTCCTTCCTATAGAATATCCAGAAAATGAGCACCCGGGCAAAGTTAATTTTGTAAGCTAGTTTTAAATATCACCGCTGCATCTCGTATAGTCGGCGCTCTCTTTACACCACTTACCGCACAGATAATTAATTGTTAGCATCCTCTGGCTTAGGATTTCGTTTCTCTCGTGGACCGTGCAACCACACGGCAATTTTTCCTTCATCTGTCCTTATCTCCCTATTTACGTAGAAATTAATTTCTTCGGCGTAGTTCCCACATAACAGAAGATATACACGCACGATAATTTACACATAAACTTAGTTGTAAGAGGCTGTGAAACACAGATGGTATTAATGAAACAAAGAAAACGGTGCAATTTCGTCCTCAGTGTTTTCTTACATTTAGTTTTTTGGTGACATGTTGAGTTTGCAAACAAAATTATATATACTGTAAAATTATAGAAATACTGTAGCTTGCGCCTGATGTGGAAATTAAACATTGCTGCAGTGCGTTAGGAGGCAATCGTGTTACAAGCGAAAGTTTACGCCGTAAAAATGTCAAATTTCAGCAGCCCGTTTTGAAATAGATATCTCGACTACATCTTGATCCCCTTGGAATGAAAGATAGCGCTGGAACTCCTTATAGGGGTCACCAGTGGTCGCAGAAATCGATCGTATGGTTTTTGGAGCTTACAATTTCTGTACGTATCCATTGAAAATTACCGAAATAATATTTTAGAGATACATTACCTAATTCATGCGAGTATTGCTTTGATTGTAAATATAAATGTTACAACATATTATAGGTCCCATGTTTATATCTCAAAGTAGATGCTCTAAATTTCACAGAGTTTGAAACTGTCGCTATGTTCATTTGAAAATAGCTGTGGCTGCATTGTCGTTTCAGCAAAATAAAGACTAGCGTCGAAACCTGGTGTTTGGAGCAATATATAGGATAGTTATTTTTAATTTAAGGGGTGGTAGGTTACTGTTAGGACGTTACATCGAGGACTGCGGTTAACCAGCGTGCTGATAAAGTTCTATTACGGTGCCAATTCGAGACTATGTGTTATTATACGTGTGTGCCGCAGTTTATATCCGGAGCACAATACACGAAAGGAATATATCTGGGGTGTACTTCATGTAGAATTGATAACTGAACATTTGTTAACAATACAAATACAGACCCGCTGAACAATCAATTGGATCTAATATAGTACTAAAGTAAATTTACTGTCTCGTTCAATTAGGATAGTCAAGTAACAAGCAAAAAGAAAAATTTTGTATTTGCTAAAACGTAGAACCTTTCTTAGCTCCTTACTACATTCTCTCCCTAATTGGAAACAAAATTATATATCGCATACGGAAGAAAACACCCATAATATTTATACCGTTTCAATCAAGCGATTCCCTTCTGATTTCGCTGGCGAGTGCAGTGACTTGCATCAATTAGAGATGAGACCTATGCACATCATATCCACTAACTTGACCACACTGCATTTCATACTCAAGGGTCTGGCAGAGTTCATCGAACCACCTCCGTATTATTGCTCTACCGTTCCACTCTCGAACAGTACGCAGGAAAAGACAACAGTTAAATCTTTACGTCCGAGATCTGAAATCTCTAATTTTATTACGAAAACCATTTCCCCTTTCTAGATTAGCATCAACAAATATTTTCCCATTCAGAGCAGAAAAATTGTGATTGAAATACAGTGAAAATATCCCACCGTAACGGAAACCGACATTGTTTTAAATATTGCCACCCCAAACCACGTATCGTGGGCGTGACACTCTCTCCCCTGTTTAGCGTTACTGTAACACGAGCTACCTTTGTCTGAATTTTTGTATGTCCTCTGTCACTCATATCTGTTGTCCGTCCCAGGTAGCTCATTTGTCAGCGTGACGGATTGTCAGTTCCCTAGGCTCGGGTTTGATTCCCGGTTGGGTCGGGGAATTTTCTCCACCCAGGGAATGGATGTTGTGCTGTCCTCATCATCATCATAACATCCTCATCGACTGTAGGTCGCCGAAGTGGTGTCAAACGGAAAGACCGGCGCCCGGCAAACTGCCTGCCCGAAGGGGGGCCCTAACAGTACGATTCATTAAATAAATTCATATCTGTAGAGCAACCAAAAAAAAAAAAAAAAAAAATAGCAGTACGTCAAAATAAGACGGAAAAATATAGTTGAATTTTCTGAGTTTTCTGCAGCTCTTTTCCCACAGCTTTGTCTATATGACCATTCCAATTTAAGTTTCTCGTAATAATAATCCCTAGGTATTTAGAGAAGTTGACAGCTTTTCATAATAGTAATCCCTAGGTAATTAGTTGAGCTGACGGCTTTTAGATTTGTTTGATTTATTGTTTAGCGGAAATTTAACGAATTATTATTAGTTCTCATGCGGATGACCTTAATTTTGTACCGTTTTTCAGTAAATTGCCACTTTTTGCACCATTCAGATATCTTGTCTAAGTCATTTTGCAATTTGCTTTGATCTTGTAATACCTTCACCAAGCCGTAAACGACAGCATCCATAGCAAACATCCGAGAGACTGTCTCCTAAATCGTTTATATAGATTACAAAATTCCTTGGGGAGCGCCAGGTACCACTTTCGTCTTACTCTGTTATTGTCCATCACTTATTACAACTGTAATATTTCTCACAATATGAACTGTAATTATGAACAGAGTTCCAGAATTGAGATGACGTAGCCACACAGTATGATTAGGAGCAGCACGCGAGGAATGGTGTCAAAAGCATTCTGGAAATCTGGAAATTTGGAATCAATTTGAGCTCACTTGTCGACAGCTTGCATGACTTGTCTTTGTTAATTCATATAATTTGTATCGCTACAGTGAGGGGTACATACTCAGAAGTTGTCGTAGTGGCAGCTGTTACTGATTAGATTCCTGGAATATTTTCTTTGTCGTTCTTGGTGACGGTTTTTCGAAAAATCGTGTTTACTAACTTCGCTTTTGTGGCACTGTCACAGGTAACGTTTGATTTGGTATTGTGCAGTGAAGATAGTGACTGTGCCTTGCCGCTAGTGTACTTTACATGCGAACAGAATCTCTTCGTATTTTATGCCTGATGTCGAGATACAGTTTAGTTGTAGAAGCAATTGAAAGTATAATGCACTGAAGTCCGCGCCAATTTTCGAGCTTCTGAAAAACATCGCCAGTTTCGGCGATTTTTCGTTCTATTAAATGTCGCATGCTTTTTCGTTGCTTCTGCAACAGATCTCTAACCTGTTGTGTTGGCCTTAGATAAGCTCTTCTGTCTCTTACTGAGTTTTTGGTACTAATCTTCCAATTTCTGTCAATACTATTTCTTTGCATTGTGCCACATCTGGCCTAAAAATGATCGTCTCTTACGAAGGTGTGAATCAAATGCTTAATTGATTTTTGAAACAGATATATTTTGTGTTTATTATTGGTGGATTAGGATGTTACAGTATTAAGTCTCACTGCAACGACCTTGACATCACTAAACCCTTTATCCGTCATTGTGCTCCCCTTTACTCAGAGCCCTTTTTGGTTACAAGGTCGAGAACGCTACTTCAAAGCTTTATTTTCTAAGGGAAGGGAAATATACTCCTCTTTATGTTTGCTGTTCTTTGTATTCTTTCGGTATATTATCAATTCAAGCTGTCAGTTGACAAGGTCAACGTCATATTTTTATGTCGTATGGCAGATTGTATTCATTTTTCTTCTTTCACGTATGCACTCGTTGCTTTCGGGCTACACTGTATTTCTCAGTACCACACATGACTATTCCTACATAATACAGGTTTATTGCCATCGCTGTTTTTACCCTATCAGTCACATATTTAAATATAAATCTCTTTCATTTCAAGCTTCGACGTCTTTTCAATATACTGTTGTGTAGGATACTCATAATACGAGAATAGAGATGTGCGCAGTTAACCAAGAGCAAAAAAAATTTACTGCCGATAAAGAGAAAACACAATAACGTTAGGTTATGAATAGCAACTGAACAGCTTTCGAATGAATGCACTGAAAGTTCGCCCTGATCTGATGAGAAACCGGGTTACTAGGTAATGCTTATTGAAGCTACAGCTTGAGCACACAGTCTGTCACAGCAAAGAAAATTTGCACTGGGAAATGTCTGAATCTGCCACAGTACCGATGTTTTGGTTCCGACTGGCATACTCGCACTAGGTAGAACAGAGGTCGTTGAACATCAACTTTCAACTAGGTAAATGAAGCTTTAACTCGCACACTCGCGGAGTGACATACGAGCTTCTGTCCACGCTTTTTAAAAAGCCATCCGGCGGACGAATAATGGAAAGTCATCCTTGTACCACGTGGTCCGCAACAGCGGCGCTATGACACACCCAAATACTGCAGTAATTATCAGGAAGGATGAGCTGAGGCTCTGTAGCGGTCACCTCGACAGGACGGCAACTCACGACACTATTGTGTGGTTACTGGCTGGATTGTAACGTGCCAGCCAGGACGATATGTCCCTCTTACATGTGGAGGAGATATCAGATGGTAGACGTAGATGACAGTCTTGTATGCAGCATCTTTCATCCCCAAGAGACAGATGGCGAAACCGTTATTGAGAAGAAGCACCTTCTTGAGGATGGGACGACACATCCAGGAACAGATACCTGCATGGTGGAGTGGTGGACTGGAAGTGGGATGAAGAGAGACCAGCCTCGCAGAAGACAGAGACGTGCCGACTTAGAAAATACCCGACATGCAGGTTTGTAAACAAAATGGGAGTGACTGGGCCTCTGAAGATTGCGTTACCTGGCGATACAAGGTTTGCATTGGAACTTCCTCGACCAGCAAATTGGAGCATTGGGAAAGTCATACTGAAGGAGCCCCTTGGAGAAAAAACAAACGGAGACCAGAAATCCCTGGAGGATGCAGGATGTCCGAGGCCAGCGACCAGCAGAGTGAGGCAGTACAGGGCCCAGCAGAAACCGAACCAAGCATGGTGAAGGTGTCTATTGCAGAAATGCCTGATATGATTGGATGTGGGAGTGGAGGCTACTGAGCCCACTGAAGAATAGGACAGTTAACAATCTTTGTTTCACACAACACACATCCTGTACATGCCAACAGTAAGTACACTAGACAATTGACACCAACTACAGTATGTGTTTTAAATTAAATGAATTAGTAAGAAACAATCATTTCTACAGCTGAGTATTCTGGTTTAACTCGTATCTGAAACAATTTATTATTTTAAACGAAGCCTGTGATCAGAATTTATGTATATCAGCCAATTAAGAAAACTATCAACTTCTTTAATGAGTACTGTTTTTGATAAATTTAAAACCTTCCTAAATATCTTAAAATGGATTCACCTTCCGAACAGGTTCCTTGCTCATCAGACAAGATCTGGTGGAGGTGCCGTCTGCATTTGGTATTTTGTAATAGTTCGTGATTTTTGTTATTTTTAAGACTGTTCTTACAAATTCTTAAACAGTCTTAAAAATAACAAAAATCACAAACTCGTATCACAAAATACCAAAAGCAGACGGCACCTCCACCAGATCTTGTTTGATGAGCAAGGAACCTGTTCGGAAGGTGAATCCATTTTTAAGAGATTTACAAAGCACATACATAATACCAGACGTATTGGAGCCCACCAACAGGCATGCACGCACAGCCTTAGGCTTCCACCAGACATTCACTCGACATATTGCACAATCTACATATTGCTCACGCCACAAAAAACAGTCGCTAACAAGAGTAAAACACAAACTTTTTGAAATAAAGGCTTCGACAGTTTTATTCAGTGCACCGGTGAAAGATGCCACACAAATTTATTTATGGAAAACAGTTCTACTTTTAATAAAAGATGATACTTAATTAAAGAACACACTATTATTCAGTGCACTGGTGAGAGATGAGGCACAGTTAAATTTACTAAAGACAAACAACGCTAACCACCAGATGTCTAAATGGCAAACACGGGTTTAACTTTATCCATTTAGTATGATGGAACACTATTACGAGTAATCAGTAACCTGATATTATTGTGTCAAAGTTTCCACCAAACACACGAGGGCAACATCGAGACACACACCGGCAGTCTTATTAACATGAGCTTACTTGCCAGTTGGAGGAACTAAAATAGGTGACCACCTTCGTGTGATCATATATCATACATTTCCAGTACATGGAACAGCGACCAGATCTTCCACATGTCCCTCCTTACCTACCTCAGTGCTTACCTTGACCAACCATCCTTTAGTGTCTTTGTCTGTGACAGCACTCATGGTGCACATGGGCTGAACTTATCCTCTCATGAGTGTTAGGGGCATCTTTCCATTCTGCAAGCAGGAACTGTACACTCTGTCAAGATATACTCTGGCTGGAGTAATGATACAAACGAATCAGTAACCACCCACTAAAAGGAAGAGGTCTGGGAGTAAACCACAGCTCCAGGAATGTAGGCTGTGTGTTGCTGACAGGCAGGAGAGAATGCCAGAGCAAGGGGAAAACGTCCAGAAGGAACAGGGCATGATTAGTAGGGTCAATAATGGACACAGAGTCGCCACCATTTGACCAAGATGGTAAGGTTATAAAAAGATCAGAAGTTGAGGGCACAAGAAGCACATGGGTGGAGCCACAGAGGAAGAAATCACAGGGGATTATGACAAGCTGAAAAAAGGTGAGAGAGGGAGAGAGAGAGGGGGGGGGGAGAGAGAGAGAGGGGGTGAGGTGCTATATGCGTGCATATCATAATCCCTTCCTTCAAAGGTCTTTCTCTCCTCCATATCTGTGGTCTAGTAACTGGCGTTGGTGCCTCTGGATTGCAGGGACCCAGATTAGATTACCAGCAAGGTGGGGGTTTTCTCTGGCTGGGGACTGGGTGTTTGTGTTGTCCTCATCATTTCATTATCATCATTATTCGTGACAGTGGCAAGATTGGACTGTGTAAAAATTGGACTGTGTAAGAATGGGAACTTTGTGCAGGTGCTGATGACCATGCAGTTGAGTGTCCCACAAACCAAACATCATCTTCATCACTATCCTCCCTACCTCCTATGTGTTACCACATGTAACGTGTCACTGATCTAATTTGTATGAAGGCTGCAGCACATGCGAGGTGCCCATTTGTTTCCACTGCTCTGAGTGGAGTGCGTAAGTTCTAATAAATGTTCACCAGCCTGCAGTCTTCTACAGTTGTTGTCCCTTATACAGACAACAGCTAGTAGGCACTTAGATCGTGAATCTGTTGCCTTGAGACCATAAGAAACTCTTAGTGAGGAACTGGAAGTTTAGAAATAATTTCCAATAAATTTGTTTATATGAAATGCCACTCGATTTTTATTAACAGAACACGAGAAACAGCAAAATTACATTCCACTCTACTGTCAAAAACAATTTATATTCCTTAACATATTAATTAACTGAGTATTTCCGTAATTATTGTTACACTGTTTTCAGCTATATGTTCCAAATAACCATATATTGCTAACACCGACTGCAGCAGACAACAAGTGTGTCCTCCAAGGCTTCCCAAGCAATTCTATTTTTACAAACCATGGATTACTAATGATATCTCAACTAGCACTGACCACAGCAGACAGCATGTTTGTCCTCCGAAACTGCCAAAACAGCTCAGATCATACAGCTGAACCACTTCATCTGCCATCCAAGTTAGGTGCAATCCGTAGATCACCGAAGTGTTTTGTCTACCTTTTCGATTAGCAGTTGTTTATCACTCTGCTGGTAATTAATACCTGTGAAATAATGGGATGATAGGATGCTGCGGAGTGAAGCTTTAACTCGAAATGCAAGTAAAAACTGTGTTTAGTTTGTCAAGTATTAATGACAGAAGATGGTCATTTTGGAGCAGAGAAGGTCAACAATTTCGGTGGTCTTCCTCATGATTCCAGGATAAACCATCTGCCATCGGTATCTCACACCACATTACGTCATTTTGCCACTGCTGCCTCCTTTGGTGCTGTAAAACGAGCTTCTTGTACCTGAATATGATGGCTGTAAACCTAAAATATTACAGGATCCCAGTGTACCCATACACTGAGACCCGTAGCATTTATGGCTTTGCAGCCATCATACTCAGGTACAAGAAGCTCTTTCTAGAGCACAAGAAAACGCAACAGCGGCAGGAGGAGCCAACAGAGGTGATTATCACATGCTCTCGTAGTGTATGGGCCAGTCACTTCCAGACGAGCAGCATGCAGGACGGTGGTATGTGAGCCAGAGGTATATGGGCCAGTGGCAAGGAGGGCGCTGGTGGATTTTGGGTCTGGTTGTAAGGACACTGGCGGCACTGGAACTGAAAGAAAAGCTCAAGCCAGCAGCAAGGGAGCCTGTGGCGAGTAGGCTGTGGCGAGTAGGTTGGTGGCAGAGGATCTAGAAGAGCCACCTGAACCAGCAGTGTGAAGGCCAGTGGTACAAGGACAGGAATATGTGCTTGTGCCAGGAGCGAGGGTTGTGGTACTGATGGGATGAAAAGAGGCAGCTTGGCTGGCAGCTAGTGAACTGGCATCACTGAAATCTAAATAGGCAGCATCGAGGTTGGTGTCACAAGAAGCAGGGGTACAAGGGCAGGCAGTATTGGAGAGGGAGGCGCCAGAGAAGAAAGTGCCAGACCATGTGGCACTAGTGTTGAAGGCACTAAAGCAGGAGGCGCTAGAGCATGAAGTGGGAGTGCAGGAGATGCAGCAGGAGGGACCAGAGCCAGAGCAGGAGGCAATGGAGCAGGAGGCGCCAAAGCTGAAGCAGTCCCAGTAACTGGGGCCAACAGAGGCCTTGACACTGAAGCCTGTGGGGCACTTGGCACAGTGGTGAGTGGGAGTGTAGTGCAGTAGTTGGCAGCACTACAGCAGGGACTGCTGAATGAGGTTGATGCACTGGGGTTGGCAGCTTAGGAGGTGGTTGCAGAAGAGTCAGTGGCACAAGAGCTGGCTGGAGGTACACAGCTTGATAGCCCTCGAACTGTTGATAGCGCTAGATCCATCGATACAGGAGTAAATGACATTTGAGCTAATGGGACCATAGTCAGTGGTGCTGAAACAAGAGGTGCTGGAGCTGGTGGTCCTAGAACCTGGAGGCCCACTGGGGCTGGCGGCTAGGTTTCCAGGAGTGCTGAAACTAACAGATGTGTTGGGGCTGGTGGCATCAGGCTCAACAGGATGGCGATTGGCGTGGAGTGTCAGGTCAAGTGGCACTGGGGCGGGGACACCAGGGCAGGGGGTTGTGAGGAAGTCAGAGGAGCAGTGCTTGAGATAAGGTAGCCAGAAGACAAACGTTGCGAATAGCAGAAACATGAAGGAAATGGTTTGTTGTGGCAAGGAAGGCAGACCATGAATTCACTGCGTTGTTGGTCTTTGGAGGGGTGGGTAGTGTAGCTGAGTACAGGGCATTGGGATGTGTGAGACACCAGCAGTCATTCGGTTCTGTGCGGGAAGTACCTTGCACGATGTGAAGCCTATGCTATTCCTCAAGTTGCATGTAGGGGCAGTATCACCAAAGAACACAGAGTCAACTGTGCAGTGTCCTTGTGAGGTGGTGCAACTGCTTAACTGGACAAACTGCAGGAGAGAGGGTTCTGGTGAGGAAGCAGCCATGGCAAAGTGACGAATGAGGTCAAATGCCAGGATCGATAGTGTCCATTTGACACAACAATGTAATATGAACGTCAGAAATCTGCTGTGTTACAACGCAAATGCGATGAACAGAAAAGTGTAGGAACAGAGAAAAGTATGAAAGAAACCAGAACCATCCATAATTGGGAACTAACCGACAGAGAATGAGCCACAACGCCGAAGAGTGTAAAGAGGAGACACACAAAAGCAAGTAAGCCAATAGTAAACAGCCAACAACAACCACTGGAGGCCCAAATGTAGAGCAGAACCACGAAAACACAGTGAACAGGGCAAATGAGTGAAGATAGAATAAGTATCTGGTTGAGTGCACGACATGTTTCTTTCTTTCTTTTTTTTTTTCTACTCCTGTATCAAGTTGTATGTGTGACATACGCTACAAGGGAAGAAATGTGCCCAGGTACGAAGAATAGAATTTTAATGCTGACACATAGAATACACTACACCGTTAGGTTCTGAGTAACAAATGAACATCTTCTGATTGATTGCAAATGAACAATCGCTCTCACTTGATGGGACAATGGACTGGATAACGTATGACGAAGGTACAGTTTGAGTACACAGATTGTCACAATAAGTGCCGCAGACAAATCCCTTATCTGCTACACGATGTTTTATTTACTAAATGCATGCACTGCACTCTAACGAACAGAGCTCGCTGAAAGCCGATGCCGAACTCACTAACTGGAACTGAAACTCACATATTCAGAGACTGATAGACGAGGTGCTGGGGAGCGTCTTACGTAGCCGTCCGGCGGAGGAACACTGCGAAGTCATGTTTGTATCAAGTGTCCTGCGGAATCGAGCTGTTGCCAGAGAGAGGTGCCCTGCAGCGACCTCAGATAGCTCAGCAACTGTCACAGGCAGGGCGAACTGCGGTTGGTTATCGGGCAACCCCCAGCGCTGTGGGCGGATCATAATGTGGCTGGAACATAAGGTGCCAGTCATGATGGGACATCGCTCTTTCCTATGGATCGGAAGGTGGTGCAATTTCCCTGTGTAGTCAGCAGCTCTGATGTGGGCGAAGCTGAGATTATAGCAGTCTTGCTACCAATAGATTGGGAAATAATTTGTTACATTAAATGTAGATATTCGAAACAAGACTATTTCTAAGTTAAATCCTTCGTTCCTTGTTCATTTTTAATTCCTCGGTATGATTACGGAAAAATGGGAAATAACACTGTTTCGTTGCGTTTATTACTAATGAGGTCAAGTACAATTAGAACCACACGGTAACCATAAGAGGAGTTCCCATCTCCCATAGTATTTGTTAGTTAGTCTTTCTCTGTAATAAATTCCTACAAACTGCAGTTCTTCCACCACATATCAGCAGACGGTAACGTTTCTCATGGCATAAGATTCTGTCAAGGGACACCTGTCTCTAACCATATAACGATCGGAAATACTACCGAGCAACTCTCTATTCTCATTAGATTACCATATAAAAGTTCCAAGACCAAGACATTAATTAATGATCACTTCATTTCCGCTCAAGAGGTAATTCCTTCACCAATATTATCCCCATTTTCACTAGCAACAGTCGATCCCTGTTTTCCCACAGACTTCTTCGGAAAGGGCCTTATTTTTGTAATTGATCTGCAGAGACAGCCGATGACAGTTAGTCAAGCTTATTCTTCACAGTTAGTCAAGCATATTTACTACTAACAGCTGACGTGACATCAGTTATCGGACTATTTCATCTCGGCGAGTTCCAATCAAAATATCAACTAACCTGGACAAACCAGCACGAACCAGCGCTACTACGTAAAGAACAAAGGAACGTAGTTATTAAAACTGTTAACAATATCCACAGTGTGCGTACTTGGTGTCTCTTCTTCACATAGGTGAAAGTTTCATGCTGAGGGCGTCGACTAACCATTAGAAAATCTGCGTACCACTTGCTTTCTTCTCACCAGTATTGGCATTTCCCACACTCTTCCCTTCGTCGTATTCCTCCACAACAACAACATAACTTTTCTACGTGTAAAGTTACAGTATATGAAGTACACGTAATGATTGTCCACAACATTAATTATTCTCTTTAGAGGGTATCTGTATCTCGGGAGTGTGTTTGCTACGATTGTGATCCCAAACCTTTAATTTTGGCCCGTCACAGATCGAAAAGGTATTACGCTGAGAACACAGCGGTTGTAATCTTGGAAGGAGTTAGTGTTCGTAGCATACTCACTGTGAACGTGTAGAAGAAAGGTGAACTCTTCGTAAACAATAATTTTAAATACACATCTCTGGGCATGTTTTTGATAATCCGAACAAGTAAGCCCAAGCCATGGTACAAATGCCACGCTCCACTTCACTACCACCTGCCTGAGTGCTAAGAACCCAACTACACTGCGTTTTTCATAACTAACATTGCCTTGCGAACTTAAAAGGCTAACCAGCCGGTGCAAAGCTAAAAAAATCTGCTTTCATTTGCAAAATTTGTTGACGATTGGCAATCTCTTTAAACACTGAGAACAGATCCATTATTCTCCAACCAAATGTTGGAAGTATGACAGAAAGCACAAAACTGCGAGCACGATGCTTCTAACTGTTGTAAAACTTCAACATCCTCCTATATATGAGATATCATTTTAGCACAAGTTACAGGCAGTACTCATCTCACGTAATGTATCCACTGATAGCTTTAATGACCGTCGTAACACGCGTCTTAAACGTTGCACGATCTCTCACAGCACATTCTTCGACCAGGGCCCCACGGATTTACGACTTATAAACTAACCACTCTTTCTTAAGGTAGGCGATTCCCATGACATGTCTGGCTGCAGCCTCCATCTGTGGAACAAACAATATTTACACAGTATGCGCACCTACGATATATACATACACTGATAAGCCAGAACATTACGACAATCGACCTACTATCGACATAAATCCATCCAGGCGACAGCAGCGTCACCTAGCGAAGTATGACTGTTAGTCAGACACACACACAGTGCATGTAGTATCAGTGAGCTAGCTATCCGAGAGTGGAATGGGACAGGCGTTCACTATATATGAGAATTTGACCGAAGGCTGATTGTAATGGCCTTGAGGCTCCGCATGAGCATTTTGGAAACAGTACTACTTTTCGAGTATTCGAGGAGTGCATTGGTGAGTGTCTTCACCACGTGGCGAAACCAAGGAGTAATCACGCCCAGACGTCGTGGGGTTGGGCAGCTATCCCTAATTATTAATGTAAGAAGTTGTAGGCTGGGCTGACTGGTAAACAGGACCGAGGGCCGAACTATCATTAGACTTTAATTCTGAGCAGAGTGCAAGTGTGTCTGAAGTTGCAGTGCACTGAAAGCTCCCAACGAAGGTCCACCGCAGGTGACGACCCTTGAATGTGATGTTAACACCATGACGTCCACAACTACGATTAAAATGGGCACGTGACCATAGGCACTGGGCGTAGGCATGGTTTCATGGTTTCATGAATCCCAATGCCTTCTTCATCATGCTGATGGGAGAGAGTCAAATTGTCGCCATCCTGGGAAACTGCTACTTGACACCTTTACTGTGGGGCTGAGACAACTAGCGGCGGCTTGACTGTGCTCTGGGAAACATACATAGGACCAGTGGAGCTCCTGCAGGGTCAAGGTGTATCAAAAGGCTCTAAAGGCCCTGAGCACTATGGGACTTAACATCCAAAGTCACCAGTCCCCTAGACCTTAAAACTACTGAAACATAACTAACCTTGGGACATCACACACATCCATGCCCGAGGCAGGATTCGAACTTGCGACCGTAGCGTCGCGCGGTTCCAGACTGAAGCGCCTAGAACCGCTCGGCCACACCGACCGGCAGCTCACTCCCACATTAGCGAGCCACAACATACCTCCGCCCAGTAGGGTTACAACATCCAACTCAACCCGCTGCAACGAGGAAATTCCTTCACGCCGTGCGCTGTCTCTCCATGTAAACACGGCAGCCAACAATGATTCATAGGGTGATGGTAGATGCGCCTGCGTCGTCGGCACGTCGCCGAACAACACAGTCTCGAGGCGACATAAATGCCCAGCTGTTCGAGTCCTGGTAGGGTGGTTTGGAGGGGCTGAAATGCTACTACGCCCTTTTGACTTTGCAGTAGTGTCGGCATTCATATGTTACGAGGAGTTATTAGGAACAGGGGCAGTGAAAAGCTGTACTAACCGCAGTGAGTCTGGATTTAGTACTTCCTTGTGACTGGTCTGGGTTTGTGACGTGGTAGGCTATGATGCGGAAGGGGTTTTTGTTCAATCAGCTAATTGGTCACTGACCAGCACTTGCCTGACTCCAGTGCGGCCTGCTAATCATCCCTGCGCTCCATCTCTGGCGCCCACTCTCATAATTTTTTTTTCCTTTAAACGGAATTTATTGTAACCAATGCTAGAAAAGTAACAGGAAACCTAAATCTCAGTGACTGGAACAGGATTTGAATTGCTGTCCTCCTTAATACGAATCCAGTGCCTAACCACTGCAACATCTCGCTGGATAATATACAATAATGTGACCAAATTTGTAGGACACGATTAGAGATAAAGCTGCATTTTTATGCATATAATTGGAAAATAATTATAATGTTGGTTGATTTTGAAAAATTGTTTTTTTTTTCTTGTACAACCATTCATTAAGGGCTCTGATTTCTAACGAGGAAAAGACGGTAAGTAGCACCACCCGATTTCCCAGCAGCTTCGCTCAGTGGAAGAGGAGTCGAAATAAACGAACATAGCTTCGGCGAATGCAGACTGTTTCCCCTTATTCTGCCTCAGCTACACTATGTCGGCGATCGCTGCACAAACAATTTCTCCACGTACGCGTACACCACTACTACTCTACCACGCAAACATAGGGGTTACGCTCATCTGGCGTGAGACGTTCCCTGGGGAATCCACCGTGGACCGAACCGCACAATAACCCTGAAGAGTGGTTCGGTGTGGGACGGTGGAGGGGTCAAGTGGACTGTGGTAGTCGTCGTGGCGTTATGGACCACTGGGGAAGGAGCATCTCCGTCGTTTCTAGACCCCCGTTTAACATACAATATAATACAATACAAAATGACAATAATGCATTGTCGAAACTGGTCGTGTAATTCACACGAGGGTTGCAACTTATACAGAGGCAAGTATTTATTCCAACCTATACAAAAAACTTACATGTTTGGACCTGTTGCTGTCCATCAAAGTAGTCACCAGCGTTGTGTAGAGCCCGTTGCCAGCGATGTGTAAGGCTTAGTATACCGTTAGCAGAGCCTGTTCTGTTGATGGTGTGAATGGAGTGGTCTACTGCCTGTCAAATCACGCCGGCCGGTGTGGCCGAGCGGTGGCCAACCGCTACGGTCGCAGGTTCGAATCCTACCTCGGGCATGGATGTGTGTGATGTCCTTAGGTTAGTTAGGTTTAAGTAGTTCTATGTTCTAGGGGACTGATGACCTCAGCAGTTAAGTCCCATAGTGCTCAGAGCCATTTGAACCATTTTTTTTTTTGTTGTCAAATCTCAGGTACAATTACGAAGCGAATGCTACGAACTGGTTCCTTCATCCTCGGAATCAAATCAGAGTCACAAGGACTGAAGTCCGAGGAGTATGGTGGATGGTACAGTACGTCCCAGTCTCATCAACCGAACAGAGCAGCCACAGCTTGCGCTGTATGCACCCGCGCCTTGTGATATTCACAAGGTGACATCAATTTGTAGGACATATACCATGTTAAGCCTTGGTGATAGAGGCCGGATATTGACTGTATCAGGGGCGATCAAAAAGTTTCTTTTTGAGGGGTGTAAAGTCCAGAATTGCTTTGTCAATCAGACAAAATCGTCATGAACATTAAGACAATCACCTCGCTTACTTACCAGGTTGATGATGTCTGTTTGGTAAAACATCGTGACCTTCCGGATGGAGAAGTCAGTAACTATCTGCTCCACATCATCGTCCTACAGGAATCGCTGACTCTTTAAGGCTTTTTTGAGGGTCCGAAGGCGTAATAATCGCATGGGGAGAGACGAGGGATACGGGGTGGATGCTCGGGTGTCTCCCACTAGAATTAGTGTAACCTCTGCGGTACGATATTTGCAATACGGGAACGAGCGTCAACATGAAACAGCAGCGCCCCATGTTTACGTGGACGTTTTGCCTTAAATGCGTGCCGTAGAGATTAGAGAATAGCATACACATTTTGGTGGATATCGGACAGTGATTGTTCTTCGGCAGCCAAGAAGAGAACAACAGCACCTTGGTCCTGTAATTGACGATTCTGCATTTACAGAACGCACGTCGGAACGACATGAATGCCACACTGTTCCCTTGCCTATAAGTCGGTGCTCATATGCCCACATCGAAGGCGCGCTACGTTGCACATACGCTGCAGCAGCTCCTTCAAAAAGAAAATTTTGATAGCCCCTCATAACTTGTCGTGACTATCGGCATCTTCAAAGTCGTGGAAGTAGAGTCTGGGTTTAGTTGTGAGAACTATATCTTGTATAGGTTTAAATCAGTGCCATTTGGTTTATGAATTGTTTGATTTATGTGCACGCATATAAGGTTGTGTGTTATACTAATTGATTCAAGTGGCTCTGAACACTATGCAACTTAACTTCTGAGGTCACCAGTCGCCTAGAACGTAGAACTACTTAAACCTAAGGACATCGCACACATCCATGCCCGAGGCGGTCGCTCGGTTCCAGACTGAAGCGCCTAGAGACGCACGGCCACTCCGGCCGGCCTGTTCTACTAATTGTTTTGATATCGGAACTGTCGGAACTGATTACTGGCTGGTCTATGCTTGTTAAATTTTAGTAATTCTTCCCTATCACATCATCAGATAACATATATGTATGTATGTATATACGAGGGTTATTCGGAAAGTAAGGAACGATCGGTCGCAAAATGGAGAATATAGTGAAAATCTGATGAAACTTTGCACAGATGCGTTGGGCACTGTGTCTAGTATGCCTCTCGATCGTATCATGTCGCTCTTTTCAGTTCTGAGCTCACAGTGAGAATGTTAAGGTGGCTAGAAGGATTTCGCCTGAAGCTATGAAATCCATGCAAAGTAACTGTTATGCGGTTCGTTCAACACGACAATTCTTGGCTGCACTCTGCATGAGCTCTGAGCTACGAAGATTCCCCTCCAGCGTTTTCGATGAGAAGTGTTTGATCACCCGCAATACGGCCCATAATTGGCTACCACTGAGGTTCACCTTTTCTCAGATGAACCGCTGGCTATGAAGCCAATATTTTGACACAGACAACGAGCTGCAGTCCAGAGTAGGAATTGGTTGAAAAGCACTGGTGGCTGTCTTCTATAAAGAGGGAATTGAAAAGTTGGTACAACGCAACGACAGATGTCTAAATCTGAGCAGCGACTGTGTTTAGAAGTAGCTGGAAGGTGTAGCTAAGCGTTGCAAATATAACAGTTTTGATTTTAACTATGGTTTCAATTTCGCGACCTATCGTTCCTTCCATTCCGAATAGCCTATATATATATATATATATATATATATATATATATATATATATATATATATATATATATATCTGAACTATTTAAGGTTTAAATGCTCTACGTGTAATCTGAAGTCCGTTTTCATATTTTTATATGTGGATGTTCTAGCCATTCCATGTTTCATGATATTTGAATTTTGGTGTTTAGTTGCCATGTACGGCCACTTTGTTACTTGAAATTGTAAAGGTACATCATTTTTTTAGGTGGAGTGTGCGTCCAGTCTTTAATTGCGTATTTGCACGTGATTCAATTATTGTATTTATCGCTTCAGTTAGTGTATTTTCCAAAAAGTCACAGCAACAAACTTGCGTTGATTTTATTGTTTTGGTGCAGTAATGATCTCAAAAATAAAATAATTTCTTTGTTTGATACAAATATCTTTATGCCCTGGTAAGTGTCACTGCCAACCATTCGTTGCCTTTTGAAGCTCCTTCCAGCCTTGCTAGAGAAACAGCTGCGAAACGCTGCTAGTGTAGTGTTTCATAAAGACAATGCACCAGCGCACCGAGAGAACGCGAAACAGGGATATTCTTCGTAAAAACAACTTTAAAATGGTTTAGCAACTCCTTGCTCATCTGACTTAGCTCTGATTGTAAGTAGGCTGTTTAGGTTATTATGTTGGTAATGCCACGTAGCGCTCTGTATGAAAATCACTGGCTGTGCTGTGTGCAGTCTGTGGATGGTTGGACTCATTGTTGGAATATTCGCTTGTATACTGTTGGGCAGTTGGATGCGAACAGCGCGTAGAGTTGCGCTGTTGAAGGTGAGCCGCCAGCAGTGGTGGATGTGGGGAGAGTGATGCCAGAGTTTTGAGCGGACGATCTGGACGTGTGTCCGTCAGAAAGAGGAATTTTGTTTAATTGGATGTCACAAAATTATATATATATATATATATATATATATATATATATATATATAATGACTTTTGAATAGTATTAAGGTAAATACAATGTTTGTTCTCTATCAAAATCTTTCATTTTCTGACTATGCCTTTCAGCAGTAGTTGGAGCCTTTAGTAGTTAGAATCTTTCATATAGCTGGCAGTATTGGCGCTCGCTGTATTGCAGTAGTTCGAGTAACGAAGATTTTTGTGAGGTAAATGATTCATGAAAGATATATTTTATTGTTAGTCAGGGCCATTATTTTGTAGGAATTCTTTAAAAAATCAAATGCCCCTGAGCATTATGGGACTTAATTATTGAGGTCATCAGTCCCCTATAACTTAGAACTACTTATACCTAACTAACCTAAGGACATCACACACATCCATGCCCGAGGCAGGATTCGAACCTGCGACCGTAGCGGTCGCGCGGTTCCAGACCGTAGCGCCTAGAACCGCTCGGCCTCTCCGGCCGGCTGATTATTGAAAGTCAGATTGCATTGCGCTAAAGAAATATTGTGTGTCAGTTTAGTGATGATCAAAATAAGTCAAGAGAGAACAATCTGAGTACGTTGAGTTTTACTCACCTGTCTTTGTATCAAATAACGTAGAAGTTTACTAGCACAGTCATTCATAATTTTTCTATCGGACGTTTCGCAGTTTTTAATTATTTCCTACAGAGAAACCCACACTCCGTGGTAAACAATCTCCAGTCCTGTCGCTATTGCAGCAGCGATTTTCCAAAACAGACTCCTAAATAATGACGTATAGCGTCCATGGAATCATGGCGCCAACACTGTGAACAGTGACTACAGGTGCAGGAAGATTGCGTTGACAAATGACAGATGTTTCCAGTTATTTGTGTGACCATTTTGTGTAAAAGGACGCTCGAATGCAACTCATAAGTACTGTATCAGCATCTGAGAGTTTTCTCATTTTTGCTGTCACTTGCAACAGTTAAAATCACGACCACGTCATAATTAGTTGCGGTTTACAGCCTTCCGCATCATTGCGCAACCAGCAGCAAATCATTTACCTGGTTAAACAGCTAGACTGGCCGCAACGAAATCTTCATTAATACTGCAGCGGCTTATTATGCAACGGCGACGGAGCGGCCGAATAACGCCAAACAAATCGTGCACGTAAGCTCGGCCAAACGACATCATTACCCGCCGGGAATATAAATGCGTTCAGCCGTTGACGCCGGTCGAATGGATCCTCACGAATCGTTAGCCGGAGATTACACGGCAGCGGCACGCTGACACAGAAGTGCCGGCCGCGTTTGTCCGAAAACAACAGCACTGCGCGCCCCGCCGGCGCGACTCGCACAATCACTTTCAATTAACGGACAGAGGTAAATACAGGGCGCGGCAGCGACCCGGCGAGCTGGGCGTTTGCGCCGGGCGGCTGAAATGTTGGCCAGACCTATCAGACCTGGCAGCAACACACATGACGCCGGCTGTGTTAACCGAAGAATTAGGGAGGCGCTGCACTGACATCACGTGGTGGTCACACATGTTATCCGTGCAACTTGCAACATACCGAGGAATCTCATCCTATCCGCAAGAATGCAGAGCTGCTCTTTCAATCTGTGGCCTAGCGAATGAGTCATGTATGCACTGACAAGTCGATGCGTTTGCGAGTGCCACAAGCGCTAACTACTAACCACAAAAACTTTCCCAGAAATTCATTTGTCCAATTGTGAACACAATGAGACTAAAGCTGTGCAGTTTATTGGCGACATGTGATAATTTGTACTGGACCAGGACTCGAATTTGTATTTCTCGCTTTACGACAGCCGTTGCATTAATAACTTCGACTACCTGAGTGCTGTTCCAAGGACCCTATTCTGTACCTTTGCGCTATTTTGTCGATCGGTTCGGTACATGAGCGCACCGAACGGTCTTGTTTTCGAAAGAGAGCCACAACATTATTTTGTAACAATTTCAGAAGGGATGCCGAACGGTTCTAGCGAATGGAAACGCTGTTGTCAGTTCTCCTCGCGCCAACGAAATAAAAGCAATCTGCCTCAGATCCGCGCATGCGCACTGCATCGCCATAGCGGCCGACACGGGTAAGCCATTCTTCACAGTACCGAAAAGTGATTTTAGAGTATGTAATACTGTTGAAATTTCTCTGACCACGTGCATTCATGAATACATGATAACGATAGAATATTGACTGCGTTCTGTAAACTGTCGTAAATGTCACATTGTGTCATTTTATTCTGACTGCGTTCTGTAAACTGTCGTAAATGTCACATTATGTCATTTTATTCTCATTCACATCGACATCTTGTTTTGCATTTTATGTTTTGGAATATGCGTTAGGATTGGAGTGTAGCACCATATTGTACAAATATGTCTATAGAAAAACCCAAAAAATTCGTAATTTTTTCTATTTTCCATCGCACCTTAGTTCCTTCAAAGTTCATGGAGGTACGTTCCGTTTATGCAACTAATTGAAGGCAGTTTGTTTATTTCCATACGCGTTTCGCTTTCATTATTCATGATGATACTTCACAAATAAAAGAAGCGAAACGCGTATGGGAATAGACTGCCTTCACTTAGTTGCATAGACGGAACACATCTCCACCAACCCGAAAAATTGTTTAAGAGAGTGCCAAAGAATAAGATGTATAGAATGTGGTTTTTGCACGCTCCTCGAGATCCAAATGATAAAGTAGCCTAATTCCCTGTATTATACATCAACGATGTGGTTAATAAAAACAAAATTTTAAAAATCGCCTTTTGGAGAGCGTGTGGCGAGTGCAACTATAGAAGTTCATTGTCGTTTATAACATGTATATGACGAATCAAAATGTTTCATACATTGTGGTATAGTCTGAAAATACTGAGGCGGGAATCTTTCATCTCTGTCTACTGTTGTTAAGGATTCGATCGCAGATAAACACTTGTCACAAGTTAGAGTATAAAGACGATTGCTACTAGTTTCATTCGCAGTAATTTACGTTGTGCTTTTAGATTACTGCCTGACCACACTCTCGGAAATCGCTACGTATTTCGAAAAAAAAATTGGTTAATTATTTGTGACAAGAAGAAATATAAATGTCACTGTCAGTTGTTTCGCGCACAGTAATTTCATCTTTCATTTCTTAAACGTATGGAAGTCACGTAATCGGAGATACTCGTTACTGAGAAAGAGCGCTCTTACGTGTAAATTACAACGAATATTTGAGAAAAATGCTTAACTTCAACAATTGACGAAGTCTGAGAGTATTGCAAACACTAATGGGGAAAAAAGAAATATTTTCGCATCCAGCGGCATACGAAGCTACGCCTTTTGCCACAGCAGTTCGTCGGCTCACCAACTTTGCCTCTACAACTCGCATAATGTTGGAGCTTTATTTCATATAAGATGCAGGATGACATGGTTGTCGAATGATGGGGACGTAATCCGTAAATGCATGAAACTTTGGAAGGTTTCCTCTATCAGGCTTCACAAAATACCTTTGCATTGTTCCTTAAAAGTTTAAACACGTTTCTGTGATGAATAAGTAAACCATTTGCGGATAAGAGTAAGCGAAATCACTAGCAATTTCAGCTAACACATACGTGATACACGTAAGCAGAGATAACCTTTTTAAATTTAATGATTTTTTAAACGCTTAATTACATAAAAATTACAGGTATTTTGTGAGAATATGCACCGAAACTGTTTTTATCTTATAATCATTTACAGTGACAACAATACAAACCATATTTCTAACAAAGGAAAATAGTCTCTTATGAACGCACTTGCCACGCAGACGCGTCCAGGTCATTGTTCAGTACCACAGTCACTAAACCCGAAGCTACAACCGCTAAATGTGTGTGTGTTCAACCGTCTACTACGCATTGTCCTTCAGACACGCAAGTCTGGTGGAAATTGCACAACAGACAGTTAAACACAGACACTATATAGTAAATAGTAAAAACTACATACGAGTGACCCCAGTGAGTCATGTATCTGAACAAATATACTACAATCACTGCAACTGCCAAATGATCTTAACGATGTCGCTGCCGATATCAAGTGTGTCCGTTGGCTTTAAGCTCCGCGAAATACGTCAGTGGCGGTTTAGTTCTTCGTTGCTAAATGTTCCAAACGGCTCTAAGCACTATGGGACTTAACGTCTGAGGTCATCAGTCCCCTATACTTAGAGCTACTTAAACCTAACTAACCTAAGGACATCACACACATCCATGCCCGAGGCAGGATTCGAACCTGCGACCGCAGCAGCAGTGCGGTTCCGGACTAAAGTGCCTATAACCGCTCAGACACAGCGGCCGGCTCTACGTTGCACTTCTTTGTTTCGGTTATCAGTTGGATTCAGTCAGGATACTGGAGACAGTAATTCGTAGCCAGGATTTTTGGTTGGGCTCGGCTGATCGTTCCCATTGTCCGTCTTCAGCGTTGCGGCCAGGTTCGGTTAAGTGGTGAGTACCACCGTTGTAATGTTTATTTCTACAGTAAGAATACAACGCCGGTAGACCACGAAGACAGTAAGAACCTGTGAGGTGTTGCCATAGCGGTTGACTACGAGAAGTGGCTAAGAAAGCTACGATGGTTCCTTAGTTTCTAGGTGGTGTTTTCTATCGCATTAAGGTGCCGTTAAAGAATGCAAATTCTTGGCGTTACTCAACTGTGTGCGACGCGTTGATTTCCTTGCCTTGTTTTGTGTTGCGACCGTCGTGAGTTGTTATAAGTCACGGCTCCGACAACAGCTGTGGTTGACAACCATTTTGATGCTAGGAAGAACTACAAAAGCTTGTCCACCGTGATAAAACGACAGTTACGAAGTAGCTGCTACGAGAGTTGCGACCTATGTCTCTCCCTATCTCGTTGTGGTGTTGGGGAGAGGCCGTAGTGGAATGTCGTATGCCTTGCCTCCGGCGACATCGTTGTTGGCAGAAGCTTCTTTAGTTGCAACGGAGTGCTAGCATATGGACCCGTCGTAGTAGGCTCTCGGAAAGGATCGTTATTCAGGAGTGAAACCATCCTTGGCTGTGCCGACACTCAATCATTCGTTTCAACTCGTTGCTATCGATGTAAACCAAAAATCAAGAGGTACCGGTGCTCTGTCGTGTGGGTACGTTGTGTTTAAAAAGAAAAACTGAAGCTCAGACTGTGGAAAGTCGAGACGTTCCTGTGCTGTGTTTCGTGGTTACTGTGTCCTGGCAATGGAAGACGCTGTATTTTCAGGGCTCTCATCGTATTGTTCCTTTGAACTGGCTCTAAAGATTCTACACTCCTGGAAATGGAAAAAAGAACACATTGACACCGGTGTGTCAGACCCACCATACTTGCTCCGGCCACTGCGAGAGGGCTGTACAAGCAATGATCACACGCACGGCACAGCGGACACACCAGGAACCGCGGTGTTGGCCGTCGAATGGCGCTAGCTGCGCAGCATTTGTGCACCGCCGCCGTCAGTGTCAGCCAGTTTGCCGTGGCATACGGAGCTCCATCGCAGTCTTTAACACTGGTAGCATGCCGCGACAGCGTGGACGTGAACCGTATGTGCAGTTGACGGACTTTGAGCGAGGGCGTATAGTGGGCATGCGGGAGGCCGGGTGGACGTACCGCCGAATTGCTCAACACGTGGGGCGTGAGGTCTCCACAGTACATCGATGTTGTCGCCAGTGGTCGGCAGAAGGTGCACGTGCCCGTCGACCTGGGACCGGACCGCAGCGACGCACGGATGCACGCCAAGACCGTAGGATCCTACGCAGTGCCGTAGGGGACCGCACCGCCACTTCCCAGCAAATTAGGAACACTGTTGCTCCTGGGGTATCAGCGAGGACCATTCGCAACCGTCTCCATGAAGCTGGCCTACGGTCCCGCACACCGTTTGGCCGTCTTCCGCTCACGCCCCAACATCGTGCAGCCCGCCTCCAGTGGTGTCGCGACAGGCGTGAATGGAGGGACGAATGGAGACGTGTCGTCTTCAGCGATGAGAGTCGCTTCTGCCTTGGTGCCAATGATGGTCGTATGCGTGTTTGGCGCCGTGCAGGTGAGCGCCACAATCAGGACTGCATACGACCGAGGCACACAGGGCCAACACCCGGCATCATGGTGTGGGGAGCGATCTCCAACACTGGCCGTACACCACTGGTGATCGTCGAGGGGACACTGAATAGTGCACGGTACATCCAAACCGTCATCGAACCCATCGTTCTACCATTCCTAGACCGGCAAGGGAACTTGCTGTTCCAACAGGACAATGCACGTCCGCATGTATCCCGTGCCACCCAACGTGCTCTAGAAGGTGTAAGTCAACTACCCTGGCCAGCAAGATCTCCGGATCTGTCCCCCATTGAGCATGTTTGGGACTAGATGAAGCGTCGTCTCACGCGGTCTGCACGTCCAGCACGAACGCTGGTCCAACTGAGGCGCCAGGTGGAAATGGCATGGCAAGCCGTTCCACAGGACTACATCCAGCATCTCTACGATCGTCTCCATGGGAGAATAGCAGCCTGCATTGCTGCGAAAGGTGGACATACACTGTACTAGTGCCGACATTGTGCATGCTCGGTTGCCTGTGTCTATGTGCCTGTGGTTCTGTCAGTGTGATCATGTGATGTATCTGACCCCAGGAATGTGTCAATAAAGTTTCCCCTCCCTGGGACAATGAATTCACGGTGTTCTTATTTCAATTTCCAGGAGTGTATTATAAAGTGTTGATCGTTGGGGATATCTATCGACATTAGTGCTTTGACTGTGTGGAGACGTAGTTGTTTCATCAAAAATATCAGCTTGCATCGTTCACGTGTGTAGTAACCGATCCGAACGTAATACGTATAAAGTTGAAAGGAATCACATTTCATTCGTAATTGGAACCGTTATGTACATGAATTCTGGTCGCGCTGTTAGATTTCATTCCCCCCTGTGTATTTCATTGCCTTCCAAACCGCAAACGCTCCGACACCAGAGCCACACTGTATCAACGGCCATGTATCCATACAACAAATGGCTGTGTGTCCGCTCCGGTCGTTGGTGCTGCATCTCGTGTTGTATATTCCATTTACTCATTAATTAAAAAAGATTCTGGCTGAAACAGCTGAAGACAGAGGTCATGTTAGTGTGAGTTTAGTATGTGCGATTGTATGAATGTGTGTGTGTGTGTGTGTGTGTGTGTATTTTGATCCTCTCTGAAGAAGGCTATGCCCGAAAACTTACGTGAACATTCTTTCCGAGCCTGCCTGCTGCTCAGCGTGTGAGTAGCAATGTAACTGTTTCACAGTATAATTACTTCCTCGTAGAATGTACATAATTGAAACAGCAAAAAAAACTGACATTCATCACGCCACATTAAGATTGTCTGTAGCACAAAGAGGGGTACACAATGCTGCAACCAAAGTTTTGCTCACTTACACACAGATATAAAATGCGTGACAGACGGCAAAGTAAAATTTGAAACTAAACTGAAAACATTACTCTTTGACATCTCCTCCTATTCGACAGAAGACTAATTATTGTAATGCGTAAATAGTGATGGCTGGGAATTACTAACATCTGCCTCTAATTAAAGAACAGAAAAGTAATACATGATCAGCGTGCAGGCATTTTCACAAAACAATGAAGTTAATATAAAATGATAGTTTCACATAATTAACTTTTATCTTGGAAATGAGATACAGAACGTGAAAGTAACAAGGTATTGGTGTATGGCAAAACACGCAATTCAAAATAAAATTAGATGATCAAAGTAGATTTACATTTCAATCGTGATATGTGGGTTATTCCTCAAAAACTGACATGGTTTGTAGCGATAAATATTCCGCGAAAAGAAACAAACTGGCTACAGTTGGAAAAGTAGGCTATTTGTTACACAGGTTTGGCTATCATTAATAAAAAAAATGAATTACATTCGCTTTAAAGCAAAATATCCATTTTACGGGGTCGAAGCGTTCGAGAGTGTTGTCTTACTCACTTTTATAGTATTACAGAATGCTGAGACAACCTTGAAAATTACATCGCTTTTTACGCTGTAAATTGCTATTGTTGGTTACACAGTGAATGAAGCACCATAGGTAATACGTCGAAGTGAGAAGATGTGTAAACTGTAGTGAAAGTAACGCACTGAAAACTAATAAAACAATAACTCTTATTCTGCACGGAGGTACACCACTATGCTGTCCTCTTTCTTCGACATTTTAACAATCGTTCAATTCTTTGAAATGCTCAACACACGACAGCATACCTTGAATACCTTGACAGGACAAGACACGATAGCATTCCTTCCGTCTTCCCACATTACACACACTTACGGCCTAGCAAGGAAGACGTAGTGGAACGTCCCCTTAGAATAATTTATACATGACTGTGCTTAAACTGACACACAATATTTTTAGCGCAACGCAATCTGACTTTCAGAAATCCCTACAAAAGAATGGCCCTGACTAACATTAACCTACGCGTTTCACAAATCGCTTACCTCACAAAAATCTTGGTTACTCGAACTACTGCAATACAGCGTGCGCCACTACTGCCAGCTAAATAAAAGATTCAAACTACGGAAGGCACTAACTACTGATAGGCTTACCAAATGAAAGATTCTAATAGAGAACAAACAATGTATTTACCTTAATAGTCATTTTATATATATATATATATATATATATCAGTTACATCCAGTCTTACAAATTTCAAAACTCCGCCATCTCTCTCCCCACATCCACCACTGCTGGCGGCTCACCTCCAACTGCGCAACGCTACGCGCTGTTCACATCCAGCTGCCGCTGCCCAACACTACAATGGCAGACAACAATGCAAACTAGCCACAGACTGCACACAGCACTGCCAGTATTTTCATACAGAGCGCTATGTGGCGTTGCCAATATAAAAATCTAAACAGCCTACTTACAGTAGGTAAGTTTCTTGTGAAGCTGAACGTTAAAAATATTGTGCATACAAGACGAATGGTGAAAATGTAACGAACAGGGTGCAGTACCAGTAAGCAAATAAGCGTTATTTACGCAGTTTCAACTTCGTTTGTTACAGTCACAAATACGTAAAAGGGGAATCAAAAGCATTACGAAAACACGTTTTGCTCATCACTTCCTGATCTACTATCTTGTTTGAAATACATCGAGGAACAAGCTATGAGAGTGAGATGGTCGTATTACAAGAGCCAATAAGCATTTAAGAACAGAAAAATGTTCGAAATTGCCTTCCTAACACTGTGTTATTCAAGGAAGCACTGTAATTTTTAGTATTTCAAACTGCTCTTGCGACCACATGACAGAAATATTGAACAAGAAGCAATCGTAAACAGGGCTCTGCTAATGTTTTCGGCTATTTAAGATGTTGACGGACCCCGCCCACTCTGGCTTCAAATCAACGTACAGGGTAGGCGGATAGTGCCATCTCCCTTCTTTTTCTCCCTCCATGGAAATTCATCGCATTGATCACACGATAGCAGTTTATTACGATACGTCAGAATGATTGTTAAAGGTATTGTTTTCGGGTTGGTTTTCTTGTATGCTAACACGAGATTGAGATTCTTACGAATTAATTAGAATTTTTTTATTTCGAGTAGTACTTTTATGTCTTTTGAAATTCCAATGCGAGCCATTAAGCTATAATATGTCTCGATGAATGACAGAAGATTTTTAGTTTCCGAAAGTCTATACTGTACAGAAACGGTAATTAGCCTTACTGTTTGTGAAGTTAAGTAAAAAATGTCTGTCATTTTGTAGCTTGGTGTCGCACCTTCCTCCACTCATTCGGCTTCGAGAAATAATTGGGATCTAACCACCCATGGAACATCCTGAGGCTAGTTTTGCATTACGAGTAAGCAATATCAATTCCAATACAAACAGTATACATTAATCATTTATGGTGTACGGGATGTCAACGGTCGTTGGGTGTTAGACCAGCAGGAATTCTCATAGTGGGCATTGTGACATTAGTACAATGACCCACTCTGTCTTTGCCATCCAAAAGTAAAGAGTACTCCGGATTCATACGCCGCCACAGTACGTGTAGACTGGCCAGTCAAGGCTTCTCCAGTAACTTCGGAATAAGATGTGGTGCATGTGAACGTATGCTGTCAGCAGAATTGAACTTCAGGGATATTACAAAGATATTCTTGCCACAGACGCATCTACTCGTTCATAAGGAAATCGAGTGGATATCTGCTTCAAGATAATGCAAACTCTCTTTCAAAGATTGTCACTGTTAATGAAGATTGAATTCATGGATATGACTGTAAAACTAAACAGCATTCGTCCTTTCCGATTTCGATCGAAACAAGCAGACAAATTACGCATAACACCGAACCTTCGTTGATCTATTATATGGCGGTAGTGTACATAAAGAGTTCGTCTCTTCTGATCTGACGGTTAATAAAGAGTACTACCGATGTGTTGTATTCCGTTTGAGAGGCCATGAGGAGAAACTGTAGACGCGAGTGGCTTACGAACGACTGGTTGCTCCGCCATGACGCGATCTCAGATATCCCACATTAATATGTAATTTAGGGTTCCACAGCTCATATGGTAAATACGGAACCCACGTAGCATGCCTTTGTTGTCCTTCTGCCTGTACGCCTGATAAGACCCCTTTATCTCACGAACGTGTAGAAGTACGCAGTTGAAATTTATGTCAAATGCTAAGATGTACCGTCCGTTGACGGTGCAAAAAAATTAATTTTCTGAGTCAGTGCACTCATATATATATATATATATTTATATATATATATATATATATATATATATATTATTATTATTGTTGGCGAATTTTCCCTAAAAGGAAATCGTTAAGCTTATGACTTTGAAGGCTTGTTCTTCTTGTCCTTCCAGTACTCCTTCATTCTCTTGGAGAGGGCCTCTTTTCTCTCCTCAGACCATTCTTGTTTGGTCCGCTGTTTTAGCGCTTCTGACTTTACTTCCCAATTGTCTATGTGTTTTCGGAAGGTGCTTCTGTCTGTGGTGTTTGTGGTGCCAATTGCTTGTAGGTCTTTTCGGACTCCTTCCATCCAGGGTGTCGAGACTTTAAGTGTCTTGATGTGTTCTAGAATTTTCTTGGTGAGTCTTGTTTCAGGGAGTCTATCTAAATGTCCGTAGAATTTAAGGCGCCTTTTTCTCATATCGTTCTCGATGTTCGTATATGCTTCTACTGTCGAGTTCTTCTGTAGTCTGTAGCCATCTGGTGTGGGTCTTCCTCCTAAAATTTTCCTCATGATTTTGCGTTCTTCTTTTTTGATTTCTTCAATTTTGATTTTCCTGTTGAGTGCTAGTGTTTCGCTGGCATACAGTACGGCGGGTTTGATCACTGTGTTATAGTGTCTGATCTTGGTGTTTCTGGAAATGCATTGTTTGTTGTAGACGTTTCGTACCATGCCTAGTGATTTCCGTGTCTTCTGTTGTCTGTCTTCGTAAGCCAGTTTCTCTGTTCCGGTCGGTTCGATGATTTCGCCTAGGTATCTGAAGTGTGTGACCCCTTTAATTTTGCCGTACTTGGTTGTGATGTCGTCGCCTTCTCTTGTTAGGACTTGCGTTTTTTCAAAAGAGATTTGTAGGCCGACTTTCTCGGCGCGTTCTTTCAGGATTTCGATCTGTGTTTTTGCTGATGTTGGGTCATAGGTCAGTATCGCTAGGTCGTCTGCGAATGCTAGGTAAGGGATTTCCAGTCTTTTCCTTCCTAATGTGACTGGTCTCCAGGTGTTTTGTCTCCTGACTTCAGCTTCCCATTCGCTCATTACTTTGTCCAGGACGATGTTGAACAATAGCGGGGATAGTCCATCTCCTTGTCTTAGGCCAGTGTGGATTTCAAAGGGGTCCGAGATTTCGCCCATGAATTTGACTTTGGATTTTGTATTGGTTAGTGTCTGTTCGATTAGTCTTCGGGTCTTTTGGTCTAGGCCTTTTTCTCTGAGGATTTGGATGAGGGACTTTCTGTCGATCGAGTCGTAAGCCTTTTTGAAGTCGACGAAAGTGCAGATGATTTTTTTGGGGCTTGTCATGTGGGATTTTATGATTGATTTCAGGTTGAAGATTTGTTCGGGGCAGGCTCTGTTGGGTCTGAAACCCGCTTGGTATTCCGAGATGGCGGGTTCCAGTTGTCCTTGCGTTCTGGTGAGAAGGCAGGTTGATAGAATTTTGTAGATGACCGGTAGCAGGGAAATTCCTTTATAATTGTTTGTGTCTGTCCTGTCACCTTTCTTGTGTAGCGGGTGAATGAGTGCGGTCTTCCAGTCGCCAGGTATGATTTCGGTTGTCCAGGTGTTCTGTATGATTTGTGTGATTTCGTTTAGCGAGTTTGGTCCTAGGTTCTTCAGCAGTTCTGCCGTTATTCCGTCTTCACCGGCTGCCTTGTTGTTTTTCAGTTTCTTTATGCAGTGGAGGATTTCTTCTTTTGTTGGTGATGGTGAGTCTTCCGGTGCGTTGGCCGGTTCTCGGGGTTCGAAGGTTGAGTTAGGTTCCGGGCAATTTAGTAATTTTGAAAAGTACTTCGCGAGCTCTTCACAGTTTTCTTTGTTGGTAAGTGCCAGTTTTCCGTCTTCTTTTCTGAAGCAGAGGTTCTGTGGTGAGTATCCTTTGACTTGGTTGGCGAACGTCCTGTAGAAATCCCGTGTGTTGAAATTTCTGAAGTCTTCTTCGATGGAGTTTAGCTGATCGTTTATGTATTTGCGTTTCTCTTGTCTTATTGTTTTCGATGTTTGTCTTCGAATTCCATAGAAGTTGTCCTGTGTTTCTTGTGTTTTGTTGCTGTTGTAGTTTGTGAAAGCTGTTCTTCGATTTTGTAGGGCGATTTCGCAGGTAGTGTTCCACCAAGGGTGCCTGGGTTTTCTAGTCAGCGGGATCAGTTCTTTGGCTGTGTTCACAATTTTTTGTTTAAAGCTGGTCCAATCTTCCGCCTCTTGTTTTTCCCAGTGTTCTGTGATGTTCGATTCTCTGATCTTTCTTGTATCAAATTTCGGTGAGGTCAATTTCTTTTTGTGTTGTCTTCTTGGTGTGAGTTTGATTTTGATTCTTGTTAGGTAGTGGTCCGAATCTATGTTGGCGCCTTTTCTCACTTGTACGTCGTGGATTTCTTTCTGGTATTCATAGGAGATTGCCACGTTCTTTGTAGTTTTTTCGATTGCTACTTATTTCGTGAGTCAGTGCATATATATATATATATATATATATATATATATATGCACTGACTCACGAAATAAGTAGCAATCGAAAAAACTACAAAGAACGAAACTCGTCTAGCTTGAAGGGGGAAACCAGATGGCGCTTTGTTTGGCCCGCTAAATGGCGCTGCCATAGGTCAAACGGATATCAACTGCGTATTTTTTTATATATGACTTCCCATTTTTATTACATATTTGTGTAGTACGTAAAGAAATATAAATGTTTTGGTTGGACCACTTTTTTCGCTTTGTGATAGATGGCTCTGTAATAGTCACAAACGTAAAAGTACGTGGTATCACGTAACATTCCGCCAGTGCGGACGGTATTTGCTTCGTGATACATTACCCGTGTTAAAATGGACCGTTTACCAATTGTGCCGGCCGCGGTGGTCTAGCGGTTCAGGCGCTGAGTCCCGAACCGCGCGACTGCTACGGTCGCAGGTTCGAATCCTGCCTCGGGCATGGATGTGTATGATGTCCTTAGGTTAGTTAGGTTTAAGTAGTTCTAAGTTCTAGGGGACTGATGACCAGAGATGTTATGTCCCATAGTGCTCAGAGCTATTTGAACCATTTTGAACCAATTGCGGAAAAGGTCGACATCTCATTGATGTTTGGCTATTGTGATCAAAATGTCCAACGGGCGTGTGCTATATCTGCTGCTCTGTATCCTGGACGACATCATCCAAGTGTCCGGACCGTTCGGCGGATGGTTACGTTATTTAAGGAGATAGGAAGGGTGCAGCCACATGTGAAACGTCAACCACGACGTGCAACAGATTATGATGTCCAAGTAGGTGTTTTAGCTGCTGTCGCTGCTAATCCGCACGTCAGTAGCAGACAAACTGCGTGAGAATCGGGAATCTCAAAAACGTCGGTGTTGAGAATGCTACATCAACATCGATAGCACCCTTACCATACTTCTATGCACCAGGAATTGCATGGCGACGACTTTGAACGTCGTGTACAGTTCTGCCACTGGGAACAAGAGAAATTACGGGACGATAACAGATTATTTGCACGCGTTCTATTTAGCGACGAAGCGTCATTCACCAACAGCGGTAACGTAAACCGGCATAATATGCACTATTGGGCAACGGAAAATCCAAGATGGCTGAGACAAGTGGAACATCAGCAACCCTGGCGGGTTAATGTATGGTGTGAAATTATGGGAGGAAGGATAATTGGCCCCCATTTTATCGATGACAATGTAAATGGTGCAGTGTATGTTGACTTCCTACGCAATGTTCTATCGATGTTACTACAAAATGTCTCACAGCATGACGGAATGCTGATGTACTTCCAATATGATAGATGTCCGGCACATAGCTCGCGTGCGGTTCAAGCGGTATTGAATAGCATATTTCATGACAGATGGATTGGTCGTCGAAGCACCATACCATGGCCCGCACGTTCACCGGATCTGACGTCCCCGGATTTCTTTCTGTGGGAAAAAAAATGGTTCAAATGGCTCTGAGCACTATGTGACTTAACTTCTTAGGTCATCAGTCCCCTAGAACTTAGAACTACTTAAACCTAACTAACCTAAGGACATCACACACATCCATGCCCGAGGCAGGATTCGAACCTGCGACCGTAGCAGTCGCGCGGTTCCGAACTGAAGCGCCTAGAACCGCTTGGCCACCGCGTCCGGCTCTGTGGGGAAAGTTGAAGGATATTAGCTATCGCGATCCACCGTCAACGCCTGACAACATGCGTCAGCCCATTGCCAGTGCATGTGCGAACATTACGGAAAGATAACTATTCGCTGTTGAGAGGAATGTCGTTACACGTATTGCGAAATGCATTGAGGTTGACGCATATCATTTTGAGCACTTAATCCATTCATGTGGTATTTACAGGTAATCACGTTGTAACTGCATGCGTTCTCAGAAATGATAAGTTCACAAAGGTACATGTATCACATTGGAACAAACGAAATAAAATGTTCAAACGTAGCTACGTTCTGTATTTTAATTTAAAAAGCATACCTGTTACCAACTGTTCTTCTAAGATTGTGAGCCATATGTTTGTGACTAATACAACGCCATCAATCACAAATCGAAAAAAGTGGTCCAACTAAAACATTCATATTTCTTTAAGTACTAGAACCCTCACGAATATGTAATAAAAATGAGGGTTCCTATTTTAAAAAACCTAGTTGATATCCGTTTCACCTATGGTAGCGCCATCTCGCGGGCCAACCATAGCACCATCTGGTTTTCCCCTTCAAGCTAGACAAGTTTCGTTCTATGTAGTTTTTTCGTTTGACGCTTATTTTGTGAGATATTTGGTCCGGTCACGATCACGACCACCGTGTATAAAAGGGCTATTCGGAAGGTAAGGAACATAGGTCGCGAAATGTTTTATTTGCAACGTTTAGCTACGCCTTCCTGGTACTGCTCTACACAGTCGCCACTCAGACTTAGACATCTGTCGTAGCGTTGTACCAACGTTTCAGTTCCCTCATTATAATACCCAGCCGCCAGTGCTTTTTGACAGCTTTCTTCTCTGGACTGCAGCCTGTTGGTCTGTGTCAAAATTTTGTCCTCATAGCCAGCGGTTCATCTGAGCATAGATGAACCTCAGTTGTAGCCAATTACGGTCTGTATTGTGGGTGATCAAACACTTCCCATCGAAAACGGTGCCGGATCGTCTTCATTGCCCATGCAGGCTGCGGCCGAGAATTGTCATGTAGAACGAACCGCATGACAGTTATGTTATGTGGATTGCATAGCTTCAGGTGAAATCTTTCCGCCAGGCCCTCATACTTGGTGGGAGACGCTAATTTCTAGCCATCTTTACGTTCTCACTGTGAGCTCAGAACTGAAAAGAGCGACATGATGCGTTCGACAGGCGTACTAGACGCAGTGCCCAACACATCTGTGCAAAGCTTCATCAGATTTTCACTGTATTTTCCAATTCGCGACCGATCGTTCATTACTTACCGAGTAACTCTATATACATATATACGAGGGTTATTCGGTAAGTAAGGAACGATCGGTCGCCGGTCGCGACATGGAAAATACAGTGAAAATCACCATTATATATACATATATATATATATATATATATATATATATATATATATATATATTCTTAGATGCGTACACATACATCAAACAATTTAAACATTTACAAGCTATATTTTTCCTACAATCACAACTAAAGCCTTCTGCACTTCAACAATTTTGAACAGGCTAATAGTCACGACAACTTATGAGGGGCGATTAAAATTTTCGTTTTGAAGTAGCTGCTGCAGCGTATGTGCAACGTAGCTTGCCTCCGATGCGGGTGTATGAGCACCGACATATAGGCAAGGGAACAGTGTGGCATTCATGTCGTTCCGACGTAGGTCCTGCAAATGCGGAAACATGAATTACAGGACCAATGTGCTGCCGACGGATAGTAACCGGCAGCCATCCACCTGAGAATGAAAAATTTGTATGCTACTCACTGACCTCTACGGCGCGCATTTAAGGTTGGTTGGTTTTTGGGGAAGGAGACCAGACAGCGTGGTCATCGGTCTCATCGGATTAGGGAAGGATTGGGAAGGAAGTCGGCCGTGCCCTTTCAGAGGAACCATCCCGGCATTTGCCTGAAGGGATTTAGGGAAATCACGGAAAACCTAAATCAGGATGGCCGGACGCGGGATTGAACCGTCGTCCTCCCGAATGCGAGTCCAGTGTCTAACCACTGCGCCACCCCGCTCGGTGCGCATTTAAGGCAAAACGTCCACGTAAACATAGGGCGGTGCAGTTTCATGTGGACGCTCGTTCCCATATTGCAACTGTCGTAACGCAGAAGTTACACTAATTCTAGTGGGAGACACCCGAGCATCTACTCCGTATCCCTCATCTCTCCCCATGCGATTATCACGCCTATGGACCCTCAAAAAAGCCTAAAGGGTCGGCGATTCCTGTCGGACGATGATGTGGAGCAGATAGTTACTGACTTCTTCATCCGGCAGGACACGATGTTTTATCAAAGAGACATCTTGAACTAGGAAAGTAAGTGAGGTGATTGTCTTAATGTTAATGGACATTTTGTCCGATTGGCAAACCATTTCTGGACTTTACAGCCCTCGAACAGAAACTTTTTGATTGCACGTTATACAGTCAACAGCCGGCCTCTGTCACCAAGGCGGAACATGGTATATGTCCTACAATATTATGTCACCGAATGAATATAACTCAGTAAACAAGCTGTACAAGGTAATTACGACCGTGAAAGAAATCGCTCAAAAGATATGGAATAGCTAGAACGTCCACAATAATAATAAAATTATGAAAGCAGAGAACTTCAGATTACATGTAGAGCCTGTAAACCCTAAATGTTCCAGAGTTCGGAAATTTTTTTTTTTCATAAATCTGGTAAGCTAACATTAACATTAACACTAATATTAAAATTGACAGCCACAGGACCAGCAGTATTGCATGCGAATACTAAAACATAATTATAATAACTTAAGCCCTGGTGGATATACATATATCAAACACTTCCTAAATGTAGTGGCAATAATTCATAACTTAGTCACTGTAATACAAGAAACTATAGATAGACCGCCGCACTGCCGCGACATTTAGGAAGTCAATAGGCACGGCTAATTAGTAAAATTATCCAAGGTTGATCTAATGTAAGATTACAAGCAACTTCGCTGTGAAACAGGGGACCGCTGAAAGTGTGTACTATAGGAGGCTTTCCACTATTTTAACCGTCAGTGTCGCAGCAGTGAACGAAGTCACCGACGGCCAAAGACCTATGTTTAGCTGGCCTCAGTCTGTCATTAGCTCGATCCTCCCGACTCTGACGTGCACAGGCCGATATCTCCAGCGCCTCCCCTCCAGCAGGCTAGAATGCACAGCTTAGCGCAGCACAGCGACACGAAAGCACGAACACTTCAAACGACTGCACGATGCACACTCTCAGCCGAGATTGCAAAGCGCCGGTCATAAGTCGAACATTGGGGGCTGGCAAGGGTTCCAGTGGGACGCTGTAATACTCATTGCTACGTTATGTCTGAGATGAGATAAAGGTAAGGCCTCCATCGACGTAAGCCGACACACGACTCCGTGCTTCCTCCTCAATACAATTTGGTAGCCCGCACCTGTCACCGTTGTGCCCCCTGGACCACAATGAGTCAGGAGTACCACATCGATACCACAAACATGTTTTCTCACTTGGGATAATCTGAAAATGTTTTCTAACTAAGGAATACCAACAGATGGAATGTTTGTAAAATATACGAGGTTTGGAACCGAAATAATTGCAACTATTTATTTAGAATCGATACAAAAGCGTTGCATGTTTGCACCTGTCACAGTGCTTCAAAGTAGTCACCAGCGTTGTGTAGAACCTGTTGGCAGCGATGTGGAAGGAGTGGTATACCGTTACCAGAAACTGTTCTGTCGATGGTGCGAATGGAGCTGTCTACTGTCTGTCGAATCTCAGGAACAGTTCTGAAGCGAATGCCACGAAGTGGTTCCTTCATCTTCGGAATCAAATTAAAGTCACAAGGACTTAAGTCCTTGGAGTATGGTGGATGGTATAGTACGCCCCAGTGCCATCGACTGAACATATCAACTACTGCTTGCGGTGTACGCGCAAAATAATTGGTGGGTTGCGCAGAAAGAGCCGCCGTTTCTTTCGCAAAGCTGATTGTAGGTGATGCTCCAAAATCGAACAGTAATATGCAGGTCTGAACTTGAATAGTGGCAACACTGCTGTGGTGACACTAACGCATTGCGATCCTCCTCGGCAGACCGTCAGTGCACAGTATTACTGTTCGTTGTTGGAGCATCATTTTGCACGACAAAGAGCGGGTGCATACAGCGCAAACTGTGGCTGCTCTGTTCGGTCGTTGGGACTGGGAGGTATTGTGCCATCCACCATACTCCACGGACTTAAGTCCTTGTGATTTTGATTTGATTCCGAAGATGAAGGAGAGATTCGGCAGGCAGTAGACCGTTCCATTCACACCATCAACAGAACATGCTCTCCTAACGGAATACTACGCCTTCCACATCGCTGGCAACGTGTTCTACACAACGCTGGTGACTACTTTGATGGATAGTAAGAGGGGTAGCGTCTCTGATTCATAATCAAAACGTCTTCGCTCCCGGGTTCAATCCCCGCCACTGCCTAAATTTTGATAAATAATCAGCATCGGCGCCCAAAGACTTCCGGCATAAGAAGTAGGCCTCATTCTGCCAACGGCCTTGTCAAAGAGGGCGGAGGAGCGGATAGAGGTTCAGGGCACTCTCTTGTCCTAGGGGTGGGAAATTGCCCCTAAAGGCGGAAGAATCAGCAATGATCAACGACATGAGAATGCAGAAGGCAATGGAAACCACTGCATTAAAGACACGTAACGTGTATCCACGGGACATGTGGCCTGTAATTGAAGAAGTGTCATGATGATCTCTCCATTGGCAAAAGATTCCGGAATAGTCCCCCATTCGGATCTCCGGGAGGGGACTGCCAAGGGGGAGGTTACCATGAGAAAAAGATTGAATAATCAACGAAAAGATAACGTTCTACGAGTCGGGACGTGGAATGTCAGAAGCTTGAACGTGGTAGGAAAATTAGAAAATCTGAAAAGGGAAATGCAAAGGCTCGATCTAGATATAGTAGGGGTCAGGGAAGTGAAGTGGAAGGAAGACAAGGGTTTCTGGTCAGACGAGTATCGGGTAATATCAACAGCAGCAGAAAATGGTATAACAGGTGTAGGATTCGTTATGAATAGGAAGGTAGGGCAGAGGGTGTGTTACTGTGAGCAGTTCAGTGACCGGGTTCTTCTAATCAGAATCGACAGCAGACCAACACCGACAACGATAGTCCAGGTATACATGCCGACGTCGCAAGCTGAAGATGAACAGATAGAGAAAGTGTATGAGGATATTGAAAGAGTATGCAAAGGGGGACGAAAATCTAATAGTCATGGGCGACTGGAATGCAGTTGTAGGGGGAGGAGTAGAAGAAAAGGTTACAGAAGAATATGGGCTTGGGACAAGGAATGAAAGAGGAGAAAGACTAATTGAGTTCCGTAATAAGTTTCAGCTAGTAATAGCGAATACCCTGTTCAAGAATCACAAGAGGAGGATGTATACGTGGAAAAGGCCGGGAGATACGGGAAGATTTCAATTAGATTACATCATGGTCAGACAGAGATTCGGAAATCAGATACTGGATTCTAAGGCGTACCCAGGAGCATATATAGACTCAAATCACAATATAGTAGTGATGAAGAGTAGGCTGTTGTTCAAGACAATAGTCAGGAAGAATCAATACGCAAAGAGTTGGGATACGGAAGTACTAAGGAATGACGAGATACGTTTGAAGTTCTCTAACGCTATAGATACAGCAATAAGGAATAGCGCAGCAGGCAGTACAGTTGAAGAGGAATGGACATCTCTAAAAAGGGCCATCACAGAAGTTGAGACGGAAAACATAGGTACAAAGAAGGTAGCTGCGAAGAAACCATGGGTAACAGAAGAAATACTTCCGTTGATTGATGAAAGGAGGGAGTACAAACATGTTCCTGGAAAATCAGGAATACAGAAATACAAGTCGCTGAGAAATGAAATAAATAGGAAGTGCAAGGAAGCTAAGACGAAATGGCTGCAGGAAAAATGTGAAGACATCGAAAAAGATATGATTGTCGGAAGGACAGACTCAGCATACAGGAAAATCAAAACAACCTTTGGTGACATTAAAAGCAACGATGGTAACATTAAGAGCGCAACGGTAATTCCACTGTTAAATGTAGAAGAGAGAGCGGATAGGTGGAAAGAAAGCATTGAAAGCGTCTATGAGGGTAAAGATTTGTCTGATGTGATAGAAGAAGAAACAGGAGTCGATTTGGAAAAGATAGGGGATCCAGTATTAGAATCGGAATTTAAAAGAGCTTTGGAGGACTTACGGTCAAATAAGGCAGATGGGATAGATAACATTCCATCAGAATTTCTACAATCATTGGGGGAAGTGGCAACAAAACGACTATTCATGTTCGTGTGTAGAATATGTGAGTCTGGCGACATACCATCTGACTTTCGGAAAAGCATCATCCACACAATTCCGAAGATGGCAAGAGCTGACAAGTGCGAGAATTATCGCACATTCAGCTTAACATCTCACGCATCGAAGCTGCTTACAAGAATAATATACAGAACAATGGAAAAGAAAACTGAGAATGCGCTAGGTGACGATCAGATTGGCTTTAGGAAAAGTAAAGGGACGAGAGAGGCAATTCTGACGTTACGGCTAGTAATGGAAGCAAGGCTAAAGAAAAATCAAGACACGTTCATAGGATTTGTCGACCTGGAAAAAGCGTTCGACAATATAAAATGGTGCAAGCTGTTCGAGATTCTGAAAAAAGTAGGGGTAAGCTATAGGGAGAGACGGGTCATATACAATATGTACAACAACCAAGAGGGAATAATAAGAGTGGACGATCAAGAACGAAGTGCTCGTATTAAGAAGGGTGTAAGACAAGGCTGTAGCCTTCCGCCCCTACTCTTCAATCTGTACATCGAGGAAGCAATGATGGAAATAAAAGAAAGGTTCAGGAGTGGAATTAAAATACAAGGTGAAAGGATATCAATGATACGATTCGCTGATGACATTGCTATCCTGAGTGAAAGTGAAGAAGAATTAAATGATCTGCTGAACGGAATGAACAGTCTAATGAGTGCACAGTATGGTTTGAGAGTAAATCGGAGAAAGGCGAAGGTAACGAGAAGTAGTAGAAATGAGAACAGCGAGAAACTTAACATCAGGATTGATGGTCACGAAGTCAATGAAGTTAAGGAATTCTGCTACCTAGGCAGTAAAATAACCAATGACGGACGGAGCAAGGAGGACATCAAAAGCAGACTCGCTATGGCAAAAAAGGCATATCTGGCCAAGAGAAGTCTACTAATATCAAATACCGGCCTTAATTTGAGGAAGATATTTCTGAGGATGTACGTCTGGAGTACAGCATTGTAAATGAAACATGGACTGTAGGAAAAGCGGAACAGAAGAGAATCGAAGCATTTGAGATGTGGTGCTATAGACGACTGTTTAAAATTAGGTGGACTGATAAGGTAAGGAATGAGGAGGTTCTACGCAGAATCGGAGAGGAAAGGAATATGTGGAAAACACTGATAAGGAGAAGGGCAGGATGATAGGACATCTGCTAAGACATGAGGGAATGACTTCCATGGTACTAGAGGGAGCTGTAGAGGGCAAAAACTGTAGAGGAAGACGGAGATTGGAATACGTCAAGCAAAGAATTGAGGACGTAGGTTGCAAGTGCTACTCTGAGATGAAGAGGTTAGCACAGGAAAGGAATTCGTGGCGGGCCGTATCAAACCAGTCAGTAGACTGATGACAAAAAAAAAAAAAAGTGGTGAGATCATGTAAGTCTTTTGTATCGGTTGTGAGTAAGTAGTTGCCTCTATTTCAGTTCCAACCCTCGTAATAGTTACATGACCAGATTCGACACTGGATTATTGTCATCTTGTATTCTGTTATATAGTATATAGTATACTATACATATAGTATATATCAGTCGTACAGACCGAAGAACAGCAAAGGAATCCTACGTGGGTTCCTTATTTACCGAATGAGTTATATATTTTATACGCAGAGGGTGCGTTCTCTTTTTTACTAAAAACGACTGGTATTTCCCAATTGTTTCACTCATCAACGCATCTTCGTGTGACTTCATACTTTTCGCAAGGTGATGACGAAAATGTGGAGATTTTACTAAACAGCCTACCAAAGGCAGACTTACAGTACCGGTATGCACTTAAATACGGGGGAAACTTTAGGGTAGGTGTATTCGCTCAGGTTTGAGACCTTTGAAGACGATGGTGTAAAATAAGATCCAGTTATGGCAAGATAATTTTCATTATTAATTTCGTTATTAATATTTCTGGACCTTATGGATGTTACTTTCTAGACAGAAATATTTGAATAATGCCGAGACAGCCTCTTAACTTTACAGCACTGCCTAAATATTATTATGAGCAAATGGAAACTATGCTATCGGAGATTTCATTGAGCAGTGAGACAGTTAACACTATGACATTTGCTTATTAATGTCTTAATAAAATAATAATGGTTCGAATGTTGTGTAGAAGACAATGCTTGGCTGCTCTATGTACAATGGGGCATAATACTATTTACAATATCAGGCCGAGAAATGTAATATTTCACACAATACCGATTAAGTCCATGTTACGCAAGTACGAAACTACTGCTTTTTCGTTGGCAAAGAAATAGCTGTCCGAGGAAATCTTACAAGAATTTAAACAGATAGTTGTCGTTGCAGTTCCTGTTCTGCCAGCAAATGACATCAAAGATGAAGGATAGCTGTGAATTTCTGAACAAGCTCTGCACGTTCATCGAAGCCGCTCTAATGTTAGGGTGGATAGCCATAAGCGTTACTGTTGTTACTTGGTGCACAGCAAATTTACTGAAATTCGTAAACGGTAATTTTACGCCCGCAATAATAACGAACAGCAAATCACATTTACCGAATTTTCGGATCCTTACATTGATATACCCCGTCTATAAAGTGAAAAGAATCACCTCTTTCTCTACCCATCAACGCCGAACGGTCAAAAGCTCGTGTCAACCCACCCTCCACTCGCATTTTAAATCAGTGACTTCGTCGTGGAGTTTATTTTTCACTGAAGATGGTGATATAGAGAATTTAGTAACTAATTCTACTAGCATATGGAACGCATGCGGACAGAAAGTACGTTAATCAACACAAGCCAGACCGCAGACACCTTCTTTGTGTGCGTGTATAACATTTGGTCTGTCCCGGAGAAACGCTGCACTTTCCTACCAAGAATGTTGCTAGCTCTTGAAACTAAACTCTTTAAAAGCTACGACGAGAGTATAACTCTTATTTTAACGCAAACAGAGATATAAATTCTTTGGTAACGCTTAATCTCGTAATTTATTGAAATTGTTAGGGGAGGAGTGTCTATGTGACGCTACCAAGGACTACTAAATTTATTCGAGGTACCACACTTACATGTTGTAGCGAGCAATGCAAGATGCTAAGCACCTGTTCTACAGACCAGTATAACGCAGACACTGAATTTCAGTTTCAGACATTAATAATCTAAAATATTAGCTTCCAAAAGGGTATTACAAATCGTGAATAATATAAAAAATAATATAATGATTTGTTAGTTTAGATGTAGGCAGTATGTTTCTTTTATAAAGTGAATTAATGTATCATTATTCATCACCGTGTGCGATTGCATACAGACTCTGTCACGAGAAATCTTCTGCTACAAATGCTATTAGCTATTCAGGCTATCGGCTTTACTCATCTGCACTGTGAAGTTTTGCACAGTCTTAAAAACAACAGCAATATCTCAATATGAAGGTACCTCTGACGTCAAGATAAGCAATGACACATGTCAAAAATTGACCTGCCCAAAACTTAGTGAAACTCCTTGGAGAGAGATATCTACGTGACCCTCTCATGGACTATCAATTCTTTGTGACATTCGATGTAGTCCTGCTTATATGTTTCAGCCATCGACACAAGGTGTTAACTTTTGAAACTACAGAGGAATACATAGAAGATCGTGGCGTACAGGCATACATTGAATGTAAATTTCAGACACTGATAATTTGGAATATTGTCTCTTTCGAATGGAGATTAAAAATCGTTAATATAATAAAAGAAATAAGTTAATGGTTTGTCACTTTACATGTAGCCAATATTTTTGTCCATTTTTCAAAAAAATTACCGGATTATTGGAATATTATATGTCACTGTGTGCGATCGCATGCATCTTCTGCCACGAGAAATTTTACGCTACAGGTTAAGGTGCTCATATTGATAAGAGAGTAAACCAAAGAATCCACAAACAAATCTCACTCTGTTGAACGTAATAAGATATTTTCTCTTTTCCACTGCTGTACACTTTGAGCTGTATACCTATTTTCCAGAGTATATCATAATCTGTCAGGGAAACATATTTGAGATTCAGTTGAAACTTACGCTGGCCATATATTGCTATAATGCAGTTAGATGGGCTGACTTTAAACTAAACATCGTACCAACTGCTACTTGGATAGCCGTGCGTAACATGATACTTGCAATTCCTTCTCTTTGAAGTTGGCCCCATGTCTCTAGACAAAAGTGCGTAGTAGAATCGACCATGAGCAGGTGCAAATAACGTGCTACCACTGCGAAAGCGGTCAGTAGACGGCCATCGGATGTGAGAACGATCTAGTGGTGGTGAACGGTGTGTTATTGAGCCAGTTCTATGAGAGAAGAGACGGGGCGTGAAACTCTAATCTTCCTTCCTTTAAAGAAGGGAATATATAGCTGGCGAATTTGCAGTTAACAGTAATGAGTTGTATATCAATCATTGCTTTGCAGAATTGTATTGCCCCATATTTGACGGAATGAGTGCCGAAATTTGTTCTTGAAACTCCTATTTGTATTAATACTTTAAAGAAAAAAATGAAGCGGTCAACCTTTAAGCGGAACAGCAATCTCACAGATCGCCATCAGCCAGTTTAGCGAATCTTCAACGTCCCTCTCAGTTGTGGTGCCTCCATATGGTTGTTTGGTATAAATTGTGCAAATGTATCTCTTTCCAGTTTTTAGGGCCAGTACATTTCCTGTCAATAGGCACGCGATGAAAATTTACCTAATAGCAATGATGATCGAAGCCAATAAAGAATAAAAACATGGATGACGCCATTTAATAGGTATGCCTCATTCCGTGTTTCGTACAGATACTGTCCAGTTACCATTTGCTCACGTCGTAGCACCCCAGCCAGCTTTAATAGTGGCAATGTTTTCTACATATAATATCTGTTTAAAAGATGTGCATCTTCTCAGAATACCGCTGGAAGCCATTAAAGCTCACTAGACAAAATAATAGTCAGCTCTAAAGCAGCATGTAAGACCGTTAAATGCCTCCCTGGACTTCAAAATCGCCTGGTTCGGATAGGAAGTGAGTCCACAGGTTTGTGCAAGTATGTCGCATCCATACTCGCTGGCTGCGCAGTTCCACCAAATTGCGGGTATTATGATGTGGGCGTTGTACCCGCTGTTCCAGTATGAGGTTCGAATGACTTGATTTCGCAAACCAGTTGAGATGTAATAGAGTGAGAGAGTGTTGGGGAAACCAGTCACATTTCTTTCAGCCCGATGAACTTCGCTATTGTTGTCTTTGTGCTTGTGTGAGCAATGGCCTCTTTTCTAGGTGGCCAACTCCGAATGTTCGTTGCGTATAATTCCTGCCTCAATGTTCTCTCTCTGACATGTGGCGATGGTCCTTCATTCACCGTCTGCAGGAATTCCTGTAGGATTTGGAAGCGATTTTGTGTCACAAGCCGTGAAACACGTCTCCGGTCCCACATATTCAGCATCTGTTTGCTACCACAATGCTGACAACGTGTTTCTTGGCCACATGTGTTACACCAGACTCAAGACACGTTGAATAGTCCGCCGCAAAACATTTAAAAATCCAGCAACTCTATACATTGTGCGGTCATGAGCTCGGTCAAACACAATTGCCCCTTTTAACACTCTGTCACGTCCTCATATTTCCCCATTACAATGTCAGGTTGAAACATAAATGTCTCAATATTTGCTACTGCCTTTTTTTGCTCAAGCAGAAGCAGTGCCCTATGGGTTGAGCACTTGACTCGATCGCTGCGCCATCCGCGCGTGCGCACTAGCGCGAGCTTTCAAAAAGAGTATGATAAATATTTACAACCCTAAACAAGATACACAGTCTCAGCGGCAATATAAATTTGATTTTCAGTACTTCATATACGTATTGATGGAATTCAAGAGTTTAAGATTTTGTCCTGATCTACTCATTAAGAGGTATAATCTTAAGTTAAATATAGAAAGACGAGTTTTGAAGCAGCGTAGCTCACAGCAGCAAACTACCAACACTCTTTTCATCGAGTATTTTAGGACACGGGCACTTAGCAACTTCCAACAAATTTTACGTATAATTTCAAACCTTTACGAAGCTTTCTCTCCTTGTCCCCTCAGAAAAAATGAAGAAACTACACTTTTGCTGTGCATGCAGTAAAACTTCAGTATTGGGTATGACTTTCAATTTATTACATATTTTCAACTAATTCTACTCACAACACATTTTTCAGACAATGTCCACTCATATCACTGAATGTATCTGCAGAATTATATCTTTGCATAACTTCATAAACTATGTTCTGCGTAAGAAACAAGCTTTTGACTTAAAAAGGAGCACAAATTACCCAGACTATCCAGTACCCCACTTAGCGACCCCAAACAAACTTTAAACACAAATTCAAACCTTTTCTTAACTTTTCCTTCCTTGCATGTTTCACGCCAGACACTTAATAGATCAATTGATCAGTAAAATAATCAGGCGTTTGAAGCTGTTTTATACCTGTGAGTTCGATCCTTTAAACGTGCAGGGGTGCAGTGGGTTTACTAGTTTACAACAGAATAACTAAGACTTCCCTATGGACTTTTCAATCGAGGAAGGCTGTGACATCGTTCATGGTTCATCTTACATATGGATTATGAGAACAACATGCGAGAGTTTAGAGTACATGCCCTGGCATACAGTCATGGCATTACGCCAATGGAGTCGGTGCGGTGTACTATCCGTCATTCGCTACTGTGGAACAGTATCCCGTCAGCATAAAAATTTTCGAGACTGGATAATAACAAACAAAGAAAACATGGTTATTTTAAAGTTTTAAGTGGTCAGTATAGTCTCTCCTACTTGATTACAACGCGTTGATCGTTCATACTACCACGTGAAATGTTCAGGAAAGTCCTTCTTTTGGATGATGTTCAACTCACGCGTCACATTATCTTGAGTGCTGGGCATGTCGTCAAAACATTGACGCTTCGCGTGAATTTCTACACTCTGTCGTCCGATGGTTGGTTCGTATTGAGAATACCGAGCCTCTTCACCTGTGATTATTTTTTCTAGTACAGAACTTTTCACGTTTTGCATTTCAATCAAATGGTGGCAGGCCTCCTCGTGTCCTTGTTTCTTTTCATGATTTAAAATCTGCGAGTCAGAATTTGCACACACTGCTCTCTTATTCAAAATATTCCGGAGAATGCTCTGAACACTTGATGTAGAAATGTCCTTCGCGATTGGTGACACAACTATGTCGGAACACTACAGCCGCTCTTCCAGTACTGAACACCGCCTGATAACTGATCGAATACACATCTGTTGCTTACAGCTATAAGTTGAAATTGGCACCGTAGGTACGGCGGTGACGCTAGCATTAAAAACAGTCTCGCCAGCTTTTCGGAAGCACGGTGTACGCTCGATGTTGATATAAATGTCTAATGTTATGTACCTGATCGCATAATGCATACTGAATTCAAAGATGTGTCTCTATCAAAATCCCGTGTAGCACTAGCTTTTTTAAGTACTTAGGAGAACTGCAGGGAGATCGAAACTTAACGCGAACGCTTTTGCAGGGTATGGCTGCCAGGAGAGGCCGACTGCTATGCCCACGGTGCGGGTGACAAGAGGTCCACCGTAACTATAGTATGGTTTGTCACGTAAGTTATCTCTAACAAACATTTCATAAACACCCAAATAGAAAAGTAAATTACACACGTATCTTATGCAAGGAGATGCTGGAACTGCTACCCTCCATTCTTTAAGCATTTCCTGCTAAGAAAATTTCTGATTACGCTGTGCAGTTCTCTTTGAGAAATGGCAGCAATTGTTTCACCAATTTTGGTTCTAAGTTCATCTAAATTGTGTGGATTTGATTTGTATGCTTCCTCTATTAATGGACCTCCACAGAGATAAAAATCACAGGCCGTTAAACCGGAGGAATGAGGAGGCCATATGTTGTTAGTGATAATTCGATTTTCAGCTACATAATGTATTTCATGTAACGAGAAACTGGCTGTATTTGCCATCGCAGAATCCTGCTGGAAGGTCACATAAGGACGTTATCTCTCAGTTAATTGGTCAAAGAAGGAAACATAAGGTTTTCCACATATGTCCTACTGTTAATTGCTAACTGCCGAAACGTAGGGCCTACTAATGTCATGCAGGGATACCTCGTGCATTTAGGAATCGATGAATCGTACTCCGATTAGGAAACTGAACATCACAAAATTCTTCTTCAAATGATGTTCTTACGGCTCGTTCTGATTCTGTTTGCACATTTGAATGATACATTAATACTCTTTGGCTGACTGAATACCTATATTTTGCCATTTAAATAGAAAACATTTCATTAAATACACTGCACTGCGGTGTTTTTCTTTACGGTTATCTGTCTTCAGACTGGTTTGATGCGGCCCGCAACGAATTCCTCTCCTGTGTCAACCTCTTCATCTCAGAGAAGCACTTGCTACCTATGTCCTCAGTTATTTGATCGATGTATTCCAATCTCTGTCTTCCTCCCTCTAGTAGTAAAGAAGTCATTCCCTGATGTGTAAACAGATGTCCTATCATCCTGTCTCTTCTTCTTGTCAGTTTTTCCACATATTCCTCTTCTCTCCGATTCTGCGCAGAACCTCCTCATACCTTACCTTATCTGTCAACCTACGTTTCACATTCATCTGTAGACACACAACACAAATGCTTCGATTCTCCTCCGTTCCGGTTTTCTCGCAGTCCGTGTTTGACTACCACACAATGCTGCACTCCAGTCGTACATTTTCAGGAATTTCTTCCACAAATTAAGACCTGTGTTTGATACTAGTAGACTTCTCTTGGCCAGGAATTCCCTTTTTGCCAGTGCTAGTCTGCTTTTGATGTCCTCCTTGTGCTCTGAGCACTATGAGACTTAACTGCTGAGGTCATCAGTCCCCTAGAACATAGAACTACTTAAACCTAACTAACCTAAGGACATCACACACATCCATGCCCGAGGCAGGATTCGAACCTGCGACCGTAGCAGCAGTGCGGTTCCGGACCGAAGTGCCTAGAAGCCCTTGGCCACAACGGCCGGCTGGGCTGTTGTACATATCGTATATTACTCGTCTGTCCCTATAGCTTACCCTTATTTTTCTCCGAATTTCGAGCATCTTGCACCATACTACACTGTCGAATACTTTTTCCAAGTCGACAAATCCTATTAACGTCTCTTGATTTTTCTTTACTCTTGCTTCCATTATCAGGCGCAACGCCTGAACTGCCTCTCTGGCGCCTTTACCTGTCCTAAAGCCAAACTGATCGCCATCTAGCACATCTTCAATTTTCTTTTCCATTCTACTGTATATTATTGTTATCAGCAACCCGCATGCATGAGCCATTAAGCTGCTTGTGCAATAATTCTCACACTTGTCAGATCTTGCTGTCTTCGGAATATGTGGATGATATTTTTGCAAAAGTCAGATGGTATATCGGCAGACTCGTACATTTTGAACACCAACGTGAATATTCGTTTTCTTTCCACTTCCTCGAAAGATTTTAGAACATCTGATGGAATGCTTTGTATCACTTCGGCCTTATTTGATCTTAAGTCGTCCAAAGCTCTTATAAATTCTGGTTATAATACTGGATCCCCTATCTCTTCTTAATCGACTCCTGTTTCTTCTTCTATTACATCAGACAAATATTCCTCTTCATAGCGGCTTTCAGTGTCCTCTTTCCACCTATACGGTCTCTCCTCTGCATTTAACCGTGGAATTCCCGTTGCGCTCTTAATGTTACCACCGTTGCTTTAAATGTCACCGAAAGTAGTTTTGACTTTCCTGTATGCTGCGTCAGTCCTTCACCAATCATTTATTTTTCGATTTCTTTGTGTTTTTCGTGAAGCGATTTCGTCTTAGCTTCCTTGCACTTCCTATTTATTTCATTCCTCAGAGACTTGTATTGTTGTATTGCTGAATTTCCCTCAACAAGTTTGTATTTCCTTCTTTCATCCATCAACCGATGTATTTATCTGTTGCCCATAGTTTCTTCACAGTTACCTTTTTTGTACCTAGGTTTTTCTTTCCAATTATGTGACGGCCCATTTTAGAGATGTCCATTCCGCTTCAGCTGCACCGCCGATTGAGCTACTCTTTATTGCTGTATCTATAGCCTTAGTGATAATCAAGTTTTCTCGTCATTTCTTAGTGCTTCAGTATCCCACTTCTTTGCGTACTGATTCTTCCTAACTAATATCTGAAAACTTCCGTATCACCCGGTCTTTACCAAGTATACCTCCTCCACTTGTGATTCTTGAAGAGAGTATACGGTATTACTAGCTAAAATGTATTACTGAACTCAGTTAGTCTTTCTTCTGAATCATTCCTTGTACCAAGCCCATATTCTCCTGTAACCTATTCTTCAACTCCTGTCCCTAAAACAGCATTCCAGTCCCCGATGACTATTAGATTTTCACCTCCCTTTACTTACTGTATTACCCTTTCTCTGTCCTCTTATACTTTCTCTGTTTCTTCATCGTCATCTTGCAACGTCATCATGTATACGTGAACTATCGTTGGCGGTGTTGTTTTGCTGTCGATTGTGATAAGAACAACACTATCACTTAACTGTTCTTAGTAACACACGCTTTGTCTTACCTCCTTATTCGTAACGAATCCTACTCCCGTTCTTCCATTTTCTGCTTCTGTTTATATTATCCTTCAGTCATCGGACCAGATATCCTTGTCTTTCTTCCGTTTCACTTCACTGACCCCTACTGTATCTAGATTGAGCCTTTGCATTTCCCTTTTCATACTTTCTAAATTCGCTACCACATTCAAACTTCTGACATTCCTAGTCCCGACTAATAGAAAGTTATCCTTCCGTCGGTTACTCGGTCTTTTTTCCATGGTTAGCTCCCCCATGGTACTCCCCTCCCGGATTTCCGAATGGGGTCTACTCCGGAATCTTTTGCCAATGGAGAGATCAGCATGACACTTTTTTTTCAGTTACAGGCCTCATGTGTTTAATGCAGTGGTTTCCATTGCCTTCTGCATCCTCACGACGTTGATCATATTGCCGCCTTTATGGGCAGTTTCTCACACCTAGGACAAGAGAGTGCCCTGAACCTCTGTCCACACCTCCGCCCTCTTTGACAAGGCTGTTGGCAGAATGAGTACGACTTCTTCTACACAAACAAAAGCCTCACAAATAAAAGACTCACAGCCGAGTGGAAACATATTCCCTGCCACCACCGCTGCCAGCTTGTTGCCATCGGGGGACTGATCCCCCTATAGGGAAAAGATCTCTGTGTTTATTTCATCATAGTGTCACTAAACAGTCACTCTTAAAAGTTACCTGTTGTCAGAAGTATGCACCACATCATACACTGGTGTGAAAATCTTAAGGCCAAAAGTAATTTTCGCATGATATGTCATCGCCAAGCGACACAGCTCAATAAAACGTGGATCGTAAGTAGAAAGAACTGCTAGAGTACACTACAAAGGGTAACTGAAAGAAAACGCAATGATGCAATCAGGAATGACGATTAAATTGAAAGAGAATAATTACAATGGATTCACCGCAATCAACGATGATCCCCTGCGAATTACAAAAGGCGACATATGGTCCTTAATAGTGTGTGAGATCAACTCTTGATGGCAACGGCTACCCAGCAAGATTTTCCATCCTGGCCACAAGGTTAGTGAGCTGGCGTGTCTCTGGCGCCAGTTTCCATCGATCGTCATTTTGATCTTTGAGTCAACTCCAATGCTTATTTGTCTTCTGCTCATCTTTGGCGGCGCGGATTTGACGGCAGCGCGTTTGCTCTGCTCGTGAGGTGTCGGGATCGGCGGCGAGCGAGAGTCACTTGGGGCTTTGTACGCAGGGAGGACGGCAAGAGGGCAACGAAGAAGCGAGGCCAGCGGCTACGGCGTGTTGACTCGTGACGGCAGAAACACCGCCCACGGTGATTTGGTTTTCCCAAAGGTCGGAAAGACAAACACCTTCGCGTCTGTTATAAGCTACGCCGGCCGATGGATTTGGAGTCGCCGAGTTGCTTCGCTAGGTTGCGTGCGGCTTAATTGAATATGCCAGTGTACTAGAAATCCTTTGGAATTGTTTTAGTTGTGTATTACTTACTTCGGTGTCGTGACTATCTTGACGGCAGTTGAGGAAGTGTGGCTACGCCCAACCAACCGACGTGGTTAAAGACGTAACTGGAAGTGTAACGAGTGGAGAGTAAGTCCGGCTCTGGATTTCAAGACATACCGAGATATTCACTCTGCAGCGGAGTGTGCGCTGATATGAAACTTCCTGGCAGATTAAAACTGTGTGGCCGACCGAGACTCGAACTCGGGACCTTTGCCTCTCGCGGGCAAGTGCTCTCGCAGGAGAGCTTCTGTAAAATTTGGAAGGTAGGAGACGAGGTACTGGCAAAAGTAAAGCTGTGAGTACAGGGCGTGAGTCGTGCTTCGGTAGCTCAGTTGGTAGAGCACTTGCCCGCGAAAGGCAAAGGTTCCGAGTTCGAGTCTCGGTCGGGCACACAGTTTTAATCTGCCAGAAAGTTTCATACCGAGATACGTTGTCTATTCTACCTTGTAGTTCATATGGTAGTTTGGCGTGTAAATGTGCACCGAAACAATTCTTGTCAGCTTAACTTTAGGGAATGATTTTTAGCGAACTTATTAATCAAAGTTTAAGGGCTGGCACTGGCCAAGCAACTCACAGAGGCTAACTTGCTTCTATTCAGTTGTATTGCTCACCTGTTCTCTATATACGATTGTGTAGTTTGTCTCAGAAAATTGTCTACCGTTCATGTGTGTTGTGTTACAGATACCTGACAGCGGTCGACACGAGCATACTGGGAGCAGAGCACCATGTGGGCAGAGAGATATTTAACGCCCTGTCCTCTTCTTTACATCATGGGTTATGTTGTCACTGTGGCGTGATTCCATCTTTCCGGTGGAGAATTGTGGCATCTGAATTTCAATTGCAGTGTCAAGTTGAGTACATTTCTATGTCATTTCCTGTCTCGTATTCATTTGAATCCTTGGTCTGGTCGCGTGTATCGTTAATTCACACGCAATATTGAAGGAACCTCATTTTAGTGATGTCATATGGTCATGTTCTAGTTGTAATCATTAGAAGAATATTGTTGATCAGTCAACTGAGTAAGTAAAATTTCTATATAGTTCTGTTTAGAAAAATTTGCTAGACAAACTTTAAAAGATCTGTGCGCTTACCCTCAATCTGTTCCTCAGCTGATTGGAAGTAATGAGAGTTCTGATGGTAATTGTATGGACATTTGTACTATTGAAGTAAAGCTTCACCTCAGTATATTCACCTAGTCATATGCAAATTTCAAGTTTTATGGGTCTTGTTCCGGCTAAAAAAATTTATTTGTTATTTGTCAAAGTGATCTGGTCTCGTATGGCAGTCTCCTGAATTATTGTGATTGTGATTTAATAATATTTTTTATTGCAATAAAATATGTAGCAACTGCAACCGATTACTATTGTGATCTTGGCGTGTCACTACCATTAAACAATTCAGTTAATAAAGAATTCCTGTAGTGGGGTGTTACACGTCTGCACTAGAATAGTTGACATTCAAAAATGGTTCAAATGACTCTGAACTCTATGGGACTTAACATCTATGGTCATCAGTCCCCTAGAACTTGGAACTACTTAAACCTAACTACCCTAAGGACATTACACAACAACCAGTCATCACGAGGCAGAGAAAATCCCTGACCCCGCCGGGAATGGAACCCGGGAACACGGGCGCGGGAAGCGAGAACGCTACCGTACGACCGCGAGATGCGGACGGTTGACATTCCTGGACGGTCGTAGGCGCTTGGTGATGTGCGGTAGTACATGTTCACAATGCATCCCATACATGCTTAATAGGTTTTTAATCGGAAAAACAGGCGGGCCAGTTAATTTGTCGAAGATAGCCTCGTTCCAAGAGATCCTCCACTTGTACTGTTATATACGATCGTGCTATGTCACCCATAAAGACGATGGCAGGGCCGAATGCTCCCCTGAAAAGACACATATGTGAAGGAGTACAGTAGCACAATAACGTTACGTGAAGAGTGTGCTGTGTTCGAAGATCTGTACTTCAGAACACCCATGAAACATGACACATACCCACTTTGTAGCACCTAGACCACTAAAACGATGATCTCCGATGATGTTCCTGGCGCATAACGTGTCCCCACGTCTCGTCCACTCAGGGTACGTACAGAACCACTATTCGGTCTGAACCTGCTCCCATGCGTGAAGAGCACACGACCACACTTTTCGTTGGTCCATTCCCTATGCTCTGCGCGCCATCGCACATTCCGGTGTTTCGATGTCAATGAGAAACGAAGTATAGGTCGGAAAAGAGACCCCGCCCCCATGCACTCACCGTGCCACTGTGGAATGTGACACTTAGTGCTTTTCAGTCCTTTTAAATGAGACTGGAATTGCTCTCACTGTGTATGCGAATCCCTTCTCACCTCTTGCACAATATGGCAGTCATTGGCCGCTGTAGTTGTCCACGATGGACCACTTCTTCTACATTTGTCAGCAGTACTTGTGGTCCGAACACTCCCGATGCTCGTGAAAGAGCGCTGCTCGTTCTCTAGACTCGTCACACGTCTTCTTCTAGTTTACTGTTGATTCTCTTCTGGGCCATGTTGTAATGAAGAGCATCGCCATAGCTCCCCGTAACTGCTGGCTGATTGGCATACACTGTCTTTTCCAGTTCAGCTACCTCGTGTGGTGGGGCTAGCCCCTATTTGGTGCTATAATAACGCTGGCTTCACGTCATGCGACGTCCAGTCTCCTGTGCGTGAGTGGGAGGCTTCTGGCAATATGCTCCTGCGCTTTCTTTCGTTGCCACATCATACATCATCTTGGACAGTTTCCAGCCACTGGCTGGGTCTGTCGGGAACACAAGCCTCTCCATCGTGTTCTGTCTTTCCACCATTCCCCTTCTTCCACCTTCGTCCAGTTCTCTCCTCTTCTCGTCACACATTCCTTCACTCCCTTCACCCATCTATCTCTTGGTCTTCCTCTGGGCCTCTTCCCCTCCAGTTGCAGATCAAACATCCTCTTTGGAATTCATTCCTCATCCATACTCTTCATGTGTCCATACCACTGCTGTCTTGATTTCTCTATCCTGCCCTTACTGGTTCCTCCTTTAGTCTTTCCCTCACATGCACATTTCGCAATCTATCTCGTCTTGTTACACTCAACCTGTTCCTCTGGAACTTCATTTCACTAGCCTGTATTCTACTTTTGTCGCTTTTGTGCATTACCCATGTCTCACTTCCGTATGCCAATATGGGGACAAAGTAGGTTCGGTATATAATTCCCTTGGATTTATGTGGCACCTCCTTGCTCCAAATAAGCCGCCTCATGCATTTGTAGAACTGCCCTGCTTTTCTGCACCTTTCATTTAGTTCCATTGCGTTTCCCCCCTTACTTTCAATCATGCTTCCCAGGTACTTGAAGTTCTCTACCACTTGTAGTTTTTCCCCTCCACAAGTTATATCCACATTTGGCCTATTCTTCTTCCTTGTTGTGACAATTATTTCACTTTTCTTTGTAGAGAGATGCATTCCATATTGAGCTTCCGTTGCCTCCCATGCATCTAACTGCTCTTGCACCTCCTTCTCGCAATATCCCCATAAGATCAGGTCATCGGCAAAAAGCACTGCTTTCATTTTATGATCTCCAATTGCATCTGATACTTGCTGTAGGATTTCATCCATAACAATAATAAACAATAAAGGCGAAAGTGCACATCCCTGTCGCAGCCCATTTTCCAGCTTGAACCATGCAGTACGTTCCTTCCCCACTTTCACACAACTCTCACTTCCCTCATACATTTTTCTGACTTTTCGTGTTATCTCTTCATCTATCCCTTTTGCGTTCAGCACATCCCAGAGCTTGTCCCTACAGATACTGTCATACGCCTTCTCAATATCTAAAAAGGCCATGATTAAGTCCTTTCCGTACTCATAGTGCCTTTCCTGCAGTCGCCTTACCGCAAATATGAGGTCCGTTGTAGATCTTCCCGGTCTGAAACCATACTGCTCCTCTTGCAGTCTACTTTCAATACTGATTCTCTTCTCCAGGATCTTTTCATAGATTTTTCCACAATGCCACATTGTAGTTTATTTGCTAAATTACTTTAGCTATCTCATCATTAAGTTTTGCATAGCATTATAGACTGACGGAAAAAACGGCAACCCTAAAACCAAGTTGATGCAGAGCATTCTTGCAAGATTATAGGATAATGTAAGTGTTGGATAAGCCATTGCCAAAGTGCAATGCAGGAACGTTAATAACTGGTGCAACCGCCAGATCGTTGGAATACGAGCATGCAAACGTGCATTCTTTGTGTTGTACAGATGCTGGACGCAGCTTGTGGGATGGACTTCCATACCTGTAGCACTTGATCGGTCAATAGTGGGACGGTTAATGGTGTTTGTGGATGAGGCTGAAGTTGGCCAATGATGTCCCATATGTGCTCCATTGGAGAAGATCTGGTGATCGAGCCGGCTAAGGCAGCATGTCGACACTGTGCAGAGTACGTTGCGACAGCGGTAAGTGAGCCAGCGTTATCCTGTTGGAAAACATACTTGGACTGCTGACCACGTCTTCTACCACAACAGGTCGAATCACCAGAGTGACGTACAAATTTGCGGCCAGCGTGAGTGAAATAACCATGAGAGTGCACCTGATATTACACGAAATTACTTCCCCGACCATAACTCCACATGCAGGTCTGGTGTTTCTAGCGCACCAGTAAACAGACAGGTTGGTTGTTTGCCCTCAACTACCATCCTCTTAACCAACACACGGCCATTACTGCTGTCGCATGAGAAAAATGAAGTCGCGAATGGCGGAGTTTTAGGTTCAGTGCAGTTCTACAGGGTACCATGGCTTGGAAATAGCCTAGAAGTAACCGATTTATAAGAGTTTGTTGCGTCACTATGGTGCCAACTACTGCTGAATTTGCTGCTACAGATGCAGTATGACACGCAAGAACCATAAGCGAAACACGATGGTTTTTCCTCTCGGTATTGTCACGTGGCCGTTTGGATCCCGGTCTTTTTGCGACGGTATCTTGTCTTGAGCACCTCTGCCAGCAATCATGTACAGTGGCTACATTTCTGACAAGTCTTTCTGCAACATCACTGAAGGAACATCAATCTTCTAGCTGCCCTATGACGCAATCTCGTTCGACGTCAGTGGTTTCTAGATAATGGCGTCTTTGTTAACTTAGAAGCATTCTTGACTAACAAAAACTCACCACGTCCTGTCTCAATGTTAACTAACGTTCAGGTCCGACACAGCGTGCATTTTAAAGTAAACCTGATAGTGGCCTAATAGTGCCACTCTTTCGTGACTGTCGCGATATCGGAACAGAAATCATCATTCTACCAATTTTCGTTCATGTGGCACACCTCCTTCTTCGTGTACAGATTCTTTTTTCCATCAGTATCTTTTACCACAAACCTATTCTCCATAAAACGTTTTTAAGGAATCAGTTCACAGTTGCGGCAACGCCAATTTTAAACTATATCTTGAAGGAGCTGAAGTAACGAGAATAATGTGCTACACATGAAGACGAAAGACCGGTTCCGCTGCGGTATCCGGGTAATTGAATCTTACACAGCCGAAAACGAACCTTCGTAAGGCAATTTCGGCAATTTCTGCGCCATTTGAAGTGAGTAAGTCCGCGGTAGATACGGCAGTTCTACCGTCTGCGGCGCCCTTTGATGTGTAGGGCGGGCTCGGCGCCGGTCAACCGGAAGGACGCAGGGCGCAAGGGCCGCTTTCCGAGGAGGTACGGTAGGCGCAGCACGCCCAAGAGGCGGCGAAGCCGCGCACAGCATACCGAGCAGTCAGCGCCCCAAGCCACGCTGCCTTCTGGATAACAAAGCGCGAAAGCGCTAGTCCACATGTCGTAACTTGTACGAAGCATTCGGGTGAACTCCTGTAAAGCAGAAATGGAAACACATAAGCACACCAGAGAAACACAATTAAGCACACCTACGTTATACTCAACAACCGAGCTAGGTTAATAGTGAGCTTCTTTTACCGACCTCCCGACTCAGCAGCATCAGTGGCAGAACAACTGAGAGAAAATCTGGAATACACATATATTTCCTCAGCATGTTATCGTCTTCGGTGGAGATTTCAATTTACCAGATACAGACTGGGACACTCAGATCATTACGACGGGTGATAGGGACAGAGCATCGAGTGACATTATACTGAGTGAACTATCTGAAAATTACCTCGAGAACCGACTCGTTGAGATAACATGTTGGACCTACCGATAACAAACAGACCCGAACTTTTCAACTCTGTAAGCGCAGAACCGGGAATCAGTGATCTTGAGGCCGTTGCAGCAACCCTGAATATATAAGTAAATAGGAATAGAAAAAAGGGGAAGAAGGTTTATCTGTTAAGCAAGAGTAATAGGAGGCAGATTTTAGACCACCTAACAGAGCAAAACGAACACTTCTGTTCCGACACTCACAATGTTGAGCGTTTATGGAAAAAGTTCAAGGTAATCGTAAAATGCGTTTTAGACAGGTATGTGCCGACTAAAACAGTGAGCGACAGGAAAAACCCACCGTGGTTCAACAACAAAGTATGGAAGTAAATAGGAATATAAAAAAAATGGAGGAAGATTCATCTATTTAGCAAGAGTAATAGGAGGCAGATTTCAGACTACCTAACAGATCAAGATGAAAATTTCTGTTCCGACAGTGACAATTTAAATTGTTTATGGAAAAAGTTCAAGGCAATCGTAAAATGCGTTTTAGATAGGTACGTGCCGAGTAAATCTGTGAGGGACGGGAAAAACTCACCGTGGTTCAACAACAAAGTTAGGAAATTACTGCGGAAATATTAGATACAGGCTCCCAGGTAGATGCTATTTTTCTTGATTTCCGGAAGGCGTTCGATACAGTTCCGCACTGTCGCCTGATAAGCAAAGTAAGAGCCTACGGAATATCAGACCAGCTGCGTGGCTGGATTGAAGAGATTTTAGCAAACAGAACACAGCATGTTCTTCTCAATGGAGACACTTCTAGAGACGTTAAAGTAACCTCTGGCGTGCCACAGGGGAGTGTTGGGGGACTACTGCTTTTTACGATATATATAGATAGTAGATAGTGTCGGGAGTTCCATGCGGCTTTTTGCGGACGATGCTGTAGTATACAGAGAAGTTGCAGCGTTAGAAAATTACAGCGAAATGCAGGAAGATCTGCAGCGGATAGGCCCTTGGTGCAGGGAGTGGGAACTGACCCTTAATATAGAGAAATGTAATATATTGTGAATACATAGAAAGAAGAATCCCTTACTGTATGATTATATGATAGCGGAATAACCACTGGCAGCAGTTACTTCTGTAAAATATCTGGGAGTATGCGTATGGAACGATTTGAAGTGGAATGATCATATAAAATTAATTGTTGGTAAGATGGGTGCCAGGTTGAGATTCATTGGGAAAGTGCTTAGAAAATGCGGTCCATCAACATAGGAGGTGGCTTACAAAACACTCTTTCGAACTATACTTCAGTATTGCCAATCAGTACGGGATCCGTACCAGGTCGGGTTGACAGAGGAGATAGAGAAGATCCAAAGAAGAGCGGCGCGTTTCGTCACAGGGTTATTTGGAAAGCGTGATAGCGTTATGGAGATGTTTAGCAAACTCAAGTGGCAGACTCTGCAAGAGAGGCGCTCTGCATCGCGGTGAAGCTTGCTGTCCTGGTTTCGAGAGGGTGCGTTTCTGAATGAGGTATCGAATATATTGCTTCCCCCTACTTATACCTCCCGAGGAGATCTCGAATGTAAAATTAGAGAGATTAGAGCGCGCACGGAGCCTTTCCGGCAGTCGTTCTTCCCGCGAACCATACAGGAAAGGAAGGTAATGACAGTGGCACGTAAAGTGCCCTCCGCCACACACCGTTGGGTGGCTTGAGGAGTATATATGTAGTTGTAGATGTTATATAGTGTAACATCGCCTATATCCTTGACGATGACCTCCATTCGGCGACCAAAAGAGTTCACCTGTTTCTTTGGGTATTAGGTATGGGCCTACAGCAACTCAGATGAGTGCATCCCACTACCAAACTTTGGGAATAGACTGCTGTATCTCTACCGCTGTTGAAAATAATCCCAGACCTTTTCACATCAAAAAGTGATCTTACAAAACTCAAATCACTTGTTATCTTCGTAAAAAGCGGTATGTACATTGGTAGCTAGGTTAATGCTAGATTTGACTTCTTGAAGGCATTTAATGCATTTCAGAATTGCCATTAATTGGTCAAAATCAGGCCTTACTGAGCACCGGGCCAGATTTCCGACTGAGTGACGTTCCTGGCTTTGGAGCCTTAAGATTCCATCCAAAGGTTCACTCAAAAGTTTGGATGAGTTTGCAGTATCTGAGGCATTACGTTAGATGTGAAGTAAGAGATAGACAACAGATAGTAGAGAGGGTACCAGTCACGTGAGAAATTGCCCCATGTTGAGGATAAACAGATTGGCTAACGATACAGGAGACACTGTGCCAAATTGCTAAAATTCATTTATTGATGTTAGATTAAGTATTATTCAGAGTCAACTGTCTATCACGCTGAATACAGTTGTCATGCACTGATGGTGTAATTACTTGTACATTGTTAAGCTGAAGGATGTTGGAAGCCACCAATGGAACTCCAAGATGAGACACAATCCAGGGAGCAGGTAAACGTGCTTACGTTTAGGTTACCGGAAGTCACCAGTAATGCTAGTGCCCTGTGAAACGCAGACGCTCTTGGCAGCTGTCCCAAGGCATAAGTTTCACTTCAGATAATTGTCTGGAAACTCCGCTCACCACCTATGCGCTGTTGCAAGGTGTCACTGTAGAAGCTGGTCACAAAAATCAGATGCAGCAAGCTAGGTACTCGCCTCCGAGAAATGCAACACCAGTTAGTTTACACTGGTCACAGTGCTAAAACAGCGGTCGGGGCCAAGTGATGTAGAACACTGCTGTTGCTGGCCATAAGAGGAAGGTTTCAGCTGCACGTTGTTGCTACGAAACTTGGAGTTTGTTACTGCAAAGCCCAGACCCATCCCCATGTGCCGAGTAGCGGGAGAGGAATCGGAATTTCTTTGGCCAGAGGCGCCCTGGAGGTGAAGACCCACTTGTCAGATTGGCCGAAGCTTGTAAAGTGTCGGTTGACTGGTGGGCCGACTGTAGGGAGGGAGAAATAATGCACAGCTAAATCCTTTAAAAACCGTTATTTCTGTATTCAGAGGGAGTTTTCAGTCATTTTTGAAAGCTTTATTTTACATATCAGCGATTATAATACAATGCTTCAAACTAATCATAACAGTCGAGATTGTTACGCATGTTTATTAAAAGGTGACTGGTTCCCTTTATCACATGATCATCTTCAGACCTACAGCTGTACTGATGTACAATGGCTGTAGGTACTGTAGGTCTGAAGATGATCCTGCGATAATCAAAACCGGTCATCTTTTAATAAACGTGCCTTTCAATCTAAACAGTTATAATTAATCTCAAAGTTCTCAGCCATGTCAGTACGCAAATTCGGTGTAGCTCTTTGCCAGCTCCGATAAGACTCTATCTCTCGCTCTGAGTGTTGGTCTCAAAACTTGTATGTAAAATGCTATTACTTTATTTATTTATTTACACGTCTAGTTCCGTTGAACCTAATTGAGGAGCAAGTCTCTAAGGTCTTGAAACGTGTCTGTATATGAAATTACAACAGAAAAGTAATAACCGATGAAAAACTAACATATATATATGGGCCCAAAAATTCAAGACATAAGTATAAGTAAACACAATCTACAATATAATATAAGAATCCCCTTGATTTTTCAAGGAACTTCTCAACAGAAGGAGTGACCCACGAGGAATCTCTTCAGTTTCGATTTGAAAGCGCGTGGATTAGTGCTAAGATTTTTAAATTCTTGTGGTACCTTATTGAAAATGGATCCAGCAGTACAAAGCACACGTTTCTGCACGAGAGTTAAGAAAGTGCGACCCAAATGCAGATTGGACATCTGCTGAGTATTAACTAAACGGAAGCTGCTAATTCATGGGAATAAGGTGACTGTTAACAACAAACGACAGCAAAGAATGTATATATTAAGATGCCAATGTGAAAATATCCACACTCATGAACAGGGGTCGGCAAGAGGTTCGTGAAATTACAGCATTTACTGCCCGAATTTCCTGTTTCTCAGCATAAAATATCCTTTTAGTATGGGAAGAGTTACCCGAAAATATAATACCATTCGACATCAGGGAACGAAAATAAGCAAAGTAGACTAATTTTCGTGTCGAACAATCACTAACTTCAGGAACCATTGGAATATTAAAAATGGCAGCGTTAACTCTTTGAACAAGATAATGAATGTGATCTTTCTATGACAGTTTACTATCTATCTGAATACCTACAAATTTGAACTGTTCAGTTTCACTAATCAGTGTTCGCTGCCCCTTTCAGCCCTTATTCCCCAGGTTCAGGCACTGACTTCCGCTGTGCGACCAATAGCTCCATTTCCTCTTCTAGTTTTTAGAATTAGCCCTCAGTATAGTACTGAGTCTGGCTGTAAATAAACATTGTTAATCTAACATCCGACTATTCTTGAGTCTGCTGCTGCAAGTATACTATCGAGTCTGAAGACCCGCACATCGCGTTGGAGCCTTGTGACAATACTTGGCGCAGCTGCGAACAATCAATCTGCCTTCACGGAAGTTTTTCTTAGAGAAATTGCTTCTAACCGCTCGGAAATTACTGTCTTGCGTGCAACCCGCCGTCTTTCCTCTGTCCTATGTTTAGACTCTAAACACTATCAGTACCAAGCAATCATGCACTTCCTTTTAGACATATTGTGTAAAAATTCCCATTAACTTTAGACTAACAATATTCAGACAAATCAATCAGTGCACCTTCGGCTCCCGCTAAAGGTGTGCTACGAAGCGAAGTGATTCAGGCTGTAAAGTCAAGTCATGTACATGAGGACAAAATTATGGAAATGGAAGTGGATGTAGATGAAGATGAAATGGGAGATATGACACTGCGTGAAGAGTTTAACAGAGCACTGAAAGATCTGAGTCGAAAAAAGGCCCCGGGAGTAGACAACATTCCATCAGAACTACTGACAACTTTGGGAGAGCCAGTCCTGACAAAAAACTACCATCTGGTGATCAAGATGTATGAGACAGGCGAAATACGCTCAGACTTCAAGAAGAATATAACAATTACGATCCCAAAGAAAGCAGGTGTTGACAGATGTGAAAATTACCGAGCTATCAGTTTAATAAGTTACGGCTGCAAAATACTAATGCGAAATCTTTACAGACTAATGGAAAAACTAGTAGAAGCCGACCTCGGGAAAGATCAGTTTGGATTCCGTAGAAATATTGGAACACGTGAGGCAATACTGACCCTACGACTTATCTTAGAAGCTAGATTAAGGAAAGGCAAACCTACGCTTGTAGCATTTGTAGACTTGGAGAAAGCTTTTGTCAATGTTGACTGGAATACTCTCTTTAAAATTCTGAAGATGGCTGGGGTAAAATACAGGGAGCTAAAGGCTATCTACAATTTGTACAGAAACCAGTTCACAGTTATAAGAGTCGAGGGACATGAGAGGGAAGCAGTGGTTGGGAAGAGAGTGAGACAGGGTTGTAGACTCTCCCCGATGTTATTCAATCTGTATATTGAGCAAGCAGTGAAGGAAACAAATTCAGAGTAGGTATTAAAATCAATGGAGAAGAAATAAAAACTTTGAGGTTAGACGATGACATTGTTATTCTGTCAGAGACAGCAAAGGACTTGGAAGACCAGCTGAACGGATTGGACAGTGCCTTGAAAGGAGGGTACAAGATGAACATCAACAAATGCAAAACGAGGATAATGGAATGTAGTCGAATTAAGTCTTGTGATTCTGAGGGAATTAGATTAGGAAATGAGACACTTAAAGTAATAAAGGAGTTTTGCTATTTGGGGAGCAAAATAACTGATGATGGTCGTAGTAGAGAGGATATAAAATGCAGACTGGCAATGACAAGGAAAGCGTTTCTGAAGAACAGAAATTTGTTAACGTCGAGTATAGATTTAAGTGTCAGGAAGTCGTTTCTGAAAGGATTTGTATGGAGTGTAGCCATGGATGGAAGTGAACATGGTCGATAAATAGGTTGGACAAGAAGACAAGAGAAGCTTTCGGAATGTGGTGCTACAAATGAATGCTGAAGATTCAAAAATTACTCTGAGCACTATGGGACTTACCATCTGCGGTCATCAGTCCCCTAGAACTTAGAACTACTTAAACCTAACTAACCTAAGGACATCACACGCATCCATGCCCGAGGCAGGATTCGAACCTGCGACCATAGCGGTCACGCGGTTCCAGACCGAAGCGCCTACAACCGCACGGCCACACCGGCCGGCTGCTGAAGATTAGATGGGTAGATCACATAACTAATGAGGAGGTATTGAATAGGACTGGGGAGAAGTTTGTGGCACAACTTGACTAGAAGCAGGGATCGGTTTGCAGGACATGATCTGAGGCATCAAGGGTTTACCAATTTAGTATTGGAGGGCAGCGTGGAGGGTAAAAATCGTAGAGGGAGACCAAGAGATGAATACACTAAGCAGATTCAGAGGGGTGTAGGTTGCAGTAGGTACTGGGAGATGAAGAAGCTTGCACAGGATAGAGTAGCATGGAGAGCTGCATCAAAGCAGTCTCAGGACTGAAGACCACAACAACAACAACAACAAGTCAAGTCATGCACGACGGGATGTACAGTATGGCTAGTACTACTGGTCACACATTTAAGATCTCCGATGCGTGGCGTAATAATTGTTTTATGTACTAGTGACTCTGCATGCAAAGCAGAACAGAGTAAGAGTTTATATTATATTTGTGAACATAATTTCCGCAGGATATTCAGTGTAATAGACTGGTGGTTGTTTGTAACTGTTCCGGGTTAACCACAAACGACGGAACGAAGATGCGAAATGAAAGACAAGAGAAGGCAGTGAAGAATCGGCGGCGAATGGTGGGCGGAATCGGACCGCGCCGCGTCACGCGGGCCCCTACAACAAGTGCAGATAAAAGCCGCTGCTGCTAGCTTCGGCCGCACATGATCGGCCCGAGACTGCAAAGTGATTAGTGCTACGCTGTTAGACAAAGTGTTTCCTTGGACTATATGTATACTAAAAACAGTACTCTTTTCACGTCGCCTCTCACTAGCGACATTTGCCGCAAAGAAAGTTAAGTATTGTCACTTTGCTTACAGGAAATAAAACTACTAATGTTATTTGTTTGAAATTGTTGTATAGCATTCTGAGAACGCTGCATCCCATAGGCACCCTATTAGCGACGAGTGGGCAAGACCCCACAGAAACAACAACTCTGAATCATGTGACTTTGACAGCGTACATTGGTAACAAATACTGTTAGCAAATTTACGCTTTGTTTGAAAAGTGATTCGTGTGATGAGTGAATAAAGAAAAACATATGGCATCCGAAAATTTTCACATAACAGATAATTTAGCGTTTCACAAGTTATTTCACAGCCTCACCTAAAGGACAAAGAACTCGGAACTTCAGTACTGAATTTGCGCACGGACCATGACACCTACAGATATCAGTTTAGTGCAGTATTACAGGCTCTCAGTGTTCATCCGTAATGTGGCAGGAAACACCTAGGCTCCTTGCTTGTCCCGTATTTCCAGTACTAATGGGAACAGTGTAAGTAGGCTGTTTAGGTTTTTATGTTGGCAACGCCATGTAGCCCTCTATATGAAAATCACTGACTGTGCTGTGTGCAGTCTGTGCTGTTTAGGTTTTTATGTTGGTAACGCCATATACCGCTCTATATGAAAATCACTGACTGCTGTGTGCAGTCTGTGGCTGGTTTGCATTGTTGGAGTTTGCTATTGTAGTGTTGGGCAGTTCGCTGTGAACAGCGCGTAGCGTTGCGCAGTTGTTGGAGGTGAGCCGCCAGCAGTGGTGGATGTGGGGAGAGAGATGGCGGAGCTTTGAGAGCGGATGATCTGGATGTGTGTCCATCAGAGACAGTAAATTTGTAAGACTGGATGTCATGAACTGATATATATATATATATATATATATATATATATATATGACTTTTGAACATTATTAAGGTAAATACAGTTTGTTCTCTATCAAAATCTTTCATTTGCTTAGTATGCCGGTCAGTAGTTTGTGCCTTCAGTAGTTCGAATCCTCCATTTAGCTGGCAGTAGTTGTGCTCGCTGTATTGCAGTAGTTCGTGTTACGAAGATTTTTGTGAGGTATGTGATTTGTGAAAGGTATAGGTTAATGTTAGTCAGGGCCATTCTTTTGTAGGGATTATTGAAACTCAGGTTGCATTGTGTTAAAAATATTGTGTGTCAGTTTAAGCACAGTCATTTATAATTTTTCTATGGTGACGTCTCGTGACAGTTACGTGGTATCACAGAGGAGGAATAGGAACAATGAATTAATTGTTGGAGAATGTGAGTGGATACTGACTGAGGTCGCCATCTTCGATGGTTAGCTCAACTGACGTTCTATCTCACGGGAATTCCACAACACATCTTCACTATCGGTCATGATCTTCGTTCATACCGTCCTAATTGGGACATCCTGGCAGATAGAGCTCAACATGTCGCTCTTAGCGGAACAAACTCGACCGATGCAAAGGTAACTTCGCGTGTGTCCCAAAGAAGTGGGATACGTTCGTTATTGTTTCCAGTATATAGGGATTTTCAAACTCTAGGCACGATAGATTATATCATGGAGAGCAACTTTTGAAAAGACAAAAAGTTCACTGACGCTTCATCGTCATGTTAGGCGTATTTTTTATTGAATTTGCCGGCCCTGAGTCGACGAGATTTCATCTAACTTGTAGCGTTTACTGAGCAGTTTTAGTGCATCCACATCCGCATACTAGCTACCCCAGTCAGTTGATAGTGATTTTCTACAGGAAAACCTTAAGAATGAGTGTCTTTTAGTAGAGAAAGATATTTCAGGAGCCACTCAAGAAGTCGGCCTACCCATTTCACACGGAGCGAATGACTCTATCAGAGGCAACATATACTGCATAAGTCGCCACAGAGTGCCTGTTAGATATTAGAAATGAGCCCCTAAAATCTCTTTAAATTCGCCAGCGAGTCCTGTAACGCTATCTACAAACTCACCGTCTCCTTGTACCCGTAGACTCGACTCGTGACTGGTCACTGTAGCCGATTCGGCGCCTGTGTCTGTCGTCGGGTACAAGTTGACTCGTCTCGCTTGTAAAGGAGGGCGAATACAGGAGTTGCAGGTATAATGGCTGACCCGCGGTATTCCCGCTAAACACGCAACAGTTGTGAAAGGAATTTTCGCAGCTAAAACATAAATTACTATTCATTCATTTCATACAATCATGATTTCAGTTTTACGGTCATTATAAAGAGTAAGTTTAAATCTCACTTATCTCTAACCTACCTAAATGCGTTATACGTACACCAACATAACGACTGATCGGTTAGCAGTCAATATTGTCATGCTTATACGTACATTTATATCGGTAAAACATTTTTTGATACTTAATGTCTATTCAGTGAATGTCTAACAAACATGTTTACAAATACACATTTTTGAGGCCTTACCAAGTGTGAAACGACAGTACCATAAAAAATAATGTGGGGATGAAGTGCCCTTACCGGATAAATACAGAAATAATGAGCTTTCTTGTTGTAGGGATATAACTGCGATGTTGCTACGTGCTCTGTTTTCGTGTAACTCCAAGGGCTTCAATAAAAGTGTGTAGCGGGCGGAGGGCTGGACCTAGGGTATAGTGCATTATTAGTATTTTGGAACATGAATCGTGACTTGTAAGTAGCCACAAGAAAGTTCCAGTGCGGACTCTTTTAAGAACCTGCGTAATATTTATTTTTAATCACATTATTGAAATAAAAACAACTGTCTGAACTAACATTTTTCGTTTCCCCAAGAGCAAGAGCCATGGCGAGAAAGGGGGGGGGGGGTGAGAGTTTCTCCTCTCGCCCACCGCCGAGTATGGGAGCCCTTCTCTGGCGGAGCATGTATTTTCTCTGCGTGAAGGTGGAAAACGATGAATACAACAATTTTCTTTCCACTGAAGGAAATCTGAATGTTTTAGTGTGGAACGTGGACTGGAGCTTGAAACTTATTCTAGGTATCGTTCCTCCTATAATGGAACAAATTTCTGTATTTTACATCACTTATGTTTCGTCTTACACCCTTCACAGTCTGGCAAAACACAGTTTCGTTACAGGACATCTGATCCCGACAGTCGGTCACTTTACAGCTGCAAGACTCATCTTCCACAATAACAACAAGACACAACTAGCCTTATACTCCAGCGTGCTTTAGTGAGAGAGAACGGAGTCGATGAGTATAAAAGGATCGCAGCGCCAGAGTTCTGTGACATGTTATACTCGCGGAACTACATCTGGAACAAAGGAAGATTGTTAGCACTGATGTAAGAGCGGCGCCTTGCGTTGTGAAGTATACTACCCGAACAATACACTCGTGCTCGCTCCGTTTCCGTCTCTATAGTTGGTGCGCTCTACCGCCTCTCAAACTCATAACCAGTTCATAAGCATGTATACCGTCGCCGGGAAGTGTCAGAAAACATTTTGTGTTAACAAAACTGTTCTTCCACGAAGGGATCTATCAGTCTTAAAAGTTTCATGCAAACACTTTGAAACATTTTGGGTGTACAGGGTGTTTCAAAAATGACCGCTATATTTGAAACGGCAATAAAAACTAAACGAGCAGCGATAGAAATACACCGTTTGTTGCAATATGCTTGGGACAACAGTACATTTTCAGGCAGACAAACTTTCGAAATTACAGTAGTTACAATTTTCAACAACAGATGGCGCTGCGGTCTGGGAAACTCTATAGTACGATATTTTTCACATATCCACCATGCGTAGCAATAATATGGCGTAGTCTCTGAATGAAATTACCCGAAACCTTTGACAACGTGTCTGGCGGAATGGCTTCACATGCAGATGAGATGTACTGCTTCAGCTGTTCAATTGTTTCTGGATTCTGGCGGTACACCTGGTCTTTCAAGTGTCCCCACAGAAAGAAGTCACAGGGGTTCATGTCTGGCGAATAGGGAGGCCAATCCACGCCGCCTCCTGTATGTTTCGGATAGCCCAAAGCAATCACACGATCATCGAAATATTCATTCAGGAAATTAAAGACGTCGGCCGTGCGATGTGGCCGGGCACCATCTTGCATAAACCACGAGGTGTTCGCAGTGTCGTCTGAGGCAGTTTGTACCGCCACAAATTCACGAAGAATGTCCAGATAGCGTGATGCAGTAATCGTTTCGGATCTGAAAAATGGGCCAATGATTCCTTTGGAAGAAATTGCGGCCCAGACCAGTACTTTTTGAGGATGCAGGGACGATGGGACTGCAACATGGGACTTTTCGGTTCCCCATATGCGCCAGTTCTGTTTATTAACGAAGCCGTCCAGGTAAAAATAAGCTTCGTCAGTAAACCAAATGATGCCCACATGCATATCGCCGTCATCAATCCTGTACACTATATCATTAGCGAATGTCTCTCGTGCAGCAATGGTAGCGGCGCTGAGGGGTTGCCGCGTTTGAATTTTGTATGGATAGAGGTGTAAACTCTGGCGCATGAGACGATACGTGGACGTTGGCGTCATTTGGGCCGCAGCTGCAACACGGCGAACGGAAACCCGAGGCCGCTGTTGGATCACCTGCTGCACTAGCTGCGCGTTGCCCTCTGTGGTTACCGTACGCGGTCGCCCTACCTTTCCAGCACGTTCATCCGTCACGTTCCCAGTCCGTTGAAATTTTTCAAACAGATCCTTTATTGTATCGCTTTTCGGTCCTTTGGTTACATTAAACCTCCGTTGAAAACTTCGTCTTGTTGCAACAACACTGTGTTCTAGGCGGTGGAATTCCAACACCAGAAAAATCCTCTGTTCTAAGGAATAAACCATGTTGTCTACAGCACACTTGCACGTTGTGAACAGCACACGCTTACAGCAGAAAGACGACGTACAGAATGGCGCACCCACAGACTGCGTTGTCTTCTATATCTTTCACATCACTTGCAGCGCCATCTGTTGTTGAAAATTGTAACTACTGTAATTTCGAAAGTTTGTCCGCCTGAAAATGTACTGTTGTCCCAAGCATATTGCAACAAACGGTGTATTTTATCGCTGCTCGTTTAGTTTTTATTGCCGTTTCAAATATACCGGTCATTTTTGAAACACCCTGTATATGATCTAGAGGAAACCCTGTAAGGAAATCTGCAAATGATCTCGTGTACTATAACAAAGGAGCAACGCCAGAAGGCTGAAGTGGATAGCAAGAACACTCCAAAATGTCGATAACGGGTACACGGACTGGCAGTTCACACAGGATGTCAATAAATATGACGTAGTGCGAATAAACAGACGAAGGAACCCGGTACGATTACTCTATTGGCGACAGGTCACTGAAAACTGTAACTACCATATAAATACCCAGAACTAATCTTTCGAAACGACCTAAGGTGGATTAACCTGGAGCGACATAAACTAGAATCACCACATAAAACAAACGGTAGAAAAGCAGACCGCTGGCAGAGAGTCACTCAAAGAATCTTAAGATAATGCAACATCCACGAAAGACGTGGCTTACACAACATTAAAAACTACAACTTATTGAGTATCGCTGATCAGTCTGGGACTTTTATCGGGATTGATTAATAGAAGAGATCTGCGCGTTCCGTCACTGGGTCGTTTAGTGGCTAGAGAGCATTACAACAATGTTAGTGACATTCTAGTGAGGGATCAGTAGTAGTTATTGCAACTGTAAATTGTCGTAACTGTGTTGCGAGAGAACCAGAGCTCGAAACTCTAATAGAAAGCATTGAAGTTCAATTTGTATAGGTACTGAAAATTGACTAAAGCGGGAGATATGTTCAGCCGAGATTTGTACAAGTAATCTACCCATGCTCACAAAGGTCAAATTGAATACAGTTGGTGTAGCGTGTTTATTGCTGTCAGAAGTACTTTCCTTGTACGGAAACCTAATTTGATAATTTCTTAGGTAATATGAGTAGAGATTATACTTGACAATCGGAAGAAATTGATGTTGTTGTTGTTGTTGTTGTTGTGGTCTTAATTCCTGAGACTGGTTTGATGCAGCTCTCCATGCTACTCTATCCTGTGCAAGCTGCTTCATCTCCCAGTACCTACTGCAACCTACATCCTTCTGAATCTGCTTAGTGTATTCATCTCTTGGTCTCCCTCTACGATTTCTACCCTCCACGCTGCCTTCCAAACCTAAATTGGTGATACCTTGATGCCTGAGAACATGTCCTACCAACCTATCCCTTCTTCTGGTCAAGTTGTGCCCCAAACTTCTCTTCTCCCCAATCCTATTCAACACCTCCTCATTAGTTATGTGATCTACCCATCTAATCTTCAGCATTCTTCTGTAGCAGCACGTTTCGAAATCTTCTATTCTCTTCTTGTCTAAACTACTTATCATCCATGTTTCACTTCCATACATGGGTACACTCTATACAAATACTTTCAGAAACGTCTTCCTGACACTTAAATCTATACTCCATGTCAACAAATTTCTCTTCTTCAGAAACGCTTTCCATCCCATTGCCAGTCTACATTTTATATCCTCTCTACTTCGATCATCATCAGTTATTTTGCTCCCCAAATAGCAAAACACCTTTACTACTTTAAGTGTCTCATTTCCTAATCTAATACCCTCAGCATCACCGGACTTAATTCGACTACATTCCATTATCCTCGTTTTGCTTTTGTTGATGTTCATCTCATATCCTCCTTTCAAGACACTGTCCATTCCGTTCAACTGCTCTTCCAAGAACTTTTCTGTCTCTGACAGTATTACAATGTCATCGTCGAACCTTAAAGGTTTCATTTCTTCTACATGGATTTTAATACCTACTCCGAATTTTTCTTTTGTTTCCTTCACTGCTTGCTCAATATACAGATTCAATAACATCGGGGAGAGCCTACAACAACGTCTCACTCACTTCCCAACCACTGCTTCCCTTTCATGCCCCTCAACTCTTATAACTGTCATTTGGTTTCTATACAAATTGTAAATAGAATTTCGCTCTCTATATTTTACCCCTGCCACCTTCAGAATTTGAAAGAGAGTATTCCAGTCAACATTGACAAAAGCTTTCTCTAAGTCTACAAATGCTGGAAACGTAGGTTTGCCATTCCTTGATCTAGCTTCCAAGATAAGTCGTTGGGTCAGTATTGCCTCACTTGTTCCAATATTTCTACGGAATCCAAAATGATCTTCCCCTAGGTCGGTTTCTACTAGTTTTTATATTCGTCTGTAAAGAATTCGCGTTAGTATTTTGCAGCTGTGACTTACTAAACTGATAGTTTGGTGATTTTCACATCTGTCAACACCTGCTTTCTTTGGGATTGGAATTATGACACTGTTCTTGAGGTATGAAGCAATTTCTCCTGCCTCATACATCTTGCTCACCAAATGGTACAGTTTTGTCAGGACTGGCTCTCCCAAGGCCGTCAGTAGTTCTAATGGAATGTTGTCTACTCCCGGGGCCTTGTTTCGACTCAGGTCTTTCAGTGCTCTGTCAAACTCTTCACGCAGTATCGTATCTCCCATTTCATCTTCATCTACATCCTCTTCCATTTCCATAATATTGTCCTCAAGTACATCGCCCTTGTATAGACCCTCTATATACTCCTTCCACCTTTCTGCTTTCCCTTCTTTGCTTAGAACTGGGTTTCCGTCTGAGCTCTTAATATTCATACAAGTGGTTCTCTTTTCTCCAAAGGTCTCTTTAATTTTCCTGTAGGCAGTATCTTTGTTACCCCTAGTGAGATAAGCCTCTACATCCTTACATGTATCCTCTAGCCATCTCTGCTTAGCCATTTTGCACTTCATGTCGATCTCATTTTTGAGACGTTTGTATTTCTTTTTGCCTGCTTCATATACGGCATTTTTATATTTTCTCCTTTCATCAATTAAATTCAATATTTCTTCCGTTATCCAAGGATTTCTACTAGCTCTCGTCTTTTTACCTACTTGATCCTCCGCTGCCTTCATTACTTCACCCCTCAAACCTACCCATTCTTCTTCTGCTGTATTTCTTTCCCCCATTCCTGCCATTTGTTCTCTTACGCTCTCTCTGAAATTCAGTACAACCTCTGCTTTAGTCAGTTTATCCAGGTCCCATCACCTTAAATTCCCACCTTTTTGCAGTTTCTTCAGTTTTAATCTGCAGTTCATAAACAATAGATTGTGATCAGAGTCCACATCGCCCCCAGGAAACAATTTAAAACCTGGTTCCTAAATCTCTGTCTTACCATTATATATTCTATCTGAAATCTGTCAGTATCTCCAGGCTTCTTCCATGTATACAATCTTCTTTTATGATTCTTGAACCAAGTGTTAGCTATGATTAAGTTGTACTCTGTACAAAATTCTACCAGGCGGCTTTCTCTTTCATTTCTTAGCCCCAATCCATATTCACCTACTATGTTTCCTTCTCTCCCTTTTCCTACTACCGAATTCCAGTCACCCATGACTATTAAATTTTCGTCTCCCTTCACTATCTGAATAATTTCTTTTATTTCGTCATACATTCCTTCAATTTCTTTGTCATCTGCAGAGCTAGTTGGCCTATAAACTTGTATTACTGTAGTAGGCGTGGGCTTCGTGTCTATCTTGGCCACAATAATGCTTTCGCTATGCTGTTGTAGTAGCTTACCCGCATTCCTATTTTTTTATTCATTATTAAACCTACTCCTGCATTACCCCTATTCGACTTTGTATTTTTAACCCTGTATTCGCCTGACCAAAAGTGTTGTTCCTCCTGCCACCTAACGTCACTAATTCCCTCTATATCTAACTTTAACATATTCATTTCCCTTTTTAAATTTTCTAACCTACCTACCCGATTAAGGGATCTGACATTCCACGCTCCGATCCGTAGAACGCCAGTTTCCTTCTCCTGATAATGACGTCCCCTAGAGTAGTCCCCTCTCGGAGATCCGAATGGGGTACTATTTTACCTCCGGAGTATTTTACCGAAGAGGATGCCATCATCATTAACCATACAGTAAAGCTGCATGCCCTCGGGAAAAATTACGGCTGTAGTTTTCCCTTGCTTTCAACCGTTCGCAGTACCAGCACAGCAAGGCTGTTTTGGTTAGTGTTACAAGGACAGATCAGTCAATCATCCAGACTGTTGCCCTTGCAACTACTGAAAAGGCTGCTGCCCCTCTTCAGGAACCACGCGTTTGTCTGACCTCTCAACAGATACCCCTCCGTTGTGGTTGCACCTACGGTACGGCTATCTGTATCGCTGAGGCACGCAAGCCTCCCCACCAACAGCAAGGTCCATGGTTCATTGATAATTAACTTTTTTACCAACTCCGCGACTAAGAGAATATAAAATTTCTTGGCATATAAACACTGTGTCGGACAGAGACTTGAACTCGGATCTTTGCCTTTCGCGGGCAAGTGCTCTACCCACTGGGCTACTCGAGCACGACTCCAAACCACCCAGGAAGTTTCATGTCAGCACACACTGCGCTGCAGAGTGAAAGTTTCATTCAAGATAATATAGCTGCTGAATAGTTCATAGCAATTTCAGTCTCATTAATTATAATAGGAACCCCACTCGTACCATTACAGTTTTGGATAGGAGTTCAATTTACCCTCGATATTTTGGTGAAATTTCCTGTTTATCAGTGATGGCTGGCATAAAACGTCGTCCGAATCATACTGAATGCTTTCTCACGAAATTGTTTGAGACATTTAGATCAAGAGACCTCACGCAGTGTAAATGGTTTCAAAAACATACTTGATCCCTTAGCAACAAGTACACTTGAAGAAACAGGGAGCGTTATAATGGATAAAGGGTTTAGTGACAGAAGGGTTGTTGTAGCGAGATATAATGCTATTACTTCTAAATCCACCAAAAACAAACGCAATATATATTTATTTAAGAAAGCAGATTTAAAAATTCGCTTGATACCTTCTCCACTCCCTCCGATCTGACTGCAAGCATACATCAGATGTGGTTAGGATTCAAAGAAGCAGCATCGACAGCAACTGAGAGATACAGTGAAGCTCCAAAGAAACAGGTGTATTCATGTGTATCAAATACAGAGTCATGTAAGTAGGAGAATACGGCGTTGCGTTCCGCAACACCTATATAAGGAAACAAATGTATGGTGCAATTGTTAGATCGATTACTGATCTAAGTGCATTTGAACGTAGTGTTATAGTCGGCGCACGAGCGATGGGACACAGCATCTCCGAGGGGGCGATGAAATAGGGATTTTCCCGTACGACCATTTCACGAATGTACCATGAATATCAGGAATCAGTAAAACATCGAATCTCCGTCTTCGCTGCGACTGCAAAAAGATCCTGCAAGAACGGGACCACCGACGACTGAAGAGAGACGTTCAACGTGACAGAAGTGCAACCCTTCCGAAAATTGCTGCAGATTTCAATTCTGGGCCATCAACGAGCGTCAGCATGCGAACCTTTCAACGAAAAATAATCGATATGGGCTTTCGCAGTCGAAGGCCCACTCATGTACGCTTGATGACTGCACGACACAAAGCTATACACCTCGCCTGGGCCTGTCAACACCGGCGTTTGACAGTTGATGATTGGAAACATGTTGGCTGGTCGGACGGTTCTCGTTTCAAATTGTATCGTGCGGCAGGACGTGTACGGGTATGTATACAACCTCATGAATCTATGGACCCTGCATGTCAGCAGGGGACGGTTCAAGCTGGTGGAGACTCTGTAATGGTGTTGGGAGTGTGCAGCTGGAGTAATATAGGCCTCCTGATATGTCTCTGACAGGTAACGCGTACGTAACCATGCTGTCTAATCACGTGCATCCATTCATGTCCATTGTTAATTCCGACGGACATGGTCAATTCTAGCAGAACAATGTGACACTTCATACGTCCAGAGTCGCTTCAGAGTGGCTCCCGGAACACTCTTCCCAGTTTAAACACTTCCACTGGCCAGCAAACTCGCCAGACATGCACATTATTGAGTGCATCTGGGGTCCCTTACAACGTGCTATTCAGAAGAGATCTCCAACAACTCGTGCTCTTGTGGCTTTACGGACAGGATTTATGATGTCAGTTCCCTCCAGCTCTTCTTCAGACATTGGTCGAGTCCATGCAACATCGTATTGCGCCACTTCTGGGTGGTCGCGGGGGCACTACATGATATTAGGTAGGTGTACCAGCTTCCTTGGCTCTTCAGTGCATATATCAAATAAATTAATGAGAGACAATACTGATGCGCAATGACACAAAAAAAGGTCAGAAGACCGTTGCAAAAGCAATGAAAACAGCACGTCAAAATTAAACGAACCTTTAATTCCTTAATACTGGCGAAATCTTACACATGCTCAAAATTTAACGAGCCAGTTGCTCGACCACCATTGACCAGACGTTTTCAATTGGTGAGAGATCTGGAGAATGTGCTGGCCAGGGCAGCAGTCGAACATTTCCTGTATCCAGAAAGGTCCGTACAGGACCTGCAACGTGCGGTCGTGCATTATCCTGCTGAAATGTAGGGTTTCGCCGGGATCGAATGAAGGGTAGAGCCACGGGTCGTAACACATCTGAAATGTAACGTCCACTGTTCAAAGTGCCGTCAATGCGAACAAGAGGTGACCGAGACGTGTAACCAATGCCACCCCATACCATCATGCCGGGTGATACACCAGTATGGCGATGACGAATATACGCTGCCAATGTGCGTTCACTGCGATGTCGCCAAACACGGCTGCGACCATCAAGATGCTGTAAACAGAACCTGGATTCATCTGAAAAAATGACGTTTTGCCATTCGTGCACCCAAGTTCGTCGTTGAGTACACCATCGCAGGCGCTCCTGTCTGTGTTGCCGCGTCAAGGTTAACTGCAGCCATGGTCTCCGAGCTGATAGTCCACGCTGCTGCAAACGTCGTCGAACCGTTCGTGCAGACGGTTGTTGTCTTGCAAACGTCCCCATCTGTTGACTCAGGGATCGAGACGTGGCTGCACGATCCGTTACAGCCATGCGGAAAAGATGCCTGTCATTTCGACTGCTAGTGATACGAGGCCGTTGGGATCCAGCACGGCATTCCGTATTACCCTCCTGAACCCACCGATTCCATATTCTGCTAACAGTCATTGGATCTCAACCAACGCGAGCAGAAATGTCGCGATGCGATAAACCGCAATCGTGGTAGGCTACAATCCGACCTTTATCAAAATCGGGAACGGAATGGTACGCATTTATCCTCCTTACACGAGGCATCATGACAACGTTTCACCAGGCAACACCGGTCAACTGCTGTTTGAGTATGAGAAATCGGTTAGAAACCTTCCTCATGTCAGCGCATTGTAGGTGTCACCACCGGCGCCAGCCTTGTGTGAATGCTCTGAAAAGCTAATCATTTGCATATCACAGCAGCTTCTTCCTGTCGGTTAAATTTCGCGTCTGTAGCACGTCATCTTCGTGGTGTAGCAATTTTGATGGCCAGGAGTGTTTATAACTTAGAAGTAGATACTCACGGCATAGTGAAGCAGTTTAAGTCACTAAAGCCCAGGCCAGACTACATACCGGTCAGGTTCCTTTCAGAGTACGTTGCTACAATATCTCCATACTTAGCAACCATATACAACCGCTTGCTCATGTGTAGATCCGTACTCAAAGACGAGATAGCTTTAGAAGTCACACCCATACCCTCGAAAGGTAATAGTATTAAACCCATATCACTAACGTCGATATGCAGTAAGATTTTGGAACGTATACTGTGTTCGGGCATCACGAAATATCTCTAAGAGAACGATTTATTGACCACCTGCCAACACGGGTTCAGGAAATATTGCTAAATCCTGGTGTCAAGGAGGCAGGAATAGGTTACGATTGTGAACAGGGCCGTAATCAGTTACTATTGGTTCCCTTTTGCAATTAGACACATTTATTTATTTTAAAACGGTAATTCCAGACTCAGCCATAAACAAGAATATCACACGTTACTAAGAAAGGAATAAAACCTGTGTAATTAATAGTGCTTTTAATGCTTTACAATTTACCAAATGAGCATAAAATACAGACACAGCAAATAATGTTTTAAAAACAAACCAGTGTAAACCCAGTTAGAATTTTAAGGCAAGTAACCAAAGTCACAGATGAAGGCCTTGAAACTCGTATGTATTCATTACCAGCGATGGCGAGGCATGACAGAATCTCTGACCAGAGAGTTATTTATCGTTGCTAGTCTGCGCTTGACCGCGCGAGACGACAGTGCTAGTCAGTTGCGTGTAGCGAGTCGGCAGGAACAGTAGTAGTGTGTAGCGAGTCGGCAGTAGAAGTCTGTCTGGGCTAGTGTGCGCGAGTCTGCAGTAGTAGTCAGTCGACAGTAGTAGCGAGTGGACGGTTGTACTGAGCAGGCGTCGGCATGCGTCGACGGCGTGTTCTTCTTGCGACTCTGGTCAGGATTGTGGTGGACGATGAGTATTGTTGTAGAAGGTAATGAATCAGCATTGCGCACATCTAGTAATTTATGTTAATTGTAATCAATTTGTTCAAAAAATGCCCCAATAATAATTTTTTTTATAAAGTAACACTTTTAAAGAAAAACATTCATTTCAATTTAAAGAATATTTCCTATGCATTTCCTCCAAGAATCAAAATCAAATATACGCCAGCATTGCACGAAGCTGTGTCGATAAATAAGAGCAGATATAGTTGCAGTTTGTTGAGGTAAGAATTTTGCTTTTGTTATTCAGAATACAGGGCCGAACGTCAGCGCTGCCGTCCTTATAAAATTTTTCAGGTATTATTATTTCTGTTACGAGGTTACATTTCATTCATGGTTCATTATTTAATTAATATTATTGTTGTTGGTTTATGGTCAATTTTCATTCCCCAATTTTTGCATTTTCATTTAACAATATTTCGTAAGGAAAGGTTACATTTGCCTCATTATCATTGTCTTATATTTCTGCTGGGAGGTTACAGCCTTTAACTGAAAGGACGGCAATTATAAAAGAATTAGAAAAACACACTGTAAAACAGCAATGCAGTACCAAAGGACGGGCAACTGATTCCCAAAAGGGTGAAACAAAATGATGGTAAACTTGTTAGCACAATCATTTAAACCTGCTGTAACACCAAGAATGGCAATTACATAAAAATTTAGAAACATACAATAAAACAGCAAATACAATAATAAAACACAAGGGCCAGTTACGGATGGTGCACCAGGAATCGACCTCTGAGTAGGTCCGGCAAAAAAACACGTTCGCCAGCGATGAGATAAGGTGGTAACTTAGACTGTTGGCAGTCTAACGAATGACTAATGATAATCATGCAAAGGGTACCTGACGTCCAATAAACCAAATGCAAAGATGTAAAAATACGCCAAAGCCGGACAGGGGGGTCTGGACTCTTTCCGCCGAATACTGTGCTTACAGCGCACGGAACGAGAAAGGAATCATTACCACCAGAGTAGAAGAATCGCCAACCAACCTACAATCAAGGAAGCCGTCAAAAATACACGCCTCACTGGACAGCAGCCACAAGGCGAAGAAACGTACACTACCCTAGGGCAGGTAACTGGGGCGTTAGCGACCACGAAGCCGGAAAAATACCACTGGTTGAACTTAACAAATAGTGACAAACGAAATAAATAGTAACTAGAAGTCCAGGACACGACCCGGAAGAACAACGACGTCGCCCCAAAGATAGGGCCACAGTTACTACATATCGATAACCGCCGCTGTTGCCACCAGCTGACAGGCAACGGTTGCAAACCCAAGTGGAGCCAGTGAACACGAGAAGAAGACAAACAATTGCAACCATGTCAACTAAACGATACGGTCTGGCCTGCAACAGAGGACGGAAACCTACAAACAGTACCAACGCTAGCAGCGGCACAGCTCAATTGTTCTTTTGAAACACAGCTAGTTATTTATTGTCATGAAGTAATGAGTGTTACCGACATGGGATGTCAAATTGATACCATGTTTTTAGATTTTCAGAAAGTTTCGACATTGTTCCTCACAAGCGACTTAATATGAAACTGCATGCGTATGGAGTGTCGTCTCATTTTACGACTGGATTTGTGATTGCCTGTCAGAAAGATCACAGTTCGTAATAAATGACGGACACTAATGCTGTGAAGTAGAAGTAACATCTGGCGTTACCAAAGGAAGTGTTATAGCCACTCTGCTGTTCCTGATCTACGTAAATGACTGTTTTGCAGATGATGCTTTAATTTATTGTTTTGGAAAGTCATCAGATGATCAGAACCAACTGTAAAATGATTTGGACAAGATATATGTATGGTGCGAAAAGTGGCAGTTAACTGTAAATGATGAAAAGGGTAAACTCATACACATGAGTACGAAAAGCAATCTCTAATTTTCGGTTAGGCGATAAATCACACAAATCTAAAGGCTATTAGGTCTACTAAATACTTAGGGATTACAAAGACAAATAACTTGAGTCAGAACCATCACATAGATAATGTCCTGGGGAAAGCGAAGGTGCGATTTATTGGCAAAACACTTACAAAATGCAACATTTCTACATAAGAGACGGGTTCACTGCGCTTGTCCAGCCACTTCTGAAGCATTGTTGCGCGGTGTGGGGCCTCTTAAATTTACTTATGTGCTGTAGAATGATGGTAACCAAATTAATGTTCTTTTCTTACACTGAATCAAAGATTAATTTACGTGTTACTGAAAAGATTGATATGAAGATCTTAGTACCATAAACAGAAACGTTTGTGATTATACAAATTTTTAACTTTATCAAATTTTACAGTAATAATTCGTTAATTCGTTCAGCAAGTAAACATTGGTATGTCAACGGTAAGCCATGTTAAGTTGGTTTGTTGTCAGTTTGCAAGTAAAGAGAATGAGGCAGACATTGACTTAATTTTAAGGAAAATGTTTAGATAGAATTAACGTTTTTAAAAATATGTCGTTACTTTAGAAACATGTGAAAGCAATGAGTTATCTGAATAAATAAATTACAATGGATATACTTGAAATATCTCATAACCTTGCTACGGCATTTCGAGAAACAAGCACCTGCTCTCTAGCACTGTGTACAGTCTACGTCTTCGCATAAAAGCTTGGTAACACTTATGCCATGATGTAGGACCGTCGTTAAAATACTGTTAGAGCCTTAGAACAACCGCGTAATAGGTTTGGCTGCTAGGGTAAGCACAGTTTACGATGGCTTGCGTTAAAAGTACAATTAAAGAAAGCCAAGACGTAAAAATGGGTCCACAGCAAGATGTGAATTAAAATTATAATTGCTAAGCACAATGGAGGAATTTATCGTTACAATCACTGCTCAAGACATATGAGGGACAGGATTTAGAGTGTAAAAACTGTAGAGAAAGAAGAGATAGGAATACATACAGCAAATAATTGAGGATATAGGTGTAATTGTTATTTTGATGTGAAAAGCTTGGCACAGTAGAGGAATTCGTGGCGGGCCATATCAAACCAGTCAGAAGACTGAAGACTCAAAAAAATAAAAAAAATAAAAAAAAATCATAGAAGAACAACATGTTGCTCAACTCCACTGGAAACATACTCTCCAGAATTTCAACAGTACACAGCTCCACGATGCAAGATGCAAGAGAACTCTACACCTTCATCTACGTCTACATCTACATGATTACTCAACGAGTGACAGTCAGATGCCAGTTAGTGGTTTTAGTGAATCACTTTCAAGCTATTTCTCTACCGTTCTACATCTGAACAGTGCGTGGGAAAAGCGAACACTTAAGTCTTTCAGTTCGACTACTGATTTATTCTATAATGATCTTCATTTATTACCATTTAGGTGGGAGACAACTAAACGTTTGCACGCTCTCGGATGAACCATGGTAATTGAAATTCCATGAGAATATCCTGCTGCAACGAAAAACGCGTTTGCTTTAATGACTGCCGGCCCAGTTCACGTATCACTCCGTGGCACTCTCTGCCCTGTTCGCGATAACACAAAACGAGCTGCCCTTGTTTGAACTTTTTCGATGTCATTCGTCAGTCCTATAACAAAAGATCCGCTTAACATATCCGACACTATCCCCGCGCGTAAATTCATACTCACACAACATAAGGGACACAACAGCGTTTACTTGGTTCAATGATTACACTCCTGGAAATGACAAAAAGAACACATTGACACCGGTGTGTCAGACCCACCATACTTGCTCCGGACACTGCGAGAGGGCTGTACAAGCAATGATCACACGCACGGCACAGCGGACACACCAGGAACCGCGGTGATGGCCGTCGAATGGCGCTAGCTGCGCAGCATTTGTGCACCGCCGGCGTCAGTGTCAGCCAGTTTGCCGTGGCATACGGAGCTCCATCGCAGTCTTTAACACTGGTAGCATGCCGCGACAGCGTGGACGTGAACCGTATGTGCAGTTGACGGACTTTGAGCGAGGGCGTATAGTGGGCATGCGGGAGGCCGGGTGGACGTACCGCCGAATTGCTCAACACGTGGGGCGTGAGGTCTCCACAGTACATCGATGTTGTCGCCAGTGGTCGGCGGAAGGTGCACGTGCCCGTCGACCTGGGACCGGACCGCAGCGACGCACGGATGCACGCCAAGACCGTAGGATCCTACGCAGTGCCGTAGGGGACCGCACCGCCACTTCCCAGCAAATTAGGGACACTGTTGCTCCTGGGGTATCGGCGAGGACCATTCGCAACCGTCTCCATGAAGCTGGGCTACGATCCCGCACACCGTTAGGCCGTCTTCCGCTCACGCCCCAACATCGTGCAGCCCGCCTCCAGTGGTGTCGCGACAGGCGTGAATGGAGGGACGAATGGAGACGTGTCGTCTTCAGCGATGAGAGTCGCTTCTGCCTTGGTGCCAATGATGGTCGTATGCGTGTTTGGCGCCGTGCAGGTGAGCGCCACAATCAGGACTGCATACGACCGAGGCACACAGGGCCAACACCCGGCATCATGGTGTGGGGAGCGATCTCCTACACTGGCCGTACACTACTGGTGATCGTCGAGGGGACACTGAATAGTGCACGGTACATCCAAACCGTCATCGAACCCATCGTTCTACCATTCCTAGACCGGCAAGGGAACTTGCTGTTCCAACAGGACAATGCACGTCCGCATGTATCCCGTGCCACCCAACGTGCTCTAGAAGGTGTAAGTCAACTACCCTGGCCAGCAAGATCTCCGGATCTGTCCCCCATTGAGCATGTTTGGGACTGGATGAAGCGTCGTCTCACGCGGTCTGCACGTCCAGCACGAGCGCTGGTCCAACTGAGGCGCCGCCTGGTGGAAATGGCATGGCAAGCCGTTCCACAGGACTACATCCAGCATCTCTACGATCGTCTCCATGGGAGAATAGCAGCCTGCATTGCTGCGAAAGGTGGATATACACTGTACTAGTGCCGACATTGTGCATGCTCTGTCGCCTGTGTCTATGTGCCTGTGGTTCTGTCAGTGTGATCATGTGATGTATCTGACCCCAGGAACGTGTCAATAAAGTTTCCCCTTCCTGGGACAATGAATTCACGGTGTTCTTATTTCAATTTCCAGGAGTGTATTTACATTTACCTGATCAGCAAAAACTTTCGAGAACACGAATTTCAGAAATATATTCAAAATCATTATACACCAAGGTGACGAATGTCATTGGAAAGAGATATGCACGTATACAGACGGTGGTGGTATCGCATACGCAAGGTATAAAAAGGCAACGCATTGGCGGACCTGTCATTTGTAAACAGATGACTCATTTGGAAAGATTTCAGATAATATTATGGCCGCTCTACGGGAATTAACAGATTCTGAATATGGAACAGTATTTGGCGGTAGACGCACGGGACATTCAATTTCTGAGATCGTTACGGAATTCAATATTCCGAAATTTGCAGTCTTAGAAGTACAGGGTGATTCAAAAAGAATACCACAATGTTAGGAATTTAAAACTCTGCAACGACAAAAGACAGAGCTAAGCACTATCTGTCGGTGAATTAAGGGAGCTATAAAGTTTCATTTAGTTGTACATTTGTTCGCTTGAGGCGCTGTTGACTAGGCGTCAGCGTCAGTTGATGCTAAGATGGCGACCGCTCAACAGAAAGCTTTTTGTGTTATTGAGTACGGCAGAAGTGAATCGACGACAGTTGTTCAGCGTGCATTTCGAACGAAGTGTGGTGTTAAACCTCCTGATAGGTGGTGTATTAAACGTTGGTATAAACAGTTTACGGAGAATGGGTGTTTGTGCAAAGGGAAAAGTTCTGGACGGCCGAGAACGAGTGATGAAAATGTAGCACGCATCCAGCAAGCATTTGTTCGCAGCCCAGGAAAATCGACTCGCAAAGCTAGCAGAGAGCTGCAAATTCCACAATCAACTGTATGGAGAGTCCTACGAAAAAGGTTAGTTATGAAACCCTATCGTCTGAAATTGGTTCAAGCACTGTCTGCAGCTGATAAGATTAAAAGAATCGATTTCTGTGATTTTATCCTTGCTCAAATGGAAACAGATGAATCTTTCGTTTCAAAGATTGTGTTTAGTGATGAAGCAACTTTCCACACTAACGGGAAAGTCAACCGTCACAATGTCTGTATATGGGGCACTGAGAATCCGCGGGAAACAACTTAGTATGAACGTGACTCGCCTAAGGTGAACGTTTTCTGTGCCATTTCAGCCAATAAAGTTTTTGGTCCCTTTTTTTCGAAGGTGCTACTGTAACTGGACTACAGTATCTGGAGATGTTAGAGAATTGACTGTTCCCTCAGCTCGAACAAGCTCGAACAAGAAGCACAACAATTCATATGTCAGTAGGATGGAGCGCCACCACATTGGCACTTATCTGTCCTTAACTACCTGAACGTCAACTACCCGAGGCGATGGATCGGCCGCCAGGCAGCCCGTGACAGAGCACTTCATCACTGGCCTCCAAGAAGCCCTGATCTTACCCCCTGCGATTTTTTCTTATAGGGGTATGTTAAGGATATGGTGTTCCGGCCACCTCTCCCAGCCACCATTGATGATTTGAAACGAGAAATAACAGCAGATATCCAAACTGTTACGCCTGATATGCTACAGAGAGTGTGGAACGAGATGAAGTATCGGGTTGATATTGCTCGAGTGTCTGGAGGGGGCCATATTGAACATCTCTGAACTTGTTTTTGAGCGAAAAAAACCTTTTTAAATACTCTTTGTAATGATGTATAACAGAAGGTTATATTATGTTTCTTTCATTAAATACACATTTTTAAAGTTGTGGTATTCTTTTTGAATCACTCTGTATTCCGAGGATGCTAAATGTTAGACATTACCTCTCAACATGGGCAACATAGTGGCTGTTAACCGTCACTTAAAGGAAGGGAGAAGCGGTGTTTGCGTTGAGTTGTCAGTACTGACAAACCACACTGCGAGAAATAACCGCAGAAAACAATGCGAGACGTAAGACAAACGTATTCTTTACGGCAGTGCAGTGAAGTTTGGTGTTAATGTGTAATGGGGACAGACGACCGACGCGAGAGCCTTGGCTAACACCACGACGTCGCCTGCAGCGCGTCTCCTATTCTTGTGATCATATCAGTTGGATCTTAGGCGACTTGAATACCGTGATCTGGTCAGATGAGTTCCGATTTCGGTTGGTAAGAGTTGACGGTAGGGTTCGAGTGTGGCAAAGGTCCCACCAAGCCGCGAACTAAGGTTGTCAACAAGGTACTGTGCAAATTGATGGCGACTCCATTATGGCTTGGGCTGTGTTTACATGCCCCTTTAGTCCTACTGAACCGATCATCGATGTGAAGTAGTTGTTGTTGTTGTTTTGGTCTTCAGTCCTGAGACTGGTTTGATGCAGCTCTCCATGCTACTCTATCCTGTGCAAGCTTCTTCATCTCCCAGTACCTACTGCAAGCTACATCCTTCTGAATCTGCATAGTGTATTCATCTCTTGGTCTCCCCCTATGATTTTTACCCTCCACGCTGCCCTCCAATACTAAATTGGTGATCCCTTGATGCCTCAGAACATGTCCTACCAACCGATCCCTTCTTCTGGTCAAGTTGTGCCACAAACTTCTCTTCTCCCCAATCCTATTCAATACTTCCTCATTAGTTATGTGATCTACCCCTTCTAATCTTCAGCATTCTTCTGTAGCACCACATTTCAAAAGCTTCTATTCTCTTCTTGTCCAAACTATTTACCGTCCATGTTTCACTTCCATACATGGCTACACTCCATACAAATACTTTCAGAAATAACTTCCTGACACTTAAATCTATACTCGATGTTAACAAATTTCTCTTCTTCAGAAACGCTTTCCTTGCCATTGCCAGTCTACATTTTATATCCTCTCTACTTCGTCCATAATCAGTTATTTTGCTCCCCAAATAGCAAAACTCCTTTACTACTTTAAGTGTCTCATTTCCTAATCTAACACCCTCAGCATCACCCGACTTAACTCGACTACATTCCATTATCCTCGTTTTGCTTTTGTTGATGTTCATCTTATATCCTCCCTTCAAGACACCATCCATTCCGTTCAACTGCTCTTCCAAGTCCTTTGCTGTCTCTGCCAGAATTACAATGTCATCGGCGAACCTCAAAGTTTTTATTTCTTCTCCATGGATTTTAATACCTACTCCAAATTTTTCTTTTGTTTCCTTTACTGCTTGCTCAATATAGAGATTGAATAACATCGGGGAGAGGCTACAACCCTGTCTTACTCCCTTCCCAACCACTGATTCCCTTTCATGTCCCTGAACTCTTATAACTGCCATCTGGTTTCTGTACAAGTTGTAAATAGCCTTTCGCTCTCTGTATTTTACCCCTGCCACCTTTACAATTTGAGAGAGAGTATTCCAATCAACATTGTCAAAAGCTTTCTCTAAGTCTACAAATGCTAGAAACGTAGGTTTGCCTCTCCTTAATCTTTCTTCTAAGATAAGTCGTAAGGTCAGTATTGCCTCACGTGTTCCAGTATTTCTACGGAATCCAAACTGATCTTCCCCGAGGTCGGCTTCTACTAGTTTTTCCATTCGTCTGTAAAGAATTCGTGTTAGTAGTTCGGCTAATTCGAGACCGTCTGGAGCCATTCATGGACTTCATGTTCCCAACCAACGATCGAATTTTCATGGATGCAAATGTAATGCGTCAGCGGGTCATAACTGTTCGGGATTGGTTTGAAGAACATTCTGGACAAAATCCTGCGCTGTAACATTTTCGCAGCTATGGACGCATATAGAGGCAGCGTGGCTCGTTGTTCCTGCAGCGGACTTCCTACGATTTGTTGAGTCCATGTCACGCCGAATTGCTGCACTTCGCCATGTAAAAGGACTGAATGTTAGGAGGCATCCCATGACTTTTGTCAGCTCCGTGTATGAGTCATAGTTATACATATTATCCTCCAGTTTGTAGAAATACACATTTTCCTCTACACCTTCATCTATATTTACATCTACATTATTACACTGTGGGTGACAGTTAGGTGCCACTTTCAAGGTGTTTGTCAGCCGTTCGACACCTGAACAGCGCGTGGGAAAACGAACACTTAAGTCTTTCAACGCGACTAGTGATTTAGTTTATAATAATGATCATTTCTCTCTTCGTAGGCGTGCGTGCCACTACTACTGCAGGTACGTTTTTTCCACTGACTATTGTTTACATGCACACATCCTCGCAAAGTTTCCATTAGTGAGCATCTGAAATTAGAGAAAGAGCTGCCATTTCTTGCTTTATCAAAGAATTATCGGTTAGTATGAATAACGAACATCACATGGCACGTTTCACAAGCAATAAAGTGCCCTTTATCTTTGTTTATATTATGTGATGGGGACAACCATGGTTACAAATTTCATTAGTTTCTTTTTCTATGTTCAAGGGGACATACGCCGTTTGCTACATGCTTCTCAGATAATAAGAATCATTGCTGCTAATTTCAGAAAGAGGGAAGGAAGGAAGACTGAGTTTAAAGTCCTTTATACTTCATTAGAGACGGGGCATATCCTCGGATTGTGACAAGGATGGGGAAGGAATTCGTCCGGCATTTGCCTGTAGCAATTTAAGAAAATCACATACAACTTGAACCCGCATGGCAAAACTCGGGCTTGAACCGCCGTCCGCTACTGATTACACTACTGACTACACTGATGTCCGTCGTCATGTCACTTTCACTCCTAAAAAGCACAGTCCTTTTTAGCTCAATCTGATGATGATCATTACAGCCGGAACCGATAATTGAACTGAATAAATTTACGATTAGAGACTTTGGTTTCCACGTATTCGCTTTAATAATTTGCATATTTTCTGACACTGCGCAGTACTTTTCTAATGACGTCACATCACTGTATACAATTACACTGAAGAGCCAAAAAAACTGGTACAACTCCATAAATTCCTGTACGGCTCACGCGAGCACACAGAAGTGCCGGAGTAAGACGTGGTATGGACTCGACTAATGTATGAGCTAGTGCTGGACGAAATAGACACCATGAATCCTGCAGGGTTGGCCTTAAATCGGTAAGAGTACGAGGGGATGCGGATCTCTTCTGAACAGCACGTTGCAGGACATCCCAGATATGCTCAACAGTGTTCATGTCTCGGACGTTTGGCGGCCAGCGGAAGTCCTTACATTCAGAAGAGTGTTACTGGAGCCATCTGTAGCAATTCTGGACGTGTGGGGTGTCGCATTCTACTGCTGGAGTTGCCCAAGTCTGTCGGAATGCGCAATGGACATGAATGGATGTAGGTGAACAGGCAGAATGCTTACGTACGTGTCACCTGTCATATTACTACAACTGCAACCCGTCCCCGCCCCCCCCCCCCCCTTCCCCCACACATACATACAATTTGAAACGAGGCTCGTCCAATTAGGCAACACGTTTCCAGTCATCATTAGTCCAATGTCGGTGTTGATCGGACCAGGAGAGACGTAAAGTGTTGTGCAGTTATCAAGGCTACAAGAGTGGCCCTTCCGCTCCGAAAACCCATATCAATGATGTCTCGTTGAATGGTTCGCACGCTGACACTTGCTGATGGCCCGACACAGAAATCTGCAACAATTTGCGGAAGAGTTGCTCTTCTGTCACGTTGAACGATTCTATGATGTTACTTAAAATCCGTGTTGATTGCAAATTTTTTTGTTTTATTCATATGACCAGTTTCGGTTCATTCAGAACCATCTTCAGATCTGATATATCAGTTACAGGAGTAACCCGTCCAGATCCAGCAACTTTCACATGCTACGTGGAATATGATGTGACGTAGCATGTGAAAGTTGCTGGATCTGGACGGGTTACTCCTGTAACTGAAATATAAGATCTGAAGATGGTTCTGAATGAACCGAAACCGGTCATATGAATAAAACAAAAATTTTGCAATCAAGACGGATTTTAAGTAACATTATAAAATCACTGATTGCTGTTATCCCATAAGACATTATGTCAATTTTTGCAAAATTCAACGATTCCCTTCAGTCGTCGTTGGTCCCGTTCTCGGAGGATCTTTTTCCGGCTGCAGCGAAGACGGAGATTTGATGTTTTACCGTATTCCTGATATTCACGGTACACTCGTGAAATGGTCGCACGTAAAAATCCCCTCTCTATCGCTACCTCGGATATACTGTTTCTCATTCGCTTGCGAGCCGACTATGACACCACGTTCAAACTCACTTAAATATAGATACCCTGCCATTGTAGCAGTAGTAGCCTATCTAACATCTGTGCCAGACACTTGTTGTCTTATGCAGACGTTGCCGACCGCAGCACCGTATTCTGCCTGCTTACATATCTCTGTATTTGGATGGGCATGCCTTTACCAGTTCCTTTGGCGATTCAGTGTACATTGTATGTCAGTGAATTGAGAGAAGACTTGAAAAGTCTTTCTGTACTGGACTGTGGTGCTGGGACGTACTGTGTTCTAGTAAAAATCTTTATTAACCACCTTTCCTGTGAAGGAACTACGATATTTTAGTTACTGTATTTTACCCTCTAATGACGTTTTGCCATTCGTGCACCCAGGTTCGTCGTTGAGTACACCATCGCAGGCGCTCCTGTGCAGATGGTTGTCGTCTTGCAAACGTCCCCATCTGTTGACTCAGGGATCGAGGTGTGGCTGTACAATCCGTTACAGCCACGCGGATAAGATGGCTGTCATCTCGACTGCTAGTGATACGAGGCCGTTAGGATCCAGCACGGCGTACCATATCACGCTCCTGAACCCACCGATTCCATATTCTGCGAACAGTAATTGTATCTCGACCAACGCGAGCAGCAATGTCGCGATACGATAAACCGCAATCGCGATATGCTACAATCCGACCTTTATCAAAGTCGGACACCTGATGGTATGCATTTCTCCTCCTTAGACGAGGCATCACAACAACGTTTCACTAGGCAACGCCGGTCAACTGCTGTTTGTGTATGAGAAATTGGTTGGAAACTTTCCTCATGCCAGGACGTTATATGTGTCGCCATCGGCGCCAACATTGTTTGAATGCTCTAAAAAGCTAATCATTTGCATATCACAGCTTCTTCTTCCTGTTGGTTATATTTCGCGTCTGTAGCACGTCTGTGGGATAGCAATTTTAATGGCCAGTAGTATATATTGCACGCTTTTATGTACCAAAATTGGGCCTATTAAATGATAAAGAAGACCATTTTTTCTTCTGGTGTTGTACGTGCGAAAATCTCTATTACTATTAACTCACATTTACTCTTGATTTCAAATTTAATGCAAATGAAAATATAATGAGGCTGCAGTTAATTTTCACTATTGCGTGAAGAGATGTCTATTAGTTGTACTAGTGTGAATCTCACACATAATTCCCGATACTTTCTTTTGTGCTGTGATTACTTTTCATCTATATGAGCAGTTGCTCCAGATCATTGGACGATAAAACATCAGCGAACGAAAATATGCAGATTAACCTTCCAGCTTCAACAAAAATCAACAAAAGCTTTCCATCATCTCTGTATTTCGAAATTCAAGTCATAGGAAATTGGTTGCGAATCATGTACACATATTCATTTCTAACGAGTCCAGATAATCAGATCTAAAACCCAAACATTTGATTAACGACAAAACCTCTGTTGCCCACGGGAACTTCTTCACAGCACTCCTGAATGATGTCATTTCGTGGTGGAATGTCCCCTTGTTTAGATGTAGGCTTGGATCCGTCGCAGCCCACCGTCGAGAAGATTATTAAGCCACCTCACATCGGAGTTGCTCCAGTCTTCGATGGCGATTCTGCGTGAGTCTTGTAGGGTTTCAGTTCGATTTTATCAGTTCCACACACTTTCGACTGTGTTTATGTCCGGCAAATAGGCAGTACATTCCACTGTGGTGATCCCAGCGTGATGAAGGAACGTATTGAAGAGCACAGCACGATGAGCACTTGAGTTATCATTCATCAAGATCAATTTGTCACCAAAACGTTGGCGACACGGTGCCCTTATTGGTTGAAGAATCTCCCCCCTGTAACGCAGATCAGAGAAACTGCCCTCAACAACAACGAGAGTTGTATGGTGGCCTCAAGCAGTACCAACGCGGAATGTCCCTCCACTGCTGCACCATTGCACGTGTGGGACACAGTGCTGTAGTCTTTGGATACTATCAGGTTTTCACCAAATACGGCGCCAGCGGTTATCAGGGCAAGACTTTCACGCATAAACAACATCCGACGTCAGTCCTACGACGTCCATTCTGCATGATTTCTTACCAATCTGTAAAGAAGTCCATGGTGGTATTGTGTATGACGAGGTGCTGGCAGTTGTCGCCACGACTTGAGATTCGCGTTATGCAATCCTCTCCTGACAGTCTGATGCGGTACGTGAAGTCCAGTAGCCTTTTCGAGCTCCGAATTCAGTTCTGGAGCAATCAACCGACGGTTCTTTGGACTCAGAGTCATAGATACCGATCACGCTATGCTCCTGTCGAACGTGGACGACATGTGCGGTGTACGTTATCAGCACTACCCTTGAACTGGAGCTGATTGCATGTCCGCACCACATCGCCTTCTCTCCGGTGCACACGTCGAGCAAATTCGCTGACTGATAAGGTGTCCGCACGTAACACGATAATAAAGACCCTATCATTGGACAAGATAGTCCGTCTCGTGATGGATGTTTATCGTTCCACAGAGTTCTCTGAAACGTAGTTACTGGTACTTTACTATCAACTAAAATACTGCAATCTATTCCAGTGCGGCGCTCTACACGCAGGTAGTGTTCGTGGTAAATGTGCTTATGTTCACAAACAACGTCAAGGGTGACCTTCCGATCGGTACACAACAGTCACAATAGTAACACACATGCAGGGCATATAAGGGTGATACAACACTGAACATTGGCAATTATTACTCTGCCAAAATTAATTGTACCTAAATGTTCTGGTTAATGGACTATATTGTTTTTTCCACATTCATCAGTACGATCTAATACCTTAAACGTGCTATCGTGTCCTTAATATCTTCTTGGTGTACCAAATTAATAAGTGATGGGGCGAATTTTACAGTCCACAACTGGATGAGTTGTCTTTTTTCAGAGTTTAAAACTAGTCTGTTTGTGCCAAACAGGTGGAAAAATTTCACAAAATCATTATTTACTATTTTTTCTTTTGACGTTTCTTTGCTCTGCACAAACAACTGGGACATTACCGATCAGTCACGGTTCAGTTTGCGTCTACATCGTGTAACCCCGTAGGAAGAAATTCTTGGAAAAATGTACTGCAGTCGCGCTGACCATGGAACAATGCTAATGGCCACTCGGACAAAGTCTCAGAACTGAAAGTGACCTGCAGACATTCTGGTATAGTAGTTTTCACTAAGACAGGGAAGCGCCATCTTCGGTGAAGAATAGCACATCCGTTCTTCCGTTTGAGCAACGATTCTTACAGAGAAAAGCCTGTAACCTTAATTTCCTTTCTACTGTACGTCTCATTAAATTTTGTTCATGGCTGTCCAGAAAACACGAAGTCGTACAAAAAGATTTAATTCACAGACAGACAGCAAACTGTTTGAGCTACTGCAAGTAGCAGCCCGGAAACGAGACGTAATCAAGTCAGCTCTCCTTCGCAAGTTCACCCCGCACAGTAGTTATGGCCAACTATTGACAAGCCCTTTTCACGCATATAGCGGGTTGGATCTGACACCGTCCAGAAACCGGAACTTCGCTAAAAAGTCGCCAAGAATGTAGTTGCCTCGCAGTAGCTCCCACATCGGCGGCCAGTACGCGCAAACACTTTCCAGCAACGGACAATGTTCATTGCTATTTTTTACGGATGTCAGTTGTTGCTCTATAATACCAGCACAGACTTACAATGATAATGAGAGCAATGATATTGACATATAGATGCTATCGCTTAGTAAACAAGGCATGTGTAGATGGTATTTCCGAACAGATACACAATTCGATGAACAGCACACAAATGTCGGCTCGTAGTTCATGATAGTAGGCATCATCAGAGGCAAATGTAGACGCCGGCCTACCTCACCTCAGTCGTGGATGGTCCGCTGTGTGTGTGTGTGTGTGTGTGTGTGTGTGTGTGTGTGTGTGTGTGTAAAATAAAAAGCTCCCGGACATCTACAAGGGGCCGCCAAATGAAAACTGGACAGATGGGAAAAAATAAGAAAGCTGTTTATTATTTCAAATGTAAAAGCTATAACTGTTAAGACATTTATCCAATTTTAAGACAAGACGATAAGTGTCTTCATGGAAAAATGTTTGCGGTTGCCTACGAAACCATGATTGTCCGCAGGCGAGGACCTCTTCTTCCTCGAAAGCAAGTCGACGGTTAGAATGTCTGTCTGCGGGTCTCCTACAATTTGCAGATTGCATCAAAAGGGGTCATGACTAGTTGGAGGTTTGCTAGAGCTTCCCAACGAAAATTCTGCAGCGTAGTCGAAACAACTCAGGCAACGTGTGGATCCGCCGCTTTCTAAACTACCGCAGATTTCAAGCGATTTCTTGTAATAAATCTCCACGGTGCTCCATGGCCGCTGTCCGCATTTTCCTGTAGTCTGCCTGGTCATGGTTTAGCTATGGTTCGTCCTTCGCATTTTCACTTCACAATCACATTACTAACAGTCGGCTTCGGCTGGGTTTACATGGGTTTCATTGTCCCTAGTGGATTAGATAATCAAGCGACATCCAAGCACTAGTCCATGTTCGAAGTGAAGTTTCCTAGCAGACTCTTTCTGCTTTTACTTTCTCTCTACTGACAATACTTCCCACCTCTTTTTACAATCCACGTTTGCCTCTCGTGACGGCTTATGATCTATGACATAGGGTACGGTCCAACTGTTTTGCTGGAGAAATTGTTATCAAGAGAAAATAATTAAAAGTAAACGTCTTTACGAAATATTAATTTCGTCTATAGCAGCTGAATTAAATGTTCTCGAAATCTGGTGGGTGTAATTCAGTTTTTTCTAATTTATAAATGCTGACCAAAACTTATCTTCAATCCATTGCTCCGCTGCATTTGATGTATATTAAAAGTTTCTTAAGTGAGAAAGATACAGAGAACATCATGGATGTCAAGAGACGTGAAGGTGCAGTTAATTTTTCAGATTTACAATTTATTAGGTTCCAGAGTGCCGTTCAAGATCATACACCTCACTAGGCTTCCAACACTATTTATCGCTTGTTTTACATGCTGTTACAAACAGTTGGTGTATTGTTGCGTATTGTAACCTCGCTAATTAACATTTCAGAAGTTGGTGACAGTTACAGAAAAGTGTTTTATTCGGCGGTTATAACTGAAATTCATGGAATGTGATACAAAGACCATTACATATCTCTTATTTCCATTGAAAAACAGTTACAATGTTTAGAATAAACAATACTAATTAACTTCTCATGGTTGGGATTCACAGTCATATTATATTTCTTAAAAGACATTATACTCGCCGTTGACTGTATAAAATATTTATTGTTACTATTGCAATTTCGGCCTTTTGGCCATTTTCAAGTAACACTGCAAAGTTACATTTTGTCAGAATATAAAAATATCTGACGTCAAAATGCAGCCTCTTGACTGGGAGAGTCCCACAAGATCTGATGAGTACGACACTTATTACATCGTAATATGTTGTTAAATATGTACTGAACTGTCGATGTTACCATCGTTCTAATAATCTATCACACATACAGGATCAGGTGCACTGACAACATGTGGAGCTAAGTCCATTCTGTCAGAATGTAACAATAAATATTTTATACAGTCAACAGCGACTATAATGTCTTTTAATAAATACTAATTACATTTTTGTACCTGCAGTATCCCAGGCGTTTCTAATATGTTTCTTGTTTTAAATATGAGTACATCATTTTTTTAGCGAGAATACAATTTCAGTATATAATACACCAGCAAGAATAAACACTTTGTTTACGTTGTTAATATGGTCTCAATTTTTTATGGATTAGCGATCACGAATTTCGTCAGAAAACTATGCACTGTGTGGAGTTAAATGCCTTACTTGCTGACGACTGCTGCTGAACGCCATGTATTATTCCTAAGGCTCACTTTTGTGCACTGAAGCTCAATACTTTTTTCTGAGCGATGAGATCTCCCAGAGCATTATTTCTTAAGACAATAGTGAGTGGAGATTCACATTGACTTGTTTGATGCCAAGACTACAGATATTACGAATACCGGAAGAAGCGTAACTTAGTTCTTTGAGCCGGCCGAAGTGGCCGTGCGGTTAAAGGCGCTGCAGTCTGGAACCGCAAGACCGCTACGGTCGCAGGTTCGAATCCTGCCTCGGGCATGGATATTTGTGATGTCTGTAGGTTAGTTAGGTTTAACTAGTTCTAAGTTCTAGGGGACTAATGACCTCAGCAGGTGAGTCCCATAGTGCTCAGAGCCATTTGAACCACTTTTTTTTAATTCTTTGAGAAGCTTAGTAATATCCTTCTTCCTCTTCAATTTTTCATCAGTATGCACACACATAAATTTGGATAACTGTGCTCTACCTTTTGATTTCTGTTTATGTACTATACAAATTATTGGTACGAACCTGTGTGTCGCCCGTGTCGTACGTAATTGAATATAGTGTGATATCTCAAAAATTATGAAATGTCAATTTTATCTGAAACACTCAAAATTTTTTGCAAAAACATTAACAGTCGCTTTTGTTGCTTTCAGTCTAATGGAATCTGTTACAACATTAGTATCGTCTGCAAAAGGAACCAATTCTGCTAGTTGAATGTTAAGAGAAATATCATTCACATATGCAAGGATTAGGAGTGAACAAGAAATTGAGCCCATGGGGCCCCTGTGTGATTTCTTCCCAATTACATTAAACTTTTCCCTTTCATCATTGTTTACGTTATCCAGCACCAAATTTTACATTCTGCTTGTTAAGCACAATGGAAACCAGCTGTGGGCAGCCCCATCGTTCAATAAAACTTAAGCTTTCTAAGAGTATAACATAATTTACATAATCAAATGCCTTGCAAAGATTACAAAATCATCTGGTGAAGCTTTCTGGCAGGTTAAAATTGTGTGCCGGACCGAGACTCGAACTCAGGACCTTTGTCATTCACGGGCAAGTGCTCTACCATTTGAGCTACCCATGCACCACTCACGACCCGTCCTCAAGCACCAATTCTGCCAGTACCTCGTCTCCTACCTTCCAAACTTCACAGAAAATCTTCGGGGAAACTTGCCAAACTAGCACTCCTGGAAGAAAGGAATTTTCGGAGACATGGCTTAGCCACAGCCTGGGGCTTGTTTCCAGAATGATTGGTTGGTTGGTTGGTTGCTTGGGGAAGGAGACCAGACAGCGTGGTCATCGGTCTCATCGGATTAGGGAAGGATGGGGAAGGAAGTCGACCGTGCCCTTTCAGAGGAACCATCCCGGCATTTGCCTGGAATGATTTAGGGAAATCACGGAAAACCTAAATCAGGATGGCCGGACGCGGGATTGAACCGTCGTCCTCCCGAATGCGAGTCCAGTGTCGAACCACTGCGCAACTTCGCTCGGTTTTTCCAGAATGAGATTTTCACTCTGCAGCGGAGTGTGCTCTGATATGAAACATCCTGGTAGATTAAAACTGTGTGCCGGACCGAGATTCGAAGTCGGGAACCTTGCCTTTCGTGGGCAAATGCTCTACCTTCTGAAGTACCCTAGCTCGACCCACGACCCATCCTCACATCATCAGTTCTGCTATTACCTCGTCTGCTACCTTCAAAACTTCACATAAGCATTTCTGCGCACCTTTCGTGTTATGTTTCTTTAAAGAGATTGAATAGCTGCATGTTTTAATCTGCCTGGAAAACATCCCTGTGTCAGTGGTGCATTACAAACACTAATGAGCCAGAACATTATGACGGCCTATAAAGAGAAACGGCTTCAGCAGAGGTCATCGCACCCGTGTTGTCACACTTCCACATGTCAACAGGGGAGCAGATGTCTTCCAGAAACTTCCAGGGTTCGACCAACTGCCGCATGCCCACAGACGCTACAGTCATTACCCCTGTTTCAGAACTAGACAGCCGTGATACAAACCCGTTGCACTTCCGCATTCTCAGGCAGGGGTAGCTGCATTAAAACACAGCCCTTCACCATTTTACAACTGAACGGTTATATTAAACCCAGTCTACGTTGTCGAGCGCTGTTTCGATGTCACCAACGTCTCTACCTTCACCAAGCCACAAACCCGTCCGCCCCTGGTAGGTGAGTGGCTAGCGCGACGGACTGTCGATTCTAAGAGGAAAAAAAAAACGGCCCGGGTTCGATACCCGGCTGGGTCGGAGATTTAATCCGCTCAGGGACTGGGTGTTGTGTTGTCCTGATAGTCAACATTTCATCCCCAACGACGCGCAAGTCGCCGAAGTGACGTCAAATCGAATGACTTGGAACCGGCGAACGGTCTACCCGACGGGATACCTTAGTCACAAGAGACTTACATTTACATTTGCGCCAAACATGTTCCATCTGCCCCATCAGTGAGGCATCTGGGCAGCACAATAGCCAGCCTTCCTCAGAAATCCCCATATAACGGACGTCAAAAGAGTTGTGTACCCCATACCCCGTTATAGCTGCTGTCAGAAGAGATGAGCAGTATGAAGACAGATGACTATCGTAAGACATCACACATTTCCGTGTTAAGGGTTCCATGCCTCAGTTTCCAGAAACGGAATCCCTGTAGGATCACATTGTTATTCTTCTGTCTGTACAACCGTTAACATTCGTTTTTGTCAGGAATGAGTAGACATTTTTTCAAATTTATGTCCCATACTAAGGTCCATAGTCTCTTGAACACCTGTAACTTGCAAGCATCTTAAGACACTGCACAAAGTTTATATCACGTTCTTTGATGATCAAAACCAAAGTGTGGCTCCCATTGACCTAGAGTCACGAAGCTGCGTGAGAAGCATGGTTTCGCAGTATAAGTAAAGGAAACAATCCGAAAATTTCTAATTTTTAGTTACGCCACACTAAAAGAAGAGAACGTTTTCGTCATTTTCTTATACGTCTATCCGTCTGTTCGTCTGGTATAATTTCGATTTTATGTCACAAACTGAGAACAATGGTCTCTTGGCGATAAGTAAATACAATGAAAAGATTCGGCCATTTGTCTCACATACTTTTACACTCGAAAACTCACTTATCGTCGACATGGTATCATGAAATTCGGCAGGAAGCATGGTTCCACACTACAAGTAAAATAAAAATGTAATTATATCACGTATAAAATATCCTTAGCTCTTTGAACATACATTCGTCAAAAACATAAAGCCACTGGCTTGAGCCTATCCAGTACAATGTAGGATGCAGTGATACGGAAGTTTTCCAGTTTCGCTGAGAACATTGCAGTCTAAATGATGTGTCATACTGTATCAAATGATTTGATTACAAAAATATATTTGTTTACTGTAGACAACAAAGAGTTTTGTTTGTTTTTACTTCTTACATGTACGTTATGGAGATTAGGTGAGCACTGATGGCGATAATTTGCATGCCACGAGATTATCACAGTACTAAAGTCAGGTTTCCGACGGAATAAGAGGCCTGAAGCCATGTCATATCTCCTACAGTAATTGTGATGTGATAATGAAATAAATGACCGCATAACCGTTGTCGTGTATGTCTTTAGAAAAGATTTTAGACTCTCCTTGGCCACTCTCGAATGAGCGTCAGTGAATAAGTAAACACTATATTACCGTATCCTGTCTTTGTATACTGCTGATGGGAAAAATTAAAGTGTTTTTTGAGAAATAACTAATATTCCTAGAATTATGTACACTATCTTACATACCCAAGTAGAAGGTTATTTCAGTCATGGCTATTATGTAATTATAAGCAACTGGTTAAATTCATATGAAATGATTGAGATAATTCTAAGAACTACTAAAAGTGAGAGATATATCTTAGGTTTCCTAAAACGTCGGACAGTTTGGTGTTTCTGGGATCGAAAGGAGCCATAAACCACATGTTCATGTAAACTAAACAGTCGGATTACATGGGAAATCATTATTTTCAAGCGTAAGTGCAAGCGCGGAAACCAACCATACATCGATTTCATCCAGTGCCTTTTTTAACAGTATCACTGTTTGTCTGTGCAACGGAAAAAACCATACCTTTCTGAAAGTAGCTACAGACAAATTATCACTTTTTATCATATTCTTTCTGAAATGAAGCAAGCCTGCGCATATTCAAAAATATTAGTGATGTACACTACAACTGCCGCCCGGGATTAGCCGAGCGGTCTTAGGCGCTGCAGTCATGGACTGTGCGGCTGATTACGGCGGAGGTTCGAGTCCTACCTCAGGCATGGGTGTGTGTGTTTGTCCTTAGGATAATTTAGGTTAAGTAGTGTGTACGATTAGGGACTGATGACCTTAGCAGTTAAGTCCCATAAGATTTCACACACATTTGAACCTTCTTTTACACTACAATTGTATCAAGTATCAGACGAATTTCTCGTATGACGGAACAGCGCAAGCTCGGAATATCATCAATTATATTCTTTGTCAACACCTAATCGGCAAGGACGCGTTGTGTCTGAAGGAGCATCGATTGTTGTATAGCTTGGAAAACTTATTCGGCCGCGATTATGTCAGTTTCTGTTAAGTGTTCCTTTCTGGTTCAAAGCAGTTTCAAAACTAGCTGACTGATACGTCCCCAGACATGTAGCTCACCTGGATGAACAGCTGTTAATGTGTAGCGACATACTACGTGTAGAAATATTAAACCAGAATATCCTATACATGGTACTATAGTTATATTTTTTTATCTTGGCGGCTCGCGCATGCCCGCCGAGACACGGGAGACTGCTGCGTTGCCAGTTGCAAACGACGCACGCGCCAAGAGAAGCCGCAGTAACCCTTTCGCTGCTACAGAGACGTGCTCCCTGCATTCCGCGCTGTGCGCGGTTTTGTCAACACTGTACTGCTCGCCTGTGCAGACACATGGTGTTCCCACTGCTTTGACACACTTATCATTCGATTTCACAAAAACTATTTGGCCCAAAAATTTGATTTTTACACACATTTTTGACGGATACCTTTCCGCCATAAATGACTTAATTTTGTTTCGATGGGCATGGCTGAGTGTGATGTCCTTAGGTTAGTTAGGTTTAAGTAGTTCTAAGTTCTAGGGGACTGATGACCTCAGATGTTAAGTCCCATAGTGCTCAGAGCCATTTGAACCATTTTGTTTCGCTGTTCAACGCAGTTATTGTGCAGCATTAAATGTAGTAAACCATTGCACGAAATTTTGAAGAGTTTTCAGATGTAAAAGTCCATAACGTATACTTTCCGTATGGTCGATTTTAGTTCCCACAATGTTGAGAATGAAATGTGGACAAATACCTAAATTTCATATAAAATTTACTGTATAGCAATATCTCATTTAATTGAAGTACCAGATAGGTGTCGTATGTAATATTGAAAAAAATTCCGTCTTTCGCGACTGGAATAAAAGTTTTACCTATACCGGAGTCATTTCGCTTTCTTTCTAAAATTTCTGATTAAAATTGGTGAAGTACACAAAACTGAATTGTGGACGTAATAAAACATAGAAACTAAAATATATTGTCAGTGAGGCGCAATGCGCAAAAATTTTGTGTTTGTCACAACGGACAGCAAATAGTTGCGAAAACATAGGTAAATTGACGAAAACATTGAATATGATGATGTTGCCAAAGCAGCTGAGCAAAGAATTGTGTCACACAATCAAGTAGCTCGGCAATGTATGAGCCGAAATTCAGCTCTAAATAATAATTTTAATACTGTCGCAAAGAATATAGTAAAACAGCAACAGCGGAAGATAAGATATACAAACAAAACAGATAACATAAAAATTGTATGTGTACCTTTTCATTGTTTTTAATTGCTGTGAAAAGAAATGTTGGAGGACTGAATTAGAAAAACCGAAAAGTTATTATGATTACAATGAAGAGAGAAAGAATTAGAAATTTCAAAAATTACATTCATACGAATAAAATTCATAAAGTAAGACACTTCGATATTGCTTTTAAATAAAGAAAATATTAAACCTTGAACAAGGTTTGATCACATAACCTTTCAATTAAGCGGTCAAACACCTTAACCCTTACGCTAACACAACTCGTCATTAAATGAATTTCTGGAGGACTCTAAACTATCACGCAAAATACCGACAACCACTCTTGGTATGACTATGAATTATTCACATTTCGTCGAAGTAGAATAGGAAATAAACAATTATCGCTGTTCTTTATTGCGAAAAAGCGATTCATGAGAATGATACAAACACTTTCCTTGCTACCACCTGAATTAGGAGGCTTATTGCTTGTTTGGTTTAATTAATTAATACAATGTGAAGCAGCTGGTATAAAGAATGCATTTTACAAACTTTCTATAAAAGGAAGTCTGCTATCAAGACGTTGCTTTTGTTCAATTACTTTATTTATGACTGAACGTTTCTAAAACTGAAGCCACTTGTCCGTCGTCTGCACTGCAGTCAAGCTCTGGCAACGTCGTTCTCTGTTCATTGGCTGATTGTTTTGTGACGTCTGATACGCAGAACGAATCTAAATTCGGCCGCCGCTGTAAATGACGCGCACTTTAGTCGTCAGTGTAGGACCCGTGAGACCGCGTCTGCAGCACCATCTACTTTCGGTTGCGGCTGACGACGAATGTCAACGCACAGTAACAAAAGTTCCATACATCGGTATCTGTTTCAAACCCGTAAACATGCCGAGTGTTGTGCTTAAAAACTAAGATTTGCGGACAGCGTTGTCTTCCTATTATCATTTGAAGAAAACTGCTGCAGAATCGCATCGAATGCTTGTCGAAGCTTTCGGCGAACATACTCTTGAGAAAACACAGTGCTTAGGATGGCTCAAAAAATTATAAAGTGGTGATTTAGACGTGAGAAACGACGACCGTGGGAAACAGCCGAAAAACTTCGAAGGCAACGAATTGAAGGGCCATATCGGATGAAGATCATACTCAAACTAAACAGGAACTCGTGGAACAATTGAATGTGCTGCAGAAAGCCGTTTCTCTTCGGTTGAAAGCTGTAGGAAAGGTGCAGAAAGTGGGAAATCGGGTTCCGCAAGAACTTAATAAAAAGACAGCAAGCAAATCGAAAGACCACTTGTGAAATGCTGCTCGTCAGATAGAAAAGAAGGTCGTTTATCTATCGAGTAGTGTTAGGTGATGAAAAATGAGTAAATTCTGAGAATCCTAAACGACGTAAAACATGGATGAATCTAGGCAAACTCATCCACTGAAAGACCAAATCGCTATGGAAAGAACACAGCGCTCTGTGTTTGGTGGGACCAGAAAGCTGTCATTTATTACCAGCTGCTAAAACCTGCTGAATTAGTTAACATTGATCGCTGCCGACAGCAAATTATCGATTTAAATCGAGCATTACGTAAAAAACCACCGTAACATGGGAAAAGGCAACGCAAAGTAATATTGTTCCATGATAACGCCCCATTACACACAGCAAAACTGGGCAGGGAAAAGATCGAGGCGTTCAGCTGGGAAATACTAGGGCATGCGGCTTATTCTCTAGACTTGGCTCCGTCCGATTATCATCTACTTGCATCTCTGGTACACGCTCACGCTGAACAACGCTTCAATTCGTATGAAAATGTAGGAAAATGGCTCGGTGACTGGTTCGCTTCAGAAGAAGAACTGCTTTTTTGGCCTGGCATTCATAGCCTGCCGGAGAGGTGGGAGAAATGTGTAAATAGCAATGGAGAGAAGTTGGAATGAAATACTGTTTATCTGTTTGAAACGACAGACGTGTAATTATTGCAACCAAATTCCAGTTTCAAACTCCTCCTGGTGATTATACGATACGAACGGCAAATGTCAGGCTTCCTGAAACGAATCATCGTGGCAAAGCCAAATAAAACAGTGAGCTCAAAAACCCCAAAAAATAACCCAGCAATGCTTTTACATCACTCTCCAAAACAAAATGACATACCGGAGGAATGTGACTCTCAGCTACTGGAAAGGAACAGGAATTCATAGCAAAGTCCCGTCATTATATTTCAAATTAAAGAAGAAGAGAATTGAAAAACCTGCATTCGCAGCATTACTCGAAAGGCACCTTTACACTGTGCAGAAATAGAATGTTCTGAAGTTGTGAAGTATTAGAACGAAATACGTCAATTTTTTTCATTCCGTAACTGAAATACATATTTACATAAAAGTTGTGAGAGTTGTAGATATATTTTGAAGGAAACACAGGAAAGCAGCAGTTGCGAATACAATAAAGTAAATTGTAGGTGTTGATCACAAACATTATTTAAAAAATGGCAACTTATCCTGAATATATGCTATTCGTCCCCTTTCTAGGTATGAATGCTTCGAATTCCTTGGTGCTGATGTGTCTAAAGAAGAAGATGGACCTGAAGAAGTGTGTAACAATTCTGGGTTTCGTGGCGCTCTTAAATCGCCAATTTAGTTAAAATAAACCCTAAGGCATGTTGACTGGTTTTCGCAGTCCAATGGCCATCGTAATTGTTCTCGCGCAGTGGAATACAGCTCGAAGGCCCCCCGAAACCTGCGTTGTGTTTCTATTTGCTGACAGGGTGCGGACACTATGATTTCAGCCATCGTTCAAAGTGCCACTCCATCATAACAAGCGACCCAGTGGCCCAACAATGGCGGCCCTCTCACCGTTGGCGGTACACTGATTACGCACTATAAACGCTGAATGGCGGACAGCCTTTGCTGCAGCTTAGTTCTGCACCATGTGTCAACATCAGCCTCCGTACCTAACAGCAGCGCCACGCTGTTACGGGCACTGCATAAACTTCGACAATACACTTCACGGTCTGAACACGCTGCAGGCTGTGACTGAAGTACGTGTCATGCATTCACAGCAGAGTAGGCGCTTGCAAACGCTATGTAACTGAAGAATAACAGTGTCAGGTACACAGACGTCGCTACATGTAATAGCCGAATTTAATAGATTTCGATATAGCGTTAAATGAAATCTGACGGGATTCTCAGCAACATTCTAAACGAAAAGAAATAATGGTAATAGCTAGTTAAACTTAAGATCAACACGATGGAAAATGTGAGGTATGTACCAGACTTAGAAATTTATTTATCATTGATAAGCATCTCCACAAAAGTCTTTACAACCATGTTTCGATAGATGGTGATTTCATTCTCTTGTATAGGGAAATTTTGTCTTCACAGACTAAAAGATGACGTAGTGAAATTGAAGATCTTGTCTTTGGAGTGAGGTAGAACGTAACGGTGAGAAGAAAGAAACCTTAAAAATCTGAATTGTAATTCTGCTGATAGATACGGTGTTCTTATTCATGTTAGAACTAGCTAAAAAGAGGCAAAAAATGCACGTCTGGAAAGGCAATTTTGACTATCTACTTAGACTGTGGGTAAAATTGTAGTGGATATGAACTGAAAACAAGAAGCGAAAGAATTGTAACGCAAAACTACAGCTAAATAATATCCAGACATATATGAAACGAAATGGTGTCACCGAGAACTCTTTAATTATCAAATATTATTGACGAAGCCTTCGTTTCATCGACTGATATTTCGGAAAATATGTTTTTAAAGCTAGACATCTACATCTACATGGATGCTCTGCAAATCACATTTAAGTGCCTGGCACGAAGATACGCACGGTCCTCTGAAAAAGATGATGCACATCGGTCGCATTTGGACCTTCAGCGGTCTGAATTTATGTTTCTTAGACATTGTTAGGTTCTACGTAAGAGTCTGTCACGAAATCTTCTCGGGGTGCCAACGCGAACCGACACTAGGTATGGCAATAAAATAAAAGCTTTGTGTTTAATTATCTGTGACTCATTGTGAATTTTCTCAATAATTTATAGTTGTATAATAGCTACGATTTCATTGCGATCATTCGTGGAGCAAATAACACGGAAATAAATATGAACGGCCGAATATGATAATAACATTATCCCAAAAAATTCACTACTGATATCTGGAGTTAAATGCACTCTAATCTGCTCCTATTTTCGAACGATCCTTAACACAACCAAGTGCGACTCCTATGTAACTTAGAAGAAGTGTCCTTTCGTCGTCTTCTTTGGTTTCAGGCCAACTAAGAACCACAAGCGAACCATTAAGCTTTACGCCTTCTCCATCTTTCATCACCTGTTCGCCTTTCTTCTTTTCTCTGTTCCGCTGTTTTATGAATCTTCTCATCTTCTAAAGTTGTTTCCCTTTGTTTCTGTCTTTCTCTTGCTTATTTATGTCAGTTCTCTCTAGCTCTTCACGCACTTTCTTAAGCAAGTAGAATTTGTCTTTGAGGTTTCAAATTGTAGGTCTGCTAGGAATTATTCCTTGGATGTAGAGTAAAAGAATGTATGAAGAATACGAATAGTAGTTCTATGGGATTTAATTATGAGACAAGGAAAATTAACAGAAGTAGCTGATTGTAACATTGGATCTCATATCTTAAATAAAATATCTGTAGCAAAAGAGGGGAGCATGCTTCCTCAGTGTTCGTTTCGTGAAATTAGTACCGATTTACGATGACGAATAACAACTTGTTGCTGAAATACCATTCATTCAGCTCGGCGAGTGTTGGCTGGCGGAAGATTGTGAAAACTTTACCGAGTAAACTGCAGCAGAATAGGAAAAGCTGCCACGAACTTGCTTCGAAATGTTGAAAGGACGACCGCTCGCAGCTGTATCTGACACTTAAGGCTTTCAAGGGTTGCTAAATACATTCACCAGATATTGGCAATCTTTGCAGAACTTTAGGTGAAAAGGTTGAATTTTTAGTCAAATTTTCGTTCGTCAGGTCTCAGGGGAAACAACAGGCTATAAACTACCGTTACTCGCGTTCATAATCACACTTGAAGTTCGAGGAACCCGGACTTCAAAAGAAAGTCGTGGAATCTGTTGTCCTCAATGGAAATGCATTTCAGATCTTATGAATTCTTATATTAATGTGACGTATCATACAGACTTAAGTTCGTTCACTCTAAGACACTTCCCTATTACACTTTCCAGTGTACAGAATTTGTTCATGGAAATTTTTGCTTACCAGACTTGTGGTACTGACTCCGTGTTCCAGCAGTCTATTGCCTCTTTGTATCTGCACGTATATTTGAGGAAACTTAGGCTCTAAGCCGCTGATTGATAAGGAAGCGAACACAGAGTGGAAGAAATTAAATTCAAGTTAGCTGAAAACGGTACCTGCACTATAGACGTATTTGATAGTTTCTCATTACGCTTTGCTTTTAGTAGAGTGAACCTTAATTCTTAAAAAGGGCTGGTGCATATCGAATGGATAACGGTTTACTTAAACTGTCTTCCCTGTGGATAATCTGCATACTTTAGTGCGCATATTACATATTTATAGTGTGTTTCACACAGCTGTCAAACAGTTAAAATTACTATGAAAAAAATCGTGATAACCACAGCTACTCGTGTGAGCGATAATATTAACAATCATAGAGCGCTCATATGTTTGATAATGTGCTTAATATTACTAGATATATACACTGATGAGCCGAAACATTACGTCCACCTACTTGATAGCTTGTTTATCCGTATCTGGAACGAAATACATCACGGATTCTGCATATCAGCGATCAGACTGTTTACTGGTAGGTTTGTGGAGATGGCATTAGATGTCAACTCACAGGTCATGTAATTCGCGTGAATACCGAGTCGCTGATCTGCGTACCTGGTGATAGCGCCCGACAGCGACCAGATGTGCTCCATAGCAATTACATCATGCGAATTTGTTCTCCCAGACATCGACATGAGTTCACAATAATCCTCCTCAAACCATTGTAGCACGGTTCCATAAAATTTCAGGCGTGCAGCCGAATAATGTTCATTTCTTCTTCCAATATTTCAGCTGTACAACGTCGAACCATCTTCAGAGTGAGCCAAGCTTCCTTTCTTCCTATTTTTTACTTTATTGTAGTTTCATTCCCTGCCCCTTATGGGCAGGGGCGGGCTGGCAGCGTCACACTCCGCCGCTCTTCCGCCGTGTGATTGAGTTAGTGAAAAGAGGAAAACGTGGCATATAAAAGGGGAGAAACGAGGACTTGAGAACACAGCAAGGGGAGACATTAGGGGTTAAAATACACATGTACACAGAGGATGTCATACCAGACAGTTATGATAGGTACTCATAAAGTAAAAAAAAAAGCACAGTGGGTGATGTGCGTACCACATAAAAAAACACTGAAGCCACTCGCACAAGTCAAAAGTTGTCCGTAGAATTAAAACAATCCAGAACGACGACTCTTAAAAACTACTGTACAAAGTGGAGTACACACAATGAAGAGTAAATCCTGCTGGGAGTGATCTGCCTAGGGGGTGGCGTGAGAGGAGGGAAAAAGAGGGGGGAGTAAGGAGCAGAGGGGGAAGACGGCTGGATTCAGTGGGATGGAAAGAAAGGTTGGGTCAGGCGGCGCACCAAGGTGCAGGAACCGAGCACAGTGGGAGATGAAGAAGGAAGGCGGGTCAAGAGAGAGCGCAGAGACACAGAATTGGTTTGCTGGAAAGGGGGCAGGCAGAGTATGGTGTAAAAAACCGCTCAGAGGATGGGAGCAGGAGGGGAGAGGGAGCTGCAAGAAGTGGGGGGGGGGGGGGGAGGTGGGGCTAGAGTTGGTAGGAGCGATAGATACTAGGGCAAAACTCATCATATTGGAGGGGTAGGTAATGGAGGTTGTGTTGGGAAAGGAGGTGGAGAGTGTGGAGATGGCGAGAGGGCAGGACTCCATGGTAATGGTGCGGCTACAGGCTGGCGATAGAGAGGACAGAAGACACCAGGGGGCGGGGGGATCAAGTCTGCAGGCAATGTACAGGGTGCAGATGTGTATGAGGAAAAGAAGAAGATATGAGAAGGGGATGAGGCCGTAGAGAAACTGCATGGGGGAGGTGGATACGGAAAACGAGGCAGAGTGCTTTGTATTCCAGGATTTGGAGGGCTTTGTACTACTGGGAGGTGAAGAAATCCAGGCGACGCTGGTGTAACAGAGCATGGGGCCAATCAAAATTTGTAGGTATGAAGGATAGTGGAAGGATGTAGTCCCCATGTCTAGCTGGACAGGAGCTCCAGGAGACAGACTTTATTGTTGGCGTTTTGTTGGATCATAAAGAGATGGGGAGTCCACGTGAGGTGATGGTCGAGGGTGAGGAGTAGGAGTGAGATGGATAGGACTACTATAAATGGTGACGTTGAAATCATGGAGCATGAAGGAGTAGGTGGTATGACCTATGTTGATTGCCTGGGTATTGGAAGGGATGATGTGAAGAAGCCAATGGCTGCACCAGATGGTTAACTGGTTGAGGTGGGTCTGAATGGTATGTTGGAACTGTTGAAGGGTAGGATAAAGAGCAAGTATGGCGGTATCATCAACAAACTGGAGGTGGTAAACAGGTGAGGGAGTTTTGGGCATATCTACAGAATACAAAGATAGAGGAGAGGGGAAACAACGGAGCCTTGGGGCACGCAGGCAGTGGGATAGAAAGTATGGGAGTTGTTATTTTTGGCAGTGACCTAGGAGGAACGACTGGAGAGGAAGGAAGCAACGAAACACACGACACTGATGGGAAGAGCATAGGCCCGGAACTTAAAGAGGAGCCCAGGTTCCCAGACAACGTAGTAGACGTTCTGGAGATCGAGGGAAACAAAGATAGTGGAGTGACAGGAGTTAAGTTGTAGGGTAGAAAATTGATAAGGTTAAGGAGATGATAAGTCACGGCTGCAACATACTGACACGAATTCTTTACAGATGAATGGAAAAACTGGTAGTAGCTGACGTTGTGGAAGATCAGATCACGTAGAAACACATGAGGCAGTACTGACGCTGTGACTGATAGACAGAGAGGTAATCCTACGTTTCTAGCACTTGTAGACTTAGAGAAAGGTTTTGACAATGTTTACTGTAACACTCTCTTTCCAATTCTGAAGGTGGAAGGGGTTAAATACAGGGAGCCAAAGGCTATTTACAATTTCTACAGAAACCAGATGGCAGTTATAAGAGTCACGGCGTATGGAAAGGAAGCAGTGGTTGGGAAGGGAATGAGACTGGGTTGTGGTCTATCCCCGATGTTATTCAGTCTGTATATTGAGCAAGCAGTAAAGGAAACCAAAGAAAAATTTGGAATATCAGATGTAATCCATGGGGAAGAAATAAAAACTTTGCGGTTTGCTGGTGACATCGCAATTCTGTCAGAGACAGCAAAGGACCTGGAAGAGTAGTTGAATGGAATAGACACAGTCTTGAAAGGAGAATACGATGGTTAGAACTTTAATAATGATAACTATTTATTTACAGCTCGTACAAAATAGATACGTGTTGCGAAGTTTTGATGACCTTGGAAGTAGTCATGAGCATTGTGTAAAACCCGTTGCTAGTGATGTGGAAGTCGTAGGATACTCTTAGCAGTGCCAGTTGTGTTGACAGTATGAGCAGCGCGGTCTATTGCCCGACGAATTTATGGCTGTTCTGAGGCAAATGCCGTGAAATGTTTCCTTCAGTCCATTTTGGAACACAACCTATGACTTGCTTAGAGACAGACGTGATGACACTTTCTGCAGGACCTGACTATCATTTTGCAGGACAATGCTCAAGCAGGTACAGTGCAAGCTGTTGCTGATTTGTTTGACTGATGGGGCTGCTAAGTGCTATACCACCTACTGCACTCCCCTGACTTAGATCCCTCGTGAGTTCGATTCGATTTCTAAACTGAAGGAAGCACTTCACGTCACTCGCTTCAGAACTACTACATATTCGATGGGCAATAGACCGCGCTGCTAAACCTGTCAACACAACTAGCACTGCTGAGGGTATCCTACGATTTCCACATCACTGGCAACAGGTTATACATAATGCTGGTGACTACAATGGTCGGTAAAACTTTGATAGACGCATCTGCTTTATACGAGCTGTAAATAAATATTTGCCACTATTGAAGTTCCAACCCTCGTATAAGATGAACCTCAACAAAAGCAAAACGATGATAATGGAATGAAGTCTAATTAAATCAGGTGATGCTGAGGGAATTGGATTAGGAAAGGAGACACTTAAAAGAAGTAGATGAGTTTTGCTATTTGGGGAGCAAAATAACTGATGATGGTCGAAAGAGAAGATGTAAAATGTTGACTGGAAATGTCAAGAAAAGCGTTTCTGAAGGAGAGAATAGATTTAAGTGTCAGGAAGTCTTTTCTAAAATTATTTGTACGGAGTGTAGCCATGTATGGACGTGAAACATGGGCGATAAATAGTTGGGACAAGAAGAGAATAGAAGCTTCCGAAATATGGTGCTGCAGATGAATGCTGAAGATTAGATGGGTAGATCACATAACTAATAAGGAGATACTGAACAGAATTGAGGAGTAGAGGAATTTGTGGCACAACTTGACCAGAAGAAGGAATAGTTTGGTAGGACATGTTCTGAGGCATCAAGCGCACACCAGTTTAGTACTGGAAGGCATCGTGGAGGGTAAAGATCGTAGACGGAGACAAGGGAAGAATACACTAAACAGATTCAGAAGGATGCAGTGTGCAATAGCTACTCGGAGATTAATCAGCTACCACAGGATAGAGTAGCATGGAGAGCTGCATCAAACATATCTCAGGACTGAAGACCACAACAACAACAACAACAAGGAGCTGGTATTTGGCTGAGAAGGAGCGCTGTAAGCCAGGTTGTTTAAGGGACGCTCCAGCACTTGCTCCGTCATTTTAAACCTGCGGACCACGCTACTTAGCATGCGGCCATGGATCACAAGCTGCCAGAGATGTTAATTTGCGAAAAAGAGATATTTCATACGCATAAAATTGGATCAAAGGGGCTACACAGTCGATCCACACGGTGATATCGATGTATCATTGCGAGCTGCACCGTCGTGACGGTTTTGTGAGTTTGTCACAGAAAGTGTCGGATTACATAATTTGTCCAAGACGGATCCACTATTTCTGTTAATTAAATTCGTCACCAACTCAATGTCAGTTGCTTCATTCAGTACTGAGTCCCAGAAAGATGAAGTCGAACTTAAAATTTCGACATTATCGTACACCATAGTGTGCTTAGTGTCAATAGCGTGCTCTCCCACCGCCGATTTGTTAGGTTGTAAGAGCCAGTGTACCCGTAGCACTCCGTACATCCCTCATGGACTGTTCGAGATGTCTGCCAGATGTATGAACAGCCACATACATAGGTGATCTTGTAAACCACTGGCTTCCGAAGCACCAAATGATCTTTAGCGGAACGGTGGAGTGCTGTTGTCTTTGGTGGAGGGCTAAAATTTACTTTGGGTTTTCTGAGGACCCGTACAATCTTTGACGATAGGCTTCCAACGTAGGCTACAAAAGCCATGGATTTAAATCTTCCCGTGTCTTCTTCTGAATTCCTAATGCGCACCTTTGGTTTCACTTTAGTGCCTTACGTATCTACTGTGGAAAGTTCCCGTTGGCTTCAAAAACTCTTCACAAGCGTAGAAGCTCGTTCTCGAGACTGATCTCGTTACCAATGACGCATGCTCCGTGTACCAGAGTTCTGAGAACACTCATCGTCTGTGAAGGACGGTGGCAGCTATTTGCACGTAAATATAAATCCGTATAGGCCCGTTTCCGATATACTACATGTCCCAAAGTTTGTGTCGTTACCAAAACATTCAAAAATGGAAGGCACGCATCTTTTTCGATTTCCATGGTCAACTGAATTTGTCTATGGACGGAACTCAGATGATTGAAAAATGCTTTTAATTTATCTTCACCGTGGGGTCACACTACAATCTCCAAAATACTGTGGGCTTCAAGCTAGCACACTGCAGCGCCTTCTCTTCGAAATTCTACACAAAAGTAAGTTGACCACCAACAGTGACAAGGGAGTACCATGGCGACACCGTCAGTCTGTTCATAAAATTCGTTATGGAATAAAAATATATGTCGAGGTGAAAACATGTTCAGAGAGAGGTAATATCTCTTTATCAAAGTTTTTGCCGATGAGAAACAATCATTCTGAAGGAGGAACCTCTGTGAATAACGACACTACATCGAAACTATCATTTCAAAACTGTTCAGTCTGAGTGATTTTAGTTTGCCAATGAAGTCCACAGAGATACGTAAATCATTTGTTCACCAGAAACCTTAACAATGACGCTAAGTGTTTGGCACAGTCATAGGTTGGAGAGCCATTGTTACTCGCTATCAGACATAGAGGAACAACATTCTTAAGGATCTTTAGAAGTGCATGATAATCGTCGCTAGACATTAAAACAGCAGTATTACCTTCATTACGGCCAACGGCCTTGCTGCAGTGGTTGCTACGGTTTCCGTCAGATTACCGACGGAAGTGAAGCGCTGTCGGGTTGGGCTAGCATTTGGATGGGTGCCCAACCGGGCTGTCGAGTGCTGTTGGCAAGCGAGGTGCACCCAGCCCTTGTGGGGCAAACTGAGGTGCTGCTTGATTGAGCAGTAGCGGCTCCGTTCTCGGAAACTTACATACGACCGGGAGAGCGGTGTGCTGACCACATGCCCCTACATATCCGCATCCAGTGACGCCTATAAGCTGTGGATGACATGGCGTCGTGTTCGGGAGGAGTTTTTTACATTTATCAGCTGGAAGAACCACCGTCTCGGTATCCTGGCGAATCTAAGGTAATGTACCCCTCTCTGCCACAGATACGTTACATTTTTGTGAGCGAGCCATCATGCCTGCATTGCAAGTTGCGCGTCTTATTTCTTCTGCTGCTTCCGCAGAAAGAGGTTGAACAGCTTCTTCAACGAAAGTAATGAACGCAGTTATTGGTAAAACGTTTGGTGTCGCTGCAAAGTTCAGTCCTTTACTTAAAACCATCATCGTAGCGTCATTAAAATCTTTATCCGTCATGTTAATGACTGAGCGTCGATTAATAGCTTCTTGCTGCGATGACTTTTCAACTTTGCCATCTGTCTCGATGTGGCTACCCTACACACCTAGACTGACTTGGTCCACGTTAAACCATCAATGCAGTTCCATGAATTGTAGGGTAACTCCCCCATCTTCAGATGCAGGCGATAAAGTTGTTCAGAAACCCGGCCCAATGTTCGACGCGGATCCTCTCCTTAAAAGTTGCTCACAGGCTTTCCTTAAAATGTTACTCATGGCAGTCGGTTTTTATAAAATGTAGTAATCTGGAAAATGTCGGAACTATGTCATGGTAACGGTGCCATAATAAAGAACTTAAAGAGCTCAGTAACCTTTGTAAGTAGGCTGTTTAGGTTTTTGTATTGGTAACGCCACCTCTGTATGAAAATCACTGGCTGTGCTGTGTGCAGTCTGTGGCTGGTTAGCATTGTTGTAATATTCGCCATTGTAGTGTTGGGCAGCTGGATGTGAACAGCGCGTAACGTTGCGCAGTTGGAGGTGAGCCGCCAGCAGTGGTGGATGTGGGGAGAGAGATGGCGGAGTTTTGAAATTTGTAAGACTGGATGTCTGCTATATATATTATGACTTTTGAACACTATTAAGGTAAATAGATTGTTTATTCTCTATCAAAATCTTTCATTTCCTAACTATGCCTATCTGTAGTTAGTGCCTTCAGGAGTTAGAATCTTTTATTTAGCTGGCAGTAGTGGCGCTCGCCGTATTGCAGTAGTTCGAGTAACCAAGATTTTTGTGAGGTAAGTGATTTGTGAAAGGTATATGTTAATGTTAGTCAGGGCCATTCTTTTGTAAGGATTTTTGAAAGTCAGATTACGTTGCGCTAAAAATATTGTGTGTGAGTTTAAGCACAGTCATGTATAAACTGATCAAAGGGGGACGTTTCGTACGTTGCTCTCGAGTGATTTGGTACGACGCAAGGATGACGGCACTTTGGGACATGCACTATATCGGAAACCAACCTGTAACGACTTAAGTTTACGTGAAAATAGTTGCCACCATCCTTCGCAGACAATGAGTGTTTCCAGAACTCTGGTGCACAGAATACACGTCATTGCTAACGAGAACAGTCTGGAGGACGAGCCTCAACTCTTGAGAAGAGTTTTTAAAGCCAACGGGGACTCTCCACAGCAGATACGTAAGGCACTACAGATGAAACCAATAGTGGGCATGAGGAATGGAGAAGAAGTCACAGAAAGCTTTAAATCCATGGTTTTTCTGCCATACGTTGGAAGCCTATCGTCAAAAATAGGAGGTAACCTCAGCAAACGCAAAGTGGAAGTGATTTTTCGCACTCCACCAAAGACAGCAGCACTCCTGGGTGCCGTTGAAGCTGATTTAGTGTTTCGGAAGCCCGTGGTTTACAAGATCCCCTATAAGTGTGGCCGTTCGTACAACAGACGACACGTACAGTCCAGGAGGGATGCACAGAGCACCGCAGGTATGGCCGGCTCTTACAGCCTAATAAATTGGCGGTGGCAGAGCACTGTATTGACACTGGGCACACTATGATGTACCATAACGTCGAAATTTTAGCCTCGGCTTCATATTTCTGGGACTCAGTAGTGAAAGAAGCAATTGAAATTCGGAATGAAAAATCATGGAATCCGGCACTTTCTGGACAAACTCACAAAGCCATCATGACGGTGCAGCTCGCAGTTGTACATCGATAACATCTTGTGGATCGCCAGTGTAGCTATAAATCTAATTTCATGCGTATGTTATACCTCTTTGCCGCCGATCTACGCCTCTGGCTGCTTGTATATCCATGGCCGCATGAGCACTAGCGCGGCCCGCGCGTTTAATATGACGGAGCAAGTGCTGGACCGTTAGTCACCTCGGCTCACTCTGAAGATGTCCGCCCCCGGTAGCTGAGTGGTCAGCGCGACAGAATGTCAATCTTAATGGCCCGGGATCGATTCCGGCTGGGTGTTGTGTCGTCCTAATCATCATCATTTCATCCCCATTGACGTGCAGGTCGCCGAAGTGACGTCAAATCGAAAGACTTGCTCCCGGCGAAAGGTGTACCCGACGGGAGGCCCTAGTCACACGACATAATGATAATGACTCTGAAGGTGCCTGGCCGTTATACAGCAGAAATATTAGGAGAAGAAGTGAAATTTATGTGGCTGCACGCTCGATATTTTATGGAACACTCATTGCGCCGCGAAAATATGAAGATGCACACTGTAGCAAGGTTCTGGCACTGAGAACGGACAATTATACTGCCGAAAGTTGACATCGCCTTCAGAGAAGACATGAAACACGAAGGGATGCAGGTGGTTTGCAGCTGGCAGCGTGTCTTCCATTACTATCACCGGTTCCATGAAACAGCAGGAGAATGTCTCCCATAGGACAATACTGCTCCCACTAGCTAGCGTCCCTGGCGCGCTGCACGTTTCGACCCACCTTTCGCCTCGATGACGTTATTTGTGGAGACGAACATTGACCTAGTGTAGCAAAAATGTGATTAACCCGAAGAGCCGGCAAGTTTCTATTGACAGACTGTCGAATCCCGGTCGTTCCGTACGCACTGCAATCGTAAATAACGATGTCGTTGGGTCAACATGTGAATACGTTGAGGTGATCAGCAGCAGAACTACATGTTCAACAATGTACGATGAACGGTGTGCTTCGAAACATTTGTGCACGAGCCAGCATTATGCTCTTTCGGTAGAAATGCTACAGATCTCGATCTATCCCACCTTACGGAACAAGCAAACCTCCAAACCCCACGTACTGTAAAGATTTGTGGACGTCCAACCATTTGGCACCTAGTGGTCGTTTCACTGTCCTTCTACCGCTTTCCGTAGATTCCCACGACAGTGCCGCGAGAATATTTGAACATCTTCAGCGTTTTTGAGATATTTGTCCACAGGCTGCGCGAAATATTAACCTGCTCTTTGTCAGTGTCGCTTATCTCAATGGATTTCCCTACTCGAAGCCCATACCTTCGCTAGGGTGATCTCCGGTCCTCCTCTGCTCCGCTTACAAACTTTCTGTACCGCACCACGTGCCCGCAACGGCGCTAGGCGGCATATAATATCGCGGTGGACAGTGTTCATAATATTCTGGCTTATCAGTGTAACTGTTGATTATACCGTTAGTTCCCACAATACCACGATGATGATCAGGAAAAACATGTACCTACGTACACGAATGCGTCGTCACATGCTATGTCAAATTAGTGTCCCTATAAAATTCTAAGCCTATAAAAGTTTTCTCTCTTGAAGTAATGAACATGGAAGTAAATAAAATTCAAATCATAACAAGAAAATTGGGAAGATTGTGAAATACACTCCTGGAAATGGAAAAAAGAACACATTGACACCGGTGTGTCAGACCCACCATACTTGCTCCGGACACTGCGAGAGGGCTGTACAAGCAATGATTACACGCACAGCACAGCGGACACGCCAGGAACCGCGGTGTTGGCCGTCGAATGGCGCTAGCTGCGCAGCATTTGTGCACCGCCGCCGTCAGTGTCAGCCAGTTTGCCGTGGCATACGGAGCTCCATCGCAGTCTTTAACACTGGTAGCTTGCCGCGACAGCGTGGGCGTGAACCGTATGTGCAGTTGACGGACTTTGAGCGAGGGCGTATAGTGGGCATGCGGGAGGCCGGGTGGACGTACCGCCGAATTGCTCAACACGTGGGGCGTGAGGTCTCCACAGTACATCGATGTTGTCGCCAGTGGTCGGCGGAAGGTGCACGTGCCCGTCGACCTGGGACCGGACCGCAGCGACGCACGGATGTACGCCAAGACCGTAGGATCCTACGCAGTGCCGTAGGGGACCGCACCGCCACTTCCCAGCAAATTAGGGACACTGTTGCTCCTGGGGTATCGGCGAGGACCATTCGCAACCGTCTACATGAAGCTGGGCTACGGTCCCGCACACCGTTAGGCCGTCTTCCGCTCACGCCCCAACATCGTGCAGCCCGCCTCCAGTGGTGTCGCGACAGGCGTGAATGGAGGGACGAATGGAGACGTGTCGTCTTCAGCGATGAGAGTCGCTTCTGCCTTGGTGCCAATGATGGTCGTATGCGTGTTTGGCGCCGTGCAGGTGAGCGCCACAATCAGGACTGCATACGACCATGGCACACAGGGCCAACACCCGGCATCATGGTGTGGTGAGCGATCTCCTACACTGGCCGTACACCACTGGTGATCGTCGAGGGGACACTGAATAGTGCACGGTACATCCAAACCGTCATCGAACCCATCGTTCTACCATTCCTAGACCGGCAAGGGAACTTGCTGTTCCAACAGGACAATGCACGTCCGCATGTATCCCGTGCCACCCAACGTGCTCTAGAAGGTGTAAGTCAACTACCCTGGCCAGCAAGATCTCCGGATCTGTCCCCCATTGAGCATGTTTGGGACTGGATGAAGCGTCGTCTCACGCGGTCTGCACGTCCAGCACGAACGCTGGTCCAACTGAGGCGCCAGGTGGAAATGGCATGGCAAGCCGTTCCACAGGACTATATCCAGCATCTCTACGATCGTCTCCATGGGAGAATAGCAGCCTGCATTGCTGCGAAAGGTGGATATACACTGTACTAGTGCCGACATTGTGCATGCTCTGTTGCCTGTGTCTATGTGCCTGTGGTTCTGTCAGTGTGATCATGTGATGTATCTGAACCCAGGAATGTGTCAATAAAGTTTCCCCTTCCTGGGACAATGAATTCACGGTGTTCTTATTTCAATTTCCAGGAGTGTACATAGTAATCAGTCAAATGAAAGCTAGACAGATGAAGGAAAGTAAGTTAACAAATTATTATGGTTCTATGTTTTGATGCTATCACATGATGAAAAGTTTCGCTTGGAAGGTCTTACACTCCCTCCATACAGTCCCCATCTCTCCTCGTACGGTTTCCATGTCTTTGGAGCACTGTAGAAAGGAAATTGGGGCCATCATTTTGCTACGGACAAGGAGATGCACGCCTGGGCACGGTCGTGTCTCTGTAAACAACAGCAAACATTTTTCTATGAAGTCGTTGATGTATTGTCTCGCAATGCTGTAAATGTATTAACCGGTAGGGTGATTACTTCTGAAGTGATAGACAGCTTGTACTGTATTGTATTGTATGTTAACTGGAGACCTAGAAACGACGGAGAGGCTCCGTCCCCACCGCAGCCGCAGTGGTCCACAACCCCACGGCGACTACCGCAGCCCACTTCACCCTCCCGCCACCCCACACCGAACCCAGGGTTATTTTGCGGTTCGGCCCCCTATGGATCCCCCCCCCACCCCCCTCCAGGGAACGTCTCACACCAGACGAGTGTAACCCCTATGTTTGTGTGGTAGAGTAATGTTGGTGTACGCGTATGTGGAGAACTTGTATGCGCAGCAATCGCTGACATAATATAACTGAGGCGGAATAAGGGGAACCAGTCCGCATTCGCCGAGGCAGAAGGAAAACCGGATAAAAAACCATCCACAGACTGGCCGGTGCACTGGACATCGACACAATTCCGCCGGGTGGATTCGTGCCGGGGACCACGGAAAGTCGTGCTTTAGACCGCACGGCCAACCGGGAGGGCCAATAAACAGCTTACTCGCAATGTTTTCAGTGCGCCTCATTTTCATTTGACTATTCCGTATAGTAAAGAAACAAAGAGTCTGTCAGTACGTTTCAGTTACAGTTCACTGGAAATAATTAACACTAAAGGTCACTTTACTCAAAGTGATGTGGAACATATTTCTTTTTAGCCAAATTCCACCAAGGTTTGATTGCGTGGAAAAAATCGGGAGTATTTGTTTTATGGGACGGCCTGATCGCACATTTCCCTTACAACAAAGGCAAAACTACCACAAACCTCTGACAGAAGCGAGGGATTTGATCAGTTTTTCTCGGCAGCAAAAATGTGGAGGCTTAGTATATATTCGGGTATTTGACTGTGTTCAGCGGTGTCCCGTCAATGAATCAAAGCCTGTGGCAGCGTATCTCCTCTTCACATTTCTTGTGAAAAAATGCGTTAAACTTTCACTACCCAAAAAGTTCGACCTGGTTGTTCGAGTTCTGCACGGTTCTGAACAGCCACATACCATACAAGTTTTTCAGAGTGTCAGACAAATCCCGGATTGGGAATATTAAGGGTTTACTTGCACGTGTGAATGATCAGACATTAACGATTGACAGACATTCGAAATTAAGTCGAAATAAATTCGTTGAATGCGAAAATCTTTCGCATCGGCTGTATTAGGTTTAGATGTACTACCTCTTACTGATACATGGAAATTTGTACCGGGCTTGGACTCGATCCCGAATATTCCGCTTATCGCGAACAGTCACCTTAAGGGGTTCCGGAACGCCCTATACCTGCAATGTTAAAATAACGCTTATAAATTACATCTTTCCTCACAAAGTATTTGAGGTAGGAAGTTCAACTTTTTACAGTTTATTTATTGGAATATGGGCTACAACTTAACACAGGGATTTTACAAAATTTTAGTTCAGTTATTAAAGATGATTTTTTTTCAATTGTAATGAAAATTCACAACATTTTTTTGCAATTTTTTATTTATATATTCAAAAATATACAGTTTTTTGGAAAAAGGCTGTGTTAAATTATGCAGAATGTACTGTGTAACATTTACTGAAAGTTTGAAACAAATATGTTTGGAAGATCCTTAGAAAACATGTAATCAGTATGAGAAAATAAAAGTTTTGGGATTCGAGCGACAAAGATTGGATTAACTTTTTAGTGCATTCGAGGTCCATAGGATGGATTATCTTCATCCTCTGCAAACTCCTCCTCCAGCTTCCTCTTGTTCCTCCTCCTGTTTACTCTTGCTTGTGTATCTAGACTCTTTACAGCCCTGTCTGCAGCCCGAAGGCGTTCCTTGTCTAAAGCAAGCATCGCTCGTTGTTGTGTTCGTAGATTTTGCTACCATTTTCTTCAGTTGCAGTTACTGCAACACTGTTCCAAAAGGTGGTCATGTATGAACACTTATCACATTTCAGTTGTATTTCACTAGCAAGTCCTACGTGCTTTATTATGGAGAGTTCCAGACCAACTTCACTACAATGTATACATCTTACACAGTTTGAAAAAATTCCTTTGAGAACCGACATATCAAATATTTCATTCACATCCGATTCGCCCATAAAACATTCATAGTTTTCACTCATTGAACCAAGCTTCTTCTGTGAAGTATTTTCTTTCCCACTTTGATTGCTATGGGCAGGTGTACTTGAGAGGTTAGGTTCACTCACTTGGTTATCGTCTTTATTGTTTACAGTAATAACACATACCTTTGGCTTTCCAACATTTCTCCTTTTCTTAAAAGCCTTCAGAGGATTTCTAATAACTTTACTTTTACTCATTATTATACTTCAACAAAACAGAGACTCAAGAAACAGAATTAATTACGAACATTTTCGAGATAACGACAGAGTAAATATACATGAAACAATCGACAATCACACCAGCGATATATATTGAACCATCACAGGTTAGCCACAACACATACTTTATCTCACATCACTAAAATGTATCTGATGAACACGGACGTTAATAATAACACCATTTGACAGCAGTTTAACAGCGCCACAGTGGGTCACGCCCATGTAGAACACATTTCAAAAAAAATTTTAAAATTGTTGTAGTCTTCGGAATTGAATAAATTATATATCTATTAAAAGGTAATAGTCTGCAGATTCAGAAAACGCAAAAAAGTAAAAATTGAACTTTTCATGACTTTGAGCCTTTCCGAGGCCCCTTAACAACTTCCGCTATCTACGCACGCCCCCCTGACCAATCCAAACTTCCACATGTCACTCTTTCAATATCCCTATATCACAGTATCCTATGTTCCAAATTAAATGCTCTCAACTTCACGCCATATTCCAGCAGCAGTGAGAACGCGACTATGAGAAATCGAGACCCATGATGTTATCGTCTAGTGCCCACTTCGGCATTTAATATTTGGTTGCATGTGTGGATGAACAACATTAACGACGATTGGCAGCAGTCAGCGATAATTAGAAATAAATTCGATGAATGTGAATATGTTTGGCATCAACTGTGTTAGGTATAGATGTACTTCATACGAGTGATATACGTCAGTATAACATGCCGAGATGGGCACAATAATATCTTAGGTCTCCATTCATCGTAGTTTCTTTTTGGCTGGTGTGGGAATACAAAGTAAAACTACGAACATTCAGTGATGAATATGTGGATGTAGAGAGTGTGACACGTGGAAGTTTGAGTAGGACTAGAAGGCATGCATGGATAGTGTAAGAGGTCGAAATTGAGAGACTGTAGGTAGATACAAGATGGACCAAATTTCCAGTTGGTGTGAAGAATGGCAGATAGATTTAAATGTGGGTAAAAGTAAGTTATTGAGGATTAGTAGGAAGAACAAACGCGTAATGGTCGGTTACAGTTTTACTATTATCCTGCTTGACACAGTCATGTCATTCAAATATTTGGGCATAACAAAAAATGGTTCAAATGGCTCTGAGCACTATGAGACTTAACTGCTACGGTCATCAGTCCCCTAGAACTTAGAACTACTTAAACCTAACTAACCTAAGGACAGCACACAACACCCAGCCATCACGAGGCAGAGAAAATCCCTGACCCCGCCGGGAATCGAACCCGGGAACCCGGGCGTGGGAAGCGAGAACGCTACCGCACGACCACGAAATGCAGGCTTGGGCATAACATTGCGAAGCGTTATGAAATGGAACGAACATTTGGGAGCTGTGGCCGTGAAGGTGAGTGATCGACTTTGGTTTATTGGGAGAATTTTAGGAAAGACTGGTTCACCTGTGAATGAGACGTCATATAGGTCGCTGGTGCGACCTGTTCTTGAGTATTGCTCGAGTGTTTGGGATCAGAACCAGGTCATATTGAAGGAAGATATGGAATCAATTCAGAGGATTTGTTACCGGTAAGTTCGAACAACATACTTCAGGATCTCAAATGGGAATCCCTGGAGGGAAAGCATATAGATAGTTGTTTTCGCGTCACTCTACTTGAGAGTGGAACTGGGAAGGAAATGAATAGTAGTGGTACAGTGTACGCTCCACCACATACCGTATGGTGACTTGCGGAGTATCTATGTAGGTATAGATATAGGTGTAGCAGAAGTGATTCAGTCGGTTGATAGCCCTGACTCGAGGCGCACGTGCTCAGCGCGCTGAACATATCTCCATGGGCATGTTTCTATTTACACGTTAGTAGTCTGTGCTAGGTCGCTGTCTTTCTTTAAGTTCTGACCTGCAGTCTTCCGTCCGTGAAGCTATAAAGAACACCTTCCAAGCGGAAAATGCCCGACCTCTGGCGCATAAAATGGAACAGTTCATTTGCGACGAAATTCATTTCGCACTTCAAATTATAGCAGTAGTTCACTTCTTCTTTATGAGCAGTGTCGTGTATGTCAGACTGCGAACGGAAGTAGACTGTGCTAATGTTGTATGACGTTCACGGAGGGACTGAAACTCAAGCAGCCTGATGGCCATGTCATTGATTTGGTTAATCACGCCCCCAAACCTTCCTTTGAGGTATCGCCAGACGTGGTAGTATTTGCCTTTCGTGATTTTCGAACTCACAAAACCGTAATCAGCCACGCCACAGAAAAATGGTAGACCTTAGAGACCTACTACGTCATACATGGCGTGTGTCAGATCAAACTTGAATTGACGAAGCACGTACCTTATTACACTCCTGGAAATGGAAAAAAGAACACATTGACACCGGTGTGTCAGACCCACCATACTTGCTCCGGACACTGCGAGAGGGCTGTACAAGCAATGATCACACGCACGGCACAGCGGACACATCAGGAACCGCGGTGTTGGCCGTCGAATGGCGCTAGCTGCGCAGCATTTGTGCACCGCCGCCGTCAGTGTCAGCCAGTTTGCCGTGGCATACGGAGCTCCATCGCAGTCTTTAACACTGGTAGCATGCCGCGACAGCGTGGACGTGAACCGTATGTGCAGTTGACGTACTTTGAGCGAGGGCGTATAGTGGGCATGCGGGAGGCCGGGTGGACGTACCGCCGAATTGCTCAACACGTGGGGCGTGCGGTCTCCACACTACATCGATGTTGTCGCCAGTGGTCGGCGGAAGGTGCACTTGCCAGTCGACCTGGGACCGGACCGCAGCGACGCACGGATGCACGCCAAGACCGTAGGATCCTACGCAGTGCCGTTGGGGACCGCACCGCCACTTCCCAGCAAATTAGGGACACTGTTGCTCCTGGGGTATCGGCGAGGACCATTCGCAACCGTCTCCATTAAGCTGGGCTACGGTCCCGCACACCGTTAGGCCGTCTTCCGCTCAACCCCAACATCGTGCAGCCCGCCTCCAGTGGTGTCGCGACAGGCGTGAATGGAGGGACGAATGGAGACGTGTCGTCTTCAGAGATGAGAGTCGCTTCTGCCTTGGTGCCAATGATGGTCGAATGCGTGTTTGGCGCCGTGCAGGTGAGCGCCACAATCAGGACTGCATACGACCGAGGCACACAGGGAACACCCGGCATCATGGTGTGGGGAGCGATCTCCTACACTGGCCGTACACCACTGGTGATCGTCGAGGGGACACTGAATAGTGCACGGTACATCCAAACCGTCATCGAACCCATCGTTCTACCATTCCTAGACCGGCAAGGGAACTTGCTGTTCCAACAGGACAATGCACGTCCGCATGTATCCCGTGCCACCCAACGTGCTCTAGAAGGTGTAAGTCAACTACCCTGTCCCCCATTGAGCATGTTTGGGACTGGATGAAGCGTCGTCTCACGCGGTCTGCACGTCCAGCACGAACGCTGGTCCAACTGAGGCACCAGGTGGAAATGGCATGGCAAGCCGTTCCACAGGACTACATCCAGCATCTCTACGATCGTCTCCATGAGAGAATAGCAGCCTGCATTGCTGCGAAAGTTGGATATACACTGTACTAGTGCCGACATTGTGCATGCTCTGTTGCCTGTGTCTATGTGCCTGTGGTTCTGTCAGTGTGATCATGTGATGTATCTGACCCCAGGAATGAGTCAATAAAGTTTCCCCTTCCTGGGACAATGAATTCACGGTGTTCTTATTTCAATTTCCAGGAGTGTATATGATGATTGGCGGCATGCGGGCTGTCGTAATATATGACGGTCACACGCAAACTTAGGCAGGCCGTGGCCAGGGGGACCATACTCGATCAGATTGTCTCCACAGACGCTAGGAGATATCGCATCATTCGGGACACCTACCGTGTGTTGGAGACAGTGGCCAGATCCCTTCCGATCTGCCACCGTTGCCAGACAAGGACAGGATGGCGAATCTTCAGATTCTCTCTCCAACACCTCCAGCGGAAACGATGCCTTCGCCCGCCTGTCAGAACCCGAGAAGAAAAGTTGCAGATGCGATGGACGTCGACTCAGGTGTCGTACCAATCTCTCCTCTCCTTCCGGTTGGGGCAGCGTAGGACGGCGGCCGATCCAGCTCTGATTTGGAACAACATGTTCAAAATCAGCAGTCGGCGAGGAAGCTCAAGAAGTGGAGTCCTACGCCACCTGCCGACTGTCTCCCCAGGATGGCCGCACCGGATGGCGAATCGACGTCAGAAGGCGCACCGATCTCGGGAGACCTCCTGTCTAGCGTTCCTTCTTCCCCACCCACCTCAATGGGTTGTGTTCTGCGGCCAGTGTCGCCTTCCTTTCCGCCACCTGCACCTCTGTTTAGGGTCCGTCACTGGAGTTCGCCAACATGCGCCAGCATCATGATGATTATGTCCCTGGGCAATGCAATGGTGTTGCTTCTATTTCTTAGCCAGATGACTTATGGGAGGAACTGTATCGACCTGTTAAAGCCATGGATGAACGCATCCCGCTGGTTGTGCCCCCCACTACATCATCATAGTGGCTGTCGCAGTTTCAAGTTTGTGCAGTCTGTACCAGCTGGATGCCACGGGTTGGCCCCATGTCCCGACCGCAGGAGTGCCAGAACAGTCGCATCGCCTCGCTACAGTGAATATCAATGCTACCAGTGTCTCACATAAACTGGCGATGCTACACGATTTACTACATGCGTCGGAATTAGACCTGACCTTCTTACAAGAAGTACATATTGATGGTTTTCTTAAAGTGTATGGGTATGTCCCTTTCATCTCCCACACGTCAGATACTGACTGTGGTGTCAGGATACTCATCCGTGATGTGCTATCTTTCGACGACGTCAAGTACCTTCTGTATGCATGGGGCATGGCTCTCATACTGTTTCGTGTCCGAATTATTAACATCTACAACTCTTCACGAACAGGGAGGCGATGGGTACCCTATGCCTTCGTTGTGGACGCAGTCTTACCACTTTTCGTTGGGCGACAAGAAGAAATGGTGCTGGATGATGATTTTAATTCCCTCCCGCCACCGCAACATCAACTGCTGCTTCATTCGCCTAGCACAGTGCTTGCCACGATCATCGACCAAGTTGTGGACACATGAGAACACATTGACAGCGACAGCCGCGCGAGATTAGCCGAGCGGTCTAGGGCGCTGCAGTCATACACTGGCGGCTGGTCCCGGCGGAGGTTCGAGTCCTCTAACGGGTATGGGTGTGTGTGTTTGTCCTTAGGATAATCTGATGACTTTAGCAGTTAAGTCCCATAAGATTTCACACACAATTTTGATAGCGACAGCCCCAGCTTCAAACAAAACACCGCACACTCCTCCAGTCTACTTGATCACTTTTATATCTCGTACTCGCTGGTGGATGAAACCCGACTGGCTGAGATTTTTCCTTTCAAATGGCTCTGAGCGCTATGGGACTTAAATTCTCAGGTCATCAGTCCCCCAGAACTTAGAACTACTTAAACCTAACTAACCTAAGGACATCACACACATCCATGCCCGAGGCAGGATTCGAACCTGCGACCGTAGTGGTCGCGTGGTTCCAGACTGTAGCGCCTAGAACCGCTCGGCCACTTCGGCAGGCTTTTTCCTTTCAATTTTCCTGATTATGCAGCATATGTCTGTGCAGTCAGACTCGACCACAAGTGCATGTGGCATCAGAGGGGTGTTTGGAAGAGAATGTGGCACTATCGGCGCCTCTCAACTGTCTCAGTTTATCGAGGTGACTTGGGATTCATTTGGGATTCATGTCTCTGCTGTGGTGGAACTTTCACATCTGTGTTCTCTTGGTGGTTGTCCCATGCAAAAACTTCCCTCTGCCGGGATGATGGTTTATGGAAGAGATGCGGGTGGTTCAAGGAAGATATCCTTGAACTTTTAATATCAGATTTTGAGAAACTGGTCTATGATGCCGTTTAGGTCCAATGTACAATAGTGAATCACGCCAAGCTTACACCACAGATTACATGCACTGCCACATCGAAGGAATAGTGTTGCAACCCACACTGGTGATCATACGTTGATGTACCACATATTAGCAGAAAGGCAAGGTTGGTAACATACTACCCCACGTGACATTGGCCTCGCCTTTCACGCCATTTACGCTAGTTATACATTGACCACCTTCAAGCAACCTCATACTGTCAGTGAAGAAGTCTTTCAGCACACATTCGGCACGATACCAGAGAATGAGGTATTGGCTTTGGAGAAAATGCTGTTCAAGTAGCAAGTCACAAGCTAATAAGCTAACATGTCACATGATCCTAACGGCATCGCCTCGGATTTTATCGTGCTTTCCGACATCTCTTAGGGTCCAAATGAACTTTTATCTGGGGAAAATTGACGTCCCATGCACTGAGTATCCTTGACGCCTTTCTAAAGGCCCCCTTTGTCCCTATTCACATACCCCACGGGGGCACACACTATCTCTCATAGTCGCTGCTAAATAAAAACTTGTAGGAAATACCTTTTGGCAGAATGAATTAAGAAGACGACCCATTATGTCATATTATCAGGCATTGGTAGGAAGAAAATACCACATTCAAACAGTACTCTGATTCTACAGGGGACTGATTGCCCTTGCTCGAGCTCCTCATTTCGCCATTTGCCTGCAACTTTAGCATTCTTAGACATCAGCGAGGCATTTGATTGAGTCTATAATTGCTTCAGTCCTCCGTTAGATGGGATACCCAGAAACCATTATCGAGATGCTCATATGACTGATGTACAGCTTGACATGCAGGCTGCTGTATAATGGTAGATTCACACAAACAAGTCGTTCAATGCAACAAGGGTGCCCTCGTTGGTGCTGTTGCATGCTTTCACCCCAGAACAACTGTTATGTGGATGGACATTGATTCTGCTGCAGCAGCTATGCTAACGACTTGCTCTTCGGCCTTCGAAGTCCAACGGCACCCGGACGGTGTTCCCTCCGTGTACGTAAATGAGCTATGTATTTCGGTATAGGCGTTCCTTAGGGGGGGGGGGGGGGGGGCGTTGATATGATCAACGTGGCTGATACTTTAGACTGTCTCTCAGGCTCACCTGTGGCACTCTGCGGCACTCAACAGTTACAAAATGGGATCAGGTTTGGACTCGTGGAACACCGCCTCTGCTCCCTAGCCCTGCGCAATGTGTGCGCTTTGTCAGCAGTTACATAGCGTTCCGTATCGCTAACGTGGTGCAAAATCTTCCTTTCCTGCACACACTGGCTCGCTCCATATCAGCTGTAGTAGGTTGCTTTGTTAACTACGAAGTGATCTTCAGAGTCCGCTATGAGTATGTCAAGCTTCCCAGGCTCGAGGGGGTGTGGGTCTTTACCATGTTTTGGATAGTGCTCGGGCCCTTTCTAACAGTTGACAGTCGACGATGTGACAGCATTGCCCATCATGCCTTATCATCTTACTGCTTGATACATAAGCTCAGGCCTTGATGGCTCTTCTAGTGACGTTGTTGGACATCCCAGTGCCCTTCTATCACATCGGACTACTTTCTGTTTCTGCATCAAAGATATCTTTTTGCGTTTCTGCCGCCTGTGGATTTGTTGTCAACAAATGTATTCTAAAATAAGATACAACTGGCCCATGCCTTAAAGTGATAGGACAGAAGTGTCTGCTTTTCAGGTGGCGCAATATACAACGGGCGGTGAGCACCCCTTTTCTTGAGACTGCTGCACACTCTGAGTGGTATGTCATTATTAATGTCAAACAGCTGAATCTCCCTACTTTGGGCCAGGTGCCGGGTGCCAGACACGGATGATAATCAGTTGGTTTGTGGTTATGCAATAGACGTCTAGCCTTTGGTCCAGAGAATTCTGTCGTTCCTCACACGTGCTACTGATGATCGGATAACAATGCAATTGATGATGATCATGGATGACGTGTACTATCCCCAGACGACGATGCTCTCTGTGAATTGTTTCCATGGCCTTGCCGTTCGATAGTTTTTGGCACATATGAGGAGAGTATTCCCTATCTCGCACAATCGTCCATAATTCGAAATACAGGCAATAATTTTGCAACTGCCTCTGGGGTGCTTTCTGTAACCCACCATACAGCTGGGATGTCCCAGCAATGAGCAGCTGATCTGATGCACTATCGTTGATTTTTAGATGCTTCCATCCACAACGATATTCCCCTTTATCTCCAGAAGGTGCGTATGAATTTCTCCACGACTACAGGTGGTTTTCATGGACTTCACTTCACAGGTTTGACGCAAAAAAATCTCTGTTACATGCATTGGTTACCCTCTCCTCCTTTCCCTCCTCCTTTCTTTGCTTAGGTAGAATTGTTGCTACTAATGTTAGAAAATCCACCATGCTCACTAAAATTGCTCCCCTTCAAAAATTTTCAACACTTTATCTAAGTGAGTAAACAGTACCAGATGCGACGAATGACTAACACACTGTTTGGCTTTGTACGCCTGTGCACACGGTTTGCTGTTCCTCCATACAGCAAAACGACATGACACGTCAAAGCACTTCATACTGATTAGCTGCCTACCGACGATTTTAATCCTATTTCGGCTTGTTGACATCCCCAGTCTCCATCATTCAATGATTACGGCAACATCCGTCTATCACTGATTAAATCCGCTACAGTCGTAGGTTCGAATCCTGCCTCGGGCATGGATGTGTGTGATGTCCTTAGGTTAGTTAGGTTTAAGTAGTTCTAAGTTCTAGGGGACTGATGACCTGAGAAGTTAAGTCCCATAGCGCTCAGAGCCATTTGAACTGTTTGAACTTATTAAATACGACATCGACGGTGTGCTGAGCTCTCTGCTGTGCCGTGTCGAGCGGCACACTTCATTTCCACAACTCCAGTGGTTCATTTTGTATGTAATGTCCTTCCGTGGTAGTGAGAGGGCGGAAGGTGGATAATATGATTGGCAGGAGCGTTGCCATGGAAGACCTAGTGACAAGGATATTAGGCAAAGTAGGCAGTCGCTGCACGGAAAAGTACGCGCGAGGTCCAGGAGGAGTCTCTGAGGTACGTCAGCCATAGTAACTCGATCTGTGCAGGGCCTGACCATTGTGTGAACACGCAGTCTGGTAGACCGCTTGATGTAATTTCTCAGCCGGCCGGGGTGGCCGAGCGGTTCTAGGTACTACATTCTGGAACCGCGTGACCGCTACGGTCGCGGGTTCGAATCCAGCCTCGGCCATGGATGTGTCTGCTGTCCTTAGGTTAGTAAGGTTCAATTAGTTCTAAGTTCTGGGGGACTGATGACCTCAGAAGTTAAGTCCCATAGCGCTCAGAGCCATTTGAACCATTTTTTTTTAATTTCTCAGCCGGACGAACACTAATCCCAGCGCAGGCGGAAAAAGGGACTTCTACTTCTCGAAAGGAGGACTACCGGAGTGCATCAGGAAACTGACGGTTTCACGCTGGTGGTTTTATGTTTGATAAAGTGCACTGTGTATTGAGTGTGTCTGCTAGTCACAAATTCTTCGTAGGTTTTCTCGTTTGTCATGTGACTAGTTGTGGTAGTTTATCGATAGCACGCTGAACTTCAAGTATCTGTGCTGTGATTGGGAGCAATTCTACTTCTTAACTCCATGCTGTGAGCGTGGTTAATTGTATTAAAACTAAAGTGTTTAGTGTAAACCAAGTATGGCTGCCAAGAAATCAACTTGTTACTTATGTTATGTGAATAATCAATTCTTTTCTGGTACTGCTTACGATTTTCTTAAAATATAAGGACTAATAGTGTGTGTAGCTTGTGCTCGCTATCTGATATTGAGCAGTTACAGACCAATAAATAGTTGTGTATTGTGATCCTATACTAAAACGTAAACTTTCACGGCCGGAAATATCTTGTCCATTATAATTAACCGGGCTGTTATGCCGTGGTCGGTTGATGAATTCCCTGGTGATTCCCAACCTTTCGTCTCCGACTGCGGGAGACATCTTCAAGTGGGTCCGTAGCTTGATGGAAGGTCCAACACACACACTGGCTCGCTACTGACTGCCGCTAAATTCCGTGTCCGCGCGCCCCCGCGCCGCGGCGTGACGTCACGTGTTTTGAAAACGTCAGTGCAATTGGCCGCTGTCCGTCGCCGTCGATCGCCGTTGCCATCACCCAGTAGTGGACGAGTGGTACACATCTTCTTTAACACCGGCATCCATATACCGTTTAATTTGACACCCTCCTCCTTTCGGTTGAAATTATTTGGGTGTTTAGCGATTTCGATTGCCTCCCTGTAGAGCCTTTCGTAGTATCCGATCGTGGCCGCTAGTACTTGCGTCTTGCGTCTCCTCTAAATGAATATTGTTGTTCCCTGGCTGGAAAGCATGCTCCGCAACAGCTGATCGTTCCGTTTCTCCTCTTCTACAGTTCCCTTGTGCTCTTCCAAACGTTTAGAAACAGTTCTTTTGGTGGTACCCACATAAACATCACCACAGCTGCATGGGATCCTATACACTCCAGATTTTTCCAATGAGTGGAGAGCGTCCTTGGCAGGCCTAAGGTATTCCTGTATCTTCCTGGTGGGCTTGCAAATTACGGTAATATTCCGCTTCGTCAAGGTCCTCCCTATTCTTTCCGTTACATTTTTAACAAACGGCAGGAAAACCTTAGATTTTGCAATAGCCTGTATGTCAGTATGATTTCTGCGTGGCTGCCTCAACGCACGTTTTATTTCGGCGGACGAATATCCGTTCTTTGTTAGTGCATTGTAGAGATGTTCCGTCTCAGCGTCGAGCAACTCAGGTTCACAAATATTTCTAGCTCTGTCCGCTAACGTCTTGATAACACCCCGCTTCTGTTGTGGGGGGGTGGTTCGAATCCCGGTGCAAATAACGGTCCGTGTGCGTGGGTTTGCGGTACACTGAGTGGCCCAAACTACCATTTCCGTTTCTAAACACGAGCACATCGAGGAAATGTAGTTTGCCGTCTACCTCCTTCTCGATTGTAAACTGAATTCTTGAGTTTATACTGTTCAGATGTTCGTGGAACCGGCTTCGTTCCTCCCTACCATGTCTCCACAACACAAGAGTGTCATCCACGTATCGGAACCATACATTTGGTTTCTTGCTGGCAGTACCTAAACTTTCACGGCCGGAAATATCATGTCCATTATAATTATCCGGAGTGTTTGCCGTGGTCGGTTGATGAATTCCGTGGTGATTCCCATAACAGCCCGGATAATTATAATGGACATGATATTTCCCGCCGTGAAAGTCTACATTTTAGTATCAGACGCCACTACGGGGAGGAGATGTCAAGAGAAGTGCGACGCCTGGAAGGACTCCAGAAGAAGAGAGTGCAGCTTTTGTGTTCCCTCACATTCCTGTCTCGTTGCAGAGCTGTCGGCGTTATACCGAAGTTTCTGAAGATAAAGCGACTGTTCTATTCGGGAAAGGCACAACGCATTTTCAAACGGACTGAGGCGGCCTTACTACGAGAGCGCATTCAGCAGACCCGACGGGACTTGGCAAGCACAAACTGCAAGTTAATGTCTCTCCATATTACGATCAGTAATAAACTGTGCAGCGGTGACTGGGATAAAATTGATAGACTACTGCATGATACCATGGGGAAGCGTATGTTGACGACGTCTAGTAGACAGAAGAAGAAGTTTGATAATTTGCTACCTAATCAGACTGTTCGGCATTTAGACGTTTCCCGGACCGGTATCAATTTGTCCAAACGTTTGTTATCTGACGATGAGACATCTGTGCTTGCCAAGGGAGGAAATTTTGCTGTTAGTCCGCGTTTTGTGCCCACGGATGAAATTATAGCCAATGTAGAAGCAGGAATTCGCAGTGTAGATTCTGTAACAGCTGAAGAAATCCGTATAGGAACAGTGAGAATATTAGCCAATGCAAAACCGCCGAAAAGTAATATAACTGTGGGTGAGGGAAGAGCTTTAAAACTCCTGAATGACGACGATAGTAGTTTGGTTCTCCCAACTGACAAAGGAAGCGCAACGGTGGTTATGGATGTGGCCGACTATCAGAGAAAAATTACGGATCTACTGGATCCGCAAGCATATAGGAGGCTGAATAAGGACCCCACTAACAACGTTCTCAGAACCGTGTCGCGGTTAATAAAAAAGTCGTCCATTGAAGAGAGTGTACAGAAAGGTCTCTGCAGTTCGGTTGCGCTACCACCGAGGCTTTATGGATTGCCCAAAATTCATAAAGAAAATGTTCCGTTAAGACCGATACTAAGTGCCATTGGTTCGCCCACCTACTCGTTAGCCAAGTTTTTGACTACGCTGTTAGAACCACATGTGGGCCGTTCGGACTCTTATATAAAGAATTCGACACATTTCATCAGCAGATTGAATGGCATAGTGGTCCAGCCGGAGGACATATTGGTCAGCTTCGATGTGGTATCGCTGTTTACCATGGTTCCACTTAATGATGTATTGGAACAGCTGGATCGAATTTTTCCTGCCGATATTTTAGAGCTGTTTAAGTGTTGTTTGACGACCACATACTTCAAGTGGAATGAACAGTTTTATGAGCAAACGGATGGGGTGGCTATGGGACGCCCCCTAAGTCCCGTAATAGCAAACTTCTTTATGGAGAAATTCGAAGAACAGGCCTTAGGTACTGCCAGCAAGAAACCAAATGTAAGGTTCCGATACGTGGATGACACGTTTGTGTTGTGGAGACATGGTAGGGAGGAACGAAGCCGGTTCTACGAACATCTGAACAGTATAAACTCAAGAATTCAGTTTACAATGGAGGAGGAGGTAGACGGCAAACTACATTTCCTCGATGTGCTTGTGTTTAGAAACGAAAATGGTAGTTTGGGCCACTCAGTGTACCGCAAACCCGCGCACACGGACCGTTATTTGCACAGGGATTCGAACCACCACCCACAACAGAAGCGGGGTGTTATCAAGACGTTAGTGGACAGAGCTAGAGATATTTTTGAACCTGAGTTGCTCGACGCTGAGATGGAACGGATATTCGTCCGCCGAAATAAAACGTGCGTTGGGGCAGCCACGCAGAAATCATACTGACGTACAGGCTACTGCAAAATCTAAGGTTTTCCTGCCGTTTGTTAAAAATGTAACGGAAAGAATAGGGAGGATCTTGACGAAGCGGAATATTACCGTAATTTACAAGCCCACCAGGAAGATACAGGAATACCTTAGGCCTGCCATGGACGCTCGCAAACCATTGGAAAAATCTGTAGTGTATAGGATCTCATGCAGCTGTGGTGATGTTTATGTGGTTACCACCAAAAGAACTGTTTCTAAACGTTTGGAAGAGCATAAGGGACATTGTAGAAGAGTAGAAACGGAACGATCAGCTGTTGCGGAGCATGCTTTCCAGCCAGGGAACCACAATATTCATTTCGAAGAGACGCAAGACGCAAGTACTAGCGGCCACGAGCGGATACTACGAAAGGCTCTACAGGGAGGCAATCGAAATCGCTAAACACCCAAATAATTTCAACCGAAAGGAGGAGGGCGTCAAATTAAACGGTATATTGATGCCGGTGTTAAAGAAGATGTGTACCACTCGTCCACTACTGGGTGATGGCAACGGCGATCGACGGCGACGGACAGCGGCCAATTGCACTGACGTTTTCAAAACACGTGACGTCACGCCGCGGCGCGGGGGCGCGCGGACACGGAATTTAGCGGCAGTCAGTAGCGAGCCAGTGTGTGTGTTGGACCTTCCATCAAGCTACGGACCCACTTGAAGATGTCTCCCGCAGTCGGAGACGAAACGTTGGGAATCACCAGGGAATTCATCAACCGACCACGGCATAACAGCCCGGATAATTATAATGGACATTGTGTTCCTAGTTACATCTAAAGGTTGGTTTGAAAACTTATTTTGTACTGCCGAAGTTTTCTGAGGAACGATGATTGGTCATGGGGTCCAGGCATTGTAAATTGTTATTCTTGTTGTCTGGTTGTGTATATTAAGGCAAATGTAGGATTTTATTCATTTATTTAATGAAAGGCATTTTCTTAATGATTGTGTGGAGTTCTACATGAGTACCTTTATAGGGTATCATGTATTGGAGAAAGTGTATCTCTATTCTGTTGAGGTTAAATAAAATTATTGTTGGATAAGCCACGTGCCTTCACAAACTCTAGCTCGAACCCTAAGTCACTTGAATCCTGCGCTACTCGGCTTACAGACTAGCTATAGGAGGTTTGCCTTTCCATTGGAGTCAAGCATTGCTGTTTCGAGTACCACTACAAAGCAGCGAATTCCGTGCTAAACTAGTTTTTGCTTCACAAAGAATCAGACAGTACAATTCTCCTAGTTACTGGCACTGTTAATTAAACTATTTCGAGACAGAGCCTGAGTCTCAGTCGCTCAGTGAGACTGCCTCATATAAGTATTAGTGTCAGCACTGCCAAGCGTGTTTCCACATTTCTCCGGAATCCAAACTGGTCTTCCACGAGGTCGGTTTCTAGCAGTTTTCCCATTTCACTGTCAGTAATTCATGGCAGTATTTTGTAACTACGACATATTAAACTAATAGTTTGATAATATTCATACCTGTCAGCGCCAGCGTTGTTTGGAACTGCAGTCGTTACATGTTTCTTTATGTCTGATGGTATTTCACTAGTTTAGTAATGATCGGCCTCTCATCTGTCTCAATAATTCTGTAGTGATGTTGGCTACCCCAAGTACCTATTTTCGACCTAATTCATTCAGTGATCTGTAAGTTCCTTCTCTTAATAACCTATCTTCTACATCTGCTTCCCCGTCCTTTCATTGGTATTATCTTCCTTTCCTAAATATTTCCAGAAGGTATTTGAAAAATTTTGTATTACCGCCGTGAATTGCTGCTGAAACGTTTTATTTACACAACCAGACCCGGTCGACTGACTTTAGGAAAATGATGATGAACAGTTGACCAAAACTGTTTGCGTAAATAAAAAAAAATTATTCAAATGGCTCTGAGCACTATGGGACTTAACATCTGTGGTCATCAATCCCCTAGAACTTAGAACTACTTAAACCTAACTAACCTAAGGACATCACACATCCATGCCCGAGGCAGGATTCGAACCTGCGACCGTAGCAGTCGCGCGGTTCCGGACTGCGCGCCTAGAACCGCTAGACCACCGCAGCCGGCGTAAATAAAAAAAATTTTATCAGCAACTGTAGGTGGTAACATGACTTTCCTTTAAATCTTCATTTCCTTCGTGTAGTTTTTCAATGTAGTCCTCCACTTCTTCCCTACAGGAGTAACAGCTTGTATAAGGTCATCATATGACATCTTCGTTTTCTGTTTGACAAAATTATCTACAAATTGTTTATTTCTTATGGATCACATAAGTTCACGACACGGTTATTCTGGCATGTTTGCCATTGCCAAGGTTTCCTTTTGACATCGTAAAATATCAGTAGCGAGCCACGATGTGAATCGGACATTCAAGCTACGATCCTTCTTGAAAATGTCCTCCGCACATCAGGACGAAACGTCGAGTTTTGAAGTGAAATCCCTTAGACCACGGCATAAGAGCCCGAAATATTTCATTAATTTTGTTCTGTTGATTTACTTTTATGTATCATTTTATTCTACATCAGTGTAATAATACTACGAGATTGTATGTTGTATTATGGTTGTATATAGAAGGAATTACGTTCATAAACCGGCTTAGAACATGAATTCTTTCATGCCCTATGTTGTAAACATGGGTCACGTATTTCTATAGTAATCTGTTTTTTTCTTTTTCTTTCTTTTTTTGCTTGACCCCATAAAACATCATTGGAACGATTTGTCGTTTGCTGCGCAGTTGTGGCTGCACCCGAAGGTGCGTGAAGCGTTTCATCGGATTAGAGTTATTATAATGTTAATGAAAATTGTTTTCAAAGTGAGATCTGAAACAAGAGGATTAAATCTTGCTGGTGAGAGCATATTCGGCATGACAGATATTAAATCTTTTTCTCTGTCAACTATTAGTAAATGAATCAAACAAATCTGGCGCGCTCGTTCGTGTGTCAGCAGCCAATCAGATTATTCTCCTACTAAAGTGTCACAGTATCTCATAGAATTGGTACTGGCTGTACCACCTGTTGCCTTCCTCTCACCGCATCTTTTACATCATGCCTCTCAATAGCAGCGTCATCGCATGATGACTGTTTTGATGTCATTCCGAACATTAATTAACATGATTCAATCTAATGTACTATACTGGAAAGCTTTAACAAAGTAGAACGTTAGCGTACTTTTACTAATTTGAATTATCCCATTTTAATTAGTCAATAAATTACGAGAATATTATTGTTGAAGGCAATGTTTCCTTAAATTAGCTTTTTCAACGTTTAATCGCCATTAGATTAATGTTTCTTTAGTACGACAACTTAATTTGTAGTAGGAGAAACTAAAATTCGAATCCCTCTGTCAACCAGTTCATTTGTTTTGGAAACTCTAAAAATGCATTTCTAATCGCCTGTTTGCCATAAACCATTTTCCCGTCAGCACAGTGCCATCTACTTTAGAGAATTGTCTATTTGTTCGTAAAATACTACATTTAACGTCCTGTGCTCTTAACATTAGCAGAAAACTTTTTTGTCGTTTTTGCGAGCGAATTTGATGATTTTTCCACACTTTTCTTTAACGTACGTTTTGAGTTCGTTCAAATGGCTCTGAGCACTATGGAACTTAACATCTGAGGTCATCAGTCCCCGACAACTTACAACTACTTAAACCTAACACAACACACATCCATACCCGAAGCAGTATTCGAACCTGCGACCGTACCAGTCGCGCGTTTCCGAACTGAAGCGCCTAGAGCCGCACGGTCACCGCGGCCGACACATTATTAGTGAACTTTAACTCATTATCACTCCTCATGAACGTGGAGACGAAAGATTCCTTAACTCACACAGCAACAGGGAACTAGCATGTACAGACCAACGACAGTGTCCTCTATAAGTGACGCCGTTACCTGCGGTGCGACGAAGCACTGATTGATATCCCTTTTTCCCAGGTTGCAGCCAGATTGATCATTCTGACTCGTCCTTCTTGTTTACACGTCATCACTGAGGTTTCGTACACATATAAAAAGGGTAAAACTGTAACAATTAGTTACTTAGATTACATAAAAAATCATGAACGCGAAGTAAATTACGACAAATTTTGTTAATAGATTTGTCCATTGAGATAAACCAAAATAACATTTTTCAATTATTTATTAAAATCTTACAATCCATATTCGCACTGTGATATTTATTTTATTCTAGAGCCTAAAACACATAGCTTGGCGGGGTTCCGCCGCTGCAGATTCGCCGCCATCGACTGCTCGCCGACTATGCTGTCCACGTGCATTGCTCGCTGGGCCATCCCAATCGTCGCCTGCTTTTCCCTGCCATGGTCCTCCATCTGCCCGAAAGGCGACCTAGGTCTGGGCTTTCCATAGCTGTCCGCGTCCAGTCCCTGCTGTCGGAACTGGGGTCATTCCCTCTTCTGCCTCCCTTCCGGGACCGTGCACCTACACCTCCCTGGTGTTTGCCCCGGCCGTCCGTCCGTCTGGACATGGCACAGGGACCCAAGGACTTGGTTCCGCCTGTGGCCCTGCGTCGCCGTTTTCTTGCGCTCCTCGCCTCATTTTCGGGCTGTGAGACTGTCTACACTGATGGTTCCCTGGTTGATGGTCGCACTGCCGACGCTTTTGCTCACGCTGCCCATGTTGAGCAGCGCTCCTTGCCGGCTGGCTGCAGTGCTTTTACTGCAGAGCTGGTGGCCATATTGCCCCCTCTTGGGCATATGCGTTTCTGCTCAGGTACGTCCATCGTCATCTGCAGTGACTCCCTGAGCAGCCTCCAGGCCATCGACCTCTGCTATACCTCTTCTCCTCTGGTGTCCTCTATTCAGGAGTCTGTTTTCGCCATTACCCGTTCTGGTCGTTCGGTGGTCTTTGTTTGGACGCCAGGTCACGTTGGCATCCCGGGGAACGAACGTGTTGACAGGCTGGCCAAAGGTGCGATCGACGCCCCAGCTTTGGAGATCGGCCTCACGGCTCGCGATCAGCAGCTGGCGTTGCGCCATAAGGTGCTTGGGATGTGGACTGCTGAGTGGCGTGGAATGACATCCCCGAATAAACTGCTGGCTGTCAAGGAGACGACCGATGTGTGGCGCTCCTCCCTATGGGCTTCTCGCAGGGACTCTGTCACCCCGTGTCGGCTCCGCATCGGCCATACCTACCTGACGCACGGCCATCTTTTGCGTCAGGAAGATCCCCCCCCCTGTGTCGGTGTGGGTCCCGGCTGACGGTCGCCCACATTTTGTTGGAGTGTCCCCGACTGCGCACCCTCCGGCAGTCTTTTAATTTCCCGGGCACTTTGCCTTTGGTTTTATGCGACGATGCCTCTATGGCTGATGACGTTTTAAATTTTATCCGTGGTAGTCCTTTTTATGGTTCCATTTAGGGAGGTCCTGCACCTTCCCCTTTCGGTGTCTCTTGTCCTCGTGTCTCTCATATTTGGTTGCCGATTTTAGTGTGTAGTCGGCTGGTTGACTCTTTCCCTTTTTTTTTTTGATCTCGTGGTCAGTCAACCAGTCTCCGGCCATCTTCCCTTCTTCTGTTTCTTTCTGTCTGGTGTTCATGTGTGCTCTTCTTGTCAGTAGTGTTTGTTGCTGCATTTGTGTTCTTTTAGTGCCTGGGGGGGGGGGGGAGTCTCCTTCCCCCTTTTGTTTTTTACCTGGTCCACAGATTTTAAGCTTGCCTGTTTTTGGAATGGAGGACCGATTACCTTCGCTGTTTAGTCCCCCTTAAACATCCCAACAATCATCATCACGTAGCTTGGTCCCAATCGGTGTATCAACTGGCAGCTAACTCTAATGGCACCGGTATCTCATGACACATTGTAAAGAAACTGGTTCTCTACTTCTGAAAAAAAAAAAACTTCTAAATATTACAACATGACCTATACAAAGAATCTGACAATCCCTCTTAGTCATGGACGAAAAAAATGGCATAGTCTCTGTCACAACGTGCAAAACCTTATGTGGGGCCAATAAGACGTCAATTTTAATCTAAATATAGTATGCCAATTTTTATGTAATAAAAAATAAATTAGGTAATTCAGTACAATTATTATATAATGCGATAAATCACTTTAAAGGGGGCCAAATGAACAATTAAAGTCAATATAATCCAAGTAAACTTGCAAAGGTAAAAAAAAAAAATATTGCAGGGGGCTACATAGATATCGCGCATCTGCCAGATGCCCACTAAATACGTAATTTTGATTTCGAACTAACAGCCAATGAGAAAATAGGTGCAAAAATACTATTGGTCAGTTTTCAAGCAGTAATGGCGGACAGCATCAGCTGGTAATATACCTAATTTTATAGTAGCTAATTTCACTTCAAAAAAAAATATATATATATACTCCCTCCACAAGAAGTTACACACAAACATTAAAATAGAATTATGATGAGCAGCAAAATATCTGAGAAGAATTTTGAAAGGATATTATTAATTGAACTTTAATTTGGCGGGTTTTCAGCACTGTCAACAAAAAATAATGGAAAGAGTATTTATTGGAACGAAACAAAATTGAACCTTGATATTGTGACAATATTTCTAAAATAGATAATTTAACCGCAATTGTCTTTTATTTTGAAATAAGAGAGAGCGTAATAATTTTATTTTAATGTCTTAACTGTAGCTGCAGTAAGTGCGATGACGTCAGCGGTGGTCCGAGCGGACGATGTGTGAAGCTAACCCCGGTTCGTGGCGTGAATATAATGATGGATCCTTCTGTTTCATTAATATTCCACTTACGGCGGTGATCCACGTCTCCGTTGTAGTCGAATCAGCAGGCAGAACTGGCACGATAATAATAGTTCTAGTGTGTGCGTTGCCGTTACGCGCGCGACGTTTTATTATTAAAAGTTTGTTAATCACGCGGTGCGGATAGGTCGGAATTATGCAATGCCTTTAGTATTTCCGATATATAGCCGGTTAATGTCAGTACTTCGCACAGTTCTTTCACCGTGTTGCCACAGGAAAACTGTCACATGTGTTTATCTCTATAACAGTCCGTTAAACTTGATTTCAATTTACGTCGTCGTCGTTAAGACAATTTGGATGATATAATAAACGTTTCTTGATCAAATCACAGCACTGTTATTTTTCTTGACATTTTGGTTTGTTCCACTTTCACGCAATTCTAACAGTTAGTGTCTCCACACGACAATGGTGTCTGGTTCACGGCTAAGTGTCACAAGTTCACATAGTATGCAAAATCGTCACCGCAAACACTCGATATGCTTTTCAGGTTTTAGTGTTCACTTAATAATGCACGATCTCCTATTAACACAGCGGACGCACTGTAATTAATTTTACGTTTCTCCACTCGCAAACCTGCCACGATACCACAACTCGCACGCTCTCTATCGATAGTCATTTGCTCTCTCTCTCAGCCAGAGTACTTCTCCTAGCCAAACCAAAGATTTACAAACCATATAAAAACAGAACATTCATACTCGTACAATATATATAAATGACCTAGTAGATAGTGTCGGAAGTTCCATGCGACTTATCGCGGATGATGCTGTAGCATACAGAGAATTTTCAGCATTAGAAAATTGTAGCGGAATGCAGGATGATTTGCAGCGGATAGGCACTTGGTGCAGGGAGTGGCAACTGACCCTTAACATGGACAAATGTAATGTATTGCGAATACATAGAAAGAAGGATCCTTTATTGTAAGATTATATGATAGCAGAACAAACAGTGGTAGCAGTAACTTCTGTAAAATATCTTTGAGTATGCGTGCGGAACGATTTGAAGTAGAATGATAGTATAAAATTAATTGTTGGTAAGGCGGGTACCAGGTTGAGATTCATTGGAAGAGTGCTTAGAAAATGTAGTCCATCAACAAAGGAGGTGGCTTACAAAACACTCGTTCGACCTATACTTGAGTATTGCTCATCAGTGTGGAATCCGTACCAGATCGGGTTGACGGAGGAGATAGAGAAGATCCAAAGAAGAGCGGCGCGTTTCGTCACAGGGTTATTTGATAACCGTGATAGCGTTACGGAGATGTTTAACAAACTCAAGTGGCAGACTCTGCAAGAGAGGCGCTCTGCATCGCGGTGTAGCTTGCTGTCCAGGTTTCGAGAGGGTGCGTTTCTGGATGAGGTATCTAATATATTGCTCCCCCTATTTATACTTTTCGAGGAGATCACGAACGTTAAATTAGATAGATTCGAGCCCGCACGGAGGCTTTCCGGCAGTCGTTCTTAGCGCGAACCATCCGCGACTGAAACAGAAAAGGGAGGTAATGACAGTGGCACGTAAAGTGCCCTCATCCACACACCTTTTGGGTGGCTTGCGGAGTATAAATTTAGATGTAGATGTGAAGCAGTAGCCAAATGAATGAAGAAACAATGTGACGAATTATCAAATAAAGAATAGTTGAAATAAATGATACATACGTACTATCACAAGGTTATGCACAAAAGAAAAAAAAATATTATCGACTTTCGGGGAAAGCAATGTCTTTACATGTGCCCCCCATTTTATCATCAGATGTTCCACAATACATCTTATGATAAAATGTCCTTACACATATAAGCCATACGCTACAAGTGATTCGTTTATGTTTAACTTTGTCACTTTTTCAGTTTGCATTATGAATTGTCAATCACTATTAAAACAGATGAACGTATCCAATAGCAAAAAAATATTACATAACTTTCACATATTAAGCAAGGCATATCTCTCACTGAAGCAAATAACTAATTCATTACACTACAGAAATTTGACCATAATGAAAAAGTAGAACAAAAGTTACTTGTTTAGTCCAAGAAAATATATTAGCTACAATTATACACTATCAACATGCATATATACACATAAGCGTTCGTATTTTCCCGACACAAATTCTTGTCATTGTATTATTATTTTTAAAGCTTCCTCTCTCTTTTTTCACATTTTAACCACAGTGTCATAATTTTTATTTACCCTCACTGTCACAAATACAAAATAAATTTGGTATATATTGCCTCTCGAATAGCAATGTCATATATATATATATATATATATATAATCTTTTGGAGTGAGTATTCCCTAACTGTGTGTCACATTATTAAATATAATTTGCAAAATTGCAGAATGCTACATCATATTGTCAGTGTTCTTTCACATAAATTGATTTAATTTGTCTCAATATGGCCACTATTTAAAATTTCATAGGCTGACATACGTATACATAATGTTTATCATCTTACCATCTCAGTAACATTTGACCCTGTTCAGTAGTTATAGGTCATATTCTGCTTCTCACAAAGTTATTTACTAACCAAACACCCAATTAGGGTTTCAGATTCCTTGCACTATAAGGCTTCAAATCCACAATATTTTTAAGATCAAATTTCTTTTTAGATTTTGGGTAAACCAAACAAAATGCATTTGGGTGAGATATACCAGCCACTTCAAGTGGACCTTTGCACACATCAAAGAATTTAGAAATATGACTATTTATTTCTTTAGACTTCTCATGTGTTTTAACTAAAACTAAATCCCCTGTTTTTAATTGAACACCTTTTACGTTGTCATCATGTCTTTTCTTCCTTTCCAACAGTTTCATCTCTATGAGCGCTCTTACTCTTTTCTTCTTTTCGTCGCAACTTAATTTTTCCTTAGTAGGGAAAGATGACTTTCCCTCCACCAAACTTTCCTGGCTCTCACCTTTCATAATCGCCTGAGGAGTAAACCCTATTACATCATGAACAACAGTATTCATACCTCTTCAATATTTCCATCTATATCTCCCCAAGAACTGTGGTTACTGCTACAGCAGGTACGGCAGAATCTACCAATCTCTCTCATAAAATGTGCTATGGGGTCCCCTATGGGTGATATGTTGAAGTGTAAATTACTGTAATCCTCTTATCAGTAATACGTTCTTTCCACTTCTTACATGCAAACTGTGGCCCATTGTCAGACAATATCGCCTTAGGTTTCCTGAACGTCACAAAATAATCGCCTTCCAATTTGCTCAAAACAGCTTTCCCATTTGCTTCACGTAATGGATAAAGTTTTATAAATTTACGAAATATTTCGAAGACCACAAAAATGTATGCAAAACTTCCCTTAGTCTTCCACAATGCAGCATAAAGATCCACAGATAATTGTTCCATCACATCATTCGGTTTATTATTTTGCATAGGAAGCTTACATGTTTGATTTGTAACTTTTGCTCTTTTACATTTGTCACAGGTTTTGATTCAGTTGTTCACTCTCCTTACCATGTTGTCAAGGCGCACTTTCCCTTAATTTCTGTACACACTTCTTAGCACCTACATGTCCAAAACTCAAATGTATATAATCTATTATCTCATCTATATGTTCCGTAGGCCAACGCACTTTCCAACCATCTGAATTTTCATTAGTTCGCCTAAAGAACACCCCATCACGAATTTTGTAATATTGTGTCGATTTCTTGTTACTATCCTTTCTTTCCAACTCACGTTTCACCATCTTCCATACTTCAACTAATTCTGCAACCTTCTCATGTTTTTACAAATCGCTTCAATTTTCCTTTCGTCTTCAACACCTTTTATATAAAATAAATTTACATGTTCCTCATCCACATCATACCCTACCTCATTATCTTCACTCAATGGTAACCTAGATAAAGCATCTGCAATTTTGTTCTGCGTACCCATAAGATACATTATCTAAAAAGGAAACTGTTGTAAGAACAAAGTCCACCTTGTTAACTGTCTATGTACCAGCTGAAACTTTTTGAAAAATATATGGGCTCTGTGATCAATATGAACGATAGTCTTATTTCCCCACAGGTAATCTCTAAACTTTTGAAATCCCCAAACTATTGCCAATGCTTCACATTCAGTCACAATGTAATTTCTCTCATACCTGGTCATTGACCTACTTGCAAAGGCTGTGGTCCTATGATCTTCATTTTCCTCATCCCCAAAATATTGAAACATTTCCACTCCAATACTGTACCCACTCGAATCAGTCTCCAAACAAACTGTTTTACTAAGAACAGGATGGTGTAAAGCTTCTTCCTCTTTCAAAGCTTTCTTAAGTTCGTTAAAGGCTTTCTGAAACTCTTCTGTCCAAACATAGTTCACTTTAGGACTCGATAACTTATTCAAACATGGGTTGTTAAAAACTTGCCCTGACACAAAATTACAGTAAAAATTACGCATACCCAAAAATGATTTCAACTCTTTTATATTCCTCGGGGATGGACAGTGTTAAATTTATTTCATTTTGTCTGGATCGACTTTAATATCAGTAGTTGACTACATTCTACCCAAAAACTTTATCTCCTTGCGAACAAACTCACACTTTTTGAGTCTAAGGGTCACGCCCCTTTTCCTTAAGGCTTGAAACAACTCATTTAATAAACAACAATGTTCTTCCCATGACTGAGTGGCAACTAATAGGTTATCCACATATATTGTTAGTTTTGAACTCAACTCTGGTCCTAATGCTTGATCAAGAGCTGATATAAAAACAAATACACTAATATTCAGCCCAGATGGGACAACAGTGTACTGATAACATTTACAATTTACCAAAAATGCTGTATACTTCCTATATTCCTTGTAAAGTGGCACCTGCCAGTATCTGGAGTTCAGATCGAGACTACTAAGATAGTTTACATTGTGATACCTCAGTAACATCCCCTCCATACTCCCTGGCCTATCAGTTTCTCTTCTTACCACTTCATTTAACGTTCTGGCATCAATAACTAGTTTCACACTACCATCTTTCTTGCCCACAACGACCAAAGGTGAAATATATTCACTCTTCCCTCACTCTATAACACCACAATCCAACATCCTCTCAATCTCTTTATTCACCTCTTCCCTCTGCACAAACGGTATGGAGTATGGCTTGTTTGAAAAAGGTTCATGTGGTTTGATATCCAACTTACATTCTAAATTCTTTACTCTGCCTGGTTTGTCAGAAAAAATTTCTCTATTTACCCACAAAACTTCTTTCAGTTCTTCTTTCTGGCATTCATCTAACCTTTCAGCTTTAGACATTTGGTTCTCCAGTTCGTCTATAAGTCCATTTGTATCCTCCTATAATCTAAGTTCAGTTTAACATCACCCAAACTAGTCTCTACAGGCATCATCTTCAATTTCAAATGTCCTAATAAGTGGCCCTTGTCTATAATCAATCCATCAAACTACACACTGATCCTTGATCCATCACCCTCAAAATTAACAGAACTTTCGCAATTTATCTCTGCTTTGCACTCTGTCAACTAATCCATGCCCAATATAATATTCACTGTTAACCCAAGTACTAAAAAAAAAAAAAATATGTACTAGGCCTGTGTCCCCAATCTCAAATTCCAGAATTATTTGATGTTTAATTACCGTACTTAATTTCCCTGTAGCACCCACTATTTTCAAACCTACTACTGGTACATTCATCACTTTATTATGCTGCTTTATATTATTAAATAAACTTTCACTACTTGTATTCAAAAGAGCTTTTTCTTCCCCACCATACCTTCCAACTCTAACAAATTGTTGCTTAAGCTTATCATCCTCATCACTACTTTCTTCACATAACAAATCCTGCTCAGTTTCACTATGAACCCAGTCTTCACAATTCAACTTTAAACTTTCATTCCCTTCTAAACATTTCTGAAGAACACAAATACCTACTTCCTCCTTATCATCAGCTGCTATTCCAACTTCTCTATGAATAATAAAAACATTAACTTCTTCCTCATTAATTACTCTCTCTTTATGGTTCAAAGCATGTGCATTCACCACTTTTCCATTGACCTCAGAAATTGACCCTTCACCTAGCTTAACAACTTTTCTTAAATCATCAGGTTCATGGAAAGCACCCTTTTCACTACTTTCTTTCTCCCCTCCCCTACTACAACCATTACTCATAATTTTCCCTTCACTATAATCACTAGTATTTTGCAATATCTTTTGTTCCTTTATCACTCTTTTTGGCTGCCCTTCATATTCTTTAACTTCCTCATACATCTGGGAAAATCTTTCCATATATGGGTCCCCTAATTTCTTGCCACCTTCACCATTAACTTTGGGTCCAATTTCTTCAATCACCAGACCATGATGACTGCACACCCTATCACCATAATCATTACTAATATTATTACACATCACTGTATCCGTTACATTATCATAGAGATTTGAAAATTCATTAGGCCCTAACCTATGACCTACCCAGTATGTGCCATCTATGTAGCGGGGCTCCACTTCCCTCTCATGACTCCCTTACTGTCTGATAACCTTGGCTATTTCCTCTGAAATTATCTCAGCCTGGGCCTCTTCCTCTACCTCTAACATTTACTTAGTTCACTCTTCCTATTCTATCCTGATTCTCATGATGGCAGTCTACATACCCGTTTTCATTAAATGAACAGCCCACTTGCCACCTATCTACATCCCTCACTCTGTTCAGAAAATCTTTAATAATATTAACACTTCCAGTAATCCAAATCTTCTATTAGGAGGGAACTTCCATATCAATACTTCTATAGTGTCTTTGTCACTCTATGGGCTGTCCAAATGTTTCAGTTTACTGATCCACTTCTCACAATACTCTCTCATATTCTCCCTACTCCTCCTATCATACCAAGGGGCCTTCTTAAAAGCTTCTATGACATACTTTTTCTTTCAACCAGTACTCTTTCACGAACGCTAGCACAAAATCCTCAAATGTTTCATATTTTCCTGGTGCATCAGCTCCCCAATCTAAACCTTCTCCCTTTAAACAAGCCCTGGCCCTCCTTAGCTGATCTTTTTCAGTCCAATCTGAAGTAAACTGACCCCTCAAACTATTCACAAAGGACACAGGATGTACGTCTCCATTAAGATCAAAATTTATATTGTTGAAACTACTCCCATCCTTCATCTGCAATACTATTGGTGACATAGTAAATTTCTTATCCTGTACCGACTTTTCTAAACTCCCTACTCTATTCTCAATCTTAGAAGCGGTCTCCTTAATATCTTCCACTTCTGTCTTACTATTTTGCCTACATTCACGGAAAATTCCTTTGCAATAATCATTAATTTTAATTTCCTCCTTCCCTTTCATACTTTCGGTAGCTTGGGCTTTAATGTTTTTATCCAAGCCTTCTACACTTTCCTTTACACTGTTTTCAAATTTATCCTGCTTCTTATCTAACTCAAACGCTGTGTCTTTAAAAGTCTCTTTAACATCATCTTTAAACTTCTCAAAATATTTATTAACATCTGACTTAAAATCGAAAATTTTCTTTTCCAATCCCTCTCCAATTCCTGTTTAAATCCCCTCAGACGTTGTTCAAACCTTTCATCTAGCCTTTTAAAATCTTCACCCATTTCTTTGCTAAGAGCTTCTATCTTGCCACCCAGTCGCTTTTCTATTTCCTTCATAATCGTTAACAGAAATGCTAACATACTTTCTACTCCTTCCTTCTCATCGACTTCTCTTTTGACACGAGATTCTAATTTAATGGCTGTCCCCATGTCTACTTTTTCCATAACAAATTACGTGTCTTTTTCTTCATTTTCTTTATCTTCTCACATATGAAAGCTAGCTACTCTTTCTTCCGCTTTGATCGTCATAGTGCCCACAAAATTAAATACAGTTAACCCAAGCAAAACACAAAATTACTCTCTCAAACTCTGAACTCGTACTCCAAGACTGCAAAAATTCGACAAGACAGCATTGAAACAATACTGTCCTGACGCCAAACGGTCGCCATCTGAAAAGAAACTGGTTCTCCACATCTGAAAAAAAAAAAACCTTTTAAGTAATACAAGATGACCTATACAAGCAAGCTGACTACTACTGTTAGTCATGGACGAAAAAAAAAAATTGCCACAGTCTTTGTCAGAACGTGCAGAACCTTATGTGGGGCCAATAAGACGTCAAATTTAATCTAAATATACTATGCCAATGTTTACGTAGTAAAAAAATAAATTAGTTAATTCAGTACAATTATTATATAGACGAAATAAATCCCTTTAACGGGGGGCCAAATGAACAATTAAAGTTATTTTAATTCCAGTGAAACTGCAAAAGTAAAAAAAAAAAGAAAATTACTGTAGTGGCCTACGTAGACATTGCGCATCTGTCAGATGCCCACGAAATAAGTAATTTTGTTTTAAAACTGACAGCCAATGAGAAAATATGTGCAAAAATACTGTTGGTCAGTTTTGAAGCAGAAATGGCGGACAGCATCAGCTGGTAATATACCTAATTTTATGGTAGTTAATTTTACTTCACAAAAAAAAAAATATATACTCCCTCCAAAAGAACTTGCACAAAAACATTAAAATAAAATTATGATGAGTAGCAAAATGTCTGAGTAGAGTTTTGAAAGGAAATATTAATTAAACTATAATTTGGCAGGTTTTCAACACTGTCAACAAGACTAAATAATGGAAGGAATACTTATTGGGACTAAACAAAATTGAACCTTGATATTGTGACAGTATTTTTAAAATAGATTATTTAACTGCAATTGTCTTTAATTTTGAAATGAGAGAGATCGTAATAATTCTCTTTTAATGTCGTAACTGTAGCTGCAGGCAGTGCGATGACGTCAGCGGTGGTCCGAGCGGACGATGTGTGAAGCTAACCCTGGTTCGTGGCGTGAAGATAGTAATGCATCCTCCTGTTTCATGAATATTCCAATTACGACGGTGGTCCACGTCTCCGTTGTAGTCGAATCACCTGGCAGCACTGGCGCCATAATAATAGTTCCAGTGTGTGCGTTGCCGTTACGCGCTGCGTTTTATTATTAAAAGCTTATTAATCACGTGGTGCGGGTAGGTCGGAATTAAGGAATGTCTTTAGTATTTACGATATGTAGCCGATTAATGCCAATATTTCGCACAGTTCTTTCACCGTGGTGCCACAGGAAACCAGTGGCGTGTGTTTATTACTATAACAGTCCGTTAAACATCAGTTCAATTTACGTCGTCATCGTTAAGACAGTTTGGATGATATAATAAATGTTTCTTGATCAAATCACAGCACTGTTCCTTTACTTAACATTTTGGTTTGTTCCACTTTCACGCAATTCTAACAGTTAGTGTCTCCACATGACAATGGTGTCTGGTTCACGGCTAATTGTCACAAGTTCACACAGTATGTAAAATCGTCACCGCAAACACTCGATATACTTTTCAGGTTTTAGTGTTCACTTAATAATGCCCGATCTCCTATTAACACAGCGGACGCACTGTAATTAATTGTTCCTCCACGTATCACCGTCTTTCACGCCGAACTTTGCAACGTTTCTCCACCCGCGAACCGACCGCGGTACCACAACAACTCGCACGCTCTGTATCGATAGTCGTTCGCTTTCTCTCTCTGACACAGTACTTCTCCTAGCCTAACCAAAGATTTACAAAGCATATAAAACCAGAACATTCATATTCGTTCAATATAAAATATAAAACAGTAGCAAAATGAATGAAGAAACAATATGACGTATTAATAAATAGAGAATAGTTGAAATAAATGATACATACGTACTATGACAAGTAATGCACAAAATAAAAAATATTATCCACTTTCGGGGAACGCAATGTCTTCACACATGCAAGTTCACTGTTCTGCCTAACTTCCGCGTGTGCTTAGGATTCGGATTGCACCCTGTCATCGTAGCTTACATGGCTCACATTACGCATCATACCTCTACCGATTTCACATGATAGGCCAACTTACACGTTGTCTTAAGCAAGACCCTTCTTGAAACTTCAATCTGTGAGGCAGACCAAGAATCGAAACCTTTGCCTTTCGCGGGCAAGAGTTCTACCTACTGAGCTATCCGAGCTCAGTTGGTAGAGCAGCCGGCAGCCAACGGTCCCGAGACCTAATCTCGGTCCGGCACACACTTTAATTTACCAGTAACTTTCCTAATCAACGTACCCTCCGCTCCAGAGGGAAAATCTCATTCTGGAAACGTCCTCCAGGCTGCGACTAAGCTATGTATCAGCAACATCCTTTCTTTCAGGAGTGCCAGTTCTGCTAGTTGCGCAAGAGAATTTCTGTGTGACGTATAGCAGTTAGGAGACAAACAACTTACCAGTGAAAGGCAGAGGTCGAGAGTTCGAGTCTTCGTGTGCCACACAGTTTTAATCTGCCAGGAAGTTCCCTATCAGCGCACACACCACTATAGAATGAAAACATCATTCTGCAAACCTCTTTTGGCCGATGTAACTGTCGATATTCAAATCTCCTTGAAACACCAGAAGCTTCATTGGAAGGACAGTCCCTCGATTATATGAACATTCACCATAATAAACTCTTATGGAAATGCACCTCTCCTAATTAACTTTCTAATGCAGTGTATCATTGTTTATACTCAATCCAGGCCTCACCATGTTATGTTCGCGAGGCTGCGTATTATGTTTTACTAGTTTCAGTTACCACGTGTGAATTACAGTCTTAATTTTAATATTTATAATCAACAGCCTCAGTTGCACCGTTTACCTAGAATTTAGCTAGGTTTCAGTCAAGACAACCCAACCTTCTTCATAATAACAATAACTACGTTTGGCCATAGTGGACATTGTCAAGCTAAAACTACAAATCCATAAATTATCGTCAGACTGTAAAAAACCTATCTGAAACTGCCTCGGCCCCGCTTCGCGACCGCGATGCGGCAGCCACGAGTGCTGTACTGGAACTCACGCCGTACCGTAGGTCTCTAGAAGAGCAAAGCTTTCCAAAAAATTGGAAGAGGGCACAGGTCATCCCCGTTTTCAAAAAGGGACGTCGAACAGGCGTGCAGAACTATAGACTTATATCTCTAACGTCGTTCAGTTGTAGAATTTTGGAACACGTATTATGTTCGAATATAATGACTTTTTTGGAGACTAGAAATCTACTCTGTAGGAATCAGCATGGCTTTCGAAAAAGACGATCTTGTGGAACGCAGCTCGCGCTATTCGTCCACGAGACTCAGAAGGCCATAGACTCGGGTTCCCAGGTACATGCCGTATTTCTTGACTTCCGTAAGGCATTTGATACAGTTCCCCACAGTCGATTAATGAACAAAGTAAGAGCATATGGACTATCAGACCAATTGTGTGATTAGATTGAAGAGTTCCTAGATAACAGAACACAGCATGTCATTCTCAATGGAGAGAAGTCTTCCGAAGTAAGAGTGATTTCAGGTGTGCCGCAGGGGAGTGTCGTAGGACCGTTGCTATACACAATGTACATAAATGACCTCGTGGATAAGATCGGAAGTTCACTGAGGCTTTTTGCGGATGATGCTGTGGTATATCGTTGTAGCAACGGAAGATTGTAATGAAATCCACGAGGATCTGTAACGAATTGACACATGGTGCAGCGAATGGCAATTGAATCTCAATGTAGACAAGTGTAACGTGCTGCGAATACACAGAAAGAAAGATCCCATATCATTTAGCTACAATATAGCACGTCAGCCACTGGAAGCAGTTACTTCCATAAATAATCTGGAAGTAGGCATTACGAGTGATTTAAATTGGAATGATCATATAAAGTTGATCGTCGGTAAAGCAGATGCCAGACTGAGACTCATTGGGAGACTCGTAAGGAAATGCAGTCCGAAAACAAAGGAAGTAGGTTACAGTACACTAGTTCCCCCACTACTTGAATACTGCTCACTGCTGTGGTATCCGTACCAGATAGGGTTGATAGAAGAGATAGAGAAGATCCTACGGAGAACAGCGCGCTTCTTTACAGGATCATTTAGCACTCTCGAAAGCGTTACGGAGATGATAGATAAACTCCAGTGGAAGACTCTGCAAGAGAGACGCTCAGTAGCTCGGTACGGGCTTTTGTTGAAGTTTCGAGAACATCCCTTCACCGAGGAGTCAAGCAGTAGATTGCTCCCTCTTACGTAAATCTCGAGAAGAGACCATGAGGATAAAATCAGACAGACCAGAGCCCACACAGAGGCATACCGACAATCTTTCTTTCCACGAACAATACGATACTGGAATAGAAGGGAGAACCGATAGAGGTACCCAAGGTACGCTCGCCACACACCGTCAGGAGGATTCCGGAGTATGGATGAAGATGTAGATGTAGAATTATCTGGTAACCTCACACGCTGCAGCTGTATTTGTCGAACTAAAACATTAGTTGTCATAGAAATAAATTCATATTGGTATCAAATCGGAGCTATGAAGACTAGAATGGTCCTTATATCACTCAGTCATGAGACTAGAATAATACCTGCATTAGGAACTAGCAGGTAATTAACCAGTCAATTGAGGGTGTGGAATTTTTTCACAGCTTCTAGGCGCATGGGGACACAACACAATCAGGACATTGCCTACTGTGGTGTGCTGGGTTGATCGAAGTTTCGTAATTGCGGGATATAGGTTCGATTGTCACTCATGGCGTCAATTTTTAACATTCACGGAAAGATCTAATACACCTATGGTACCGCTAAGTCCGGAATGTTAGGTCGCACAGTGGTTCAGAATCCACATTAAACAAAATATGCCTTCACTACCAACAGCGTCAGAACCTGTTTAAATGGCGCCATAAGAAAGGCGGCAGCCGCCGAAGGCCCAAACTCTGTAGCCAGTAAACTAGCACTAAAAAGTTTATTTAATTTAATTTAGGAATGGTTATTTCGTTCACAGTATTCTTAATTAATTTGAACTTGAGACGTTGCAATTTTAGATCCTCGACTGGAATTCCAATTCAGAACTCTAGGAACGGAACGTATCTGGGTTGCAATCCTGGTCCAGCACAAACATGTTCATAATTTCATTTTACGCCCTAGCATGTGCACACTGACCCACAACCGAAAAATAATTTGCAAATTCAGTATCCGTTCGCCCGCATCTCGTGGTCGTGCGGTAGCGTTCTCGCTTCCCACGCCCGGGTTCCCGGGTTCGATTCCCGGCGGGGTCAGGGATTTTCTCTGCCTCGTGATGGCTGGGTGTCGTGTGCTGTCCTTAGGTTAGTTAGGTTTAAGTAGTTCTAAGTTCTAGGGGACTGATGACCGTAGCAGTTAAGTCCCATAGTGCTCAGAGCCATTTGAACCATTTCCGTATCCGTTCACGAATAGTCAACAATAACCGTTAATTCTAGTGAAACATGCTAGTATCTCACTACTGGCGAGCACGCAGTTGATACGTAGGTCTATTTATGGATGGGAAACAGCGACAGTACGCGCCGGGTTCCATTCCCGGGAATGCAAAACAAATTGTACCCTCATCTCCCATTTCATACAGCTCACTGCTGGTAAAAAACGAGCTGGGTAGAAAATCCCTTCACAACATTTTAAATCATAGCATTCTAATTTTCAGCACATGCGTACTTGGTTACTTGTGAAGGAGAGTATATTAAACGTCTTTCGCGGTTACTTAACAGAGCGCTAATGGTTTTGATATAGTACCAATAATTTCGTCATTTCGTTTCAAGTTCAGATGTGTTAACTAACACTCGTGCAAACCTTTACGGATAGTCAGCATTGAAGATCGTTGCCTTGATCAAGTCCCGGGCAGGTGCGAAAGTGTACTTTAATTAGTAATGGCTACGACTGTTGAGTTTGTGTCCAGATCCAGAACAAAATATTTCGTCATGTCATTTATAGTTCAAACAAGTGAGCAAATAATTCTTCGTGTTTAATTAGTACAGGGACTTTACTGGTGATACTCCATTAATTTTGCGGTTTCTATAGAGCGTTTACCGAAGTTTATCACGTTTTCTTTAACTAGCTCCTGTAACCACCAGTTTATGCCAAAACCAATCGTCACTTGGACATTTAGCAGCTGCGGGAAAACCTTATACAGAGGAAAAATACTTCGAACTGTCATAGACCTTTACTAGTCCAGACATTGTCTCAGAATATCTCGTTCATGCAGATATTTACTTTGTGCAAGGATTGCTACATAGTTTATGTGCCATAGTTGTTTCAAATTGTAATGAGATGGTAACGTTTTTGAAAATCATTGTGATCTGTGCATGCATTGGTGACTAACTCATCTCTAATTACCTGTTTTTTCTAGTTTTTGCAGTATTATGGTGTGATGTTACATTGCACTGATTGCTTTAAAGAACGGTGTTGTCTAGTGGTCTCTCGTGGTATCCATTTTGTGTAGTCGAACGACTGTACCGCAAAGCGATTAGAGGACTCGCTAGACATCTACGTTATGTTGGTTGCATGCAAATCAGGAGGATCACAATTCAGGTCGTTCGGATACTTTTGCGCATGATTGTACCTGAACAGCATATCATAATTCACTCCATGAACAAATACGTTGCTCACAGCCTGAAATAACCGTTCATTAAAACTTGTTGCCTGTAGAGCGGTTTATTTAGAAGTATTGTTTATAACCATGAAAACTAAGTTTTTAAACTCTGCTTTTCTCTATGATAAGAATGTAGAGCCAACTGGATGCGGTGAGCAGAGCTCATACGTAAATACAAACGATTCAGAAGTAGATTCACAGTGTTTTATACCCATGCAGCACTCAGAACCGAACTTGCAGCGCTTGCTACTACGAGCACACAACGATCCATTTGCTGTCTTTTACAGATTTCGTTTGTACAAGGCGGATTCAGAGCTCTCTGCTTTCTTATTCTAGCACAGTTTCTGCTGCTGAATGCAATCACCTACCAGTAAATCAATATAGAACGCAGTAAACAAATACCGATTTAGAACGGGCGCTTTTAGCATGTGCTTTTTTTCCTACATGCAGAGATCACAATCGAAAACAAATATGGTCTGACCTACTTCCGCGTGCCTTCAACCTTGTTTCGAAGTTTCTAGCAGTATATAAATTTGTACGAACCTCAGATACGCTAGAAACTCGTAATAATCTTTTAACAACGTTAGCAAAGATGATGGGTCAGCTTCATCCGATCCATTTCGGCTTATCTTCGTTGTGTCCTCACGGAACGGAATTACTGTTCTTTTTTATAGCTACGGGGACTACACTACTCAGATTTCTTTTATGCAACGCACCACCGCTTTGGCTTGCTCCTGACAAAGAACGCAGATTTTCTTCAAAAAATAGTTCACAAAAGCTGGTTTCATAGAACATGTATGTGCGCTATATTTCACTGTATTTGGAAACACAAAGGCAGTCCACACTTCACAAAAAATTCATCCCACCAGAATGAAACATCTGGACTCCGGGACAGTGAGTACCACATTAGAACTAAAGGAGTACGTATATTAAGAAAGTCAGTTTGATTTACACTTGTTGTCAACAGCTATGTTGCTAAAATAGTTAGTACGTCTTTCCTTCCCCGAGTCTGTTAACGTCTAAGTCAGCAATTCACTAGTGGAACAGCTGTCTAATCCACAGTCTCAAATAGGTGGTGACGAGGCATTTTCTGTTACAGGAAGTACTGCGCGATGTAGAGGGCATTAAATACAATTTTATCAACAGAAAAAGTGTTCTGAAACCGCCCGCAAATAGAATTATGGTTTCTGAGCATTTGCAGTGTGACCCATCATCATCCACGAGGTCGCTTGCTAGTTACTACAGAGGATGAACTGAAGGTATTTCATTTTTGATACATCTGTTTAACAGATCTTCTACAGCGTGACTGCTACACCGTCTACTACAGCGTGTCACAAACTAGTGCAATGCAGCGAATACCTGCATACTGTGACCTTACACAGCACTTCTCTCATTCACCGTTTTTCTTAAACATTACTTACAGACATGGACAGAAGTGGAATGATCATATAAAATTAATTGTTGGTGAGGCGGGTACCAGGTTGAGATTCATTGGGAGAGTGCTTAGAAAATGTAGTCCATCAACAAGGGAGATGGCTTACAAAACACTCGTTCGACCTATACTTGAGTATTGCTCATCAGTGTGGGATCCGTACCAGATCGGTCTGACGGAGGACATAGAGAAGATCCAAAGAAGAGCGGCGCGTTTCGTCACAGGGTTATTTGGTAACCGTGATAGCGTTACGGAGATGTTTAACAAACCCAAGTGGCAGACTCTGCAAGAGAGGCACTCTGCATCGCGGTGTAGCTTGCTCGCCAGGTTTCGAGAGGGTGGGTTTCTGGATGAGGTATCGAATATATTGCTTCTCCCTACTTATACGTCCAGAGGAGATCACGAATGTAAAATTAGAGAGATTAGAGCGCGCACGGAGGCTTTCAGACAGTCGTTCTTCCCGCGAACCATACGCGACTGGAACAGGAAAGGGAGGCAATGACAGTGGCACGTAAGGTGCCCTCCGCCACACACCGTTGGGTGGCTTGCGGAGTATAAATGTAGATGTAGATGTGATATGCATTAATATATTATTACGCGTATTGTTCCATTTGAATGAATTTTGCAATGTCACCCAAGCTCTTATGTTCAAAATTATGCAGCACGAGTAGGGCCCTCAACTGAGTGATTTGAAATAGGGACATAAGGGCAGGAAATAAATCATTTTTTAAACAACCGTTTTTAAATTGCAGAAGTAACTGCACCGACCATTCTGTGTCTGTCGAACATGCGTGCAAATAGAAGTTAATCGCAAGGTACTGGCAAATATATGAGCAAGAACCTAAGTAGAGCTAGTGAGAGTGAGCACGTAACAGAATACTATCACGATAAACACACGTTAGAATCAGCTTCAATTTTACATTGTCTTTTTTTTATTTGTTGTTGTTGTTGTCTTCAGTCCTGAGACTGGTTCGATGCAGCTCTCCACGCTACTCTATCCTGTGCAAGCTTCTTCATCTCCCAGTACCTACTGCAACCTACATCCTTCTGAATCTGCTTAGTGTATTCATCTCTTGGTCTCTCTCTACGATTTTGACCCTCCACGCTGCCCTCCAATGCTACATTTGTGATCCCTTGATGCCTCAGAACATGTCCTACCAACCGGTCCCTTCTTCGTGTCAAGTTGTGCCACAAACTCCTCTCTTCCCCAATTCTATTCAATACATCCTCATTTGTTATGTGATCTACCCATCTAATTCTGAGCATTCTTCCGTAGCACCACATTTCGAAAGCTTCTATTCTCTTCTTGTCCAAACTATTTATTGTCCATGTTTCACTTCCATACATGGCTACACTCCATACAAATACTTTCAGAAACCACTTCCTGACACTTAAATCTATATTAGGTGTTGACAAATTTCTCTTCTTCAGAAACGCTTTCCTTGCCATTGCCAGTCTACATTTTATACTCTCTCTACTTCGACCATCATCAGTTATAGCAAAACTCCTTTACTACTTTAAGTGTCTCATTTCCTAATCTAATTCCCTCTGCATCACCCGACTTAATTCGACTACATTCCAATATCCTCGTTTTGCTTTTGTTCATGTTCATCTTAAACCCTCCTTTCAAGACACTGTCCATTCCGTTCAACTGCTCTTCCAAGTCCTTTTGCTGTCTCTGACTGAATTGCAATGTCATCGGCGAAACTCAAAGTTTTTATTTCTTCTCCGTGGATTTTTATTTACTTTTTTATAATATCAAGTAGAATTTATGAAAACTCGCACATGGATACCTCTGTAACTGGACGCTATTCAATTAACAAAGTTCGTACCCAGGAAATCTAACAAAAAGCATGAAATAAATCACGCAAGGCATCAGATTCATTTTACTGAGAGCAGGATTCGTTTTAATATCAATAAGCAGAGGTGAAATTACGTAGAATCTCGATTGACTGCAAACCACTATCAGTACCACGTACCTAACATATTACCAAGAGTATTGCTATTAGTTTATAAAATCCAGTAAAATGATGACGTGGAGAACTTTCTCACGCTATGAGAGAGCAAATTTGATGAGAGAAATCCGAGATAAGAGTATTATACTGACATGGAACTTTGTTTGACCCCATCTCACACGTGTGTACCCATGATACAGAATTTGGGAATACTTATTAAACGAACGTGAAAGGCAATCAAGCATTAGTTCACCAAAAAACTTCGAGTGTGAATCGATCCATTGATTTTGTTGGTACTTACACACTTCTCAAGTCCGTTGAACAACGAAACAGATTACTTGCCCGCGAAAGTCCAAGGTCCTGAGTGCGAGACTCGGTCCGGGACACAGTTTTAATCTGCCAGGAAGTTCCAGATCAGGGCACACTCCGCTGCAGAGTGAAAATCTCCTTCTACAAAAATCCTAGTACATAAAGACACATCGAGAAGCTAACCAAAAATCAACTAGTAAATTTAAAAAAAATTAATAATGAAATCTAGCGATGCCCAACTGAATGAACATCCTACCAAAAACAACTCTAGCTAGCATCCGGAGGAAACGACAACTATGAAGATTGGTCTGTAACTGCCAAGGGAGAGTCAAATGACGCGTTCTTTCGCTTCCGCTAGATCGCGAAGATCGGTCAGGCGGACCACGTGACCAGTATCAACTTCGGTCCAACTTCTGCACCTTAGAGGAAAGGCCGCTTGTGATCCCTCTGCTTAGGGGAAACTGACTAAAATAGGCCACCTGTAATCCCTCTGCCCAGAGGATACCTGGTTGAGTAAGCCAATGAAGAATACGCGTTCCTGCACTCGCTACTTGGAGAGATTTCGAAATTGCTCGTATGAGCACACTGCCATTGCAAGAGGAGAATCGAACTATACGGGAAAGTGGCTTGGTAAGGATGCTAGCTGCTTGTCAGATCACAATTATTTCTGTTATTACTGATATATTCTTGAATGAGATTTCCACTCTGCAGCGGAGTGTGCGCTGATATGAAACTTTCTGGCAGATTAAAACTGTGTGCCGGACCGAGACTCGAACTCGGGAACTTTGCCTTTCGCGGGCAAGTGCTCTACCAACTGAGCTACCCAAGCACGACTCACTACCCGTCCTCACAGCTTTACTTCTGTCAGTACCTCGTCTCCTACCTTCCAAACTTAACAGAAGCTCTCCTGTGGAAGGTAGGAGACGAGATACTGGCAGAAGTAAAGCTGTGAGGAGAGGTCGTGAGTCGTGCTTGGGTAGCTCAGTTGGTAGAGCAATTACCCCCGAAAGGCAAAGATCCCGCGTTCGAGTCGCGGTCCGGCACACAGTTTTGATCTGCCAGAAAGTTTGATATATTCTTGTTCTCTGATCGAATAAACTGGAGGAAATGAATTTTAAAAGTTAACGGAATTTCTCTTGCAACAAACGAGTCGGCCAGGAAACTGGCGGACGCGTTGTAATAGCTGCTCCACGTTTGCTATTCGCACTACATTTTGATTAATCGTCTCCCACACTATCCAACACCAGCTGCTCACTTTTCGCTGTGTGATACTTCTTTGTGAAGAAATTTAAGTAGTTCTGTTATAGTCACACTTGCGACCTCAGTGGTTTATATTACGCAAAGGGTAAATATAAATATCATATTTTCAACGAGAATGTATAGACAAAGAGACTCTCATGCCACTTAAAGGATAGTTGGTGAATCTTTAAACTGCTCAAACGATTGTTTTTATGTGTGTCGTTATCACGAGAAAGTATGCTACTCTCTTGTTGTTTTTGATCGAATTCTTGGTGTAACCATGGTCAAAATCGTAATTTTTTTGTTGAGAAGAGTTACGTTCGGTTTGGAATATAAAATTCCATGAAATCGCTTTATTCTCGAAGGTGGAGTGTGAGAGAATACTGAGCCATAGGGTGATACTAAGTAAAGGATAGAATAAGGGAATGAAGTAGGCAGATGATAATTTCTCAGGTGACGTAGTGGTTTGTATTTGGGAATGTGAACTGACAATACTGGAATAGAGAGAGTTAAATGTTTTATCCGTTATGTTAAAGAGATTTGGGCCTGAGATCAAAAGGATAGGACAATACGCAGATGTGGTAGAACGAAGAATTAAATTATATTCCTTGATTACACGTCAGAATGCAATGAACATACTGTGTACACGACCATAGAGGCATGTTAAAAACCCCCTAAAGTTTTGTAAGAATAAATACAAAAATAATTTTGAATAACCAAATATTGCAAATTAGTGATTTAGTTGCTACTTAATGAATCACCACGGTAGAGAAATTTTAATAACAGGTAGTCCAAGTTTTGAATACTCAAATAGGAATGAAAGAAGTTAGATTTCTTTCTTTACTAAATGAAATAGTTTATGTTAGTACTGACAGAAGCAACGATCACAGAAAGTAACAAGTTTTGATTAATAGAATCAAAATGTAGAAACGAGGAAGAACTGAGATTTCAGTCAGCAAGTCTCTTAATATTGAGAAACCAACACTGTTAAACTGCCCTTTCATGAATCTGGATATATTCAACATTCAGTCGTTTGCAACAGAAATGTGACTGCCGCATTATGTCTCCTACAAAAAGATTTAACTCTTTTTCGACAGAGTGATCACGTCGAAAATTTGAAATCATTTTATATTTCACAAGAAAATAAATAATTTCCTCTAATTCCTTTTACAAACTCAGATGCACCACAGAGAGAAGAAAAAAGTTTCTTGTCACATTGCAGCCATTGCTGGGAGTAAACTACATGCCGTTTTGAAAGCATTCTGTAATTAAAGTTCTATAGTTGTGCGCTACCTAAATCGCAAAGAGGAAATAAAATCTATAAATGGTACAGAGAGCGTTGCTTACAGTGTCCAAAAATGTAATTCTGATAAATTAGGCAAGGCCTTATCATCATCATCATCATCATAATCAATTTCGTGGGCCTTTGTCCCACTTCAACTCGGGGTCGGCGTTGTTGATATGTATTTGGTGGTGTTGGTGTCGGAGGGCGGCCAGATGCCATTTCTGTCGCCACCCCATAACTCCCACCGGGACGCAATTAATGTACCCCACCTGATTGTGTCAAGTGTAAGCCATGACATAGTGCGAAAGTTTCCAAATGTCTGTGAATCGTATAACTGAGGCAGGACATGGGGACCATCCCGGTATTCACCTAGTGGGATGTGGAAAACCGCCTAAAAACCACATGCAGGCTGGACGTGACACCGACCCCAATCGTTAATCCGCCGGGCGGAATCGACCTGGGGATGGCGCGCCTACCCGATATCAGGAAGCAGCGCATTACTACCCACAGCTAACCTGTCAGGTAAATTAGGCACGGCTTGTGTGGATATTATCGATTCTCTTACCTTGCGAGGTGCCAGGGCTAGCAGTGTATTTAACACTAAATTTTAGAATCTACATATGTAAATGATGCTCTAAGCCCCCCCTATTCTAACTCCGACCTTTGCTGTTGCACAAGGATTAAAAAATATACGGGAACTGACTGCAATCAACCCTGCAAGTGGAGTAGAAAAGAGTTTGGCACCTTCAATAATTTAATTTGATAAATAAGTTAAATAAAGGAAGGTTTCATTAACGTAGTGAGAATTGATGGGTTGCTCTACCGATTAACAGAATGAAAGTTCTGTCCAAAATAACAATATGATTTATTAAGACTAAACACAAAATAATAAACAAAAACACATGAAACATTTATAATACATCAAATTGGCTCAAATTGGATACACAAACAAACGCTGTGAAGGTGAAGTTGTCCCTAAACTAGATTGTGAGGTTTATGACGAAGTGGTATGTGGAGCCAATTCCTTGCCACTCAAATCTTAAGAGAGACACACAGCTAACCCAACATTAATTGCTGTTACTCAAGACAGAACAAAGTTAGAAAAAGACGAACATGCGCGCTCTGCTGAGCTCTGATTATCACCTAGGAAAATCCCTATCTGCCGGTGCTGCGGACATACATTTCCTAACTGTCTTCTTAACTGCCAGAACACGAACTGGCGTACCGGAGGCGATGGCTGGTTGCTTCGACGTCCTCGACCGAAAGGCGAGAGCCGACTACCTAGAGCACCTGTACAGGCTGAACACACAACATTCCCGCTCCCACGACAGTGGCCGTGGTTAAACGTTCCAATCAGCAACTCGAAAACCGGCGGAAAATTCCACTCCATTGCCGGAACACTACCATTCCACCAATGGAGATTCTTGGCGCCAATTTCTGCGCTGATTTTGCTACGTCACGGAGCTATGCCCTGAGCCAGCCAATCACAGTTATTATTTTGCAGAAAGCGCGGGAATTTTCCCACCACAACTGCCTGGGTACACAAGTCATTCCCACGCCTCGCTGGTAGCCCGCCAGAAAGTGTTTTCGCTAAGATTCTGCGAAGTAACGGAACCTCTAGCCCAGCCGCTACTTCAGACCCCTCCAGGCGTGTCTTTTGACAATGTCGGCGTCTACAAAGCATTCACTCGACTTCCTCACACCTGTCGGCTTATCCCTTTCCAGATCAGAAGAGCCTGCCTGTCACCTGACCACCCAGGTGACGAGAGACGCTGCGTGGGAAGTCTGCGTGTGAAGGAGTAGCAACTTTTCACCGCATGGAATCAGAGACGAAAATCGTAAGACAGAAATATGAGAGGAGGCTCAAGACACCTCTCATAGCCCCTACGCCAATCTAGATTGTAATTGGTGAGTGGTTGGCTCACTTAGGAGCAAGGTAGTGAGTCAATCGCCCAAGAACAATCTAACAAACTGACTCCACATGCCGCACTCTAAAAAGAAAACACTGCATCTGAAAAATGCAGCTCATAGAGGGAGGATTATTTATGGTGTAGCCAACTTCACCTTTTTAATATGGAACACTAACACTCACATCACACATCCATACCCAGGGAGCCCCTTCCAAACACCGATTCACACAGACATTCACGCTCTAAATATGGCCTGGGCATGTGAGCCAAATATGGAGCAGTTTATTCTTTACAATCAGAGTTGGAGTGCATCGCAATTAAATGCCCAAGATGTTACAAAAATTTGAATCATTAAACTAACCTGAACTCACTCACACATGATACTGTTTAAGTTAACAATCTCTTTTTGTGAGCTTTCAGAGTCTAATTACAACCTCCGATTCATTCTGTCTCCCTGCACCAAGAATAACTTTTACAAAATGTTCCCTGAACTGATGGTCCATTCACAATGACAGTGGTGGTATCTGCTTCAGTTTATGGGGACTTCAGGCACACTGTTTGAATACACACAACAATAAATACAAAATAAAAAAAAACATGGTGTGGAGAACAATGCAGTAATTTGTAATAAGAACTACAGTCTAAAACACAAACACATACAAGGTATAACATACATTACAAAAACAACACTAGAGAAAAATTTAAGAAAGAAAAGAAAGAAAAAATGCAAGGTTCATGGGGCATCAAGTTGTGCGTGCACATTGCACAATGTTGACGACTGTGCTGAGAATGAGGCACTAAATCACATTGTTAGAAATATTCGAAGCACTTCACAAATTCCACAGTACTGACATCACATGGGGCTAAACGTCAGGTGTTGTTGCTACGTTGTTGTAACGGCAATAGAGTATGCTGGAGCATCTGCAGTACTCTGTTGAGATTGGACCAAGACCCACGCATATGATGACGGCAGTACGGTAGGAAGACACAGTGACAGGCTCTCCTCATGTCGATTAATTGTCTCTGAGGTCTACTTCTTGGGATACATCACTAGTCTGGGTCTCTTCTCTCGCTGGACAGTACTTTTACGTTTCCCAATATTGCAGTCCAATGAGGGATGATGGCATGTGGAGTGACTCCACAAGTGTGTGAGGTCATCCATACAGGATCGAACTAGGAGCGACGATTGCTACACCTGCTCTCTAAGAGAGAGGATAAGTTAGAAGTGAGACCATTCATTTGTTAGAGTGTGTGGCACGATACTGCTTTGTGTATGCAAATCGGCCAATGCTAGTGAGTTGTAAAAACCCAAACAGGTGAGTATACAGCGTCCCTTTCTGCCCTGAGGCACATGAGGCGCAGGATCTGACACGATATGTGATCTTCTTCGTGTACTCACGACAACGTGGTCTGCCGCAGGGAATTCCTCCAAACGGCTGCCGCGTCCGGAGAGCTAGCAGGCTGTCGCGTGTGGGTCGCGTGTCAGTGTCAACGCCCAGCCTCACTTTCGCTTGTGGCCCGGCGAGGATTGTCTGCCGCCTAATCCCTCAGGTATACGGCCCGGTGACTGTCAGCTTGTAGGACCGGATGCTCTCGCGCCCTTCATGTCAGGTGGCGCGCTGACGCTCTCTTCTTGCAGGTAGCCGATGACCTCTTGTTTTTGCTCCGGCTGGCCTCTGCATTGCCACGATACCCGTCATCTGCACAATTCTTACAAAAGTCTTATACCTAACTTTTCCCTATGACCTTCTATGTTACAATAAATTTACATAACGATACATTGATGGTCTGTCATTTGAGACACCCTAATTTTAATTTTATAGTTATTTATCTGTAGCTATCATAACAAAATCATGGAAATAATTTATCTTGATATTTGTGTAGAGACCGATCTCACTATTGTACATGGTGTGGATGAAGAAATAAATGTGCGGGCCCGCACTAATATTACTATTAATTATATAGATCGACAGTAGACATGCTCAAGAATTAACTACCATTTGCCAATGATCTACATTCTATGTCTTTTAATTCAATTATGTTGTTATGCAGGTCTACGTTTTACTGTGCTATAAAGAACATGCAACTATGCTACTTTCGCTCGCCCGTCGTCTGTGGTTTGGTGACCTGAAAAATAGCATCACAACAGGCGCGCGCCAAACACTTGTGGTAGAAAACCGCCACAATATTAAGGATCTAGTTATTGTAAAATCCTAAAGTTTAATTTATCCTAGTATATGGTACTCTCTCTATTATTATTATAATTTTTTTTATACAACACTCTTACATAATTCCTGTTACGCTGAGATGTCTCGCTGCTCGCCGCTATTGACGACAGTGATGTCCTCGCCGTATGACATGGCCTCCGAGTTCTCACTACGCCTCACTGAAACTCCAGAGACTGGGTTCGCCATGGCTATACAAGACAATAAATTTATAGTTGCAACTTCTTTTTCTATGTCATGCAGTATTCGCGATCAAAGCACACCTTTCCAGAGGCAATGTAATATGACCAAGCCAGGACTGGTTCCTGTTGAGGATTCAGTCGCCCAACATACGCCAGCTACACAGTATGTCACGAATATCCAAGTATAAGTCCCTGGTTATTCATCTGTGACAGTCACGAGCAGCACGCTAATTCCCCAACCAGCACATTGGCACGGTAGGCTTTATGCCCGCATTTCTCTCGTCTAGGGCACCAGTGGAGTCAAACGCTCACAGGTTCACCCCGACTTGCAAGACAACGATGCTGGCGCAGCTCTGCAAAAAACTATACTGCCCATATTCATCCTCGAAATCACGCAATATACCACAATCTTGCAGTGCACTGACGCGTGCCTGCAACCATTGGTATGAACGTCTCACGAACTGGTTGTGGCCGCTATGGAGCGTATCACGTCTTCTCAGAACGTTTCTAAGAGCACGTTCTTGTATGCGCCCGTTTGTGCGACATCTCGTCACTCATCTTTATCCCTTAACATGGACACCAGATAGGAAAGGACAAAAACATTGCTCATGGAAAGGTAGTGCCTCTTATCGCAACGAAAGAGAAGATCCCGAACATAGACAAACAAAGTTAACAGCAGTAAATTCTTTTGCGAGAAAACGCAGCGTGTTAATACTTTAACAATCTTAATCTATTAATGCAACGATTATTGTTCCCCGAAGAAAGGTTCATATATTTGCCTATTCTACTATGTACACCACTTGCACTACTACTATAGCAAGGTTCATGTATTTGCCCATTCTACTATGTACACCACTTACACTACTACTATTCCACGAACTCCTTTATGTGAGAGATGTGGTGGAGTTCTATGGACTTCTTTCCTTTCAGCGTCTCCAATTCATAAGCATTGTGGTGAGCTGCTCTCCTTATACGGTACGGGCCGTTGTAAACAGAATAGAATTTTTGGCATTTCATTTTTTATTCGTTCGAAAGTCGGAAAGACTTAACGAGCACCTTTTGTCCAATTTGGAAGTGTCGTAGATGAGCTCCCCTGTCGGCACGTCTCTTCCTGACCTCTGCTGCAGCCCGTATCCTCTTGAGAGCCAAATCCACTATGGCTTGGTGCTGCGTTCGCGCCCTTGGTGGGAAGTTTACGACCTCGGTTATCAAGTCCTTAGGAATCTGGTTTTTCAGTACTGTAATGGGTGCCAATTTTGTTATCCCATGGGGTGCCTCATTGATCACCTCCTGGAAGTCTTTAAGGAAAACGTCCCATGTCAAAAATGGCTCTGAGCACTATGGGACTTAACATCTATGGTCATCAGTCCCCTAGAACTTAGAACTACTTAAACCTAACTAACCTAAGGACATCACACACATCCATGCCCGAGGCAGGATTCGAACCTGCGAGCGTAGCAGTCGCGCGGTTCCGGACTGAGCGCCTAGAACCGCTACACCACCGCGGCCGGCCGTCCCATGTCGTGTGCTGTTTGTTACAGTACAACCGGCACAAGTTTCCGAGTTCCTTAATAACCCGTTCTGCAGCATTCGAGCTCGGATGGTGTGAAGATATAAAAATGGGATCAATTTTACATCCACGCAACGTCTCCTTCCATGTTTTTGACTTAAACTGTGGCCCATTATGAGAAATAATCTTACTCACATGACCAACCTGTGGTAGGAAATCCCGGATTAGGGCTCGTGATACAGTTCGTCCTGTCGCCCTCTTCAGTGGCGTAAAGGTAATGTATTTGGACGTTAGTTCAACAAACACTAATACGTAAGTATATCCTCTTCTTGTTCTTGGCAAAGGTCCCGTCAAATCTGTTGCTGCTAATTGTCTTAATTTGGTCGGTACGATTGGGTATAATGGTGCCTGCATGCTCACAGTGGTGTGCTTAGCCTTTTGGCAGTCTTTACACACCGACAGTACCCTCCGTATTCGACGCTCCATGTTTCGAAAGTAACACATGGTCCTTAGCTTGAGATTGCACTTGCGTGGTCCGAAGTGTCCATAGCTGAGGTGAGTATGCCATATAACCTTGTTTATTAGGTGTTCAGGGATGCATACCCCCCATTCAGTGTCATTGGCATAATTTCGGTGGAAAATTATGCCTTTCCGCAAGAGGTAGAACTGCCTGATGGTGGCGTGTCTTCTGTCTATCCATTTCTGTTTCAATAACACTAGGACAGGGTCCTTGTCTTGCTCCTTCTTGATTTCCTGCATACTACAGGTAACAAAATTTTCAAAGGCTACTTTCAGCATATAGAATAGGCAGTAGTGATTTTCCTCCAGATCTTCTTCCATGTTGTGCTCAAATCCGATCGGTGACCGTGATAAGGCGTCTGCAATAATGTTCTGACTGCCGGGGATATATTCTATCGAAAAGTTGTAATGCTGCAGATATGATGCCCACCTAATGAGCCACCTGTGATTAAGCTTTGCAGTCATCAAGAATTCGAGTGCCTTGTGGTCCGTGTAGACCCTCGTCTTGCGACCAAACAGAAGGTATCTGAATTTTTCAACCGCCCATACAATAGCCAGCGCCTCTAACTCGGTTACTGAGTAATTCCTCTCACTCTTGGCTAGTACTCTGCTACCAAACGCAATTGTCTTCCACACCCTGTTTCCTTCATGTACATAGTCTTGGAACACCATGACACCCAGACCTGAGTATGAACTGTCCGTTACTATGCAAAGCTCTTCTGCTAAATTAGGGTGTGATAGGATGGGTGCTTGTAATAATGCGAATTTTAATGCTTTCCATTCGGATTCGGCCGCCTCATCCCATTCCCAAGGAATCTTCTTTCCTGTCAGTTGATGCAAACTAGGACTGCTCTGAGTTTTGACATGTATAAAGCGGTTGTAAAAATTTATGATCCCCAAGAACCCCCTTAACTGCTTCTTTGTCGTAGGAATGGGAAACTTTTCAATCGCTTCGATCTTTTCGGGATTTGGCGCAATGCCCTCACCCGTGATGATATGTCCTATAAATTTGACAGAGGTCGTCCCAAAATTCGATTTTTCGGCATTGATAGTCACTCCGTATTCCTTGAATGTCGCAAGGAGTTCACCGAGGACCGCATTGTGCTCTCCCCAAGATTTCTCCGCGATCAGCAAATCGTCCACATAGCTGGTGACATGACGTTTCAAATTATCGCTTAGTATGCCGTCCAGCCCCCGAATGAATGCGGCAGACGAAATGTTCAAACCAAATGGGAGACGACGAAACCGGTTACATCTTCCAAATGCTAAAAAGGCTGTGTACTGTCTATAATTTGGATGGAGCTCGATCTGCCAGGAACTCGATTTTAGATCAACTGATGAGAAGATTGATATTCCATGGAAGTTTTGTAAGAGTTCCTCTAATCGTTCCGGTCTGTCTGTTTCGGGTTCTATTTTGGTATTAATTTGTCGCGAGTCCAAGACTAAACGAATACTACCATCTGCCTTCTCGACTACTCTTAACGGGTTATTATAGGCTGAAGCCGTAGGTTCTATTATTCCTTCACTCAGCATTCGCGTAATTTCAGCTGCTACTTTCTGTCGATATGCCAAGGGGATTGGATAGGGTGGCACCCGAAACTGGTTGTGTGGACGTACACGAAATTCATATTGGAAGTTCTTTATTGATCCTGTCTTGGGAAGGAAGACCTCCGTATGTTCTACTAGTAATTTATGAAGTTCTTTGCGGTGGTCGCACCTTATATTGTTTATTGCTTCCACTTTTTCTCCTATTTTCTCCTTTATTTCTCCCATTATTCCGACTTCATTCTCATCCGTGTCCTCTCCCCTATCCGCAACGTCGACCTGTTCTTCCTTTCTGTCTTTCAGACACGCATAGTTTATCCGTACACAGTTAGACGTTAGTTGAGCTGGGATCAGCTGGTCGTCGAACTTAATGTGGACGGGATTTCCTTTCCTCAAAACCACTTCACCTCGTCCTAGATCACCTATCGCTTCATGTTCATTTAGGAAGTCCGTTCCTATTATCATGTCTATCCCCATATTTGGCACGATCCAGAAGTTAGACTCTATTTTGTGTCCTTGGCAGTAGAATTCCAGTCTTGTTTGTTGGGTGACCTCCGTACATTTACCCGCTAATGCCCCTTTTATTTTGGTTTTCTTAACCGATAGAACAGGCCAGTCCATCTCCTGTGAGCACCTCTTGTATGCTGCCTCAGATATTGCTGTTATGTAGCTTCCACTATCTATTATCGCATTCTTACTCTTTTCAGCTATTGCTACTGTGATAAGAGGCTGCCGATCTTGTTGAGGAGTTGCTTTATGTTCCTCGAGCAGGATTTCTGATAAATCTTCGTAATGTATCATCCGTAGTTGGCCAGGTCCGAGATTACGTGCGAAATTCCGGCGGCCTGTGTTCGCACTAGTCTGGCGTCAATCCCTTGTTAAGCTCCCCATCCTCTGACGTGCATTAGGATTTGCGGGTCTAGTTTCAATCTCTTGGTTCCACTGTTGTCCTTGGTTTCGCTCTCTCCAATTATGGTCGCTTTGCCGTTCGTTATTCCTCCTATCCCAGATTCCTTGTCTATATTGACCCTGCTCCCTGACGTTCTGGTTTCCGTGTCTTTGGTTTCCATAACCTTGAATAGCGTAACCTTGACTTCCGTAACCCTGGTTTCCTAACTGACCAGTGCGATTATGCCTTCTGTTGTCGTCTTCCCTTCCTGGCCCGTGGTATTTGTTACTTTGCCCCTTCTTCCTGTCCTTTGCGTCTTGTTTATCAAAGACTACTTCGAGTTCGCGCAATAGACTCTTGAATGCTTCTATGTCAGATCCACACTTCCCGACAAGTGTCTGTTGGTACCTAACTGGCAATTTGGAAAAGCAAAATTTAGTGATTTCTCCGTTGCTATATGGACTATCTAAAAATTGATTCCTCTTGAGTAAATCATCAAGAAATTTGGTTGCGCTCCTATGCCCAGGCACTTCCAGTTCAGGACAAAATATTATTACCTCTTTAATCCTGTCTTGCGTTTCCTTTGACCAGTAGGTCCGCAGGAATGCACCAACAAATTCCTGATAAGTCCGACACGTTACTGCCACACCCCGCATCTTTTCTGCGGCTTGGCCTTCGATGTGTCCACACATGAATTCTAATTTTGCCTGGGTTGGCCATGATGCCGGTAATGAATTTGTGAACTGCATCACCCAGCTCTTCGGATGCATCGACCCTCCATTTTCTTTGAACTTCTGGAATTTTAGTATCGACAGGAAGTGATTGTGATCAAAATCCTGTCTGATTCTCGCACTGGTGTTGTCACTCGTTTCCGATACTTGCACGTCTGCTGAGTGTCCTGTTCTATCTTGCCGATAACTGTGATGTGCTACCTCTGTATCACAGTGGAAGTGGCACTCAGAATTCACTCTCCTAAGTGGGCTATAATTATTGGAGCTATTATTTGCTGTCTCTGCGTGTGCATTGTTAGTTCCGCACTCGGTCATTGGGCTAGAGCACGGCGGGCTTTTCCTCGGAGACACAATTCTGTGTACTCCATCATTGGTATCCGAACGCGCAGTGCTCGTGTGCCCGTATTGCTCTAGTTTAGCTATCCGACTCTCTACTTCTTCCATTCGTTTCATGGTGTTCGCAACCGCGATATTACCTTGAGTTTTTAAGAATGCTAGGGATTTTGAGTGGGATTGTGTTGTACGTCGCAAGCGCCCTGCGAGTTTAGAAGTTGCTTCCGCGACTTTCATGGCCCCTATTGCTGCCGTTTTGGCCAGGCCTGCTACTTTTTGTGCAACCATTGACATTTGTTTTACTTCTCCACATTCTTTCTTTATTGTTAGTAATTCCCCTCGAATTTCTCCTATATGCGAAATTGTTTCCTGAGTGTCCTTCTTACGCCGTTCGTCAGCTTCTTCCTTCTCCTTCTTACGTTGTTTCTCCTCTTCTTCCTTCTCCCTCTTACGTTGTTCGTCAGCTTCTTCCTTCTCCTTCTTACGTTGTTTCTCATCTTCTTCCTTCTCCTTCTTACGCTGTTCGTCAGCTTCTTCCTTCTCCTTCTTACGTTGTTTCTCCTCTTCTTCCTTCTCCCTCTTACGCTGTTCGTCAGCTTCTTCTGTCATTGATCGTAGGAAGTTCAGTATTGGGTTTACGTCATCTTTTTGATCCTCTTCAAATGTGGGAGATGTAACTCTGGACACCTGGGCGCTAGATCTCTGACGTGGCCGAGCTAGCCCATGTCTGCTCTCGTTCGTTTGATTATAAACTTCTACTACCGTCTCGACTTGTGTGCCTGTCTCTGTTTCATCCTCTACCTCACTATCATAATCATGGCCGCGACGTTGCTCTAAGATCGCGTCCAAATCACCGTCCTCATCAATGACCCTGTCGTCCTGTCCTGCTAAAAATGTGCCCATCTCATCTCCTAACCTATCCCCGTCAGTAACGTGCCTCTTATCCATTATAGTATCCACTTTTGTCTTAGCTTCGCTCACTAATAGTCGTGCCTTACTTCTCGTGATCATTCATGAGAATCAAAATTTATCTAAAATACACAATAAAAATAATCTACTCCCTGTATTTTTACACATAGACATAAAATTTCAACAACGCCTCTCCAACGCTGTAATTATACGCACAATTTGTTGTGGTACAGAAACCGCACACAAACCCGACAAAGTGTGATGTGATACGGACACACCATCAAAGGAACACAAAAAGAATGAACAAAAGAATACATACACTGAAAACAAAAACTGTAATCATGCGCCGCTACTTAAAACTAAACGCGGAACTACCAGAAAAAAACTTGGGGATTAATCAATAAAAAAATTAAGCAAAAAAAGTTCTGAGTGTCCCTACTACTAATAATACTTGCTTCTCAGCGATTCACAGGAAAGATCCGAAGCTAAGGGTCGCCAATTTATGCGAGGTGCCGGGGCTAGCAGTGTATTTAACACCAAATTCTAGAATCTACTTATGTAAATGATGCTCTTAGCCCCCCCCCCCCCCCCCTATTCTAACTCCGACTTTTGCTGTTGCACAAGGATTAAAAAATATACGCGAACTGACTGTAATCAACCCTGCAAGTGGAGTAGATAAGAGTTTGGCACCTGCAATAATTTAATTTGATAAATAAGTTAAATAAAGGAAGGTTTCACTAACGTAGTGAGAAATGATGGGTTGCTCTACCGATTAACAGAATGAAAGTTCTGTCCAAAACGACAATATGATTTATTAAGACTAAACACAAAATAATAAACAAAAACACATGAAACATTTATAATACATCAAATTGGCTCAAATTGGATACACAAACAATCGCTGTGAAGGTGAAGTTGTCCCTAAACTAGATTGTGAGGTTTATGACGAAGTGGTATGTGGAGCCAATTCCTTGCCACTCAAATCTTAAGAGAGACACACAGCTAACCCAACATTAATTGCTGCTACTCAAGACAGAACAAAGTTAGAAAAAGTCGAACAGGCGCGCTCTGCTGAGCTCTGATTATCACCTAGGAAAATCCCTATCTGCCGGTGCTGCGGACATACATTACCAAACTGTCTTCTTAACTGCCAGAACAATCTGGCGTACCGGAGACGATGGCTGGTTGCTTCGACGTCCTCGACCGAAAGGCGAGAGCCGACTACCTAGAGCACCCGTACAGGCCGAACACACAACATTCCCGCCACCACGACAGTGGCCGTGGCTAAACGTTCCAATCAGCAACTCGAAAACCGGCAGAAAATTCCACTCCATTGCCGGAGCACTACCATTCCACCAATGCAGTTTCTTGGCGCCAATTTCTGCGCTGATTTTGCTACGTCACGGAGCTATGCCCTGAGCCAGCCAATCACAGTTACTATTTTGCAGAAAGCGCGGGAATTTTCCTGCCACAACTGCCTGGGTACAAAAGTCATTCCCACGCCTCGTTGGTAGCCCGCCAGAAAGTATATTCGCTAAGATTCTGCGAAGTAACGGAACCTCTAGCCCAGCCGCTACTTCAGACCCCTCCGGGCATGTCTTTTGACAATGTCGGCGCCTGCAAAGCATTCACTCGACTTCCTCACCATCGTCGGCTTAACCCTTTCCAGATCAGGAGAGCCCGCCTGTCACCAGACCACCCGGGTGACGAGAGACGCTGCATGGGAAGTCCGTGTGTGAAGGAATAGCAACTTTTCACCGCATGCAATTAGAGACGAAAATCGTAAGATAGAAATATGAGAGGGGGCTCATGCCACCTCTCAACCTAACTGTCGACGTAGCAACTGAATCTCACCTCTGGGTGCTGCAATAATGACAAGGGCATTAGCACCTTTTCCCAATAAACGACGATTACCTGATGGATTTCCCTCGAATTGAGAAGAGGACAGAAGATGGTGAGTGCCTGAAAGTAAAAGCTGGTTTGCGTCTCTGTATGCAGGAGGAATAAAAATCAACATACTTCGGCAGTCTCTGGGAGTATTAGTGCTGAAGTATTTGTAAATAAAATCTTGCAGACAGGGCAACAAGAGCTGTAACAAATCATACAAGGGATTAAGAAACCGCTTCAACTGTACTTAGTCTCATTACTATCAGATCACAAGGGATTTCGTGTCAATGAAGTCCTTATTCTAAGGTGACGTGTAGTGAAGTCATAAGAGGTAGGTTGCCCAGAACAGAGAACCCAACATTCGCTGTCATGGCAAACTAATAAACCGGTAAATAGCGGTAAAGCAATGAATTAAAATCAGCCGGATGTGGAGTTACAAGTCCTAAATGGTCGATGGGATCATTACAATGGTCTATGTGCATTCCCAGAACACAGGGCACGACTGCATACTAAGAAAAACTCCATGCAATGAAGCAGATTATATACACCTGAAGCGCTTTCTTAAACCCCAAGATATTTGTGCAGAATATTATGTTTCTATAACCATGTAAAGGTCGGGACGCGACTCCTGCCGTGGCGGTAAATCATCTGATGGCAAGTCCCTATAAAATAAAGATTATATACGCCTGAAGTGGCTTCTTAATCTTTAAGATATCTGTGAAGAATACTACGTTTTTATACCCATGTTAAGGTCAGGACGTGACCCCTACTGTGGCGGTAAATCAGCTGATGGCAAGTCGGGATGGAGTGCGTCGGCCGCAGACGTGGTGGTGACAGGAAATTGTACAGCGGACCTGCGGTAACCTTTTTTATTCATGTCAGTAACAAGGACAGAATCGTTGTCCTCGGCGACTTAGTAAGCCTCAGTCACACCGCGTGCCGGTGCCACTAGCCCGCCGACAAGGCAAGCAGCTCTTGCTGGTAATGGCGGCTGTGGCGTCAGCGCGACTTCAAGAGTGCTCACGTAAGGCGGGTGACAGAGGCAGGCTCTTGTCGGTCTGTCGCTCACGGCCGTAAAGCACACCAAACCGCGATAGCTGGGTGGAATCCGCAGTGCCCGGAATGGCTGAAGATGGCATGTGCTTACTCTGGACAGCGAGTGTATAGCTGGACCAGGCTCGTACCTTTGGCTCACCAGAGGGATGGCCGTCAGCAGAGGGTGCTCAGCGAACAAGTGATCCAGTGGTGAAAAGGCACCAATTTGGCACAATTCAGAATTTAGTACAGGCGGAAGCTTGTGGCCACTGAAGGCAAAGTCGATGTTTAGCGGCTGGCTGCTTTCACTTGTTCCGCATGTGGTCTTCACCTCATAATCATCGATTGGCGTAAACTGCTCAGCACACCACACACACTTGGACACCGCTCTGTAGAAGGAACATGCAAGACTGAGGGTCTGATCTGGATGGCACGTGAGATGATGGCAGCACTCTCACCCCATACACCGTAATAGGCTGCAGAGGTCGGGTGTTGTCTTTTGGAAGCGATGATTTTACATGCTCCTCCATTTATTCTAACTATTCAGCTTCTCCAGAACTCCTACTGGAGCTGTAAGATGTCACTTCTTTGGCTTGCACGGACACTGGCTAGAGTATTGTAGAGCTTACCGAATTTTCAACATCCTGAATCTCTTGCTCAAGGCTCAAATGGCTCTGAGCACTATGGGACTCAACTGCTGTGGTTATCAGTCCCCTAGAACTTAGAACTACTTAAACCTAACTAACCTAAGGACATCACACACATCCATGCCCGAGGCAGGATTCGAACCTGCGACAGTAGCAGTCGCACGGTTCCGGACTGCGCGCCTATAACCGCGAGACCACCGCGGCCGGTCTTGCTCAAGGGCGCCTGGTATTAAGGATGACGGGTGTCTCTCCTTCTGGCCGGCCAGAGTGGCCGAGCGGTTCTAGGCGCTACAGTGTGGAACCGCGAGACCGCTACGGTCGCTGGATCGAATCCTGCCTCGGGCATGGATGTGTGTAATATCCTTAGGTTAGCTAAGTTTAAGTAGTTCTAAGTTCTAGGGGACTGATGACCTCAGGAGTTAAGTCCCGTAGTGCTCAGAGCCATTTGAACCATTTGTCTCTCCTTCTGCGTTTCTGATGATCGACACGAGAACAGTTCATCACACAGCGCGGGGCCTTAGAGCAACAACTAATTGCAAACGCGGAGTGAATCATTCGGCTATGTGCATCAGCCATTGTGTGTGGCACCTTATCGCCTTATAGGGGAACTCAGAAATAACATATATTGGAAGATATCATGAGGCATATCATGTAAGAGCATTTTCGTGAAACGCTCTGACCTGTGTGTCTGAACGGAAAGTTTAGGTGAAGAGAGTGCAACAGCTTAGGGTCAATAATCTTGGTCTCGCACGTTGAAATAAGCAATATGCAACGGAATTACTTTGCTTATTGAAGAGATGTCATTAATTTTGTTAATGACAGGAAACAGATCTATTATTGGTAAAAGCTTATGGGTTGGGTAGGAGCCACATGTGTTCCTCATGTAACGAACCGCGTCACTTGTCCGGCTGACTTTAGCTTTGAGTAAATAGTTTCCTTTATACTCTGCGTGACAAAGGCTGAAGCACCCGGAAGACATAATCGCAGCAGTGTAACTTAGTACGTGTGCATACCGTTAGCAGGTGTACAGGGCGTTCGGAAATTCCCGTTAAAAAGTTCTAGGACTTTTGGAAGGAGTAAGTACACAACACTTAAATAGGAACCAATGTCCAGAAATGGAGACGGTTTCAATTCATATGTGTGACGCATCCACATCTGCTGAGGGAAAGGTCTCTGAGTATTTTCTTCTGGTACGGAACAGTTTAGGTAGGGTGACGTCTGCCACGTCATACGATCGAATACAAAGTTAATTTACACAGAACGATCTGCTGGCACGAGTTCTGGCAGATGCACCAAAAGCTGAAGAGCACCAAGCCGGATGGAAAGTATGTACCAGAGTATGCTTTGTACGTACAGTGTCTGTGACAATGCTACACATCGAGCCGTTATTGTAGTGTATAAGTACTATTCTGTACGTACAGACCCTTGGTTGTTTTCTTTCCTAACAATGTAAATACGTAATGTTGAAGTGTTAATACAAACAAATGTGATTAAGTAATATATGGGTGTTTCGTTATGTTTCCTTTCGAATTTTCGCCTAATAACTGTGTTGCGTCCCGCCTAATTCAGTTCCTCAAAAAGAGGTGGATGAGTTAGACATCTGAATTGAAATTATCATATAGTGGAAGCGTCAAGTTTTCGGACATGAATTCCCCCTCATAACATTATGTAGTCTCTCCCCTCTACAAACCCTAAATGTCTGTAACGGGAATTTACGAACATCCCTTGCAAATAATACTCTGCGACACGAAGAATGGGCACCAGAGCACATTACTTTCGCTCGTGTTTATTGCGAATACAAGGCTTGGTAAAATACATGAAAGATGCGAGCAGCGTCAGATGTTAAGTGATTACTTAAATGTAGATGGCACCTCTATAGATTGTGTAACAAATACTAAATTTCTAGGAATGAATATTGATTCTCAGTTGAAGTGGTGGGAGCACAAAAAGGTACTTAGAATGTCATCAGCATGTTATGCCCTTAGAATCCTATCATCAGTGTGTAGCATGCAGTGTCTTTTAGTTACGTATTATAGATATGTACACTCAATTCTTAGCCAAGGCATTCTTTTTTGGGAAACAAACGCACAAACTATGAACACAATTTTAAAGCTCCAGAAAAGAGCTATAAGAATAATAACCAAAAATAATAGTCAAGCTCATTGTTCAAAACACTGCGGATTTTAACTGCTCCATGTGAATACTTTTACCAGTCAGTTGCACACATAAAAAATCACATTTGTAATTACTGCACAAATAGTTCTGTCCATGACCATTCAACAAGAGATAGTCTCAACTTTTTTTACCAAGACAAAATCAACATAAAATTGAAAACAAGATTTTCTACCAAGGTATAAAACTGTACAATAAATTACCAAAAGAGATTAAAGAAATTGCAAAAATACACTTATTTAAAAAGGCAGCTAAAAAGTCCATGTTATGCAATACATTTTACACATTGAATGATTCATTAGATGAAACAGAGGAATAGATTGATAAAAAAAGTTATACAAATAAATAATAATAATAATGATTATAAAACATCTAACATTCCACATAACACCTTCACTTTATGCTTTTTCCTTCTGTTTTCCTTTCTAGAAATAGTTACCTCCAAGCTATGCTCAGCACAATACTAACACCTCTTCCTCTTTCTGAGCTGAACAACTCATTCATTATGGAAGGATGCTGACTCAGTTTCTCAGGATAGCAAATGGGAAGTTGCGGTACCGAAAATGGCCAGGAGATAACCAGGGTGTGTGTGTGTGTGTGTGTGTGTGTGCAGTTAGTGAAGTGTTATGAAACAATGAGCATATAGTTTGACTGATTGTGAGACATGAGTGAACAGTGTGGCATTATATTATTTAATAAGTTATTTGTAAAAAAAGTATTGTATACCAGGAGTAAATCTAATGATTGTCTCTAACTAGAAGTCTATATATATATGTGTGTATACGAATTGGCTTATTTTAAATTGATCTGAACTTGTAAGTACTTTGACATGTCGTATGTCCTTTTAAAGTGAGATCTACGGATGATTAAAACTACTACTACTGGTACACTGTGGAGGACACGAGGTGCCACGTACGCATGTAAGACAGTGTCATCGGCAACTGACAGAGTTATAAAGGTGCCTCATTGTGCTTCTCCATATTGCCGTCGGGTCGAATCGTGCAATATCCAACTTGTGAGGCTTTGGTAAGTGACAATCAACTGAAGTTGGACTGCGTGGGAACTTGGGGGCAGGCGTACTCTTCGTCAAGGTTCCGCTCGACCAGGTTTGACATACGCAAGATAGGATAGCTGTACTGTTCACCAAGCAAATCGAAAGCCATACACGTTTCCGACTGCAATCTGAAAAAAAAGTAGTGGGCTCCTGCCACACTGTTTGCTATCCCTCACCATCTGTCGTTTTCTAGCATCAGGCAGACTATGGAGATACTGTACCAGGTGTAGGACGCCATTAACACCTCAACACAAAAGGCTGCGATTGGTGTAGTTCCGTGACCGGAAAGCTTGGACTCCTACTGATTAACGTCGTATTGTGTTCAGGGATGAATCGCGGTTCTGCACCACTTCGGGTGTCCATCTTCGGCGAATACGGAGACGACTCTTCCAGTCTTTTCGAGAGACACAGCCCTGTCACTCTTGGAGTCATAGTGTGGGGAGCCTTTGGTTATGATTTCTGTCACGGTTGATAGTAATCGGGGGAACTCTGACGGCACGGTGGTGCATGACGGACGTCCTACCTCCTCGTGTGTTTCCACTCCAGAAGACACCAAGATCGCCACATAATCCCAGATAAAGCATGTGTGGGACCAACTCGGAAGTCATGTGTGTCCATGAGCCACTATACAGGATCGAACTACAACAACTGCGAGCCAGCTGGCGTCAGGAGAGGACATGTTCTGTAACTAAAGTAGAACATGCATGCAGGCGAGAGAGTGTAATAACATGCTGATGTGGTTGACTTGATTCGGTAATCACTGAAGTAATACCACATATCTTAGCAACCAGTGAAGTTTCATTTCATGTCCTCCTTCCCTTCTGAGTGCTTTACTCGTTCCGATGGAGAGAGTACGTGTGTTGCATCTAGGAAGCTAAATAAGTACAAAAATCCGTGACCTCAAATCTGTTCCTAAGGGCTGACAGCTATTGAACTATATGAAATAAAATCGGAATGACTTCTGAACGGTTTGCATTAGGACGTCCAAACTGCATGTAGGTCGCGGGGCTGTGTGGTTTGGTTTAGCGACTAAACCCACTTTCATTTGGATGGGTTCGTCAACAAGCAAGATTGGGGGATTTGGGGAACTGAGAATTCGCATTTCGCGATCAGGTAGTCTCTTCACCGTCATTGGGTCACTGTTTGGTGTGCAGCGTACAGTCACGGAATAATCGGTTCGATATTCCTTGTTGGCATGGTGACTGCCCAACCGTACGTGAAGCTTTTGAGGACGATTTCATCTCCTTTATTGAAAGTGACTCTGATTTTGACAAGACGTGGTTCACGCAAGACGAAGCTCGACCCCTTCGAAGCAGGAGGGAGTTTCATGTCCTGGAGCAGCACTTTGTGGTACCCAGAGGCCACCAGAAAGGGCCTCGATTAGCCGCCATGTACTTCAGACCTGAACACATTCGACCCGAAAATCATTGCTGAGCTGAAAACAGCCAATCAGGAGGTCAGGAGGTCCTCGACCTACGCAATGGGGTCGAACGTTGCAGGAAGACTCTTGATCAGGGAAGCAGGAAGCAGCTACATGGGTAGCACAGTACTTGTGGAGTGCACATTGGGTTCTTTAGATTAAGTACCCCCCCCCCCTCGGGAAACAAACCGTTGGCGTGAAAAATTGCCAGTTCATGACATTGATGGGGGTGCGCCAACTGCAAAAATTGTTAGTTCGCCTGAACTGGCCATTCCAAAGGATTTAAATATGCTAAATCTCAAGTTAAAAAATTGCTGAGGTATCTGTAGCAAGATCCCCGAGTTACTCTCCGAAACAAACAATAGTAATGCCAATAATGTATTAGGTACCGAGAGCTGGTTCTAGCAGTGAAATTGCGAACTCGTATTGGGCAATGTCACGTAAAAGTTGGACATTCTATGGGAGGTGGTGTGTTCATTGCAGTTAAAAGCTGTTTAAACGCAGTTGAGATCGATATTGCTTCGGACTGTGAAGTAGTATGGATAAAGCTGTGAATCAGACAAGGAGTGACCATAGTATTAGGATGTTTTTATACACCACCAGCATCCACAGCAAACTTCGCAGAACGTTACAGGCAAATTCTTGAGTACATAGGAAACAAATATCGAAACAATTCTTTAGTTATAGGTGGAGACTTCAATCTGGCGTCCATTGACTGAGAAATTACACGTTTATTACAGGCAAAGCCTCGTGTGAAGTTATTCTAGGACCGCTCTCAACATACAACCTTGGGCAGTTGGTTAGAAAACCTACTCGAGATGGGAACATATTAGATATCTTGGCGACAAACAGACCTGATCTTTATGAGGAAGTTAATGTAAAAGAAAGTATTAGCGACCATAATGTCGATGTGGCTTCAATGCCAGTGAAAGTAGCAAAAAACCAAAGAAACAGCGTAGAGTTTTCTTGTTCGGGAAAGAAAATAAAAGTGTCATTAATGAATATCTTCATAGTCTGCTCCAAGCATTCATCCCGGGACACAAAGATATTGATTATCTTTGGTCGTAATTTAAAGGTATTATCATCCACGTGCTAGAGAAACATGGAGCTAGCAAAAATGTAGGGGAGGGAAATGATCCACCGTGGTTCAACAAATATATTAGGAAGTTGCTGTGAGAGCAGAAAATTTTGCACAGTCGTTTTAAACGTAGTCACTGCCCCGATGAAAAACAGAAATTATGTGAAATGGAAGCAGCTGTCAACAGGTCAATGAGAGATTCTTTTAAAGAATTTGAAAGCAATATTTTATCTGCAGATTCTAAAAATAGCCACAAAATAATTTGGTAGTACGTAAAATCTTTGAACGCTACAAATAATTCAATACCTTCTCTTGGTGACAGTACGGGTAATGTAACGGATGATGATAAACAGAAGGCCGAAATTCTAAACCTAGCTTTCAAAAACTCGTTTAAGGTAGAGGACTGAAGAACCATTTACCTTTTCAATTATCGAAGAAACGCAAGGATGGCTGACATAGTATTTAGTGTATCTGGGATTGTAAAACAGTTGATATCCTTAGACGCCAGGAAGGTATCTGACCCAGACGGTATCCCAGTAAGAATTTATGTTGACTATGCTACAAATATAGCACCATTCTTAGCCATCATCTATCAGAGATCACTGGAACAGCGGAAAGTTCCACGGGACTGGAAGAAGGCCCAGGTCATAGCAATCTATAAAAAGGGCAGAAAATCGGATGCACATAATTACGGCCAATTTCACTGACATCGATTTGTTGTAGACTCATGGAACATATTTTGTGGTCAGACATAATGACCTTTCTCGACTCTGAGAAGCTCATTTGCAGAAACCAGAACGGTTGCAGCGGTCGTGCGAGACACAGTTGGCCCTCTTTGTGCATGATATACAACAGGCTCTAGATACCGGCTCCCAGGTTGATGATATATTCCTCGCTTTCGAAAGGCGTTCGACTCAGATTCGCACTGTCGCTTGCTCCAAAAAGTGCGCGGTTACGGTCTATCCGAAGACATAAGCGGTTGGATACAACGCTGTGTAACAGACAGAGAGCATTATGTCGTCCTGAATGGGGAGACTTCAATAGAAACAAGCGTAAAATCGGGTGTGCCCCAGGGCAGCATATTAACCTATTGCGTTTTACAATTTACATAAACGATCTGGTGGATGATATTGAAAGCGGCATTAGACAGTTTTTTGATGATGCTGTAGTCTACAGCAAAGTAGTATCACACAAAAGCTGTGGACAAATCAATGAGGATTTGCAGAAAATAAATGCGTGGTGTAATGACTGGCAGTTGTCTCTCAATATTAGTAAGTGTAACCTACTGTGTATAAGAAAGCTAAAATCCCTATTAATTTACGAGTACAAATTAAATGCCCAGTCCTTGGAAGCGGTAAGATACGTAAAGTATCTGGGTGTGACTATTCGAAATCATCTTAAATGGAATGATCAGATTACACAAGTAACGGGTAGGGCGAACTCTAGATCGCGGTTTATTGGTAGAATCCTGAAGCGACGCAGTCCTTCAAAAACTGAAATTGCTTACAATACATTAAGTCGTCCAGTATTAGAGCATTGTTCGGGCTGTATGGGACCCTTACCAGTTGGGTCTGATTCAAGAGATTGAGAAGGTCCAAAGAAAAGCAGCGAGATTCGTAACTGGTACATTTAGCCATCGCAAGAGCGCTACAAATGTCATAGAAAGTTTGAAGTGGGATGCACTTGCAGATAGACGAATCGCTAAATTCCAAAATCTTGTCTTCGCCAAGGATGTAGAGCATACATTATTACCACCAACTTTCAAATCGCGCAATGATCACCATTAAAAGATAAGGGAAATTAGAGCTCGTACCGAGGCTTTCAGACAGTAGTTTTTCCGTCGCGCGATCCGCGAGTGGAACAGAATGGGGAAAAATATGACTTTCACACGAATAGCACCCTCCACCACACACCGCTTGGCGGCTAGCGGAGTGTGTATGTAGTTGTAGATGTAGATCGGTGTTCCGACATTTCATAGGCTCATGCAGAATTTTGCTATTCGTCTGCGCCACATTATCGCCAAGGGTGACAGGCATCTCGAACCTCTCATAACCTTGATCCGAGTATCTGTAGTGACGTTTGCATATTTTCTGTGCACGCCGTAGTTTGTAACTAATTTACGTTTTTTTCATATGATTCAATAGTCATCACTCTGTAAGTAAGCATCTGTGCGCGCTTCAGGAGTAGTTCCTTGCGGCGCTGAAGGTCGGTGCTAAGGCAACTTAACACAATGTAGTGTTAACAACTTAAAACAGTTGTGCAGTTTCATCTGGTCCTACGCAAGCGTGCACATGTTTAGTTTGTAAGATGTGTTTCCAATCAGTGAGTGCTGTGCCGCACTGGGCACGAATGTGGAATCTGCTAGCTTTCTGTCTAATACTGGGACTGAACGAGTAGACCAAATGATCGGCTAAAAAAAAAAAAATTGGGTTTGTTAGCAGCACCAGGTACTGTCGCCCGAAGCAGTGCCGTTCCTCTATTTGCTGTTGGAGCAGAGTTGTCCGCGGGTGTTTTTTCGCCAGTGAGTTCGGCGCGGCCCGGCGCTGCGTTGGCGGGGATCACGCGCGCCTAATAAACTTTCATTTGATTGGCGACTCGTGGCCGGAATAAAGCTGATGCGTGGCTGCCAATTAAAAACAAAAGCCACCACACCACCCCCGGAACCTACACGAACGAACGGCCGGCATCCGTCCTTTGTGCCGGGGCCACTGGGCTTCAGCCCACGCTGTCCTCCTGCACTCACTCACGATTGGTATCTCTTGTCCATTTCGCTGCCTCCTGTTGCGTTTAATTGAATGCGCAACCGATGTGCTTCCGTTGGTTACCTCCCACTCCCCCACCTATAGCCTGGGACTACCGCTTCACATTTTCCCCTCCCCTCCCCGTTCTGTATCCATCTGCTTTCAATGCCCGCGGCCAACATTTGCCGGCGGTCCTCGTCCAGCGCGCAAGTCCAATTTCCTTTCTTTTTTGTTTACTCGCTTATAAATTTATTTTTGTTCCACTCGATACCACGCCCCCTCTCGAACTGTTCGTACTGAGTGATTTGCCTCTCCTCATCTCGAATTTCGTTACCTCAGCGCGGTGGCATGACAGAAAATTAAAAATAAATATCTTTTACGGTCTAGCAAAGAGTTTATCTTGCTCTTTTGCGGCAGCTGTTTTTGAGCTGAAGTGTCCCCTTCTCTCTCAAAGGTATTTGAATTCATTTCGTAAATTCCTCTGCATGCTCACACAGTCTAACAAGAGTGTTCGTTAAACCAGACGCAGTTCGAATTCACAGTATGAAAAGGTTTTCACAGTCCTCTACCAGTCACAATTTTTTGTTGAGTTACTTAAATTCTTAAATAATGCATTATATTTCTCATCCGCAAAGTACAGCTCAATATAAAAAGCTTTAATACGAGAACCTATCGATACTGGAGCTGATCTTTATGGTCTCGACATGTGCTGTGGTCATCTTCGCTGGAATGAAGTGGTTGTTTTCTTGTGCTATGTTTAGTTACAGCCGCCACTGTGGCTCCTTGTTGACTGCTGTTCGTACAGTTGCAAAGTAGACTTAGGAAACATCATCACAATGAACCCAACTAGGACCGCCATCTTCTTTCTACCTCGCTATTAAGTTCATTGTAATGATGTGTTTCAAGTGACGTTTGCAAGTTATCACACTGGAGTCGCTTTCGGGAGGATAACGTTTCAAATCGACGTCCGGTCATTAAGATTTAGCTTTTCGGTGATTTTCCTAAATCGCTTCATGCTAACGCCAGGATGGTTCCATTCAAATGACACATTCTATTTCCTTTCCTATCCTTCCGAGCTTGTGCAGCGTCTCTAATGACCTCGACACTGACGGCACGTTAAATCCTAATGTTCCTTCCTTCTTATCGCCTTTTCAAGTTTGTAAACTGTGATTAACAAGGCTGAAGGAGGCATAACAATAAAAGTGAACAAACCACAAGAAGACTGCCATTGCATTTGAACATGGAAGGCCACAGTACATGCCAAGGCCGTAAAGAATAATTCAGTATGTAGAGGATTGACAGAAACAGTCTGAAAAGCTTGTGAGGGTGTTGCAGTATAGGCTGCGCTGAGAAGTAGTTGTTAAGAAAAGAAATTCGATACGTTGCCCCTTTTTCGAGTTAATCAGGATTAATATGATGCCCGCAGCTCGTGGTCGTGCGGTAGCGTTCTCGCTTCCCACGCCCGGGTTCCCGGGTTCGATTCCCGGCGGGGTCAGGGATTTTCTCTGCCTCGTGATGGCTGGGTGTTGTGTGATGTCTTTAGGTTAGTTAGGTTTAAGTAGTTCTACGTTCTAGGGCACTGATGACCATAGATGTTAAGTCCCATAGTGCTCAGAGCCATTTGAACCATTAATATGACGTAGCGTTGAAGTTAACCAGTCAGGCCGTTGTGTGCACATATTCAAGCAGCCCCTTAGAGGTGGTGTTACCAAATGTGTTGTTCGTTTCGTTCTTAGAACCGAAAGAGAGTGCGACAGAAAAATCGGACGTGTGACGGTAGTAAGGATCGAACCCGAGCAAAAGGCGAGCAGTCTCTTGCGAATTCATGTAAGCTATGAGTACAACCGACACTAAATTTTATCTTTTTGAAGGACATCATCTTCACGCCAGTGACTGTTATAGGTTTCTTATTTCACTATTGCAATTTCGGCCTTAGGCCATTATCAAGTGTTGATATTATAGCTAAGGCTGAAATCGCAATAGTGAAATAAAAAACCTGTAACAGTCACTGGCGTGAAGATGATGTCCTTCTAAATGACTGTGAATCCCAGCTACAACAAGTATATAAATTTTATCTGGTGAGCCGCTTGAAGTTTTGGTGAGCGAAGGCCTCATTGGTTATCTTCCCGGAAACGGCGCAACGCATGGAAATTTTTTCTTAACAATTATTTCTCAGCACACCTACCCTGCCAACCCTTATAACCTTTTCAGACCGCTTCTGACCACCCCGTATTGGTACTTTCGTTAAATTTTTTTGTATAGCACGGCAGCCTGAATATGAGGCTCGTACGTCGAAATATGCTGCATTATTGAATTCTTTACGTAGATCAACAAAACTTTGTGACTGATAGCGGTCTCTGAAAACCTATATAAATGTTTGAAACTTTTACAAGCGGATGGCGTTATGGTTATAAATCGAATTCGTAGTCCGTATTAGCGGCTATCGATTGGGTGCACCATTATTTCCCAGCTAAGTCGTCGATCTCTCCAACAGGGATATAAAAGATGCGCTGTGGAAAACCTAAAAAAAATTAATAAAATCTACACAACTCGCACTGTTGTGATGTGATAACAGTCATAGGGATTATTACATTTTATGTGAGGATGCAATAACTTTGTCGAAAAAAATGAAAAGGATTTTAACACAAATCAGTGGATACTTTTCAACATAATGGGCGCCGTGGTTACTATTTGTGATATAATTGGATTACACTTGTTTAATTCATCAAGAAAATAAAATATTCCTACTCTCAATAGTTCACGTTACCAGAAAACCTCATCAGGTGACATAAGCTTCACCCTTGTGGTGACGTTTCCTGATCTGTAAGGTTGTCACGTGAGTTCAAACATGGGAAACAAGACTTGGAGGAAATAATTTTGAGGGGTCTCTCGAGCATTTTACCGTCGAATCCGCTGTTGAACGAGTAGAAACGTTATGATGATTAAGAAGCAATTTGTTCCTCCTTTACTGTGTTTATTTTGATTCAGTAGACAATCCAGACAGTATAATAATGCCATGTAACGAAAAAAGTCATTATTTAACGAATTTCGAAACAATCGTAGTCAGAGTACCCCAAACATGGCAACTGTCGCTTTTGCCACCGAAAATGATTCTCTAGTAAAATGGAACACGTAGACCCGTCCTTACGATATTATTTATTATATGGCTGCCAGTTTTGGTACTTCAGTAAACCACTTCAGGCCTTAAATGATACTGAGGTGGTTAACTTCAGTCGTATGCATAATCCATCAGCGGCCAACATCTATTAACTGGTTTTCGCAGAATACCTGTAACAACGATGTTGTGTCTCCAACCGTCAACTAAAATCTGTCTGGGCAAACATTTAAAATCGAACGTTTTCTTTCAAGCTGGTGTGCAGAATGTGTGAGTCTGGCGACGTAGCATCTAACTTTCGAAAAGATACCACCCACGCATTTCTGATAACGGCAAGAGCTGACAAGTGCGAGAATTATCGCAGTATCAGCTCAACAACTCGTGCATCCTAGCTGCTGACAAGAATAACATACAGGACGGAAAATAAAATTTAGAATGTGTTAGATCACTTTGGCTTGAGGAAAGGTAAAGACGCCAGAGACGCAAAACTAAAGAAAAATCAAGATATGTTCATAGCATTTGTCGTCCTGGGAAAAGCGTTCGACTATGTCAAATGGTACAAAACGTTCGAAATTCTAAGGAGAATAGGGTTAAGCTATGGGGAGATACGTGTAATATACATGTACAAGAGCCAAAAGTATTCTCAGTGAAAGTGAAGAAACATTGCAGAATCTGGTCAATGGATTGAACAGACTAATGAGCACAGAATATGGATTGAGAGTAAATCGAAGAAGGACGGAAGTGATAAGAAACAGCGAGAAACTCAACATCAGGATTGATGGTCACGAAGTAGATGAAGTTAAGGAATTATGCTACCTAGGCAGCAAACTAACCCGTGACGAAGGGAGCAAGGAGGACATCAAAAGCAGACTAGTACTGGCAAAAAGGGCATTCCTGGCCAAGAGAAATCTACTAGTATCAAACTTAGGCCTTAGTTTGAGGAATAAATTTCTGAGAATGTGCGTTTGGAGCTCAATTTTGTGCGCTAGTGAAACATTAACCATCGACAAATCGGAACAGTAAAGAATCGAAGTATTTGAGATGCGATGCTACAGACCATTGCTGAAAATTAGGTGGACTGATAAGGTAATGAATGAGGAGATTCAGCTCAGAATCGGTAAGAAATTGCGAAAAAACTGACAAGAAGAAGTGACGTGATAAACATGATGAGAGAACATCTGTTAATACATTATGGAGTAACATCCGGCTGCTGGACGGGCTGTACAGAGTAAACTGTGGCAGATGACAGAGCTTGGATTACATCCAGCAGGTGCGAGTCAGAGACGAAGAGGTTGGCACAGGAGGTGAATCCGTGGCTGGCAGCGTCATGCCAGTCATAAGACTGATGACCCAAAAAACAAAACAAAAAAATGGTGAAAGTGCTGACTCACACGAGTACGTGGCATCTCCGTTCTTTACAGAGAGCAGTCAACATGTGGCACTGTTTACGTCCTTAATACACCACACGAAGCCTGGCAACAACACGAATAACTCTATTATAACTCTATTGCATTGCGGTGGCTTTTTAAGTATCACAGACAATTTCAACTCAAAATATTTACGTACCTATCGAAGGTCTACAACTGTATGAAGCTGTATTGACATCGACCATGTCCTGTATGTGCTTAACTTTTATGTCAGACAGTGTATATGAAATCGAGAGTTAATCTCACCCTCATCCTCTTATTTGCTCTGTGAAAACCTCTGAACTTCTCCACCTTGACATAATAATATATCCAATGCCTTTAATGCGTTTCCTTTTATCTTGTATTTCATGATACGTCTTTGCCTCTATAGAGAATTTACACTCCTGGAAATGGAAAAAAGAACACATTGACACCGGTGTGTCAGACCCACCATACTTGCTCCGGACACTGCGAGAGGGCTGTACAAGCAATGATCACACGCACGGCACAGCGGACACACCAGGAACCGCGGTGTGGGCCGTCGAATGGCGCAAGCTGCGCAGCATTTGTGCACCGCCGCCGTCAGTGTCAGCCAGTTTGCCGTGGCATACGGAGCTCCATCGCAGTCTTTAACACTGGTAGCATGCCGCGACAGCGTGGACGTGAACCGCATGTGCAGTTGACGGACTTTGAGCGAGGGCGTATAGTGGGCATGCGGGAGGCCGGGTGGACGTACCGCCGAATTGCTCAACACGTGGGGCGTGAGGTCTCCACAGTACATCGATGTTGTCGCCAGTGGTCGGCGGAAGGTGCACGTGCCCGTCGACCTGGGACCGGACCGCAGCGACGCACGGATGCACGCCAAGACCGTAGGATCCTACGCAGTGCCGTAGGGGACCGCACCGCCACTTCCCACCAAATTAAGGACACTGTTGCTCCTGGGGTATCGGCGAGGACCATTCGCAACCGTCTCCATGAAGCTGGGCTACGGTCCCGCACACCGTTAGGCCGTCTTCCGCTCACGCCCCAACATCGTGCAGCCCGCCTCCAGTGGTGTCGCGACAGGCGTGAATGGAGGGACGAATGGAGACGTGTCGTCTTCAGCGATGAGAGTCGCTTCTGCCTTGGTGCCAATGATGGTCGTATGCGTGTTTGGCGCCTTGCAGGTGAGCGCCACAATCAGGACTGCATACGACCGAGGCACACAGGGCCAACACCCGGCATCATGGTGTGGGGAGCGATCTCCTACACTGGCCGTACACCACTGGTGATCGTCGAGGGGACACTGAATAGTGCACGGTACATCCAAACCGTGATCGAACCCATCGTTCTATCATTCCTAGACCGGCAAGGGAACTTGCTGTTCCAACAGGACAATGCACGTCCGCATGTATCCCGTGCCACCCAACGTGCTCTAGAAGGTGTAAGTCAACTACCCTGGCCAGCAAGATCTCCGGATCTGTCCCCCATTGAGCATGTTTGGGACTGGATGAAGCGTCGTCTCACGCGGTCTGCACGTCCAGCACGAACGCTGGTCCAACTGAGGCGCCAGGTGGAAATGGCATGGCAAGCTGTTCCACAGGACTACATCCAGCATCTCTACGATCGTCTCCATGGGAGAATAGCAGCCTGCATTGCTGCGAAAGGTGGATATACACTGTACTAGTGCCGACATTGTGCATGCTCTGTTGCCTGTGTCTATGTGCCTGTGGTTCTGTCAGTGTGATCATGTGATGTATCTGACCCCAGCAATGTGTCAATAAAGTTTCCCCTTCCTGGGACAATGAATTCACGGTGTTCTTATTTCAATTTCCAGGAGTGTAGTAGAGCACTACAGATCACGTAGCTGGCTTTACCTCAAATAATTTTCCATCAGCATGTATGATTTGTTATTCTTGATATGTTAGGTCTCTATAGAGAATATCAGAGAACTTTACAAATCACGTAACAAGCTTTACTTCACATATTTTTCCATCAGCATGTATGATCTGAAACATGTTCCGCTTCTCCTAAATGTGAGCTCATGTGCTTTACTGGATATAGAAATGCTGCCACGGAATGAAGTGACAGTTATTATTCAAAAGGGAAGAAAGTGGAAATCGGACACCCGAAGACACAAATCATAAACAAAGGACTCCTTTCATGGGAGGTATAAAATGAATTACAGGTAATCGAAAAGAAAGAGCAGATATAGTGACAAGCACATTCAAGGTGCACGGTCGAAAGCAATCGTTTCACATCAGTTACCACCATGCATTAAATTAAATCACCATACACTGACGAGGAAATCTGCTCTCTCTGCTCGTCCATTATATATCAAGTGCAGTACAAATCAGCATCGATACTGATTCCATACTCATTGGCCTTCATAAGAGAATAGATACATTTCACTCTGTCACGGTTTTTTTTTTTTTGGGGAGGGGAGGAGGAGGTAATCAGTCTTCTGGGGAGGGTGGGGGAGGGGTTTTCAGTCTTCTAACAGGTTTGATGGGGCCCGCCGGGAATGTCCCTCCTGTGGTGAGAGTAGCACATACATTAGACGTTCTATATTTTATATATTTCAATCACTTTCATCCCTAACAAATATTTCCTCTCTGGTACCTTGAAAGTCTTTTCTCAATGTCTTCACATCTATATTACCACCCTACCCCTTCTTCTCGTTACTGTTTCATATTTCTTTCTTCACCTGAGCTCCTCTTCATTCCTTATGTCGACTTGATTTTCAGAATTCTAGTGTAACACCACGTCTCAAACACTTCGTTTTTCTTTTCTCATTTTCTGTGCGGTCCATTACCAACTTCTTTTGGTCAGTAAATATCACTTTACGCTACCTGCTCTGCACCGTACGATCTCCTTGCTTTATTCGTCATGCGGGTTTTTGCATCGCAACTAGCAGAAATCCTTCATTTCATATACTACATCTCACCCGACTCTGATGGTTAAACACTAAGGGTTGGATACTTTTATTCCATGTTACCACAACTGCCGTGTATTCTGTTGCCTGATTTGCACAGAGCCCACAGAACAAAATTGTCTTATAGATCCCCTTATCACCTTTCGGCTGATCATATAAAACGATAAGTTTTAGGCTTCATATTTTCTTTTGGCATGGAAGCATAAACAAATTAACACCTCATCAACTACGCGTCGTTTTACTTTAAATGACGCAGGGATGTACGTTCGAAACCTCAGGTGCTTGGCATGGAAGCATAAACAAATTAACACCTCATCAACTACGCGTCGTTTTACTTTAAATGACGCAGGGATGTACGTTCGAAACCTCAGGTGCTTGGCATGGAAGCATAAACAAATTAACACCTCATCAACTACGCGTCGTTTTACTTTAAATGACGCAGGGATGTACGTTCGAAACATCAGGTGCTCCACAACTGTTTCCAATTCACAACGGGGTTGGTACAGCAACCAGTACGTATCATACGAAGAAGAACAGTCTTGATTGCTACGTAAAAAATTTCTTATTTCCCTATGAAGAGTTTCACCTACATATAGGCATCTTCGGATCAGCGCCGACAGCTGTGACCGAGTGGTTCTAGGCGCTTCATTCCGGAACCGCAATGCTGCTACGGTCGCAGGTTCGAATCCTGCCTCGGGCATGGATGTGTGTGATGTCCTTAGATTAGTGAGGTTTAAGTAGTTCTAAGTCTAGGGTACGGATGACCTCAGGTGTTAATTCCCATAGTGCTTGGAGCCATTTGAACCATTTTTTTTCTTCGGATCATCGAATGGGTACATAGGATACTGCGCATAAAATACTCCAGCAGGTAAATGCACCTTACTACGGCATATGGCGCAGTGTAATCCAAACCAAACGGGATCTGGCTTACAGCAAAGCTTCACATCATAAACTTGTCAGAGGTGAAGTTGATGTACTAGTTGCACACATCATAAGTGTCTTCTCCATGGAAATTTCACCCCATCCAAGGACAACGGTCGCTTTGATTGTTAATGTGTCCTGAATGTAATGAAGAAATAGTCAAGCATACGATAATGCTGTGCCTATGCTATTGTGATGACAATGCACTGTGGTGACCACAGCCGTTATGAAACACGTCAGATGACAGACTTTCAAGCAGAACGTCCGCGCTATACGGGAATACACATAGTGGATGATGCGAGTACAGATCATAGACGTATGGTTGACGACATATGGAAGGTTGGGTCTCGCCGTGAGTCGTTGCGCGAATAGCCAAATGGTAAGGCGACCGCTCGCGATAAGCCGATAAGCGGGAAATCGGGATTCGATTGCATGTCCAGCACAAATTTTCTCTGCCGTCATTCCATTCTACAACTGATGCTGATCAAAATTCGCAATTACGAATTCATCTGATGTGCAATGAAGCATAGGAAGAACTTCATAGATTAGCTATTTCTTAACTGTGAATTGCCATTAGTGTGACAGAATGTCCAAATCTGTTCGAATCTATTGCGACTCATAGTCTGTGAAAATTTTGTTGCTGCTGTTAGAGGGTCCGTTGAGCAGCAATCTTTCAAACTATTATGGAACAGAACAGTAAGGAGTAGCAAGGTAGAAATTTTTCTTTGAACTCGGTTGGATAGCCACCAGCAATACGAAGTTAAGCAAAAGACATAGGCTAAAGTAGGAATCATACCGGGATATCACAACTGGATCAGGCTCTTGAGACATTATGACACTGTCTGCCGAGTAAGAAATGCACATGCAGCAGAAAGAAACCTGTCACAAAATAGCAAGGGAAGAGAGACAAACATATTTCTTAGCTTGTAAGACGTGGTGCAAGAACCTCTATCTCTTATATGAGAACACGTAGTGGGATCTCCATGCACCAGTTAACAGTCTGTTAAGTTAATATTGCAGAGTAAGGATGACACACGTGATCATTGCAAACCTAGCCTTATGTCGTAGCCTCATGGTAGCTCTCTTTTAATATACCATTTTTCCAGCTATTGTCAGTTTGACATTAATAGTAACAGCACTCGATCCAGTGAATATGACGCTGTCCATGAACTAGCCGAAGATGCGTCTGAGGTGATGCCCACCTCCTGATGAAATTCATGCATCTCACCTCCTACCATCTACTGATGGAGAAAATGTCTTTCAATTACACCACGTTCGCAGGTCATACTATGGACGAATTTGACTCACTTGTAGGGCAGTGTACACAAAGAGATCAAACGTCAGATCAGCAGACCCGATACGAACAAGACTGTCCTCAACATGGCGGATTGTCCGAGATGATTGAGGTCTGAATTGTCGTTCCAGCTAAGACTTCCCACAGGCTCCCCAGTCAAGATCCGCGCCAGTGAAAACTGACGTTCAGGACGTGTGTCCCAAGCCCAACCCATTCATAATAAGTTTCAAGACCACAACCTCCTTGGTACAATACTGTAGTGACTCTATGTCCTAGACGATCTAGCATAGTCTATAAACTATCGAATCTGTATTTAGGATGATGGCCTCCTCCTGATGAACTGGATGCTAATCGCCACCTGCTTGATAGAGAAACTGTTTTCCGAATATAAACACGTAGAAGGGTTCTGCCGGCACTGTACTTCAACGTGGAGGTAAGCCACAGGGCTTCTTGGGATCCACATTTATGTTCAACCTACAGGTGTCTGCGGGTGCTGAAAGCCACTAGGCTGGCAGGGAGAAGAACAACCGACCACATGTCTACCGACAGCAGGTACCTAGCTGAAGAGTCATCAAGGGTCATCATAGAATTTGGAGTGTGATTGAGGACGCTCCAACAGCCGGTGAAAGGCCATACCTTCGGGCTGGGCACGGGTGCCACGCGTCAGCCGGCAACCCGCTATTGAGCTAAGGTCGCTAACACCATCACCTTGCCGTGCGGACACTGACCTAATTATACAGACGTCAGTTGGAATCCAACACACAGCTGAATGGAGCATCAGCCATGGCTGGTGCTGGACAGCAATGCTTCACCTGTTCCCATTAGCTGTCTTGACATATATCATTTATCATTAATCCTGCACCCCGCCCCATATGTTGATTCTAACTGACGAGTAACTTAATTTTAAGCCTGGTGTTCATCATTCTTAAATTGTGATTTCAACCTGTATATGCACCTGGGTACATAAAATGAAAACAATATTTGATTTTAGAAACTCTGCCTGACTATGACATGTTGAAGATGTTTGGAAGGAGAGACAGCATTGGTCGTATTTCTTTGTTTTATTAACCGCCAAATTGATTTTCGGTCACTTAGTGACCATCTTCAGTGCTACTATATATAATTTACATTGGTAGGCACTGGTGTCAACAAGCTTACAGCGATCATATGTTTATGTGATCGCTGTAAGCTTGTTGACACCAGTGCCTACCAATTTAAATTATATATTGTAGCACTGAAGATGGTCACTAAGTGACCGAAAATCGATTTGGCGGTTAATAAAACAGAAAAATACGACCAATGCTGTCTCTCCTTCCAAACATCTTCAACATGTCATTGTCAGGCAGAGTTTCTAAAATCAAATATTGTTTATGTGATCGCTGTAAGCTTGTTGACACCAGTGCCTACCAATTTAAATTATATATTGTAGCATTGAAGATGGTCACTAAGTGACCGAAAATCGATTTTGCGGTTAATAAAACAAAAAAATACGACCAATGCTGTCTCTCCTTCCAAGTATACCCGTTATCTGGTCGTGGTACATAGGACGCTCCAAGGAGTCGGCAATCAATAAATTGAAGATGTTTTCCACTGCCTAGTGGCCTTTTCCACATAGGTTTGTATCTTCCCTTCTTAAGAGTTCTGAACACGACTTCTCTTATTACTAGATAACATGTAAGACGGAGCTGTTGCAGCGCGGAGTGGCCGCGCGTTTTGAGGCGCCATGTCACGGATTGCGCGGCCCCTCACGCACTAGGTTCGAGTCCTCCCTCGGGCATGAGTGTGTTTATTGTCCTTAGCGTAAGTTAGTTTAAGTAGTGTGTAAGTCTAAGGACTGATGACCTTAATTTTTAGGTCCCTTAGGAACTCATGCACATTTCAACACAGATCTGTTGCTTTTACTGAATGTGAATTCACCTGTAAATGTGCATTTCATTCCTTCTCCTGCTACAGATTCACAAATCTTTGTGGTTATTACATTTTCAGGTACTGAATTACCTATATCTTCTCTCAACTACCCTAACTCAACATCAACTTGTGACGTCACCACGCATTCCTGCAACTGTAATGTTGTTGGCGTGAAGTGGGCGCAGTAAATCAATCTTTCTCTTAACCTCCTTTTTACGATGTATCCGATTTATAATTAATGCCACTCTTATTGCTTTCTTCTGTGAACAAAATACCAGCATACCGAGAACGCATCAGCTCTTTCACAAGACTTCTTGGTTGTTGGAACACAGTATGTTTGCCGTAATGGAACGGAATTGCCTAAACTTGAAAGGTTTGTCTATGGGACTGTCACAGGCATATTTAGTGTACGATATACACTGAAGAGTCAAAGAAACTGGTATATCCGCCTAATATCGTGTAGGACCCACGCGAACTCGCGGAAGTGCCCCATACGACGTGGCATGGACCCTAATAATGTAGTGCTGCAGAGACTCACGTGATGAATTGTTCAGGGCTGGCCATAAATCCGGAAGATTACGTACGGGTGGAGATTCTTTTGAACAGCGGGTTGCAAGGCACCCTCGATATTCTCCATAATGTTCATGTCTCGGGAGTCTGGTAGCCAGCGGAAGTGTTTAAAAGCTGAATTGTGTTCCTGGAGCCACTCTATAGCAATTCTGGACGTGTGGGGTGTCGCATTGTCCTGCTGGAATTGACCAACTCACAATGCTCATGAATGAATACAAGTGATCAGACAGGCTGCTTACGTGTTTGCCATCCGTCAGAGCCGTATCTAGACGTATCAGTGGTCCCATATCACTACAACTGCACATGACTCACTCTGTCACAGAGCCCCCACCTGCGTGAACAGTCCCCTGCTAACATGCAGCATCCTTGGATTCATGAGGTCGTCTCCATACCCGTACAGGTCCATCCGATCCATACAATTGGAAACGAGACTCGTCCGACCAGGCAACATGTTTTCAGTCATCAACAGTCCGATGTCGGTGTTAACAGGACCAGGCGAGGCGTAAAACTTAGAGGCTTGCAGTCATCAAGGGTACACGAGGGGGTCTCCGGCCCCGAAAGCCCACATCTGTGATGTTTCTCTGAATGGTTCGCTTGGTGAGTCTTGTTGATAGCCCAGCATTTAAATTTGCAGCAGTTTTCGAAAGGGTTGCACTTCTGTCACATTGAACGATTCCCCTCAGTCGTCGTTGGTTTCGTTCTTGCAGGATCTTTTTTCGGCCGTAGCGATGTTGGAGATTCGATGTTTTACCTGATTCCTGATATTCACGGTACACCCGTGAAATGATCGTACGAGAAGATCCCAACTGTATGGCTACCTCGGAGATGGTGTGTCTCATCACTATTCCGCCGACTATAACACCACGGTCAAACTCACTTAAATCTGGATAATCTACCATTGTAGCAACAGTAACCGATCTAACAACTCCGCCAGATACTTGTTGTCTTACACACGCGTTGCCTATCGCAGCGCTGTATTCTTCCTAATAGGATATTCTGTATTTGAATACGTATTCCTATACCAGCTTCTTTGGTTTTTCAGTCTAAATAAATTTTTTAGTAGGTAACGTACCACGCTTGGTGGAAGCGTCTGTGGACATTGTCGTTGTATACACAAGGGGACTTCAAAAAGTAAGTTAAACATTAATGTGGAAGGCCCCGCAACTTGTATTAAATGTTGCACTACTCTTGTAAGAGTCACAGATATATGACCCTGTAGGCCGCAGGCCAGCCCAGCGGTTGAGGCCCCTTGACACTGTTCGCACAGCTACACCCGTCGGAGGTTCGAGTCCTCCCTCGGGCATGAGTGTGTGTGTGTGTGTGTTGTCGTTAGTGTAAGTTAGTTGAAGTTGGATTAAGTAATGTGAAAACCTAGGGACCGATGACCTCAGTACTTTGGTCCCATAGGAACTTACCACACTTTTCAAAAAGCTAAATGACACTATTTTTCAACATAGTGAATAAATTTCTTTAAACAACGGTAGGAGCAAGTAATTTCTGAAAATATTTCTCTCGGAGGAAATCAGCATTCTAGATCGTGAGCAGTTGAAGTTCGCTGTACCAAGACACCTGTTGATTACCGTCGCCCATCATTGTGGTATAAATGGTCTGAAGATGGTCACATTGAGACCGAAACCGGTTGCCATCAGTGATAAATATTTTATTGCGGTCAAGACTGTTTTTATCCATTTTAAAATGGTAGGAACTTTCTACCAATGATTCAAACGCCTCGACCACAAAAATGCGCTCCTTTTTCACAAAACCACTCGTTAACCACTTTGTGAACGTCCTCATTGTTGGAATATCTCTTTCTCCCAGATGTTCTTACAGCTTCTCGAAAAGGTGGGAATAGCATGGTGCAAGATCAAGGCTTCCCTCATCAACAAAACGCACGTCTGGGCGACCTTGATGAAACTGTTGGCACTATTTTATTACGGCTGGACCTAAAATTGCATTTGGTCCATATACCACCATAATTTCAAGGTGAATCTGTGCGCAATTTAAAACGCTTTGCTCATAGCGCTCCTACCGTACAGCATACTTCAGTTTAGGATTACGTTTCCAGCTGCCGCGCAACGTCAGTTGTTCCCAGTGAGGCACATATTTTCCGTATTGCTGCAGAACTGAGTTTGCATGTAACTCGGAATTTGTACTCCCTTATGATAACGCACCACTTTTGTTGAGCAGTGTCTTAGCGTGGGACGATAGGTGTAACTTACGTTTTGAAATCCCTATGTAGGAAAGTAGGAGCACCAGAATATTCCGGAAACCCTGCTGAGAGTCAATGATTGGTTCATATATTCTCAGCTGAGCCTCAGCGTAATACAATAAAGTACAGAACGGTAGCATACAGCCAACAACGGATCATGTTTTGATTTGTGATATACGTAGAGGCTACTGATCCACAGAGAAACACAATTACAATATCATTAAATGTGCAAAAAAGTGGAACACCCTACTGCTGTTCGATTAAGCGGTAAGTCACAAGACACAGCAACAATTCTCTAGAATTTAGATTTATACTCGGAGCGACGTTTAGTGGAGACAACAAACAGAACTAGTTGGAGGAAAATCTGATTACATTATAAGATTTTCTGGAAGGTTTCTAAGAAAATCGAATTCAAACACGAATATCGTGGCTTACAAGACATTCGTTAAGCCAATTACTAAGTATCCCTCAACAGTCTAAGATCCTTACTAGGTAGGATAAATACAAGAAATAGTGAAAATCCAAAGAAGAATGCCTTCTTTCGCTTTCGGTTCGTTTAGACGGCGTCGAAGCCCAAGAGATGCATCAACGTCCAGCGGCAGACATTACACAGAGGAGTTGTGTCACGGACAGGTTAACTGTTGAAATTCCGAGAGCTTAGGTTCCAAGAGGAACCTTTCAACATATTACTTTTTCTCTCACACACACACACATCCTGCGAATTGGCCACGTCGGGAAAATCAGAGAAATTCGAGAACATACTGAATGTTCATGACAGTCGCTCACCTCGTGCGCCAGTCTAGAATAAACGGGAAAAGAGGAAAGGTTTTTGTTCCAGAAATACTCTTAGTTAAAAACACAAAGATGACTTCCGGAGTAAAAGCGTGGATAAATCCTTGAAGCCTAATTGGTCAACTTTTGACAGATATGTACCGAATAGAACAATTCGCGATTGGGAGGAACCCCATGGCATACAGTCAGTGCAAAGCAACTTCTACATGAACAGGAACTACTTCGCATTAGGAGTAAAGCAAAGTATATTACTGTACATAGAGAGATTCCAAAGGAAATCGAAAAATGGATGAGCCTTGAGGGATGACGACTATAGCAGAATCCTGGCAAAAAGCCTTCCATAAAAATAAGTTCACGTCATACACGAAAGGTGTCAGTGGCATCAAAGTCTGTGTGAAGACGAACATAGAAATCATTGGAATTAAAAATGATTCCAGCTAACCAAAAGTAGAGTTATTTCCAAATGTTCCCTTGCAATGGAAAATACAGGAGTACTGTCCCAGTTGAGTCTCACACAATTTCAGTAATGAGCGATATGGATGTTAGTATCAGTAGCGTTCTGAAGCAGCTACAACTGCTAAAACTGAAGGCGGCTACGTGGGCCAAAGGAAACCATGCACAGTAATGCACACACGTACTAAATGTTATTGAACCTCAAAATATATTTTGAACTGAAATTTCGCGATGTATCTCAAACTCCACAGTGTGAGCTAGCTTGGATTCCGCATACATCGCTCAAGCGGAACCCAGCTTGCATTTTTCTCTGTTGCCTTGCAGAAAGCTATAGAACAAGACTTTCAAATTGTTCTGATACTCTTATCCTTTCCAAAGACATATTGCTTACTGCCTCAAGAAAGATTATTAATGAAAGGATTATTTCGTGGGGTAACAAACGAAATCTGTGCAGTGGCATGAGGATTTCTTGAAGGGGCTCTCAGCCAGATATCTTCGATAGAATATCGTCAACAGATGATACAGAGGTAACTTAACGTGTGCCCCAGGGGGGGAGAGATGGGTCAGTTGCTGTTCCTGTTGAGTATCCCTAACCGACAAGATAATATTAATAGTGATCTCAGACTTCTTGCGATATGTGCATGTAATAAAGTACAATTCGATTAAAGCTTCATAAATATTCAATAAATATTTGAAACTGATGTTAGGATTGATAATTTGCTTTAAATCAGAAATGTAAAATCTTGTACTCGACAAAACGCCAAGACATATTACTGTGTTAGTGACTCACAAGTGGAATCAGCCTGCTCATACATATACCCAGGTGTAATAATTTTTAAGGATATGAAGTGGAATGATTACATACGCTCAGTCATAGATAAACCATCAATACCTACCAAGTGGGCATTGAAAGACAAAGCGACCTTACCGCAAAATCTCTTCTGAGGTCTTGAGTCGATACTGCTTGTGCTTGGGATCACCCCTTGCCTCCCCCCCTCCTACCCTCCACCAACTCTCCTCCGGAGGTTCCCCGTGCTGCCGACACCTGCACGGTAATTGTATTTGTACATTCAAGGTCACGGTCTAACCGGATTCCCATCTCTGCCGTTTGGTCGTTGCTCCTGGACCAAAAGTAATCAATTTCCTTTTACTACAAGATAAACTGCATGGGGCTCATCATTCAAGGTCTATTCACCATTGTGAAACGGGCAGGTTCGTCATAAACGGTAATAACAAATTAAGTGGTGGCGTATTAAAAATAACTGTGATTCTGTTCCGTCCCTAGAGAGGGAGTAGACGAGCGTAGTCAGTTGTACTCTGTAGTGAAAGGATCAGGTTCATTTGTAAATAATAGCATTGATGTAACACATGGACTTATAGTTTATCATTAACAATAACGGCTTTTTTGCTATACACTTACGTTAGCAATTTACTTGTTTATTATCAATGTTTTGTCAATATAATTTACAATCGTTTTTATTTAGTGTTTATGCACATTAATTTTCAAATCAATTTAACAATAAATATTTTTTTTATACTTTGCAAGTGACTTATATATATAAAGTAATCCTAGCAGGCAAAGAGATACTTGTTACATGCATATGTACAGAGATCTTATTTATTTGCACTAATGCAAGTACATTAGAAGAATCAGTACCTATATGCCAAGTTCCATATATAAATTTGTTTCTGATTGGTTCAGTTTATAGTACAGTTTTATGTTTTCTTAAGGACAATCCTTTTTTCTACAGACAGCTGTCATTCTTTTATACAATATATACAATGAGATGGAAACAGTGCTAGCTGGTACAATGAACAGGGATGTGTAAATGTTTACGGATTAATAATTGCTCAAATTACTGGAGAAATTGATTGGAAAGAATAGTTGAGAAAATTTCGAAGGTAATTTATGACTCTGTGCACACTCTTGGATGAACTTTAACTGATAACAGTATCAACAAGCCTAGCATATCATTACATTCAAGAGAAATAAACATAATTTGCACTACGCACTGCTGCTTCCAGCAGTGTGCAGTACCAAATAATCACCTCAACCACTGAAATTGTCGATCTGTCTATAAGTTTTCAAACACACAAAGCACAATATCTTTAGTATACGTAAACCAAGTTCAATAGGTACCTAACATGTATGAGTCATTACCTTCACATTAATTTCACTGTTGTTTAATCTATCCCGTGACAATGTCGATGCAGGAACGCTCCTCCAGATACGGCGTTAATTATCCTTGTCTGCACCGAACATCTTCATGCAGGATCTCAGCGGCGAGTGAAATGATAAACAGATACGAACTGAATTATAACGGTGCGAATGAATATTCTTTTCCTAATACATTTTTATAATACCTTTAATGAACGGTTAAAATATACATTTTTAACAATGCTGCCACGATGGGTCCAAGCATACGTCCGTACGCTACCACTTCCCGAAACAAAAAGGGGTGAAGCCACATGAATTAATAAATAGAGGAGCGTATTTCTTCCTTTGTTTCATACAGATATTTTACGATGAATCACGACATTTTCGTTGCCAAAACACCATTCGTTAATTTATTTTTGGCGGTCTTTGATTTAAAGCTCATTCATTGTACATATAGCCTACATATAAGTAATGAAAAGAAAGAAGAATAATAAGATTAAATACAACAAGAGGCAGCAGCATGTGAAGAAAGCCCTCCAAGCCATACACCCCCACACACACATACATGTTTGCAGTACAAAACATACACACATAATTTACATTCACAAATCGTGTGCAATCAATTACCTCAGTTACACATATTCATACACACTGAATTGCTACGGGTATGTGGCCGAGTTATTCGTCCACCGAGGTCGGATAGTGAGGTGAGCTGAACTTTGTTGCCGGGCTGGATGCGAGTTGCGGGACGATGACGTCAAGCGGTCGCCCCAGGTGACTTCAGGTGCGGAGAGAAGGAGCGCATCGGCAGAAAAGGGTAAGTCTCGAAGCTGCGGATTTGGATGGCTGTTGTTTGCATGGCCTTTACGCAGGAGAAAATGCTCCGAAAATGGCGGTGTGTCATACAAGCTGAAAGGTCGCTTCAGATTCGACAGGAACTCACACAAACATTAAAGCAAGTCTGAATACATTTGGGAACCCAGGAAAATGAGGTGCATCCAGTGACACAGCAATATTTCAGTATCTCAAAAATTACAGAAGTTCATATTTCACAGTGAATAAACATTTTCGCAGTGAACCTCTGGATTAACAACTGCTAATCACTTAATGCGATTGTAAGGACCATATCTCAGATGATAGAATTGCTCTATAAGTATCGTCTCTTAAAGCGACGTATCTCCATCTATTTCACGTGTTGTTTTACGATGTCTTTTCTATCGTTTTAATTATGTGGCAGTTCGCTAGAACATCGTATTAATCACATTTACGCAATAAATGAACACAGCATGCGTACCTCATGTTTTGTTACACTGAAGGTATACTAGTAGTACGCTTCATTGACGAATCTCATTTGTCAGAAACATGAATGACAGTTACGAATAGATAATGAATTAGTCAGTCAATTAAAAGTTACTAGTAACGTAACGTCAGACTTCATTTTTATTTTTGCTTACCCCAACTCTTGGACATATGAATAGAGCAAACAGGGAATTTAGTTCAATAAACGTCGTGCTGGGTCATTCTTCCTGACGCTTTCCATGACCCTCCAATTACGTTTGAGAGAGTAATGATGTGTGAAAGAAATAAGAACTATGAGGGTGTATGTAGCTCCAAAGATATGTAATAGGGCAGTAGGCGTGACAATGCAGGAACTAGCAAGGCACAAAGCAGGAATGGCCTGCAATGCTTGAGACAGATAAGTTTGGTTAGAGTAGAGAAGGCACCGGACGATCCTCAGCGAATGAGAGTGAGAATTTGAATAATGGGTCCGGCGAAGAGCCGTCTGGGGTGGGTAGTTAGTTGGAGCAATTTGGAGAGACGACAAGCCACGGAGGCGCTGCGGTATGGGAAGACGTGGTAAAAATGTGATTTTCTACTTGATATATTTCTGGGCGTTGCGGTTAGTTTCACTCTAGGTGTAGAAGAACTGAACGAGATTATAATTGTTGCAATTTTCGCAACCTGAGTGCTTTTCTAAGTCATAGTCATAACGACTTTCTACTACTGTGAACCAGTAGCTCTTGCGAACAGTAGTTAGCAGTACGGTTAGTTTTAGCTGTAGTATACATGATTTCAATTCATGGTATAAATTTTTTGGGGAGAAATTAGTGTTTCATTGTATTTTCTCTGTGAAGTGTATCGGGGCACATGCTGGCGCGCTATGTCACGTGCCACCTTCAGTGTCCAGAGGAATGCATTCTGTGAGCAAATAAGAATACGAAATTGTGTAGATTAAGAAAGGAACTACGTTGCCATAAGTTCTACGTAATTATTTTGCGAATTTCGTTGTGTTTCTTTAAGTTTTGTGTTCGCGCCACATGTTGTGGAGACAGGGAATGAGCGTGGCGGTAGTAACAGTATTTCGCTTTTATAATGTTCTTTCGTGTTGAAATATTAAGATAAATTTTCTGCCGGTTATTGCTCACACCTGCCCGCATCTCGTGGTCGTGCGGTAGCGTACTTGCTTCCCACGCCCGGGTTCCCGGGTTCGATTCCCGGCGGGGTCAGGGATTTTCTCTGCCTCGTGATGGCTGGGTGTTGTGTGCTGTCCTTAGGTTAGTTAGGTTTAAGTAGTTCTAAGTTCTAGGGGACTGATGGCCATAGATGTTAAGTCCCGTAGTGCTCAGAGCCATTTTTTTTGCTCACACCACGTGTGATGTGAGGTTGGCCCCTGGTTTAGTAGAGACATGGGTACTAATCCATCCCGACAACTCATTAGTGCATTTTATCGCCTCTCGTAATGTGTAGAAATTTTGTGATAGTTTTGTGTCCGAGCCCGCAACGTTTACGATACTGAACGGTCTGACCTCATGTTCAGTTTGTGCTTTGTTTGAATAGATTCTCTGCATTTAATTATTTCGGATGACCATGGCCTTCAGCCATGCCTGCTCTGTTCCAACCAGAGCTTTTGCCGTAATATTTGCGATAAGAGTAGCGTCTTTGCTTGCTTCTGCCAACTTGTGCTGGAATCGGCTGAGCAGTGACGGCACGGATCACAGCAATTGCTGTAGAAACGAACGCACTTTAATTCGGTTTAGCAACTAATAAGTTGGATAGCAGGTAATTCTTTTCAGCTGGTCTTTAATTTTGCTTATGGTATTCTCAGCTTGCAGCCCATTGCTTAGCCCGTCTGGTCTCTCGCATTTGCACTTTGCGTAACCTACAAAATACTGGTGCTGTAAGTAAATTTATGTTGTGTTGTTGTGTGTGTGTGTGGGGGGGGGGATGGGGAAAGGAGGGGGGGAGGGGGGAGGGCGGGGCATGTTTTAAATGAAGTTCTCGGGTTGGTTAGAGACAGATCAGAATTTTCATCCCACCGACATCCGCATAGTGTGGCCTAGAGTGATATGAAATAAGAGACTAATTGCATAGTTCATTTATATTTGTCTGCAGAGTCAAATGCGTGTAAAATCGAATGAATCTGTTTGTTTAAAGAGTAAATGGCAAATCTATCACAATCAAAAACCATGACGTTGTAACCGAAAATGATACTTCCCTCATAACCAAGTCCACTCAGTAGCCAACAATAAGCAATGAAAAATAGTTACTGCCCTCATAAAGATGTTCAATGTCAGTAATTGGCATAGGCAGTACTCTTATCAGGTTCTGACATTAGCTATATCCTTAGCCGAGGCATGCTTGTAGCATGCGGTTACCGCCTCCACCCGTATGCATTGGATTTGGTGCAAGGATACTTTTCTTTAAAATTTATTAGATTCATTTGGGATTCATATGATTTGCCATGCACCCGTAACGTCAGTATATGGTACGAGAGGCACTTGGTAGCACAGTACCATGTTTAAAGAGATTAAAAACCATCCCATGAAGGTACAAGCATTTGCTGCATGTCTGGAAAATTAAAATTTCAGAACCACCGGCTACGTGGTCACCGTGCAATATTTTTGTATTTATTTAATGCATGCAAGGGCTACTAAGAATCTGCGCAAATGAAAACGCTTATGTTACCGAACACCAAAATTGAAAAGACAACCAAAAGACATTACTGATAAGAAGTTATAATAAAATTATTTAAATAATATTTACGTCAATTCTTTGTCGTTTAACGTGAGCCCACTTGCGGAAGGCCACTAGCGTATTTATTTGTGAACAATCCTTTATTTGTAATTATTGCTGAAATGGTTCAAATGGCTCTGAGCACTATGGGACTTAACTTCTGGGGTCATCAGTCCCCTAGAACTTAGAACTACTTAAACCTAACTAACCTAAGGACATCACGCATATCCATACCCGAGGCAGGATTCGAACCTGCGACCGTAGCGGTCGTGCGGTTCCAGACTGCAGTGCCTAGAACCGCTCGGCCACCCCGGCCGGCTATTGTCAATGGTCTGAGTGTTACAGAATGTTTGCAATATTTGTTTATTTAAGTATTGTTGTAAAAGTTTAGTCGGTGGGGTGATCAAGAAGAGGCAAGTCATGTCTGTAGCACGTATGAACGTAGTATTTTTGGGAGGGATGGCCTTAAGCCAATGGAAAAGCAGACAGTGAAGGAGCACTACGTTAGTGAAGTGGAGAACGCGGCATTTCCAATGAAGAGCTCAAGGGAGTGGTTTTGGACACTTTTACGTTTTTGCTGGAATATATACCTTTGTGTGGTGGTTTATTTGAGATGTCCTTTCTTGAATAAACGTTATTCAACAGAGGTCGCCTACATCAATTACAGACGTAGTACAGCATGCTTCTTCTTAAATTATTCATTTGTACTTTATTTTATATTTCTGTTTGTTTTATTAATTCAAAGTTCTAGCCAATGCATAGCCTATTTGACTGCAGAATCACAGCTACAATATTATCATCTGCAACGAGTTAGATGCGGGCCATGAAAGCACACGTGCGCGACTCGACCCTTTGACTATGTTGAGGTTTTCTTTTTAAACAGAGTCGTTCATAGCCGAAGTACCTTATTAACGAGTAAGTACAGGTAAAGATACAACTGGTATCCTGCTGTGTGATTCCGCTGAAAAGAGCCACTATCTGAGTGTAACTTTTAGGCACCGCAACACATCTATGAAAACTGGTTCAAACCATTGTTCTACATCCTTCAAGCAATTTGAATTTTTATAATTCGACTGTGTTGGCGCTGTCATGTGCCAACTGTACGACCATCCAATATGAAGTGCCACCTGCAGCAGCAGTGGCAGGCAGGGAAGAATAATTCTGGCAGTGTTTGTTAATTCCTTTCTTTTTATAACAAAATGGCTAAACTTACCACTTTGTGTATGGCGCTAAAGTTATACTTGCTTTCATAGAAAACTATTTCATGTTTATTTTACTAACCTGTTGAACTGTTGTCACAAAATAATAAAGTTTATAATTAGACTAGATTGTCATTGTTACAAGCATAGACCCTCCCTTGTTCTGCGATGTACTAGTACCTCAGGATGCGAGTGTATCCTATAAGACATGTTGTCATTCGACTACGTTTCAGCACACCCGCAGCAACTACCACCCTTAGTCCAAAATGGCCCTAATTCCGCGCTGGCAGAACTGCTGGGCCAGGACATGGAGGGGTTCCACGAGCCACAGGATCAGCCTTCTGCATCTATTTTATATCGGCTGCCGTTCATTCAGGAGGAATATAGGATAACAGTGAGTGTCTATTACTAATTGTAGATTGTAAATTTATATATACGAGTAGTATATATATCTTTTCAGTTTTCAACTCTTTCATCCAACGACACCACACACACGCGCACACACACACACACACACACACACACACTTGACATAAGTACAAAATATATACAGGCATAACAGCAGCTTTGTACCGTCACAGAAAGTTACTCTGGCATATTTATGCCATTGTAACATCTTATGCCAGTGTGTGCTCCTCAGTTTCATTGTACAAAGGGCGTTCAAAAAGTTTTCGACAGTCGTCTTTTTTTTTTTTTTTGTTTCTTGCAGGAGGTGAATGAAATTCTTTGTGAACATACTTGGTACATTTAGGTATACATTGAGCCTACTGAATGTAGCCTCCATCGGCTGTGAATCATCTGGCCCAACGTCCTTTTCATGATTTAAATGCACTTTGGTAAAATTCTGGGGACTGTCTTTTACACCATCGCTTGACATAGGAAATAAGGTCTTTCTCATTATCGAATATATTACCGCCCAGGTGGGTCTTCAGACGACCAAAGAGGTAAAAATTAGACCGAGCGGAGTCCTGACTGAAGGTATGATGAGGAACAACTTTCCGACCCAATTTCCTGATTTTGACCTGCGTCATAAGGGCTGTAATCCTCAAGCTGTGGTCTGTGAGTCTTGATGGTACGTCGCAGTTTGTCCAATGACAAACAGTAGCGGTCCCGGTTAATTGTGGAGCCAGGTTCCTAAAAGTCAATGAAAATGACACCACACTGATCCCAGAAGAAGGCCATCACCTTTCGACCTGCTGTTCGTGAAAGTCTCGGTTTCATCTTCCGAGGGAAATCCGGATGACGCAACTCCATGGATTGGGTTTGACTCTCAGGTTCGGACAAAAACAACCATGTTTCATCCGGGGTAATGACTCCGTCAAAACACTGTTTCCACTCTTCAGTAAAGGTCTTCATGAGACCCTCGCACACATTCTTCATCATCGTTTTAATTTCTCTTGTCAATAATGTGGGCACCCAACGTGCACAGATTTTTCTGAATCCTAGTGATTGTACCAGTGATACAACACTACCCAATGACAAACGAGTCATTTCGGCAAGCTGTCATGTCGTCCCATAACTGTAATTTTTGATGATTTGATCATTGGTCCCCTTATTCACATCACTCATTGCTGTCGATGGTCTACTGCATCGTGGATTGTCCAGTAGACAGAGATCACCTTCTTTAAACCTCTGCAACCACCGCTGGATACTGCTGCGATCCACTGTGTCCTCCCCATAAACAGGGAGGAGCTTCCTGTGAATGTATGTGGCAGAGTCACTGCCGGCCTTGAAGAGGACCTCCGTAACCGACCGTTCTAGCAACCTGACATCTACGTCACCTTCCATTATGGCTCACTTAGAAATAAAAGAAAATTCTTTTATATACCAACTTATAGCTAAATGCTCCAAGTAGGTACCCAAAAAATTTCATTCTCCATCTGCAAAAAATAAAAGAAATTAGAGGCGACTGTGAAAAACTTTTTGAACGCCCTCAATATATACACCGCACATCTCATTCTTCACTGAACCAGGATACTTTGAGAGTATAAAATAATGACATAAAGGCACAGTCTACAAAATGTTAGTTCAGTATTGGCAAATCTGGATATTGGAAAAATTTATGGAACATCTACTCTGAAATTTGGTAAAACTGGTAGGATACTTCAAAATGCTGGATTACCAATCCAAAAGGAAACTGAGCACATTTTGCATATGTATATATCTATCTACTGTGTAAATACTGATAAAGACGCGTGCAGCTGGCAGAAGTTAAGTATATGTCCTTGCGCAAACATCCTTTGTAGCCTGTACTGAAAAATAATTTAATTATTTATTTTTTCTTGCTCTCAGGTAGTAGCTGTAGTTCTCCGCTGTTCATAGTCAGTTTGCTGTCCACTCTAGGTCTATGTTTTGTGGTGAGAGGATTAGGGTCTTGATATCGAGATTAAGCCCATTGTTACGCCGAAACATATCTTGCGCTCCTCCGTGCACATGTGTATTAAATATTAGACAAAACTCGCATACGAGATTGCGTAGGCCTACATGATAAAGGTTGCACAGCGGGAATAACACTACTTGCGGGTATTGTGGTAAAGAGAGTATCGATTATGGTTTCTCTTACTTTAATACAGTACTTCCGTGTCGTACTAGCCGGAGTTACTGCAGTTCACTAAAGCTGTATGCAGAAAGAATACAGCTATTAATAATATTGATATCAATATTAATAATAATAATACTGGTTGTCTGAGTGGTTTACCTGTACTACAGTAGACACACTAAAGAACTTTCTCAAACACCACACAGCAGCAGTCTTGTAAAGTATTAGCTGACATAACATGGAAGCAAATTGTAAACACCGTTCATCACCATAAAAAATACACATTTATATAGTAGCACAGGGTGAAATAAGTGCCTACTAATATATTCGTTCACTCCTGCGCTTGTAATTTGACATATAAATTACTTATATATTATTTACAATTGGAGACCATCCACGCTAAACAGATAATCTCAACTGTATTACCGTTATTCACAATGACATTACTGTTGTTAGACGGTGTTATCTTCCTGTAAGGCGAATTGTAAAAATGATTGAATGGTAAAGCCATCCATGTTCGTATTACGTCACACATGTCAATTGTAACCAGCAGTAAAAATGTGATATAATACACCAAAACACAAGCATAAAAAAGAAATGTGTAGAATTCGCTGCCTGACATTAAGGTAACATACTTACGAGCACTTTCCCCAGTGAGGCAGTCGTCTACAAGGTAATTAGTAATCAGTTGAGAGCTTGGTTGGGATCTGAAGGAAGTGCGCTGTATAATCCTTCGAGTGGAACGTTACTGTAGTGTAACACTTGCCTGCAGCAACAGCTTCATACAATAAAAGTTAATTTTATTATTGTTTAATTAAACAGTGTTTTAGTTCATATTGTGTAAGTTTATTTAATTGTTGTGTAATTAACCTAAGTTTTCTTGGAATGAGGCTCACACATGTTTACCTTAGTAACGCAAAGACAGCTATTCTTTACGTGTGTACAAAGTACGCCACGCGCCCGCTAGTGTTATGAAAATCGGTGCGTCTGCTGGAGGGTTAACCTAGAGACAGACTGCACAATGTGAGGATGACATGTAGCCTAGTGCGCTTCGTGACATGCTACGTCATCCGCCTGTCTCTCAATTTGCTGGCCGCGCCGCATGCACACAGATATGTCACCACCTTTGATGATGACTGTCAGCTAGCAGGCGTGGCCTGCATCCGTCTTGATGCAGTACATCCTCATTACAGTTCAATGATACGCAAATCCCAGAAACTATATCAGGAGATACTTACGGGAACTAAATCTAATTTGTTGAAAGCGCAAAACCTCCGATGTTCATTAAAAAAAGTAGAAAAATAGTTCGTTGTATGCTTTTGTGATGGTGCTGCATCACAGTCCCCATAAACCACAAGGATCCGTAACATGTGTGCAGAATTAGCTAATGTTTCAGTGTGATTATTGTTCGAGCATATGTATTTAAACACACGGAACCGGTTTACATAATCACATAAAAAACAGGCTTCCATCATATTATTTCGAGTAATTATACCACACATTTATTTTAACCAATCTGGTAAGTGTCACAGGCTGACAAATATATGCGGTGTTTATTGCAAACAAACCAGCATGAAAATGCAAACGTATTATGCATGTCACAAATAATCAAAGAGGAGACAGTTAATCGCCTTTCTTTAGCGCTAGAACACTAAGCAACATAATGAGAAACAATTTCAAGGTCAAGTGATTGGCTTATAAGCTCGTAACGCGTAATGTATTAAATCTCCACACGACATTTTTACTCCTTTAGGTATCTTTGCCAGCAAGACAATCACGTCTGCAGACAAGTCAACTTATTCTTTGCCTTTCTGTCACTAGATTTTACCCTTATCACTTTTGACGCCACACAACTAACATGATGCAGACTGTGCCACGTCATCACTATTTTATGTTGTCTAAGCATATTACCAGAGCTCACGTATGAAATATGTGCAGTGTGTATAAGGTGTAATTGCCACATATATGTCAGATCACGGGGTCCCGGGTTCGATTACCCCCCAAGTTGGGGATTTTCTCTGCCTCGGGACTGGGTGTTTGTATTGTCCTCATCATTTCATCATTACCATCATTCGTTTCAGATATTAGCACAGTCGTTGCATTGGCGCTCCGCCAAATGTGCAGTTGTGTGTTTCTAGTCCTGTTGGAGGCTACGTTAGTTTTCGTCATTTTTGCACGCCTTGTTGTCCAGTACTGTCAGTCTGGGTACGAAGCATGGTGTTTTACCTTTTTACAAATGCATATTCACTTAGGTGGCATTTCACTTAGGTGGCATTTCACTTAGGTGTTTACTGTTATTGTGCTGTTTGTACATAGAAACGGTGTAATACATTTTCATTTTCTCTCTTCCACCACTTGGTGGCAATGGAAAACTGCTGCTCGACAAGTGAAATAGCAAATGTGATGTCTTGCAATGGCTTAGGAAATGGGTATAGCCTACGAGACTGTGCCCTTTACGCTGAAAAATAGCCACACCACAGAGTGCCCTCTGTTTAGCTGTTTGGGAGACTTTTCCGGCGTCTGAGGGACTCAGGTAGCCTTGCACCACTGAAGACGACAGTAGAAGGCCACGCACAGTTCACACACTTGAAATGGTGGAGCATGTACTATGTTCAGTTGAGAAACTCCTGGGACCAGTGTCCGATGATTAGCAGCAGTAGAGGACGTGTATCACTCTCTTATTTGGGAGGTACTTCATGAACAATTGCTGTACCAATATCATCTACAACACGTTCAGACCCGAGGCTGCAGGATCACTATGGCAGATTACATTCTGTGAATGGCTTTTGCAGAAGTCTGCTGCAGATCCACTGTTCATATCCAAGATCTCATTTACCAATGAGACAGGGATCAGAGGAGATGGTGCTGCCTGTAGGGCAGATCTAAATCCCCAAGAAATTTACGAAAGAGGGCATCAACGCCAATTTTTAATCAATATAATAGCCGGTGTAGTTGGCGATAGATTAATACCTGCTGGATTGGTCGGAAGGGAAAGGGGGGGGGGGGCGGAGCACACATAGGCCTGTTCGTTCCCCAGACCTCAATTCCCTAGATGTTTTATTATGGAGACATTTGAAGGAATTGGTCTACGCCACGCCAATTAACGCTGTGTAGACACTACAGGGTCGCGTCTTCAATGTGAGCCAGCAGTGCAACAACAACTGGGTATAATTCCAAGGGTCACCATTCCCTACACTGGATGACAGAGAAGAGCATTGTCAGGAATGGACGCCACCACGTGGAACACAGCCTGCAAACACATGTTTACCGCAACTAGCAATCACGGTGATTGCCATTCATTGTCTTGTTATATTCCTTTTGACTGCAGAGTGGTCGAATAAACACTATGTAGATGGCTGCTGGTGTGGCTCGTGAAACACCTGTTTTTGTGGTCCAGCAGCTCTGCCAGAGTTGTATCAGGGGCCCTGTGGGCTGCAGAGAGTTGCTGCTGTGGCTGTACTGCAACACACACAAATGACAACTAGCCCCATAGGTTAGGCAGAGATCTTGAGCCACTAGTAAGTTGTGCAACAGCTGTGTATCCTTGTCTTTAATAATGTCAAAGAAAACTAATTACAAATGTTATTAGCATATCGAAATAAGTCAGCACGTCTGTAAAACATATAAGCGATAGTTTTATATGGAAACAGAATACCGCTAGCACTGTGTTGGAGTTCTGTGACGCACACATATACAGTCGTGCTCAAAAGTATCCGAACGACCTGAATTGCATTTCGCCTGATTCGCATGCAACCGGCATACTGCAGCTGTCTAGCTGGTCCTCTAATCGCTCCTTGGTACAGTCGTATGACTATTGAAAATGGTTCCAGCAAGTCACCACTAGAAAACACTGCTCCGTATCGCAGTAACTCAAGATGTAAAGTAATACCACGATGCTATTAATATCAGGGAACACCTTATCACAGATAATACTGTCCTTAAGATTTGTAACCTCACATTTATTACAAGAAATAACATACCTGAAATGTTACCACTCTCATTATTGCGTCGGATAGGTAATGCACGTAGTAAGCTCGTCGTATTCATGATTTCCTCTTCAAAGTAACATACAGCATTTATTATTTCACGCAAAATGACATTAAAAATTTAAGTTATTCACGAACAGCTAGTTGAGAATATGTATGGACTTCAAATGACGCGACGAACCTTCTCGTTCTGCATATGGATTCAAACCCAGGTCATGCAGACTAAGCAAAGTTTTCGTGACTGACGCAAACTAACAGTCATTCCTGATTAGACATACAGAGAGTGATATACCTCGATTTTAGATACTACCAGTTAGCAAATATCAACTTTAAATTACATAACGCAAACGTTTTTAACGGATGCGAATTCCTCCCCAGCATCTCTTGTCCCTGTTAACCAACTACGAGAGATGTTAAATATTGCTTCTTCACAAGTAACTTACTTGAAATGCCGTGAGGTAAAGCTTTGTGTTGGACAGGGATTCGAACCCAGAACCTAATTGGATTGATATCGAAGCACAACCAACTTTGACATATCAGATTTCCTTGGCAGTAGCTAGATGTTTTAACTGAAATGACGAGACGAAACACAAATTTTTTCCTTCCCAGGACTCCAGCCCGGCACCTATCGCTGTTATATCCTAGAGAAAACGAACGTTAAATATGGGTTTGTTGCACCAGCAGCGACATGTGAGCACGCATGAACTAGAAATAATATGACCAAAAGTTCAGTGCTCACTGGGAATAGTGCACCACCCATATCGTTGTTGGCTTCACACAAAGAGACGTCATCTACCGAGTTTTTCTCCACCAGCACCACGGAATAACATCTTGAACTTACAGTGATCTCGCAAATAGTTCTGTGTCCCACTGGGAGTAAAAAACATCAGATATCGTTAGTGTTGACAACGAATGAAAAAACATTAAAAATCAAAATTATTATCCTCCAGCAGATAGGTGTTCTCATGCTAGAGCTTGATAATACATAATGAAATATTTAGTGGCGGGTCTGAGTTGTATTCTCAGTTCAGAACCAATTTTATCGACGTACAGAAGCTCAGATAAAAGATGTAATAAGTGTCCTGTGACCCTACATAGTGTTTGTTTCGTCACTAGAAATAAATAACTAGTAGAAGAAAGGTTATTGGTGATAGAGTTTCTACATGTCGCCACTCCAGACCTTATTGTGGTTCAATCTAACGTCTACTTGGCAGAGAAGGAACATCATCTTTAATGTGAATTTCAGACCACACTGTCATTATATCTTCTTCACTTGGTGTAGTCAGAAGAGAATGAAATCTTTCTCTCCCTATCTAAAATCATTGACAGAAGTGGGAATCGAACCCAGGAAACAAGGATAAGAACCTACCATCAGTCCAACAGAGCACCAAAGCCTATTTTCTGTGAATCAATTTCCTGTCGTAACGCCGTGGCGCCACTCTGGATGAGAATTCTGACGCACAGGCTCCCTGTAGTAAATTGCAGCATGTTCAGTAAATTCATTTACTTGGTTGACCGAATCACCATGAACTGGCTGCCTCGGCTACCCAGTGCATACATTCGACTCTATTTTGTAATCACCGAAATAAAATCGCGTAACTGCCACCTACACAGAACTGCCAACAGTGTAGGATGCAGAAATTTAAATAGGAAGTGTTCCTTTCCACATGAGCTATTCTATTGCGCTATCTGTTTGTAAAAAACGTCGTGCAGCGCAAAAGAAAAGCTGTAACTGTTTCTTTCAGTAGTCTAGACCCGGCCGTTTGCACTATCTCGCAGCGCTGCGGTATGCAGAAGTTCTGGAGGAATTGTTGTTCAGCTCTGGAGCTGTAGTAGATACGTCAGCTAGTAGCGTAACGGTAAGTGTTGTACACCATAGCTAAGATGTCGCGAGATCAAATACATTTACTGCTAAATTTCTTTGAAACGCAATTGTGCTGTCTGCTGAAGTTACAAATCTAATGGAACTTTGAACATAATTCCCTTCACTTCTCAACCCAAAATAGTCGCATGTGAAAAAAGGGCTAACTTCTGTGACATTTTGTTCTTTTCAGGTTTAATAGACAGCCAGGCAGCAGATGCATCACGAAGCTTTTGTATTATGTATGGGGAGAGCGCATCGTGCCCAAATACGTAAGAAAAGTATTTTCTACATTAGCTGTCGTGTGGTAGTGGCATTTTATTATTCTGCAAACAATGTTTGACAGCTTTAACTCAGAACAAGTTTTCTACATGCATGTAATCAATAAACTGCATGTGTGTCGTCAGACTGTTATAGATAACATCAGAGAATTCGCATGAATCGTTGATGATTAATTTCGCTCTAATGTTTACTATTGTTTCAACAACACTGAAGGAAACCTTACGAAAATTGTGCACTTTATTTTAAGAAATGAAATAAAACTACCCACGATAACCTTACGACGAAAGTCTGTTTTAATAAAACTGAGTATCTGTACACAAGCATGCCTCCATCGACACGAATTGGTAAAATACTACTCATTTAGATTTTGATTGGGTCTGTGTTTAATTGGTATGCTGTGTCATACTCAAGAGGTATGCAAATGTGGCATTTCATAAATATAGTTATGTATTTCTACAAAGCCAAAATTTGCTTGTCAGCAGCGGAAAGAGGCGTTACCTGTTGTGCAGCATTGTAAGTTTTTCACCATTGCACTATGAACCGAAAGTATTTTCTTCCGATTTCCTTGTTGATGTTTGATCTGACTGTTTGTAGCTCTTTCACAGATGGGGTAAAAACACTGAAGTCGGTGACACTGGAACTGCGAACCATAACAGACGCTTTCTCACAGGTCAGCACGTTACCACACAGCTGACGAAGAGGTATGTGCCTTAGCTTCCTCTTACGAGTCCAATAGTGGCTAGAACTCATAAACCGCTATTTAAAGGATGAGATTAGTTGCGATTTCCACCTGCTACGACTTTCCTGGGCTGAAAACCGTAAGTTTACAATCTTTTGTTACACCTGAAGCGATAATAACTGAGATTATTCAATAGAAATGACAGATAAAATCAAGTGAACTTTGACGTTTAATTCCGTGCACACCAGGAAGTAACTCGTCGATCGCAGGGTTGCCAAACATACGCTGCCTTGTTGCCAAATCTCAGTTACAGTACCAGCAGGAAGAAGACGAATCGATGTGATCCTACAGCGGACTGGGAAGTGGCCATGGCTGGTGTCTCCAAGTCGCAGCTGCTACGGTCTGTAATACGTAATGCGTCTGATTCGCATTTCTGTAACTAGGTTTAGGGACTGGAGCGTAGTTACTAATAATACTCAGAATTGACTGCAAACAAAGCATCATAAATCGGTAACTCTCATAGTTGTTTTTATATTTCTTTCGCAAGTGTACTCAAAACTAAGAAACTTATTCACAGCACCATACTAGCATGTCATTCTTATCTTGGGCCCCCTTCGCATTTTCACAAAATAGTAGGTCACAGGCGGAGGGGAGGGGAATTCCGGGAATAATGTCACTGGCTGATCGCTGGGTTCTGGGATCAGAGGCCAAGGCGAAAAGCTGATACTGATACCATCGATTCCACGAATGGTGATGCTGATGTCACCGATTTGGACAAGGACGCCCAATGATCTTCTACTTCTGACAACTGGCAGACTTGACCTTAAAGTGTTAGCGGAAGTAATAACAATGTCTCAGATGTGTGGACACGAATCTTTCGACCATTAAGTAGTTTCGAAGAGTGATTGGTACATATGAACTTGAGTCATTATTGTACCACCTACTGACTCAGCCACGTGACGTGACATTCACGTAAAATTCCGAAATACATGTCATTAACCTCGGAGGCCGCTAGAGTTCAAATCCATTATTCAGTAGAGGATTGCAGCTGACGGCATGTGTTTAGAGAGACAGCTGCTGACCATTCACGAAGGTCATAGGTCATGTCAAACGCCATGAATAAGGTAAATGGTGTTCCATTGGTCGGTGTTCCTCACACTACTTTCACAGTCTCTCTCTCCCCCCACCACCCCCCGCCACCCCCCCTCTGCCCCCCCCCCCTCACCGTGGCAATTAGTGACGGTATAAATATCCGTGTTTATTCATAAATTCTGAGTGTATACATTACTGCTGAGATATACATTACTGCTTTTACTGGAACCATCATTACGTTTATCCGTTCACGTAACCCTGGTCCTAAGGGAAATTCGATTTTCTAAGAAAACAGGCAGCTCTGAAAATATCGCTTCATTTATGTCGTAATATTTCCAACAGTTGCTCGTCGAATTACCATAATGTTTATTATACCAAGGAGCGGATGTCACATATATAATAATGACAATGAATCTCTGCTTAGGGTGACTTTATAAATAAGTATCCACTTACAGCGTACAAATTCTCTCTACCATCTACGAACTTCTTGCATAGGTTTTAGTTTTATGTTTTACCGATCTCTCAAGAATTTTATTTTGCTGTCTAGTGAAGCATGTGTCGGTCCTCAAAATAATACAATGGACCTCTTCTGTTTTTATGGCTTTTCAGATAAATAAGGTCTTCCTTTCCCTTGCCACATCCGTAACAATTTCTATGTATTGTCTAAGTGAGCGTTTTCAAACGTACTGGTAGAGCCTAGAGAAATTTTCTTCACTCACAGCACGGCATTACCAACCTCCCTGCGCCAATTCAATAAAGTCCAGTAGCGTAGCATGCTCCCAACTAAGAGCTTTCCTACTTTTTGGTCCGCTCTGTTGGCTAGGTCTACGGTGCGCTGTCCTCCCCCTCCATGTAAAAGAAATTGGTCCCGACTCCAGTGGCCATACCGTGCATGCTGGAGCCGTCGACTTGTGAGCATTTCTGTTGTTCAGTAAATGGTCTATTTGAAGTTCAGATTGCTCTTTGTAGACTCGAATGTCAATGGACATAAAGGACTCAGTGCGTTCACATAAGGTTAGCAGTTAATAATGTTTGTAGAGAAGATCGCGTTTTGTATACCATTGAATTTGCAAATAATTCGTGATTTGGCGTATATGCTTTGTTCTTACCTGTTTTCCGTTATGTTTAGTGTTACCACCCAGTAACATTATTTAGTCGCCTTCGTTTTGCTGTGTCTCTTTACGTCCGTTTCAGGTCCAGGCGATCCTATTGTGACACTGACCTCCACGTGTGTTTGAAATTGTGTTACAGGGTTACGAATCTCTCCCGTCGGAGTGCTTCTGTACATTACTGTTTCTTCTTCATGTATCGGTTCTTATCTCGTTGTCCGTCCCTAATTACCACCTTTAATCACAGGGTACTAAAATTATGGAGTCCAGCTAACCCCTGGATTCATGGCAACGTTCCATTTTGTGTAACATTTTACCAGAAATCTAAGTTCCTTGTAGGGTGTAACTGACATCTACATCTACATTTATACACCGCAGGCCACCCAACGGTATGTGGCGGAGGGCACTTTACGTGCCACTGTCATTACCTCCCTTTCCTGTTCCAGTCGCATATGGTTCGCGGGAAGAACTACTGCCAGAAAGCGTGCGTGCGTGCTCGAATCTCTCTAATTTCACATTCGTGATCTACTCGGGAGGTATAAGTAGGGGGAAGCAATATATTCGAAACCTCATCCAGAAACGCACCCTCTCGAAACCTGGACAGCAGGCTGCACCGCGATGCAGAGCGCCTCTCTTGCAGAGTCTGCCACTTGAGTTTGTTAAACATCTCTGTAACGCTATCACGCTTACCAAACAACCCAGCGACGAAACGCACCGCTCTTCTTTGGATCTTCTCTATCTCCTCTGTCAACCCGACCTGGTACGGATCCCACACTTATGAGCAATACTCAAGTATAGGTCGAACGAGTGTTTTGTAAGCCACCTCTTTAGTGATGGACTACATTTTCTAAGGACTCTCGCAATGAATCTCAACCTGGTACCCGCCTTACCAACAATTAATTTTATATGATCATTCCACTTCTGTCCATGTCTGTAAGAAATGTTTAAGAAAAACGGTGAATGAGAGAAGAGCTGTGTAAGGTGTCCTCCATTGTGTGACTGATTATTTGTGGCAGTCCGGTTTTATTCACTCCCCATCAGTTTCTGAGCACATATCCTAAATATTCCACAGAAATCTTCTCTGTCTGTTAGATTAACGAAGCGTATGAGTGGTATCTGTGTGTCAAGGACCATACAATACCAATGCCGATTTCGCGAGTGCGCAGGACACCACAATATGAATTCTATATTCAACTATGTTGTTTGTGATGGCAGAGTCTCTTCGTAACAAATGTTTTACACATTTTATCTAATCACCGCTCACGCTCAGGCTCTCCTGCATTCTGTAATTATACAGTAATTACGGCCTCCTATTCCCTAAGAGACTTTCTTGTAACATATATATCCAAGAGTTGCATTGAATCCGACGTAACGACAAGATCCGGCACGAAGATGAAGAACGCAAGAGCAGAGAAGGCTCTGAGTAGACGTCAGCAATATTACGATGACAGGGACTGGACCACGACAGAAGAAGAAGAGAATATAAGCGCCGCTACTGCCAGCCTCGGCCACTCAGTAGAAGACGCGCACAAGCATAGGCATTAGGAGACCCAGACCAGAAACCATGCAGTACAAGAGAGGCATTAGAACAGCCGTGATTAGTGATCCATATGAACTTATGTGAATTACTTGTATGGACATTGTATACAGAGAAGGACGTCGATTATTTGCATGTCGTCAATTGCTTGCGACCTAAATCTACTTTCTTGCAATAAAAACCTTTAATGCGATTTGCTCGAATTGTTATCTACGTATCCGAGGAAGCAGCATCCTTTAGGCGCCCTATTAGAGGCGAGTGCGCAGGACACCACAATATGAATTCTATATCCACAAGAAATCGATCACCCCTGTGCTGCTGTACACAAAACCACAGCATTTCCCATTTCGCGCTATAATGTTTGGTTGTGATTCTTGCCGGAATTTCATCCGTAGCTTATTCACGGTTCATTACGACATGGCACAAACGGTGAGCGGTGATAATACAAAACAAAGAGACACCTCTGAGTAGTCGTGCAAATCCTTGTCATGCGGTGAAAGAAGCAAAGCCCAAAAAAGTGGCATTCTGTGTTAGAAAAAGAGTAGTAGCACACGTCCACACTAGTGGTCTCCCTATTTTGGTACGATCAAATTAGTGAAACTAGGAACTGCTTTTATTTTTCAACCATTAATGATACCGGGCTTCTCAAAACAACCTATCTCTTTTATCGTAAAGGAGACAATGCATCGATAGACATCTTTCAACTTTTATTTGATTTAAATGACTTGGTGATATCAATGTGACAGATTTTGTAGCACGTTTCCCAAGTGGCAGTAGCATTGCGACGGCATCCGAGCCTGGTCTGATCTGCGCTCATTCGTTCGGACACAGGAATTCTCTAATGTGCAGTAGATCATAATTTCAGCAGGGAATTGTAGTTTTTAAATTCAATCAAGATGCTTATGCCGCATTTTCTGTCTGCGTGCATACTGATTTTGAGTCCTTTGAAATTCATGTTTAAATAATGTTTCACATCTCGAAATCAATATACGTCGACTCTTTGCACGTCTTCATACCAAACCATTCTTCGGCAGTAGTTATCATTAATCTAGTTTCCTTTGTTTAGAATCAGTCATTTACGATTGAGCCGTGTGCGGCTCGAGGTCATACCATTTATTGCTCGTCATCTTGTTTTTGTGGTTCTGTCGCCTCGTTTATCTTTTAATTAGATTTACTGGCGTCACTAGGTTTCTAGTTTGCTTGCTCGAGAGTGCCAGCAGCAGCGCTTATCGATAGGTGCACTGTCGTACCATCTCTAGAGCGACCACTAGTATTTCCGGGTCGTCGTCTGTCGAGAGTTGAGTCCGGACGCAGCAGCAGTGAAGTCGGGGACGCAGCGCCAGTGAGGTGCGGACAGCCAGTGCTCGCCGACCACTGGCGACACATATGAACTGTCCGACGGTAGGAGGTTGGAGTGGGACGATCATTGTTTGGTCGTTCTGTTGGTCGTCTCATCGGCGACGTGTATTTGGTCTGGGCCTCGCCACTTGCTCATCTTGCCGGACGTGGGTCGCTTCCTTCCTTGTGCAGAGATGTCGTAGCCAATGGGCAAGAGTTACCTCTGCATGGGTGGGTCCGAGCCAGAGTGCCCGGGTCGCCGTGTCTCCGAGTTCCGAACGGTCATCGAGTTGAGTCGGGTTGGAGCTGCAGTCAGCTTCTGACAGCCAAGACTCGCCCGACCTTCGCCGACTCGCGTAACTTGAGTGGTGACGACCTGGTTAGGTCGTTCGGTCGGTCGTCTCATTTGGTCGACGACCGCTTGTGGAAACTCCCTGTGTGTTGAACTGAATTGTCCTTGTTATTCCACAGTGATTGTTTTTGTGATTGTTCAAGTTCTTGTGAAAGTTTGTTTACGTGGAACCGTGTGTAGCTTCCGTGACTTCCACTGAGCAGATGAACGCTGTCTGCTTACTGGAATATTTAGTCGGTCGGTTGCAATAGAGCAGCGAGTGTGTCGGGTGGAAGGGAATTGATGAGGCTGTTGGTTGTTTCTTCAACCGTCCCTAGGTGGTGTTGCCACCCGATTGTTCAGTGTTACGCTTGGTTGTCTGTCTCACATAAACTGTTGTTAGAGTTTCCTCCCCAGGCCGACCCTTGGAACACTTCTGAGCACCACGGTATATTATTTGTGATTGTCATTTTATTTGGTCGCAGGTAATGTGCCAGGCTTTCAGCCGTGTACTAATATTGTCTGTTTTATGTGTAGTATATGGCTTTCAGAAGAACTTCATGTCAACTATTTTAAGATTAGCCCTTCAGCCATGTTTTATTTAAAATTCTTGTTGCTCTGTATTTAGGCAATCAGCCGCGTTTGTTTCATAATCTGAGGCTTTAAAATGTAAATCCTTGTCTATAAGGTTTCTCTTTGATTATTTTGAATTCTTGAAACAACCTTCAGCCGTGTTCTCTAAATGTTTATCTTGAGGTTGTCTATAATTATTCTTGAGTAGTTGTTTAGGACTTCAGCCGACAAGATAATTCAAGTTTTCTTAAGTGTTATTCTCTTGTACTGTGAAAAAGCTTATCTTCAAAGCCCCTCTTTTCTTCTTCTTCTTCTTCTTCGTTTCACCCAACTTTGGGGTACGTTGAATCAATCACTTCTATGTGTTCTGTGCCTTTCTTTTCGCCCAGTACTGCTTCATTCTTCCTGATCTTGCTTTTCTTTCCTCATCAGAGATGACAATCGTTCTTTTCTTTCTATTTTGGAGCTGGAATCCCTCTTTTCTGTCTTTGCTTATCATTTTTGCGGTCCTGTCTGTGAGCATTTTTTCTGTGATGTGTAGTTCTCTTAAGTCTTTCTCTGTTTGGATAAACCAATTTGGTTTGGATTTTTTATTCCTGAAGTAGTCAAACATTCTTTTTGTAAGTCTATTTGGGTTCATTCTGAGAATGTGCCCATAAAACTCAATTCTTATTTTCCTCATTGTATCCGAAAGTTTTTCTGTGGTTTTGTAGAGTGTTTCATTTTTGGTATGAATTAGTTTGTCGTTATGAAATTTGGGGCCTAAAATTTTTCTCAATATTTTTCTTTCTTTGATCTCTAGCCTTTCAATTGGGCCATGGTTAGTGATATTATTATGTAAAGAATTTTTTTTTTTTAATTGGGCCTTCAGCCGAAGAATTAACTTGAATTTTCCTTAATATGGCCATTATCCGGAATTTGTAAATGCTCTGCTTTTAAACAATTCCTTAGCTGATCTGAAATATTATTTCGGCCTTTAGCCGAGAAGATATTGTAATTTTGCTTAAGTAAGGCCTTCAGACGTTACATTAAATCCTGGTGTTTTAAAAGCAATCATTCAAACTTGTTCTGGAGAAGTTACTTGGGCCCTCAGCCGCGAATTGTTCTTCGTTGTTTCAAAGAGAAAGCTGTGCATTGGTTTGAGAATAAAGTAATGTGTGTTCTTGTATAACTAACAGTAATTGACCTTGGCCCCTTTCCACAATCTGATCCGCTCTGTGTTGCGAAACTAGATTTCAACGATTTTTGTAAGACACTGTAAAAACGAAGCTCCTGACGAACAATGTTTGTACTCACTTTTCATTAAACGTATTTTTCTTCTGGCCTTCAATGTACTATCTGTGGTGAAGTTTTATCTGTGATAACGTTCTCGTAAAGAGATTCTAAAGGAAAGCAACTAGACAAAGCTAAAAACTTTTTTCAGTCAAGTTTTCTTCAGAACCCAGGAATATGAGTAGAGAAAATAGTCCAAGTAATGAAAACTGTCATGTTACCAGCTTGAGCTGTTGATAAAATTCAATTTCGGTCTATTGACATCAAGTTTATAAAACTATTCACTGTATCACGTTAAGCGAAATGTAAAATCATCACACACATTATAAAACTATGAATTAGACACTGTTATCATATCGTAATATAAATTGCCTCGTCTTCTATAAAGAAACTGTGCTAGGTAGTGTACTAATTCATGTAATTCGTATAAAATGTTGCTGTGAATACTTTTATGAAGCTGATAATGGTCAGTCAACCGAAACAGGTTGTGTAAATAATGAATTTTATTAGCAACTCAAACCGGTAACATGACATTTTTGAAATATTTACGAGGTATGGGGCACCATCTCGTGACAATACATTGACAGAATACGAGGCCGTGAGTTCATCATGGAAATTAATGGATTTGACAAGGTTAATTTAAGGGTTTGGCTAAGCGCCATTCGCGTCGCCACCTCTTTACGATGAGGGACGGTAGATGGGTACCCTAACAGCCAGCATATAGCGTTATTCTCGTGAAAATAAGCGAAATGTTTATAAATAATTGCGAATCGTGTAACTGAGGGGAGACTTGGGCACCAGACCGGTGTTAACCTAGTGGGATGTGGGAAACCGCCTGTAAACCATTTGCAGGCTTTCCGGCCTACCGGCCCTCGTCGTCAATCCGCAGGGAAGGGTCTGATCTGGGTCGGGTTCATCTCTAAGCACTGGAAGCGGCGTCATAACACGCGCGGTTGTCCGGAGTGTTTTCGTGAGTTCGTAACAATCAGGTACAAGATACCACGAAGTATCATTATAGACAATTAGATCAAATTTTGCTGCAAACAAAATGCGATATTCGATTATCTTTTAAATGAAGAGGTTTTTAAAGTTAATGAAGACAAACACTGAAACGGAAGTCAGTAAAAATAATTTTATGGGGGAAATGTTTGTAAAAGAGAATCTGCAAACCAGGTGTAATAAACGGTTGTATATTAGGTCTTATATAGAATATAGTCGACCAAATAACATCGAAGGATATAAGAAATTCGTTTTCGTTTTTCGAAACAAGAAACCTTCGTCACTTCAAACATTTAACACATACGAAAAATCACCATCGAAACAGCCACATTCTGTATGTCTGTACAGAGAAACGAAGTGGAACAGAGACGAAAGCTATATTATAAATAATGTTATAAAGCCTCACAAGATAAATACTCTTAATAATGATATATATCAGAAAAATTATACGAATTTGCTACTTTTCTTCGGTTCATGGGAAGCACATAATTCTGTTCTTCAGTGAGCTCGTATCCGCCTACGGACAGTTCGACAAATGGAAACTTTAAGCGTACTAGCAATAGTAGAGAAAAACAATGGAAAAGACGCACTTTTGAAAACGAACCTATTGCAGTGAAAAAGCAAGTTTATATAGCCTAGTAAACAGGAACTACAGAGGAATGGCAATACTCTACAGTTATACTCTGCAAGGTAACTTAAGGTTAGATGGCGGAGGGTAGTTTGTGCACTACAATCACATCACATCGTTTCTGTCCTACTCGCGATTTGTGAACAGCAAGAACGATTGCCGCGGTGAGTTCAAAGCTTTCTGTTTTTATCTTCGTAGTCTTTTCGTGAGATAAGCGCAGAGCTAAGCAACGAATCGCCAGGTTCTTCAAAGATGCATTACTTTTCTCATCTGTCGTCCGTCACTGGATTTGGATGAGCACCACCGTAATAGTTTTATTCTTTCTAAGGGAGCCTGTTACAAAACGCCCTGCTCTTCTTCGGATCTTCCCCATTTACTCTAACAACTATCTCTGGGAAGGGTTGCAGACTGATAAGTGGCAGTCAATTCCAGTATAGTGGATTAGTCCAAAACAAATGGACCCATCCACTATCCTGGAATTCGGCAGTTTTTAATCCATGATAAACCGCCTTTTAGCGGTGTTTTGTATTTGACAGACAATGAATGTTGGGAAAAAATTGGGGGCTTTTCCCCCCTAATGTTTCAATCATGTGATTATAACATTTTCATATTCTCATGTAAAAGTCTTTAATATTTTTTAAAGTCTTAAAACAATTTACCATACCAGTATATGTGTCAGGGTAGTTATTACTTCTGGATTTATTTATGTCACCTAACGCCACGAAACCGATAGCAGTACGGTAATAAAGGACCAAAATACATCTGAAGCGATTATTAATATTCTCCGTTTGTAAGTAGGACTGTATATCCCTTAGCGCTTACCTGTTTGATGGATGGTATTGTGAGTCCATCAATTTTAACACATACATTACGTTACGATAAAAAGTTTTCTACAGACAAAACATCATTTGTTCCATAACAAATGGCATTGGGTATTAGATAATGACATGGAAGTGAGGAATAAATTCCTGTAATTTAGATCTGGCAACACGGACCATAGGAAATCCGGAGCGGAAGAAACTGGAAGTGCTTGGTATTCGATACCGTCAATAATAATTAAATGTTGACTGGACTGGGAAAATACAGTAAATAATTAGGAAAATACACTTGGCAAATTTGAAACATAACTATATTTAACTCTCTCCCCACACCTCCCCCCCCCAAAAAAAAGAACATTACAGAAAACAGATTTCTTCGTAGTTTCTACGCCCGCCCCCCCCCCCAAAAGATCAACCCCTGATGGGACATGGGCGTCATAGAAGGAGGACGGGTATCACAGAACACATAGCCAGTCATTGTAACTGGTAGTAATTCATTTAATGATTCATTTATACTTCATTGACAATCTAAATTCATTTTATGTTTGTAGCTGCGACCAAGCTTAAGGATGGTGTTTAAGTGTCGCCTATGTGCTCAGCATCATGCCACCATTTCCTCTAATCTGATAAATAAACCACCCTCACATTTCTCCAGGCCAATAAGAAACATGTTTCTTAGAGGGCAGAGCACGTCCCAGACCTCCTTTTGTACATCCGCCATCAGAAAGAGCAGACGGCTATAAGACGTCCGCCTCCGGCCTTGTACTACTCTAAGGGCCACCAGCACATTCGAAAGTGAGGCACTTCCTCTCCCTCTCCTTATTACGTTATTCATCTGTTACCCAGACTGGCAGGTGTCCTCACAGTCCGGCTTGGACGAGCCCCTATGTATCCCGAGTACAAAGAATGTTGTGAATGTTTACTTTATCCATCTATTGTATTTGGTATTTCATTTCGACGCTCTCCCGCTTCCATCCCTGACCAGGTCACCGCTTCTGTGCATCTACACAGCAGTAGTAATGCTTCATGATCATTTTTATCCACAATGTCCCGTCATGGACCTGCACTCTTATATTTTGTACACGCATACTATCTGTGCTTGGTACTCCCATGGTACTCACCTTGTCAGTTCTAAAACTATTAATGAAGTAGGGTCTACAGCCAAAACCAAAGTACAGAGTAATTGCGATCTATGCAAGCGTCAGATATCAAATCCCTGTTGTCTCAATAAAAGTAGTTTCTATTATTATTGGAATTTATTTACTTTCTCCCGGGTTCCTTTAAATTTTATGTTGAACTGTTGTTGCTACACGCATGTCTTCACAGCTTATTATCTGGGAAGTGGTTTTAGTACAGATTTGGTGTAGACTACGTTTCTGGCAGTGGGCTGTGCAAATGTTATTTTAGTTTACGAATAGTAATTATTTGTTGTTGGTGTTGTGGTCTTCAGTCCTGAGACTGGTTTGATGCAGCTCTCCATCCTACTCTATCCTGTGCAAGCTTCTTCATCTCCCAGTACCTACTGCAACCTACATCCTTCTGAATCTGCTTAGTGTATTCATCTCTTGGTCTCCCCCTACGATTTTTACCCTCCACGCTGCCCTCCAATACTAAATTGGTGATCCGTTGATGCCTCAGAATATGTCCTACCAACTGATCCCTTCTTCTGGTCAAGTTGTGCCACAAACTCCTCTTCTCCCCAATTCTATTCAGTACCTCCTCATTAATTATGTGATCTACCCATCTAACCTTCAGCATTCTTCTGTAGCACCACATTTCGAAAGCTTCTATTCTCTTCTTGTCCATACTATTTACCGTCCATGTTTCACTTCCATACATGGCTAAACTCCATACAAATACTTTCAGAAATGACTTCCTGACACTTAAATCTATACTTGATGTTAACAAATTTCTCTTCTTCAGAAACGCTTTCCTTGCCATTGCCAGTCTACTTTTTATATCCTCTCTACTTCGACCATTATCAGTTATTTTGCTCCCCAAATAGCAAAACTCCTTTACTACTTTAAGTGTCTCATTTCCTAATCTAATGCCCTCAACATCACCCGACTTAAGTCGACTACATTCCATATTCCTCGTTTTGCTTTTGTTGATGTTCATCTTATATCCTCCCTTCAAGACACCATCCATTCCGCTCAACTGCTCTTCCAAGAGTAATTATTTAAGAGCATATAAATTATGTTAACTCAAAAGCTCCATGACGTCGAGGGATATGATTTGGGAGTTAAAAATGAATCAACAGTATTTTGCAAAGAAATAGTTCTTCTGTAAAAGTAACTGTCGCACAATAATGAATAAAAAATAAGAAACTTACCCTAAGCAAGTATAACTTGTGCAACTCCACTCTGACTCAGCCCCTGTGACTCACTAGCAGGTATTAACCAAGAACAGAAACTGCAATCTTTACAATTTCACCACGTATCACGTTTTAATTTGGCAATCATAATTACACGGTATAATAAAGTAATAACATCACAACAGGACCTCGCTCTGGTAGCAAGAGTCTCCACGAGCTGCTCATTTCTGATAAGACACGACGTCTACAGCTTAATGTCCAGTCAGCGGACAACAAATATCAACACAAAATTCATAAAACCTATGGCAATGAGCTACTTTTTATTTCATCATCAGTCTTCTCACTGGTTTGATGCAGCCCTCCACAAATTCCTCTCCTGTGCCGACCATTTTATCTTCGAGCAACACTTGCATCTTACGTCCTCCACCATTTGCTAGACGTATTACAATTTCTCCCTCCCTCTACAGCTTTCATCCTCTACAGCTCGTTCTATTACCGTGAAAACGGTTCCCCGACATCTTAAAAGATATACCATCATCTTGTTCCGTCTTCTCCTTGGTGTTTTCCATATATTTATTCCCCCCCGATTCTGAGGACAGCTTCGTCATTCCTCACCTCCGTTTCACAACAATAAAATGTTGTGCTCCAAACATAGAAATTTCTTCCTCATACTTAGGCCTGATACTAGTAGACTTCTCTTGGCCAGGAATGCCCTTTTTGCCAGTGCCAGTCTGCTTTCTTTGTTCTCCTTCGTCCATCGTGGATTATTTTGCTACCTAGACAATAGACTTCCTTATCTTCGGCTACTTTGTAATCACCAATTCTGATGTTAAGTTTCTCCCCACTCTCTTTTCTGGTATTTCTCATTATTTTCGTCTTTCTTCGACTTTCAATCCATTTTCTGTACTAATTAGAGTGGGGATTTTTTTCCAGAGATCCTGTAGTTCTTCTTCGCCTTCATTGAGGATCACAATTTCGTCAGTGAATCTCATCACTGATGTCCTTTCACCTTGAATATTAATTCCACCTTGAACCTTTCTTTTACCTTCGTCATTTCTTCTACGATGTACAGATTGAATAGTAGGGACGAACGGCTATATCGCTGTCTTACCTGTTCCCGCTTGCTTCTTGTACGTACATATTGTACATTACCCGTCTTTACCTGATGTACAGATTGAATAGTAGGGGCGAACGGCTATATCGCTGTCTTACCTGTTCCCGCTTGCTTCTTGTACGTACATATTGTACATTACCCGTCTTTACCTAGAGCCTACTCATATTTTCTCAGACTTTCGAACATTTTGCACCATGTGACACTGTGGGACGCGTTTTCCAGTTAGAGCAATCGAATGAACGTGTCTTGATTTTCCTTCAGTCTTGCCTGTATTATCAACCACGACATGAGAACTGTCTCTCTCTGGTGCTTCGACCTTTCCTAAAGCCATGCTGATAGTCAGCTAAGAGACCCTCGATTTTCCTTTCCCTTCTTCTTTATGTTACTCTTATCAGCAAATTGTACGCGTGAGCTGTTTGACTATGCGATAATTCCCGCAATTGTCAGCTCTTGCGATCATCGGAATTGGATTGATGTTGCTTTTCTGAAAGTCAGATGTTCTAACACCAGACACATATATTCTAGAGAACAGCGTGAGTAGTTGTAGAACAGATTTCAGTGTAATTACATATCACAACAAAGAAGTGTCTGTCATGTATAGTTCTCGCTTCCCACGCCGGGGTTCCCGGGTTCGATTCCCGGCGGGGTCAGGGGTTTTTTCTGCCTCGTGATGACTGGGTGTTGTGTGATGTCCTTGGGTTAATTAGGTTTAAGTAGTTCTAAGTTCTAGGGGACTGATGACCATACATGTTAAGTCCCATAGTGCTCTGAGCCATTTGAACCATTTTTATCATGTATAGCTCAAGAAACTCTCAGAGTGGAATAAAACACAATACAGAGCACACACTCCTGCGCCCTCATTCCAATGATACGCAGTATCACAACTTGTTATGAGCACGTCGCACTGGAACACAAACACGCAAGTTCAAAAATGGCTCGGAGCACTATGGGACTCAACTGCTGAGGTCATTAGTCCCCTAGAACTTAGAACTAGTTAAACCTAACTAACCTAAGGACATCACAAACATCCATGCCCGAGGCAGGATTCGAACCTGCGACCGTAGCGGTCTTGCGGTTCCAGACTGCAGCGCCTTTAACCGCACGGCCACTTCGGCCGGCAAACACGCAAGTCACGGGCTGCCTTCACTGTGCTCACAAGGGAACCTCCCCATCGCACACCCCCTCAGATTTAGTTATAAGTTGGCACAGTGGATAGGCCTTGAAAAACTGAACACAGATCAATCGAGAAAACAGGAAGTAGTTGTGTGGAACTACGAAAAAATAAGCAAAATATACAAACTGAGTTGTCCATGTGGAAGATAGTCAACATCAATGCTACTTCAGACTTGTGAGCGCCGTTGTCCTGTGGTTAGCGTGAGCAGCTGCTGAGCGGGAGGTCCTTGGGTCAAGTCTTCCCTCGAGAGAAAAGTTTTAATTTTTTTTCAGTTCATGTGACATCACTTTTTTGGGAGTGATTATCACATCCACAAGAAAACCGAAATCGGGTATGGTAGAAGAATCTTTTTACCCATTCGCCAAGTGTACAAGTTAGGGGGGTCGACAACATATTCCTGTCATGTGACGCACATGCCGTCACCAGTGTCGAATAGAATATATCAGACACGTTTTCCTGTGGAGGAATCGGTTGACCTATGACCTTGCGATCAAATGTTTTCGGTTCCCATTGGAGAGCCACGTCCTTTCGTCTACTAATCGCACGGTTTACCGTTGCGGTCGCAAAACACAGACACTAAACTTATTACAGTGAACAGAGACGTTAATGAACGAACGGACACATCATAACTTTGCGAAAATAAAGAAATTAAAATTTTCGATGAAGAGAAGATTTGAACCAAGAACCTCTAACTTTGCGAAAATAAAGGAATTAAAATTTTCGATGAAGAGAAGATTTGAACCAAGAACCTCTCGCTCAGCAGCAGCAGCTCACGCTAACCACGGGACCACTGCGCTCCTGAGCTAACGTTAGCCTGAATGTTGCCTATGTTACGCATGGACTACTCACTTTGTATATTTTGCTTATTATTTCTTCGTAGTTCCACACAACTTCTTCCTGTTTTCTCGATTGATCTGTGTTCAGTTTTTCAAGGCCTATCCAGTGTGCCAAGTTATATCTAAATCTGAGGGGGGTGCGATGGGGAGGTTCCCTTGTCAGTATTCTCCGCGCCACATCAGCCCCACACCGGTCAGCTGCCCACCAACCACTGCGGACAACTGAAGCACACCCTTAGCGTTCTGTACTGGACAGCAGTTCCAGATCTCCACGGTCCTCCATCTCTGGCTGTGTTTGCCGTCTTCTCTGACTATCGGAAAAAGATCCCATACTACCACTGGCATTGACCGTTTCGTCTGTAGCGGCAGTGTGGCTCCGCGGAACCCCACGTTGAAGACCGGAATTTACGTCTTCTTTGCTGGCCACCAACCAACTCTTCTGCCTTCCGCCTCTGTAGCTGCGCTATCTGCGCGGCAGACATCCAAGCGAAGGGGCCTGGACTGAATTCCCGGCCGGGTCGGAGATTTTCTCTGCTAGAGGTATCGTGTGCCCGAAGTTCTTATCGTCGTAATTGACATTGCACTGTTGATCTGGCTGAATGTGTACAATACAGAAAAGAAGGTCTCTTCAGCTCCAACTGCACTGTACCCACGATGAAAACTTTGGTCCCACGAGACGCATTCGAACCAAGAACCAAGTCCTAGCACGACCGATGTCGCTTCATAAATCGTCCGCTGCTAGCCCCTGCTGCTTCAGGTGGTGGCCGAAGCTGTAGCCTCGCTGCATCTTCCCACGACGCTTACCCAGAAATACACGTTCTGCTCGCCGATATGGACGACCTCTGCCACTGTGCCAGCCCTTGGCTCCTACGATGCGCTGCAGGCTTGTCTGTTGTTCCCACCGCAGCGGTTGTACTGTCCTCCAGATGATGGCGTCATCAGGTGGTTCAGCTGAATGAGGACCTCTTTGTCGTGCAGTCCCAGCAAGACTCGGAGCGCTGCTGCTGCGGCTCAAAAGCGAAAAACCGCGGCGTCTACTAAACTGTGAGCGCCAGAGCAGAGTTGCAGCAGCAGACTGGGCACGGTGCAACGCAACCTCACCACGAATTTCAGTTTCTCCATCCAACGATACAGCATCGTACAAAATACTGTACAAATTTGTAAACAATGCCGACACCAAAATATTTTAGGTTGCTGCAAAAGTTCGTAGCATTTTTGCTGTGCAAGTTGGAATTTCGGTTGGTAGGGGGAAGCTTGAACGTGGTAGGGAAACTAGAAGATCTGAAAAGAGAAATGCAAAGGCTCAATCTAGATATAGTAGGGGTCAGTGAAGTGAAGTGGAAGGAAGACAAGTATTTCTGGTCAGATGAGTATCGGGTAATATCAACAGCAGCAGAAAATGGTATAACAGGTGTAGGATTCGTTATGAATAGGAAGGTAGGGCAGAGGGTGTGTTACTGTGAACAGTTCAGTGACCGGGTTGTTCTAATCAGAGTCGACAGTAGACCAACACCGACATGATAGTTCAGGTATACATGCCGACGTCGCAAGCTGAAGATGAACAGATAGAGAAAGTGTATGAGGATATTGAAAGGGTAATGCATTATGTAAAGGGGGACGAAAATCTAGTAGTCATGGGCGACTGGAATGCAGTTGTAGGGGAAGGAGTAGAAGAAAAGGTTAAAGGAGAATATGGGCTTGGGACAAGGAATGAAAGAGGAGAAAGACTAATTGAGTTCTGTAACAAGTTTCAGCCAGTAATAGCGAATACCCTGTTCAAGAATCACAAGAGGAGGAGATATACTTGGAAAATGCCGGGAGATACGGGAAGATTTCAATTAGATTACATTATGGTCAGACAGAGATTCCTAAATCAGATACTGGATTGTAAGGCGTACCCAGGAGCAGATATAGACTCAGATCACAATATAGTAGTGATGAAGAGTAGGCTGAAGTTCAAGACATTAGACAGGAAGAATCAATCCGCAAAGAAGTGGGATACGGAAGTACTAAGGAATGACGAAATACGTTTGAAGTTCTCTAACGCTATAGATACAGCAATAAGGAATAGCGCAGTAGGCAGTACAGTTGAAGAGGAATGGACATCTCTAAAAAGGGCCATCAAAGAAGTTGGGAAGGAAAACATAGGTAGAAAGATGGTAGCTGCGAAGAAACCATGGGTAACAGAAGAAATACGTCTGTTGATTGATGAAAGGAGGAAGTACAAACATGTTCTGGAAAAATCAGGAACACAGAAATACAAGTCGCTGAGGAATGAAATAAATAGGAAGAGCAGGGAAGCTAAGACGAAATGGCTGCAGGAAAAATGTGAAGACATCGAAAAAAATATGATTGTCGGAAGGACAGACTCAGCATACAGGAAAGTCAAAACAACGTTTGGTGACATTAAAAGCACGGTGGTAACATTAAGAGTGCAACGGGAATTCCACTATTAAATGCAGAGGAGAGAGCAGATAGGTGGAAAGAATACATTGAAAGCCTCTATGAGGGGGAAGATTTGTCTGATGTGATAGAAGAAGAGATAGGGGATCCAGTATTAGAATCGGAGTTTAAAAGATATTTGGAGGACTTACGGTCAAATAAGGCAGAAGGGATAGATAACATTCCATCAGAAGTTCTAAATTCATTGGGGGAAGTGGCAACAAAACGACTACACTCCTGGAAATTGAAATAAGAACACCGTGAATTCATTGTCCCAGGAAGGGGAAACTTTATTGACACATTCCTGGGGTCAGATACATCACATGATCACACTGACAGAACCACAGGCACATAGACACAGGCAACAGAGCATGCACAATGTCGGCACTAGTACAGTGTATATCCACCTTTCGCAGCAATGCAGGCTGCTATTCTCCCATGGAGACGATCGTAGAGATGCTGGATGTAGTCCTGTGGAACGGCTTGCCATGCCATTTCCACCTGGCGCCTCAGTTGGACCAGCGTTCGTGCTGGACGTGCAGACCGCGTGAGACGCCGCTTCATTCAGTCCCAAACATGCTCAATGGGGGACAGATGCGGAGTTCTTGCTGGCCAGGGTAGTTGACTTACACCTTCTAGAGCACGTTGGGTGGCACGGGATACATGCGGACGTGCATTGTCCTGTTGGAACAGCAAGTTCCCTTGCCGGTCTAGGAATGGTAGAACGATGGGTTCGATGACGGTTTGGATGTACCGTGCACTATTCAGTGTCCCCTCGACGATCACCAGTGGTGTACGGCCAGTGTAGGAGATCGCTCCCCACACCATGATGCCGGGTGTTGGCCCTGTGTGCCTCGGTCGTATGCAGTCCTGATTGTGGCGCTCACCTGCACGGCGCCAAACACGCATACGACCATCATTGGCACCAAGGCAGAAGCGACTCTCATCGCTGAAGACGACACGTCTCCATTCGTCCCTCCATTCACGCCTGTCGCGACACCACTGGAGGCGGGCTGCACCATGTTGGGGCGTGAGCGGAAGACGGCCTAACGGTGTGCGGGACCGTAGCCCAGCTTCATGGAGACGGTTGCGAATGGTCCTCGCCGATACCCCAGGAGCAACAGTGTCCCTAATTTGCCGGGAAGTGGCGGTGCGGTCCCCTACGGCACTGCGTAGGATCCTACGGTCTTGGCGTGCATCCGTGCGTCGCAGCGGTCCGGTCCCAGGTCGACGGGCACGTGCACCTTCCGCCAACCACTGGCGACAACATCGATGTACTGTGGAGACCTCACGCCCCACGTGTTGAGCAATTCGGCGGTACGTCCACCCGGCCTCCCGCATGCCCACTATACGCCCTCGCTCAAAGTCCGTCAACTGCACATACGGTTCACGTCCACGCTGTCGCGTCATGCTACCAGTGTTAAAGACTGCGATGGAGCTCCGTATGCCACGGCAAACTGGCTGACAATGACGGCGGCGGTGCACAAATGCTGCGCAGCTAGCGCCATTCGACGGCCAACACCGGGGTTCCTGGTGTGTCCGCTGTGCCGTGCGTGTGATCATTGCTTGTACAGCCCTCTCGCAGTGTCCGGAGCAAGTATGGTGGGTCTGACACACCGGTGTCAATGTGTTCTTTTTTCCATTTCCAGGAGTGTATTCACGTTGGTGTGTAGAATATGTGAGTCTGGCGACATACCATCTGACTTTCGGAAAAGCATCATCCACACAATTCCGAAGGCGGCAAAAGCTGACAAGTGCGAGAATTATCGCACAATCAGCTTAACAGCTCATGCATCGAAGCTGCTTACAAGAATAATATACAGAAGAATGGAAAAGAAAATTGAGAATGCGCTAGGTGACGATCAGTTTGGCTTCAGCAAAATTAAAGGGACAAGAGAGGCAATTCTGGTGTTACGGCTAATAATGGAAGCAAGACTAAAGAAAAATCAAGACACTTTCATAATATTTGTCGACCTGGAAAAAGCGTTCGACAATATAAAATGGTGCAAGCTGTTCGAGATTCTGAAAAAAGTAGGGGTAAGCTATAGGGAAAGACGGGTCATATACAATATGTACAACAACCAAGAGGGAATAATAAGAGTGGACGATCAAGAACGAAGTGCTCGTATTAAGAAGGGTGTAAGACAAGGCTGTAGCCTTTCGCCCCTACTCTTCAATCTGTACATCGAGGAAGCAATGATGGCAATAAAAGAAAGGTTCAGGAGTGGATTTAAAATACAAGGTGAAAGGATATCAATGATACGATTCGCTGATGACATTGCTATCCTGAGTGAAAGTGAAGAAGAATTAAATGATCTGCTTAACGGAATGAACAGTCTAATGAGTACACAGTATGGTTTGGGAGTAAATCGGAGAAAGACGAAGGTAATGAGAAGTAGTAGAAATGAGAACAGCGAGAAACTTAACATCACGATTGATGGTCACGAAGTCAATGAAGTTAAGAAATTCTGCTACCTAGGCAGTAAAATAACCAATGACGGACGGAGCAAGGAGGACATCAAAGGCAGACTCGCTATGGCAAAAAAGGTATTTCTGGCCAAGAGAAGTCTACTAATATCAAATACCGGCCTTAATTTGAGGAAGAAATTTCTGGGGATGTACGTCTGGAGTACAGCATTGTATGGTAGTGAAACATGGACACATTTGAGACACATTTGAGACGTGGTGCTATAGACGAATGTTGAAAATTAGGTGGACTGATAAGGTAAGGAATGAGGAGGTTCTATGCAGAATCGGAGAGGAAAGGAATATGTGGAAAACACTGATAAGGAGAAGGGACAGGATGATAGGACATCTGCTAAGACATGAGGGAATGACTTCCATGGTACTAGAGGAAGCTGTAGAGGGCAAAAACTGTAGAGGAAGACAGAGATAGGAATACGTCAAGCAAATAATTGAGGACGTAGGTTGCAAGTGCTACACTGAGATGAAGAGGTTAGCACAGGAAAGGAATTCGTGGCGGGCCGCATCAAACCAGTCAGTAGACTGATGACAAAAAAAAAAAAGGGGGGTGTACTTGTCGACCTTAATGTTTGGTTTGTAGCTCACAGTTGCTATTTGAGTTTATAGATCGTCTTCTAATCATCTGGAGATAGTGAGTGGAGCAGTGGGCACAAGGAAATGAAGCGCCAAGAGGGGAAATCGGAACATTTCCGACATTTCTTTCTGTTTGAGATCGATATTGGGATGATGGTACCGCATGCAGCCAGAAAACTTTGCAACGTGAATGGAGACTTTAACACTGAATGAACAAGGCAGGAAAATGGTTTTCGCGTCATATGGGAGGTAGACGTCAAACTGGTCGACTTAGAGTGGGAAATTTTAATGTCCACTGCCTATTCTTTTACAAAAATTTATAAATCTTTGTCAGCATGACCAGAAAAGATTCAGGATTTCAAACACACAACAAAATAAATTTTTTATGTGAAATTTCATCACTTTTTCACTTACTGCTGGCTAAGTTTGTTGCTATAGGCACACTTTCCTTCATAAAAAAGAGATATTCTTCTATGAATTTTGCACAGCATACAAACCATACTTACATGTGTACGAAACTCTAGAATTGTCAAAATCTGTTAAAAATGTGGTAAAAATTAAAATAATTAACTATAAAATTTGAGACTTTTCTAAACATCAAGTTTTAAATTGTAACAGCTCATTCATTTTTTCCATAAATTAAATAAATTCTAGAGTTTCAGTCACCTGGAAGAATGGTTTGCATGCTGTGGAATATTCATCAAAGAATCTCTCTTACCTATAAATAAAAGTGTACCTATAGCAAGAAATGCAGCCAGTAGTAAGTGAAAAAATGATAAAATTTCACACGTCAAAAAATTATATTGTTATGTTTTTCAACTTCCACTGCTATAAGCGTGAAGAATTTATTTGTAAAAGCATAGACAGTGGATATTAAAATGTCCTGTGGTGCCTCTCCTGCCCCAAGTCGGCCCGTTTGGCGTTCTACCCCGTGAAGGAGGATCGTTTTGATATTTCCGACTCTCCATGTTCAGGAAGAACTTCAGGGCATGATGAACATCGTTTAAACGTATATAAACGTGTTAACCCTCAATGATGCACATCATTGTCATTGAGAACTGGCAAACGTGATGAACTGCGGTCATTAATTCATTGTGCGACATTTACATGCAATGGAAAGGTTCAAAAATCGGATGCATGTATACTGCATACCCCAAGCCAAAATCAGAGAAATTAGCGGGTGCCCACATGTGCATCTGTGGTATTTGATTCGTCGTCATCAATTTGCTCGTAAACAACACCGACCGTTCCTATCCTCTATCTTACTGGTGAAAAGAAGTGGTGTCTTCATGCTAACATAAAGAAAAGAAAGGAACGGTTGAGCCCAGAGAAAGCAGCAACTCCCTATGCAATGACGTGCACAGATCTACAAAAGATAGTGTTGTGCATCTGGTGTAACAGCGACGGTGTGGTGTACTACGTATTGTTAGCCCGATGTGTAACCATTACTGCTGACATTTATTGTCAACAACAACAACTGTGACGTCTTTCAGACGCAATCCAAGAACAACGACCAGGAAGACTGCGTGAATTGATGCTACTCCACGATAACGCCCACCCGCATTCTGCGAGACTGAATAAAAACCATATACCAGAGCTGGGATGGGAAGTCATTTCGCACCCGTCTTATTCACCTGATCTTGCACCCACAGATTTTTACCTTTTCCTCTCCCTATCAAACAAAGGTCAAGGAACTTCCTTTCCTAATGGAAATGGGTTAGCAAACTGGACTCGCATTCGGGAGAACGACGGTTCAATCCCACGTCCGGCCATCCTGATTTAGGTTTTCCGTGATTTCCCTAAATCGCTCCAGGCAAATGCCGGGACGGTTCCTCTGAAAGGGCACGGCCGACTTCCCTCCCTGTCCTTTCCTAATCCGATGAGACCGATGACCTCGCTGTTTGGGCTCTTCCCCCCAAACCAACCAACCTAATGGAAATGAGACCCGACATGGCTCAACGAGCTCTTCGCCTCAAAACCACGAGATTTCTACAGTTATGGAATCGAAAAGTTACCCCAGCGTGGCAGACTGCTACAAATATTGAAGAATAACGTATTATTGATGGTCTCTGTTATACGTATCTCTTGTGTTTGTTAAACTTAAAGAAAAATGGTACGAACTTGTTCAATAATTAGCCATGCTAATCAGCATACCAGATGTAGACCAAAACACAATTAACTAACTATATTCCCACGTGCTACTCAGTAGGATATCGAAAACTCAGTTTATAAATGTATGTCACTATGTTTCTCCTACATGTGTTTCAATACAGGTTCATCTACACGTAATGACTGTAATACTTCAATCTGGTAGTTATGTACGTACTGTTGTCATGCTCTGCCTAGACGGTACTTACAGACCTGCAAAAATATTGAAGTACCCATCCGCAGCTACTGAAACAATCTTACATGACGCACAAAGAAATATTTAATTGTTGATTTAGGTGCATAGTCATTAATATCGAATGAACTGATAATATTCCAAATATGTATTGACGACGTTTTATCATCTTTCATTACGTTACCAGTAGGATTTTTATAGCACACTACTATTGTGTATCCTGTATTACATTTTCGTCTTTTAATTTCTTCCTCTATACTGTGGATGCAATTTTTTTTATTTAGGAATCTGTTCATTGTTAAAGCTATGTAACTTAGTATATATTCCTGAAATTGCCATAATGGGGGTGATCTGTAGTATTTAACGGTTACCTTCCCCACAGTTGTCTTTTTTCTCGTACGTTAGAGCGTGCCCGTTGTGTGTGTGCCAAGGCATCTCATACACACGCTGCTTACCTCTTGGTTCAATGCTCGGAAGGATTCATCGAAAGAGGACTGGCCCGAAGTTAGTATTTGATTGATTAGGTGATTGTCATATTAAGGTTTCGCAACGGATAACGTGGGGGAGGGCTGCAGTAACCAAATGGGCAAGTAACCAATTACCACGCTCTAACATGATCTATATTCTTTATCATTATTAACTTTCATTACCACCACATTATCATGAATTCAATGTAGTACTAACATTGTTCTCTACACAGGATGGGAGAGTCATGATACGTCACTGAATCCATGAAACTAAATTCATACAGAATTCTTATTATTTAGCCAGAAATAATATATAATACTTTTTTTACTCGCTACTTAAGATATCTCGTAATAGCAATTAATAGAGAAAAGACGAATAAACTCTATATTTTTTGGCACACAAGATGCTCATTTTATGAGAAATCTATTCAACACTCTCGCACTGACGGTGCTTATACTATCAGAAATCTAGTCTACTGTGTACTGGGAAAGAGGAGGGATCTACGTTGCTGCTTCTGTAGTCCGTCTGCTTGAACAGTGATTGAAATTCACACCCCACGTTGTTACTTGGACTGAATTGTTATCAGTTACCGAACCACGCTTCGATTCCTCAATGGCCGCTCTCTTCATTACTTCTCAGCACCGTTCCCTTAGTCAAAATTGTAGCACAGATTCTTGGCTGCAAAAGGGGGAGGACAAAACAAAAACAAACGTCTCTCATATACACAAAAAACAATATATTTAGAAATAAGACATCCTATAAAATATGTTCAAATGGTTCAAATGACTCTCATCACTATGAGACTTAACATCTGAAGTCATCAGTCCCCTAGAACTTAGAACCACTTAAACCTAACTCACCTAAGGACATCATCACACACATCCATGCCCGAGGCAGGATTCGAATCAGCGACCGTAGCGGTCACGCTGTTGCAGACTGAAGCGCCTAGAACCGCTCGGCCACTGCAGCCGGCATAAAATATGTCACACGTCAATTAACAATTTACGGCATACGCAAGCTTCCTCACCATAGCTATTTCCAAGAACGAACTGGTAGCTCTCTGGCGGTGCAATTCGACACCACATGAGTGACCGACACCAACGGCAAATTTTTTTGTACCCAACCCACTGTTCATTCTTGTTTTCAATCTATACAATTATTCACACGCACAGCCTATTATGTACCAATTAATTAGGACGTAAAGCCTCGTCTAGCTTGCTGCTTGGAAATGGGGGTAGTCATAAATCAAAAGATCCGTGTAAAAAAATTTATAAATTGGCGAAAGAATTGTCACAAGCTTAGAACCTTAAGTAACTCACAAAAAACATCCGCATATCCTAGCACGTTTCAAATGGAATCATCGTCTAAATTTCTCATCAGCAGTCGTGACCACGTGTTAAGCTAACTAGGCTGGGTGAGGCCCCATGTAACTTATGCAAGACCAGCAAAAAATTTAAAAATGCAAAACACTACTGCTGAGAGTGGAACTATATGATTTTTGATACTTTTGCTGCTCTCGTGTGCTGAAGGTATTAACTCACTGCATTGCTACTAATGGATAATGTGAGCCTCCATGCTCGTCTCTGGAAAAGAAACAGTAACTGAAAATTTTAATTTTACAGGCTAAATTCTTCAAAATAATGAATGGTCGTAACGGCATACTAACTACTTTCATGCTGAAGAAGAGCGGATTAATAACAATATCATAACTTATAACTCATCCCACAAAGAATTTGGTGGCAAAGACGGAGATCGCCCTCGACTCTGTCCGCCCGGTTCACCAGCTTCCTCCAGAGTGTTCCAGTCTTGGCGGCCCTCACCGGTCGTTCTCCTTCGCCCTGGAGTGGAGGGAAACTGTTACCAACCCTGAACTACTCCTGGAAAACAGCTGCGTCATCGCTGCCTTTACCCCAAATTTATGTTGGCACTAACCAGCCTACGGAGCGACCACATCTCTGCCTTGGCAACTACCAGTAGACGAACTCTTAATACAAAATCAAAGTTTATTATCCTAAGGCAACGTAGAGGGGTTAAGAAATGAAGTGAATTTATGTAGTTATAACTTAAATAAATCAACCGGAAGTGAGTTTTCCAGCAACACGCTCCTATTAATACTAGGGAGCGTGTTCTCGAGGCGGTTTGAATCGCGCGCCACAGGCTACCAGCCAATCAGAGGGCGCGAAGCGACCAGCGCAGCAGCTAAGTCGCTCCTATGTCACCCGCCCAGCGAGGCCCAACAGCGGCCTACAGACCGAGTTATAAGTGAAGATAATTTTTTGTCTTTAAAAAAAAAAAATTCACGGGATGGATAAGGATGGTTCTCGGGTAGGACAATCTTTATTGTTTGTAATACAACATACAATCACCATTGATCTTTATTTTACAATTCCCATTACCAATCTTGCACCATAAGAAAATATGCTCATCGGCATTTAATTTCTTCTTCCATCGGCTACTCAAAGTAAATGACATACTAGGAACAACTGTTCCATAAGGCTGCTTCTTGCTTCGGCTACTCAAAGTAAATGGCATACTAGGAACAACTGTTCCATAAGGCTGCTTAGCCAAAAGTCCTGTTGCTTCTGCTATACTCCATGTCTTCCATGTTAAAATATTTCCATCAGGAAAGGCTTCAAGGCCACCATAATCTGCATGGTTGCCCCATACAACAGCAAGCGTAAGCCATGTACTACCTCCGAAAACTGTTTGTACATCACAGGTAAAGTTCAAATGGAGTCCACGAAAGACATTTGGACCTCCAATCAATTGTTGTTTATTAAACTGTCCAGCCAAATCAATGAAGATTCACTCAAGTTATTACGTTTCTTAAATTTGGAAAACATCAAACATCTGTTGTATTCATTACAATGCGACGGAACAAAAAAATGGATCAGATGGTTCTGAGCACTATGAGACTTACCATCTGTGGTCATCAGTCCCCTAGAACTTAGAACTACTTAAACCTAACTAGCCTAAGGACATCACACACATCCACGCCCGAGGCAGGATTCGAACCTGCGACCGTAGCGGTCGCGCGGTTTCCGACAGAAGCGCCTAGAACCGCTCGGCCACCTGGGACGGCTGCGACGGAACAGGCTAATTATAATGAGGTGGATCAAGCTGTTCCCTCTCAGTATAAAGAATTTTTGAGGAACTTCAAGCAGCCATGACCGCTATTAAAGTATTTATTTAGACGACCGATGTCAGTAAGGTCAAGACCGGCGATAGCGTTGTACGCATCACGCGCGCAGCGAGTGCGGGCGGCGGCCCGTCCGCTTTGCTCGGTCCTTCCCGGAAGTAACCAGAATAGCTCGGCATTTCATTTAGCATTGCGGTGCGGCATCTTGCGGTCGGCACAACTGCCTGAGTTAGGCAGAATCGCGGCGTCGTGGCAGTTTACCCTTCGCTGTGTGTTCATGGAGTGTTCCAGTGGCTGGTCCAGTGGCTGTTGGCACAAAAAGAGGCAGTGCAGCGATTTGTCGTTGAAAATCCTTTGAAATAAACGCGAATGACGGAAGACACGGATGAGAATTCTGAATTCGCGTAAGTGACGGGTAGTGCTTTTTTGGTGAGAAACTGCTTTACACCGCCATGCAGAAAGTATTTCAACTTTTATATGACAATGAAAGGGCAAGAAATTACAACCGTCGACAAATGGGGTTCATTGTCATGTACATCAAGAAGAACTGTGTGCTAAATTTACAGCACATGAAGCAACTGGTGGTACGAATAGTAAAATTTCTGAAGTCATACCCATTACTCCATTTGCAGTTCCTGCACTTTTTAATGGAAATGAATGAAGCGGAAGTAGACTTCATATATTACTGCAAAGTACGTTGGTTAAGTCAAGGAACATACCTGGAACGATTTCGACTTAAATCTCGCTGTTATTTAATTTATGAGGGGAAAAGACGTGGATCAACGACAGTTCGAATATTCTAAATGAAGTGAAGACTTCTCATTTTAACAGAACTTGACTGCACAGTGCAGGACAACGCAAGGTAAATTCTTTCTGATTTGACGTGTGAAACACGTATGTAACGTAGCAGAGATGGTGAGGCATGATAAAATCTTTGACCAGAGAGCCTTTTATCGTAGTTAGTCTGCGCTTGACCGCACGAGAGTTGCGAGCAGTACTCTGTCAGTAGTCGGCGAGCACTAGTCTGTCAGTAGTCGTCGTGCAGTACAGTTGCGAGCAGTCTGTCAGTGGGCAGTCTGTGAGCGGAGCAGTCTGTCGGTAGTAGCAGCGCAGTGCAGTTGTGTGTGAGGAGTCGGCGGGCGTCGACATGGCATTCTGGTCAAGATTCAGGATGAGGTATATTATTTTTAAATGCGCTCAGCTAATAATGTAAATTAACTGTAACTAATTTGCGCAATAATCGCCCCCAATAATAATTTTGATTTCAAAGCAGAAAAAAAAGACAATATTTAATAGAAATGGGAGCCAAGCGAAACCTCCCTAGCAATTAAATTTAATGACAATAAAAAATGAGAATCGCAATCTGACTCAAGTTGTAAGCTGTCACGAAAATAATGAAAAACAATTCAATGCTAATGAAACTTCAGTGACAATGAAAATTCAATTAAACCGAAATGTCGGTCTTTGGCCCTGTGCAAAAAATCAGAATTAATTTCTTACCTCAGTATAACTGCATGTCAAATTTCTGCTCTTATTGTTGGCCACGGCTTGGAGGAAATGCATTGCAAATAATATATATATATATTTTTGAAATTTAACTGAAACTTTACTTTAAAGGAAACGGAAGGAAATCGTTGGTTCAATTAAATGGTTTTTTTTTTTTTTTGTAGAAAATTGCTTTGAAATCAAAATTATTATTGGGGGCGATTATTGCACAAATTAGTTACAGTTAATTTACATTATTAGCTGAGCGCATTTAAAAATAATATACCTAATCCTGAATCTTGACCAGAATGCCATGTCGACGCCCGCCGACTCCTCACACACAACTGCACTGGGCTGCTACTACCGACAGACTGCTCTGCTCACAGACTGCCCACTGACAGACTGCTCGCAACTGTACTGCACGACGACTACTGGCAGACTACTGCTCGCCGACTACTGACAGAGTACTGCTCGCAACTCTCTCGCGGTCAAGTGCAGACTAACTACGATAAAAGGCTCTCTGGTCAAAGATTTTATCATGCCTCACCATCGCTGCTACGTTACATACGTGTTTCACGTGGACGCATTTAAAAAGAAAATTGCGCTGTATAAGGGGCGCATTTTGCCAAAAGCAATCCAGTTCCCTAGGCTCAGTGGCGTTAAAGAAAGCGCAAGGTTGAAGAATTAATTGTGGCTTTGCAAAAACTACAAAGAAGTTGTATACAGGTTTTGAGCACACTGTCAGTCTTACATCTGTTTCCCAGACCATTTACCGTTCCAGTTGAAAGCGCCCCTGTGCAGATTAAGATGTAGCTGTCTGAGGTGCAAAGTCAATTCAGTTTTAATTACAAATCTTGTTACGTTAAACCTGTCCAAGACCTCTACACTGTTTTTCTTCAGGTAAATTTTCCAAGTCTGCACAATGAAGTTGCGAAAGTGCTAAAATATTTTAATCGATGTATTGTGTGTCAAAGACCTTTTTTCAATTACAAAATGTTCAAATGTGTGTGATTTGTAAGGGACCAAGCTGCTTAGGAGCATCGGTTCCTAGACTTACACACTACTTAAACTGACTTAAACTAACTTATATTAAGAACATCACACACCTATAACCGAGGGAGGACTCGAACCTCCTGCGGGAGGCTCGGAGCAATATGGGACTTCACATCTGTCATCAGTCCCTTTGAACTTAGAACTACTTAAACCAAACAAAACTAAGGGCAGCAAACATATCAATGCCCTAGGCAGGCCTCGAACCTGCGACCGTAGTGGTATCGCGGTTCCAGTCTGAAGCGCCTAGAACTGCTCGGCCACACCGGCCGTCTCCTGTAGGAGGTGCCGTGCAGTCGGTGACATGACGTCCTAAACCAAGCGGCCACTCCGAGCGGCTTCAATTACAGAACTGAACAAGTGATGATTACGTGGCGAATTGAGTGCGAAACTGTGTGAATTTGCTCCATTAATTTGTCTGCGTCTGTCCGTATGCCGATAGGTTGTACCGAATATAAGTTGTATTATGCCTTTGGCGTGTCAAGAATAGTTCATTCATACTGGAGACTTGTTTGTTCGTCATTTGTGTTGTTGAGAAATGTGAAATATAAAACCAAGTTACGTGAAGTACGGCTGCACTGCTATTTCAATGCGTCATGCTCACTGTTTTCTCCTCTTCACTGTCCTCGCGCTTAGATAGCGTATTGTGGCCATGGGGAAATGTGAAGCGAGACTGCTTTGGCACTCAGGCCGGGCGTGGCCCACAAGCGGAAATCTTACCTTTGGGTAAGACTACATTAACATCTTTGGATCTTCACTTTCAGAAATCATACAGTCTCCACCAACTGCACTTTGTACGGCGTAATATCACATTATGTATGTGTCCTGCTGAACCTTCATAGAGCGTAATTATCTTTATAGATTGTATGCTTTCTTACCTGTCATCATCACTTGGATAACACCTTACAACTCAATAAACGAAGATGTTTCTGTGTGTTCTTTCTACCAGCATTCTGCCTCAGTTGTTTTTTCCTCCATGGTAAATGGGCGAGGAATTACTCTACACTGGTTCAAATGGCTCTGAGCACTATGGCACTTAACTGCTGAGGTCATCAGTCCCCTAGAACTTAGAACTAATTAAACCTAACTAACCTAAGGACATCTCACACATCCATGCCCGAGGCAGGATTCGAACCTGCCACCGGAGCGGACGCGCGGTTCCAGACTGTAGCGCCTAGAACCGCTCGACCACCTTGGCCGGCTCTACACTGGTGTCCGGATCAAGTTAAACCCGTCAGTTCTCACACATTTGCAACTGATAACGCAGTTTCATTTGCAGCTCTGGTATTTTTTTTGCATTATAAATGACAATAATACACTAGAACATTTCAGTCTAACATCACCGAAAAAATAACTTCGGAGATTAAACGTAAACAAGAGATCAAGCTGCGTGTTTGTATTTTAATCTCCCACATTAATGAAGTTACCAAATTGGAATTTATTTAGCGAAATAAACAAATGTACGTATCAATTATTAACTGAAACGCTGCCGCTGACTTTATTTTAATGAAGCGCTAATCTGCTTAAAATTATCACGGACGCTTAGGCGGCTGTCGGGCGATCGGCGCGCCGTCCTGCCGCGCGGCGGCGCCGCTGCTAACTAGCCGGATTACACTTGTGGGACCGGCCGGCCGACCTCGTGGTCGTGCACGCGGGCGCAGGCTCGCTGGCCATCTCTGGCTGCGAGAGGATGTCTTTCCCTCCTAGAGCGTCTAACTGTACGACCGTACACTGAAAATACCTCATCTGTCTGTATTCTCGGCGAGGATTGTTTCATTGGCATTAGGCCGTAGTCTAAGCCATATTTCTGTACCCAACGTCACGCCTCCCCATTCTGGAGACATCATCAACGGCTATAAAGACTCAGATAGAAGAAGCTCAGCAAGCATCATGCATGTTACGTGCACCGTGTCAACTAGTGTTACTGATGTTTCTCGTCCGGCGTGAACGGCTCCATGTTTTTGCCATTTTTAGTGTCTACATTTTTTGCCCTCCGTTTTGACTGTCTTCTCTGTGCCACCTTTATGTACTACTTGTTGTCAAACTCAAGGCTGAAGAGCGGCGTATTGTGCTGCTGACAGCTCGCCTTTGTACAAGGTGTTTAAAATCACAATAAAGGAAAAAAAATAGCTCAGCAAGCCGAAACCTTACAAGCAACCACACAATACTCGTTTCGAGATATCATGTGACCATTGCCAAAGATCCCGAACCACGCCGACGTTTGTTGTGGACTCTGTAGCGAGAGAGGACTAAGGCATACAACTTGTCTTGTTTCAAACCTCCTTTCCTGTTGAAGTTATTTTTGTGTTTTTTTTCGTTTTCTATGAGCTCCCTGCATTTACTAATTTTGTAATGATTGCTTCTCGATACAATCGTAGTATCGAAGAATCATACACTGGTGTCGACAATTAACTCAACAAGCAGCTATATCCCGTCCTGTGTCTAAGTCACGATATATTAATACAAACCGTATGATCGTATAAGGAGAAGGGACAGGATGATAGGACATCTGCTAAGACACGAGGGAATGACTTCCATGGTAATAGAGGGAGCTGTAGAGGGCAAAAACTGTAGAGGAAGACAGAGATTGGAATACGTCAAGCAAATAATTGAGGACGTAGGTTGCAAGTGCTACTCTGAGATGAAGAGGTTAGCATAGGAAAGGAATTCGTGGCGGGCCGCACCAAACCAGTCAGTACACTGATTGACCAAAAAAAAAAAAAAAAAAAAAAAACTACGATCGTATTCTGCACAGAAGTTGGCATCCCTGTCACCTCAGCAGCGGTGACCTCAGGGCGTCCACCAAACGGTGTAGTATTTATCGGGTGGTCCCACATAAGCAATCGCTCTGAACACAGTCACATATGGTGCAATATGGCACAGAGAAGACGCTTATCAAGCTCTCTGCGATGGAGGGCCGTGGGAAGAATGGAACCATGTGGCCCTATGGCTTAAAGTGAATCGTTCTTCGATGTGGCGACAGTTTATGGAGATCGAAACTGTACACCAAAGACCAGAGTCGACCACGTGTGATTTAGAAAAGACAAGACATTTTTTTCGCTGTAAGGGCATGACGGTACCGTTTTAGTACTGAGCAGCAGCTGGTATCTGACAATCCAGAATCCAATAGTTGTGTTGTATCGACGTAAACGGTATACGGAAGGCTTCGAAAGAGTGGCCTTTAATGTCGGAGACTGGCTGTATGTGTACCTCTTACGCGTCTGCGCAGAAGGGATCGTTTAAGTGGAGTCATCTACATGCCACCTAAACGGTTGAAAGGTGGACCAATGTTCTTCACACAGATTAGTCCCGATTTGGTCTGGATAGTGATTCTTGACAGACTCGCCTCTTGAGGGAACGTGGAACAGGATTTCGTGACCCAACGGTATGAAAATAGACCGATATTGAGAAGGATCCCTAATGGTGTGGGTAGGGATTATGCTGACTGCTCTAACAGCTCTTCACGAAGTCTTACTTGTGAATCGGTGAGGTTTAACTGCTGTCAGGTATCGTGTCGAGAACTGGAGACCTCATGTGCGGTTGTTGCGAGGTGCTATGGGCCCAGAGTTTGTGTTCATGGACAATAATGCTCGACCTCATAGTAGAGTAAGGGTGATTGATGTTTTCTGGGAAACGGAAGATGCTGCATGCATGGTGTGGCCTTCCCTCTCTTCCGATTTGAATTTCATAGAGCATGTCTGGAGTGCACTGTGGAGACTGGTTGCGTCACGTCAGCATCCAACAACAACCCTGCAAGACTGCGAGCAGCTCTGCATGTAGAATGGGGGTTATTGCCTCAACTTGAGACTGATGACATCGTTCACTGCATGTCCTGTCGTTGTCAGGGTTGTGTTACTGCCAGAGGTGGTCACAATCCATACTGAACACATTAACCAGTTGTCGAAATGTGTGTGCAGATCCATTAAGTTGGAAAAAACGAGGTACATTTTTGTTTACAGTTATGCACGTCGCAGTTTTTCACGTTCTCCATTATTTACATTGTTTCTACTGTTTATACTGTTTTGTGGCCAAGTTACATCTTGTTGCTTTAATTTTTGGCACCAGTGTATTTGGTGGTTCCTTGGCCCCAGTGCATGGTCCACAACTGCCTACTTGTGAGTATTTGCAAGAGGTCAACTGCCGTTGTGTTCCTTCATTCGGGTGTTCATGATGTCTTTAGTATATCCTATGTGCACGTGACCGCATGTGCGTCGGATATTACAGGGTGCTTACAATCAAATTTTCGCCCCAATCAACAACGAGTGATCGTAGAACAAAACATTTGTAAGGAGACGCGGAAGAGAATTAAGAAATAATCAATAGGAATAAACACATTTCAATTTCCACTTGAGACAGTAACATTTGTTAATTGCATACCATGTTTAGGTTCCAAGTTACAAACTATGTTCATTGCACAACCATCTGCAGCCCATAAGTAACTGGAATCGCACTATAGATTGCTCTACCTTTGCCTAGAACTTCCCGGATTGGATTTTGGCTTCTTCCATCACTATGCTCATCCTCCTATGTGTGGTCCTGTGGATACACTCTGCCCTTCAGGTAAATCCACAATTAGATATCACATGGGCTCAAATCTGCTGATCTTGGCGACCACACAGTTCGGAACGATCGGCCAATGATCCGGTTTCCGCAAAATATGTTACAATGTAAACGAGCGACCTGACGAAACGGAGCTTCACGTACATCAAAACAGTTGTGTCCAAAGCACCTGTCAGCTGTAGAACGGGGATCACATGTTGGCGAAGCCGATCACGGTAAAGGGTGCGGTTCAGGCAGCACGTCCTAGGTCTTTGGGATGAGAGTTCCTCCTTACGGCTCCGCACCAGTAATGACGTCTAACAGCGTGTCGTGACACTAACACTGTAACCAACCAAATCCTGCTGCACACAGACTGAACACCATGCCTGTACAGTTGGGTACCCATACGGGAAATAGTTTTCCGTCTACACTGGTCCAAGTAGCGAAAGTGTAGTTACAACAATCCGGTATATACGCTTTCTGTGTCAAGTAGCAGGCACAGTTTCTTTGCAGGTTTCAAATATTTGTCCACCTTACAATGGTTCAAATGGCTCTGAGCACTATGGGACTCAACTGCTGAGGTCATTAGTCCCCTAGAACTTAGAACTAATTAAACCTAACTAACCTAAGGACATCACACACATCCATGCCCGAGGCAGGATTCGAACCTGCGACCGTAGCGGTCTTGCGGTTCCAGACTGCAGCGCCTTTAACCGCACGGCCACTTCGGCCGGCTGTCCACCTTACAAAAATGGCTCTGAACACTATGGGATTTAACTTCTAAGATCATCAGTCCCCTAGAACTTAGAACTACTTAAATGTAACTAACCTAAGGATGTCGCACACATCCGTGCCCGAGGCAGGATTGGAACCTGCGACCGTAGTGGTCAAGCGGTTCCAGACTGTAGCAGCTAGACCCGCTCGGCCACCCCGGCCGGTGTACACCTTTCCTGTTGGCTTAAACACAGTGTCAATACCACGTCTTCTAAATATACTGTTCATTCGATCCGTAGCTATTTGCAGGAATGGGTAGAAAACTTTTCCTATTGTTGACTTTTTCCGCTAGACCTTCCAAAACTTTCAATTCGCGGTGCCCCATGTCTCTCTTTGTCAGTGTAACTGTTTCTTCTGAAATTAATTCTACAAAGATGGAGTTGTTCCTCGAAGGACTGTGTCACAGATCCCTTCAGCCCGGTCCACTTTCCTGCTGGGATAGTGACTGAAATTTTTGCTGTCCGTGTGAATGAATCTTCTGTAGACTTTGTGCTCCAAAGTTTCTTCAGGTTTTCTAAGTATCTGTACATCCAGCAATGTAAATTGATCTTTCTTTTTCCATAGTGAGCTTAATATTAGTATTAACACCATTCACAAAATTATGAAATTCTGAAAGCTGTTTTTTTTTTCTCATCAGCCGGAGTGCCAAAAGGATCTTCAACGTTGAGTGGATTCTCAATAGCCACGCTATCAAATTGCTCATTGAATTGTTTGTCCCACAGAAAGAAACATCATGTGAGACAGTATTTAAGGAGATCTGCAATATCCTTTGCGAAAACACTTTACAACTGTGACATCTCTAATTTAGAGAAACCATAGTAAAACATCGAAACTGACCATAATATTACTTGAGGATTGGAATTTTAGGATAACATGACGATACCTGCAGTAGTAGAAGACGAAATGTTACGCACGTGGCCGGCCGGTGTGGCCGTGCGGTTCTAGGCGCTTCAGTCTGGAACCGCGTGACCGCCACGGTCGCATTTTCGAATCCTGCCTCGGGCATGGATGTGTGTGATGTCCTTAGGTTAGTTAGGTTTAAGTAGTTCTAGGGGACTGATGGAAATGGAAATGAGCGTTTGGCGTCATTGGCCGGGAGGCCCCTCGCGGGGCAGGTCCGGCCGCCATATCGCAGGTCTTATTACAGTCGGCGCCACATTGGGCGACCTGCACGCCGGATGGGGATGAAATGATGATGATCACAACACAACACCCAGTCCCTGAGCGGAGAAAATCTCCGACCCAGCCGGGAATCGAACCCGGGCCCAGAGGACGGCAATCCGTCACGCTGACCACTCAGCTACTGGGGCGGACAGGGGACTGATGACCTCAGATGTTAAGTCCCGTAGTGCTCAGAGCCATTTGCACCATTTTTGTTACGCACGAAAGCCTTGGAGACCAGCCTAATATCTATAACAAAAAATTCGCCAAGGACGGATATATCTGCCGCGGAAACCTACTTTGTAAGAACACAATGTATTCGACCACTTTTTACCGCTTATCAGCAGCATTTGTCATAGTACTTTTCTTAATAGCAACGGAGCAGCATAAATAGATATGTATCGCCACTTGAACAAGTTCTTTCATTTCAACAAGAATACTACTATGCTTAGGAAGTCTTCTATAGGAAGTCTTCAACATTGACACATATATCCTAAGTAGCCACTGCAATACATGACTCCTTACCAGTCCGGAGTAAATACATACTCTCTTAGGAACCTCACCTTCACTCTGGTTTTATTTTTCGTAACCTTTCCTCGTGACAATGTGTCATAGCCCAGCGCTGACTATGCGTTTCCATGGCAAGCATTTAAGTTCCAGTTAATCAATCACAAGACCTTATAAATTGAAAATGAGGCAAAGAAGTGCCTTTTTGAAATCATTTACCGTCAGATAACCGACTTCGAACACACAACGTGTTATGTGGTACATTACTAGCATAACGCAAACTGTGAGTCATCGGCATGAAAATCACATTGATACGTAATCAGTAACTTGAACTGAGGAATAGTTCATTGAAGGAAGGCAAAAGTGTCTATCAATAATACTGTGGAAGTCATTCACCTGTACTCACATTCGTTCACTTAGAGGAAAAATTTTGATGTCAGGGCCCTAATCTTCCTTTTATGACAATGTTAATGGAAATGCCTACATCAAAGATCTGCATTCTGACTTTCATGAGAGCAGTGGACAATTAGTACCATTGAAAAGTAGATTGGAAGGAAACTACGTAGCATAAGGAAGACAAGAGGTACACTACACACCACTGACTGTCAGCCTTAAGCGAACAGATTCTGAATAATAGGATTCATATTCTGTCTTACTGTAATGTGTTGCGACTTCGAAGCTACAGTGTCGAATTTTATACACGTTATTAAATTTTAAACTAGACGATTTTATTTTCCGTAGTCGATGGCTTCTAAGCAAAGCGTACTGGAATAACCGATTCATGGGAGACACAAGCAGTATTCCTGAAGAGTGTGTCCGTATTTGCTACCTACGAATTAATTAATTAATCAATGAATTCAGGGAGACGTGAATCAAAGAAACGAAAAATAAGTAACTACATACACAACTCAACATTGTTGTGCACACCCAATCTTTCCAGTCTATACAGCGTCAGCAAAATGTGCTTCTGAAATGATCTTTCATGGACTGTGCTCCATTTCCTGTGTGGAATGAAGGTACGTTTCTCTACATACCGACTAAATGAGGAGCTTCGAAACAATCCTGCATCCGATAGAGAGACCAGGCAGAAAGCGGAAGGCAATCGGAATGAGTATACAGAAGCAGGCGCTATTCAAGATATTCGTATTCCTCAGCAAGGGATTCAATTTCCGGAGTTCCAACGCCAGTTCGAACAACGTGCTTGAACTCCTTTGGTGTAAAGGGCTAATTTTCCGGAGTACGTCATCACGAAGCTACTCACTTTCTTTTCTCCTTAATTACTTAGCAGACAGTGGATATTCGAATGGTTGAAATATGTGGAATTTTGTGTGTGATGCTCGGTATGAAGCATGAGTTAGTGCAAATACTTGTATCTCAGTCCTCCTGCACATAAACAGATGTGATGTTAGCTGTAACTTCGTGATAATCAGAGAGTATTCATATCTTGCAAACGTATCACTGCGCACTGAGGTCATACAGCGACTGAGATAAAAGTAAAAAACCTGTGTCGAGGCTTAAGGTTCGTTTGCGTCTAAGAGGTCGTCACATATGCCACAGCGTCACATTGTTTCTGATCATTTCCTGCAAATTATTCAAATTTCACAGAGCATATGCCATGTGGAAAACAATCATTTTCGATACTGTATGGCTACAGTTTACTAAACAGATCATTTATTCTCCTCGTCAGTGCGAGCTGGTACAGCAACGGTTGCCTGATGACTGTTACTTGTTATCGATTTACATTTGCGATTCTAAGCAAAATGTAGTACAATTCAGATCATTTGTTTCTCACGAACTAATCAGAAATTTGTTAAATACGCTCCGGAAAACGTTACGAGACCAGAAGTTGTGAAAAAATTAACAAAGTCTTGAACAGTAAGACTAAGTTAAGTGTTCCTCAAAAACAACTTTTTTTTTGTGCCCACAAGGAGAAGTTGACATTTTATGAGTCTACAGACCTGTTGCACCAATATTTTCAGTATTAACTACAAAACTAATATTCTCAGTATTAACTACATAAAGATAAAATATAAACAGGTTATCGCAGGTCTTACTGTGCCAGCGGAAATAACAAGAAAAGCCCGACCATTATGGCAGAATCCCTAATACAGCCGTCAATCTTTCGTTTCCTTACAAACGACGCTTGGTTCCTGGTGCTTGGCGATGACGACTGACAAATGTTTAAAGCGGTTGTCGCAATTTTGCAGTCTTCTTGTGATGATTCTGTTTATTGCGGTTTTCGTAAGGAATTGTTCGTACGCAATATGATCCTACGAAATCATTCGTGAAGTTCTCGCATTCAGTGGATACGATTTCTACTAATTTCGTGGCGCTAAGCGTATTACGAATTTCCTAATTGAACGTGATTCCACGTCGTGTTGTATTCAGTTCGCGTCTCTGTGATGTCGGTAAACCCAATCCTGGTTAGGGAATCCAGTTTTCGTCATTTAATGCGAAAAATTGCACAACCCTTCATTTCAATTTATTTAATCATTTTCTTTTTGCTGTGTATCGAACTGAGCTCATGTGATGCTGATACACCCGACTTATGTTCACTATTCTTTGTGTCGCCAAGGAGTCATGTGTAATTATGTTGAGTCGGTTATGGACCAGTTACATACTTTAAATTCAAATACTGTTTCTGATTCCAACTTTTCCGATTATTTACTTAGTATTTGGCATAACCTTGTGTCTCTTACGCAATTTAGTGAAGGAGTATTACACAACGCAATCTTTGTCTCAGCTAACTGTTACATTTGTAGATCTCATATCTCAAATGGTGTCCCCTATTTTCAACGATATTTATCCCTGTTCTAATGGGAGCATTTTTGCAAGGGCGGTAGGTTTTGACTGTAGGTTTTGGATCTGGTTGAAGAGCTGTTACATCTGATCCTGGAAAAGTGTAGTATGTACAGTCGGTTGAATAATGTTGGAGTTCGAAACACATAAATGTGAATGGTGCGAAGTGTTTCTAGACACGTCGAGGTAATACTCTATTTGAGATCAGCTGTGGAACATCATCCACAGATGATCTCAAATAGAGTATTACCTCGACGTGTCTAGAAACACTTCGCACCATTCACATTTATGTGTTTCGAACTCCAACATCATTCAACCGACTGTACGTCGCATTGATAGCAGTTATACATTGTTTAATATGTGTAAGTAGGCTGTTCAGGTTTTTATGTTGGTAACGCCTCGTAGCGCTCTGTATGAAAATCACTAACTGTGCTGTGTGCAGTCTGTGGCTGGTTGGACTCATTGTTGGAATATTCGCTATTGTAGTGTTGGGCAGTTGGATGTGAACTGCGCGTAGCTTTGTGCAGTTGGAGGTGAGCCGTAAGCAGTGTTGGATGTGGGGAGAGAGATGCCAGAGTTTTGAGCGGACGATCTGGACGTGTGTTCGTCAGAAAAAGGAAATTTGTTTAATTCGATCTCACCAAAATATTTATTTATTATGAATTTTGAACGCTATTAAGGTAAATACATTGTTTGTTCTCTATCAAAATCTTGATTTGCTAAGTATGCCTATCAGTAGTTAGTGCCTTCAGTAGTTAGAATCTTTTATTTAGCTGGCAGTATTGGCGCTCGCTGTATTGTGCAGTTATTGATTTTCATACAGAGTGCTACGTGGCGTTACCAACATAAAAACCTAAACAGCCTACTTATATATGCTAGCTGTTATTTATTGTCTCAATTTTCACTATTTTCACTGCAGTACGATGACTACATCCCCTTGGCACAAGGATCAGCTACATGTTGACTACAGCATTATAGATATTTTTAGGATCGTTCAGCTGAGTTGTCGTGCCTACTACTATGTAAGTCTCGTACTATGCCTGCCATATGTCCCGCTCTGTGAATGTTGAAAGTGTGTGCTGCTTAATTAGCTTCAATTTCTTAGTTTTACTTAGTCAGATGTTGTAATTGATGAGTTACTTGGGACATTGTTGTGGCTAACAAAGCGTAGCTTTATCTTATCAGGGCACGTTACATTTACATTGCAGTAGTAAAACCGCTTCTAAAAAGAACAAGCTCCTTCAACATTGTACACTCTTTTAGTTCCCATGGCCCTTAGATGTTATTGGATTTGGAAGAACAACGGTAGATTTATCTCTTTCGTCGAGTCCAGTAAGTATGCTGTACCACTTGAGACCAGATCTTCAAATGTGCTTCCTCTCTTCATCTTTTAATCCATATGATGCCACTGTGTATATCATGACTATAAATTCTAATTTTTTCTTGCGATAGTCTAAATGAAAATAGAAGCCATGTCTGGTTTCCGCTTTTACGACCTGGTTATTCTATGCACCGTCCTCAAACGGACATTCGCTCAGGCGACTGAACACGCAGTGTCCCATCTGTTTACCTGCTACCCTTCTGACATGGGAACATCCCCATCGCACCCCCCTCAGATTTAGTTATAAGTTGGCACAGTGGATAGGCCTTGAAAAACTGAATACAGGTCAATCGAGAAAACAGGAAGAAGTTGTGTGGAACTACGAAAAAATAAGCAAAATATACAAACTGGGTCGTCCATGCGTAAGATAGGCAATATTAAGGGCAATGTGAGGTGAGGAGCGCCGTGGTCCCGTGGTTACCGTGAACAGCTGCGGAACGAGAGGTCCTTGGTTCAAATCTGCCCTCGACTGAAAATTTTGCTTTCTTTATTTTCGCAAAGTTTTGATCTGCCCGTTCGTTCATTGACGTCTCTGTTCACTGCAGTAAGTTTAGTGTCTGTGTTTTGCGACCGCACCGCAAAACGGTGCGATTAGTAGACGAAAGGACGTGCCTCTCCAACGGGAACCGAAAACATTTGATTGCAAGGTCATAGGTCAACCGATTCCCCCACATGAAAACACGTCTCATACATTCTATACGACACTGGTGACGGCATGTGCGTGACATGATAGGAATATGTTGTCGACCCACCTAACTTGTACACTTAGCGAATGGGTAAAAAGATTCTTCTACCTTGCCCGATTTAGGTTTTCTTGTGGATGTGATAACACTCCCAAAAAAGTGATGAAAACATAAGAGTTTTCACATAAACTGAAAATAAAAAATTAAAATTTTCACTGGAGGGAAGACTTGAATCTAGGACCTCTCGTTCCGTAGCTGCTCTTGCTAACCACGGGACCACGGCGCTACGTGACTTCTGCTGTCATTGATGTTGCCTAACTTCGCATGGACTACTCAGTTTGTATATTTTACTAATTTTTTTCATAGTTCCACACAACTTCTTCCTCTTTTCTCGATTGACCTGTGTTCAGTTTTTCAAGGCCTATCCACTGTGCCAACTTATAACTAAATCTGAGGGGGGTGCGATGGGGAGGTTCCCTTGTGAGAGCCACGGTTGCTTTGTGGATGTTACATACACCAGTGGCAGTGGCTCAGTTTTCGTCGTATCAAATCACACGGCACCGAGACACCACCTCTTCAGAAACTCTACACGCTAGCGTACGGACTGGTGCCGTCTGTCAAACGTGCGAGCGCTTCAACCGTCTCTGTCATTTCACTGTTTTTGCGATTCCCGGGACTTTTCTTGTTTTCTTTTTCACATTGCGCCCATTGGCACGCTTGACGTCGTGTTCTACATTCTGTTATCAGGTATAAAAAAATTAAGTGGAACGTGCGGGTGGCTAGGGTTTTTCATCGGGTAGATCGGTCGCCTGTTGAAAATATATTTAGTTGACACAACTTACATGACGGACAATCAGGTGACGATGATTCCAGCTAAGCATTTCAGCTGAACACATGTTTTCCAATTTTGTAGTGTGCCGTAAAGAGTTTGCGTTGCACTGACTCATTCAAGTTAAAATTAATTCTTCCGTGAGGGCACCTTTTGAACATTTCCATAGTATTCCACATATTACACACACATATTTATGCATTTTTATGTCTCTACTACCAGTAAAGTAGCAGGCCTAGCCAGACGGCTGCATAATACTTCGCACACAAATTTCCCTTCCGATGAATGTGTATTGGTGCTACAAATACAAACAAATGCTTGCGGGATGTTTTGCGTGTTTCTGACACTGTATGCTCATACTCACTGATGATATACAAAAATTTGACCGACACCCTCTACGATACGATAGCGTTACGGACACAGAATGTGGAGAGGTAAATATATAAGAAGACAAACATGTATGGGGCACGATTTAGTGTCATACGGGCCACAACCTGGGGAATCCATTGAATTTGGACAAAGTTCAGATTATTATGGTTATTTACTAGAGAAAAGCTTTTCGGAAGTGGCGAAGCTTCTCAGCCGTTCGCGTGTTACTGTCTGTAGCACATATGGACAGAAATGGAAGGATCATAAATCCATAAGTGGGCGGTAAGGTGTCGGACGTTCACGTGTAATAACAGAAAGTTTAGGACGAAGGCTTGTCCGTACTGTAAGGCATGATAGGCGGCGATCTCTGGCCGTTTTGACGACAGACTACAATGCTGATATAGGCACACCGTTCAGCATACATTGTTGATCTTGGGGCTCCTCAGTAGACTCGTAAGTGTTCCTATGTCAGTCCAAGGACATCGTCAGTTACGACTGGAGTGAGCACTCGATCGTGAGATTGGACCATGGATCTGTGCATATCTGTCACCTGGTCGTTTGAATCACCTTCTTGTAACACCATATCGATGGTCGTAAACGAATACGCCATCATTCAGTCGAACGTCTCCTCGAAACACCTCCTGTGTCACGAACATATGGCGATGGAGGCCATATTATGGTACGGTCGCATGGGAGACATTCATATGAGCTTCCATGCGACCTCTAGTTGCACTCGAGGAAAGCTGTGTACTACTTGAACATTACTGAGCACCACCTGCGTCCCGGCAGCGAGTGCATCTTCCAGTACGAGATCTGTCCTTGTCACAACGCCATACAGAGAGTTGGGGAGTGTGATGGTCAAATCATCATGCTGTCTTGACCACCAAATTCACCCGATTTTTTCCCCAGTGGAACACACCTAGATTCTTCCAGGCGCCAGCCCCGTACACACATACGATGTGTCAGGAATTTACGAGAACTGTGTCACCCATGCATAGACATCTAGTGCCACACACCTCTGAAAAACTAGCAACGACTTGTTCAAACCATTCCACGCCAATCTGCTGCTGTTTTGGTTTTATAAAATGGTTCTAATGGCTCTGAGCACGACTTAACTTCTGAGGTCATCAGTCCCCTATAACTTAGAACTACTTAAACCTAGCCAACCTAAGGACATCACACACATCCATGCCCGAGCCAGGATTCGAACCAGCAGTCGCGCGGTTCCAGACTGTAGCGCCGAGAACCACTCGCCCACACCGGCAGGCTGCTTTAATAAGATGGATGAAAAAAATTACACAGCAACTGGTGATAATGTTTTGGCTTATCAGTGTATTATACTTCCAGAAAACGTATCTCCCTGCATACTTATCAACTCTATATAAACGACAAGTCTGAATTCAGAACTAAGTCAATGTGTTTGATATAAGTTCTGCACTGTGATGTGATTATTTACTTCGTATTGAATACTGCTTTCTGAGGACTGTGCATCCGATGGATTGCAAGGACACCAGTTCGGAAAGCATAGATCTAAACAGAACGAAATTCTATATGTAAGAAGGTGAGGAATGTTGTCACATGTTCCAGTATTTGATGTTTGGCAAACCTAAAATTCAGAGTAAAAAATGTTGTGTACTGAACAGCTAAGCCGTAAGATTTGTGCTCTTTAGACAACATGTTACTGACTTGGGATTGCTCATTATTATTCTGTATGAACAGTTTTAATCTACTAAACCCGATGTATCAATGCTTGAAACGGTCAGCGATTATTGAAAGAATCGTAACACCGTGAGTTTTGATACGTTTATGGCTGTAATGTCATCCTGAGCTCAACATGAACCAGGAAATTAGGAACCGACTTGACTCGAAAATGTATGTTAAGCCTTTGAAACGTTAAATAGTAAGTAACTGAAGACACCGTATTCTTTCGAAACAGTGTTAGGCATTACATAGTTTCAAAAAAAGTGGTTCAAATGGATTTAAGCACTATGGGACATCTGAGGTCATCAGTCCCCTAGACTTAGAACTAAGTAAACCTAACTAACCTAAGGATATCACACACATCCATGCCCGAGGCAGGATTCGAACCTGCGACTGTAGTAGCAGCACGGTTCCGGGCTGAAGTGCCTAAAACCGCTCGGCCACCGCGGCTGGCTATATAGTTTCAAATCAGACCTTTGGTTAGCTGCTTAACGAGTTGTTCAAGTTTCACTTTCATACAATGCTTGAGTTTGATTGCCTTGTTCCTCCGTTCAGTGGAGTTTAACAGCTATCCTATCGTGAAGACGAAAGGTTTCTTTCACTCGCCTTATTACTATGCTAATGTTTTCTTTGATTCCGTCCTTTTGTGTAATCCTCCTTCCTCTCAATTCTACTGATCTTCGCCTTTTAGGTATCATTGTTTTAAGGGAGATGAAGATTTACGAGTCGTAGAACTATTCGATGGTTCTCGTGCACCGTTAACCTTGTATTAAGATTCTCTTTCGTGTTTCCTTACAATCTGAATTTAGAAGATAACCAGCGGTCACTATATCCTACAACTCTGACGTAACGTCTGTCCAGTGAAGCTCCTCCTTAATAATTTGAACTTTTAATTACATATGTTTCGTTTTTGCGTTCAACGCGTATGACATGTTTGTTTTTGTATTTCATCTAAACTCTTCTCGGACTATCCAACAGTAGTAGGGTAGTGGGGTGATCACTCCACTTTTGATATCAAATATAAATGCAAATTAATTACATTGATCAATTTATCGCCCCTGACGCTGCCCACCCCCACCACCGACCACGTCCACCACCGCCCCTAGATGACATCATGTGTTTTCTCAGCTGCACATGTGCCCCAGCACCCTTCACCCCTAACCCTTTCCCGCATCCCCCCCCCTCCCATCAACCTACCCTTTTGGTGGGAATTTCGAATTCTGGTGGGAATTTCTTTCTCCCAGGGCTGTGCTGGTGTGCTCACCTCTTCCCCACCCGGCAATTGAGGGGAAATTTAAAATTGACGATCCCCTTTCTGGGATTCGAGCCCTGGTCCTCCTGGGCAGTAAGTCCAAGTGCACCCCCCCCCCCTCAACAGTCCACCAGAGGCTCTTGGAACTGGCAGGATATAAAAAATGGCAGTGCCATTTACGGGTCTCGAACCCTGTTGCTCCTGGATGGAAATACCAAGTGCTCCACCCCCTCCCCTCCCCCCTAGCGTGAAAACTGTCCAGATGCGGGAGAGGAAGGGTGGGTTGATGTATTTTATTTACTTTTCTCGGGAAAATGGGGCAAAGATCGATCCTAATTATATAAATAATACAAAAATCGGTCCTAATTGCACAACTATATGCACAGCGCTACACAAGGGTGGCATAAAAGCGCAATACAGCTCAAAAACTGACAATATCATAAAACTGTTGTTGTCGAATCTAAAATGATTGTGCTTTTTTTAGTAGATACGTTATTATAGGAGTCGAGTTGATGTTAAATAGTCCAACGAAGAACGGCGGGCGACTTCCCTAAGAGGCCGTGCCACTGGCTCCACCTCGGTCGGAATAGCACTCATTTTCACAGTTCTGAGGCTGCCTGCTTCGTGATTTGTACTGGAGGCGCTGTGGGAGAGGCTTTCTGTTTTGAAAACAGTCGACTTTTGAAATACCCATCTGGCGCATCCTCCGGATGGGCGGGGTTAGGCTCCTTAATTTCCCTTTTGTGTTGTCTAGGACCGTCATCTGAAGGTATGCCACATATCGCAAGTGGCGCAAAGCGGTCGCCGAACACAGCCGTTCTCTGTCTAGGGAAGCCGGTGTGTGGGGGTTCTGTCGCTATATTTTGGACGGACAAGTTGGACTTGAGGCGGCTGTCCTTTTATCTCCTATTGTTTAGTTCACCATACACACTGTTGTGCAGACATAGTGCCTCATGTAAGGACTTCACCATTTCAGCTTCTGCGGTCTCCAGCCCCCTCCCAGCAGGTTACAGCTTGCCTACCCGACTTCTGGGTAAAATTGCTGAAATTGATCTCGCTATAAACTGTGGTGTGTATTACAGTACATCGCTCCACATCAATGGCATCTTCCCAATCCCAACCCTCCACTGGGTATGCTGTTAATTACCACTTAATGACTGACTGACACCACTCTGTTGAGATGGTGGGAACCTTGGCGGAACACTGGATATCTATTACTTGTTGCTATGGAACATGGGATTAAATGTAGAGGTGATCACCTTAATACAGTTGTTTGGAAGGGTTCCTCACTGCTACAAGCTCGTCCTATTTGCTTATGCTGTGAGACCCTACACATATTTTTATTTTTTTTCATCAATAACATAACACTACATCTTTTTATTTGTGCTACCTCATGCGTGTTGTGAGAAGCACCATACAGCAATGGTCAACACTGGAACAGTAATCATGTACATGACTGCAAAATAAAGGAACAGTGCTTTTCGAAATGGAGCACCGAGACATCCGCTACCCTTTCGATGGGAAGATGAGATGAACTGTACAGAAATAACATCTTGGGTTGTCGGGTGTTCTGCCGGATATCAGCGTCGTACTTGCACGATATTTCGGTCACGTAGCTCGTAACCTTCATCAGGTGCGACCTGAGACTGCTCCTTGAGTGGACCTGGTCCAGTATTTATGCCTATGGCCTTCCCCCACCACCAACGGCTGCAGGCGCTTCCTCTGTGGTCCGCGCCCATTCCCTGCGACCTGCTGGAGCGTTGCTGCTCATGCCACCCTAATATCAAGTTCACCATGGAACTGGAGACGAATGGCCAGCTGCCATTTCTGGATGTACTAGTCCAGAGGAAAGCAGATGGATCAATTGGCCACAGTGTGTACCGAAAACCAACACACACTGATTTATATCTGCAGGCCAGCAGCTGTCACCACCCTGCACAGAAGAATGGGGTTCTGAAGACTTTGGTCCACAGAGCACGTGCCCTGTCAGACCAAGAGAATCTACTTATAGAGATAGAACGTCTCAAAACAGTTTTCTCCAACAATGGATACACGGACAGACAAATTGAGAGGGCACTCCAACCAGCCACTATACCACAGGTTCCTGAAGAAGACCAAGATGAAACAAAGAAGGTGGCATATCTGCCCTATTTCTGCCAGAATCAGTAGGATCCTCCGTAAACACAATATCAAGTGTGTTTTCTGTCCATCCAACAAGATTGGGGGACTGCTGGGGAGTGTCAAAGATGACCTGGGGTTACGAAAACCAGGGATTTACTATATACCTTGTCAATGTGCCAGGTCCTACATTGGCCAGACGATAAGAACTGTGGAGATCAGGTGCAAAGAACATCAGAGGCACACTAGATTAAGACATGTGACTAAGTCAGCCATTGCTGAACACTGTCTAGAACTAGATCATGCCATGAAGTATGAGGATACCAGGATTCTAGCACAAACACCCAGATTTTGGGACAGTGTTATAAGAGAATCGATAGAAATTAAAATGGCTGACGATCTTATGAACCGTGACACAGGGTACCAGCTAAGCAGAGCCTGGGATCCGGCTCTGGAATTGTTAAAGGAGCAACGGGGCCAGCTGCAACACTACACAAACAGAAGAACCAGAGAAATGGAGATGGAAAACGAGCCCCTGACGGACTGCCAGGCGCACCAGACCGAAGATGGAACACCCAGAAGTGGGACTGGTGGGCGCGGACCGCAGAGGGAACATCCAGAGCCGCAGCGGACGAAAAACAGAGCGGCAACGCTCCAACAGGTCGTGGTGAGCGGGCGCGGACCGCAGGGGAACGCTTGGTACCCCAGACCGTAGATGAAACCCCCAGGAGCGTGGTTGGTGGGCGCGGACCGCAGAGGGAACACCTAGAACCGCAGCGGACGGAAAACGGAGCAGCAACGCTCCAGCAGGTCGCAGGGAATTTCACTATCCAAACCCAACGTTGCCTACCACATGGCGTGAACACAAAGGCATACATATATCACTCTCAATACACAAAAATCATACAACAGAAAATAATCAAAATAACCATGAGCGGAAACATTGGTTTCCCTATTCAACGCTGGGCTGAAAAAGAATGGGTTAGTCACAAATATGTAGTATTGAAATACCTTTTTCCATTACCAATCGAGACGGACATGCTGAAGGCACGTCCACTCTCTTACCCTTTCTTCACAGAACAGCCACTTGCCATGGTGGAGCTCCTGAGAGCCTCTGGTATTCTGTGGAGGGGGTAGCCTGACCGACCTCTCCCCGCTAAACCCTATGTTCTCACATTCTCTTTGACAAAGTTTTGCCTGTGTCGATCTCTGCCACTCAAGCCCAAGGAAACAAAGTTGGCACTACTACAAACCACCAAGAGTTGTCTGCTTCGAAACTAATGGCTGACATCGCTTCAGGAAACATGTGAATAGGTTGTAAATGATATCGCAAGTGCTCGAAAATATTAACATTAAATAAATATTGTGCAACATAATAAATATTCTACAACATAATAAATCAACGTTCTATCCTACATCATGGGAGTTTCGTGGCGCCCGCGGTGGGGCCGCGTTACGAGAGAGAGAAAAACGGCCAGTGGCCGCACCCGTGAATATCTATCGATGATGCTGTCCTTTCAAGAAGATACGATTGCAAAACATCGTATTTAATCATGGAACGGTACATACAGTACCGTTTCAACATGTGTGCCAATGGTGCGAAAAATTATCTGAAATGTTTTTAGTATACACGTGCATGACAGTTTATTTACAGACACTGAACATGACAGACGTTCTCAGGTCGTGTAATTTGTTCAACAAGCTGGAAGAAATTGCTTAATATAGATTTATTTTCCTTTGGATTTTAGATTCTCGCCTCTTCTTTACTCTGATGACGTTTCGAAATATCCAGGACGTTCTGCATTGATCGGTAGTTCTCGCATCAAAAAAATCGAAAATATTTTTTTCCTGATTCCTCTTTCACTATATTTTAGACGAACAAATTGCACTTGCTGCGGCCTTCCTTTTATCTCCTATTGTTTAGCTGACGAGGTGCAGGCGTAGGAGCGTCGCCTTAAGGCAGTGGCCAGATGGTTGAAAGCCGAGTGTGGGCATCGGCCTTAGAGGCTAGTAGTGGCGGCGCGAGATGCTCGTCGGAGCTTCGTGGTGGCGGGGAATGGGAAAGCTTGAGAGTAAGTCAGAAGGCTTTGGTTCTCAACAGTTTGTGATTGTACATTGAGAAGAATGCATGTTCAAAAACCACCCCCTCTGCACTCTGCAGTCTTTCGGGAAGACGATTTTCCTCCCAGTACATGTGCTGCATTATGACCCGTTCGTTACGAGTGCTGGGTTTTTCACGACAATTTCGAAGTGTAATTAGATCTGTGACGCATTTTTTCCATCAGTTGTGATAGTGTGTATTGGCTTCGATTACCTGGACGGCAGGATGGTTTTTGAGCAGGCACGAGCAGCGAACTCTGACGTCAAACAGCAAGAGATACTGCATGCTTACAGGTAATACATTTTTTAAACTCCTCTCGGTCCAACACCAGCATCTCATCAGTTGCACGTATTCTCCACACAAAAAAAGATAGTATCTTATACCTCAGCCTTTTTTTCCGCCAACTTGTACGTGTAGGCTAGAGTCTGAGTGTGTCAGTCGCTATTTTCGTGTGGTATTACGAAATATTTTCACAGCAAGATAACACCAGTTGTAGGGCATCATCAGGTTTTGCGGTGTATAGCATTTTTATGCCGTCATTGGGTAGCACTATGCATATAGTTGTGTAATTAGGCCCAATCTTTGTGATTAATTACATAATTAGGATCGATCTTTGCGTCACTTTCCAGACCAGAATAAATAAGGAACACTAACCTAACCTACCACTCCGGTATCTGGACAGTTTCCATGTGTTTAGGGGTGCACATGCACTTTCCAGCCAGTAGAATCAGAAAAGGGCACAGCCAGTTTTAATTTCCCATCAATTCCAAGCACCTCTGGTTCTGTAATTGTGTTAGGGAGGTGCACTTGAGGTTTCCGCGCAGGAGTACCAGTGTTCCGAGTCGCGGAAAGTACACTGCCAATTTTAATTTCCAGCGAAAATTTGAAAACTGTGTTAGGGGGGTACACTTGGGCTTTCCACCCAGGAGGTCCAGGGTTCGAGTCTCGGAAAGGGCACCACAATTTTTAAATTCCCATTAGTTCCAAGGGCCTCTGGTGTTTTATTTGTGTTGGTGGGCGGAGGGGTGGGGGGCGTTACACTTGGGCTTTCTGCCCAAGAGAACCAGGGTTCGAGTCCGAGAAAGGATGCCGCCGATTTTAGTTTTCCACCAAAATACGAAATTTCCTCCAATAGGGCAGGTTGTTGGGAGGCGGGTGGGGGAGAGGAGGGGCAGGAGTTGGCTTGGGCACACGTGCAGCTGAAAAAACACGTTACGTCGTCCAGGAGCGGTGGTGAGGGTGATTAATTGATCTATTTAATAAATTTGCACATCAATTTGATATCAGAAGTGGAGTGACAACCCCACTACCCCAGTACCTCCAACATGTTTCCCCTTCCACTGAGGAAGTATACTGATTTTATTATTCATTCTTTCTTGCTCTTAACATTGTCACGGATGCTTCTTTATCTACTTTGCCCTTTCTGAAGCCACACTTACCCACTGGTAAAATTCGGAGACAAGAGTCAGGTCGCCTAATAGTGCCAACAAATGTTACAGATCGGGACTCACATCTGGGAGGATAGCGATTCAGATCCTGTCCGGCATTCACGAGTTAGGTTTTCTGTTGTTTCCTTAAATCACTTAGGGGAAAACACTGGTGAAACGATATGTCCGACTCCCTTGCCTAATGCCAGCCTTTTCTCTGTATCACATGAACTCGCCACCGACGGTTCTATGAATCTGAACTTTCCTCCTCTCTCTGCCTCTGTGTATGACAGTCTCCGCGACGTCACTGCGTCTCAGGTATAAGCATTCCAATATTCACACTACAAGCTTTCTTCTGCGCACAGCTAGTTCTCGAAAAGGGGAAGAATAACAGGAGAAGCAAAAGAAAGAGCGCATGTAGTAAATCTCTCATGCATGGAACTCCGAGAAGAAGCTATCGCGTTGGTGAGCAAAAGTATAAATTTCGCTATTACGCTTATGAAGAAATCATGTTAGTCGTCGAAGCATCTTTTTTTTCCTTCCGAATGCTCCAACGGACGAAATAATAAAGGATAAATCAAGAATTCTGTGTAAAACATTTACTTGTTAAAGGCTATTTTCCTGAAAAAGGGTAGTGGAATTACTGGCAAAATGTCTTCCGGCTGCTGTTGATGGAGCGTCGTCATTAAGTAAACATTGAAAGCTGATATTGAGAGAGAAGTTGATCCAAAAAGATTACTCACCTTCGGCCGCCTCGGTTGTATCCTAGTAGATGTTTACGTTCTTCGGTCGCCGTGGCAGGATGTTTACTTCCCTGTTAGCAGGCACCTACGAATACGGAAGCCTTTAGCCATGATCTTTATTGAATCTGTACCCATTCTTCTCTATTTCGAAAGCTTCACAAACATTATTTCTATTAATATCACTTTCTCTCGTTAGCACGTGAATATTAATACTGGTTTTTAAGTGAATACTTCGCTGAGCAACGAAGTCAAGCTCCTGTTGATGTTCTTCTGTGTTTGCGATTTAAAACTGGATTGTTTTGAAAATCAGACTTATGCAAGCACAATTTGTTTATTTTTTTATTTACCCAGACATGTTTCGACCCCTACGTGTCATCTTCTGAGGGTCAAATCTTTAGTTCAGTAAAAATTTTTATAATGTAAATGTTGTAGGCCTAAGAATTACGTTATGTGCAATTTGCTTAGTTTTGTTTAGACGCTCACCTTAAAATTACATCACTCTTTTTCATCGTTTCTCTGACATTGTGTCATCTGCAAACTAGCCATGAAGAAAATTAACGCGTATTTATCAAGAACTGTTTCGCCACATTACGTGTATGTGCATGTGAAGTGAACTAGCGAGCAAAAATTGTGAAAAAAAACTATGTGGAAATAGTACACTGAATAGGTATTGATCTAGACACCAACCTGACGTGCAACAGGACGGACAATAATTTTGTTTGCCCAATTTTAATTCGAATCCCTTCTTGTAATGCTGAAGGGATTATTTTTCTACATGCGTACATTAAAATAAAAGGATTGACTCTAATTTTAAGGTTGAAAATTACATGATTTGGGTAAGCTCCTGCTAGTGTGAATAAAGCAGCTACGTTTTTCACATTCTCTGGCTACAGGCTACATCAATCCACTCACCCCTCTGCCGCCCCACACCGAACCCAGGGTTATTGTGCGGTTCGGCCCACGGGAATGTCTCACACCACAAAAGTGTAACCAGAATGTTTGCGTGGTATTATGGTGTACGTGTAGATGGAGAAAGTGTTTGCGCAGCAATCGCAGATATAGTGTAACTGAGGCGGAATAAGGGGAACCAGTCCAAATTCGCCGAGGCAGATGGAAAAACGCCTTAAAAACTATCCACAGACAGGCCGGCACACCGGACCTCGACACTAATCCGCTGGGCGAATTCGCGCCGAGGACCAGCACGCCTTCCCACCCAGAAAGCAGTGCAAAATGTTGAAATGTGTGTGTGAATTCCTAAGGGACCTAACTGCTTAGGTCATCGGTCCCTAAACTTACACACTACTTTAACTTAAACTAACCTATGTTAAGAACAACACACACACCCATGCCCGAGGGAGGACTCGAACCTCCGGCGGGAGGGGCCGCGCAGTCCGTGACGTGACGCCCTAAACCGCTCGGCCACACCGTGCCGCTAAAGCAATGCATTAGATGGCACGGTCAACAGGGCGGGCTGCCTTCATTACCAAAGATAGGATAATACTGTAACACATATACTTACTGCAGTCCTCAACGATACTACGGTGAACCGTAAAATCTCATAACAATGCGTCATGTCCTAGCAAATCCTAAAAAAAAAAAACAATACTTCACTTATGTTTAAATGTACGCGTCAGTACAAAATTACCAAGAGAACACACTGAAATTGATTCCACTGTATGGAATAACTGGCTTCTTGAGGATGACATCGCTAACAGGGCCCAGAAATGCCACTTGGACATATCTGTATACTCATTTAACTTTAGCATTGGGTTTAGCATTTCCTAGGACTAAACCCTACCCCCATGAACCATGGACCTTGCCGTTGGTGGGGAGGCTTGCGTGCCTCAGCGATACAGATGGCCGTGCCGTAGGAGCAACCACAACGGAGGGGTATCTGTTGAGAGGCCATACAAACGTGTGGTTCCTGAAGAGGGGCAGCAGCCTTTTCAGTAGTTGCAGGGGGATGATTGACTGATCTGGCCTTGCAACACTAACCAAAAATGCCTTGCTGTGCCGGCACTGCGAACGGCTAAAAGCAAGGGGAAACTACTGCCGTAATTTTTGCCGTGGGCATGCAGCTATACTGTACGGTTAAATCGTGATGGCGTCCTCTTGGGTAAAATATTCCGGAGGAAAATTAATCCCCCATTCGGATCTCCGGGCAGGGACTACTCAGGAGGACGTCGTCATCAGGAGAAAGAAAACTGGCGTTCTACTGATCGGAGAGTGGAATGTCAAATCCCTTAATCGGGCAGGTGGGTTAGAAAATTTAAAAAGCGGAATGGATAGGTTGAGGTTATATATAGTGGGAATTAGTGATGTTTGGTGGCAGGAGGAACAAGACTTTTGGTCAGGTGAATACAGAGTTATAAATACAAAATCAAATAGGGGTAATGCATGAGTACTTTTAATGATGAATAAAAAAGTAGGAGTGCGGGTAAGCTATTACCAACAGCATAGTGAACGCATTATTATGGCCAAGATAGACACGAAGATCATGCCTACTACAGTAGTACAAGTTTATATGCCAACTAGCTATGCAGATGATGAAAAAATTGATGAAATGTATGATGAGATAAAAGAAATTATTCAGGTAGAGAAGGGAGACGAAAATTTAATAATCATGAGTGACTGGAACTCGAGAGTAGGAAAAGGGAGAGAAGGAAACATAGTCGGGGAATATGGATTGGGGGACAGAAATGAAAGAGGAAGCCGTCTAGTAGAATTTTGCACAGAGCACAACTTAATCATAGCTAACGCTTGGTTCAACAACCATGAAAGAAGGTTGTATACATGGAAGAGCCCTGGAGATACTAGAAGGTATCACATAGATTATATAATGGTAAGACAGAGATTTAGGAACCAGGTTTGAAATTGTAAGACATTTCCAGGGGCAGATGTGGACTCTGACCACAATCTATTGGTTATGAACTGTAGATTAAAACTGCAGAAACTGCAAAAAGGTGGGAATTTAAGGAGATGGGACCTGGATAAACTGACTAAACCAGAGGTTGTACAGAGTTTCAGGGAGAGCATAAGGGAAGAATTGACAGGAATGGGGGAAAGAAGTACAGTAGAAGAAGAATGGGCAGCTCTGAGGAATGAAGTAGTGAAGGCAGCAGAGGATCAAGTAGGTAAAAAGACGAGGGCTAGTAGAAATCCTTGGTTGACAGAAGATATATTGAATGTAATTGATGAAAGGAGAAAATATAAAAACGCAGTAAATGAAGCAGGCAAACGGGAATACAAACGTCTCAAAAATGAGATCGACAGGAAGTGCAAAATAGCTAAGCAAGGATGGCTAGAGGACAAATGTAATGATGTAGAGACTTATTTCACTAGGGGTAAGATAGATACTTCCTAGATGAAAATTAGAGAGACATTTGGAGAATAGAGAGCCACTTGTATGAATATCAACAGCTCAGATGGAAACCCAGTTCCAAGCACAGAAGGGAAAGCAGAAAGGTGGAAGGAGTATATAGAGGGTAATACAAGGGCGATGCACTTGAAGACAATGTTATGGAAGAGGAGGAAGATGAACATGAAATGGGAGATACGATACTGTGTGAAGAGTTTGATAGAGCACTGAAAGACCTGAGTCGAAACGAGGCCCCAGAAGAAGACAACATTCCATTGTGACGGCCTTGGGAGAGCCAGTCCTGACAAAACTCTACCATCTGGTGAGCAAGATGTATGAGACAGGCGAAATACCCTCAGACTTAAAGAAGAATACAATAATTTCAATCCCAAAGAAAGCAGGTGTTGATAGATGTGAAAATTACCGAATTATCAGTTTAATAACTCACAGCTGCAAAATACTAACGCGTATTCTTTACAGACGAATGGAAAAACTGGTAAAAGCCGACCTCGGCGAAGATCACTTTGGATTTCACAGAAATGTTGGAACACGTGAGGCAATACTGACCCTACGACTTACCTTAGAAAATAGATTAAAGAAAGGCAAACCTACATTTCTAACATTTGTAGACTTAGAGAAAGCTTTTGACAATGTTGACTGGAATACTCTCTTTCAAATTCTAAAGGTGGCAGGGGTAAAATACAGGGAGCGAAAGGCTATTTACAATTTGTACAGAAAGCAGGTGGCAGTTATAAGAGTCGAGGGGCATGAAAGGGAAGCAGCGGTTGGGAAGGGAGTGAGACAGGGTTGTAGCCTGTCCCCGATGTTATTCAATCTGTATATTGAGCAAGCAGTAAAGGAAACAAAAGAAAATTTCGGAGTAGGTATTAATGTCCATGGAGAAGAAATAAAAACGTTGAGGTTCGCCGTTGACATTGTAATTCTGTCAGAGACAGCAAAGGACTTGGAAGAACAGTTGAACGGAATGGACAGTGTCTTGAAAGGAGGATTTAAGATGAACATCAACAAAAGCAAAACGAGGCTAATGGAATGTAGTCGAATTAAGTTTGGTGATGCTGAGGGAATTAGATTAGGAAATGAGACACTTAAAGTAGTAAAGGAATTTTGCTATTTGGGGAGCAAAATCACTGATGATGGTCGAAGTAGAGAGGATATAAAATGTAGACTGGCAATGGCAAGGAAAGCGTTTCTGAAGAAGAGAAATTTGTTAACATCGAGTATAGATTTAAGTGTCAGGAAGTCGTTTCTGAAAGTATTTGTAGGGAGTGTTGCCATGTATGGAAGTGAAACATGGACGATAAATAGTTTGGACAATAAGAGAATAGAAACTTTCGAAATGTGGTGCTACAGAAGCATGTTCAAGATTAGATGGGTAGATTACATAACTAATGAGGAAGTATTGAATAGAATTTGGGAGAAGAGGAGTTTGTGGCACAAGTTGACTAGAAGAAGGGACCGGTTGGTAGGACTTGTTTTGAGGGATCAAGGCATCACAAATTTAGCATTGGAGGGCAGCGTGGAGGGTAAAAATCGTAGAGGGAGGCCAAGAGATGAATATACCAAACAGATACAGAAGGATGTAGGTTGCAGTAGGTACTGGGAGATGATGAAGCTTGCTCAGGATAGAGTAGGATGGAGAGCTGCAACAAACCAGTCTCAGGACTGAAGACAACAACACAGGACTTGATAGAGCCCTGTTGTTTACAAATTTTACAGTAGATAGCAGCATCATTGGGGGCTGTGATAAATGCATTACAGGATATGCTTGATAGGTGAACGCAGGTGAATTTAGTGTACTGTTGAGCTTTGTGACAGTATTATTCGCCAACATGATATGTTCGTATTTACTGTCGGCATTTTAGTTTCAATGGTGCCTAATGGCATAGGACCTTCAACGTATCTTATGCTCGAGTAGAATATACACACTTACGTAGTTTTCAGAATGAGTAGTAATGCGGTATATTCATTTGCTTCTTTGTTTTACAACACTTGGTAATGATACAACGTAGTTGAGAAACATGTTGTGGCAAATATATCATATTTGACAACTGGTGTGTAACATACTCTGCACTGAATAACGAGGCAGTTGTATTATGGGTTCACAACAGATTAAGCTTAATATAATTCTGCAGGATTTTGTAATCACTGTTATTGATGATTAGATATTCTGAGTGTTTAGAGCGCGTTATATCCCTCTTTAAATTTCTTCATAGCTCGACGTTCCTCTCGTGAATCTTCGCCAGCATTTAGCTGTTGACCTCGATGGTTGAACACTGTCAAAAGGCTTTACATAGGATGTGTCACCGAAAACCTTGCCAATGTGCTGGCTACGAGCTGAGTATGGCAAGATATCCTGCCCCATATCAATTTGAAAAGTGGAAACGAGTTCACAAAGGGGTTCGGACTCAAACCAATCCGTTTCTGACTGTTCGCCGCGGCACGAGGCTCTGTCCGTGGGCTAAGGCGTTGCACATGTTATGCGACAAAATTAGTAAGGAAACGTGACAGTAAAATTATTTCTAAGTTCAAACAGCCAAATAGACTCAATCGGATGGAAGTGGCATCACCAACCAGCTGGTAAGCGTAAACGTTTCAACATCGTTACTAGGTCACGTAAACAGCCAACATGAGGCTCATCACAGAGACTGTGAACAGCTCAGCAGAAAATGACTAGAACACAGCCGACCGAACCGCCTTTGTTATATCCGTAACATTACATAAGAGAGCCCAGGTAGAATTCAACAATGTCTAGCGAGAGTTTGACTAAGCAGTGAATACCCTGTAATAGCGCTGATGGATGGTCCGAGACTCTGTCAACACGACTCCGGCCGTAAGTACCACTGTAGCACTGGTCTGAAAGGCTACTATGCCAAAGGAACCAGTTTTAGCATTCAGAATGACTACATGGCATCTAACACCGGTGTCCAACTGAGGGGACAACATGAGCGCTAATTTGGAAGGACGGAGTACACCCCAAAACGACCTGTCCGTCAAAACACACACGTCGAGGCCAGCGCTATTTCCAAGACGAGCCACTGGCGTGGGGTACCTTCTTCGCTAGCGGGAGGCATATCCGCAGCTTGAGTATGTCACCAAGTTCCACTCTTAGCTGGTGTAGTGGCTTCGGTAGCCGTGAGTCCACAGATGGATTCAGTGGATTCCTCTCTGGATTATATGGTTGCCAGGTGACACAGAAGAAGCAGCAGCAACGACTCGTATATTTAGTAATAAGTGGAATTATTTTCAATATTGTATTTGTTGCATCTAACGTCACCGCTCAGGTCCTCGGTCTGCATCCTGGTGTATTAGTAGCGGTGACCAGCCCGGCTGAGATCTGAGGGCGGTCCATAAACTCAGAATAAAAGTGACGCTCCAATACCAAGTGATAATCAACGGCAAATGGAACACAGGGAACACCGACTGCCAGGCTGCAAGGGAGGCCGACAGAACGTTATCACATACTTAGGGAAGAACTTCTTAGGTGACACCTAATGTCATGGAATGTATAGTCGAGATAATTGAACACAATCAAGATAAGACTACGCATAAGGACGACCGACCAATCATGAAATAAAAGAAGCCGGTTTATTTTGCACCCTTTTAAACACACACACATATAAAATCGTCATTAGACTTCAACAGAAATTTCTGCTTCCTCCTTCAATTAAGCCAGTGACGTACTTTAGTAACTGACGTACTTTAGTAATCTACGTATGACTACGTTCGAAGTATTACGAGCTGCCTGTATTGGATCCAGCCGTTAGTGTAGAAACTACTTAGTGTGTTGAACTACTGGTGAAACTACTGAACAGGTGAAACTACTGGTGAAACTACTATCCATTTACTTCTTTTTTTTTTCATTTAAAACACTGACCTGCAGAATTTTCCCTGACAAAGACGGCTGACACTTAACCTATTCATTTATTATTCACAATATACAAGCCCAATGCAATCTGACTGCTATACAGTGACAAAATGGCCCTGAATTGCAAGAAATCCTTACCATAACCCATACTTTTTCATACGTCACGAAACCCACAGAAAATCGTCATAACACGAACTACAGCAATTACAGCAAACAGCAACTACAGCCAGCTAAATAAAAAGATTCTAAATGCTATAGACTCCCACTGCTAGGAGGCACGTGGTTAGCAAAATAAAGATTTTGTTGTTGAGTAAACAATTTATGTAGAAGATTTTACCTTATTCATGTGACATCTAGTTCCAATAATTGTACAGTTGTCAATAATTCCACTACCCAAACATTACCAACTACATCCATCCTCATTTTCAATGCATGTCCTACCAACACTGAGTCTCCGCTAAGAAAATCATTTCTAAAGCCTTCTCTGGTAGCTCGTTAACCGCTAGTCTGTCCAAGCACAGAATGTCTTGCAGAGAGCGCAGAGCGCTGTCAGCGATATTAATACAGCCTATAGCGCTGCCAGCATACAGGCATACAAACACGCTACTTACAGTGTAGTTTGATGTAAATAGACATCTTGAACAGTATGAACTGAAAGTATATTATACTCTATTGGGACATAAAAACAATTTATTTCACACGAAAACTGACGATTCCTCGAGCTATTACCAGTTTATCGAATCAATCTATTTTTTTTAAGTATGACTGAACTTTTTTCCACCCATTTCGCTCCCCATAGGATTGTAACTGGTATGTTTTCGGTTAACAGTACTAAGCACACTTATGACCTAAACTTACAAGCCAGAACGTTATGGTCATTGCCCGACACGGAACTAAATTCTGCCTGGTGTCGTTGCGGTCACGTGACATAGCACACGCGCGCAGCAAAGACGAATGGCGAATTATTCTAGCAATGATACGAACAGCAACTGACGAAAACGGTTAACTCGAGCGACTTTGATAAAGGACTGATTGCAATGGCACGCTTTAGGAACACACTGTTAAGCGCACGTTGTTGGACATGAGGCTATGAACCAGATGATCCTTACGTGTTCCGACGTTGACCATATGACATCATCAGTTACGATAGTAGTAGGTTCAAGATCATCGGCATTGACGACGAGCCAGTGTAAACATCTTTCCTGGTCGGATGAATAACGTTTCTTATTACACCAGGCCGATAGTTGCTTCTAGATACGACGACACCCAAGCGAAATGCTGCTTGAAACTTGCAGCACATCACGGAATCCAGCTGGTGAGGACAGTAGTAGAATAGTTATCCATGTCAAAAGCCTCGCATCTACTACAGTGGTTTGAGGAGACTGATAGTGAAGTTAACGTGTTAGATACAAAATTCCCATTAAGTAAACAACACCAGGACAACATTCGGAGCCACCCTTAAACCATCGGGCCGTAATTTATGGGAAATGGGCATCCTGTGCGTAGATACGCTGATAGACATCTATGGAATCAAACCAGGGACATTTATTATCCATGCCATGCGGAATCACTGCTGTATTGCGTTCCATAGGTGGTCCAACACGCAGGTGGTCGGATTGGTATGGCACATCTGTATGAACTGTGCTATCAATAATACGCTGAGGCAACTGGAATATTACTTACTGTTGGGTACCGCTGTACTGTAAGAACGACGCTGATGATCTCCAAAGAGGTCCTGCTATGAAATCAAAAGGCACCGAAATCATCAGTCTTGGTTGTCAGGCTGTATAGTCAGATTGGTATCCCAACCCATTCCGGTGAGTCTCCAGGTACGTCTTCTGTGGTCATTGGCGACTTATAGATGAACTCGATTCTACTCCAGTCAATGACACTCCAGGGTAAAGACGTGTCTGGAGACACCCTGGCCAGCGACGTCACCGGGTCTCTCCAAAACTGCGAATTTTTGGAGCACTATGGGCATGCCCTCCAAACAGATCTTGATTTTGACCATCTAATGTACCAGTTGGACATAATTTGGCACAGTTTCGCTCAGAATAACATCCATAACCCTATCAATCAATGTACGGCTGTATAACTACTTGCGTAAGGGCCAGAGGGGACCTGACTTGCTCAATTGGTGAAATTCTTATTCTTGAATAAATGATCCAATTTTCTGAAATAGCAGTCATATGTTTGTCTGTAAATGTATTTCACATTTAGCGATTTCCGACCTACTGTTCTATTCTAATATATTTTTGTTAGCTTACAGCGCATATCACTACCATTACACTTTCAACAGAAATTTCTACTCCTTCCTTCCCCGCGCTCTCTTTCTTAGTCTTATATAGTTATAGAACTTATTGATGAGTCATATGAACAAGGTTTGACTTAATTTTTTGCAGATGTATATTTAGTGGAGAACATGACTTTCAGGTGGCCAGTGGCATGGCAGGAGTGTACTTTGCTGTGTATACTACAACTTTTGAGAGCCAATTACCACCTAAAATGTTGTGTCACCATTATTTAAAGCATTAAACAGCCTTAAAGATTAAGTAACATATTTCGGAACGCGAAGCATAACAGGCTAAGAGGAAACAACGACAAGACGTACCAGTCAACATTGGAGGGATAAATTTACACGTCCACTTACAATGAAGCCACATAATTAATTAGTTTGCTCCACATCTTTCAGAGACCAGACAAGGGGAAGGTGCTATCTCCTCGATGTGTGATCACAACATAATTTTTTGTAATGTGCTCATCAGCCACGCCATTAGCGATCACTGATACATCTTCCATCCATTTCGATTGACTTCAACAGCATCAGCGTCACTATTTTGACGGAATATCTCATATGTACTACTTAGAGCAGCGCATCCAACTACTTCACAAAATTAAATATGGTCCCCAATTTTGTTACCAGCCTGCGACTCTGGAACTAAGAGATTCTTCATACAAACTTCTGAAAGCCCCACCAGGTGCATGACAGGGTTCTGTGTTTTTTTGAGCAGGTCTTGATTTAGGTTGTATGCCTATAACTTCCTAAGCAAAACCATGCCTTGTATACACAACTCGGAAGTGGAGGCACTCCTGACAGTCATGTTGAATACCAACGATCTAATATTTACTCCGCCACTATCAAACGTATACAGTATTTATTAAACATATCAGCTCTCTGCTCTAATGTAGTGTAACGTATTACTATCTTTACGACGTTTCTCATTGAGCCGCATACGTTATCTCGCATTTCTAGCTGCTTTTCTCACACAAATAATTAAAAAGATTCAGAAATTCAGGGTCGCCACCAGCCCAAGCCCTTCCTAACCATTTATAAAAAAGCGAAGCTTGAAAATTATTAGTTTAATTACTCTAATAATTTAATTACAAGTATGCAAATTTCTTTAAGTAGCCAGATAAATAGCACTCCATGTCGTGCATGAAGCCACTTGATTAATTCAGGATTGGAAATCGGAGTAAATGGGCAAGATCAACACTACAGAATTTATCTTTCACGTAGATTATTTATAGTATCTAAGTATTTGGTTGCACATCCTAACTACACATAACTGGTGCCCGATTAGAAATATTTATGTAAGAATTACGTGAGAATGTAATAGAGCATAATTTAACTACAGCAAGAAGAAACACACTAAACGGAGGTGGGAGACAATGATACTATCATTTCCTTTGCATTCACACCATAAAAATATCTCAGTGAGATCCGCATTACGATTCTACGCATGCACTATTCTGGACAGAGGTTTAACCAATGCACGAGGTTGTGCGATAATTATTCAACATACCAACTGCGTCTTCTGCTTGCAAACGGCCGAACTAGAGCACGTGGTGCATTCCGAATCAAACTGTTGTGCCGCTTTGTAGAAAGCGCAAGAAAGAACAGATATTCTTGCAGAAATTATAGCACATTAAACACGCGAACTGTTAAAATAAAGCCTATTGCGGTGCCGTGGTGGACCAGAAGGGTCATTGATTACCAAACACGTGGCACAAAATCGACAAACAAAGACAAAAGCAACTTCCACAAAATATAGGATTAAAATCATTAAAAGTCATACTCGCTTCGACACACGTACGGTTGTGGTGATACTAACCAGTTTTTCCTAATCAGACTTACTGTTTGAAATCCTACTTCATCGTTATTCAAAATGAACAAATTAACTTCCACACTTTCAACTGAAACCCCCAAAAATCGCCTATTAAAAGCAATATAATTTTGGCATATTCTGAAAAATAACTCGCTTCACACGCTTGAGTTAAGCTGAGGTTCTTACGCATTTCAACAGTTAAACGTAACGAAGTCCTAACTCAACCTGCCTCTTATCACCTGAAACCCCCCCTTAAGAGCTACGATCCGTACTCACCAAGCGTTCACCGAAGAGTGAAGTTTTCTCTTTCGTGATTACCTAGCTCCCCGTGCAGCGGAAGCTACCAGAGGAGTAGAACTCCTCACCAACCTCACACACAAAAACAGCCTTCGATTAAGATGGGTAAACCTCTCTGTTCAGGTATTGGAAAACTAAGTTGGTCATCCTGTGCTGTCCTCCGAACGAGAAGCACCATCATCTGCTCCCAGCAAACGATGACCAACTCAGCATTTCCCACATAACAAAACCGAAACCCCACATTAAAATACATATATAATATTCAATAGGCCGTATCTGAGTGCTCAGTCTTTCTGGAAGAGTTCATGAATTGGGCTAAAAATAAGTAGTAAAGTGAATGAGTTGTACCGAATTCGACAAGCGTCTTCTGAAAAGACTTCACAGAGACGTTTCATCGGTTTAACACGAATGTATTGATGTAGAGCAGCAGGCCGGAAAGCAGTTTAGAGGAAGCACTGGTTGCCAGTGCGCGAGTAGAAATTGTTTAGTTCAAAACCACCTGCCCCCTTTGTTTTTCTCTTTCTCATTTTGCGACATGCACACACTTAATAAAGGGTCTGTATGTCCACTAACATCCTACAAAGTACAAAATAAACAGTACATACAGGCAGAAGCGCTAGATAGGGTACGTGAAATAATCTTCGTACCGATCACATAGTTTCATTCATATTATTACTTCTTCAAAACATTCTTCATTTTCCTCGTAAATTTTCGGAATATTCCAGCTGAAAACTGATGCAGTCTCTCTTCTATATCCCTTTTAGTTTATCTCCGAAACATTGGTTTCTAATCTAGGAAACTGTTGTGCTGTGTTAATTGTTTTGATTTAGACACTCTTCCTAAATAGCTAAGTTGCTACAATACAATAAATTAATTTCAAGCACAAAAGTTTCAGTGTCTTTCGTGATGCTGGCTTTCGCAACGGTAAACCAGTTTGTACTGCAGACTTAGCCGGTGCAGTTCATTTTTCTGACTATCGGCTGCCAGGCGTGGTGGTCTGGGATGACAGCTTCTCTTTATTTTTGATCCCCTTTCACTGTCATCCGCGGCAGCCTTACTGAACAGCGGTAAGCCGAAGATATTCCACGCCCTGTTTTGTTGCCCTCCATGGCGAGCCTCCTTGGGCTTACATTTCAGCAACCTAATGTACTATTTCAGCGGCGAGGATTACTATTGGTTGTATTCGTACTTGCCACATCTGCCTTGGCCAAAAAGCTCGCTAAATCTCTCCCCAACTGAGAACGTTTGTAGTACTGTGGCCAGTGCCCTTGAACCAGCTCGGGATGTTGACGCTCTGACGCGCCAATTGGATATTATTTGACACGATATTCCTCAGGACATCCAACACCTCTATGGCTCAATGCCAAGTAGAATAACTAGAACTGGACCGACGCGTTATTGACTCGCTCAATGTGTGAAGTTCTTTCTATTGAATAAATCATCCAGTTTTTCTTTGATTGTACATGTACATCACATATACGGATTTCGGTTGCATTGGGATAGTTCGTTCGTGGTGCGTCGTATTTATTTGTTTAATTATTTTGTGTGTCACGTGCCATCCTAGACATCTCTGATGCCAAACCTTCCACAAAAGCCCTAAGCCCACGTTTCTTAGCTTCTTGTAACAATACTTTCTTCACTTCCTTGTTCTGTCTGCATTAACTCGTAAGTCTGTACATTTAGTTTCCGGATCTTATCTGTGAAATTCTCAACCGGTTCATTATGCCTCTTGGAAACAACACTCAACTGCTCACAGAAAAACAGTACACTGTTCTACTTCCTAAACCTTTGCTCTATCTGTTGTCCGAATCGGTCAAATGTCTGGCAATAAGCATAACTCCTCTGTGCACTGCACAAACGACTTTTCTTTCCGTGTTACTTGAATTCTTGCTATCTGTAACAACTGTTCATCAGACCAACCCCGTATGTTATACAATGACTTGATATCCATCATAAATGCCAACACGTCCTCAGATGCCCTACCAGAGGAGGTAGAAATGAAGACCGCAACTTGACTTGCTCAATCTGTGTAGCTCTTTCTCTTGATTAAACCATCCAGTTTTTCTTTGTTTGTACATGTACATCACATCTACCGATTTCGGCTCCATTGGGGTAGTTCTTTCGTGCTGTGTCGCTTTTATTTATCTGTGTGTGTGTGTGTGTGTGTGTGTGTGTGTGTGTGTGTGTGTGTGTCTTACAGTGCACTTCTGCAAGATAATTGAATAATGACATGGATCTGATTCCACTAAATCTAATAGAGAAGACTGATAGCGTTATTGAGGGCATCCTCGTCAACTGCACCCTGCGTGAACGCACCCATTACAGTTACGCGACAGACGGAACTTTTAAATCTCCCGCCAGCGCGCCGTCGGACACGCTTGCTTTTCCATCACTCATCGTCATGCATGCACACCCCCAGAGGACGCTGAATTTATACAATCCCACTGCCTGTGAATCTGCTGGGCTGGCGCGTCTTTCTAAGCAGCCACACTCAGAGCTTAACCCCCGAGTTTCATGAACATAGAGACTTATCAACACTATTAAGGACATCTGTGGTGAGGAAATTATATCGACGTAGCACGACACAACCAAACATCATTAAGTGTCAGTGTCTGATTAGTAGTGTGTATCGACATTGAAGAATATTTGTTACTATCAAGAAAATGATCATCATTGTGTATAACTCATTATCACAGAAGGACCTACTGTACTTCAAAGTTGTGTGTATCTCAGCTATCAAGTGTACACATTGTAAATAAACTTATGAGTTTGTTTTTTTATTTATAGGCCACCTCAACTAATTACATACCACACATCCGTTGCCGACGCGGATGGTGTGGCCTAATAATCCGAAATAAACCTCAGATGCAGTAGTTTACAAATACAGTTGTTGTTGTTGTGGTCTTCAGTCCTGAGACTGGTTTGATGCAGCTCTCCATGCTCCTCTATCCTGTGCAAGCTTCTTCATCTCCCAGTACCTATTGCAGCCTACATCCTTCTGAATCTGCTTAGGGTATTCATCTCTTGGTCTCCCTCTATGATTTTTACCCTCCACGCTGCCCTTCAATACCAAATTGGTGATCCCTTGATGTCTCACAACATGTCCTACCAACCGATCTCTTCTTCTAGTCAAGTTGTGCCACAAGCTCCTCTTCTCCCCAATTCTATACCTCCTCATTAGTTATGTGATCTACCCATCTAATCTTCAGCATTCTCCTGTAGCACCACATTTCGAAAGTTTCTATTCTCTTCTTGTCTAAACTATTTATCGTCCATGTTTCACTTCCATACATGGCTACACTCCATACAAATACTTTCAGAAACCACTTCCTGACACTTAAATCTATACTCGATGTTAAAAAAATTTCTCTTCTTCAGAAACGCTTTCCTTGCCATTGCCAGTCTACATTTTATATCCTCTCTACTTCGACCATCATTAGTAATTTTGCTCCCTAAATAGCAAAACTCCTTTACTACTTTAAGTGTCTCATTTCCTAATCTAATTCCCTCAGCATCACTCGACTTAATTCGACTACATTCCATTATCCTCGTTTTGCTTTTGTTGATGTTCATCTTATATTCTCCTTTTAAGACACTGTCCATTCCGTTCAACTGTTCTTCCAAGTCCTTTGCTGTCTCTGAGAGAATTACTATGTCATCGGCGAACCTCAAAGTTTTTATTTCTTCTCCATGGATTTTAATACCCACTCCGTACTTTTCTTTTGTTTCCTTTATTGTTTGCTCAATATACAGATTGAACAACATCTGGGATAGGCTACAATCCTGTCTCACTCCCTTCCCAACCACTGCTTCCTTTTCATACCCCTCGGCTCTTATAACTGCCATCTGGTTTCTGTACAAATTGTAAATAGCCTTTCGCACCCTGTATTTTACCCCTGCCACCTTCAGAATTTGAAAGAGAGTATTCCAATCAACATTGTCAAAAGCTTTCTCCAAGTCTACAAATGCTAGAAACGTAGGTTTCCCATTCCTTAATCTTTCTTCTAAGATAAGTCGTAGCGTCAGTATTGCCTCACGTGTTCCAACATTTCTACGGAATCCAAACTGATCTTCCCCGAGGTCGGATTCTATCAATTTTTCCATTCGTCTTTAAAGAATTCGCGTTAGTACACAAATCAATAGCCTTTCTCTTCACAAAGGTGTATTTTTATTGCATTCCCTTAATGAGTGTCGTCGGGGGAGGCCGAGCGGTTCGCACGTTAGAATCCTGCCTCGGGCATGGACGTGTGTGATGTCCTTAGATTAGTTAGGTTTAAGTAGTTCTAAGTTCTAGGGGACTGATGACCTCAGAAGTTAAGTCTCATAGTGCTCAGAGCCATTTGAACCTGAATGAGTAAACACGACTTCTAATTTCCACATTTTTACCACAACATTTTTGAAACTGTTCCGTACGGTCATAGGGTAACCGTCAGAACCAAGCAGCTACCGCACCAGTTTTTACATGGCTCTGGCTTGATAAACAAAAACAAGATACCACCGCCCGATGCCATTCGAGCGCGGATAACCAGACAACGCTGTGTCAAGAATTCTTCAAGTAGCCTCGACCTCACAGTGCTTGGCAACGCATTCATATTCGTTCTGCTATATCTTTCTGGAGCACACGATGACTCATTAACGTCGGTGCATAGAGGAAATATCATTTTGGCATTGCACTGCATTGTACTATTGGCCTAGCACTATCAAACCATTCATCCACTTTCGTTTGCTTAGAAGATTTGCACTAATAGTTGTTGCGGAAAACGGTCCGCAATTTTCTTTGTCGGAATTTCAACGATTTTGCCAGCAATGTGAAAGTCAGGGGATCCGAACGTCATCTTACTCTCCTCAATCGAACGGTGAAGCCGAACTCTTCCTTTGCCCTTTCAAGGCCCAGACGTCAAAACTTTGTGCTTCGCACTCGAGGGAAAATGCTGTGCTGCTGTTTTCGAGCTGCTCACGGTGCTTTGGCAGCAGAACCGTTACATGGAATCGCCATTCAATCTGCTGCATCTATTTCAATTTCGTCACTCCGTTTTCGATGTTATTTTTGCAACGCAGTTCCCCTAGAAGAAAAAGATTTTTTATCGTTTCTCTAACACACCTCATAATTTGGGATCGGGCCTTGTAACTCAGACATTCATCCCCCCAAAAACAATCTCGTTTCCATGGTTATAGTGATCCTACCGTATACTTTCATTTTTCAGACACACTGTCCGCATCTCAGCTTGCTGCCTCTGAACAGAGATTATTAACGTGTTGCCATTTAATGGATGTCTGATTGGCAGCCTCAACTACCGACACGGAATACATAAATGACGTACGCTCTGCAAGTTATTTGGTGCAACAAGGATACACACCGAAGAAATCTGTCACGCCATTTTTGCGTTCAGAAGTCGGCGATGAAACTTACTTTCACGATTTAATTGGATTTTTATAATTATTGAGATGGGAAAACTAAGTGAAATCCACATCTTCGTCATGCTCACTATTTATAATAGTGCTTTGCTTTGCAGCATGTGCGCAGAAGATAGCGTCAGACAAAAGCTCCACTAGAAATATACGTACATATTCAGTAAATGTCTTAGAAAAGTACGAATGGTTAGCAGCAAAAGCACTTTCTTGTTTTCTATTCAGTAAGCCGAGGACATGAGGGAACTGGCTTTACAGCTACATGTAGAAAAGAAGTCGGGAGTGAAATTAATAACACATATTAAAATTTATGCTTATCACCTTGTAACGCCGGAAATGCATATCCTCCTATTTCCATCTATTGAACTGCAAATTTTTTTCCTTATTTTGGTACCTGAATATATGACATTTCTGTGACTTTATATATTGTAATTGTTTTTCTATTTGTATATATACGAGTATTTATGCATCTATGTCGATGTATAATTGGTTTGTTTTGTAAATATTATTTGTATATTACGCTGGGTCTTGCTTAGGGAAAACTATGCTGTCGAACGAGTACATCGATATCTCGTGTGGAGAACCAAAGTGTTTAGGATCTTTGGTAGTGTTAACTCTGCCACGTGGCGGGAGAGCAGAGAGAGTCTGGCTGGAGTAGGGCTGTGGCGCAGGTGTGTTGTGTGACGCTCCCGCGAGTTGCCGCGCTTTCGGGGCTTGGCAGCATGTAATTGCGCTCGACTTGCTATGATAGTTTGTGACACGGTGTTGCGGACGGGAAGCATTAGCTGGCGCACACCAAGAGCCCGTTTCGCCTGGTAACCGTGTCGAGAAGAAGGCGCGCCAACACCCAGCTTCTGCAACAGCGACGGCCGCCAGTGAGTGACTGTCGCCACCTCCTCGATCGACGACTGCAAACCTTCAATCAACCATCAAGGAAGACTAAAACCATGTAAAGTTTTAGAACTGTATGGCAGACCTCAGTTTTTTTAAACTGTTGTATCACAAAATTACAGCAACTTGTTGCTTATTGTCCCAATTGCATTACCAAGCAGGGTCCTATCCTTTTCCGGAATGAACCCGAGTATCGTTGAAATTCAAACGCCAGCATTAAAGTAATATTATTCGATTTCACTGCTTTAATTTCAAAGATCAGTTGAGGTATTCATAGCTGGCTACGATATTTTGATTACACAAGCACAAATTAAGAGTGCGAGTTTTGTTACCATATTTTAGCTTACATGTGACTGTAGCTCAGCTTGGTACGTACTAAATTTTGCTATTGTTAATTGTTCAGTATCATTTAATTCAAGTTCAAAGTTAAATCTCTTATTTCTAAATTGCGTAGATTCAAGTAGCTTTTGAAATGATTGTTGAGGTAGCCCAAGACTAACCTTATTTTACTGAATTTCGTAGTGCTTCAGAAACAAAGTTCACTATTAATTTCAGTCACTAAATTAACTTTCAATTTTCCGGTTTTATTAATTCTTTTGTTAAATTAAGTCAGAGTGTAGCGAAATTTATTACTTCTGACAAACATTCAGTTTTCACACAACACGTGTCAACCTTCAGTTGCCACGCTTTTAGTGCTAGTTATATGTGCGATAACCTTTCTTTTTCAGTTACTATAGTAATTGTCCATAGGACTGGCGACTGTAATTTTCCCCAAATCTCAAATGTGTAATTACCGCTAGTTAATTGTTAACGTAACGACCGCACATTTACTTTCTTTATTAATTTTACCCTTTTTCTTAATTAATTTTCACCAATTTCATTTGCATTTTTCCTTTCATTTAGATGTAACCCTTTCCTCCCTCTTTACCGACAGATTAACTTCGGTGACGATTACTTTTTCCCAAATTTCCATTAGGTACACGCGGTTTAATTTTTCACTGACATTAAGGTCGGTAAGTGAATGGGAGGTTACCACCTATAGCAAAGTACAGAGTGACCTATGTTGTAGGAGAATGACGGACTTGAATGGATAGAGCTTGGAACTCAATGACTAGAGCACTATTTTGCAACCAACTTGAAACTCAAGAGAAACATAAATACTTCGAAATTTGTAGCACTTAAAAACATCATAAGTTTCTAGACAAGTGATTAACAAAATGTCTTATACATCAAGGCAGTGAAATACACGTCGCGAGAAAGACAAAGACTTTGAATTTCTGTAACACCTCAAAACCTCGCAAGTTTCTAGAGAAGTGATATTTGAACAAAAAGTCTTATCACTCATGACAGTGAAATACGTGTCAGCATGTCCTCTTTGGGAATAGTAATCAATAAAACTTCTCAGTTTATTATGTAAGTCCACCATGAGTTATAGGGTGGTAACTATTCATACCAAAGAATCGGGAACACGAAATCGGTACAGAAAAGGTTTGACAAAATATGCAGGGAATCTTTAGTGTCAACTTGTGGTAATAGACATATGCACGTAGCATGGCCTTGCACATAGAAACATACAAGAAATTGCGCCTTCTACCTAAATAATTACTGTGACCTAATCTCAGACACTCTTAATCGGATTTAAATGAAAATTCCTGTGTAGTGCAGCCCCAACCAATGGCTAATACCACGGCCTCAAGCTCTGAGTTTTCACCTGTCTTTCTGATATTATTCATTCTAGCGTCCCTGACAATGCTGCTCTTATGGAAGGCCATGTGCCTGTTGTGCGGACATGGGAAATTACAATTTCCCTGTTTTATACTCGCTCGGTGAGTGGCTTTCAGCACGGAAATAGATTTTAACATTTCCGTCCTTTTGGCTAACTTTTCTGTCACATACCAACTAAAGAAGTCTCCCTAGGACCAGAAAATAACGAGTTCCGCTCATCGTAATAAAAGAAAAGGACAAGAAGTAATCAGGAGCGCAATCATTGGAAGAAGTGAATACTGCCTGCAGTAAAGAATCGACTATAGAAAATATTGGGGTGTGAGTATTAAAATAAAATATGTTGCCAGACTGTTTGGAAATATACTACAACGTGACAGTTTGTACCACTGCCTCTTGTGATTCTTGAATGGGGTACACCTGATATTTATCGCAGAAGACAATGAGTATTTTTCAATCTCATTCCTTCTACAGTGCCCCGATTCTGTCGTAAATTTGTCTTCTGTACCTCCTCATGCTACAGGGTTCCAGTCTTTCACGAATATTACAGTTTATCTAGCTTCATATAGTGATCCATCCTTACACGATTTTCCATCTCCTGATTCTGATGTCAGCATATATACCTGACGTATTATTGTTGAAGTTAGTTACTTTTGATTGTGATGCGAGAAATCCTACTCACTGAACATTTCTTAGAAAATTTCTCAGTAAATAACTCCCTGCCCTTCCCTCTATCTCATAAAGAATCCTTTAATCGCGTTATGCCACTTTCCACAGTTATTAATTTCACTCCATTTGCATCAGGCCAGAAATCCTTATCTTCTTTCCTTTTCACTACACTGAGTCCTACTAACGTTTGACTGAGATTCTACACTTCTCTATAGAATTTGATAACCTACTAACACCTTCATATATGTGATATTCTTAGACATGGTCGTGAAATGTTAATATTCCGTTGGTTTTTCAAGCCATACCTGAGGGTCATGTCCATCATGCTAGCCATCACCTGTAAATCAGAATGTGGGAACTAATTAGGATTTTATTTCCAGTGGAGGGATCACCATTACAATGTACTACTTTAAGGATTCATTTCCACTGTGTACGCATTATTGACCTGAAATGGATCGGTTTTCAGTGCCTTCTGTATCCTCCTTCTGTTGATCATTGCTCATACTCCATCTTCGATAGGAAATTTCACACTTGATGGCAAGAGATTGTCATTAACCTCTATCCTCTCCTCCACTAAATTTATCATTGACGTTGGCAGAAAGAAAGGGATTCTTTACGCTGGAAATCATCAGCAACTGTTTCTGATTATTATTCGAAATTTTTGCTACTGTTGGGATTCAACTTCGGACGTTCTGATTAGTAGCAGAAGACTCTAAATCAGTACCATGGTAGCCCAACCGCGTGATTTAATAAATTACAAATTTTGTGCTTGAAAAATTAATGTAAATTAAGCGCTTTGTTATAGTCTGTCTCACATTTCATGACATTTACAGTATCGACGTTTAGTAACATCATTCTAAGGCATTATTTTAGTAGCCCTTTACTTAATTCCAGTGCCAACCGATTACATTTTTAACTACTGCAGACAATGAAATTGGAAAAGACTTCATTCTTTCACCCTGTTGGCAATTAAAATTACAACAAATGGAAGGACAAAAATTAACGAAATTTACAAAAAAAGTGCAGGACGAATCCTGTAGAAATAATCATTGATAAAATGATAGTAGCAAGCCAATGCGTCTGTAAACAACCACCAAATGGTATCCATTGCAGAGGAGATCTGGAGGGCTTGCATCTGTAGAACACGCACTGCTTCGAGGTAGGTCTATACAGCAGGGGCAGTACGAATACAGTCTCGTGTTGACTTCCCGAAAGACAACGTTACGTAGACAATGCATATCAGAAATGATCAAGCGGTCTACCCAATGACACCTTAGAGAATTACCTCCAGGTTTTGAACCAATATTATTATGACAAACGCAATATGGCAACATTGTCATTCCTTGGAGCCTCCACAAATAGGTTTATATGTCCTTCATACAGCACCGGGAATCGTCAGAAGACGCACAAAGTGACAAAAAAAAAAAAAAAAAAAGAATCGATACATCACGAAGGAATCATCCGAACGGAAAGAAAATCGGTGGATATGATATACATGTATAGACAAATAAATGATTACAGTTGCAGAAAAAGTTGATAATCTATTCAAAATAAAGAACTGTACAAACTGATGAAGCCAATAACACATTTATCCCAATAACACATTTATCCGCCTCTGCCCCTCACTCTAGCAGCTATTCGACTCGGCATTGATGGACAGGATTGTTGGGTCCTCTCCTTAGGGATGTCGTACAAAATTCTGTCGTTCAGCTCGTTAGATTGTGAATTTACCACGATGGTTGGAGATCCCTGCAAATAATGGTACAAAATTTCCCAATTCGGTAGAGAGCCGGCGACCTTGCTGGTCAGACTGTTTGTCATCTTTATTTTGCTTCTGGAAAATATGTTATTTGGTGTGTTCGAGATAACTGGGACGTCCTGTACATAGAAACGCTGTAGAAGGAACATCACAACAAATATACGCAGTGGGGGCGTGAACACAGTGATTGGAAATGTGAGAGGAGAAAGTGCACTGCTGGCAATTAAAGCAGGAAATTAGAAGACAGATGCAATGAAAGTAAAAATTCCATGAAGTGTATTATATATTTGGATACGAAGATAATCAGAATTTCAGCTCAACTGCAGGAAGTAGGACTAATGCTATCTACAGCGTATATGCAATGAGGTGACAAAAGTCATGGGATACCTCCAAATATTGTGTCGGACCTCCTTCTGCCCATCGTAGTGTCCGCAGCTCGTGGTCGTGCGGTAGCGTTCTCGCTTCCCGCGTCCGGGTTCCCGGGTTCGATTCCCGGCGGGGTCACGGATTTTCTCTGCCTCGTGATGACTGGGTGTTGTGTGATGTCCTTAGGTTAGTTAGGTTTCAAGTGGTTCTAGGGGACTGATGACCTTAGATGTTAAGTCCCATAGTGCTCAGAGCCATTTCAACCACAAAAACTCCATCATTGTTTGGAAGCATGAAGTACATGAATGGTTGCCAATCGTCTCCAAGTAGCGGAATATTACCATTTCGGTTCACTTGTGTAATTTGTTAGCCGGCCGGGGTGACCGAGCGGTTCTATGCGCTACAGTCTGGAACCGCACGACCACTACGTTCGCAGGTTTCGAATCCTGCCCCGGGCTCGGATGTGTGTGATGTCCTTAGGTTAGTTACGTTTAAGTAGTCCTAAGTTCTAGGGGACTGATGACCTCAGAAGTTGTCCCATAGTGCTAAGAGCCATTTGAACCATTTTTGTAATTTGTTCGACCGCGGCCACTTACGCCAACTCGCGGCGAGCGGCCAAGGAGGTGGAGGAAGCCTTACACCGTGGGCGAGCCCCCGAAGAGAGGACGCTGCAGTCACTCTGCAAGCACTGAGCGGGAAGCCGGGTGGACGCCCTCCCCTCGCTCAAGGCGGGACACGGTGCGAAGGGCCTGTCTGACAACGAGAAGCGTGCCGAGAACTGAAGGACACCTGCAGCCATTAGGACGGAACGCTAAGAATGTAAGTGCGAAAACATCTGAGTTCTTCTGGCCCAGCGGCAGGCATTTTACCTGCCTTAGAAAGCAGGGATGTGCCAACAATTCTAGCACCCCACGAGCACAGGGAGGAGCGTACAAAAAAAAAAACGTGGGGAATTGGTGTAGGAAGGCGTGTGAAAGAAACCAGTATTCTTAAGAAGATATTTTCCCCGGCAGTGAGGACATTCCTTACAAATCAGGGGCGCCGGCAGATTTTGTGACGGAGCCCAAACATGAGCCTGTCCAGAGCTCACGCAGAGAGAGCAGTTACGAAGCAGTGTTGTGTAGCTGCTCTCCCAGCAGCCTCGGAATGCAGGAAAACAAGAATGTGAAATCGTGAGAAAGATGCCGATTCACGAGCCACACGTCAGCCGATGCCAGATAGGAAATTTCCACCCTGCATGGAGAAGCGTGGCTGTGAAACGGCGATCTGTCATTGGGCTGTATCGAAAATTTCGTCCACCAATGACAACGCAGAAAGAAAGAACATTTCGAAATGGAGTTGAGCTGAGAGATGAAAGAGAAGAGAGAAGGGGGAGTCGTGGAGACGCCGCCGAAGCGAGAAGACAAAGGCGCCCTTCCACTCATTGCCAACATCCGTCTTGCGACACCGCAATAGCACAGCTTCGGCAACGCGACGAACAGCTGTCAGATAAGTGAAGATTGTACCTGGGCCCCGGGATAACTGGCGAGGGCAGCCGACCTGCGCAGCACAGCTCCGAGGCGACGCGCCGTACCGACGCTGCGTCTGCCGCCGACTGCAGTATACGACGAACGATAAAAAAGATTACCTAGGCTTTCCCGGCGTAATAAGTCTTGAAAGTCTTTTCGGGTTTGCTGCCGGATCCTAAAATCAACTTGACTCGACATTTCGGCGATCCAACTGTTCGCCATCTTCAGGAAATGCTGCTTCTGCTGATGAGTCCCGCTGAGAACTGACGCCAGGTTGCAAATCGACGTCCTATATAGGCCACCGTTCAGTACACGGCACATGCGCCGCCCATCACGGTTTCTGACTTCCAAAACAGGGAGGTGGCGCCGCCCTTAGTGAAACACTGCTGGCAACGATATATCGCAATCAAGGCCGCATCGAAGAACGTTCAGTTTTTGATGCGAGATAATATAGGATTCCACGTTTTGCTAAGAGGAAACCCATTGTCCCTGTTGATTAAATTATCAGCCAACCTAATTTGTGTGTATAAAGAGGCGATCGAAATTAGGTTGGCTGATAATTTAATCAACAGGGACAATGGGTTTCCTCTTAGCAAAACGTGGAATCCTGTGTTATCTCGCATCAAAACTGAACGTTCTTCGATGCGGCCTTGATTGCGATATATCGTTGCCAGCAGTGTTTCACTAAGGGCGGCGCCACCTCCCTGTTTTGGAAGTCAGAAACCGTGATGGGCGGCGCATGCACCGTGTACTGAACGGTGGCCTATATAGGACGCCGAGTTGCAGTCTTGCGTCAGTTCTCAGCGGGACTCATCAGCAGAAGCAGCATTTCCTGAAGATGGCGAACAGTTGGATCGCCGAAATATCGAGTCAAGTTGATTTTAGGATCCGGCAGCAAACCCGAAAAGACTTTCAAGATAAAAAAGATTGTTAGACGATTCGTTCCCGCCTCCTTCCCTTTAAAAATTGAGTCGTGTCCACTATCGGCCAAGTTGGCCCTGAGATTTAAAATCTGGTTTTTGATTTGTGTAAACAGCACGAAAGTAAATATATTTATTTCATGTCTTGATCATACAAGCAATCTTTTATATTCATAAAAAACACCTTAATTTCGTACCAATTGTGTCTGATTGGATTTAATTTCTAGAGATCATTACCTTTTTGGCGCACAACGTATGGCGACGTGATTGGTAATTTTGATGGTATCTGATGTCACGGAATAATTTCTCGTGTTCACTAGTTTCAGTTCAATAGTCATTTCAGTTTAAGTAAGCACAGCGCACGCCATTATGGGGGCTCCCACCAGCTTCCAAAGTGCCTTGTTTACAACTTGGGACCCTGGCTTCGTGTGGGCGACGTCACACTTTAACCCTGTCATCAGATCTTTAACTGAAATCGGGACTTATCTGAGAAGGTAACGGTTTTCCAGTCGTCTAGTGTCCAGCCGATGTGATAACGTGGTCAGTGGAGGTGCTGCAGTCGATGCGATGCTGTTAGCAAATGCACTCACGTTGGTGTCTGCTGCCATAGCCAATTAACGCCAAATTTCGGCGTACTGTCCTAACGGATAGTTTCGCTGTACATTGATTGGAGCGGTCATTTCACGTAGTGTTGTTTGTCTGTTAGCCCCAACAACTCAACTCAAACACCGCTGCTTCGGACGTTAAGTGAAGGCCGTCGGCTACTGCTTTGTCCATTGTGAGAAACAATGACTGAAATTTCGCATTCTCGAGATACTCTTGACACAATGGATCTCTGAATTCCCAGTCGACTTCCGAGGTGAAATGCCCCACGTGGCTAGCTCCAACTAGTAATCCACGTTCAGAGTCTGTTATTTCCCGTCATGCAGCAACTATCATGTCGGAAATCTTTTCACGTGAATGACCTGAGTAGGAAAGACAGCTGCATCAATGCACTGCCATTTTATACTTACGCGATACTACAGCCATTTGTATAAGTCCATATCTCTGTCCCAAGACTTTCATCACCTCATTGTGTGTAGTAAGATGTCACAGCGCGTTTCTCATTCAGAAATCCCTTCTAAATTATATCTGTTTGTGGGAAAGTTGAGTCATTTCTTGGGCAAGAAGGAGAAATGTCTAGCTGTAAGAGTCGTAATTCGACAGCGACTGGATCGTTTTCTGTCGGTGATGCAGTTTATCGTTCCGCGTTATTGTTCCTCGCATTGGTCGGGGCCCTCATGACTGTCATGACAATACGGAATCACGGTCCATGCACGATCTCAAAGGCCCCCGAGTGATCAGTGCTCGAAATGTGCTTGTCAAAAAGTGGTTAAAATGGCTCTGAGCACTATGGGACGTAACATCTGCGGTCATCAGTCCCCTAGAACTTAGAACGACTTAGACCTAACTAACCTAAGGACATCAAACACGTCAATTCCCGAGGCAGGATTCAAACGTCCGACCGTAGCGGTCACGCGGTTCCAGACTGAAACGCCTAGAACCGCACGACCACACCAGCCGGCGAAATGTGCTTGTCGCCCGGCTGTATAGTATTGTACGTCCAAGTCACCTACCTGCTTTCAGGAAACCGTCTTGTTTGTAGTGAGAGATGAATGTCTACGCAGACAGTATAACGACATCAGGAGCTATAATAACACTTCAGTATTGGCCACATATCATTATTAACTTTTACTAATCCTTAGGGGTTTCGAGTTTAAGCCATTGTCAAAGGATCCTTTGCAAAAAATTACCACAACATCTAATAAAGCATTTATAAAATATGTTTGTGTTTCTGACGTCTGGAGCATCACAGAGTATCAGCACCGCGAGAATTGGTCACACACTGATATTCATACAAGTATCATCGGAAAATACAAAATTGTACATCTGGGCAGCCGATGGACAAGTGTGTGACCCTGCAGTCCTGTTTCACCTCGCTGCTGGCAGGAATAGTAAACAGATGATGTGTCGTTATTAGAGCATAAAATTAATCGAGTTTCATTTCGTGTGCTAGGCTGGACAGTAAGTATGACTCGTAGACAGGCACGTAGGTAATGTATGCAGAATTCAGGATTTGAGGGATGGCGTGTAGTTGGGCTCAAAGAAGCCATCCGGCTGGAGTAATCGGCGAGTTGCTCTACGTTTCAATAGAAGTGATGCCACTATTCGATGATGTTAGCAGGAAGGGATGGACCATGACAGCACAGTGTTGAGATGGAAGCTGTCGACCTAGAGAGATAAGAGAACACTAAGGCCGTGTAATTGTCACAGGGGCTCCCGGAGCCCCAGACTCATCATTATCGTCGATTCGACGTGCACCTGGTACTTCAGTGACGACGGAAATCATAAATAGGCGGCTCACAGAAAGCGGACTGAGCCCTGACTTCTGTACACGAACAAGCCCTATTTGCAGTGGTGTCGGGCAAATGCGCCATGAGTATTGACTGGAGTGGAATTGTCTTCAGTGATGAGTCCTGCCGCGAAGTGAGCCCAATGACAGGTGAAGACGAGACGCCTCGGACGGCGACGGGATACCATCTTGGTTGTCGGCCTGACAACCAGTAGTTATGGTGCAGGGTGCCTTCTCATTTGATAGCAGGAGCCCTTTGGTTGTCATTCGCGGCATTTTTACAGCGCAGTGATACGTCAGTAATACCAAAAGCCAGGTTTTGCCTTCACCGCAAACCACAGGACTTACATTTCAGCAAAACCGGGTCCGTTTGCACACGGCGAGGTGAGTTTCCATCTACAGCGTTTCTGTGAACTGGATGTCCCATTTATCTCGAACTCCCGAAACACCTTTCCAGAAGCAAAATAAGGAAAATGTTTCAACCAAATGCAATTTAGCTACCAGGGGGATACAACCATTATGAGATCCGTTATTGCGGCCTAGTTAGTTACGCAAGATATGAAAAGCAGTCAGATTTTTTTAAAATAGAGCTATAAATGTTTTATTTGCTAATCTATCTTCTCAAGCCTAGTGAAAAACGAATCACATTTTCACATAAACGCAACACTGGACTTAACATTTACTCTCCACTGACTTCGCAGTTCCGCTTGTCTAATAAGGGGTCTGTGCCTACTCGACATCAACGATTTCGTCCAGAGTTACGGCATGTGTAGGATTTGGGCAGAAGTGAAGGTGACAAGGGTAGGAGGTCAAGATTTTCAAACAAGCTGGTCGAGGCGTCAACCATTTCTGTTGATGTAGTTAGCAAGCAGCAATTAGCGTAGCAGAAAGAATACCTAACATTAATTAGTGGGTCGTGGGGGTCGAGTCCTTAGGCGCAAACACTTATAATTCCTGATTTTGAATTTTTATGTGTCGCTGAAAATAAAGCGAAATAATGCTCAATGTATTCTATTTACGGATATTTTCTTAAAAGGATGAAGGGCAAACGAAAATTTGAAACTCCGTATAAGTGAATGTAATTAAAGCGTACAGGGCATTCTATTTCGTTAGTTTCATTTTGATCTCGAAGAAGAATGCATACACTCCATTGTACACCAATAGCTATCTTCCCAAATGTTTGGTGAAATGGTGCGTCATGCGTGGCTTGCCACCAAATTGTCTATTGGGAAAGAACCTTTGCTCAGTGTCAACCACATTTGTTTTCCCGTAGAAATTTCGAACCGAAATTGTAATATTGCCTTTGTTTTTAACATGTGCAAAAAGCTGAAAAAAATTACTGTGTCCCCCGTTCTTACGATGACTAACACCCCATCACTTGTATATTATTAGCTGTAAAATACGAAAAAGCTTCACAGAGGCTTCCTGGAAATTTGTTCACAACTCCAAAACTTTCCTTTGTCTTTCCTTTTCATTCCTTTCAAGAAAATACTGTAAGGCAACAAGATTATTGGTCTTTTAGATTTATATTTACATTAGATCGCTGTTTACGATGCACAAACGGATTATTAATCATTTCACCGGCTGATACTGGCTAGCACATCGAAAAACAATTTCTGTAGTACTATATGTCTCGCTCTTAATTTGGGCTGAGCTATACATGAAGAACGAAGGGAACCACACATTTGTTAGAAGTTGCTATCAGCTAAAGAGGGGTTGCAAAGAGAGTTGTCGTGCTTTGCAGGCAGGGACATTTATTGCTCTGAGGGAGAACAGAGCATGAAGCCTGCGGTTTACAAAGTTGGGGTCGCAGCAACTCCAAAGTGCGGCCAAGGTGCTTGGATGATAGCACTCGGGTGAGACTGAAACATTTCAAAATAGTGTACCCTGGTTGGGGGCTGGAACAAGGCTAAAATACATTGCTTTAGTGTGAAGGAACGCGCTGGGTGACAAACGATGGTCGCGAGCTGACTTCCGAAGAACCTTCTCATGGAAAGTGCCAATGCATACCTCTCACCGAAAAGAGAGATACGATTTTGAGTTTTGGAGTGCTAAGGATGTAGATGTAGCAGGGAATATGTAAACTTCCAGAAAAACTTCCAGAAAAAAAGGAATATGAGATTCCAGTGATCGTATGGCTGATTCATGATCCTTGTAGTGGAAGGTACGTGTATTTTTGTAATGGACGCTGGGATACGTTGCCTAAATTTAAACGTAGATGCCGCATGTTGAGAAGGGCAGAAGTGAGAGGAGAGGTCACAACTACAGATCGAGGGCACTTCTCTTCCAGCATCGATCAAAGACAGGTCACTCTGAGGATCGACCAAGAGACTTCGTTGTAGAGAGCACAGTGGAGGATCTGGCGGTTGCCTTCGGCATTGGAGCGCGTGAAGTCAAGCCGTTTCTCTGCGATTTTGCTGTTATTCTGTTTTGTCGAGTGGTGATTCCTTAGCTCCTTGTGGAGTCTGACACACAATTTAGTGCTTCTTTATGGGAGAATACTTTACTCGAATTTCTTTTCCCAGCTAGTGAGCAAATAGAAATATTGACGTATGTTCTGTCTTGTACTGATTGAATTTAATCCTCAACAGTTTGAAGACGCCGTGTTGCCTCCGCTGTAAGACAGAGAATTGTAGATATACTACGTACGGTATCTAAACTTCGTCCATCACCCCAACGAGCAGATGAGCAGCGCACAGCAACTGCTGCCTATACTTCAGTAGGGGATATACACACGGCATACACACACTCAGGTTCGGCGGACTGGGAGACACTCACAGTAAGTGAGTTGAGTTCCATTTGTTTGTCCACAGAGCGTTATTTGAAAATACCATTCAGGTACTAAGACCTCCGTTTCTCACCGCTGTTCAATGCCAGCCAGTTTTAGTCCCCCTAGTAGTGAGTGACGTGGTCTAAAGAAAGTTCATGTGGAGTAGAATCTGACCTTTTGTATTTCAAATTTAAACAAATTTTGCACTGTACATGTTTTTCGAAGATAAATAATTTACGGTTTCCTCATTGTGACTCATTTTGGTATCAGCACTATGGGAATTATTGGTTTGATGTTCCAAACTGAAATGAAATAAATCCACAACACGATACATTGTTTTGTGGAAATCCCTAGGTGTAGTTGTCAACGGCAAGGTCCTCTTAATCGATTGTAGGAGTAAGAATTCCATCAGGGAACAACTCATATATACACCATGTGTTACAAAACCCACGGAGGTTTGCAGTATTAGTAAATACAATATACTGAGCAGCATGTTTCTGCATCGGGACTCGATGATACGACCTACAGATTAAAACTTTGCAATCTTTCAGCTACGCCAACTTCTGGCTGGTAACTACATTAACATAAATAACTCACGCCCAGAACGCTTCTCGCCGGCAATTCTAGTCTTTCCCAACCATTTAGGCACAAGGAGTTCACATTTCCGTCACTTCCATTTCTGACCAAGCCATGCATACAACATAAATTTGGACGTAATGACAAGTATGTGGTACCTCATTGTAAGCCAACGAGGATTTTCGGTGGACGAGTAATGCACGTTCTTGTTTGTATCCGTCCACTGTTTCAGAAGAACACTCACAGCTGCAAACATCGAAGAAAATGCCTGGTAGGATTTGCTGCTGTGCCCACTGACAGAAAAGTAGACATTTTAGGAATCCGTAACAGTTGCTGGTATAAGTGTACATGAAAAGGATGGAACTAGAAACGAGCTTGCATTGGATACACGCAAGTTTTCTGGCTGTCAGTCCGTTTAAGCTATCGTGTGCTGAGGTGTAGATTCAGTGCAACGGAAGTGAGGACAGTAACTCTGGCGACATCGACTGTGACGGTTACCCATGTAGTGGATTGAAACAGTCTATTTCGTGAAACAATAAAAGAAAAATTACTATGCTGAAATGATTAATCGAGGGTTGTGTTGCCTTTATTGCACGCAAGGTATTGTTTAAAAGTAGTATAGCGCTGTACAACATGTACCCAGATCGTAAATAACCTAACGTTATTGCCATTAATTTCCAGCTAAGTCAATTTCTCTATAGATGAGTAGCATTTCTGACTAAAAAATCATCAAGAAAATTTGGATATGGTGACGACTTGGCTTGTCTTGCGCGCACAAAGAGCTACTGAGTCTTTCCTGACCGAAATTGTTGCAAATACTTCCGCAACTGAAGGTTACAGCAAAAATCTGCCAAAAGAGAAATCACCAGTTTCCACCTAAACAACACGCTTGCATACATGGAAATAAAGGTATATTTTTAAGGGAAACATCTGAGCTACAGCAGAAGTTCACGTTATTTGGCAGTCGCTTATGACAAGACATTCTGCATTAAAGAGCACTGGCTAAAAGCTGACACTAAGACGAACTCAGGAAACATCTGACAGAAACTTCGTGGGACGCCAAGAGAAGCGTCAGCTCGAATACTAAGAACACGTGCTTTTGTAATGGTGTACCCTGCGACCAGAATAAAGCGTGGTTATCTGGATCAACAGCCATTATATTAGGCTCATTGATATGCAGCTCGACCAGACTGTTCGCATCATCACAGTTACAATCAGGAATACTCCCGCTTTCTGGTTACCTACTGTCACACATGTTCAAAAATGGTGGTGGTGGTGGTGGTTAGTGTTTAACGTCCCGTCGACAACGAGGTCATTAGAGACGGAGCGCAAGCTCGGGTTAGGGAAGGAGTGGGAAGGAAATCGGCCGTGCCCTTTCAAAGGAACCATCCCGGCATTTGCCTGAAACGATTTAGGGAAATCACGGAAAACCTAAATCAGGATGGCCGGAGACGGGATTGAACCGTCGTCCTCCCGAATGCGATGCAAAAATGGTTCAAATGGCTCTGAGCACTATGGGACTTAACATCTCTGGTCATCAGTCCCCTAGAACTCAGATCTACTTAAACCTAACTAATCTAAGGACATCACACAACACCCAGTCATCACGAGGCAGAGAAAATCCCTGACCCCGCCGGGAATCGAATCCGGGAACCCGGGCGAGGGAAGCGAGAACGCTACCGCACGACCACGAGCTGCGGACTGTCACACATGTATTTCCCCTATTTCTTACAGCGAGAATCTGCTCTCAAACGGGAGTGCACAAAAGTAGCTGGTGACCCTTGCCTCCTGGTACAAGAGAACATTCCTCCTTGCAATAAAGTCAGACTTTGCTCCCGGCATTCACCGCTACAACGTACAGAATTTTTGGTAGACAGCTGAACAACAACAACAATAGAGCAAGCGACAGAAATATGGCAGAACAATGCAACCCAACAACAGCTGAATATACCCTGCATCATGTCTACATCACCAAGTTTTGAAAATCGTATCAACATCTGTCCTGCGTGCAACAGTGAGAGAGGAGCTGACTCAATGTACGAATGGCGATTAAAAACATCGTCTTGCTCTGAATGCGGTACAGAATAACAAACTGTTTAGCATATCCCACACATGTGCCGAAAATGAGCTTTTCCTGGCGATCCAGAGGTGTTCCTGAAGGCAACAACGACATCAGTTGAATATGTTCAGCAGTTGGATACATGTCTGTGGTCTGCACTTTGTAAACACTGTAAATTTACCTTACTTAAAATAATGATTTCCATATGCGGACTAAGGAGACGAATGAAAATTTGTCCACGTGCTGGGTTTCCAACCCGTATCTTCTAATCACTAGGCAGATGCACTAACCGCTACACTGACGTCGCACAATGACTCTGCACATCTGTACGGATTATCCTAGCATACCTCCTCAGTCCACAATACCATTCACATCTCAGCCCATTCGGCATCCCCCTAAACATGAAACAGCATTGCAGCGCCTCTCCAGTTTCACTGGAATAGATCTTCACCGTCGCTCGAATTACGTATTCTCCCTGAAATCTAACCATAGGTTGGAGTACTTTCATCTACATTCTATATATAAGTAAAGACTGTGAAGTGAGCTTCTCCTTCAGAATTTACAACTTAATGTTCGTTTCCGCTAATACTATCATGTTACCCCTTTTGTAGAAAGGAGAAATATCTACCACCTTTAAATTTTTCTGTTCGCGTTGATCGCGTGGATCAGGATCAGGAAAGCAGTCTATGTCTGGGTTTCAAGCAAGATCCCCCATATTCTTCAACGCTGAAGTGCTCTTTCAATACAGCTGGAGAACCTCTGCAGCGCTGTTCGCGTTGATCGCGTGGATCAGGATCAGGAAAGCAGTCTATGTCTGGGTTTCAAGCAAGATCCCCCATATTCTTCAACGCTGAAGTGCTCTTTCAATACAGCTGGAGAACCTCTGCAGCGCTGCTCGTAGTTTACACGGAGCACCAAGTTGGTTGAGGTGTATATGGGAATTTGGACTGAGGAGGGAGGTGTTTCAGGATTGTGGACAGAGGCGAAGCTACTGTGCCCGTGTGGGCTATTGGTTAGAGCATTCGCCTCGTGAGCGGCATATCTGGGTTCTAAACCCAGCCTTAGCAGAAGTTTTCAATCGTTGATTCAGCCTACATATATACAGCACAGGCGTTTGAGACTTAAAAAGATCTTTTGAGCCCTATAGTTTCATTATAATAATGCATTTCATGTATTAAATTGTGCATGTTTATTGTTGAAGAAAGAGGTATTCTTGATGTTTTATTTATTTATAGTAGGGCAAGCATCACATCACATGATTTTTTTTTACTAGCTGAAGATTAAATGTAAATAAAATAATAATAATAATAATAAATAATTATTAAATTTACATTTAATTAAATTAAGTTGTTTTGTATAATGAAGATTATATACCGGGTGATCCAAGAGTCAGTATAAATTTGAAAACTTAATAAACCACGTAATAATGTAGATAGAATGCTTGGAATGAAATGGGGTTATATTAGAACCAAAAAGAAAACAATGTTCACAAAATGTCCGACAGATGGCGCTGGACAGCAAAACGTCAGTGACTGCGCATGACAATCGTGTGAGACGTACGCTGATTTGTTACAGAATCGCATCATCCCCAGCCTGGCTGATAAACACCTGCTGGAACGTACGATGTTTATGCAGGATGGCGCTTCACCCCATATTGCTAGTCGCGTGAAAGATCTCCTGTGCGCGTCGTCTGGTGATGATCGTGTGCTCAGCCGCTACTTCTGTCATGCTTGGCCTCCCAGGTCCCCAGACCTCAGTCCGTGCGATTATAGGCTTTGGGGTTACCTGAAGTCGCAAGTGTATCGTGATCGACCGACATCTCTAGGGATTCTGAAAGACAACATCCGACGCCAATGCCTCACCATAACTCCGGACATGCTTTACAGTGCTATTCACAACATTATTCCTCGACTACAGCTGTTGTTGAGGAGTGATGGTGGACATATTGAGCATTTCCTGTAAAGAACATCATATTTGCTTTGTCTTACTTTGTTATGCTAATTATTGCTATTCTGATCAGATGAAGCACCATCTGTCGGACAATTTTTGAGCTTTTGTGTTTTTTCGGTTCTAATAAAACCCCATGTTATTCCAAGCATGTGTGTCAATTTGTACCTCTCTATCTACGTTATTCCGTGATTTATTCAGTTTTCAAATTTATACTGACTTTTTGATCTCACACACACACACACACACACACACACACATATATATATATATATATATATATATATATATATGTGTGTGTGTGTGTGTGTGGTACAAACACACACAACACACATACTCACACATATGTATACATATATATATATATATATATATATATATATATATATATATATATATTGATTTTTATTAATGAATATATAAATGTACAGACAGGGCTATTACAAATGATTGAAGCGATTTCATAAATTCACTGTAGCTCCATTCATTGACATATGGTCACGACACACTACAGATACGTAGAAAAACTCATAAAGTTTTGTTCGGCTGAAGCCGCACCTCAGGTTTCTGCCGCCAGAGCGCTCGAGAGCGCAGTGAGACAAAATGGCGACAGGAGCCGAGAAAGCGCATGTCGTGCTTGAAATGCACTCACATCAGTCAGTCATAACAGTGCAACAACACTTCAGGACGAAGTTCAACAAAGATCCACCAACCATTCGGCAATGGTATGCGCAGTTTAAAGCTTCTGGATGCCTCTGTAAGGGGAAATCAACGGGTCGGCCTGCAGTGAGCGAAGAAACGGTTGAACGCGTGCTGGCAAGTTTCACGCGTAGCCCGCGGAAGTTGACGAATAAAGCAAGCAGGGAGCTATACGTGCCACAGCCGACGGTTTGGAAAATCTTATGGAAAAGGCTAAAGCAGAAGCCTTACCGTTTACAATTGCTACAAGCCCTGACACCCGATGACAGTCAAACGCTTTGAATTTTCGGCGCGGTTGTAACAGCTCATGGAAGAGGATGCGTTCAGTGCGAAACTTGTTTTCAGTGATGAAGCAACATTTTTTCTTAATGGTGAAGTGAACAGACACAATGTGCGAATCTGGGCGGTAGAGAATCCTCACGCATTCGTGCAGCAAATTCGCAATTCACCAAAAGTTAACGTGTTTTGTGCAATCTCATGGTTTAAAGTTTACGACCCCTTTTCCTTCTGCGAAAAAAACATTATAGGACACGTGTATCTGGACATGCTGGAAAATTGGCTCATGCCATAACCGGAGACCGACAGCGCCGACTTCATCTTTCAACAGGACGGTGCTCCACCGCACTTCCATCATGATGTTCGGCATTTCTTAAGTAGGAGATTGGAAAACCGATGGATCGGTCGTGGTGGAGATCATGATCAGCAATTCATGTCATGGCCTCCACGCTCTCCCGACTTAACCCCATGCGATTTCTTTCTATGGAGTTATGTGAAAGATTCAGTGTTTAAACCTCCTCTACCAAGAAACGTGTCAGAACTGCGAGCTCGCATCAACAATGCTTTCGAACTCATTGATGGGGACATGCTGCGCCGAGTGTGGGAGGAACTTGATTATCGGCTTTATGTCGGCCGAATCACTAAAGGGGCACATATCGAACATTTGTGAATGCCTAAAAAAACTTTTGAGTTTTTGTATATGTGTGCAAAGCATTGTGAAAATATCTCAAATAATAAAGTTGTTGTAGAGCTGTGAAATCGCTTCAATCATTTGTAATAACCCTGTATTCATTAATACTAAAGAATTACATTTCCATTTAATCTGCAGCCACATCTCTCACATCAGTAAATTATATTTTAGTAAGGCTTCGGGCATTTCACACGAAGAAGCCCCCGTTGGAAGGCAGGCGTTTACGCCTTCGCAGAAGCGTGAGGCTCACAGCCCCTCGAAGGAAAAAGCCTCGCTACTTGACGGCTCAGGCGGAAGGCGGCAGTTTTTCCCGCACGTCCTCCGCGCCGCCCTCTTCCTCCTCACCCCCCCACCACCACCACCACTCCTGTGCTGTCTCGGCGCCAGGCTGCGCCAGAGGACGGCGCCGGCCCAATAAAACCCTCTCGTCCGCACCGGGCAGTAAAACCCATGTTTACAAACAAGCGGCAGTCCGTCCCGTCCAGGATTCCCTGCTGCCATCTGCACGCTGCCTGCGTCACTCTGATTTGAAAGCCCGCTGGCTGTGACTCTGCATCGCCAGCATTCTCGAAAAGGAACACTTGGAGCGATACTACTGGCCACTGAAACTTAAATGCCACGAAGGCGGGTTGCAGCGAATGGCATATCTATGAGGCCCATTAAACAGGTAACGCAATACTCTTTTTCTCGGCCAACTATTGTTGAAAAAATGCGAAATCTGTTGTGGGACATCGTGGAAAGTTCTTGCTTCAGCCCTTATAGTTCTTCGGAGTGCCTACTCATGGCGGCGCTGTATTTAGCTTTCCAAATGAAGTCTGTAATGCCGGCCGTTGTGGCCGATCAGTTCTAGGCACTACAGTCTGAAACTGGTCGCAGGTTCAAATCCTGCCTCGGGCATGGATGTGTGTGATGTCCTTAGGCTAGTTAGCTTTAAGTAGTTCCAAGTTCTAGGGGCGTGATGACCGCAGATATTAAGTCCCATAGTGCTCAGAGCCATTTGAACCATTTTTTTTTTTAAATCTGTAACGGAGGTGTAGCTCTGAGAGATGAAGTAGTGAAGGCAGCAGACGATCAAGTAGGTAAAAAGACGAGGGCTAGTAGAAATCCTTGGATAACAGAAGAAATATTGAATTTAATTGATGAAAGGAGAAAATATAAAAATGCAGTAAATGAAGCAGGCAAAAAGGAATACAAACGTCTCAAAATTGAGATCGACAGGAAGTGCAAATTGGCTAAGCAGCGATGGCTAGAGGACAAATGTAAGGAGGTAGAGGTTTGTCTCACTAGGGGTAAGATAGATACTGCCTACAGAAAAATTAAAGAGACCTTTGGAGAGAAGAGAACCACTTGTATGAATATCAAGAGCTCAGATGGCAACCCAGTTCAAAGCAAAGAAGGGAAGGCAGAAAGGTGGAAGGAGCATATAGAGGGTTTATACAAGGGCGATGTACTTGAGGACAATATTATGGAAATGGAAGGGGATGTAGATGAAGACGAAATGGGAGATAAGATACTGCGTGAAGAGTTTGACAGAGCACTGAAAGACCTGAGTCGAAACAAGGCCCCAGGAGTAGACAACATTCCATTAGAACTACTGATGGCCTTGGGAGAGCCAGTCCTGACAAAACTCTACCATCTGGTGAGCAAGATGTATGAGACAGACAAAATACCCTCAGACTTCAAGAAGAATATAATAATTCCAATCCCAAAGAAAGCAGGTGTTGACAGATGTGAAAATTAGCGCACTATCAGTTTAATAAGTCACAGCTGCAAAATACTAATGCGAATTCTTTACAGACGAATGGAAAAACTGGTAGAAGCGGACCTAGGGGAAGATCAGTTTGGATTCCGTAGAAATGTTGGAACACGTGAGGCAATACTTACGTTTCTGAAGAAGAGAAATTTGTTAACATCGAGTATAGATTTAAGTGTCAGGAAGTCGTTTCTGAAAGTATTTGTATGGAGTGTAGCCATGTATGGAAGTGAAACATGGACGATAACTAGTTTGTACAAGAAGAGAATAGAGGTATTCGAAATGTGGTGCTACAGAAGAATGCTGAAGATAAGGTGGGTAGATCACGTAACTAATGAGGAGGTATTGAATAGGATTGGGGAGAAGAGAAGTTTGCGGCACAACTTGACTAGAAGAAGGGATCGGTTGGTAGGACATGGTTTGAGGCATCAAGGGATCACAAATTTAGCATTGGAGGGCACCATGGAGGGTAAAAATCGTAGAGGGTCACCAAGAGATGAATACACTAAGCAGATTCAGAAGGATGTAGGTTGCAGTAGGTACTGGGAGATGAAGAAGCTTGCACAGAATAGAGTAGCATGGAGAGCTGCATCAAACCAGTCTCAGGACTGAAGACCACCACAACAACAACAACGGAGGTGTATTCAAAACCGACAGTTGTCACTGAGTATCTTTCTGAATGTCTACAGAGACTTTCAAAAGAACGGTGCGCAAGGCGTCTCTCATCATCGTAGCAAGGTCACGCAAACCTGTCCAATCTCCCGCAGGCCGGCAGGTCGCCCACAGTTGTGACTCCTGCTATGCTAGCACGTGCCGACACTCTCATTCGAGGTAATCGACGGACCACAGTCAGACACCTCGTTGCCCAACTGGAGGTGTCTGTTGGTAGTGCCGACACACTCGTCCACCAACTGGGATACTGAAAGGTGTGTGCCCGCTGCGTTCCTCGCCACCTAACAGAAGGTCGTAATTAGCAGCGAAGGACCATCTGTGCGGAATTGCTTGTGCGTTACGAGGACGATAGTGACAATCTTCTGTTCAACATCGTCACAGGCTATGTAACATGGGTTTCATCATTTCGAACCGCAAATAAAACGGCAGTCCATGGAGTGGTGGCGTACCTCCTCCTCTACGAACAAAAATGGTCAAAGACGCACCCTCAACTGATAAAGTCATGGCTACGGTCTTCTGGGTTATTCTGTTTGATGTCCTCCCTCATTGTGCAGCCGATAAGATCTGAAGTACAGGGTGATTCAAAAAGAATACCACAACTTCAGGAATTTAAAACTCTGCAACGACAAAAGGCAGAGCTAAGCACTATCTGTCGGCGAATTAAGGGAGCTATAAAGTTTCATTTAGTTGTACATTTGTTCGCCATTTCAGCCAATAAAGTTTTTGGTCCCTTTTTCTTCGAAGGTGCTACTGTAACTGGACTACAGTATCTGGAGATGTTAGAGAATTGGCTGTTCCCTCAGCTCGAACAAGAAGCACAACAATTCATATTTCAGCAGGATGGAGCGCCACCACATTGGCACTTATCTGTCCGTAACTACCTGAACGTCAACTACCCGAGGCGATGGATCGGCCGCCAGGCAGCCCGTGACAGAGCACTTCATCACTGGCCTCCAAGAAGCCCTGATCTTACCCCCTGCGATTTCTTCTTATGGGGGTATGTTAAGGATATGGTGTTTCGGCCACCTCTCCCAGCCACCATTGATGATTTGAAACGAGAAATAACAGCAGCTATCCAAACTGTTACGCCTGATATGCTACAGAGAGTGTGGAACGAGTTGGAGTATCGGGTTGATATTGCTCGTGTGTCTGGAGGGGGCCATATTGAACATCTCTGAACTTGTTTTTGAGTGAAAAAAAACCTTTTTAAATACTCTTTGTAATAATGTATAACAGAAGGTTATATTATGTTTCTTTCATTAAATACACATTTTTAAAGTTGTGGTATTCTTTTTGAATCACCCTGTATATTGCGCTAGTGTTAAAAAACTAAGGAAACGACTTCAGTGTGCTCTTCGCCCCGAAATGAAAACGAACGTCTCAAAAACAACTTCTGACCTCACACAAACCTGTGCACACGATAGGAGCTCACAAAACTTTATTTGGCTGTTATTATTTATCCACCTTACCACACCGATCTCGCATCTACCGGTTTCCACCTGTTTGGCCCAATGAAGGTTACAGTCCGCGGAAACCAGCAGGTGGATGATAAGGAGGTTACTGTTGTAGAAACACTTTGCCACTTCGACCACAAGGGTGGTATCACATTCTCCTCCCATGATAGTGTCGTAAGACCGTGGCACTGAATGGAAGTTACGTGAGAAAATATGATTTTGTAGCCAAAGATGCGGGGAATAATACGCTGCATTTGAATCCTGAATGAAGCCAATCTACTTTCAGAAAAAAAGGTTTCAATACTTATTGAGTGGCCCTCATACATGGCTGGATACGCATAAGAATAAAACTTCAGGAGAACCTCACGAAGTAGCTTCGTGTAAATGTATCTACATTCTGCATATAAGACAAGATAACGCAGTGTTTTTGTCACTCAGAAATCACATTTTAATGTTTTAAGATGATCGTTTTACGCCTCGTGTAGAGAAGAGGACTGTCTATCAGCGTAAGTCAGAGTTTGACACAGGGAGGATTGTGGTCAATCAAGACTGTAGTTTATACCTCCGCCGCTGAGCAACTTGCATTGGTCGGAAACAAATGACAGCCATGGCACTATGAAGTCCATTGCTTCAGGAGGGCCATATTCAGCGCCATGTACAGTGACCAGCCCACCGACAACATCACGCTGTCATGCAGGAACCTACAGCTGCGTCACGTACTTTAAATCACGAAATGGTCTCATGTGCCACGAGACAGATTTACTAAAACTCACGCCGTATATATTGTGATGTACTCAAGTCAAATGTACCATAGAGAATCTCCGATACTGGTGGTTATCGATCACTACATGTATAAATGAAATAGAAATATTCTATAAAAAACCGGACAGGTTCCAGTACAACTCGTGGTTCCAGTGGGACTCATGCCGCTAGTGTTACGTAAGAACTTAGATGTGTGTACATACAAAATGATAATTGCTTCTCCTCAATGGCCTGGTGCAAGTATTTCAATTGGACGCTACCTGGGATTTTTGCATGAACCTAATGTAACCCAATATTCCAATGAAGGAAAGTGAACCTATAGTTTAATATGAACTCCTTACATCTTTGAGAGGTGAAGGTTAAATTAAAACCAAGGATGAAATTTCCGCGGTCCGAGCGAGATTCGATCCCGCGACCTCTCGATTTCCAGACATGCAATTCATCGCCAGTGCTAGTGAGTGAAAATCTTCGAGTGTAAATTATAATGAGGAGGTATTATTGGGTTAAATGAGGTTTCAAAATACACGTGAGTTAAATGGGATGTAGCTTATTATAAAAATCATGGAAATACCCATACCCCAGAGGAGACAACGGGGACAGCAAAAAAAACTAGCTAAGCCACAAAATTTGAATTTTGATCAAAGTGGACACACCTTTCGCTTTCACTAAGAAATGACGAACATTCATGCCGTGGTTACATCATAAAAGTGACGTCACTTAAACAATAAGGACAATCTCGTGGTTCGTTATCCTTTCTTGTGTTGCAATTTTCGTGTGCCAGCAGTGGACATTATGCTGCACGCTATTTGTATCCTCGTCTACTCGATCGGATTGTATAATGTACGTGGGTGTGTTGTTGTAGTTAATTGTGTTTTCCCTTTGCTTTGCTTTCCTTTCCTCGAACTTCATCATGTTCGTTACTTTTTTCCTCACTTCGGTCAATTGAGCAGCCAAGTAATCGGCAGATTTAGGTTTAACATTTCGAAACCTTCTACTTGCCCACTGAACTTTTCTTTGTATTGTGCGTCGTTTTTTGTTCCTTGTGTCTCCATTGTAGTTTTATGTCTTCCGATCTCCCTAACTATTGAATCAACGCCTAAATTTGACTAAATGCTCCGATTTTACTTTCTCATCTTACAATTTTATTTACATTTATTTTCACCTCGTTCAAATCATTCCTTGATCTATTCCAGAGTTTCTGACCCTGTTGGTCCGTATCTACACACTGAGTTCAGTATCTACAGTTTACGCTATCACCCATTTATATTTCTACGAAGGATTTTTCTTACCTTCAATTACTACAGTCTCCTCAATAGTTATACCTTCACTTGTACCTACAGGTTCCACATTATTGACTGTGTTATCCACCCTAATTACCTATGCCATTCTATGTATGTTTATAAAAAACTCCAATGAAATTGTCACTTGTCTCAGTTCATAGGAGACAGTTCATAACCTACAGCCCTCTCCCTAAATTCGCCATGTGGAATGGAACAGCTGTTTTCGGATTACAGGGCAACAGAATCTGCAGTTCAAGAAAATGCTTACCAACTACTGCAGTCGTGTAATTCACATAACCTAAATAACCGTCATTATATCATAGCGTGGAACAGTACTGAAGCTAGTGTATGGTGATCCATTGGCAAAAACTGAGTGTTGAGATAAAGTATTTCTGCAGAGCACAGGCTCACATTGTCGTTAATATTTATGGATATTTCGTCGACACTTGGAGGAACACAGAAATATTAAAAACCGAAATAACAGCATCATTGTTCCACAATAATATTAATTCTATACTAGCTGTCACCTGCAGCTATGTTCGCATATCAGTAGTTTTTCCATGACGAGGGACGATAAGTAAGCTGTTGTGCGTGCAGTAAAGTCAGCTGCCCTCACGCGTCTGCCTTTTCGGGTAAGCGTAGCCTGCCATGTGCGACCCTCCCAAATTGCTCCAATGCACGATTCGGTGGCGTGAAAAGCGTCGTTTCCGAGCAGTGTGTACAGAATGACATGGGTTGGAGTGCACATTGTGTACCATGCCAGTAAAGTAGCTGTGCATTATACAATGTGTACATTATGCTACAAGTTAAATAATGTTTAACATGGTTTATGTTCACTAATTTAAAAAAAAAGTTGCATCATCTGCTTCACCTCCATAGGGGACGAGTTTTCTAAATTTCTAAAGTAGGTTATGTAGCTTAAATTCTTCCTCAGAATTCAGACTATCTGCATGTTAAATTTCATCGAAGCTGAGTTACTTTCACATTTATGACATTAGTCTGGATGAAACTTTAACCCCAACAATACCGACGAATTTTCCATTATGCACATTTACAAAGAGTGTGTGTGTGTGGGGGGGGGGGGGGGGGGAGGAATTTACATTGTACCCATCTTCAATAAAACTGAAAAAAGAACGATCCCATTAATTGTTGTTGACTTACATTAACAACATACATTTTGAGGAGAAACTGATGTGTAAGTAGGATCTATGAACTGAAATTTTCTTCTGGCATACTCTTAGCAATATCAGCGCACATTCAGTATCGTATATTACCAACGAAGCAATGGGTACTTTATGCCTACTGTAAAAGAAAATAAAGAACGCAGAATTTGTTAACCGTTGCTAAATTTTAGTCATAGCCTATTTTTAAACTAATGTGATGAACATGAAACTCATAAATATCGGTTTCAATGGGGAAAGTGACATCTACTTGTAACAGTTAAATTATTGTGTTACGATTAACTGAAAAATTTAAAACATTAATGGAACCTGGTAGAAGAACTCATTATAAACAAGAAATTTATTTTTCCAAATTTTAAAGTATAAAATAACTGCCTAAGTTATAGTATTTTCAAAAGTTGGAGTTAAATTACCCCTCCACGCTTCGTATTGCGCAGGTTAAATTACGAAATCTTTTTCTTCTCGTCATCCGATTTTGATGGAATAAAGCCGGTGGCACCGCTGTGTACACCAATCTGGACAACCACCTCTGAAGGTCTCGCCGTTTGGTGGTACATCATGCAATATGTGTTGTTCATGGACAAAGAAAGGGAGGAAATAATGTTGATGTAGATCTCTATTATAATTTTCTGTACAGGTTCCGGAACTCTCGGAGCCGAGGTGATGCAAAACTTTTTTTTGATGTGTGTGTATACCGACAGAAAACAAAAACTATTCTCCAGTTGGTTAATGAATATTTAGGACTCGAAAAAAAGAGTGCAAATTCTTAAACTCACTGACTGAACTATGGTAACATATTGCACTAATATGTTATACAGATATTGGTTACGATCCCTGAACTACAGACAAAATGGTAAACTGTTGGTTAATCCTATTTGTGAATATGCTGAGATATAAAGTTGGTGTGAAATAATAAACTTTATATTACAGTCAACCAGAAGTAGTATAAGAATATGAAGCTCAAAAGAATACAACAACTGAATACTGGCACAGAGCACTTTGTTGTATGGATAAAATTACCGGTGAAGGTTTTAAACAGGCAAAGAAGGGGGTGGGGAAGAAGACGTGAGAGGAACGAGTTAATGCTTTGTGGGAGGAAGGAAACAGTTGTACCTTCTTCAATAAACATTTTATTCTATGGTGAAACAAATGTAAACTAGAATGAGATTTCCACTCTGCAGCGGAGTGTGCGCTGATATGAAACTTCATGGCAGATTAAAACTGTGTGCCCGACCGAGACTCGAACTCGAGACCTTTGCCTTTCGCGGGCAAGTACTCTACCAACTGAGCTACCGAAGCACGACTGACGCCCGGTACTCACAGCTTTACTTCTGCCAGTAGAGCACTTGCCCCCGAAAGGCAAAGGTCCCGAGTTCGAGTCTCGGTCGGGCACACAGTTTTAATCTGCCAGGAAGTTTCAAATGTAAACTAGCTGCTGCTACATTAGCAAGGTTGAAAAATGGATTTTTTTATCATCAAAGATTAAGTCAAGATCCAGATATTTTGATAGTGATAAATTCAAATAGTGTCCAGCCATTATTTTCGCTATGGTGAACAGAACATTTAATACCATACGTTTGACGTTATTTCAGAGTATGTTCAGCAAAGGTGGGTTTTTTGTTTTTAGCCTCAGCTTCTTTCATTTTCAATCAGCCAAGAAGTTGAAGATCTATATAGTTTACTACGCAAATTGCCCGAAATCCTATAAATTCTACGGTGGAATCCTATCTTCCCTGTTTAACAAAATGTGGGCAACAGAATTTATAGTGTAGAAAGATGGTGCACATTTCCTCGATTTTAGTTAGCCTACAAGTACCTGTGAAGTAATGCCTACATATAAGTTGCGGGCCATTCGTTTTCAGTGTGATTTAGTGTCATGTGAGGAGGATACAAGACTACTGCAACTTCTGTCTCTTTTTGCTTCTAAGTATTTTAACGTTTAGGATACAACTGTATTCATTGCTGTGTGCAGTTTCTCTACTTATTTTTAGTTCATTGCCAAAATATGATTTGGTTCGTGCTGTAGATAGCTGGCGGTGCACCATGGAGTGGAAGGTTGGATGTTTGTGTGTTATATGATGCTGGGAATCGGCAGGTATTACTATCCGTATAAGTTGCTTTGATGTATCTCTTAAACAAAAAAATTTGCTTGCTAACGATAGTGGTAAGGCCCAAGACACTGATTCACTCTCCTCCGAATTCCGTTGTGGGTTTGATTTTACTGACGTGTGAATTTAAATGTTAAAGAATATAACTGTCCTGTGGTATCTGTCCACAAGCAGAGTATATCGTCCACTTACCAGGTGCTGTGTTGTATTTTAGAACTTAGGGGCTCTTTATCTGTATACACTGGCGGAAAAATTGCAACAACCTCAAGGACTGTGTTCAGTGATAACATGCACACTGAGGAGGGTTGTAGTGCCAGTAATTCATTTGTCGCTGTTATCGGCGATTACACGGCCTATGTGTGCACCCCCTGTTCTGACCCTACAGGTAGTAAAAGTGAACAGTGCTTGCAACATTCAGTCTAGGGTAAACCATGCCCCACCGATGAGTACGTACTCTTTGTGAACAGCTTTGGCCAATGGAACGAAGTCGCACTGATTGGCTGCGGGGACCTGGATGAAAGTATCGGCTGATTGCTGCACATGTTGTACACAATGTATCGATGGTGTGCCGCAGCTATCAACAGTGGTCTATGGACCATTCCTAAGCCTGTAGGTTAGCTGCAATTTGCGACATAGGTTAGGTTCTGAACATCCGTGTAGTACAGACGTACATCAAGATCGGTGCATTGGGCGAGCAGCGTTGGTGGACTGAACATACCCAGAGGCGGAATCCGGCCTCATGTTGCACCAGCGGGATTAAGATCACATGCGTCTCTGGCCAAGCTACTACTGACACCACGACACCAAACATGGCTACTCTGGTGCCGAGTAAGAGTTTACTGGAGAACGGAATGTCGCCCTCTTGTCTTCAGTAACGAGAATAGTTTCTGACGGTATGCAGGTCACGGACGTACACGGGTATAGCGTAGACCCGATGACTGCCTGTTCGAAAGGCATTTGCTGATGACACGCAAGTCCCGTCCCATGCTCCATGGTTTGGGGGGGGGGGGGGAGGTGGCTACATTTGGTGTTTCTGCACGTTGAAGCAATCAGTGCCCTTACAATTCACATGCTGTTATTCCCATGATACCACAATTTCTTAGACAGGAAGAGGTTGTACCTTCTAGGCAACTGTTGTGGCTAGCAAGATCACTTCATCTCTCGCCGAATGAATACGTATGGGGCATGATTAAGTGGGAACTCACTCGTTCGCCAGGGCCTGCAAAAACCACTGCTTAAAGTGAGTCTAATGGCGCCTGATGATTGGGAAAATCTATCTCAGGATGCCATTTCTGCACTTTTGTGGTGGTTTGCATGCGAGGATACACGCTTGCGTTGCCGCCAGAGAATACTACAGTGAATATTGATACGATTGTTCGGGCACCCTTTTACGTAACGGGAGTATTTCATCTGGTCTGAACTTGTCTTCATATACTCCTAAAACAATGATTTCCTTTCATCTCATTTGTCAAATAATAACCCCTTCCTTGGAGGGGTTAATTTCTTTTCTGAAATTGTATGATGGTTCAGATTTTGTCCACAAACATTTCATGCTTAGAAAGCGCCACTTTGCCAACCCATTTGCCTGTAGAGAGACTGTTGAAATTCGAAATAGGTCTGCTTTAAGTATTTGTGGGCAATGGTATATCCTCTGTTTCCACTGGATCTGTTATGGTTTTATACAACAGTTCTGTAAAAATTTTGGTACTCTTTCTAAGAGGAATATTAAAAATTGGGCAGCTGACTTCAAATGAGACTAGTTTAGCCTCTAGGCGCAATAGGTAGATGTTTTAGTTTTTCGAGAAATTCAAGGCAATTAAGTATTACAAATTTCGTGAAACTTAACTGTGGCTTCTCTCGAATGAATAATATTACAAATAAAATTTGCTCAGCAGACATTCCGATCACGACCTAAACATTAACGGACTTCAAAACACAGCAAATGCTCAGGCCGCTGCAATCATTCTTGGATAGAAAACTTTTCGGATGGTAGTAGGTCTATAGATCTTCGGATATTTTCAACATAACAAAATAAATCCACTGCTTTTAACCTGGGTACAAATCTCTATGTGGCGTCATATGCAGTATGCAACAGAATTCACGTCTGTTCGGAAGGAGATTGCTAGCAGGATTATAATCGAGGCAGATGCAGTTAAAAATACGTTGAAATATGAATTCTCGCAGGTACGGTAAATGATGACGCCAGCTGGAGAGGTGCATCCCGCCAAATAGCGATAATTTTCTTTAGGAAGGCTTCATATTTCAGGCAGTAATTGCGACCATAAATTACACACACTGCTAACTCTCCTCATTACTCACTGACTCCTTTTATTTCGGCACTGGGCAGGAAATAAAAGAGACGCGGCTTTCATCCGCTTTTCGCAATTTAGGCCACATCAATAGAAGTAATCGTTTCTCAGGTATTCGCCAACGAGCCGCGTGCGCGGCGTGTGTTGCGGTAATCCGTCATACCATCTGAAACCCCCCCCAACCATTCGCAGTGTACTTCAGTGTACACATCGCTATACAATGGGACGCTGGCACAACAAACGAGCACCTGTGCGAACAGAAACACCCATACGCACACACACACACACACACACACACACACACACACACACACACACAATGTAAGGACTGAGCAAGTGTACCAGACCAAGTCGCTCACGAATTATGTTGAACTGTGAAGTAAATACAGGAGATAAAATTTTTCTGCAGTCATTCATGAACAAGTCATATAAAGAGAGCAACGTAATGCTCTGGTTTTTCAGTTAACATTTTTTGTCCGAAACGTTCGGTGTTGAACAGGAGGTGGACAGAATTTGTCCTTTCTGTGTGTTTATTATTTTACGTGTAATATTTTATGATCATTTAAGATTTTATGTTTTTAGTCATGTGGATTTAACGTACGAGAAGTTGATTTGCAACAACAAGTGGAATTCATTAAATGCTCTTTGCACTGACTGTTCATTAGCCAACAAAGCAGTGGTTCTGTATTTGATAGATCATAAGCTGTATGTGTGTGTGTGTGTGTGTGTGTGTGTGTGTGTAGTTATTAATTCTCGGTGCACATCGTTGTACCATGTCCCTATGGAAGTTTAATCAAGACATAAATTAATCTTGGGTTAAATAGAGCAGCAATCAGTCGTGGAATTAAGTTGCTTTAATATGACATAGTCACAACGCAGATCAGATTTCGACCTGTGTCAGGTCATTATCAATGCAGTGCGGAAATGTAGCAGTTGTTCGTGCTCAAGTGAATGCCTACACAGTTCAACCATTACTCTGATCTGCGTTGTGACTATGTCATATTAAAGCAACTTAATTCCACGACTGGTTGCTGCCCTATCTAACCCAATATAATCACAGTCGTTGCGTGCACCCACCCCATGGAGGGCAACCTGATAAATTAATCTTGCCATTCGCAAAAATATATTTTATTCATAAATTCCTTGTTTCCAGGTAGGGATATTTCTGACTTTTATTCAAATATGCTTCAAAAATTAGAGTATATATGAAAAGATTTTTTTAAAGGTACCCCTATTTGTCATTTATGATGCTATTTTAATAATGAAATTGTACTAGTAGCTTTAACTGTACCTACCTAAATAAGTGTACTATGTAACTTGTGAAATAGTACTCACATGTTCAAGTTCTAGGAAGTCTTAAATACAGGGAGTACATCCCTCCCCCCCACGTCCTCCCCCGCATCCCCTCTTCCATCATGTGTCGATGTGGCTACTGTGTGCTCAGAACATTTACTGTCTTTAGCTTATTGGCAGCGTCCGTTCGACAGTGTTTCAGAAACGAAATTTAATCACATAATTTCGTACTGAATGCCTCCGCTGATAATGTACGCTCACACCTTTGTTGCAATGAAGCTTCAGTAAACAAATAACTATTCATCAATCGCCATTAGTGACACATTCATGAGGTTACAAACCAGCAATTCAGATTGAGGTTGCCAATGGCAACTTAACAGCTCTTAAGACGAGTGTCAATGTTGTTCCTGGAAACGATAATTTCGCTGAGTGGTAATACTACAGCTCCACTTATACAGTCGCGGCACATACTGCTGTGTAAATTGTTAGCGTCTGGCGACACTAAAACCCCAGCGGAGAGAAATGTGCCGTAGTATTAACGTCTGTTTTCAGTTATCTTTCTGCTTGATTAACGAAACAGTTATTGTATTTTTGCCGTCAGATGAGTTAGTAAATCATCGAAAGACATGAGAGACGGTGAAATGAATGTTAAAACAACCGAATTTCACTGATTCGGTACCATAAGCTACAACTTATTCCAGAAGAAATAGTTTCGAATAAGTGTATAACGGCGGTTACACCTCTGAAATTAAGAGGACATAGACACATATTTCGTAGATGAGAAACATATATTTCTGTTGCTGTCTGTTCTTATTGTGATGGGCACTTTCCTTGACACGTTATAGCTATGTGTGAAGTTTAATGCTTCGCTCGTGCTTACACTTCCCTCAACTGTACACTGCACGAATATGTTTGTAAATGTAATAATGTTTGCTTCTAGACTGAATGTCTTGGAGATTTTGGCCGTTTGTGGCTCACATATTGCAAGAATTGTGGAATTGGTTTCTTCTGTGTTGGGAAACAGTTATCTAGCTTCAGCGTTTTATTATCACGTCTGTGCAGTTTTCCGTGTGATGTAGGATTTCATGCTACCCATGCTCCTTAGTAGGCTAAAGAAAAACATACATTTGGTGTCAGTTCCTTCTTATTCTCGATTTTTATGACAATATATAAAAATACGTACGTTATACATTGTAAAATCTGTGTTACAAATTAATAGAAACTATACTATTTGGAATCATCTGATATTGTACTCAGTTGTGTAGCTCTCTGTTCCACTCGGAGCGCTGCTGTCTCAGAACATAACAAAAATGAGGGGGAGTGTCGTGACTGTATGTGTTAGACTGTGGAATACTGTAATTCCAAACCTCTCTTTCTCAGCTGGGTAAGAATGAAGCAAGAAATCCACGTGAAACAATTTAGGAAAACATTACTCACTTCGCCGAGCTCGCAAAGTGCCTCTTAACAACAGGGTGACGTGCAGTAAATTATCTCACGAGGTTTAGTTAAAAAATAACCGGACTGAGTTTTCAACAGACAAACAGCGGATCCCTCCCTGTCAAACGCTGCAGTGCCACGTCGCGAGTCAACTGCCGTCTTCATTCCTGCTACATGATCATCTCCCGAACCTCCATTTGCTTCTGACCGTGTATCCGTAGCACATATTGACGTGAATTTTTAGTGAAAGTTGTAAAGTCCGGTACAGAGGTTAAGTCTTTGCAGAAACAACAAACCATCAACCAACGGACGAAAATACTGAAAAATTAGAAAATTTAATCCGAAAAGACCTTGAGCTGAGTAGCCGTAAGGTACGCATACCTCTCTACTTATGCATGCTTTAGATGACGTAAATATGTCGAACTATTGTGCCAATCTGGTGGTATTTCGCCGTAAAACGTCGTCCGCTATAAACCACCTGAGTTTCCGCTTGCTTAAAAGAGGAAAGAGAGGCCGTGTGATGACTGGTTATTCATTACAAATTTTTTTCACGCAGTGAAGTGATGCAACAAATGTGAGGCTGGTTCTTTACCTTAACTGCTTTGTAGTTGTTTGCAAAGTTCTTGTGTGTAGGGTAACATTATAGAGTTTCTGTTTTAGAGCTCTAAAACTTAACTCTTTCAATTTCATCTGGCAAAAATTAGCTGGCTGGTTTGTTGGAACTAGTTTCAGAGTCTATTACTGTCTGAGTATTTTGGTACAAACCGGACTTTTTAAGTTAACCTGTCACTGGAAGCCTGTTGCAGATAAGTCTGTGGGGAGTTTCATTAATATATTGTGACCTTCTATAATTACTGTATGCTTGTTTAAAAATTAAATCCGTTCAGGTTACCAGCATGTACCTTGTGTAAGTCGCAATAACATGTGATGAATCGTGGTTTCTTATGGTCCGGAAACTAAGTGCCAACAAAAGAACGGTCCTAATTCACCAAATCTCCACTTAGATCGATCGTTGAGGCTTTTAAGTGAATTTTTAATGTTCAACTACTTTGAACTAACATTTTTTGTAAGTGCATGGTCTTTACTTATTTTAGATGGCGATTCTAATGCCTTTTGGTGTGACATTGTTTAACTTAATCCTTAGCACATTTGAATTATTTTTGACAGTGCAAGATCATTCATTTATTTTTAGTGGCGCTTCTAAACGCCGTTGATGTGGAGTTATTCAATTGAATCCTGAGTCCTTTTAGATAGTCGTAGGCATTTATGCCAAATCGCGTTACGTTATTGGTTGTGGTAGATGCGCGAAGCAGCAGCATCATGCCCACTTTAGGTCTTATTTCGTCGTGTGGGCAATGGACAGTTTGCTTTCAGATTTTGCGCTATGTCTAAGATTTCATTTTGATACACACGTTTTACTCTGGTGAAACATTCGGTTTCTTCACGTATCTGAGTATTTTCGTGTGGTCACTCGTTTCACTTCGTCTGCCTGGTTTTCTGGAAACAACTGTTGGCTGGGAAAACAGCAGAAATTTTACATACCGTATGGCTGGGAAATCAGCAGATATTTTACGTGCTGTTGAATTAATTCCATTACTGCTGTGAGAAAACATGCCACCTTCAAAAACATTTACTGCTACTCTGGTATATGTCATTAAATTGTTGACGCCTAGATTACGTGGCTGCAATTCGAAACATTGAGGGGTCATATCAAAAATATTTATGTAACCTATGTGACTAATTTATCAGCAGTTTAGCAGCCCAGCCGCAAGACTGACAGAAGTAATGGTCATTTCCAATTAAGGCATTAGTCAATGTTGTGGTGCTAACTTGGCAGATGTCACACTTCAGTTCACTTCGTGTAAACAATAATGTCGTTTAAATTTATTTATCCAAGTGCCTTGAAGGAAAGCGTTATGTTCTTCCGCCTTATAATTCCTTCACCACAGAAAATAGTAGTTCTGAAGTATATCTGCTAACTACTAATGCCTAAAAGTATTAGGTAGACTGAAAACAGCTAAACAAAGAGCACTAAGAAAAAAACTGAACTTTTCTATGTTTAAGAAAGGAACATAGTACACAGAAATAACTCTTTAGTACACACATTCAAAATTAGGAAGCTTGAGTTAAAAAATTAAACTGAAATCAACAATGGGTAGCCACCAGTCTATTTCTCTATGCACATTCTCTCTGTGATTATTGTTGTTTTTTGTTCCTTTCTGGCTACGCCTTATACAAGAAAGTTTACGAATCACAGCTACTCGAAGTATAGAGGTATTATGTTTTAGACTTCATTAATACTTTTGATTCAGAACGGCACCAATGTGTACCAAAGAAATTACGTTTGTGCGTGGCTAGCTGCCACGTCTGCGGCGTTTGTAAAACGCCTTTCAATCGACCGCAGACTAAAACGTGGTGTATACAGTACTATAGAGAAATACAGCGTGGTATTAAACAAGTTTGTAATTAGACCTTTATTAAATATACTGTCAGACGTGAAAGAAGTGACAGTGAGAGAAAAAAACAAGTTATCGCTAAAAGTGGAAGTACTAAAGACAAACGTTTGCATGGTTTTAATAGAACAAAGTCCATTTAACAAAAGGAAACATTTCAGCTCCAACATGTGGTGTACTACAATGTAGAATTAATCACTAGACAAAGACAATTATTTCATTAATAAGGAATAAAGATATTTAAAGAAAGGTCTCTTCCCGAGTAGTTAAAGAACAGTAGTACTCATAGGGAAGCCGAAGGCATGAATTACATAGTCACTGCATGTGGAAGAATGAGTAATATTGTCTAAGGCTGAAGGAAGGCCTTTAGGAAGAAAGCAAACACTGCTAGGAAGTATCACTGACTTGTAAATAAACAATACACTGAGACAGCCAAGGTTCAAGTCCTGAAGAGACAATCGAAAGTTAAAGTTTCGTAAACTTAGACACAGTACGATTTGAAGTCCCAGATGCTCAGTTCCAGTATGAAGAAACACAGTCAAGCCCAAGGTAGAAAAAAAGACGAGATATCTTATAACTCCTGTAGCTGACCACTAACATGAAAACACAGTATCGTCGTTCGGTTGCTCCAAAGAAGTGAGTCGTGACTGCAATTGGCACCTGGCCCAGAAAGCTCACTCGGAGTGAACTGCTCGTCACGGCTTGAGCGGCCGGCCTAAATACAGCTGGAGCACCAAGATAACATAGGCACTACTTTCAGTCACATGGATCACCAAAGAGACCAGCGATCCCTATTGCAGTCTGGAATGCTGTGAGGTGGCCGAGCAGATCGTGGTGGAGCTGCGTCTATCTGCCGGAAGGCCGATCCCTAGGATTCATTTGACAACTTCTCTCGGATGTAATGTTGATTTCTGGCTGGATGGGCGCAAGGATTACCCACGGCGATATAGTAATATCTACACTTATCAGCCAGAACATTATGACCACATATGCAATAGACGGTATGACCACTTTTGCTGCGGAAAGAAGCGGCGACGCATCGTGGCATGGAAGCAATGAGGCCTTAATAGGTTGCTGGAGGGAGATGACACCATATCTGCACACACATGTCACCTAATTCCCCTAAATTCCGGGGAAGGTGCAAATATCCTCTGATGCCATTCATCCCAGATCTGTTCCATTGGGATCAGATCTGGTGAGAGGGCCAGCACATCAATTGGATCTCGCCACTGTGATCCTCGAACCACTCCTAGCCTTGTGAGATTGGTGCATTAGCTGGTTGGAAAATATTACTGGCGTCGTAAAACATGATTGTTAAGGTGGGTTGTACATGGTCTGCAACCAGTGTAGGATATTTCTTGGCCATCACGATGCTTTGCACGAGCTCCACTGGACACATTGATGCCCACGTGAATGTTCCCCTAAGCATAATGGAATCACCACCGGTTTGTCTGCGTCCCGCGGTATAAGCGTCAAGGAGCCCTAGAAGACGACTGATTCGTGCCCTCCCTTTGGCATCGTGAAGAACGTATCGGGATCCTTCAGACATTGCAACGCTCTGCCACAGCGCTAACGTCCAGAGCCTGTTGTCACGCACCCATTCCAGTCGTAGTTGCCGATGTCATGGTGCTAACATTGAAACATGCGTGGCTCGTCGGCTGCGGAGGCCCATCGGTTGGAGTGTTCGGTGCACTGCTTGTTTAGACACACTTGTACTCTGCTTAGCATTAAAACGTGATATTAGCTTCACCACAGTTCGCCGTCTGTGCTGTTTTACCAGTCTGCCCAGCAGCCTACGACTTCCGACTTGTTTAATGAGGAGTGGCCACATACCCCACGACGTCTGCACGTGGTTTCATCTTTGTTTCACCACGTGTTGAAAACACTCACCACAGCACTCCCCAAACACCTAACAACTCGTGCAGTTCTCGAAATACGAGGTGCATTCAAGTTCTAAGGGCTCCGATTTTTTATCTAATTAACTAATCACCCGAAATCGATGAAACTGGCGTTACTTCTAGACGTAATCGCCCTGCAGACGTACACATTTTTCACAACGCTGACGCCATGATTCCATGGCAGCGGCGAAGGCTTCTTTAGGAGTCTGTTTTGACCACTGGAAAATCGCTGAGGCAATAGCAGCACGGCTGGTGAATGTGCGGCCACGGAGAGTGTCTTTCATTGTTGGAAAAAGCCAAAAGTCACTAGGAGCCAGGTCAGGTGAGTAGGAAGCATGAGGAATCACTTCAAAGTTGTCATCACGAAGAAACTGTTGCGTAACGTTAGCTCGTTCTGCGGGTGCGTTGTCTTGGTGAAACAGCACACGCGCACCCCTTCCCGGACGTTTTTGTTGCAGTGCAGGAAGGAATTTGTTCTTCAAAACATTTTCGTAGGATGCACCTGTTACCGTAGTGCCCTTTGGAACGTAATGGGTAAGGATTACGCCCTCGCTGTCACAGAACATGGACACCATCATTTTTTCAGCACTGGCGGTTACCCGAAATTTTTTTGGTGGCGGTGAATCTGTGTGCTTCCATTGAGCTGACTGGCGCTTTGTTTCTGGATTGAAACATGGCATCCACGTCTCATACATTGTCATAACCAACGAAAAGAAAGTCCCATTCATGCTGTCGTGGCGCGTCAACATTGCTTGGCAACATGCCACACGGACAGCCATGTGGTCGTCCGTCAGCCTTCGTGGCACCCACCTGGATGACACTTTTCGCATTTTCAGGTCGTCATGCAGGATTGTGTGCACAGAACCCACACAAATGCCAACTCTGGAGGCGATCTGTTCAACAGTCATTCGGCGATCCCCCAAAACAATTCTCTCCACTTTCTCGATCATGTCGTCAGACCGGCTTGTGCGAGCCCCAGGTTGTTTCGGTTTGTTGTCACACGATGTTCTGCCTTCATTAAACTGTCGCACCCACGAACGCACTTTCGACACATCCATAATTTCATCACCACATGTCTCCTTCAACTGTCGATGAATTTCAATTGGTTTCACACCACGCAAATTCAGAAAACGAATGATGACACGCTGTTCAAGTAAGGAAAACGTCGCCATTTTAAGTATTTAAAACAGTTCTCATTCTCGCCGCTGGCGGTAAAATTCCATCTGCCGTACGGTGCTGCCATCTCTGGGATGTATTGACAATGAACGCGGCCTCATTTTAAAACAATGCGCATGTTTCTATCTCTTTCCAGTCCGGAGAAAAAAAAATCGGAGGCCTTAGAACTTGAATGCACCTCGTACTCGTGCCGAGCCTTCGAGTTATCACAATCTGCCATCGGTGAAAGATAGATTGCGCGCCTTACCTATTCAACACTCGAACAGTACGCTCACTGGTAGAACACGCACCGTGTGTGCGTCTGACAAACAGTCATTTCTGGCCAGATGACGCTGTTATCGCATGGACGGGCCTGTGTCGATAGCAGGTTCAAAATGGTTCAAATGGCTCTGAGCACTATGGGACTTAACTTCCGAGGTCATCAGTCCCCTAGAACTTAGAACTACTTAAACCTAACTAACCTAAGGACATCACACACATCCATGCCCGAGGCAAGATTCGAACCTGGGACCGTAGCAGTCGCGCGGTTCCGGAGTGAGCTCCTAGAACCACTAGACCACCGCGGCCGGCGTCGATAGCAGGTCGGTGGTCATTGTGTTCTGGCTGAAAATTGCACAAATATGAGGAAAAACGTGACATTACACGATTACAAGATTAATGGTCAGATTTTTGAACATATTATCACATTGTTTAAAGATTTTGCTAAGAAGCTGCAGGAAATGATACAGTCTTGTAAAATCGGCACGGTATTAACGAAGGCAAATGCAAGACATAGACTTTCTGAAAATTTCGGGAAAAGTGTTGTGATCTCTAAATTATGTTCTGAAAGCAGTCTTAAATCAGCAGTGGCGTCAATAGTCTTTTGTGTGGTACTGATTGCAAAGGCTATACTCCGTTGCAATTATTTCTCGTTAATAGATGTAAAAGAAACACAGCATAAAATTTTGAGTCTTACAAAATGTTCATCGCAAACAGTTTTTGTACGCAATAGTTGTAACTCTGCAGCATGTGTATTGACCTGAGATACCAACGTAAGCTACGTTCACCTCAGGCGCCAACGGGACATACAGATATGTTGTTTTAGTGAAAAAAAATGGTTCAAATGGCTCTGAGCACTATGGGACTTAACATCGATGGTTATCAGTCCCCTAGAACTTAGACCTACTTAAACCTAACGAACCTAAGGACATTACACAACAGCGAGTCATCACGAGGCAAAGAAAATTCCTGACCCCGCCGGGAATCGAACCCTCGAACCCGGGAACCCGGGCGCGGGAAGCGAGAACGCTACCGCATGACGACGAGCTGCGGACATGTTTTACTGAAATTTATTCACAGTGATGCCGTTAGTCTTTAGTGTGAGTGCAGGGGCAAGTTATTCAGCAAGTGTGACACATCTTGCTTATATCGGTGACGAGTGCTCCGTAACAACTCCACTGTATCGGAAGAGGAACCGCTTGTTTATGTCACAAGAAGAGACGGTCCGAGCTGACTAGTTAACCGATGTACAAGCTTTACACTTCATGACCTCAAGGCTTGGCGGGTATAGAATTCTGTTGAACTTGTGAAATGATATCGATGAAATATTGCCTCGAGATGTTTTCTTTTTAATAATAATGTAAGTGGCCTACGTAGACGGAAATCTACGCTTCGTTTATTAACACTATTGGGGAGCCAGAGAGATTTTTACATCATGCATGCGAATGGAAACTTCTGTTTTCTTAGCACTAGACTTCGAACGTTGTCCTTTGCTGGCAACCTTGGTGTGATACGCCGTCGGATTTCTTTGACTTGCGTCCATCGTCGGCTGAGTTGCGACACTGAGTCGGAGTGTCTGTTTTATGGACTCCATAGCCCATGCCTCTGCGATCATCATTCGCAACCAGATACGGAACGGCGGTGAGTGCCATCAGCACTCTTCCGGATTATCTCCTAAGAACCTCAAAGCAGACTTCTTTCTAGACGATAAAAAGCATCTGAAATACATGTGTTAAACACAATTGTGCAATGAGACCTGGAATGTGTCGAACATTTTAGGGAGAGATATTCAGTTCAGTTCACCAATTCAGAGTTATTGCCACGTTCAATTTAAAGTCTGATAATCAGCCCATTTTTCAGCCAAGATATTTTACGATCTGTTTAGTGACGTTCAGTGTAACTGTAGGAAATGTAGAGACATGAGAAAGACATTTCTCACATTGCGATTGATAATGGCGGCTAGACTTAACTAACTATAAAAATCATCCGACAGTGCACTGTCATGAAAGACGTGCGAATTTCTAAGAAACGTAGGATACCCTGTAGAGAAAGACGAGTAATAAACTAAACGTTTACGAACTGAGAAGGAACAATAAGAATGGAGCACAAAGAATAAAATGAATGAATTAAAACGTATGTAATACAAGGATGAAGCCTTTCTTCTCTATTGTTTAATCTGTATATCGAAGTGGCAATGGTGTAAATAAAAGAAATGTTCAAGAGTGGGATTAAAATTTGGGATGAATGGATACCAAGCTTACGTTTTTCAGATGTCATTGCTATCCTTATTGAAAGGGATGACGAATTACAAGATATACTAAACGAAATGAAACGTCTACTGAGCCCAGAATATAGATTGAGAATAAACCGAGAAAGACGATGATAGTTAAGAGTAGCTGAAACAGAACTGGTGATAAACAAAACGTCAGAATTACGAACCACGAAGTGCACGATGTGAAGCACATCTTGACGTCTGGGATAAAAAGGACATAAAAATCATACTATCAGGGGGAAGGAATTTATAGTCAAAAGAAGCCTGTTGGTGTTAAAATGTGCCTTAATAAAGAAATTGCTGGGAAATAACCTCTGGAGCATGGCACTGAACAGAAGTGTCTCCTGAACTGTGAAGGAATCGGAGTACAAGGGAATCAAAGCATTTGAAATTTGAAACTACGGAAGGATACTGAAATGTATACAGAATGGTACAAAATAAGACATCAGGGAATTACTTCCGTGCCACTAGAGGAGGCTGTGTGGGACAATACCTGTAGGGCAAGAGATAAACTGGAATACATCCAACAAATATTTGTAGACATTGAGTGTAGATCACAGACAGAATTAGAAAGATCCTGTCCAAATACTGTATCTATGAACATCACGTGTCATTTCTTAAACTACACACATCAAAAGAAATTTTGCAACTCCCTGTTTCGCAGAACTCCTGAAGGTATATGTTGACTGGGGATATTGTATCACAGACACGTTCCCTTTGATTGCTCAGAGATGTCTCTAAACCCACCCAAATATTTAAACAATAATCCATGAGCAGCGCCTATTCGGCGGAGGGGGTCCGACAACCGATCAGTTCCAGTCATTCCACCAGGAAAAAGGTATACGGCTCGTGTTATCGGGTTCGATAGCATCCGCATTGTTACTTTGTGCCAGGAAGGGCTCTCAACAAGGTAAGTGTCCAGGCGTCCCAGAGCGAAAGAAAGCGATGTTGTCCGGACATGGAGGAGACACAGAGAGACAGGAACTGTCGATGATGTACTTCGCTTGGGTCACCCAAGAGCTACTACTGCAGTGGATGACAGCTACCTACGGATTATGGGTCGGAGGAACCCTGAAAGCAACGCCACCACCTTGAATAATGGTTTTCGTGCATCCATAGGACATCCTGTTACTACTCAAACTCTGCGCAATGGGTTGCACGATGCGCAACTTCAGTTCCCGACGTTAATGGCGAGGTCCATCTTTGCAACGACGAAACAATATAGCGCGGTACAGATGGGACCAAGAACATGCTGAATGGACAGTTGTTGATTGGCATCACGTTCTCTTCACCGATGAATGTTTCATATGCCTTCAACCAGACAATCGTCGGAGACTTGTTTGGAGGCAACCCGGTCAGGCTGAACGCCTTAGACACAGTGTCCAGCGAGTGCAAAAGGTGGAGGTTCCCTGCTGTTTTGTGGTGGCATTATGTGGGGCCGACGTACGCCGCTGGTGGTCATGGATGGTGCCGTAACGGCTGTACAATATCTGAATGCCATCCTCCAAGCGATAGCGTAACCATATCGACAGCATATTGACGCGGCGTTCGTCTTCATAGACGACAATTCGCGCCCCTGTCGTGCACATCTTGTGAATGACTTCCTTCAGGATAACGACATCGCTCGTCTAGAGTGGCCAGCATATTCTCCAGACATATACCCTATCGAACATGCCTGGGATAGATTGAATAGGGCTGTTTATGGACGACGTGACCCACCTGGGATCTACACCTGACCGCCGTTGAGGAGTGGGACAATTTCGACCAACAGTGCCTTGATGACCTCGTGAATAGCATGCCACAACGAATACAGGCATGCATCAATGCCAGAGGACGTGCTGCTGGATATTAGAGTAGCGGTGTGAACAGCAATTTGGACTACCACCTCTGAAGGTCTTGCTGTACGGTGGTACAACTTGCAATGTATAGTTCTCATGAGCAATAAAAAGGCGGAAATGAAGTTTATGTTGATCTTTATTCCAATTTTCTTTACAGGTTCCGGAACTCTAGGAATTGAGGTGATGTAAAACATTTTTTTATGTGTACATCTTCTGTATGCGTCAGCTCTAGATGGTGGTTATATTGTTATATTCTGATATGACGGTGTATGTTAAAGATTGAAAAATGGTAGATATTTTCACAGATATGTGTTGCGCTGTATCGTTTGTAGAACATTCAAGTGGATGTCTCACATGATGACGAAACCAGTTGACAATATCTACTGTGCTACGTGACTCTCGGAGCGTTATGTCAGATACCTGTGCGAAGCATTCTTTTGTACGCGAGCCAGTAACCCTTCCGTTGTGAGCCAGGCGCCATGTTTTGCCTGGCATATCCTCTCCCAGCTCCCCCCACACCTCTAAATGCTCGCCAAGGCGCTCGCTTCGCTCAGCCATCCAATTACGGCCAGATTAAATACTCAGCGCGCCTGCACCTGTCTAATTGCACGCGGCAATCCGTTTCCTTGCAAGATTAAATACAAATGTTGCGGAACGTTAATTTATGGGACTCGCGGGAGTGGAACTGGGCCCTTGAATAATTTGCGGCTGGGCTTCCGCTACGAAAGCAGTCGATGCTTACTAGTATAATTCCAACAGCCACGAAGTATTGCGAATCTGCACTTTGTGTTGCTGCCGTTTTAGACTCTTCACTTTATAAGGGGGTCTACTACGCATTCAGATTTTGGCATCGAACAGCAAACCCAATATTCGCTGCATTATGTACACAGTTACTTCACGATATTTTATCCATTTTCAGAAACGCAACAGATGAGGTCTTTCACTGCCGTGTAAGAGTGCTAGAAAGTATCTTTAGTTTCATTCACGCCACTGATTCACAATAATTACACAACACGTTTCTTGAGATGAACGTGCCCCATTATGTGCCCTGAACTAAAATAGGCCTATCTATACTCGTCACTGAGTTGCTAATATACTCTTCTGGTAGACGTTTTGTGGTGTCACCGCCAGACACCACACTTGCTAGGTGGTAGCCTTTAAATCGGCCGCGGTCCGGTAGTATACGTCGGACCCGCGTGTCGCCACTATCAGTGATTGCAGACCGAGCGCCGCCACACGGCAGGTCTAGAGAGACTTCCTAGCACTCGCCCCAGTTGTACAACAGACTTTGCTAGCGATGGTTCACTGACAAAATACGTTCTCATTTGCCGAGACGATAGTTAGCATAGCCTTCAGCTACGTCATTTGCTACGACCTAGCAAGGCGCCATTATCAGTTGCTATTGATATTGTGAAGAATGTACAGACAAGAGCTACGTTCAACATTGATGGATTAAAGTGAAGTATTCCACCAAGTACCACCTTTTTTCTGAAGTCTAAATTTCTTGTCCCGTTCCAGACCTCACGCCAGCCTGCGTGAGCTTAAACGCGTGCCTTTCGGCTTCCTCCAAACTCCGTGGGTTGGCTCCTGCCAATCCACAACACGTTTCGTAGATGGAACCAAGTGGGGAATGGTTCCAATGGCATCAAAGTATTGATCACCGGAGTTATTTCCGAGGTCTTATGATTAAATTCGAGTCCTTCTGGCCGAATCTCATGGAGTGATGGAGTATGATACTGTTAGCATGATCTGTCCGCCGCTAAGCACTGTTGTCCCACGAGGTGCTATTCGAGACGAGTCGATTGTTTATTAGGCTATCGTCATCATAACTATACCAATAACAACATTAATACGAGACAACACCTCACACGCACTGCTCAGACACAACTATATTATACATTATTTTACTGTACTGTACATTGCATTACTTCAGAAGTTAACATACGTTTTTCCTAACCACAACGTTTGTACGAAACATATACCGAAAGATATTTATGAAGGCCGCACGTTTCAGCACACTTTCAGATAAGTATCAAGTATTGTACGTTATTTGCTGTGTAAACAGCCTAGCAAATTAGTTTTCCACTATTTTTTATTGTACTTCTGTTCTGTGCTGCGGAAAGAACTCGCTAGGAAAAAGTTATTTTGTTTTTGACTTGCATCAGCCGCCTCTTGAATTTTGTTAATTCACATCCAAATAATCTCTGTAGTTTGCGGATCTCCATCATGCTAAAGGAAGGTGGTTAGAATTCCGGCATAAGCTGCATTAAGAAACGTTGTTTAAGGTGCCGTGCCTATTCTCAACCTTACAAAGACGAATGGTTTGAGAATGGATACCATGTCCGAAGCTAGGCAGCATCAATAAATAATGGATGCTTCTTGATGTAACTTATGTTGGAAATCCAACAATTTATTTCGATCCCTGTACTGTTGGATGTGTGGGTAATAATCACATGTATCGTTAGAAAACAGTGTAATTGTTTTCTTCTCTGTACAATGTCTTGCAAATTTTCCTTCTGTCCTGTTCAAAAGTGTCCTGTAATATTGAATGGTGTACAGCCACAGACTTCCCTCTATTTTCAGCATTTTCGATTGCTCCAACAGTGCAACACCCAGTAAAATAAGCAGACCTCTTCGATAAGAGCGGCGGTTAGAAAGTTTTCCCGTCGTTCTTCTCGTGGGGCATCGCCATGACTATTCGTGCTCCTCAGAGAACTCTTTATCATAAGTTTCAGGTTGCTCGGAATTAGTTATATGTTCGTTTGAAATGTAGCTAGCGTGCTATACTCAAATTAACAGTGAAAAGTTTTGTTCTAAAATGACCACATTGTTACTCTAATAGTCGATCAGTATGTATAACTGGACGTTGTCATTAGTGCTTTATTCTGGCTCTGGTGCCGAACAAGCGTCTTGTGCATTTTCATTAATTAGGTGTTTATTAATTATTTTATGCATGGTTGTGTTATGCAGGATGAGTATTGAGTAAATTTTCCTTGTTTCCATGAACCATGAATGTAGTCTTGGTGCTGGGTTATTATTGCATGTAGTTCTCAGATCCGTCAGTTTACTGACGATTTTCAAAGAATTTTCTGCAACTTCTGTTTCCAATTTTGTATTATTTTAATTGCGATTCATGTTCTTGAGTGACTATTGAGGTTATACTTGAATTTCTGTTTTGTACCGAGCACCATGTGATTTTAAGTACAGTATTCCCTACCAGGAGACTCAATACACAGAGTAGACCGAAAATCCTTTACATATTGAAATTTGTGGCTGTCGAATTTTACCGATTTTCTCTGCATATTTCGGCTTGGAACTAATCTATTGTCCACCCACAGCAGATCCCCCGATCTCCATAACGGTCAACTCCTGGAGCCGAACGAGTACGTATATGGCTGGGAATGATAGACTGGAATTTATTAAAATCATCGGCTTATATCAAATATAGATGACCGTCCTTTGGCATCTACCCTGCTTGCTGATATCAGTACGTTCTGTAAGCCCTCCAGAAGTTTTGTTTCACATGAGTGATCGTATATAGTGATAGAGTTACTCGGTTTCTAATGTATCCACAGTCCCCATTTCTTCCCATGAAGTTCCCGTGCTGATGTTGAACGTAAAGAATGTCACCTAATCAGTCATACATGTTAAGGAAAAGTCTTAATTAATTGTTCTTTTTTCTTTGATGCCCGGTACATGCTGTGAGAGCAGAGGGTTTCCTTTTAATAAATGTCCATTTTACAGAATATTAGTCACTTCTACTCTGAACCCAACTCTTGGTCCGACTGCTCCATGCATTCTTTATAAAATTAATAATAAGATGAACATCCCGTTACAAAACTTTTAACAAAAATATGAAGGAACATCGTCGCTCTATCGTTGTCTCGAAGTGTTTTTAGTAACTGTGTTACACATTTAACCAAACAACATGTTCACAAAAATTAATTTTAACGCGACTTCGCACGACATAGCACAACCAGAACAACTAAAACTCAGACGTGCCCCTTCCTTCAATTTCTAATAGTCATAAATCATGACATTTTCCAAAAAAGGAGTCTCGGAGAGTAACTGTTAAATAAGAGTAAGGACGAGAATATACGCTGACAGAAAGAAAATCGCAACACCGAGAAGGAGTTGTGCGGCATAAACGAATGTTAATGACTTAAATATGTTACCTAGACAAATATATTCTCGAAATTTAATTACTCTGCATTAATTATATTTTGGTGTTGTCTTCTTTTCCTTCAGCGTAGATGCTATCACAACATAATGTTAGGAAACCTCTTTGACTGAAACTTATATTCGCTTGCAGATAAATTTGTGGAAGATTTTTGATATGCAAGAGGACAACATGTGTACCCCAAACAACCAGCTCCACCACACAATCAGGATGACTAATGTCATAGACAACCGATAGTGAGTATTATTTACCAATGGATGACAAAGTAGATGTCTTTTTTTCTTGACAAGGTACTTGGTCAGTCATTGGTACTTTACATTCACTATCGATAACTTACGTCGCCTGTGTGGTGGCCAAGTTTTTCTCAGTGTGTGCGTGTTGCCTTTTTTGGTTGTGTTCCTCATAAGGACGTTTTAAGTTTCCTAGCACGGCACGGGGCTCGGACGTGGCATTTGTAGAGCGAAAACGTTGGGGCGTTGGGGTTTTTACATGTCTAAATATAGGCTGTTATCGAAGGTTTCACCAACACGCATTCCTGTAGGTACTGTGAACATTCTACACGCAGGGCGAAACAAAAGTTTCACATGTACGAAACAATTTATCCTGTTTAACGAATGTTTCGTCGCTAATTAATTTGTGTGGTAGGAGATACAGCCTACGTTGAATTTAAAAAGAAAATGAGTTAATTTTATTAAAATAAGACGCAACGTTACTCTATAATAGAACCTGTGAATCCGTTTGATTTGGGTTATGTTTCGTGCATGACTACCTATTTGAAGAGCAGAAAACATATCCCAGTTCGAATCTCTCGGTTATATGGAATAAGCATACGAGCCAAAAAACCCGTGAAATTTGACAACAGCTGACTTCGAATGTCGTTCGACGATTCATGATTTTATCTGTTTAAAGTAATGCAACGCTTCAATTCAAATGAAGGCCGAATGAGGCGTTTGAACCCCAGTCAAACTGGAAGTGATTGACGATTGGGGGTTGTTTCTCATAACATGACTTCGGTTCACTTCTTCAGCAGATTCCTTACTTCAGCCTCCCTTTCTAGTACGTCTTCATAACGTATATCCTTCTAAGATGACAACCATTTTCACAGAATTTCAAGGGGCATTCAAATGAAACCCGGTCGCTAGTGTAAAATAACGATAACGATATTATTAACTAAAAAATGTAGTTATACACAGTATACATACTCAAAAATAGTCACCAAAACAGTTGGCACATTTATCCCATTGCGACACTAGCCGGTAGGTCCTATCCTTGAAGAACTAGGCTGCTGTCGGATTCAGACATTATGGTGTGGGTGGTGCCCGCGCGAGTACCCAGTAACCGATGAATCTCGTCTACGGAGATTCTGCGGTTATCCAAGACGATAGCATTTACTTCCGAAACCATTTCCGGTGTGATGACACAAAGAGCCTGTCCAGGACGAGCATCGTCTTCCAGTGACTCGTGCCACTCAGGGAATCGCTTGCGCCAAACCACAACACTTGAACGACTCAGACTGTACTCACTGTACACTCCCTTTTTCCGACGATACGTTTCACAGCAGCCAACTCCCTCCGCCGCCAAAATCGTTATTCCTGCTTACTCGCCTGCATTTTCGATAGTGGACGATAACTTGTGTGACCACCTTCTCTTCGGCGTGAAACCACACTGGCGCTGTGCAACCTCAAACGGTGCGCATGCGTGTCTCTCTACCAATACATGGCGTCACCATGTGGTGTCACCGCCAGACACCACACATGCTAGGTGGTAGCCTTTAAATCGGCCGCGGTCCGTTAGTATACGTCGGACCCGCGTGTCGCCACTATCAGGATTGCAGACCGAGCGCCGCCACACGGCAGGTCTAGAGAGACTTCCTAGCACTCGCCCCAGTTGGACAGCCGACTTTGCTAGCGATGGTTCACTGACAAAATACGCTCTCATTTGCCGAGACGATAGTTAGCATAGCCTTCAGCTACGTCATTTGCTACGATCTAGCAAGGCGCCATTATTCAGTTACTATTGATATTGTAAATAATGTACAGACAAGAGCTACATTCAACATTAATGGATTAAAAGTTAAGTATTCCACCAAGTACCACCTTTTTTCTGAAGTCTAAATACCTTGTCATGTTCCAGACCTCACGCCAGCCTGCGTGAGCTTAAACGCGTGCCTTTCGGCTTCCTCCAAACCCCGTTGGTTGGCTCCTGTCAATCCACAACCCACCATATCCTCAGTTAAGTCGTGCCACCTTACGTCTAAGGCAAAGGTAGACGCACTGACTAGGTTTCATTTGAATGAACCTAACAGATGCATACGTTCCCGATTTGACGAGTACTCAGTCACCTTATCACATTTCGACTTAACACGCTAAATCACATGGCCTCAAGTCCACAGGAAACGACGGATTATTTCGTAGCACAATGGATCTAGTCTTAAATTAATGGCTTCAGTTGAATATACTTTTGAACTCCATCACTTGCCGAAATGAGGCCGTTATCATGACTAGATACTATGTTACACGTTATATGCGTGATGTCTTCTACGAACGGCTAACGCTTTGTTCCGTTTCACTTGTTTACAGATATTAACGGACATCCCATCACCCATTTGCCTACATATTGAAATGCTGGCACCGTGTACTGGTCCTGAACGACCGTTCAGTCAGGCATCGTGCCATCCTCTGCCATTGACGTCATTTACATGTTGTATAGAGGGTCATGGGATCACTGCCCTCCCGTCAATAATAGTCACATTGCCAGGTCTTAGGTGCCGTTATCCTCACTTTAACGGCTCCTCACTTAGTGTCTCGAGACAGAATGCACTCAATTCCAGACCTGTCACCACGGAAAAGCATCCTAAATAGTAGCTGAAACTTAATCTGGGACTTCTGCGTAAAGGACGCGTTGACCACGTAGTTACTGACATGTTGAACAGCTCCGACGGAATGGGTAGGAAAGTGCCGTATCGTAACACGACACGAGGACAAAATGTAAACGTGAAGAACGAAAGCAATCTCGGTTAATGAAGTGTGATTTTACAAACAGTTCTGTGCTGGTACGGCTCTTCATTGTAGCTCAAAATGAACTATGATTCAAAACTGTTTCAAGGAACGGAGCGAAAATCAGCCACATGTAAATTGTGAGCATTGTGTACCGACCATCATCTACTGTACAAGACAAAACCTCAGAGTAACGGGTGAAGTGGGAACTGGCTGCAACCACAGTTTATCGTTGACCTTCATTCTTTAAACGATCCGTATTCACTATGGTGAAGGGTTAATGTAATCTCTCCCGAACTTGGTGGCCTAGTGGTAAAGCAAGTGATTAGAAACAGAGGCGTCGAGGGGTCGAGTGCCGCTCAACCGAGTTAATATGTCAGTTTGCCTTTAATTCAGACTAATAGCAATTGCCCATTTGCAATAAAGGCTATTTACTCATTTGAATCTTTAATTCCTTCAGTTGAAACACGTATGTATTCATTACCAGCGATGGCGAGGCATGATGGAATCTCTGACCAGAGAGTTATTTATCGTGGCTAGTCTGCGCTTGACCGCGCGAGACGACGGCAGTACCATGTAGTGAGTCGGCTGAAGTTGTACTCTGTCTGAAGTAGTAGTCAGCCGACTGTAGTAGCGAGTGGACGGTTGTACTGAGCAGGCGTCGGCATGCGTCGGCGGCGTGCTCTTCTTGCGACTCTGGTCAGGATTGTGGTGGACGATGAGTATTGTTGTAGAAGGTAAAGAAGCAGCATTGCGCATCTAATAATGTATGTTAATTGTAATTTAATTTGTTCAGAAAAAATGCCCCAATAATAATTTTTTTATGAAGTAACTCTTTAAAAAAAAGCATTCATTTCAATTTAAAGAATTTTTCCACACTTTTGATAAGAAAAAAAAAACATTCATTTCAATTTAAAGAATATTTCCTATCATTTCCTCCAAGAATCAAAATTAAGTATACGGCTGCATTGCACGAAACTGTGTCGATAAATAAGAGCAGATATAGATGCAGTTTTTATTGATGTAAGAATTTTTGCTTTTGTTATTCAGAATACAGGGCCGAAGGTCAGCGCTGCTGTCCTTATAAGATTTATCAGGTTTCATTATTTCACAGGGCCGAAGGTCAGCGCTGCTGCCCTTATAAAATTTACCAGATATTATTATTTCTGTTAGGAGGTTACATTTCGTTCCTGGTTCATTATTTAATTAATATTATTGTTGGTTTATGGTTCCATTTTGTATTATTATGAAACATTATTTTTGTTGGGAGGTTACATTTGGCTCCATTTCAAATTTTCATTTAATTAAACTTCGTGCTGGGAGGTTACACTTGGCGACATCCGGACCAGGATCGTATTTCTTTGTGAATCTTCTGAGAAGTAGTCATATATCTGCTCTTATTTCCTTAAATGTAATTAGCATTTGGCGCAACGCATTTACTAATTTGTCACCCTTTCTTCCACAGATCGTCGGCTATTTGTTGCTCTTTGTTATAATTGTGTTTGTTGCATTTTGAATTGTCTTTGTTTCATTAGTGAATAATCTTGATTTGTGTAAAAATGCCGCGAAAAACTGTTAACAGTACATCGCGATGTACAATGAGTGATATAGCCGACTCAAATAACTTGAGCGATAGTACTTGCGACACGCAGTGTAATAAAGACAGTTCCCAATTTACGGACAATCAGTGCGTACCGACCACTAATACTGATTTTGATCCTAGTGATGAATAGACGAATTCAATTGTGTCCTCTATTGATTTTACGGCAATTGATGACGCGGGGCGTTCTGTAGCAATGAGCGCTGCCAAGCTTGGCACACCCGGTTTGCTGGATGTACGTGATAAACAGATAAATTTTTCTAATGAAAATGAGCAGTGTACACAAAGTACGGCAGATTTATTTGATTCCGAGGTAGTGACTAACAGTACACATACGATTGGGAAACCTTTTCAAGAATCACAGAATAACCAAATGGTTACACAAAGCGTGACAATTGCAGGTACGTCATCAAATAGCACAGAGAATAGAGTAGGTAATGTTACTGTGGATCAAGTTATCGCATTTTTACTACAATTCAATGAAGTACAAAAAAAACATTTCAAACAACTTAGTGAATTAATTGATGGAAGTTTCAAACAGCAGAATGAAATGCTAGATAACCGTTACAAACAACTTAATGAACTAATTAATCAATGTTTCAATCTGTCGAATGAAAAACACGACAACCTTAACGAACAGAACAAACAAGTTAGTGAACAGATTACAGCTGTTACCGTGCAACGTCACGACACGAAAGAAAAATCATGTGAAGAAAGTAAGGCTCATGCTAGGGAAAGTAGTGAAGAAAATACATCTGTTGCACAAGAATTAATTAATACACGTGTAGGCACAACAGAATCATTTAGAGATGAAATTAATGCAGTCACTGAACAATATCCTAAAAACGCAACACAGTTACGCGACGAGTTTAATTTAAAGTTACTAGAACTTTCACACACTGTGGATACGGAGGTCGATAAGAAATGTGAACAACAGAACAACCAAATTGACGAACGTATTAAAGTAACAGAAATGAAAAATGTTTTTACCTTAGCCACAACAGAATCACATAGCGATGAAATCAGTGCGGTCACTGAACAATGTTCTGAAAATGCGACACAGTTACACGACGAGTTTAATATAAAGTCACCAGAACTTTCACACACTGTGGATACGGAAGTCGATAAGAAATGTGAACAGCAGAACAAGTAGATTGACGAACGTATTAAAGTGACAGAAATGAAAAATGTTTCAGTCACTAACACGTCACAGCGTACGGCACATTCCGATCGTTTCTCACACTCGTACAGCCAGTGTAACTTGAGTAATTTACAGAAACTACGGGACTTAAAATCCGAAAAGATGCAGACAAACAGATTCTCACACAAACCTGAACGTGTTCACAAATTCAGAGACGATATCGTTGATTATAAGCAATTTGTATGAGGACAAAAATTTGAGGAGTTTAAAAATGACAGAGCACAGGTACACGTTTTGAACCGTATACGACAATTTGCTCTAGAATTTTTACCAAGATTTCGTGTAATGCAGAAACTAGAATTAGCATGGATACAGCAATTTGCTCTTGAATTTTCACCGCCATTGCCTGTAACGCAAAAGCTGAAATGTATTTGCACCGCGTAATTGACCTCACCGTATTCATTACGCTTTAATGAGTATGTGCCATAGCGTGCACAAGGCCCCGAGCCGTAGTAGTGCTGTTTCATCTTTAGTTTTCTGCACTGCAGCATTTTCTTCTACTATCCTTTATATCTATCAGAACAGCTCTTCAACTATCGATCTATCTATGTGTAAGAATGTGTAAAGAAAACCCGATAAGACAAATTTTACCGAAAGTGACAGTTCTCTTTTGACACTCCCGAAATGACAACTATAGCCGTAAGATTAATAACAGACAAAAATTTAATCATCAGTATGTGCAAAATTTTCAGCAGTCGCAAACACATTTTGGTAACAATAGACGTTTTTTCACCGCAATAGCAACAAAACCAACCGGTTAGCATACCTAACCAACAATGTAATGTACAAGGTCAACCAAGCATTAACGTTTCGCCGCGTGCACGTATAGTCTCAGCTCCAACTAATAGTTACGCACAGCAACAAGGAAATAACTACGTACAGAAAACACACCATTTCAATTCCTATCGCAATGCACCGTATAGAAATGACTATCACGACAGACGTAAAAACAATGAGCACAGTTTTCTGCGTACATTTAATAACAGTCGGTCTTACCAACAGCAAAATCATCCGCAAGATCATATCATGAATGAACCAGACACTAGGTATCATCCAGAGCGTAATACGTCTAGAAAAAATTATAGAACAGTACAAATAGTCGAAATGCCACAGCATCCTCCCGAAAATAATGACACGTCAGATGGAATTTGACTAGATACAGTACAGGTTGCATATTCCAGTAACGCAAGCAATACTTTTGACATGCAGAATCTTGTTCACGAAAATGTTATTTGAAACATGCTGATGTAATTAATACCATACCAAATGAATCCGCTATGCTATCTCCGTCTGTTATACTGAAAAATGTTGAACCACCTAACAAAATTAAAGAATTAGTAAACTTTCCTACATCTCGTCGACTACGACACCATGAAATAATTGACATTGCGCTGAACAACATCAAACGTGCCGCAGAGCGCCGGAGAAGACAGCAAAAACAGGTTTGTACACGCCGTGAATTTCACATCGGACAGAAGTTATTAGTACGTACACACTGTTTATCCAACAAAGGAAAGAGTAAATGCAGTAAATTTGAGCTTCTATACGCAGGTCCATATCGGATTCGCAGCATTCCTCACCCCAATGTTGTACACGTCGAAACTTTGAGAACCAGAAAAACCAAAGGAAACCACCACATATCGAATTTCAAACCTTTTATTGAATGAAGATACTTTTTAATTTAACATGCTGTAATGCCATTTGCTAATTTTTATGACCACTTATGCAATTATATTCACATGAATACTTACTGATGATTGTCGTATTTTTCTTGGCAAGTGCCCGGCAAGGTAAGGTTAGCAGGTCGCTCTTCTTGTCGTTTCACATCAGACCGTGCATATTTTTCCAGATGAACTAACACATTTTATGACCACTTACGCAATTATATTTATGTGACTGCTTACTGATGATTGTCGTATTTTTCTTGGCAAGTGCCCAGCGAGGTGCAGTTAGCAGGTCGCTCTTCTTGTCTTTACACATCAGACCGTGCAAATTTTTCCAGATGAACTTACACATTTTATGACCATTTATGCAATTATATTTATGCGACTACTTACTGATGATTATCGTATTTTTCTTGGCAAGTGCTCGGCATGGTAAGGTTAGCAGGTCGCTCTTCTTGTCGTTACACATCAGACTGTGCATATTTTCCATTTTCATGTATGTATGATTGTTTTCCTGTTTTGTTTGTATGCACTATGAAATAGTTAAGATATAGCAAACACCAGTTGACCAGTTGACTTTGACATTTTTGCCTTATGATATCTCAACATCGTGACTACTTTAATTTTTTTTTTTTTTTTTTTTTGCTGCTACATTGTGATACACTGGGTACATTTTTGCCTCTGAACACTATCTATGTTTTTGACATATTACGTTTTCTGTCATGCTATGCTGTATGCTCAATTATGTTACTATAAACCAGCTGTTATTTAATGAGTATATGATTTAAATGCAAGACATTAATCTTTGTTCATCATTTTCAGAAAGAAATAACTTATAAACGAAATAATTTAAACAGAAATGGGAATTTCACCTTCGGAATGAACGAAAGAGGATACAATACTTCGTGATGAAGAGTAAATGAATCAGGATTAACAAGCATTAACAAGAATATACTATACACATCGTAGAATAGCAGTCTTAACTAATTTTTTCTTTCAGAATACAAGGCGATTGATGCAGGCTGTCAGACAGAACTACACATCTTAGTTTTAGTGATGAAATATGCTAGAGATAAGGAATAGTTGTGTAATGAGTAATGAAGTGATTTTTTGCAGATGATAATGAATGGTGATGAATAATGATGAGGAATATGCTACTATGGACAACGAAGTTTTTCTTTACAGGTGATGATACTAATGGAGTTATGGTGATATGGAAATGAAGTTTTTCTTTGTAGATGAAAATAATGATGAAGTTTATATATTTGTTGTTAGTTAAGAGATGCTATGTAGTTATTTAAGTATTTGTTGCAGTTCGTTTTGACAGTATGTGTTATATTGCATAGTATGATGGCTGAAGATTTTGGAAAGGACAGCTAGGCAACACATTTCTTTATACACATTTCACTACCTGTTAATTCGAAGTTCACTACTTTTCAGCATAAAATGCGTTCCTTCTTTCAGTTTAATAATCCATTTTTGTATTTTGCAGGAGAAATTATTTATGAAATTAATGTGCTATAAGCAGTTGTTCATTAAACCTATGTCATTTATGAATGTGATTACATATACTCGTTTCATAATCGTGCTACAGCTGACTCATGACGATTGACGTTACATATCTTCATTTGCAGCAACAACTCAAAAGCAAATATTTTCATTCTTCAGTAATTACCCAACGCAATGCATTGCTTTTCTTAATATATATATATATATATATATATATATATATATATATATATATATATATATATATATATAATGCTTTGTAATTAGGCAATGAATGCCAATATTCTCTGTAAAAGGATTTATGTACATTATTCAGTAATACTATGTCATTTATTAGCTCCTGTTTTCAATGATGACTTCTGATGGTTTATAATTGGGCAATGAATGCCAATATTCTCTGTAAAACGATTTATGTACATTATTCAGTAATACTATGTCATTTATTAGCTCCTGTTTTCAATGATGACTTCTGATGGTTTATAATTAGGCAATGGATGCCAATGTTCTCTGTAAAACGATTTATGTACATTATTCTGTAATACTATGTCATTTATTAGCTCTTGTTTTCAATGATGACTTCTGATGGTTTATAATTAGGCAATGAGTGCCAATGTTCTCTGTAAAACGATTTATGTACATTATTCTGTAATACTATGTCATTTATTAGCTCCTGTTTTCAATGATGTCTTCTGATGGTTTATAATTAGGCAATGAGTGCCAATGTTCTCTGTAAAACGGCTCATGAACATAATTCTGTAATGCTATGTCAGTTATTAGCTCCTGTTTTCATTGATGACTTCTGATGGTTTATAATTAGGCAATGAGTGCCAATGTTCTCTGTAAAACAACTCATGAACATTATTCTGTAATACTACATACATGGTACAGAAATGTTCAATAACTGGGCAGTGAGTGCCACCAACTATTAGTGTAATTCTCAATGAAGACTAGTATGTGAATTAATGTCCTTCACCTTCTGACCTAATTACCTGGAATTACTGCAATATCCGTTTGTCTTGTATATCCTCATATCATGGAGCACTATATTTGGTTTTTGCACTAACTCTACGTTGGTGTACCTTACAAGAACGTGGTGTTGACACGACATGCTGTCCACCACCGTGAGCGACGGAGATGCTGTTATGGTCCCACTGTTTGGTGTACCTAATGTACTGCCAAAAAGATAACATGTAATATTACTACGACATTTCAGTATCTTGGCTACGCTGATTAATACTTCTGGGAAAAGAACTTCAGATTGTCTCACTTGGTGTTGTGCTTCTGTAGAAAGATATGGACTTTCAGTGCAGCTGCGTGAACCTAAAGTGCTACAGCCATGATGCAATCCTTCCCTTTCTTATCCTAATTCTTGTAACATAGTGAAAATCATTTTTGTTAACATGATTTGTATTCATGACCTATACATTTTTGTGATTTGTTGATATGTACTGAAATACAGTGCATGTGCACTTATGTCATTTGTTAATTTGATTTGTACTCATTGTATATATATTTTGTCATTACCTGATATGTTCTGTACTCGGTGCATGTGCACTATATTTACTTCATGTTCTACACATATATATCTGTATATTCTGTGATTGTAAAGTTAGTTAGTTTAAAAAAAAATTGTTGCTCATGGCAAGTCCAAATGACTCACCACCGCTGCCAAATTTTTGCCCCCCCCCCCCCCCCCCCCCAGTGGAGGGTTATGAAACACGTATATATTCATTACCAGCGATGGCGAGGCATGATAGAATCTCTGACCAGAGAGTTACTTATCGTGGCTAGTCTGCGCCTGACCGCGCGAGACGACGGCAGTACCATGTAGCGAGTCGGCTGAAGTTGTACTCCGTCTGAAGTAGTAGTCAGTCGACAGTAGTAGCGAGTGGATACTGAGCAGGCGTCGGCATGCGTCGACGACGTGTTCTTCTTGCGACTCTGGTCAGGATTGTGGTCGACGATGAGTATTGTTGCAGAAGGTAAACAAGCAGCATTGTGCATCTAATAATGTATGTTAATTGTGATTTAATTTGTTCAGAAAAAATGCCCCAATAATAATTTTTTTATGAAGTAACTCTTTAAAAAAAGCATTCATTTCAATTTAAAGAATTTTTCCACACTTTTGATAAGAAAAAAAAAACATTCATTTCAATTTAAAGAATATTTCCTATCATTTCCTCCAAGAATCAAAATTAAATATACGCCTGCATTGCACGAAACTGTGTCGATAAATAAGAGCAGATATAGATGCAGTTTTTATTGATGTAAGAATTTTTGCTTTTGTTTTTCAGAATACAGGGCCGAAGGTCAGCGCTGCTGTCCTTATAAAATTTATCACGTTTCATTATTTCACAGGGCCGAAGATCAGCGCTGCATTCCTTATAAAATTTACCAGATATTATTATTTCAGTTAGGAGGTTACATTTCGTTCCTGGTTCATTATTTAATTAATATTATTGTTGGTTTATGGTTCCATTTTGTATTATTATGAAACATTATTTTTGTTGGGAGGTTACATTTGGCTCCATTTCAAATTTTCATTTAATTAAACTTCGTGCTGGGAGGCTACACCGTAATTTTTTCTTTTATTTCCTTTACTGCGTGTTCTGTGTAGACAGAGTAACATCATGGATAGTCTACAACCATATCACACTAACTCCTGACCCCCTGCTTCCCTTTTACGTCCCTACACTTCTAATTGCTGTCTGATTTCTATACAAGCAGTAAATTGCTTTTTGCTCCCTGCATTTTACCTCTGTTATCTTAAAATCGTAAAACAGTGCATTCCTGTCAACATTTTCAGGGGCATCCCGTATATCTACAAATCGTATAAACGTTGGTTTGGCTTTCCGTAACCTAAATTATTAAAGAATTCGTAAGATTTCACATTGCTACATTTCTCCTGGGCCCAAGCCGATCTTCTACGAAATTAGAATTATGTATTAATACCTACAGCTGCTTCAAAGTCGTAGAAAGTTTCACTTATTTAGAGAGTGCAGTATCTAGGGATGGAAGAATAGCCAACTAAATTAATAGGAGGTTACAGAAGGGAGGCAATTTCTACCAAACAATAAAACACCTGATTTGGAAGAAGGAAGTTTCAGAAAAAGCAAAACTCCTTATGTGTAAGAATTATTACTTCCCTATTGTCACCTATGGTGGGGAAACATGGACAATGACAGAAAGGAACTGGAGCAGACTGCAAGCAGGAGAAACGACATTTTTCAGAGCAGTTAACGGAAAAACAAAAATGGTCAGAGTAAGGAATGTAGAGATAAGAAAGGATCTTAAACAAAAAAGTATGAGAGAAGAAATTGAAAATAAGAGATTAAGATGGTATGGGCTTTTTAATAGGGTGCATGGGTACAGACTCCCTAAAACTATGGAAGAAGGATGGAAAAAGACCTAGAGGGCCCCCAGGAACAAGGTGGAAAATGGGAGTGAAAATATCTTTGGAAAGGAGTGGTGTGACCTGGCAGCAAACGGAGGAGGAAAAGTGGTGGGAGGACCGAGCCAAATGGAGAGGACTCTTCAGCATCCAGACCCGGCAGTAGCTGGCGCGGGATCCGGATATAGATAGATAGATAGACCTTCAGTTGCTGACGGGCGTTGATATATATCAACGAGGACAGGTGAAAATGTGTGCCCCGACCGGGACTCGAACCCGGGATCTCCTGCTTTCATGGCAGACGCTGTATCCAACTAAGCCATCGAGGCCACAGAGGATAGTGTGACTGCAGGGACTATCTCGCGCACGCCTCCCTCGAGACCCACATTCTCACCTTACATGTCCCATACATTACATTTGTAATGACCCTACCCAAGACACTCATTACTTGTGGAAGACATTCTTACCAAGTCCCGTAAGAGTTCGGGTAATATGCGCGCATCCGCACAGAAGAGAATGGTCTTCGCCTGTATCGCCAGAACTATATACTTATATGGATATGGACATGTCCGAAAGAACTGACACCATATAAATATAAATGTGTTATCTTCTCCGAGGTCTGCTGCTACCAGATTTTTCCCAGTCTTCTGTAAAAAAATTCGAGCTAGAATTTTACAAATATAACTTATTTTACCTACAGTTCGGTAATATTCGCACCTGTCATCACCTTCTTTCTTTGGAAATGAGTTATAATGGTCTTCTCGAAGTTTGAAGGTATTTTGCCTGCCTCATACGTCTTGCATACAAGGTAGAGTTGCTTTTTATATCATCGCTACCGAGACCAAGGATATCGGTAGTTCTGACAGAATGTTGTCTACTCCATGGGCCTTGTTTACGTAGCGCACCGACCATATACATAGGAAGAAGATTATAACAGAGCTAGCTGCAGGCAAGAGCGGATGTCATGCCCTACAAACCGCAATGAAGACGTCTCAGACTGCCAGGCGAGCCGGCCAGGTGTGGTGCGGAATAGCACCACTTCAGTGGAGAAAGGCAGAAGCCTATCCACACCAAAAACCCTGGTAGTGTGTGGTATGCATGCTGCAAGGCACAGCAAAGCCCAAGCACGCGCATTCCATGAGCTTATAAATACCTAGTCACTTTTTTACTGAAATCATCTTGTCTTAGTATTGCGACACTACCACCAATCTTTTGTAACACCTGGGGCGCAGAGCAGAATGCGGCTTGGGGTCGGTAGTTTGACCCGGCGTCAGGGCAGTCAGCCCTATTACGTGAGACGCGGGTCTGCCGCCGCACCGGGACCACTCAAGCCTGGGACGTAGCGTACCGGCCACGGTACTTCCGCAGTGGGTCACAAGCGCTGCGTCACCCACTGCCACTGGTGAGGCAGCGCTGGAGTCATCAGCCACATCGCGGCTGCCACTACTGTAGATGCTGAGTCCGGAAACGCCGCTGACAGAAGCAGTGGCGTTATCCACCGCTCGACCAATTTGCCCTTTGTCAGAATTGCTGGATGTCACACACATGAAACACACAACACGCAGGAGGCATGCAGATGCCTCAATCACACTGCTGCTGCTATTAGTGAATCACCTCAGACAGCCATAACAACGGAAACTGAAACGCATAAAAGAATCTTAGTCTAGCCTTCATCACTTAGACTTTGAGTGCTCTTTTTACTGTCTTATTTCTCATCTCATTTTGATCTCCTTCCCCTTCAATTTACATAATATAGCCTTCGGTTTATCTTGTATAGTCCCTGTATGTACACTGCATTTCAGCTTTTTTGCTTAGTTGTGGTTTCCCATCTGAGCTGTTGATAATATGCAGCTCCTTAGCCATTTTTCCACTTGTTGACAGTCTCATTTTTTAGATCCATATATTCCATTTTACCTGCTTCATTTGCTCCATTTATATATTTTCTCCATTCATCAACTATCTCCTGTGATAAACAAGGATTTCAGTTATGCTTTCTCTTGTTACCTATTTGATCTTGTGCTCCCTTCACTATTTCATCTCTCGAAGCTACCCATTTGTCTTCCACTGCATTCCTTTACCCTGTTGTAGTCAATAACAGCCTAAGTTCTCTCTGAATCCCTAAGCAACCTTGGGTTCTTGCAACCAACCTAGGACCCATATGCTTAATTTCCTACCTTTTTGCAATTTCTTCAGTCTTTATCTAAAGTTCATGACCAATAAATTGCGACCAGAGTCCACATCTGCCTCTGGAAGTATTTTACAGTTTACAGTCTGTTTCTGAAATCTCTATTTTACAATCAGTATTTAACCTTCCAGGGTCACCAGCGCTCCTCCACCTATACAACCTTCTTTCATTACTCTTAATCCTTTAGTGATGATTAGATTATGCTCTGTGCCAAATTTGACCAGGTTAACTCCTCTGTTATTCCTTTCTGTCAGTCCATGCTTACCAAATATATTTCTGCTCTTCCTTTCGCTACTATCGAATGCAAGTGCCACATCACAATTAAATTTTCCTGTCCCTTAACTATGTGAATAATTTTTTTTATCTCATGACTGTTTTCTATTTCTTCGTAATCTGCAGATGTAGTTAGCGTATAAACTTACATTACTGTTATGGATTTTAGCTTTGTGTCTATCTTGACTGTGATAATGCGTACACTATACTGTCCATAGCAGCTTACGTTGATTCCTATTCATTGTCAGACCTACCCCTACATTAACGCTGTTTGATTTAGAATTTATAACCCAGTGCTCACCTGACCAGACATCGAGTGCCTCTGGCCGCTGTACGGCACTAATTCCAACAACACCTTACTATTAAGCTCCCTTTTTAAATTTTATAATCTACCTGTCCGATTAAAGGATCTAACATATCACGCTCTGGCCCGCAGAGTGCCAGTTACTAATCAAACCGCCAAAATGGCGACCAACTGAAAGACTTACGCCTAACCGTTGAGCCACAGGAAATTGTTATTTCTCTCGAGATAACCTGACTGTAGCTGCCTACTTACCACGTGAATGTCTACATTTCGTGGACTAAAATATCAGAAACCGCAGATTTACGTCGGTATTCGATTGTATCCGACCGCGTCATATAAATAGCAGAACATTGTTCTAGTTAAACATATTTTTCTGAGAAACCACATTACTTGAAGCCTCACTCTCCCACAATCATTAATATGAAATTGTCTCTTACTCTCAGTGATTGTTTTGCTGCGCTGACATGACGCGTTACATATGTTTTCGTTATTTTTAAAATTTAACGTCAGTCTGTATTTCATAACCAGTCTCCACAGCCACTGCAGTTTATTTTATTCATTTTTACAAAAATAAATCCTGCCACTGAACTGTACTACTGACACAATACAATTTGCACCTTTCAGTTAAATTAAAATCGTACAGTGAGAGTGTCCTGTGGTAAGCTACTATTACCAGATCTTATTACATAAAGACATACTTAAAATACATAGCGTTTCGTAATCAGTTATCATCGCAGATCCCGCTGGTCAACAGAAAATGTTTACATTATTATTGGGGTTATTATTCGTACCTGCCGAATTTTTCGTCTGTATGCAGCGTGCATCTGTAGACAGATGTATTTTCCTGCTTGGATTCCCACGTGCCAGCTATTGCAACAGCATGAGTGTGTTGCACGCGCTGCCTTGTGTCTCCTGTCAGGTGTGGAATGTGGACATCCGAAAATCTGAGCAACCGAATGTTCGGATCTGTGTTGGGCAGCTAAACGCTGGTTTTTAAACTCAATAGGGTGTTTTTCGGGTAGCTGAAGTGATTGCTGTACTGTACCATTACTGTAACGGCTGTTCTGTACGTGATTTCGTGGAAGATGGCAACAGTAGGATCTACAATTACATAGTACTTCTCACCGTACCACACATCAGGATTTCTTCTCGTTCCATTCAGGAACAGAGGCTGAAAACCGATAGTAAAAATGCATCTGTAAAAACGCTTCTGTTTACCCCGTAATTAGGGTATTTAATCTTTCTGGGACCTACCGAAGAAAAAGTATAGGATGTAACACAACTTGCTGAAAAACAATTGGAATTATTTGTGAGAAAAGCCTTGAAACTTTTTAAATGAAACAAACTTTACTACCTTTACACATCTTGGTCCTTCATGTCTTCGTGTCTTTTGTATATGCTGTGTTGTTCTTTAGTGGATAAAGGAGAGAGGAACTGACGCTGTTCATGAACAGAGAATTGGGATATACAGCTACAAACGATTTATAAATCATTCTCTCTTCAGCACATGTCTATTCACAAGATTTTGCCGGCCTGGGTGGCCGAGCGGTTCTAGGCGCTACAATGTAAAACCGAGCCACCGCTACGGTCGCAGTTTCGAAACCTGCCTCGGGCATGGATGTGTGTGATGTCCTTAGGTTAGTTAAGTTTAAGTAGTTCTAAGTTCTAGGGGACTGATGAATTCAGAAGTTAAGTCCCATAGTGCTCAGAGCCATTTGAACCATTTTTGAACAAAATTTCGATCCCTGGACACTATGAAAACCTGAAAACGTTATTCAGCTGGCAAATACACAGTGAATTTCCGAACTTAAGTACACCTGTCACTGGAGTTCGGGAGAGAGGATGCTTGCATCTCATTGGCAGCGACGTAATCGTTTGTGGTAGCAACCTCGTGCCGCGATGGTGGCTGTAGGAAACATGGCGGCGTAACTGGTGGGCGTGCGTATTTGAAAGTGCGGCTGACGTGATGGTGACCGATACCACGATGTCTACGTATTTATTTCTCAACATACTCACACTAGTGGCGAACACATTCCTCCCAACTAGAGACCAGTTTGTTGATACCGTCACTGCAGAATGTTTGACACTGTTGATAGAGCCACAGCCTCACATTTGCTTGCACTGTTTCGTCATTATCAACGTGAAGTCCTCGAACGTGTTCATTAAGGATGGGCCAAAGTCAGGACTGTATGGAGGATGACCGATGAGAGCGAAGTCGAGGCTGTTGGAGATGTCGCCGCGGTCGTGTGTAGCCTCGCATTGCCATCACCACAGTTTTCATTCACCTGTCGATTTCAGTTGGAAGCACGTTTTCTGCGAATAGAGATTCGATTACAGCATGCTGTCTCTCACGCACTAACATCGTTATATTACACACTGCCGTTTCACAATCTACAATTCCGAGCCCTCTAGCGGAAAAGGGTCGCAACGTACGACAGCGAAGTTGCAAAGTCGACCGAGTAGTATACATGACATGTAATACCCCAACCTATATTGAGAAAATAACTAAAAATTCGAGGATTTTAGCCTTCAACAAGTCCTTGTAGTTTATTACAGGGTGTTTCAAAAAGAATCGCCCATTTGTCACGACTGTATCATCTACATGTTTGAATACAGGCAACTGGAGTGAATTTTACCTTATATATAGAACTCTACAGTCGTGCTATTACCAAAGTACATATTCTTAGCGTGTTTTCACATACGATCTTGTTGTACGTTTTATAACTTCGTTAAGGAAAAATTCCACCAGACACATGACAAACATGCAGACAATAGTAAAACTTGTCGCAGACCTTTTCTAGTAAGCCGGCCGGGGTGGCCGAGCGGTTCTAGGCACTACAGTCTGGAACCGCGCGACCGCTACGGTCGCAGGTTCGAATCCTGCTTCGGGTATGGATGTGTGTGATGTCCTTAGGTTAGTTAGGTTTAAGTAGTTCTACGTTCTAGGGGACTGATGACCTTAGAAGTCCCATAGTGCTCAGAGCCTTTTCTAGTATGACTGGAAATGCAGCACTTACTCTTGCTCTTAAGCAGCATTGAAATTCACGCAGAGTTGAGGAAGGGCCCCACACCTAAGATACCTAAGAAATCACTTTATTTCCATCGATACTGACGGCACTGTAACGGCGTAAGAAAAGCGTTTCCTTGACATTTTATTAATTATTTATTTATTTATTGTTCGAGGAAGGAAAAGGATGGAGAAATGAGACTTCAGGTAGTTACTGAGCATGTATGTAAGTATATTAAAAAAAATTTTTGTCGAAAAATAATACATAATAGTGACACTATACAAATTCTACAGAGGCATTTGAGGTGGTGAGCGACATGCACGGTAAATGATGCCATTTTGAATCTTGCAAAAGGGAAAGAATTCTTTGTAATGTACATGAATGTAGCCTGCGAAACGCTCAGCGCATTTTAGAAATACAAATTTTAGTGTAACTGGCGACTGTTTGATTAAAGTCGTTCAGTTTTTACCAAAAAAAGGACAGTCATTTGTGTATAACTATTGCTTAAACTAACTAATCTAAAATCCTATAAATTTCTTACTTTCAGATGTTATTTGAAAGCCGTGGTTAAATTTTTAAACAAAGGACTAACAGTAGTGGGAATTACGATACTTGCCATTTTTAAAATTCATATTCTGAGAAAAATGTACGTGAAGTTTTGAAATGTGTTATCGATATGAATAAATGACAAAATTCTACTTTTACAAAATTATTACCATTAATCTGGTACCCCAGGACTGGCGCGTCGCACTGTTGCTGTTGCGATCATAAAAACTCCCACTGGTTTACCATAGAATGACTGAACTAGCGATCGTCGCAATTGTATGAAGGTGTAGAACTTCATAATTCCGTTTAGCCCTACTCCAAGGAAGGTCATTGCTATAACGATTCAACGGTTGATTCCAAATGGGTTTGTAAAAACTTACTGTTTGGTATTACAGCTTCTGGGCAGTTTGGACAAGCAGTAATTGTTATGAAGCTTGAGCCTCGAGAACTTCGTCCTTGCAATGTAATGCTGCAGTGCACGTTTTACATTTCACTTTTTGAGAAACAACAGAGAAAACGGAAAGAAACTTTATAATCCTATAGCTCAATCGCTAATTCAAATCAAAATCCTGGTACTGTCTTTCAGTTTCTTAACAGATGCTCTCAGCTTCATATGTATTCTGTGGACGCTTTGATGAAATACTGCTTCAACGTCGCGTTGGATAAAATATTTTCGCGTCTTTTATGCCCGAGTACACTTTCTTTCCACTCATTCTCACTTGAAAACAAGACTGTATATTACAATAACACAAATCACTATCAAAGCCACTACGACACACAAAAATCAACACTGTAAGCGAAAGAATTGCCGTTCATGTACTGAATTTGGCGAACGCCAAATCCTAGTGTGTTATAGTTGTGAAATATTTCTACCAATTCTGAGACATTACACGAGGTATCGGCTTGGCGTAGGTAGGCCGTTTTGGATCATCCGAGACGCTAGGGAAGGAGCTCGCAATTCGATAGAACATCAGATTAGAGCAGAATGTGCAAAATTTGTGCATTTTAGTTTCGCTTGCGTGCCGTAACCAGGCAACTGCAAAAGATGTCTGGATGTGATCTTAAAGATTCCCACTATCGGAAATGTTCAAGAAATGGGTGAGGGAGAACATTTCCTGGAAACATGGAAGTTGAGTCGTTTGGTGACATTTATTCGTGACATTCATTCGAGCAGCGGGTTGTAGGTAGCACTTCACTCGGGCCTGGTCTAGTTGAGTTCCATATTTGAGACTTGTGAAAATGATTGCTTCGTAGACTGGACGCTCTTTCTAAGTAAGCATTAATTTTTCTCAGAAAATCCGATCGACAGTTGAGCAATATTGTTGGTTTTAACAAAGTGTGTGTGGCTGATATCTCATTGTCAGCAATGTGTTGTGGTGGCGCTACAGTTTCGTAGTTGTCTGTTCCGCTTCCATTTCTTCACACTAATGATTTTGTGAAATCTGCCTGTTTAAAAGTCGTGGCTGCACTACTGGATAAATCAGTATATCGATATGAGAACCAAACGGTTGAGTGCTGAGGCAGCTCATTGTTAAAAATGCTCTTACCCGCAAGTTGTGAGTTAACAGCTAGCGGCGGTAGGTTAACCGACAAGCTGAACTGCGGTGAAACTCCCAGAGGTGTACGTAGTGCGGAAAAAAGTGGAACTCTCAATGGGACGCACAGCAGAGGTAAAAATGTGACTTAGTGGTTACCTGGGTGAGACTCGTATTTCCATGCCAAGGAGAGCCGTTCTGGGAGAGGACGGCTGACTAGTGAACGCAAGTGTTACGGAAAAGCCTCTGATAGCTTCGACTACTGAAGACTGGAGTCTGTGAAGAAACTGGTCAGTGAATACAATGAGAATCAAATTATGTATGATTTATTAACGCCACAAAATACGTAAGCACATATTTTTATCCACATCAATAAGACGGGCTAATCGATAATTCCTAATAGTATGTACGATGAAAACTTGCAAAGGTACGACGTTTAGACCAAATGGTTCAAATGGTTCAAATGGCTCTGAGCGCTATGGGACTTAACATCTATGGTCATCAGTCCCCTAGAACTTAGAACTACTTAAACCTAACTAACCTAAGGACATCACACACATCCATGCCCGAGACAGGATTCGAACCTGCGACCGTCGCAGTCGCGCGGCTCCGGACTGAGCGCCTACAACCGCGAGACCACCGCGGCCGGCTAGACCAAATGCACCATTACACTAATCAATCAATCAATAACACTTTATTTTCTGTTATACCCATGTAACAACAAAGTCATACACTACTTCAGACGATGGTTGTTATCACAGTTACCTCTGAAAATAGTTAAGACATTAAGTCGCAGCAACACGACTTACAAGTAGTGAGCAATATGCAAATTCAGCCAGAACGCCGTAGTCGAGACACATACACGAAGCCATTAGAGACCACGTACTACTCAAACCCGACATTATTGCATTTGGTCTTTACCGGCAACTCGCGGTGACGTTACAGTAAACAAGTGCATTAACGGCTAGGGAAAACACGAGGCACTGATAAAGCTTTCAGGTCAGTTGTGCCTATATTATCAACATTACTACGCTCTGAGTGGATAAAATCGCACTCACTCCCGACTGTAATAATATGATGATCGACTGCTACTATAACGACAGCACGAGGTAAAGACACACATTACCTATGCGTCAGGGAGACACTACCGGTTACCGCATAAACAGGCAACTTGCAACTTGCACCAAGAATAACTTTTAATGAAGTGTAGTTGCAATTTTAAGTTTCTTAACGTGTACATGAAATTCCCTACCTTTGCACAAATCTAAATCTTAACATGTTCTTACGGTATATTAATACAGTTTTTTACCGCATTACATGTCATTCTGTACAACCACATCATACACAAAAGCTCTGTTACAACTATTGATATAATTATCAGGACGCTATTACGTCGTATTTTATCGACTATATGAGTTATAGAACTATAACACGCTCCTCATTTTTAACCAATTATTTAAAATAATAACATTTTTACCATTTTTATTATTAGACTGCAAAACCAGACTAAGAAAATCTTAGTTTTTAACACCAAACTGACATTTTAAACACCTGAAAATCGTCTTCTTTTAGTTTTGGCCCTTTTGCATGAAGTTCTCTATTTCACATATAGTCTTCCTCATTTTCTTCAGTTCTTCTTTACTAGCCCGCCAATTGTGAACTTTTTTTTCTGTTAGTCGAGGGCCAAATGTCGCTCAACTGCACTGTTTCCATGTTCTTCTGCATACTCTGTTACATTAAATTTGCAGCCCGCATCATGTGAATACCTTCTATTTTTTCCATTACGAAACTAGCTACTAAAATAATATTATACTGTTACCGATAACGAAAATCACTTTCAGTTCGCCGGGGTGGCCAAGTGGTTCTAGGCGCTACAGTCTAAAACCGAGCGACCGCTACGGTTGCAGGTTCGAATCCTGCGTCGGGCATGGAAGTGTGTGATGTCCTTAGGATAGTTAGGTTTAAGTAGTTCTAAGTTCTAGGGGACTGATGATCTCAGAAGTTAAGTCCCGTAGTGCTCAGAGCCATTTGAACTAACTTTCAGTTCAAGTCCGTAGGCACCGTAGCCTGCAATGACGCATCATTGACTAGACAGCGTTCTGGTTTTTTGACGATGTGGTGGGAGAGGCAGTGTTAGCAAGGTTGTGAATCCCCACAACTCATGTTCATCGCATTGGTGCACTGCTGCTGCCAACTGAACCAACTGAACCCAGTGTTGTCAGATAGGTTTCTCGCGGCATCAACTACATGGTAAGACTGGCGGGAATTTTAAATAGAACACTAGATATTTTATGTTAATTTCGAGTATAAGAAGCACCTGTATTTTGAAGGCAGTTTTTCGAAGAAAAAATTTCATCGTAAATAGACAGTAAAATACGGCAAAACATGAAGAACATGAGTCACACCTTAACTTCTATGTCTGTCGACAACCCTCCATTGAAGATAATACGCTGAGTCTCGACTTCGGACGTATCCCCGTTCCAGTTACAAATTTCGTTTCACGTGGCGGTGTTGAGTCAAATGTTTATCTTAATTAATCCACCTGATTACCTCAGTCCATTGCTTTCCAGATGTCGTAGGTCAGGGTGAAAAGAGAAAACAGGAGCTACTCGTTTTTAAAACTGAGTGTTGTAGAATTAAGCTGACCTAACTTTTTGGCAATGTAGTTGTCGCAGTTGGACGAAGAAGTGTGCTACAGCATTTCAAACGTGTCCTGCAAAGCTGGAAATTTCGAATTTCTTAACACATTTGCCGATTATTGTTTTTGGAACTGACATGGCGAGCAGAGTGACGGCAGATGACACGTATCAACATCTATCACAACTTACAGCAGCATCCTAGGCCAAACCGCATACTTATCTGTTTTGCCTCACAAACAGTACCAACAACATAATTTCTGAGTGCCATGCTTCACGTAGGATCATTGGCACAAACACGCCAATGCTTCTTTACACGAGATAAAATCTGGTGTCGTCACTTGTATCTAGTTTCCTTACATTTCATTAACCCGATAATGCACAATTTCAGAAGTTCAACATTAACCATTAGATGAACTCTGCATCACCACAGAAAAAAGCTGTAGGCGGATAGCATTCCTAACGGTTATAGGCAACACACGCAACCTCTGCGAACTTCTCACAACAACACTAAGGCATTAGACTGTGTGTTAAAGACATGTGCAAGCAAAAATAGCTGGAGAGTAGTGAAGAGAAGTATTTGAGATCTGTTGTTATGGAATGATCCTGAAATAAGTTGGACTGATGAGAAACTAGGAGTTCCTACCTGGAATAGGCGAGTAAAGGAATTTGTACTAAACAGAAGAAAGGACTGGAAGATGGAACGTGTTAAAACATCTCGAAGTAACCTATGTGGCACAAGAGCCATCGAGGACAAAAATTGTAGTGAGTAATAGAAGTCGTAACATGTCAAAAAATAATTGAGGACATTTAGCATGAAGGGTTGGGAAAAGGAGATGAAGTTACGGAGGGCTACATCAAAAAGACAGACCAATAGATAGACTAATGACCCCTCTCTCTATCGCCTGGGATATAAAACATGTCAAACTCTAATATCGTCCGAATATTCTGGCTCCAGTTTATCACGTATTTCTTACTTCATATCGAGTGCTTCCCAGTACTTGCTAAATATTGTTTCATTGTGGGGGGAGTATCGAGACGCCAAGGAATTTGGGGGAACAGCGATCCACTTAGTGTTCCGAAGACCTACGCTTGGCGGCACACCCATTTGCGCACTGCCCCATACGCTACGTCACATATGCCAGTATTCCGGCAATGGCTCGTCGACGCAGTATTACATCAATCGTGTGTGCTTGGCATAGCCGCCAGACAGTGAAACGTCTTGGAGCGAGGGAATTAAAAATAACTTTTACTTTTAACCCATTACTCGCCATTGTCCCTTTTTTGGGACGCGTATATTTTACTTATTTCTACGTAAGCAATCGAGCTTTTAGCCTTTATTGTTGCACCTGTAGGTTCAATTGACTGCTATAATGCCTGTATATGTAAAATAAATAACTTTTTTCTAAGTACTTCACTTCAGGACAATTATAAATTTCCCGATTTTTTGTTCTCGCACTTAGCAGCACTCAATGTCTGCTGGTAGTTCCTGGACGATAATGAGCTATGATTTAGTTGTCTGGGGGTGTTTGTTATGAACATATGGATGTCCGTGTAAGATTAACTATACTTCAGATTTTTTCAAGTGAGTGAAATATCGATATATTTTATGCGTCCCAATAATGGACAATGGCATGTTACACTATCATATATTGTTGATGTGCCATATTCTTGTATACACGTATTATACAGAGAAGAACTGCATTTTACGTTCTTTATATCTGCTTTTCTTCATGTTCTATTCGAATCTTTCGATTCCAACAGGATAAAAACATGCCGCGTGGACTTACACTTCAAGAAATTATAGCAGAACTAGAGAACCATCAAGAGAGTGACGATGAGGATGATGACGTAAAATTGGTGATTATTCCCCCCGATGCAGATGTAATAACAGATGTAGAAGACATTGACGAAAATTTACTGAACAATGAGTCTGTTGTACAAGATGTAGCTGGCACTTTAGGGTCCATAACCAGCCGAGATGAAGCTGTTCCTAGAGTTGTACCTCCAGAAGCCAAAAGAAGGAAAGCGTTAGGAGATGTAGCAGAAAATGGTTCGTTATCTGCAAAACAATATAAATGTAAGTGGTATAAATGCCAACCAACGTACACAAACACTAGTGAACCAGGGAAGAGCAATGAACATTATGTTGCGGAATGTCTACCAAATAAGACAGTGCCCCAGGTGTTTGAGGATTTTTTTAATGAGAAACTAATGGAACAAAGCAAAATCTATGCTAGCCAACATGTTGTTGTTGTTGTTGTGGTCTTCAGTCCTGAGACTGGTTTGATGCAGCTCTCCATGCTACTCTATCCTGTGCAAGCTTTTTAATCTCCCAGTACCTACTGCAACCTACATCCTTCTGAATCTGCTTAGTGTATTCATCTCTTGGCCTCCCTCTACGATTTTTACCCTCCACACTGCCCTCCAATACTAAATTGGTGATCCCTTGATGCCTCAGAACATGTCCTACCAACCGATCCCTTCTTCTGGTCAAGTTGTGCCACAAACTTCTCTTCTCCCCAATCCTATTCAATACTTCCTCATTAGTTATGTGATCTACCCATCTAATCTTCAGCATTCTTCTGTAGCACCACATTTCGAAAGCCTCTATTCTCTTCTTGTCCAAACTATTTATCGTCCATGTTTCACATCCATACATGGCTACACTCCATACAAATACTTTCAGAAATGACTTCCTGACACTTAAATCAATACTGGATGTTAACAAATTTCTCTTCTTCAGAAACGCTTTCCTTGCCATTGCCAGCCTACATTTTATATCCTCTCTACTTCGACCATCATCAGTTATTTTGCTCCCCAAATAGCAAAACTCCTTTACTACTTTAAGTGCCTCATTTCCTAATATAATTCCTTCAGCATCACCCGACTTAATTAGACTACATTCCATTATCCTTGTTTTGCTTTTGTTGATGTTCATCTTATATCCTCCTTTCAAGACACTGTCCATTCCATTCAACTGCTCTTCCAAGTCCTTTGCTGTCTCTGACAGAATTACAATGTCATCGGCGAACCTCAAAGTTTTTATTTCTTCTCCATGAATTTTAATACCTACTTCGAATTTTTCTTTTGTTTCCTTTACTGCTTGCTCAATATACAGATTGAACAACATCGGGGAGAGGCTACAACCCTGTCTTACTCCCTTCCCAACCACTGCTTCCCTTTCATGTCCCTCGACTCTTATAACTGCCATCTGGTTTCTGTACAAATTGTAAATAGTCTTTCGCTCCCTGTACTTTACCCCTGCCACCTTTAAAATTTGAAAGAGAGTATTCCAGTCAACATCGTCAAAAGCTTTCTCTAAGTCTACAAATGCTAGAAACGTAGGTTTGCCTTTCCTTAATCTTTCTTCTAAGATAAGTCGTAAGGTCAGTATTGCCTCACGTGTTCCAGTGTTTCTACGGAATCCAAACTGATCTTCCCCGAGGTTGGCTTCTACTAGTTTTTCCATTCGTCTGTAAAGAATTCGTGTTAGTATTTTGCAGCTGTGACTTATTAAGCTGATAGTTCGGTAATTTTCACATCTGTCAACACCTGCTTTCTTTGGGATTGGAATTATTATATTCTTCTTGAGGTCTGAGGGTATTTCGCCTGTTTCATACGTCTTGCTCACCAGATGGTAGAGTTTTGTCAGGACTGGCTCTCCCACGGCCGTCAGTAGTTCCAATGGAATATTGTCTACTCCGGGGGCCTTGTTTCGACTCAGGTCTTTCAGTGCTCTGTCAAACTCTTCACGCAGTGTCATATCTCCCATTTCATCTTCATCTACATCCTCTTCCATTTCCATAATATTGTCCTCAAGTACATCGCCCTTGTATAGACCCTCTATATACTCCTTCCACCTTTCTGCTTTCCCTTCTTTGCTTAGAACTGGGTTTCCATCTGAGCTCTTGATATTCATACAAGTCGTTTTCTTATCTCGAAAGGTCTCTTTAATTTTCCTGTAGGCGGTATCTATCTTACCCCTAGTGAAATAGGCCTCTACATCCTTACATTTGTCCTCTAGCCATCCCTGCTTAGCCATTTTGCACTTCCTGTCGATCTCATTTTTAAGACGTTTGTATTCCTTTTTGCCTGTTTCACTTACTACATTTTTATATTTTCTCCTTTCATCAATTAAATTCAATATTTCTTCTGTTACCCAAGGGTTTCTACTAGCCCTCGTCTTTTTACCTACTTGATCCTCTGCTGCCTTCACTACTTCATCCCTCAAAGCTACCCAGTCTTCTTCTACTGTATTTCTTTCCCCCATTCCCGTCAATTGCTCCCTTATGCTCTCCCTGAATCTCTGTACCACCTCTGGTTCTTTTAGTTTATCCAGGTCCCATCTCCTTAAATTCCCACCTTTTTGCAGTTTCTTCAGTTTTAATCTACAGGTCATAACCAATAGATTGTGGTCAGAGTCCACATCTGCCCCTGGAAATGTCTTACAATTTAAAACCTGGTTCCTAAATCTCTGTCTTACCATTATATAATCTATCTGATACCTTTTAGTATCTCCAGGGTTCTTCCATGTATACAACCTTCTTTCATGATTCTTAAACCAAGTGTTAGTTATGATTATGTTGTGCTCTGTGCAAAATTCGACCAGGCGGCTTCCTCTTTCATTTCTGTCCCCCAATCCATATTCACCTACTATGTTTCCTTCTCTCCCTTTTCCTACACTCGAATTCCAGTCACCCACGACTATTAAATTTTCGTCTCCCTTCACAATCTGAATAATTTCTTTTATTTCATCATACATTTCTTCAATTTCTTCGTCATCTGCAGAGCTAGTTGGCATATAAACTTGTACTACTGTAGTAGGTGTGGGCTTCGTATCTATCTTGGCCACAATAATGCGTTCACTATGCTGTTTGTTGTAGCTTACCCGTATTCCTATTTTCCTATTCATTATTAAACCTACTCCTGCATTACCCCTATTTGATTTTGTGTTTATAACCCTGTAGTCACCTGACCAGAAGTCTTGTTCCTCCTGCCACCGAACTTCACTAATTCCCACTATATCTAACTTCAACCTATCCATTTCCCTTTTTAAATTTTGTAACCTACCTGCCAGATTAAGGGATCTGATATTCCACGCTCCGATCCGTAGAACGCCAGTTTTCTTTCTCCTGATAACGACATCCTCTTGAGTAGTCCCCGCCCGGAGATCCGAATGGGGGACTATTTTACCTCCGGAATATGTTACCCAAGAGGACGCCATCATCATGTAATCATACAGTAAAGCTGCATGCCCTCGGGAAAAATTACGGCTGTAGTTTCCCCTTGCTTTCAGCCGTTCGCAGTACCAGCACAGAAAGGCCGTTTTGGTTATTGTTACAAGGCCAGATCAGTCAATCATCCAGACTGTTGCCCTTGCAACTACTGAAAAGGCTGCTGCCCCTCTTCAGGAACCACACGTTTGTCTGGCCTCTCAACAGATACCCCTTCGTTGTGGTTGCACCTACGGTACGGCTATCTGTATCGCTGAGGCACGCAAGCCTCCCCACCAACGGCAAGGTCCATGGTTCATGGGGGGGCTTGCCAACATAACAAAATAAATATTCTGCTAACCAAAGGAGAACTAAAATCATTTATGGTTATCATAAGCTTCCCCATGAGAATATGTACTGGGAACAGGCTCCTGATGTCGGTGTTCCTTTAGTCTTCAACTCCATGTCAAGAAACAGGTGCGGGAAATAAAGAGATTCATTCATCTCAACGACAACTCCAAAATAGACAGAAACGACAACATGTACAAACTGAGGTTGTACTTCGAAATTCTGAAATAGGAATTTGGTAAATTTGGCGTATTTCATTGAGAACTCTCAATTGATGAAATGATGGTACGTTATTATGGCAAACATTCATCTAAAATGTTTCTGAGGGGAAAGCCTTTCAAATTTGGATATAAAATTTGGTGTCTTACAAGTTCCAGTGGCTCTTTATAATTTTTCGCCATACTGTGCAAGACTGACAACAAACAGGAGCCTTTAGGTCCAAGGGTAATAAATGAACTAACCAGCATGATTACAGAATCAGAGTATCCGATTATAAGCTTTTCTTTGACAACTTTTTCACCAGTGTTGACGCACTGATCACACTTGGAAAGAGTAAAACGAAAGCCACAGGAGAGATCTGAACTAATGCATCTCCTCTGATTGACTCGAAAAGAATGGCAAAAGAAAAGGAACGAGGATTCTGTGACTACATGTTTGACAAAGAGAACGAAGTTCTGGTTGTGAAATGGAGTGACAACAAACCAGTTTGTGTAGCGACAAATTACAGTACTATTACTCCTCTGAGTTCTACTAAAAGACACTCACAGGCAAAGAAAAAGGAAATTTCTGTTACAATGCCACATCTCGTTGAAGAATACAATGCCCATATGGGTGGCATAGAACTACTGGACAAGCAGATATCGCTTTGTAGGACAAGGATAAGGTCAAAGAAATGGTGGTGGCCATTATTCACACAGATGATAGACATCTGCGTAGTAAACACATGGCGTGCATACCAAATTGCTAATTGTAATGAGAAGCTTTCACTTTTGGATGTCCAACGGAGAATAGTGATGTTTTACCTATCAAAGAAAACAGGATCAGTGCCAAAACGCAGAGGATCACAAGGAAGCAAATTGATTGGACGACGAGTGAACACAGATGTACTACTAGATCCAGGAAATCATTTCATTGTGCCAAGTAAAACACAGAAGAGATGTGCTTACTGCAAGACAAAATTCAACAAAAATTTGTGATATGTGCAATGTTGGTGTACACGACAAGTGTTTTGCATCATTTCATACTGAATAGACATTCAATAATATTAAAACATTCTTTATTTATTGTTTGCGTTGTTTCTTACAATATTATGTATGGAGAACAAGGTTGTGAATTTGAATAGCGCATTTGGCCAATGTCCCAAAAATGGGACGGTGTGTAGTTTTTGTTCTAATAAAATGGAAATTTTCAAAACAACTTTTTATTCAATTAATCACTCAATGTAACGTATTTATGTATAAAAGTTTGCAAAAAATGATCCGATACAGTTTTGGCCAGTAATGGGTTAAGGGGCTCTCCACTTTCCAATAGTCTTCGTCTTTCAAATATCTCTTCCTCATCACAGTAATTACTCCTGCTCTCGGATGTCTACTCTTCCTCCTTCTATGCGGCAACTATTCTATGAATGCTCCACTCGCCGTAAATGGCCATACCACAGAAGATCTCTGTTGTTTGTACGACTGGTTGTCCCTGGTTCCTCCTATCTTCTCCTCTCGGGTCTGGATATTCTGGCTACCCTCCATACTCCAACCACCCCCGCTGTCTGTACTCTGCTTCTCTACCGTTTCCCCAGGGTCCATCCTTCTGCATTGTATGTTAGTATACTTCCCACCACGGTTTGCAGAATTCTCTTCTTTGTGTCTTTTGATATTTGCCGACACCATAGAACTCCATATAGCATTTCAATTTGTCCTCTTGCCTGCTGGATTCTGAGTTCCACATCCGCTTCACAGCTTCCCGAGTAGTGGACAATCGACACTTAGTATTTCAACTGCTTTAGATCTTTAATAGTTTCTTCCAACTCCTCCCACTACTAGATATATTGGGCGTACTGTTTTACTCATGTTTTTTCTAACCACCCCTCTCACCCCTCCCCGTTACAATGGTGGATTTACCAGCAGGATGAGTAGGCTGAAACCTAAGGCGGTAGATTTTGGTGGCGGCAGATTTGGAATCCAATATTTTTTTAACGTCTTGTGGAAATTAAAAACATTCATAGTTTTGTACCTAAATGTTATCAGGTACACACAAACAATTCAACATTTAATATTTTTTACCAATTATAGAAATTATTCCACAATTTGTGTAGCCGCGTTCGTTTCTAGCGCGGGAACTGAAGACAAGACAGTTGACTAAGTGCATCTAACCGATATGACTGCACGAGCCCTGCGCTGCCGCTGCGAGAGCCGAAGCCGACCGGAGTGGCCGAGCGGTTCTAGACGCTACAGTCTGGAACCGCGCGACCGCTACGGTCGCAGGTTCTAATCCTGCATTGGGCATGGATGTTTGTGATGTCCTTAGGTTAGTTAGGGTTAAGTAGTCCTAAGTTCTAGGGGACTGGTGACCTCAGACATTGAGTCCCATAGTGCTCAGAGACATTTGAACCATTTTTTTTTTTTTTTTCGAGAGCCGAAGCGGGGTCGTACTGCTGTAGGTGTTGATTTCGAGAAAGACAGATACAGAGCTTAGATATATAGATATGGGGTAGACCTGTTCCGTACTTACTTTCAAAACAAAAGAAAAACTGCCTAGGTTGATGGCGTCCTGTAGTTTCAAAATGCTTTGTGGCCACGATAACTTGACAATTCGCGTAGTGGCTGGTGGGAACTGCCTTGCCGCCACATTAAAGCTGTCGAGGGAAGAGGAGCGGTAATGGCAAGGCAGCGTCTGCACCATTACCTTTAAGAGTGTGTACAGTACCACTTAGCGGCTATGGGCAGCCTATCGTTGGCAGCGCTCGGAGACAAATATCTTTCAACTAGTGCCGGTTTTCTCTGCTTTTGCCGGCACAAGCACAATCATCAAGTTATTGTGGCCTAGTAATAGGTATGAATAATTCTCTGGCACACTCTTCTGGTTGCCTGCTGCCTGTTTCGTGGATTGCATAGATAATTTTGTAACACAACATCACTGTTGCCTACATACTCGTAGTAGGTAAGTAATCATAATATATTACAGTAAGTCATCCTTAACGAATCAGTAAGACGTAATTTAACTTGATAAATAGCTGCTTCGGAAGATATGCAAATTAATTTCGATTTTTTTGTATATGAATTCAATGTCTGAATCCCGAACAAAGGATACTGCTAATTACGTACGATAAATAGAACTCTCAACGCAATCTCCTTTTTTTATTTCAGTTCTTGGATAAAAATTATTAGAATGAGTGATGGCATAAAGCGACTTAGTATAGCTGAATATAAAAAGAAACTCAAAATGAAAATATAAGGCGGCCGCTGTGGCCGAGCGGTTCTAGGCTCTTCTGTCCGGAACCGCTCTACTGCTGTGGTCGCAGGACCGAATCCTGCCTCGGGCATGGATGTGTGTGATGTCCTTAGGTTAATTAGGTTTAAGTAGTTCTAAGTTTAGGGGACTGATGACATGACCTCAGATGTTAAGTCCCATACTGCTTAGAGCCATTTCTTGAAAATATGAGGTGCAAGAAACGATTATAAGTAAAACGATAAAAATGGGCAGTTTTTTTGTTTTGTTTTGTTAAGTAAACGTAGCAGTGGTGTTGAAAGACCAGGAACTTCAACAACATGAACTTACAAAGTAATGAAACTGATTTGAACTCTATGGTCCAACAACAACGATCTACCTCTGAAAAATGCATATTTATTTTTCTGACCAAGACGCAGCACACAAACTGGAATTGCGTAATAGAATCAGACGTTATGACCAAGTGCAAAAAATAGCAAATGTAACCAAAGATCCAGCTTTATGGGAAATCAACGGTACCGTAAGGGGGAATATGGCAAGGTATACCTTCGAACAATACAAGTCTTGTGACTTCACTAAAAGTTAAAATATGTGCTCTTTTCAGCTTGGTTTCTTGTCGGTGATCGTCTTCCAATGAAGAAGGATAAATAATGTGGTCAATGACCGAAATTGGCTGGTTTATCTTGAGAGTAAAATATTTGTATATTGCGGGCCTTTTCGACATCCGGCACTTTGGAGGACAAGACTCAGTTCGAGAATGAAGGGTTTAATGTCTGGAAAAATGCAGAACACCGCTTAGCTCAGCGTTAAGACCATGCGCGTCATAAATATAGTATATCTAGTTTGAAAGTTTGAAGTGAGATTGATGGCCGACTCCAGAATTTACGACATGAAGAAAAAACTTAACGGAGATGCGTTCTCAAGACTGTTGTTTCCGTAGTGAGGCGACTGCGCTCGAGAGGCCTCGCTTTCAGAGGAGAAAATGAAAAGTTCGTTGATCTGCATAACGCGATTTATTGTCCGATTTAGGTTCAAAAATTGATTCAAATGGCTCTGAGCACTATGGGACTCAACATCTCAGGTCACCAGTCCCCTAGAACTTAGAACTACTTAAACCTAACTAACCTAAGGACATCACACACATCCATGCCCGAGGCAGGATTCGAACCTGCGACCGCAGCAGTCACGCGGTTCCGGACTGCGCGCCTAGAACCGCTAGACCACCGTGGCCGGCTCTGATTTAGAAACTGTTAGCTGAAGTCTATCCTTTTCTAGCGAGTCATATTCAATGATTTGGGAATTGAGGATCTGGAAGTACCAGTTACTTATCAAAGACAGTTTGCGATGAGTTTATTATCTTTGGTGGTTCATAAAGTCTTAACAAATACTGGAGACAAGATAAGAAGGGCGAAATATTTTTCATTAACCATCGATACTAAACTTGATATTGCAAACGTGTACCAATTTGCACAGGTCAGTATGGAAACAGGCGAAACGTGTGGAAGATTTCTGAAGTTTTGCCCTCGGAGAACATAAATCTGAAGAAATGTATTCTACCATTATTTAGGAATTCGAAATACTGAGGATAAATATTGAAAAATATCGTGGAGTAATGCCTCGAATATGTCTGGTGCGTAGAGTGGTTTACAGCCTATAATTCAAAGCCAAGCAACTTCTGCCTTTTTCTTTCCATGCTGTGCCCATTTTTTACATTTAGTGGCAACAACGGCTGCATGTAGAAGTTTGAGAACGCCTTATCACGATGTCCCTAAAACTTAGAAATCAATCAAGGATGTTTGTACCGAAAAGCCTGTAATGCGAAATGAAGCGCCGGGAAGACTTTGAATTTAGAAAAACACTGGAAACGTCGGTATTGTTTGTTGTGTGGAGTTTTTTTGGAAACAATAAATAAAAATGAATGGTCGAAGTCAGGCGTCTACCGTAGATTTAATCATTGCTGTCGATCTTTAGTTCAACGGATGGATTCACGGTTAACACATTTCTCGTCCTGATTGATAGGCTCATGCCCGAATAAAAAAAGAAAGAAAGAAAAACAAAACAAAAAACTTGGCAGGAGCCCTACACAGTTCCCTTTTTGGAAATTTCATCCATACAATTCTGAAGATGAGAGCAAGGGCCGACAAGTGAGAGAGCTATCGTACAATTAGCTTCCAGCATCCAAGCTGATGACAAAGACAGTATATAGAGCAATAGAAAAGGAATGGAGGATCTTTTAGATGACGACGTTTGGCTTTAGGAAATATGAAGGAACAACAGAGGCTTTCATGACGATGCGCTCGATAATAGAAGCGAGACCGAAGAAAAATCAAGACACGTTTATAGTATTTGTTGATGTGGATTAACCGTTAGTTAAATAAAATGGTGAAACATGTTCGAAATTTTGAGGAAAACAATGTTTAACTCCGGTAATATGTATTATGTACAAGAACTAAGAGGGAGCAGTAAGACTGGAATACCACGAACGAAGCACTCGGTTTTAAAAGAGTGCAAAACAATTGGGTATTTTTTTGTCCCCTACTGTTCAATCAACACATCGAAGAAGCAATGATATTCGGGAGTGGGATTACTCTTTCCATAGCCGAAATAATGGCTACTGTAAACTCGCGGAGGGTTGGAGCGACGTGAAAAATTTCTTTTCCCGCAAAAATTACTGCAGGAATAACTAACTACGACTTTGCTATCTATCGCTACGATACATGAAGCGTATCGTCCTCTCAACTCCCTCGCTTATTTCCACACACTTGTACAGTCTGCCGCGAGACGAGAGAGAGATAAAGCATTAAGGTCTTAAAATACTTTTATATAATGGGGCTCTCCCCACCTTAGCCTCTGCGTCGCAAAGTGTGGCTTAGCTAATCACTGACTCGCTAGAGGTAAATATACATTTTAATTTTTCTTGCTGGGTCGCAGCCTAGCTCTGTTAAATATGTGCAGCTACTTACCCTCGATCCCAGTCTTATTTACGTTATAGTAAATCCCTTTCTGCGCTGAAGCTCAAAATTCTCTTGCTAAATGGGATTTTTATGATATCAAATTTACAATTTGTACAGAAACCAGATGGCAGTTATAAGAGTCGAGGGGCGTCAAAGGGAAGCAGTGGTTGGGAAGGGAGTAAGACAGGGTTGTAGCCTCTCCCCGATGTTGTTCAATCTGTATATTGAGCAAGCAGTAAAGGAAACAAAAGAAAAATTCGGAGTAGGTATTAAAATTCATGGAGAAGAAAATAAAACTTTGAGGTTCGCCGATGACATTGTAATTCTGTCAGAGACAGCAAAGGACTTGGAAGAGCAGTTGAATGGAATGGACAGTGTCTTGAAAGGAGGATATAAGATGAACATCAACAAAAGCAAAACAAGGATAATGGAATGTAGTCTAATTAAGTCGGATGATGCTGAAGGAATTAGATTAGGAAATGAGGCACTTAAAGTAGTAAAGGAGTTTTGCTATTTGGGGAGCAAAATAACTGATGATGGTCGAAGTAGAGAGGATATAAAATGTAGGCTGGCAATGGCAAGGAAAGCGTTTCTGAAGAAGAGAAATTTGTTAACATCCAGTATTGATTTAAGTGTCAGGAAGTCATTTCTGAAAGTATTCGTATGGAGTGTAGCCATGTATGGAAGTGAAACATGGACGATAAATAGTTTGGACAAGAAGAGAATAAAAGCTTTCGAAATGTGGTGCTACAGAAGAATGCTGAAGATTAGATGGGTAGATCACATAACTAATGATGAAGTATTGAATAGGATTGGTGAGAAGAGAAGTTTGTGGCACAACTTGACCAGAAGAAGGGATCGGTTGGTAGAACATGTTCTGAGGCATCAAGGGATCACCAATTTAGTAGTGGAGGGCAGCGTGGAGGGTAAAAATCGTAGAGGGAGACCAAGAGATGAATACACTAAGCAGACTCAGAAGGATATAGGTTGCAGTAGGTACTGGGAGATGAAAAAGCTTGCACAGGATAGAGTAGCATGGAGAGCTGCATCAAACCAGTCTCAGGACTGAAGACGACAACAACAACAACAACATGATATCATTAACCACCTGCCCGGTTTATCCTCAAAATGCATTTCAATTTAACTTGTTTGTCCTTTCCAACCCATATATTGGTAGAGATTGTTTTGTTAGTTTCCGGTACATGAAATTAACTGCTATGGCCTATTGCTGATATAATTTAATTATTATTTTCTGAGGATCTCATACCGTATCGTCCTGTCATTATGGATCAAGCTCATGTAAGATCCGCAAAATACAGACGCCTTACAAGTACAGTATATAAATTGAGAATAAATCGAAGGGAAGTGGAAGAAATGAGAAATAGCAGTCATGAGAACTGCGAGAAACTCAATATCAGCAATGAAATTAAATAATTCTGCAACCAAAGGAGAAAATACTGGCATCGGAGATGAATTTGTGGCGGGATCGATGAAACCAGTCAGAAGACTGATGAATCAAAAAAAGAAAAGACAGGAAATAATGTGGCAGAAGGTCAACATACAGCGGCACACCACATTACTATCAATGAAAGGAGCCAAAAATATGACTCACTAACAGAAATATATTCTGCACTTAAGATTCACAAAAAATGTGCAAATAAAGAATAATTACCTAAGTATTCAGTATCAGAATTAAGGCGTGATCAAGCATTAACGAAAAGTAAAAGTAACACAATGATATCGAGGGAGCTCCTAGGTTAGAAAATAGAGACACAAAAATACTAGCAGTGGGGAGCAGCAGTGGAGAGTGCTGTCGTTTTACCTAGCACGTGGGCCGTAGCATCTCGCCGCTTTATACCGATGACGACCGGCTGTTGTCATAAGATCCTTTTAATCACGAACACTATTTACGTCTTGGTTCAAATGGTTCAAATGGCTCTGAGCACTATGGGACTTAACTTCTTCATCTACATCTACATCCATACCCCGCAAGCCAGCCGACAGTGCGTGGCGGAGGGTACGTTGAGTATCTCTATCGGTTCTCCCTTCTATTCCAGTCTCGTATTGTTCGTGGACAGAAGGATTGGCGGTATGCTACTGTGTTGGCTCTAATCTCTCTGATTTTATCCTCATGGCCTCTTCGAGAGATATACGTAGAAGGGAACAATATACTGCTCGACTCTTCGGTGAAGATATGTTCTCGAAACTTTAACAAAAGCCCGTACCGAGCTACTGAGCGTCTCTCCTGCAGAGTCTTCCACTGGAGTTTATCTATCATCTCCATAACGCTTTCGCGATTACTCAATGATACTTTAACGAAGCGCGCTGCTCTCCGTTGGATCTTCTCTATCTCTTATATCAACCCTACCTGGTACGGATCCCACACTTCTGAGCAGTATTCAAGCAGTGGGCGGACAAGCGTACTGTAACCTACCTCCTTTGTTTTCGGATTGCATTTCCTTAGGTTTCTTCCAATGAATCTCAGTCTGCCATCTGATTTACCGACGATCAACTTTATACGATCATTCCATTTTAAATCACTCCTAATGCGTACTTCCACATAACTTATGGAATTAACTGCTTCCACTTGCTGACCAGCTATTTTGTAGCTAAATGATAAGGGATCTATCTTTCTATGTATTCGCAGCACATTACACTTGTCTACATTGAGATTCAATTGCCATTCCCTGCACCATGCGTCAATTCGCTGCAGATCCTCCTGCATTTCAGTACAATTTTCCATTGTTACAACCTCTCGGTACACCACAGCATCATCTGCAAAAAGCCTCAGTGAACTTCCGATGTCATCCACAAGGTCATTTATGTATATTGTGAATAGAACGGTCCTATGACACTCCCCTGCGGCACACCTGAAACCACTCTTACTTCGGAAGACTTCTCTCCATTGAGAATGATATGCTGCGTTCTGTTATCTAGGAACTCTTCAATCCAATCACACAATTGGTCTGATCGTCCATATGCTGTTACTTTGTTCATTAAACGACTGTGGGGAACTGTATCGGACGCCTTGCGGAAGTCAAGAAACACGGCATCTACCTGTGAACCCGTGTCTATGGCCCTCTGAGTCTCGTGGACGAACAGTGCAAGCTGGGTTTCACACGACCGTCTTTTTCGGAATCCATGCTGATTCCTACAGAGTTGATTTCTAGTCTCCAGAAAAGTCATAATACGTGTTCCCAAATTCTACAACTGATCGACGTTAGAGATATAGATCTATAGTTCTGCACATCTGTTCGACGTCCCTTCTTGAAAACGGGGATGACCTGTGCCCTTTTCCAATCCTTTGGAACGCTACGCTCTTCTACAGACCTACGGTACACCGCTGCAAGAATGGGGGCAAGTTCCTTCGCGTACTCTGTGTAAAATCGAACTGGTATCCCATTAGGTCCAGCGGCCTTTCCTCTTTTGAGCGATTTTAATTGTTTCTCTATCCCTCTGTCGTCTGTTTCGATATCTACCATTTTGTCATCTGTGCGATAATCTAGAGAAGGAACTACAGTCCAGTCTTCCTCTGTGAAACAGCTTTGGAAAAAGTCATTTAGTATTTCGGCCTTTAGTCTGTCATCCTCTGTTTCAGTACCATTTTGGTCACAGAGTGTCTGGACATATTGTTTTGATCCACCTACCGCTTTGACATCAGACCAAAATTTCTTACGATTTTCTGCCCAGTCAGTACATAGAACTTTACTTTCGAATTCATTGAACGCCTCTCGCATAGCCCTCCTCACACTACATTTCGCTTCGCGTAATTTTTGTTTGTCTGCAAGGCTTTGGCTATGTTTATGTTTGCTGTGAAGTTCCCTTTGCTTCCGCAGCAGTTTTCTAACTCGGTTGTTGTACCACGGTGGCTCTTTTCAATCTCTTACGATCTTGCTTGGCACATGCTCATCTAACGCATATTGCACGATGGTTTTGAACTTTGTCCACTGATCCTCAACACTATCTGTACTTGAGACAAAACTTTTGTGTTGAGCCGTCAGGTACTCTGAAATCTGCTTTTTGTCACTTTTTCTAAACCGAAAAATCATCCTACCTTTTTTAATGTTTCTATTTACGGCTGAAATCATCGATGCAGTAACCGCTTTATGATCTCTGATTCCCTGTTCTGCGTTAACTGTTTCAAATAGTTCGGGTCAGTTTGTCACCAGAAGGTCCAATATGGTATCGCCACGAGTCGGTTCTCTGTTTAACTGCTCAAGGTAGTTTTCAGATAAAGCACTTAAAAAAATTTCACAGGATTCTTTGTTCCTGTCACCCGTTATGAACATTTGAGTCTTCCAGTCTGTATCCGGCAAATTAAAATCTCCACCCAGAACTAAAACATGGTGGGGAAATCTACTCGAAATATTTTCCAAATTATCCTTCAGGTGCTCAGCCACAACAGCTGTTGAGCCAGGGGGCCTATAGAGACATCCAATTACCATGTCTGAGCCTGCTTTAACCGTGGCCTTCTAAGGTCATCAGTCCCCTAGAATTTAGAACTACCTAAACCTAACTAACCTACGGAGATCACAGACACCCATGCCCGAGGCGGAATTCGAACCTGCGACCGTAGCGGTCACGCGGTTCCAGGCTGATGCGCCCAGAACCGCTCGGCCACTTCGGCCGGCTTTACTTCTTGCTAGTAGTAAACATCGGATGTGATTTTTAAAAGCTCTCACTTCTTTAAGGGCTAGTGGTGGGCTCGAGTTCATGCTGGTTCATGCTGGTTCATGCTGCTGCAGTTTTCAGATAATATTTGTTCCTAGCAGCGCGTATGTGTACCTCCATATTACTCAGAGGCCGACTATCTCGGATTAGGAACCCTACAGTTAGAAATAACAACACTTCCATATGACATAGTTAGATCTGCAGATATTTTGCAGTGAACTTTTATGACAGGAGAAATTTTGCAACATGAATTATGCAATTTACAGAAAAAGCAGTGAAAATTATGCAGAAGTTTGTGTGAACTGAAACCAGGAACTATTAGCTGCCGTTGCGTGCTGTTAGGGCGTGCGACAACGCTATCGCCAAAGCTATAGATGGCTTAGCAGCTAGTGCACATACGCATTGACTGAAATTCGGGAACTGAGGATCCATCTTTATGTACTTGTCTAACAACTCCGTCACACTCCTGGCCTTGTGACATGGCTAGTTATCTTGTTGGAAAATGCCACTGCCGTCGGGAAACATGGTCTGCCAATGTGTAGGCAACACCTTTTGGCCATCATGCTGCTCTGCACGAGCTCCCTTAGAGCCATGGATGCCCACATGAATGTTTCCCAGAGGATAATGGAGCCGCCGCCAGCTGTTGCCCTGGAAAACGACGGATACGGGCCCTCCCATCGGCATGGTGAGGAAGCTATCAGAATTCATCAGACCATGGAACCCCTTTGCCACTGCGTTAACGTTCAGTGCCGATGGTCACGTGCCCATTTCTGTTGTGGACAGAAAACGTCAAGACATGGAATAAGGGAAGTTACTCCATCGGCAATAGAACATCCGCATCTCTGTACAGTGAGCGTTAGAAAAAAGAACACTGGTATACTCATGACAAATTATAGCTAATATACCTTGCAACCAAAAGGTTCAGCATTAACGAAGTTTGGAGTACATGCGCCTAACAAGATATTAGTCACAAGAACCATACTGGTAATGTGTAGACTCGAGTACTGCTGAGCCACGCACGACCATTTGTGCAATAGTTCCATACAGAGCCGAAATTAGATGTGTAAACTGCATGGTCAGCAGTCTTCAAGAATTCCAAGCTTTCTGATTACTACTGTAATGGTTTAAGGGCAGAGCGTCATGTGAAAGTGTGCTTTTCTTTTGCTTTCACTTCGCTCTTCTAGTTTTCTTTCGGTTCTACTGTTTTGTTTTAATGTAGCTGTAGAATTTAGTTGCGCGTATCAGTGTTATATATTCAGTATTAATGACCCGCCATGAGTCATAAGGCGCCCAAGTCAGCAAAAGACAAATAAATAAATCCCCCTGTACGTGCGTGAGACCTTCGAGTCAGCTATTTCCCAACATGTGATCGACACTGATTACGCCTTTGATACGTGTTGACTGCTCCAGGACACCGACTGAAGTGAGACTGAGTGAATCTAGTTGGTCTCATTTAACACATCTTGAATACACTACTGGCCATTAAAACTGCTACACCAACAAGAAATGCAGATGATAAACGAGTATTCATTGGAAAAATATATTATACTAGAACTGACATGTGATTACATTTTCATGCAATTTGAGTGCATAGATCCTGAGAAATCATATTCGTGATGTAGAATTTTAATGGCCATTAGTGTAATGACCGCTTGGCTGCTCTTGCAAATAATTTATTTAACAATGTTTAATGTCATGATTTCTTCTTCTTCTTCTTCTGTAGTGGTCTATCCAAGGATTGGTTTGCAACAGCTACAATGTCAGCTTGTCTCCATTCTGTGCGTCTTTCAGCTTTTCTCTTCATTTCTTTATAGGTGTCACATCCCACATCATTCACGATTTGATCCATGTACCTCAGTCGTGGTCTTCCTCTTGGTCTTTTTCCCTCGACATATCCCTCTATGATTGTGTTCAGGAGTCCTTTATGTCTTAATAGATGGCCTGTAAATTGCACTCTTCTTTTAATAGTGAAACTCCAGAAGCTTCTCTTCTCACCTGCTCTTTCCAGAACCACTTCGTTTGTGACCTTGTCGATCCATTTTATTTTGAGCATGCGTCTATAGCACCACATTTGAAAAGAATTTAGCTTCTGCTGTTCCTCTGTCCCGAGAGTCCACGTTTCACACCCATAGCATGCCACACTCCACACATATGATTTAAAAAATCTTTTCCTGGTTTCAAGGCTGATGCTCTTAGATGTTAATATGTTTTTCTTCTTGTTAAAAGCAGCCTTTGCTTGAGCTATTCTACTTCTCACTTCTGCCTTGCTCCTTCCATCCTTGGTAATATTACTGCCCAGATTAAGTAAATTTATCAACTTGTTCAAGCAGTTCATTGCCTACATGGACTTCCACTTGATCTTCTTTGTCGCATGCCATTACTTTTCTTTTTGCTTTATTAATTCTCATATTATATTCTTCACGCATAACTTTATCCATTCTATTCAGTAGGACTGCAAGATCTTCTTCACTTTCAGCCAGGACAGCTATATCATCGGCATATCTTATCATATCTATTCGTTGACCATGAATTACTACACCTGTCTGTGAATTTTCCCCTACTTTTTTCAGCGCCTCTTCAATGTATACGTTAAAGATAACAGGGGATAGTGCGCAACCTTGTCGGACACCTTTCCGTACCTGCACCTCTTTTTGTTTTGTCCGTCCACGGATAACTGTTGTCTCGTTTTTGTTTAATTTGTCATGATTTAATGTATCTGAAAGATGGTACGGGTAGGCTGTATTCTTCTTGTTATCCGTGCAATTGTCCAGTTTTAACCGTTGATCGTTTTCAAGAACGTATCTTAAGCTTCCAGTCTCATTTCAGATTCTAATACATGAGTGGCACATGTGGGTAGGCATAAAATACATAAAATGTTAAACACATTGTATAGAATAACAGCTAAATGGTCTACTTATGGCTGCAGTTGTCCCACATACAGGATAGTGTGTAACTCATTTAAGAACTCGGTCTCAGCAAGAAATCGGCAAATTTTCAGGATAGACACTATTATCTATTGCAACCCTAAATGGCAATTCTGAAAATAGGCTATGTCTGTTTTGCTAACAAGTGTACTGGATCATTTAAGGGCTGTGACCGTCGGCAAGTGCTGATTGTTACTGTGACAGTGCCTCTTTATCATTATCCGTAGGGCTACAGGTGTTCTCCAGGCTGAATTTAAAGGGCTGGGTATCTTTTACCTAGCTAAAGGGCAGTCGCAGGGCCAACATGGATGATCTTCAAAGGCGAGTGTTTTGCCCACAGAATAACTGCTGTTTACTGGTACCATTTGGGAGCCGGCAGCGGTGGCCTTGCGGTTCTAGGCGCTCCAGTCCGGAGCCGCGCTGCTGCTATGGTCGCAGGTTGGAATCCTGCCTCGCGCATGGATGTGTGTGATGTCCTTAGGTTAGTTAGGTTTAAGTAGTTCTAAGTTCTAGGGGACTGATGACCACAGCAGTTGAGTCCCATAGTGCTCAGAGCCATTTTGAACCATTTGGGAAACAAACTTCTGAAAGTATCAGAAGGCAACAGCATTTTACAGATGTGCTCTGATCTTTAGTAGGTTATGGCCAGCAGGGGGTGACATCTACCTTCTCTGTAGACTGATTAGCCGAAATGTTGGCATGTGAAAGTAATGTCGTGGAGGTGCTGGCTGCTCGCGAAAACGAGCGGTCGGTCGATGATGCTGGTAGGGTGCAGGAGGCGAACTGAGCCCAGTTTATCATCAGGGGCCAGTAAGGCGAACTGAGCCCAGTTTATAATCAGGGGCCAGTAAGGTTATACTCGCATACGGAAGGTTCAGAAGGTGTTCGGAAGTACGCCCCCTTTCGTCCGCATGGGGAAAGTCCTCGTCAACTACCTGTTTCCTAGGTGGGTATTGCTACTTAGCGTGCACGGTCTTCTTAGGAAGTGGCTGCCTAACAAATGTGGAGCTACATGTTACCTGGAGGTGTCGTGTAATGAATGAAGTGGACTTGTCGAGAGTTATTAGAACAAGTTCACTTTTACTCCTGTAGGAACTTGCTGTAGGAACTTGAAGTGTGAAGTTCGTGTGTAAGTGCTTATCCTCTTTGGCTTTAGACTGCGTTCCTCTATCGTTTGCAGAACAGTTGTGGAAAACCTGTTGGTGACGGTGTAGTAACTAGCAGTGATGCTTGTTTTCCAATCCAGCGGTCGGACTTGGGAACTGTTGCAGGTTGTCAGATGGAACTGGAATTTGTGGTAAGGACTATGGGACCAGACTGCTGAGGTTATCGGTCCCTACGCTGACGCACTACTTAATCTAACTTAAACCAACTTACGCTAAGGACAACACAAACACCCATGCCCGAGGGAGGACTCGTACCTCTGCAAAGGGGGAAGCCGCGCGAACCGTGACGAGACGCTCTATACCGCACGGCTATCCCGCGCGGCAGTTGTGAGATGGCATCGGGGCACTAAAGAGTGGTATAAAGGTGTTTTAACTCTGTCTCGCGGATCTAACCGAGATTGGTGGTCCTTATTGGGAGTTATAGCATGTAGTAGGGCGCCTAAACCATCCAGGTCCGCTAACAAACGTTTCGGCTGAAGTTTAAGGAGAAGAGCGTCACTTGACCCTCTCGCGCACCACACGGCTTTAAGAGTTTGTGGGTCTACGAGGGGTCTTCTCCGTATACTACAGAAACTCTGACACGTCGGTCGAGGAGGAACGGTTCGCGAGTGCTGAGGGAACTCCCGAGATCTACTAAGCTACCATTACCTGTCTGCTCCTAACCGTCAACTACGTCCCAGGAAGGTATTCCAACGCTCCTGACGCCCTTTCTGACACCAAGAAACATCCTTAACTGTCGCCGCCATCTTGGTGGAATCCAAATATTATATTTTGAATGGAGTTACATTGGAAACTAACCTGGTACAAAAGTAGTGCCGTGCAGAGGAAATAAATGTAACACCACAGCCAGCCCTTCTTACAAAAATTTCTAGGTTCTTCATCTTGAACCATGTAATAAATAGATGATAATGACATACCGGTAACACCTCAGGCAGAGAAATGTCAGTCATCGAATTAAAATTAGGCCTCGTTTGCGACTAGGCAAGGATAGGTCTCCTCCTTGCTTCACACTCGGAAAACGACATTAAACAGACCACCACCAAATTCTAAATATGATCGGTAACTTATGTGAAGTCAGGAAAGCGACGATACTACGAGGGCAAAATATTTATTGACCTGGACACTTCTGACATCATCAGCGTGGGGGTGACCTGATGTATTACGAACATTGCACAAATTTTCAACTGCTTAGACCGCTAATAAAATCATTTATCGATATAGATTACCAGTTTCGACAATTCTCTGCTGCCATAGATCCGACGATGGTACAGATAATTGCCTAAACCGGTAATCTAGCTGGATAAATGATTTTATTAGCGGTCTTGGAGGTTCAAAATTTATGCAGTGTTTATATGTTGGAAGTGCTTATAATATTCATGGAACACAATATTCCAGACTATGAAAACGCGTGATATTGTGTAATCTTCGCCACATGTAATATGTGAAACGCTAAAATCATGAGGAAAATTAAAAAAAAAAAACCTGTACGTAAATAACAATCTCTTGGACAGATATCTCAAACCAGTTACTTCTAGCATTTCGGCCATGTAAAATTCCGGGATGTAAATTTTTCCTCAAACTTTGTCTCCACTTGACTCAGTGGTGCTTTCGCCATGCCCGCAGTTTAAGGCACTATCCTCGTACCTACCAGAACATTCACAACAGAGCGCCCGTTATAGAGGAACGACACTTACCAAAAGGATACATAAGTCACCAATCATCATAATTTTGCATCGTTTGATTTCAACGGTGTCAAATAAAATACGCGCCATTTAAATTGTGTGGCTGAATAGCGAACATGAAAACAAGCTGACATTCTTTTTTAATTATATTCAAATAAAAGATGTCTGTTTTATACGGTCACATTATTAATATGAATTACCCAGACTTTGTAATTAAATGCACTCTTTCATTGTGGCACCTCATTAAAGCTGCTGATTTGTATTTATAACTGAAAGGTAATTAAATCTGATATGATGTTATGAGTAACCACAAAAAGCAGGTCAAACGAAGCTCTTGACCGCAAGCGCCTGCGCGGAAAGAGCGCCGACTGTCACACACTTCCACTACCACGCGTTTTACATTATGACTCACCGACTCGCGCTATGTGTTCTAATACAAAAGAAGTTACGGTAGCATTTACAGAGCTTTCTTAGATCAGCTTAAACAAGTTTTAATAATTTTTTTAATTATACATGTAAATAACTATGTGTGTTGTGCAAACTCAAATTTGTGTTTCCCCTGCACCAGAACGTCGGGATGTACGCTTTCGAAGCAGTCTGAAAAGTCAGTACTGCTTTCACCAAACTTCTGCTCTGAAGGCAATAAAAATGCGAAAAACTTCTACTACGTATTATCAATCAATGGGCGCAGCATGTCTTGATGCACGGACTGTGTCTCCCTGTACTCTTTCTCGAGAAAAAGATACTCTAAAGCTGGGAACCAGTCAAAAACAAATACGAAGAAATATCGTAATAAAATTTTATTCAGTCCTCCAGATAACTACACAGAGCTGAGAAAGCGCAAGAAAATTACTAACTTATCAACTCTCTGGCGTGAAACAAAAAAAAAAAAAGAAAAAAAATGATACAGGAAGACTACAAATTTCACAAAAAGATTTTCCTTGCAAATGTCACGATAGTTCAAAGGAATTCCTCTTAGGTTTCAAAGTGGCCACAATGCGGCACTACCTCCTTTCTTAAAGGAAGAGACAGGCAGTCTATAGATGGAAGTCACTAAAAAACATCTTAGATATTGATCATTTGTTGAACCTCTGTATAATCGAAGATATAAAATTTATATTTTACCACGGGTGTTTTGCCTACATTTATTGTGGAGTCATATGAAAAATACACGAATTTTCTCATACATGTAAATACTTTTCAGTTGCACATTCTGACCCTCTACTCTGTAAATGGTGCTGTACATACACTTACTGTGTTTTGTTTTTTATAATGCGACCACTTGTTGAATTGTTTCCTCAGAGAGTAATGGTCACCAGTTTTATTTGGGTGTAATTTTGTATGTATGTGAGTGTGAGTGAGTGTGTGAGTGAGAGAGGTGGATGGCGTTTGGTTTTGTGTGTGTGTGCGTTATATCTGTTTTGTATCATTAGTCACGCTTAACAAGCCGTTGGACGTAGATATTCCGGCGTTTAACACTTGTTTACTCTCAGCTAAGGCTCTCATTTACCAGTTGACAACTGTCTGCTGTGGATTTTAGTGTATGGAATCCCTCTCGTTTTAAAAATGGAATGTTTGTTGAAATTACTCGCTCTTCATTACTAGCTATCAGGTAGGAACAGTTACGGTTATACTTCATACACTGCGTTCGGTGGAAATATGTGGTTCTATTGCTGGAAGTAGAAAAGCTGTTCTAGAAAGAAAGAAAGCACACATGAAGAGAAAACTTGAAACTAACTTTTAAAAAAGAGGGTCATGGACCCAAAACGATGGTTTTAGCGATGGTTGTTCATAGTATACTCTACGCAACACAAAGGATCCCTCCTTCGAAAGTCCGTAACGGTCAGCCATTACGGAAGTTTGAAATTTAGCTCAAAAGACCCTACAACTTTCTTCTGTGATACAAACCCCTGCCGTCCCGCGACGCTACCCTCAAGTACGGCAACGCTTCAGATCACAAGTGTCCACATATGAGACAAAAAAGGTCATAGCTCAGAAATGCGTTTTAGGTGTAAGGTGGGTTATGGTTTCACTTTGGCAAAATTCTACCCAACGCTACCGTGAACGTAACACACTATCGTAAAGATGTCCATGCCTCTCTTACCCACATTTCACTCCATCTTTTGACCATGTCGTGATGGAAGTCAGAATCACGAGACCCCGTGTTGAAATCACTCACTTTTCTTGTGAGTGGCCGAGGAAAACATTTCAGCCACACTGCCGCTCGCACCCAAACCTCCATATGTCAGACACTCAGATCGGTAACAGACGTTGTATGTTCATAGAATATCAACAAAAACACCGAATTATCTGCTGTGTTCAGTAGAACATGCGTAAAATCTCATTAAAAGTAACAACAGAACTACTGATCACGGGAAAGGCGTGTCCATGAGTGACTGTTTTGAAGATCTCGCGTGGATGGGGTCGTCGCAAACAACGACATCGCGTTCAAACCACGCTGATAAGATTTTTTTTTAACTGTTTACGCGTAAAATTGTTATAAGGGAGAACATTTTCCTTCCATGTAAGAGGACGTTCCGGAATTTGTAGTAATGTTCTATTCGCATTCTGCTTTCGCTTCGTCAACTGAAAGTGGAAAACGTATATAGTAAGTTTGTACAGATAAGTGCGATGCTCTGTAGAACAAGTGCGACAGAACACCACACTTGTCCACGCAAATGTTCCCTATAAGTTTGCTATTTTCAACTAATGAAGCAGAAGCAGTCTGGTGAAAGAATATTACTCCGAAAAGTCATTTTACAAGTCAGAGAAATGTTCTACCATGTGGCAGTTTCACGAGTTGAGAGTTATAAATGAATATCATAATTTGCGGGATTTAAACGCGGGACCTCTAGCACTACGACCTCACGTTCTACGAAATCACCCACGCGAGATCTTTATAACCATTACTTAAATATACACTCTTTTTGGTCGATAGCTCTGGTACTAATTTTCATGACCGTTTACGCCTGTCATATTGGACGACAGCACAGAGCACAATCGAGCTAAATCGGTGGGGTGTTTTTTTCATATATATATATTATATCACCCCACAACATTGGGGACAGGATACAACCCTGTCTCACTCCCTTCCCTACCACTGCTACCATTTCATGCCCCTTGACTCTTATAACTGCCATCTGTTTTCTGTACAAATTGTAAATAGCCTTTCGCTCCCTGTATTTTACCCCTGCCATCTTCAGAATTTGAAAGAGAGTATTCCAGTCATCATTGTCAAAAGCTTTCTCTAAGTACAAATGCTAGAAACGTAGGTTTGCCTTTCCTTAATCTAGCTTCTAAGATAAGTTTTAGGGTCAGCATTGCCTCACGTGTTCCAATATTTCTAAGGAATCCAAACTGATCCTCGCCGAGATCGGCTTCTACCAGTTTTTCCATTCGCCTGTAAAGAATTCGCGTTAGTATTTTGCAGCTGTGATTTATTAAACTGATAGTTCGGTAATTTTCACATCTGTCAACACCTGCTTACTTTGGGATTGGAATTATTATATTCTTCTTGAAGTCTGAGGGTATTCCGCATGTCTCATACATCTTGCTTACCAGATGGTAGAGTGGCTCTCTTTTCTCCAAAGGTCTCTTTAATTTTCCTGTAGGCAGTATCTATCTTACCCCTAGCGGGATAAGCCTCTACATCCTGACATTTGTTCTCTAGACATCCCTGGTTAGCCATTTTGCACTTCCTGTCGACCTCATTTTTGAGACGTTTGTGTTCCTTTTTGCCACCTTCATTTACTGCGTTTTTATATTTTCTCCTTTCATCAATTAAATTCAATATTTCTTCTGTTACCCAAGGAATTCTACTAGCCCTCGTCTTTTTACCTACTTGATCCTCTGCTGCCTTCACTACTTCATCCCTCAGAGCTACCCATTCTTCTTCTACTGTTCTTCTTTCCCCCATTCCTGTCAATTGTCCCCTTATGCCCTCCCTGAAACTCTGTACAACCTCTGGTTCTTTCAGTTTATCCAGGTCCTATCTCCTTAAATTCCCACCTTTTTGCAGTTTCTTCAGTTTTACTCTACAATTCATAACCAATAGATTGTGGTCAGAGTCCACGTCTGCCCCTGGAAATGTCTTACAATTTAAAAACTGGTTCCAAAATCTCTGTCTTACCATTATATAATCTATCTGATACATTCTAGTATCTCCAGGATTCTTCCATGTATACAGCCTTCTTTCATGATTCTTGAACCAAGTGTTAGCTATGATTAAGTTATGCTCTGTGCAAAATTCTACCAGGCGGCTTTCTCTTTCATTTCTCTCTCCCAATTCATATTCACCCACTATGTTCCCTTCTCTCCCTTTTCCTACCCTCGAATTCCATTCACCCACGGCTATTACATTTTCGTCTCCCTTCACTACCTGAATAATTTCTTATAATCTCATCGTACATTTCATCAATTTCTTCATCATCTGCAGAGCTAGTTGGCATATAAACTTGTACTACTGTAGTAGGCATGGGCTTCGTGTCTGTCTTGGCCACAATAATGCGTTCACTATGCTGATTGTAGTAGCTTACCCACACTCCTATTTTTTTATTCATTATTAAACCTACTCCCGCATTACCCCTATCTGATTTTGTATTTATAACCCTGTATTCACCTGACCAAAAGTGTTGTTCCTCCTGCCACCGAACTTCACTAATTCCCACTATATCTAACACCAACCTATCCATTTCGCTTTTTAAATTTTGTAACCTACCTGCCGATTAAGGGATCTGACATTCCAAGCTCCGATCCGTAGAACGCCACTTTTCTTTCTCCTGATGACGACGTCCTCTTGAGTAGTCCCCTCCCGGAGATCCGAATGGGGGACTATTTTACCTCCGGAATAATTTACCCAAGAGAACGCCATCATCATTTAACCGTACAGTATAGCTGCATGCCCTCGGGAAAAATTTATGGCCGTAGTTTCCCCTTGCTTTAAGCCGTTCGCAGTACCAGCCCAGCAAGGCCGTTCTGGTCAGTGTTACAAGGCCAGATGAGTCAATCATCCAGAATGTTGCCCCTGCAACTATTGAAAAGGCTGCTGCCCATCTTCAGGAACCACACTTTTGTCTTCAGTCATATGTAATATATTTCGATTCAACAATTCGATCTCGAGCTGGAGATAATCATGTCACGAAATGTTGTTTTCTGGTACATTAATATGTTCAATTGTTCAAATGTGCGTGAAGTCTTATGAGACTTAACTGCTAACATCATCAGTCCCTAAGCTTACACACTACTTAACCTAAATTATCATAAGGACAAACACCCGCACCCATGCTTCCGCCGGACCAGCCGCACAGTCGTACATTAATATGAAAGTGTAATAATATGTTCTATCCCTGCCATCTAGGTATGGTATATGTTCATGTTTTGGTGAAGATCATCTCTATGTGTACTAGGGCGTACAGTCTTTTTCTGTTTGGTTTACAACAAGAGATTTTATAGATATGAATCTACTTAAGTTTTGATCCATCCTGTAAATCTTCTTTTCGTATGCCATGTTCGGCATCTACACTGAACATTCCCAGCAGTGTGTTTTACACATATGTAATCTTCTTTCAACGCTTCAATTCTTGTTTTCGATTAATCTTCCCAGAATTTGTTATTTATTCCTGATTGCAGCAGCAGCTTTTTACTAACATATCTATTCTTTTGGTGAGAATACTCAATTTATTTCCATCTATTTCTCCACCTTGCAATACCTCATTAGCTTTTCGTTGTCTGTCAACTTAACTCTAAAGCAACACACCCACCCACACCCACACACCCACCCACACACACCCACACACCCACACACACACACATACACACACCCACACACACACACACACACACATATATATATATATATATATATATATATATATATATATATAATGTGTGTGTCTGTGTGTATGTACCTCTGTGTAACTTCCCAATTCTCTTGTCTTCCAAACCTAATTATGGTTCAAAAACGGTACAGCACAGCGCAATGCTGTACTCTAGGTACACACTTCCCAAAACAGTTTTCTTGATCATATTTCCGTTTATGAAACAAGTGAACATCTTTTCACTAAGCAAGTTTCTTTTACCAACACCAGTCGGCTTCTGGTACTTACCGTTACTATTAAAATTTGTGAAACTTAGATTTATTAGCTATAAGAACTTCCCCTCCTTGCTTAATTTATCTTTGGTTTTGTAAATTGACGTTTGTTGACATTCCCCTTTCTTTTACCCTTTATAAATTTTTTCTTTACTTTGTTGATCATTAAGTAAAGTGAGTTTGAAGTACACTATTGATTTCATTCAACAGTTTGCAGTCTTCCTCACTTTAAGCCCATTCTATAATGTGTGGTGCAAATGTAGAATTTATATGCATTGTGCTTGCGCTTTTATATGCGTTATGAACTTTTTGCGAGCTTATTTGTTATTTGTTCTCTGTTTCTTTTTGTCGCCACAGCCCTCACGATTATCGCCATTTTGTTTTGTCTCTTAATTTTGTATGCCTTTCCTATGTCATAAGACACTATTTAGGTTTTACTGTTTCTGCAGTCATTCTCACTTTTATTGTTAGGTTTGCTACTCTCAAACCCCTTATGTTTCCTTAAGAGAGACATGCCAGTCTAGTGACTGCAAGATGCGGTAAGCCCTGCTGGCAAAGATGAGCATAATGATTCTCTTGCTCTGTCTTCTTGCTCGATACAACTTTATTTTTGTTGCACATTACATTAAAAAACACAAGCCTTATACTATCGTTATGTGTTCAACTAACAATATATCGATCAAACGTCTTTTCTATACTCAGGGCAAATATCACAGCAATCACCTTTGTTGAGTGTTTCTTCTTTATGCCTTGTTTAATCATGTAATAAATCTAGCAGTTCTCGTATTTTGCAACGTAATGGCAATACTTTGTAGGGAAAATGACTCAACTGGAGCATTGTTGAGCTTGATGTTGCTCTTGTGTATATATCTGTACACAGAAGCATGTCGTCTCGATGAACAATACAGGGGCAATTGGCTTGGAGCAAGGGCTGCAGATAATTCAAAAGCCCATTCACATCGCATATTGTTGGCAGTACAAACATAATTAGAATTTCCTACAGAGATAACATTTAGTTGCTTCCAGTTCACGTGCTACCCCAGAGCTCTAGTTCATTGTTACACAGTGTTCTCACTATGTTTACGAATGGTTTGCATGGCAGCGTCATTGAGAGCTCAACAGCCGTCCATGTTTGCAAATCATCGATAGTGGTTGCAGTCCTAGATGACGATTTCTCTCTTAAAGTCGGTCAGTGTCAACGGCCAACAATACAGAAAAGAAAAAAGGCTGTCGAATATGCTCGTCATACCAGTACGACCTAGCCGCTTATACCTATCGCAACTCATCAGTTCTGGTAATGAATTAGCTATCGGAAGCTCAAATTTTCCTTACAGAATCGATATTCCCGGTTATCCCTCCGTTTCTAGGATGCGGAATCTGGCTATGGCAATGTTTATTAGGAAACCAATACAAAGCCATTTATGCAGAGAATCGAACTCTTTTGTAAAAGAGATCCAAACTCCTGATTACCGTATAAACAGTAGAACATTTAATGGTAAGTTGTGAACCAGAAAAAGCCTAGAAAAGCTTTGAAATTACATTTCAAGTTTGTTGGAAGTCACTAAGTGCTCTCATTCTCAAATACTGGATGAGTGTAGTGTCGGCTAATTTGTGCTCCGTTTTAAGCAATGTTCATAACGTCATACCTCATGAACCAGGTGTCGTGCAACAATATGATTTGGCACGTACCTTCAGTGGCAAAAGTTTTCGCGAATAACTTCAGTAGTAAAGAAGTTTTAGTGAAAGAACAACGAAAATGTAATATGCGACAAACATTTCTCTACCAATTTTGTAGAGGGTATCAGCGAGAAAAATTTCGTAAAGTTTTCAAATTATTTGTAAACATCGCTAAATGCTCTCATCCTCAAATTCTTCATTTGTGTGGCCATGTTGTCCGGAGTTGCTTTAGAATTTTTGAGAACATTTTAATTCCATCTTCGCAGCTAAAGGAAATGGTTGTTTTGTTACCAAACTGATCACAATTTATTGAAATGAAATATCATCAGTGGTCTGTAATGAAAGATTTTGAGAGTATGACTTACTTTCTGAATTGAACAACAGATTGCTACAAGATGTTGATTTTTACTTACGATGTCACTGTGCAAGAACGAAAATGTAAATCGAATGAAACTATCCAATTCCTATCAATTGTAACGTGCTGATCGCGAATATCACAAAGATACTCCAAAATTAGCTCTGGTTTTAATTTTACACTGTTTTATTATGGTGAGATAATTATATACATATTTTTAAATTAAGTTTGAAATGAAATATAATGGTTTGTCAAAGTCATACTAAGTTGTAACAATATTATTGTCCCTTGTCTTAATTGTGTGCAATATTTTTGGTATAAAAATTTTGATACTAATTTTAGTGATCTTTTTACTTCCTTCGCTTCAACTTCAGTGACTTTATTAATGCATATAACAATTTTTGCACATTTGTTTCCGTAGTCACTACCAGTTCTTCAAGCTGACTGCTATTGAAGTGAACAAAATTGCCACGAGTTTGTGTTAACAGTGCTGATACATTTTGCCACGTGTGTGGATTGATTCATTAAAAAAGCTTACAGTTGTTATTTTAGATGCAAAATAGGTGATCAGGATAAACCATTGGCTCCACATGTGGTCTGAAACACTTGTGCCAGCTACTTCTGGAACTGGATGCATGGGAAAGGATGTTCAAGGAGGGAATATCTAAGAAGAAGAAGAAGTAGATAGTGACCTATCCTAACATTTCATCCGCCATACGTCCAGTTCTACATGGGGAGGGATTGCCAATAACTGAACCACCGACAGTCTCCGAGACCATCTGTGATGGAGATTCTGAATATCTTGAATCATGTACATCACAAGATCCTGAGTGTGTTCCAAATATATCATCAACTGATGATCCACAAAAATTGTCTCAAAATTAGTTAAGTGATGTCATTAATGATTTGGAGCTCACTAAAACTAAGGCTGAGATTTTAGCATCAAGATTGCAGCAGCGCTATTTTCTGGAAAGCAATGTAAATGTTTCATTCTGCCGCAGAACAGAGCAACAGTTCACTCTTTTTATTAACAAGCAATATAGTCTTGTGGCTTGTGTAGACATAAATGATATAATGAAGGCTCTCAGAATTAATTACAACGCCCACGTGGAGACTCTTCATTTATTCATGGAAGTTGAGCTTAAAAGCAGTGCTTTTACAAAATGGTAATGAGCTTCCTTGTATTCCAGTTGGGTGTAGTGTGCATTTGAAAGAGTCTACCAAAACATGAAAATTTTACTGGAAGCCATCAAGTACAACCAATCTCAATGTCCGATCCGAGGTGACTTGAAAGTGGTTGCACTGCTATTAGGTATGCAGTTAGGGTATACTAAATATCGTTGCTTTCTCTGTGAACTGGATAACTGAGCTCGTGCATCTCATTACAGTAAACATGAATGGCCCACCAGATATTCTCTTCAACCAGTTATAAATAACATTAAGAGTGATCCACTAGTAGACCCTAAAAAGATCCTGCTCTCACCCATGCACATCAAGTCGGGTCTCATGAAAGCTTTGTTAAGGGAATGAACAAAGATGATGACATGTTTAAGTACTTGAGGCAAAAATTCTCTTACTTGAGTGATGCCAAGTATAGGAGGGCATCTTTTTAGGCCCAAACATTCGAGAGCTTTTTAGAGACCATACTTATGATGGATTCATACATGGTGATATACTTGAGAACGTCTTAAGACAGTCTGTTTACAGTTTTTAGGGAACAAACGAGCAATAAATTACAAGGAGATCGTAGATAACATGTAGTCACCTTATGAAAAACTTCGTTGCAACATGTCATTCAAAAAGTATTTCTTGCTTAGTCATCTTGAATTCTTCCCCAAAGATTGTGGTGCAGTACGTGATAAACATGGGGAGCGATTTCAGCAATATATTGGCACATTTGAGAAGAGGTATGCCAGAAAGTGGAGCCCTACTATTTTAGAAGATTACTGATGGACTGTCATAAGGGATGTCGCGAGTATGTGTATAAATCTCAAGCAAAGCGAAAATTCTTAATTTATATCTGAACAAAATATGTAATTGTATACACAGTACATATGGACATTTAACATTTTTATAACTTTATATACATTTCTATGTGAATGATTTTGTGCTTTGCATAGTTCTGGAACAAAGTAGACTTACAAAGCATTTTCATTCATCTGATATTATCTTCAATTTTTCTTAATATTTTACTTTCGTACTTCCAGAATGGCACTGAAATTTGTCAATGCTTAACACCTAACATAATTCAAGTAATTATTCACTTAAAATTTCTTATGCTTAATCTTGGAACATGAATGCATATTTTGTTAGTGAGTTATTTATACAAAAAACTAGATTACCTTTTTAAAAAAATTAGAGCTAAATATTTATGAAAATGGTGATTTTGTATACTTTTATACTGGAATGAACATAACTAACTCAAAATCATGCAATTTACACACTTTCACTTCAGATTTGTTGTTCAGTTTATCTTATGAAAGATTTTTCGCTAACACCATTGAAGACTGTCGGCTTACACCTTTTTGGGATATTTCTTCGTTTGGCACTGTTGATTCTGGCCTAAATCCACACTGCTAAACACTGGATGAATATATTCCTCGTATCCGCATACAGTAAGCTACGTGTCCTCAAGGCATCTTCGCTACTTCTGTTACATTTATGAGAGAGAAAACATGGTCAAAGTAGGTTGTGTTCGTTTGTTATCTGTGCAGTCGGCCAATCTCAACCTTTTATCAGTTTAAAGTACATACCTTAAGCTTCCAAATTCATTACTCTTGTCTTACTGCGTTAGTCCTCTAACAAAATGCTATACTCCTAATGAGTATATTATGATGGCATTTTAAATTGAGTCTGCTTAGTAATTATACCAGAAATCAAAATTTTGTTACCTCTGGCTGCCGTTAGGTAAGCTACCCGCAACTGGAATAGGCTATGATGAATTGGGTTAGCAGTTCAATAATATTGGTAGCAGTACACAACAAACGATCACTTAGTAAATTGTTGCTCTGTTTACAATATCTGACGAAAAGCAGTCTACAGCCCACTACAGATATTACAAGGAAGAGATAGTCTACGACAGTCTAAAGTCGAACGAAAATAAATTAAAAATACCAATATTCGTCTGTCCTGTTACCAATCAAGATCTGAATTTGTGGGCAAGCTTTAACTTTAAGTGAATTCCCCCTTCCCAATTGGCTGTGCTACTATCAATTTTATTTCACACCATAAATCGATTTCGGTGATGAGTCATTTTGAGATGGTTACTTTGTGGGTGTTTCCGTGTGTCTTCCTCGCATATGATAAAGATGGACGCATGTATATATCTAGGTATGTTCGCATGTACGTGGTCCAAACTTATTAATAAGACCATAACTTATGTTCGACTGAACATGGAATAACCACTGACAGGCAGCAGGTGGAAGCGCTAGCAGTGGAGAGTATATTAAGCGTGTCGGATGAAGTGGTCTGTCGTTGTCCTCATTGGGAAGCCGAGCAATATAAGCCTAACTGACGACCCATAGAGCATAATCGTTGCCTTTCGGGAAAGCTATTGAAGCATTTCTCAAAATTCTAAGTTTATAAACTGTTTACGAGCCGCCACAATTGCGGTATACCATACATACCCCTGAGCAAGGGGTAGCGTCCTTGACTGCTAATCAAGATGTTCTCGGTAATGAGATCGAAACCTGTCCCGCCTTAAATTTCGATTGATCAGCATTGGTGGCTGAAGACTTGCGGTATAAGAAGTTACCATCGTTCTGTCAGCGGCCTTGTCAAAGAGGACGAAGGAGTGGACAGAGCTTCACGCCACTCTATTGTTTTTTTGGGTGGGAAACTGCCCCTTAAAGGAAGAAGACTCAACAATGATCAAATGTTGTGGATGCAGATGACAATGCAAATCATTGCACTAAAGACACATAACGTGAATCCATAGGACTTGAGGCGTATAACTGAAAAAGTGTCAAGATGATCTCTCCATTGGTATAAGATTCCGGAATAGACACCCATTCGGATCTCCGCCAGGGGCCTACCAAAGCGGAGTTAACCATTAGAGTATGAGTGAATAACCAACGAAAGGATAACATTCTACAGGTCGGATTCGTGGAATGTCAAAAGTTGGAACGTGGTAGGAAAGCTAGGAAATCCGAAAATGAAAATGCGCATGATCAGACTAGTAATAGTAAGGGTTAGCGGAGTGAAATGGAAAGAAGACAACGGTAATATCAACAGCAGCAGAAAGTTGTACAACGGGATTAAGATTCCTTACGAATAGGACGATAGGGAAGAGAGGGCGTTACTGTGAACAGTTCAGTGACAGGGCTTTTCTCATCAGAATCGACAGGAAACCAACACCGACAGTGATGGTTCAGGTATACACGCCAAAACCACAAGCTGAAGATGAGGAGACAGAGAAATTATAAGAGGATAATGAAAGGGTAATACAGCTTGTCAAGGGAGACGAAAATATAACAGTCATGGGGAACTGCACTGCAGAGTAGAAGAAGGAGTATAAGAAACGGTTACTGTATAATATGAGCTTGGACTAAGGAATGAGAGAGGAGAAAGACCAACTTAGTTCTGTAATAGATTTCTGCTGGCAACAGCGAATACTCTGCTCAAGAATCACAAGAGCAGGAGGAATACGTGCAAAAGACCTGGTAACACGGGACGATTTTAGTTAGATTACATCACGATCAAGCAGAGATTCCGAAATCTAGTACTAGATTGTAAGGAGTACCCAGAAGCGGATTTAGACTCACATCACAGTGTCGTGGAGATGAGGGGTGGGCTGGAGTTTAATAGATTAGTCAGGAGGAATTAACAAGAAAAAAGTGGAGTAGAGAGACACAGAGGAATGAGGAAATACGCCTGAAATTCTCTTAAGCTATATCTACAGCAGTAGGCAATACGTCTCAAAATAAGAACAATCACAAAAGTTGGAGAGAAAAACATAGGTACAAAGAAGGCAACTGCGAAGAAACAATGTCTAACAGAAGAAATATTTCAGTTGATCGATGAGAGAAGGAAGTACAAAAATTTTCAGGGGAATTCAGGAATTCACAAATACAAGTAGCTGAGGAATGAAATGAATTGAAAGTGCAGGGAAGCTAAGATGAAATGGCTGCATGCAAAATGTGGAGAAATCGAAAAATACATGATTATTCGAAGGGCTGTCTCAGCATATAGAGAAGTCAAAACAAACTTCGCTGAAATTGAAAATAAGGCGGGCACCATTAAGAGTATACCGGGAATTCCACTTGTAAATGCAGAGGCGAGAGCGGTTAAGTGATGAAAATAGGTTGAAGGCTTCTATGAGGGGGGGGGATGTGATAGAAGGAGAAACAGGAGTCGATGTAGAATAGATACGGGATCCAGCATTAAAATCAGAATTCAAAAGTGCTTTGGAGGACTTAAGATCAAATAAGGCAGAAGACTTTCTAAGAGTTGCAAAAAACAGACTGTTAACCTTGGTGTGAAGAATGTATGAGTGTGGCGGCATAGCCTGTGAAGTTTTCAAAAATGTCATCCATAACACTCCGAAGACTGGAAGAGCTGACAAGTCCGAGAATTATCGTGTAATCAGATCATACGTCCTAGTAGCTGGAAATTTTGATTTAAAGATGAATGGGAAAGACAATCGAGCGTGTGTTAGATGACGACCACTTTGCCTTTAGGAAAGGTAAAAGCTCCAGAAAGGCATCTCTGACGTTTCGGTTCATAAATTAAGCAAGGCTGAATAACAGTCAAGAGACATAAATAGGATTTTTACACCTGGAGAAAGCGTTCGGCAATGTAAAACAGTGCAAGAGGTTCGAAATTTAGAAAAACATATGGGTGAGCCATAGGGAGAGAGGGGTAATGTACAATATCTCCAAGAGCCAAGAGGGAATAATAAGAGTGGACGACCAAGAACGTAGTACTCTGATTAAAATGGGTGTAAGACAGGGAAGTAGTCTCTAACCATTACTGTGCAGTCGGTACATCGAAGAAGGAATAATGAAAATAAATCAAAAGTTCAGGTGTGAGATTAAAATTCAAGGTGGAAAGATATCAACAATACGATTCGCTGATGACATTAGTATCCTGAGTGAGAGAGAGAAGTAATTACATGATCTGCTGAATGAAATGAACAGTCAAATGAGTACAGAATTTGGACTGAGACTAATTCGAAGAGAGATGAAAGAAATGATATGTAGCAGAAATGAGAACAGAGAGAAACTTAACATCAGGATTGCTAGTCACGAGGTAGATGAAGATATGGCATTCTACACTACTGGCCATTATAATTGCTACACCAGGAAGAATTGCAGATGATCAAGGGGTATTCATTGAACAAATATATTATACTAGAAGTGATATGTGTTTATATTTTCACGCAATTTGGGTGCATAGATCCTGAGAAATCAGTACCGAGAACAACCACCTCTGGCCGTAATAACGGAAGTGATAGGCCTGGGCATTGATTCAAACTGAGCTTGGATGGCGTGTACAGGTACAGCTGACCATGCAGCTTCAGTACAATACCACAGTTCATCAAGAGTAGTGACTGGCGTATTGTGACGAGCCAGTTGCTCGGCCACCATTGACCAGACGTTTTCAATTGATCTGGAGAATGCTGGCCAGGGTAGCAGTCGAACATTTTCTGTATCTAGAAAGGCCCGTACAGGCATTATCCTTCTGAAATGTAGGGTTTCACAGGGATTGAATGAAGCGTAGAGCCACGGGTCGTAACACATCTGAAATTTAACGTCCACTGTTCAAAGTGCCGTCAATGCGAACAAGAGGTGACCGAGACGTGTAACCAATGGCACCCATACCATCTCGCCGGGTGACAGGACAGTATGGCGAGTTCGAATACACGCTTCCAATGTGCGTTAACTGCGATGTCGCCAAACACGGATGCGACCATCATGATGGTGTAAACAGAACCTGGATTCATCCGAAAGAATGACGTTTTGCCATTCGTGCACCCAGGTTCGTCGTTGACTACACCATCGCAGGCGCTCCTGTCTGTGATGCAGCGTCAAGGGTAACCGCAGCCATGGTCTCTGCTGCAAACGTCGTCGAACTGTTCGTGCAGATGGTTGTTGACTTGCAAACGTCCCCATCTGTTGATTCAGGCGTCGAGACGTGGCTGCACGATCCGTTAACGCCATGCGGATAAGATGCCTGTCATCTCGACTGCTACTGATACGAGGCCGTTGGGATCCAGCACGGCGTTCCGTATTACCCTCCTGAACCCACCGATTCCATATTCTGCTAACAGTCATTGGATCTTGACCAACTCGAGCAGCAATGTCGCGATACGATAAACCGCAATCGCGATAGGCTACAATCCGACCTTTATCAAAGTCGGAAACGTGATGGTACGTATTTCTCATCCTTACACGAGGCATCACAACAACGTTTCACCAGGCAACGCCGGTCAACTGCTGTTTGTGTATCAGAAATCGGTTGGAAATTTTCCTCACGTCAGCACGTTGCAAGTGTCACCACCGACGCCAAACTTGTGTGAATGCTCTGGAATACTAATCGTTTGCATATCACAGCATCTTCTTCCGGTCGGTTAAATTAGCGTTTGTAGCACGTCATCTTCGTGGTGTAGCAATTTTAATGGCCAGTAGTGCATTACCTAGGCAGAAAAATAACCAATGGTGGACAGAGCAAGGAGGACATTAGATGCAGTTTAGCACTAAAAAAACGTTCGTTTGGAGCACAGCAATTTATGGCAGTAAAACATACATAGAAGAGAATCGAAGATTTTGAGATGTTGTGCTACAGACTAATATTGAAAATTAGGTGGGCAGACAAGGGCTGTACAGTATAGGGGAGGAGAGGAATATATGGAAAGGACTGACAAGTAGCAGAGACAGTGCGATAGGATATCTGTTAAGATGTCAGGGAGTGATTTTCATGGTACCAAAGGGAGCTTAAGAGGGTAAAAACTGTAGAGGAAGACAGAGACTGGAATACATCCATAAAATAATTGAGGACATCTGTTGCAGCTGCTACTCTGAGATGAGAGGTTGACGCAGGAGAGGAATTCATAGAGAGTTGCATCAAAGCAGTGAGAAGACTCATGACTCATAAGAGATAATGGCCCATAGATGACAGGGTCGAACGACGGCTGCGAAAATGTAAGAAGAGAATAGAAATGCAACTGTGGAGCAACCTGTGACCGACCAAACCAAGTGCTTACCGATAGCGTCTCCATAACAACCGTTCCTGCTTATGGGCTTCCTCAGCAGACTTCTGTTTAATGCACCGATGCAGACTGTTGCTCATCGACGGCAAAGGCTGGAGTTTGGCCGCCCATAGCAGAAAAGGGCGTCCACTTCTCAAATGGTGGACTTCTCTCATGAATCACATTTCATTCTGCATCGGACAGATTGCCTTTCACATATCCTTCCCTACAGCAGTTATCAGAAGGTTCAGACCAGATGGGGGAGAATTAAGCTCTGGGGAATGTTTTCGTGACTGCCCTTAGTGATCTATCGATTCCGGGAGGTGCAGTGGATGCATTTACCCTTAAGATCGATGTACACCTCTGCATTCCGTTTGCTATTCTTTGTCACGATAGCATCTACCAGCAGGACAATGCGAATTATCAAACAGCTCGCAGCGTATGTAAATGCTTTGAACTGCATCAGAATCAGTTTACCATCCTCTCTTGGGCATGAAATTCCCCGGATGCAAACCCAGTCGAGACTCTGTGGGTCCACTTCGATGAGGCTGTTCACGCCAGGGATCCTAAACCGTGAAACCTAGGGCATCTGACCATGGCACTGTAGCCCGCATATCCCAACACCCATGTTGGTACGTTCCAGAAAATAACTGACTCACTTCCTGCACATCCGCCCTGCAAAAGACGTTTGTCTAGGCTTTTGAAAGGCGATCACGTTAATATGACTGCCCTGTGTATGTATGTTCGACGTCTCCTCTTGAACCACAGGAAGGATTTCAACCAAATTAGAAAGATTCGTGCTGTGGGGTAAGAATTACCCGCCAATCAAAGGGGTGGGAGTCTGGATGAAAAACAGTGTATCCATGTCGTGCGAATAACCATATTTTAATTAATAAGTATAAAACTCAACAGACATTTTCCAACCTGTATGGAACTTTTTCTCTCGAACGACCCCCAGAAAATTACGAAAGGAAGAAATCTTTATTGCTTACTACATTTTCGCTGGTCACGCAGTAAAAGTGCAGCATGACGTAGGGTATTTTGATTTATTACTTATTTTCTAAGAACTGTATTTGCGGCACATTTTGCAGATAGTATTTATTCATACCGCTGAATGAAACAAAAAACTAAAATCCATATACGACACATAGAACACGAGTTATGCGTAATACACGTTGTTCTGTGTCAAAATGAAACTGTAAAGTTAAATTCGCAATATATGCATTGAAATCTATTTGCAGATACGCGTACGTGTAAAATATGTATAATACATGTGAAATACATTTGACATGTGCGAAAGCGGCAAAGTCATTGATTAAGAGCTCATCCTAAATCCATGAAATGATTTCAGCCATATTTGGCTCACATATTAGATACGATCTGAAAATAAGTACTAGGTGGCAAGGGGCAGAGGGGGGGGGGGGGGGACGGATTAGAAACACCAAGCTCCTCTTATGGTGTGCGTGATAACGTCGAGTGAAAACGGGGGCAGAGGTGATGGACAGTGAGGGAGGGATGGAGGAACTGGACAGAAACAGCGAAAAGGAGGTGGTCTAATAGAAGATTGGAACAAATACATACCTAGGTAATGCCAAGCGCTCGGACCGTCGTAATATATAATGGCATATGAGTTCGGAAGTTCATTTTTCCTTTTTTCTTTTTCCATTTTTTTGACCCATCAGCCTTCTGTCTGTTCTGACGCAGCGAATCCCTTTCCTGGGACAGACATTACAACTCAGAGTAGTACAGGGTTATTACAAAAGATTGAAGCGATTTCACAGCTCTACAATAACTTTATTATTTGAGATAATTTCACAATGCTTTGCACACACATACAAAAACTCAAAAAGTTTTTTAGGCATTCACAAATGTTCGATATGTGCCCCTTTAGTGATTCGGCAGACATCAAGCCGATAATCAAGTTCCTCCTACACTCGGCGCAGCATGTCCCCATCAATGAGTTCGAAAGCATCGTTGATGCGAGCTCGCAGTTCTGGCACGTTTCTTGGTAGAGGAGGTTTAAACACTGAATCTTTCACATAACCCCACAGAAAGAAATTGCATGGGGTTACGTCGGGAGAGCGTGGAGGCCGTGACACGAATTGCTGATCATGATCTCCACCACGACCGATCCATCGGTTTTCCAATCTCCTGTTTAAGAAATGCCGAACATCATGATGGAAGTACGGTGCAGCACCATCCTGTTGAAAGATGAAGTCGGCGCTGTCGGTCTCCAGTAGTGGCATGAGCCAATTTTCCAGCATGTCCAGATACACGTGTCCTGTAACGTTTTTTTCGCAGAAGAAAAAGGGGCCGTAAACTTTAAACCGCGAGATTGCACAAAACACGTTAACTTTTGGTGAATTGCGAATTTGCTGCACGAATGCGTGAGGATTCTCTACCGCCCAGATTCGCACATTGTGTCTGTTCACTTCACCATTAAGAAAAATGTTGCTTCATCACTGAAAACAAGTTTCGCACTGAACGCATCCTCTTCCATGAGCTGTTGCAACCGCGCCGAAAATTCAAAGCGTTTGACTTTGTCATCGGGTGTCAGGGCTTGTAGCAATTGTAAACGGTAAGGCTTCTGCTTTAGCCTTTTCCGTAAGATTTTCCAAACCGTCGGCTGTGGTACGTTTATCTCCCTGCTTGCTTTATTCGTCGACTTCCGAGGGCTACGCGTGAAACTTGCCCGCACGCGTTCAACCGTTTCTTCGCTCACTGCAGGCCGACCAGTTGATTTCCCCTTACAGAGGCATCCAGAAGCTGTAAACTGCGCATACCATCGCCGAATGGAGTTAGTAGTTGGTGGATCTTTGTTGAACTTCGTCCTGAAGTGTCGTTGCACTGTTGTGACTGACTGATGTGAGTGCATTTCAAGCACGACATATGCTTTCTCGGCTCCTGTCGCCATTTTGTCTCACTGCGCTCTCGAGCGCTCTGGCGGCAGAAACCTGAAGTGCAGCTTCAGCCGAACAAAACTTTATGAGTTTTGCTACGTATCTGTAGTGTGTCGTGACCATATGTCAATGAATGGAGCTACAGTGAATTTATGAAATCGCTTCAATCATTTGTAATAGCCCTGTACTTGCAACCTACTTTCTCAGTCATTTGCTGGATTTATTCTAATATCCGTCTTCCTCTACAGTTTTTACCCTCTGTACTCCCTCTTGCACTACGGAAGTTACTCTCTCATACCTTAACATATCTCCTAACGTCCTGTCCCTTCTTCTTGTCATTTTTGTCCATGTAGTCCATCATCGCTGATTCTGTGGAGAACATCCTCATACTTTAGTTAATCAGTTCACCTAATCTTAAGAATTCTTCTGAAGCATCACATCTGAAATTCTTCAATCATTTTCTGTTCCGGTCTTCCCACAGTCCACATTTTACTACCATATGTTGCAGTGCTCCAGACGTACATTTTCAGAAATGACATCCTGGAATTGAGACCTCTGTTTGATAGTAGTAGACTTTCCTTGGCGAGGAATGCCGTTTTTCTCAGTGCTAGTCTGCTTTGTATGTTCTCCTTGTTATGTCTGAGAAAGTAGTAAAACACCTCAACTTCAGTTACTTCGTAATCACCAATCCTGATGAGTTTCTCGCTGTTCTCATTACTTTTCCTTCTCATAACTTTTGTCTTTTTTCGATTTATTCTCAGTCCGTTTTCTGTACTCAATGGACTGTTCATTCTATTCAGCATATCACGTAATTTTTTTTTTTTTCGTTTTCACTCAGGAGACCAACATCGACAAGAATCTTACATTTGTATCCTTGACCTTGAATATCATTCCCGTGCTTGAACCTTTCCTTTAATTTCCGTCATTGCTTCTTCGAGGTATAGACTGAACAGGAGGTGTGAAAGAATATGTCCGTTTCTTACACCATTTTTAATCCGAACACTTCGTTCATGGTGTTCTACTCCTATTGTTCTCCCTGGGTTGTTGCGCATATTCTATGTTACCGTGTTTCTCTGTAGCTTACTCCAAAATTTTCCCAACATTCTCAAACATCTTGCTCCTTTTTACACTGAAGAACGCTTTCCTCAGGTCGACAGATCCAATGAACGTCTCATGAGTTTGTTTCCATTATCAATCGCAATGTTAGAACCTTCTCTCTGGTGGTGGAGAAACGTCTGTTAAGGCTCTAATGCTGTACCTACCCAAACAATTTCAACATTATTCGTCCAAACTGAATTTAATATGATCTGTTCATGCACTCTCTTAGAAGTTTTCAAGTATTTTACGTTTGAACTTCATATATGCATCAGTATAATACGTCACTCATGTAGCTTTGTAACCAACAGTATTTCGGAATTGTGTAAATTTTACGAGCATGTAGGGTAAGACAGTTTGTTTTACGTGGCAGGTTGGGGTTTCTACACCGTAGATACAGCGTAAGTGTAATGACAAGTCTTTCAGCAGTTCCCTAACAGATAGCGCTACTTAACATCGTCTAGCAGGCTGGCAGTAAGCCGATCTAAATGAAAAACCGTTAAGTCTCAATTCAAGTGTTTAATGAAACCACTAAGAACAAGAAGACATTCATAATTCATAGAAAATAAATATGAATACGTCATTGGATGTTGCTGCAAGATGACAGGAAATAGCTTATGTATTTTTATTGGTCGCCAGATTAAAATTTAGCAGACTTACTCATTATAAATGTTGGTCGTTTTATAGCGTCTCTATAGGTTTTCATATCAACATTAGTAGACGTGCTTGTGGTGAAAACTCGAACTTGAATGTTGTGGTTAAGATATGGAAAGTAGTGTTAGTGATTAACTGAATAGTGAGATATATTTCGGCGTGGTGTCATCGTCAATCTGTCTTGACAATGTGTTGTCGAAAGGAAAACTGTAAGTGGTCTAGTATTTAAATCATTATGTTATAAAGCACGGCATTGCTGACACCCCCAATCTCTCATTGACACGTTTATTTCATCATAAGACCCACTGGATTTTTCTTAACTAAAACCCCTGTATTTTCCCTCGTCTTTCTTTGGAATATAAACTCCTGGTGAAAGAAAGAAAGCCAACGCAAAGTCTGTCTATCAAAAATATTATGTAAAATTTGTAAGACGTTTTCAAATACAATGGTACAATTCAAAACCGTGGATAAGTGGGAGCGTTGTAAGGAACAAACTTTTTTTTTTATTGTGTACTGTTTAGAATGGCTAACGATAGTTTTCAATGGCGTAAGTGTTTTAAGCGAAGAGAGTTTCTAAATTTCCTTTCTAAAGTTAAAAAGCATAAATGTTCCATTTCAAATATCACAGTAACTGTTAAGTACAATCATCAAAGCACAATAAGAACTGACCATGCTCTTTCAGAAGCAAAGCTCTTGGATGCTTTGAAACACTACAAGCTTGATCTAAACAGAAATATATAGTAGAGACAATCTGCTTTTTAGCACGGTAAGAGTTAGCTCTTCGAGATCATGATAAATCTGAGGTGCCAGTAAATGTAAATTGTTTAGAACTTTTGGATATCTTGGCAGGAGAAAAACCATATAAGAAAGATCATGTAGCATCCGATGGAGTATTTAAAGGCACTTCCTCTGACACACAGAGAATGATTTAATAGCTTGTATTACGGACGATGTTAAAGAACAAATTGCCTGTTATATCAGTGCAAGCTGAAGAGCCAACGCATGTCTCTACTTGAAGTAAAATGAGTGTAATTTTTCGATTTGCAAATACCGAATCAGGAGGAATACAAAAGAGAATCGTAGGATTTTATGACGTATCTAATGACAGGAGTACACAAGGGATAGCCACTGTTCTGTTGCAAGTGCTAAACATTTGGAATACTGATAAAAATAAATTAGTATCGCAGACTTACGACAGCTGCAGTGCAATGGCACGAATAATTATGATGTTCATTCTATTGTGAAACAATAATATACTCATGCTCTCTTTATCTATTGCTATGCGCATCGGTTGAACGTAGTCTTCATCTATGCTTGTAAGAAAAGTTACGCAATTTAAAATTTTTTGTGTCAAATCTATCAGGATTTCACGCATTTTTAGCCGTTCTAGGATAAGAAGTGAACTGAAGAAAAGGGGACTGAAACTACCAGGTCCTTGTGAAACGAGATGGAATCTTCATCCACGCACTGTAGGAACCATTTAACGATATGGTAAACAGTGAAGGGTGGAATGAGAGTTCTTTACATCAAGGAATTGTATTAAATAGTGTACTGGATGATAAGTCTTCTCCTTTCCCACTGCAGCTGTACTATTCGATTTTTCAGCACCGAAGTATCTTGTTCGACATCGTGCAAAGTAAAATTGTGGACGCAAGACCATGTAAACTTTAAATTGAAAATTACTTTAAGGCTGTTGGAAGACTAAGATATAAGGAAATTATTCTGCTATGAGTATAGGAAGCTAGGCGCCTTATAAATTAATTTAAAGAAACAGAAGTAAGTGTTCAGAATTTGAGAAGTCTAGTACTCAAAATTCTTAATACAGTAGTAGCAAACACTGAAACTAGATCCCAGGACTTCCATGAAACACATTTCACTATCTTGCTAAATGAGAAAAAGGTTTCAGATTATAGTAGGCCAAACAATTTCCCTATAAGTGAAGTTGAAAAACTACTCAGAGTATATCCTTTATTGACAATGAAAACTTGAAAAGAGAAATTACGTATAGGACCTACATAAATCCATTATAAACAATAACAAAAAATGTTTTCTCTGAATGTGCGAAATTACTGTTGTTGGTCCTTGTAATTCCAGCAACCACTGCGTCTTGAAAAAGAAGCGTGAGTACATTAAAACACGTTAAAGCCTACCTTCGCAACACATTGACAAATGACAGACTGTCAAACTTGACGATTGTGACTATAGAGAAGGGAACTGTGATATCTTCAACCAATAGGCAGGGTGTCATATCTCGTGTCATCGATGCTACGCTCAGAAAATGGACAGGAGGATAGAGCAGATTCGTGTAAAGATGTAACGGTGTATTACAATGGTCTATATTTTTATGAAGATGTTTAATATTTTTATGTAATTATTTATAGAAATTTCTGCAGAAGTTTCAATGGTAGTAGAAACATGCAATGAAGTTATTTTGCAGTGTTTCTGTTTTACAATATTTGTTTTAAAATGCTTTCGTTTTTCGAAATTCGTAATTGTTAGCCTACCCTACAAAAAAATGCCACACTTCGACATTACTCTTTGGGGCATTTACTTTTTCTAAAGCAAATCTGATTGTTATCTAACAAATCCTCACTTTTCTTTCCGTTCTCGTGTAAACTTATCTTGTCCGAAAGTAGGTCACATGAGCTGTTAAGCTGATTCTGCAATAATTCTCGCATTAGCCGGCTCTTTTAATCTTCTGAATGGTGTGGATTACGTTTTTCGAGAGTTTGACAATACATTTCCAGTCCCGTGCCTCATACACACGAAAGTGGATAGTCGTTTTGTTTGACGTACATATGACGATAATATGAATAATGTTGTCCACTTCGTTAGTGAATCAACGCGGATTGTCCAACATATCTGCATACAACAGTGTACAACTCGCATCTACGTGACACGCCGCAGGAACCAGAGACGTTAAATGATTTTAAGCCCATTTTCCTGTGAGTTGGCTACATGGAGTACATGACTCGCTGTTAGTAGGTGGGGTTGGCGGATGCCTCACGTGCTGAATCTCTCATGTTTTGTGATTTCGGTGCAGAAGCTAGCTGACTGGCTTGACTGCGTGAACAGCAAGTCACTCGAGCAAACAGAGCCGCAGTCTTTCTCAAGCAACTGTAAGGTAAAAGTTCGGTAAAAAGTTTGATTCTCCCTCATCTAATAGCTTCTGCGCCACTTCATGATGAACCGCCTATCGTTTCGTTGATGGTCACATTCACTGTGATTATTCAGGATTCAGTAAACTACTGCAAGAATTTCCGAAAGTTTTCAGTGAAAGTTAGAGGTCACTGTGAATTTGCGTTTAGCTCCTGTTTGTCATATATTGCTCTGTATGAAATGCAGTTACATACTGAAATTTCATTTTAACTTTAAAATACATTGCTATCTACGACCATTCTCAAGAAAAATGAATGCATTTAAGGCACTTCATCCCGAACTCGTGAGCTAGTGAAAAAGCCAGAAAGAGATGTTCAGAAAACTCCTTATACCTCATAATCATTTTCAGATATCGAAAAAAGATTTTGACAAATTTTAGCAAGCAAGAAGAGAGTATTTCACCTCATGATGAACATGTGAAACTTTCATGTATAGGGCGATATTGAAGCGACTACCGATATTTTCAGTCAGGTAATGAAATATTTAAAACTCATCGATAGCTGATGAAATGAGAACTTCTGCGGATTTGAAACAATATACATGAAGAAATTACAGTTAATTTTACACCAGGTATGGGTATTTTCATAAACTATTGACTTGTGTTTCCATCAGTTGCTGTTCCATAATTCTGTGGCAGCTTCAGCTGCGTTACAGTGTTAATGAGACGAGTATTTATGAATTCTACTGCATTTTGGCGTATGAAGAGAAATTACACATTACTCAATCCTCGTCACTGACAATGTTTCTATGTAGGAGAAAATAAATCGAAAATAATTTCTCATAGGCCTCGCCCTGTAGGCTGTGATACCAGGACTCCTAACTGCTGTGCGCCAGTAGCATTCAGGTTGCGTTACTAGGCCTCACAAGGAAAACAGCACCAGAGCTATGATAGAAAACATACGCAGCTCGCTGCAGGGCATCTGAATAGCAGACCACACAGCCCACAAGGTAGGCGTTGCGTGAGCTGGTATGTAACATTGCATGGATCCTAAACCACCCTAGACCGGCGTATTGACAGGGATTGGAGATAAGTGGCACACATAGACATTCGGTTTGATCCCGACAAGAACTGTTGCTGAGAGTGAATGAATCTCGTCACAGCTAGCTTCGAAGGGAACCGAACCCAGCGTACGTGCGGAGTCAAGTACCTCAAAAAGGGCGATGGTCACCACGGTGTATGAGTTTTTATGTCTTCAATTTCTCAACACATAATTGGGAATGTAGCTGACATGAAGAGCGCGGTGTGGCATGACGAGTAGCAATTTTGCCTCTTTTCGAATGATATACACCACACATGCCAGACGTCCCTGTAGAACGTCGAAGTCGGCATCCCGCTACTTTGGTAGCTCCAGCTTCATACAGCAAACCCGAGGAAACTGTTTCACTCTTTTTCTCACCGAACTGAGACAGTTATCATAGGTAGCGGAGGTATTACTCGCAATTAACGTGATTTCTCCTGAGGGTTGAGAAATGCTTTAGTCCATTTTTCTTATCAACAACTGAAAAAGATTTAGAATATGTAGTAATGTTTTTTTTCTTATTTGACATATAATGCATTTAGTGGCAGTGACGCTAAATAATCCTCCTAAAGCCAAAATTTAGGTCTTTCAATTAAGTGGGGGAATATGGAACACTGATGAAAATATTCTTTTTGTACAAGCAATTTTGTACAAGCAATGCCACTTAAGTACTCTCAAGGATCGAAAGGGTTGATGTGTGACGTTGCTAATCTCATTTTTCTCCTTCAGATAGGGGAGAAAAATAGTGTAGGACACATACATGGTATCCCAGAAGGAGTGGTCATTATTTACGGTTATGACAATAACTATCACTCGAAATAGAAAAGTCTAGTACGCAGGGGGTCTAAAACGCATACGTAAGAGTTATGAGCACTTCTTCATCTGAGATGCTGTGAAACGTTTCTACTGCTAGCTCCTTGCTTTCCGTATTCTATGACGTGGTAGTAATGAGCAAAACAAGAAAAAAATGTCCAGTAAAGATGAGCTCTAAAGTGCCTATTTAAGAGCAATGAGCACTTGTTCATCTTCGCCTCTGTGAAACAGATCAGTTCTCCTGAACAAATTCTCATAGCTCTTAGATATTTTTTAGAGCCCGCGTTGTTTTTCTTACCCACACTACTTCCTCCAAAAATGTGGAAAGCAAAGAGCTTGCAGTAGATGAAATTCGTTTCACAGTATCGAAGATGAAGAAGTGCTCATATCTCTTAAGGTATGACTTTCAAAGAGCGTGTTTACCGTACTTTATTGCTTCCAATAAGCGTTCGTGACGTGTCGCTAAATATTGATCGTTCCTCTTGGGACATCCAGGTACAAAGTGCGTGCGTGAACTGATATTTCCTACAATACATTGACGCAAACTGCAACGATAAAAGTGCGTAAGAGTTCTTATATATAGATAAAACATACCGTTTTTGAGTGTGAGGTATCAAGGTAAGTTAAAGCACTAATTTACTCACTGTATCATCATAGATAAATTTAACATGATGCCCTGCTAACAGCAGGAGAGTGCCGATAGTATTTCGGTAAACGCATCTCTCTTACCTTTCAGAAGTACTGACTCAGCTAATATCTGAATGCGAAATCCTTACATGAATAATTTAAAACAACAAATAACTTCACGTAGTAGGTGCGCTATAAAACACATATCTGGCCTGACTGATCACCACCACCGCTCATTCAGAAAACGGTTAGTGTACGCTTCACATAGGATATAAAAAGAAAGATAGTCATGTGACCATCTAACGATGCTACCAAGTGTCAAAGTTTTAAAGGCCACAGCCAGCAGATCAGCACTTCCTCGTCAAGAAGGCTGTAGTACCGCTACATCAAGTTGGTCTTGCAGTCATTTATTGCACAAACTGACACTGGCTGCCAAAGAGGATGCGTAAGCCGTTGGCTTCGGCTTCCATAATATACAGGGTGTTACAAAAAGGTACGGCCAAACTTTCAGGAAACATTCCTCACACACAAATAAAGAAAAGATGTTATGTGGACATGTGTCCGGAAACGCTTAGTTTCCATGTTAGAGCTCATCTTAGTTTTTTCCACCTACGCTGAATGGAGCACGTTATCATGATTTCATACGGGATACTCTACCTGTGCTGCTAGAACATGTGCTTTTACAGATACGACACAACATGTTGCTCATGCACGATGGAGCTCCTGCACATTTCAGTCGAAGTGTTCGTACGCTTCTCAACAACAGATTCCGTGACCGGTGGATTGGTAGAGGCGGACCAATTCCGTGGCCTCCACGCTCTCCTGACCTCAATCCTCTTGACTTTCATTTATGGGGGATTTGTAAGCTCTTGTCTACGCAACCCCGGTACCAAATGCAGAGACTCTTCGTGCTCGTACTGTGGACGGCTGTGATACAATACGCCATTCTCCAGGGCTGCATCAGCGCATCAGGGATTCCATGCGACGGAGGGTGGATGCATGTATCCTCGCTAACGGAGGACATTTTGAACATTTCCTGTAACAAAGTGTTTGAAGTCACACTGGTACGTTCTGCTGCTGTGTATTTCCATTCCATGATTAATGTGATTAGAAGAGAAGTAATAAAATGAGCTCTAACATGGAAAGTAAGCGTTTCCGGACACATGTCCACATAACATATTTTCTATCTTTGTGTGTGAGGAATGTTTCCTGAAAGTTTGGCAGTACCTTTTTGTAACACCCTGTATATGAGGGAAAATTTTCTGTAAAAGTGGAGTAGCTGTGGAGTGAAGAGATAAATACAGATCGATCTGAGTTACAACAACAGCCCGATGACTGTTATACGGGAGCCCTTCAACACAGAACATGCTAAGACTGAGGACGATGGTAATATAGAAGATAAACAACCTGTTGTAGACATTACTCTTGAATTTACGGGTATCACATAGAAATATACCTTGAAATCAGTTTGGTGGGTTGAAAAACGTATTATTTCGTCTGCACATAATTTCATGCAACACGGGCAGGTGAATCGGATATTTTAATGACCGTGCGCTTGGATCTGCCGTAAATGCTTCTCTTCGGGGCTTATTCTCTAGATGCTTCAAGCACCAGTTGAGACTGATCCTGAAATTGTTATGAGCATACACAATTAGAACCAAAACTTCTGGTAAAGCTTCAGGTACGTTCTACCTGTAAAATATAATAATGTGAGATTCACTGTGCACAGGTGGCGTGATCACAAAGTGGATGTAGATTTTAATAAATACTTCAGTCAGTCAGTTCTGCAGCCACTTGGTCTGTTTGGATTACAATGAAACCAATTATCTTCACGTTTATTGCACTCAGATTACTAGCTCTGCAATTACACAAACACTGTTCAGATAGGTTGTTGTCATTTTGATAGTTGTGGTGTATAGTTGCAAGTTGATTACCTTAGGCGGAGGTCGAACATATGCTGCAACACACACGCAGCTTGTATTAATAATAGAATAAAGAGTGAGGATGGCAAATACTCAACTTTGAGAAAACATGACAAGTACTGTTACTGTCGCTAACACATAACATTTAGCGCTTTGTTCCCTGCAGGATGATAGTGTTTTCGTTAGAGATGATTACAAGTGACCGCTGATAACACAAAGACTGAGTGATTACATACTGATTGTGCAGAACGGAACTGCGTTCGGCCAAAAATCATTTTCCTTCTGCGGCTGCGTAAGGGAACAATTAAGAGATTTCCTGCGCCGACGTATCGGACTCGTTTATGGATCTAGCAGCGACAAGATATAGTATTAGGAGTTACCTGGACAAAATAGGAGCAGAAACTGGGTACAGAAGTGTGCGGTTTGTAGAGGTGTTTCAGTGCCATGATCGGCCCTGGTAAACAGTGCTGCAAGTCATGTTAACTCTGAGCTGAACAGGATGCTGCAGACACCAGCAAAATCTCAAATAAGTGTTGTTCCAGTTGATGCTATTGATAGGTGAGACACATGGCCTGCACCTAAATAGGAAGGGGAAAGATAAGTTAGCTTCTCTACTTACAGACACTGTAAGGATGGGCCACAGTCACACAAGGGCTGGTCACTGTGGTGAATGGGGCCGGGAAGACAGTTTTTTAGGTTAAAGCCAAAGTCCAGAAAGACAACATTCAAGCAAAATAGAATACAAGAAGCTTCATGTAAACTAAATAGGGATAAAGCTAAGGATAGTATCAATTTACTTCATCATAATATCACGGGATTAAAAAATGAAGTAGATGAGATGTTAGTGTGTTAAGATGATCTCAAAAATAAGAATAAGATTGACAAACTTTGTCTGTCTGAACATCATGGAACTGTGGGAATGGAAAATGTCAGTAGAAATGGGTATAATTTTGCATCTTAAACTAGCAGATGTAACATGGATAAAGGAGGAGTTGCCATTTACACAAAACAAGGGTATGAGAACAAAACTGTATAAATAAGAAAATTTTGTGTCCATTAGCACATTGAAGTTTGTGCATGTGAACTACAGCTTGAAAACGTAGCGATAATATTGGCAACAGTGTACAGGTACCCATTAGGCGATTGGGAGCTATTCATAAAAAAGTTTGACACCATATTACGTTGTCTGGCAAAAGGAAATAGTTATTAATCTGCATTATTGCAATGTAATCATTCTAAGCGATTCTGATAGGAGAACTGATCTAGAAGTGTTATTAACGACAAACAGCTTAGAATCAGCGCTCAACGTCACGTATAGTTCAAGGCAGTAGCACTCTAATAGATAATGTATTTGTACAGCAAGAGGATGTAGAAGTTAGACATGCTCTCCCTGTGATAAATGGAGTATCAGACTATGATGTACAATTGATGAACTTACAAAACCTGGCAAGGTGTACAGATCACAAACTATCATGTAAAAGTGTAAGACTAGTCAATTCAGTATATATAGAGCGCTTCAAAGAAAGTTTAAGAAATCTCAATTGGGGAGAAGTGTATAGTGAGCCAAATGCTAATGATAAATGCTGCGTATTTCTTGATAAATTTATATCCCTTTCTTAACATTGTTATCCCAAAAAAATTACTGAATGTAACACCAAACAGCTTTCAAAGAAACTTTGGTTTAACAAAGGAATTCAAGTGTTTTCAGAAGGAAAAAGAAAATTGTGTGAGACAGCAAAGTCCAAGAAGTAATTTTTCACTATAAAATTATTTTAACACACCGAGAAAATTTGTCAGAAAATCAGAATATATGTGTACCAGGGATGAAATTAAGGACCCGGGCAATAAAATGAAATCAATATCGAGTGTTGTTAGAAGAGAGACAGGAGAAGTATCCACTGGGATAGACAATATTACTATTAAGAGAATGAGCCCATCTTAAACAACAGTACACAAGTAGCTAATGTATGTAACAACCATTTCTTGAGTGTAGGTGAAAAAATTGCTGAGAATAGTTCAAAAGATAAAAGCATGCAGTACATGGAAGATTTAGTTTTGAGAAATACTTGTCAGATTAATTTTCATCTAACAACCTTTTATGAAATAATGGAAATCAGTAAATCTTTCAAAAATAAATGTTGTGTAGGAGTAGATGATATCTCTAACAAGATATTAAATCGGTGTGGAGCAGTTTCAGTTGATTTTCTGAGTCATGTCTGTAATGCATAACTAACTCAAGGTATTTTCCCAGACAAGTTAAAATATGCCATTGTCAGGCCTCTCTACAAAGAAGAGGACACCACAGGTGTCAATAATTACTGGCTAGTATCTTTGCTTATAGCACTTTCAAAAGTCTTAGAGAAAGTATTGTACTTAATGTACTCAAGAGTCGTTAGCCATTTCAACAGTAATGGGATACTTAGTAAATCAAAGTTTTGATTTCAAATATGCTCTTTTACCATTATAGCAATATCCAGTTCCACTGTCTGCATAATATTTTTCAGTAGCAAAATGTCACCAATTGGAATTTTCTGTGACTTAGCTAAAGCATTTGACTGTGTGAACCATGATGTTATGTTACAGAAATATCAATTCTACAGTCTAAATGGAAAAGCATATCAGTGGTTTAAGGCATATCTACAGAACAGGTAGCAAAAAGTTTCTTTACATGGTTTAAGTGACTTGAGAAAGTTTCCCACTTCATCTAACTGGGGTGATATTACATTAGGTGTTTCACAGGCTTCCATCATGGCTCCCCTTCTGTTCCTGATATATGTGAATGACTTCTATTCTTATCTGAAAGAAGACGATAAACTGAAGCTGTTTGATGATGATACAAGCATTACTATTAATCCAGTAACAGAAACTTCAATAAAAATGATAGAAATAATGTTTCTGGAAAGTTGTTGAATGGTATTCTGCGAATGGGCAAGCTCTGAACTTAGAAAATACATAGCACGTCCCATTTTCAGCTGACAGAAGTACAGTTCCCTTAATACATCAAAGGAAATCAGTAGCCAGGCTAGAGCATACTAGGTTATTGGGTGTACATATAGATGAGAATCTTAATTCGAAAATTCATATTAGGATCTCCTAAAGCGACTGGGTTCAGAAACTTTTGCAATCAGAAAAATTGCTACTTTAGCAGGCTTATATACTTTGCATACTTTCACTCTCTGAATTTGTTATAATATTTTGGGGTAACTCAGCACTTAGGCCAAAATTATTCACTGCTCAAAAGAAAGTGGTTAGAATAATGGTGATGGGCTCATAGCCGCTCATCTTGTAGGCATCTGTTTCAAAGTTTAGGAATTCTTACAACAGCCTCAGCACGTTTATTCAATAAATGAAAACAACAGTTTGAAAACAACAGTGACATTCATGATTATAGTACCAGAAGAAGGAAATACTTACACTCTCCTCTACTTAGCCTACCTTTGGCACAGAGGGAGGTAAAATATGCTGCTGTAAAATTTTTCGAGAAATTACCAAATGAAATAAAGTGTCTGACAGACAGCAGTAATAGTTTCAAAAATAAATTGAAATCATATCTCCTTGATAATACCTTCTTGACCATAGGTGAATTCTTGATTAGGAATAAATAAATCTATACGTACAATACACTCATTTTGTGCCATTTAAGGAATTGGTGTAGGTAATAAAAATTTTAAGCTTAAACAAAAGCATTGATCCCTGTGTACATTTCTTATGAACTTGACTCGCTCTACATCATAACGGTTACCGTGATATCGATCAACGCAACATGTAACTAACTGTCTTCACATGTGGTACCTTCATGATGTACCAACTTTTGCGTCAGACATCATCCTGCGGTCACCACCACAATAGTCGGAGCGCTTCTTGGAATTTACGTTTTTTTCATCTGGACAGTGGTAGCAACGATTTCCGCGAGTGTATACCTGAACTTTTCACGAAACGGCTGTCTGTGATCTTCGGACATGGTATGCAAACGGAAGTACCTTCATTCGTGAATTTTAGACCTAACAGATTATAGGTCTCACAGAACTAGACTGAACTACGATCAAGTCTCCGACTGTTGGTTCCGTAACCGCCGAGTTGAGGTTCCAAAACAAACCCACGATTATTGTTATATGTTTATTCTGCCTAGAGAAAAATTTACTTGAGGGAACCACAAAAACTTTTTTTTTGGGTGACTCAAAAATTCTGGAACTTGACATTTTCGCTACAAATATATGTGCCTATAACCTGTTAAAATTTAAGTAGTTCCTAACAAGTACATGGTAGACTGTATGGTTTTAAAGTGAGCATTACCTATCAAAGACCACAAAACTAGACAGTTCGTACTACAATCTGAAATAAAAAATTATATCAAACTTTCGAACTTAATTGTTCCACATAGCCAAACGCAGAATAAAGTAGGGAAAATTTTGGCATAACTCATTTTTCGGTAGGCTTATTGTTTGGCTTGTAATTAAAGCCAATACCCTCCATAATAGAAATCCCATAGTAGTGTGGTGTAATATCAACAAAGTACAATGCTCCATTTGCTTTAAAAGATTAAAAACGAGACAAGCCATAACAAACTTGCGACATCATATGAACAGAAAACTTGAAACTTAACAAACCATTCATAGTTTGCGATAAAAACAGAAAGTAGCAGATCTGCTGCCTATATCTACATAATATGGTTTATCTGGTTGTAGCTCCTGAAAACAAACAAATTAACAAGAAAAGTAGCGTTCTTCAATCTTAGTTCTCACTCTTCAGCATTGACTGTTCATAATGGCCAAATACTGATATGATTCTCGATAAAGTACGAGTTTTGAGCAGTGTATCAATAGGCCACTGGTGATTTTTTTGCGGCATTCAGCAATTTATCAGTTCTCAAGAAAAGCGCCGAAATAGGGACAGACTAAGCTTTCTTCTATCCGCGTAATTATTTGATTTAATATTTTGTTTCTATGTAGCTTGGAACTGAAGGAGTCAAAAATTTTTCCATCTTTGTTAGATTTGTAAGTTTGTTTCAGGAAATAATAGAAATAACGAACCGAAGATCTGCTATTTCGGAAACCGAGTATATTGAGCTGTAACAACTGTCAAGTTAAACTGTGATAGAAAAAAAGAAACGGTAAATCGAATACCAGTTGTCACGTCGAAACAGACATCCCTAGTCAGAAAGCCACCGTCCGCAGCGTACAGAAATGTCATTAGGGGTCCGTTAACTCAAAAAATGGATCAAATGGCTCTAAGCACTATGGGACTTAGCATCTGAGGTCATCAGTCCCCTAGACGTAGAACTGCTTAAACCTAAGAAACCTAAGGACTTCACACACATCCATGCCCGAGGCAGGATTCGAACCTGCGACCGTAGCAGCAGTGCGGTTCTGGACTGAAGTGCTTAGAACCGTTAGCTCAACTTTCGAAGAATTTCACATGTTACAAACGTTAAAACATGCAGAGTAAAAATAATACATTAAATGTAATGAAACTACCTCTGCCCTCCCAGGTGGCAGACCAAAAGCACATAACAATGAGCGTCTCTGTTGTATCTGAATTAAAGACATCACGTTATTCGATACTATTTGGATGTTGTCAAAGTATCAAAGAAAACACCTCGCAAAACAGTTGCGCTTGGATAATTGTTGAAGGACAATATGATCTTGTTGATTTCAGACAGTACTCGCTAGATAACTACATATTCAAGTATCTGCTGATGGTGAATGATTCATATTCGGCACCTGTTGTACAGAAGACTGGAAAATGTGTCGCGCGTCGGTGCAGGATGTTCTTCAACCACTTAGGGTTCGAAAATTAGTGTTCTCCTAGAATAAATATCGTGAAAAATAATAATTTTACAATTGTCACTTCAAAGTGGTAAAGCAACTAATACTCCCTTACTCGCCGTTCACAAAGTTATAGGCGTATGTAGTTGAACGGTTCAACAGGGGTGTAATAATCATGGGTGGTTTCAATGCGTATACCGCAATTGAATCAGTATACGCCTACAAATAACAGCAAAATACAGTAGAATTTTACAGCAAGCTCTTAAAATGTATCCTATCAATGTTTAAGACAGAATAATTTCAGATGGCTAGTGAGGCGGAGTATTTGTGTTGAAAAGAAATGGTCAGAAAATACGCCCTACTTGTTTGCTCATATTACTGCAGGAGGTGTCAAAACGACGGCCAGGTGTCTGAAAATACACCAGCGCTACAGAATATGACACAGTTTACAGCGTACCTTTCGTTTACTAATTAATCGAGAATTTTCTATAGAATTACACACTGCAGAAATCAATTTTGTGCAGTTAGACTGCAGCAATCAGGGAATCAGTTGAAGCTTACAGACACCACATAGTGTATCACGGAATATTAGCTTACAACGTGAGAGAGATCCTAACTCAAATCCGGCTGCGGTACGAATGCGAACTGTTCAGTGTTTTAGGTATTTTGCAGTAAATTTAGCGTCCAGCATGCACTCCCGTTGACACAAAGCCTCTATAAATCCCAGATTTAGTGTACAAACATTAATATGCATCAAATTTGCATGCTATGGCATGTCTGATTAAAGGCTCTCTGGCTAATTACAGCGACATCAAATACTGGTACTATTCTATGCCTCAATCAACTCAACAGTATTAAACCAAATAATTCACCAATAGTTTTGAGAAATGACGACTACCTGTACAGGCATCGAAATTCTGAGAAATAATTACCGTACACAAACAAGACAAGACGTATAACAACACTACGTAGTTGTAATGGATGCTGATCTTACATTAACGCAAATGGAATGAAGTGATCGAATGGCGTTACTGGCTTGGTGACCCCGTCTTGGGTTGCTGTTCCGTTTACTTCACGTCTTTCTATTTGACGTCACATTCGCTACTTGCTCGTCGATAGAGATGAGATGAAATGATTCAGACAAAAGAAACCCGATGTTTTAAAGCGTAAAAAACACCGACCTTGTCGTGAATCGAACACAGAGCCTCACGGCATAGGCGCTGAGACGCTAACCACTAGCTCACCAGCAGTGGACGTTAACGTCCACAACATTTGGAAGCAAGAAATAGATATGGAATGGGAGAAACATACGTTTCCTCTTTGTCAACCGTCTGAGTAGTAACAAGCATTCTGATCACTTACTCAAACCAAACAAATTCATTTTACAAGTACTTATTTGTTATTACGCCTCTGTAAGTGAGACGTGGACCATAAGAAGTTTAGAGAAGAAGAGGATAGAAGCTTCTGAAATGTGATGTTACAGAAGAATGCTGAAGATTAGATGAGTGGGTCATGTAATTGAATAAGTACTGAGTATAACTGGGGAGAAAATAAATTTGTTGCTCAACCTGACTAGAAGAAGGGATCACTAGATAAGACACATTCTGAGAGACAAAGAGATCACCAGTTTAGTATCCGAGAGAAGTCTGGGGGGGGGGGGGTGGATAAAAACTGTACAGGGCGACCAAGAAATGAATACAGTAAGCAGATTCAGAACGATGTAAGTTGCAGCAGAATTCCGAGAGGCTTGTACGGAATACAATATTACGAAGAGTTGCGTCAAACAAGTCTTCGGACTGAAGGCCACAACAACAACAGTGTAAAGTGACAGTGCTCTGAGTTAACAGATAATTCCTATGCCTAACCCCAACAACAAAGATTCGTTTTTTTGTGAAGCCAGGTGCTGACTAACCAAAATAAAGGGGTAGTGATAGAAGAGTAAGAAGAGTAACATCTCTTTTAAAAATCTTACTTCATGTTAACTAGCTGGTAGAACATAGGAATGATTCCTTGCCAGGTGAAGACCTTATCTGCAACTCAGAGGAGCAAGAAACCTTCGGTACAGTAAGAGAAATGTTTTTCCTATGGCGGCGAAGTACAGTGATAGGAAACCACTTCCTTCTTGTGAAAATGATCTCTTTGAAGTATAAAGGAATAATCCCCAAAAATATGTCTTATTCTCTGACGTTTCGGACTTTCACCCGAGCGACTTTGAAATATTGCCACAATATTTCTGCTAATAACCACTCTGCCACTTAGAGGTGAGTTGTACGCTGGAGATAGCTGGTGCACCAAGTTGACTTAATAATGAAAATTCATGGACAGATTTTCTCTGAGTGAACTCTCTCGAGTTTAGTACCCTTCTGGATATTGCTGTACCTATAGCGTAAATGTGCCCCCGCACGCGGAACAGTATTTCACGCAGGTTGCTCATCTCGGCAGTAGGCGAATACACAGTTAAAGTCTGCGTAAGGTCCACCACCCCAATTTTCGGAATAAAGTCTGCGACGTGCATCAGATATCTGCTGTATAAAACACTCTTGAGTGGCTATCAGCCGAAACATTGTGGGGGTGGTGATGGGGGGGGGGGGGGGGGCATGCAAGTCCAAAACCTCATAGAACGTCTGCATCTTTCTGTAACGAGACCTTCAATGAGTCCGCCTGTAGTAATTTGAGCCGTCACACAGCGTGTTGATGCATGGAACTATTTTTCACTGCCGCAAAATACAGCAGTGCGCAGATCGGTTGTAAATGGATAAGCACCGCATGCACTCAGCCAGTCCCTACGGTCTCCACACTTTCTGCAGTTCACACAGTTCCGCTTCGAGCTACCTTCGGTTGCCACCCAGTTGGTGCCAACGAGTAATCGTCGCACAGTAGACGCCGGGTGCTAAGCATCTTTTATTAACTCTTATCCCCAAATTTCAAACTGAACCATAAGCGATTAGATAGTTATCATTCAGTATATTAGGTTAGTGCAGTGTCATGCATCAATCACAACTCAACCTGAGTACGTGATTCTGTATAAACTATTTTAAAAACAAGTGCTATTTATTGTTTAGTACTGTGCCTCCCATATTACTTGTTTAAGAGAGAATGCCGTGTGATCATATCGTTAGGCACGTGATCAAAGTATCTATCCTGTACAGCAACAACTTCTCTGTCGTAGGGGACCCGCTTCCTGCTACCCAGAACGTTGGACATCAACTTTGTTTTGATGAATACAAGATAGCAACCTTGGTAAATGACTTACTCAGTGGCACGGATTTTTGTCTAATAAGAACATATTAATAAATCCAATTTCTGAAAACGGACAGCTCACTGGACTTCAGTTGAAGAGATGTCGTGAATCAAGCTGATCTGTGAAGACGGAACATGTGCCACGCCTAAAACCCAAAAGTGAAGATGATGATGATTCCTCTGATGAAAGACTTGCAGTAAAACGTCAATTACTAACTTTTAATACACTGGGGCCAATGTGGAGTTACTGAATACTGCTCCTGCTATTACTTATTTAAGTTTTAAGTACTTCAACAGCAAATGAGAACGTTGTGGTGGACTCCGGAGAATGTGACTCTAAACACGCATAACTTATTCTATAATCCATACACTGTATTCTGAAAGAAAGTTAGCTTTTCACAGGTACATTGCTAATGGACATGTTATAAGCAGAAGTTTAAAATGGTTCGTTAATTTCTTTCTTTAATTGTACTATAATTTGAAAGAGTATAGTTACGATTCTTACACTTGCTATCGTTTTACCAAAATAAAAATAAATTCAGCTGACAACTATATAATACTTCTTCGGAAAGTGTTAATGGTTAGTACTCTTCACTATTGATCAGACGCTCGCACAAAACACTGTTGTTAAGTCTCAGCACGTCTGAACAGTTAATAACTACGTGTGCTTGTAACACCATTATCAGTACTACCTATTATGCTCGTATCTAACTTCATTTTCCGTTTTTACTTAATACGGCTTCTGTATAAGCGTGTTCCTATAATATCCAAGTAAATGTTTTATTCATTATTTATTATGACTTAAGTAAATGTAATTAAGCCATGCAAGCAATTTCAAAAGATATATATTGCAAGAAACTGAAAACTTTAAAGTTTTACTTATAATACTGATTCATACATATGGAAAGTAGATTCGTAATGATGTAAAACTTGGACGGAAGTCCCTCTGCAACAGAACTGACTTGGCGGGAATAGAGAAAATGCATCTGGCAGTCGAAATGCAAGGCCTGTATGGCATGAGTATGTTGGAGCTAGCAGGCAAAGTGTGCGAATCTTGTGAACTGAAAGAGGCGACAACAACTGCAAAATTATGTATATAGCCTCAGATGCGGAAGTAAATCGGCTTCTTATTCATGACGTACTTTGTCTATCTCTGTATTACGAAAATACAATGCTCAGAAGAAGATTTTCAGAGCTAGTTACACAGCAAAAGCTATGGATAGAGAAGATCGACACTGCCACTACCCTCATCTCAAAACATCTTCATAAAATTCGCGTTGAGCCCCCGTATTTTATTCTTAGTCGTTTACCTAACAGAGTCCTATACGAAGTGTTGCTATAATTCCAAATATCGTATTTTACTGCACTGAAAAGCAGTTATCTTTCTTAATAAACGTTACTAAACTTTGTGTAGTTGGGAAGTATATAATTATTCAGTGAGTGTAAGTTCTTAGATACAACACGTAAGTTTCTTAAATGATAGTTAAAGTTTCATCACGGCACAGTTGTTAAGAGAAGGTTTGAAGTATTCATTTTAAAGATTCCTCTTACTGGGATAGCAGTTTTATTGTTTCATGTGTTATGTAGTTAATAGTGTTGACAATGTTGTGTTGTGACTAAAAGTGGTCTGTGTCTAATGGTGGACTAGTTTCCGGGCTCCTATGCTAATATTTGAGCCAGATTTAAGTTTCATATTACAATAAACAGGACTCAAGAAGTACAACTTTCATTCTTTTATCTTATTTAGTACTATAGTAGGAAATAGCTGCAAATATTCAAACTATATCACACGTCACTCTGAGCTAAATAGTAGAAGTAAGTGAATGTTCCTTGAAAACGCAAATAGTAATTAGTACAAAAGATACAATTATTTGAGAACTATTTCGATAATAATAATTTATTACAGTTAAACTGGCAAAATAACCCCTTGTTTAAGTTAGTAGTGTTCCAACATTATTAATCATTTACCTCCAATGATCATTAGCTTCCTTCTGTAATATACAGTTAGTAGTGGTATTGAAAGCCAGTTGTCGCCTAACCGTATTTATACTCCTCCCGCGTAGCTCAGGTCAAATCTTTGGTACATGAATTGTGCTACTGTCTTATATCTTACCAGCAAAACAGAATGTCATTATCAAGTAAAGCCGATCCAGATAGTTAACTTTCTTTACTAACTATGCTAGTAGTAATGGCGACCATTTCCTTCTATGAAACTAAAGTTTACTTAATTACTAATACAACTTGGTTCGGTTCCCTTTTGTCTTGCTACTTCTTCCTTTCAATCGAAATCTTTAGGGAAACAAAATTAGTCCGATATCTTTGCAGTACTCACGATCATTGTCAAATAAGTATCCTTTCATAGGAATAACATTATAGACGTATTGCTGATTTATTAATTGCCGGTATTATTATACATTGACACAAAAGTTCATAGTTACTGGTCTGTTTCACGTCTTCCCTTTGCGATAACACCACGATATTAGAACAAATATAGCTGCTCAATCTTTATCTCAACGGATTCGCATTCTGGATCACGATTTACGTTCTCCGTGATTTCCCTAAATACTCCAGGTAAATGCCTGGGTGGTTCCTTAGTAAGGACTCGGTCGATTTTCTTTCTAATCCTTGAGTAATTTAGAGTTTGTGCACCGTCTCTAATGACCTCGAAGGCGACGGGACTTCAGACTCTAATCTTCCATCCCTTATTCGTACAGCAGAACATAAATATTAAGTAATAAAGTACGATAATAATAGTTACTTAAGTAAATGTAATAGTATAGGTGAAGTACTGGACAAAGTTGAAGTTTAAGCATTAGCACAAAACACTGACATTACCATTCAACCACTCTAATGACCAAAAATAAACAGCATAAACAGTATAAAGAAAATCAGTAAAATCAAAAATTCAGTCAAGAGACAATAAATCGGTAAATCATGTTAGTTGACTCGATCTACATTTACTACAGGGGAGACGATCTCCGTCCGTCACAAACTGTGATCTATTTCTCATTGCTGCAGCGCAAGACGGTAGGTATCTCTTGCAGCGGTCCTCACAAGCATTTTCTGTGTAGGGTGCCCGCCCCAACGGCTGGCGGTCTGCATGATCGTATTTCATCTCCAGGTTCGTTACACGGATGAAGGCACAGATACAGGGAGTGTAGGTGTGTGTGGGGGGGGGGGGGGAGATGGTGAGAGGGTCATGTGGGTCACGACCCGCTCCACACATTAATTTCCAACCTTTGAGTCTGCTTTCTAAGAATACACTGTTGCGAGAAGCAAGGGTCTCAAAAATGGCAAGAAATTCGAAGAAAAGTAAAAGCTTCGATTAACACAGGGCACTTTTGTGTATGATACATAAAGTCCGTTGGGTTACGGCATGAAACCGTTTTGGCCAAGAAAAGGTTGACCATACCGGCTGCAAACAACGAATCTGGTACGGTTCCAGACTCTACAAGTGGAACCATCAAACCAAAGAAACATTCAGATAAGGCAAGATAGAAGGCGATAGATACCCCAGTAAGAAAATTGTACACAAAATCTGACTTTCACGAACCTGAGCGGAAAAGACAGAGACACACAGCATTACAACACATTCATATATTCGCACAGCTGCAGGCTGCAGACCCATGTTTGCCATCTTACAGCAAGGTAAAACCAGAGAAAAGGCCGAACATGTTCTTGTTTGAAAGACATTCTAATTCCCTTTCATACTCAGCATCTCCTTTTCACTGCCAACGCCTCGTTTCGTATCCCATAGAAGTACAACATATCTAATTGCCACTGTTTTTCAATTACACTGGGTCCTTTTGTGTTTCTCTCCCACTTCCACTATCTCACTACACCTCGGCAACTCAAAGATTCTGGGATGCACAACGAATTTGGTCCCATATACCCACGTGTTTAAAATTTGTTGCCCAAAATAAGCCCTCCGCTGTATCTACGTACTAAAGTTCACCTGTCTTCGAAGTTCCGGAGACCCCAAAGGCTATGTATGGTTTCTAGTCATCTCTATTTATCATTTTACTGTCTCCTCTCTCTTTTGCTTGCACAGTTTTTGTCTCCTACCCCTCTTATTCCTTTTTACCGACGCTGCTTCTCTCTGATATTCAACATATCCTCTCTCTTCACCTTCATCGATTTCTCTTTCACTGCCCATTTTTCTCTCCCATCTTGACTGTCTCCTGTCTTTGTCTCTCCCACTGGCCTCGTCTTTTCTCTCTTCCACGGTCACTGTCTCACTACTACTCTCTTTCAACACAAAAATATGTGAATATGGTCGTACTCCAAAATTTTTGGTGAGTTAGTAGGAATGAGGAGGCCGGCACCCCACTTTTCTGTTACAGTCCTTTTTGTATTCCTACAGGAGCGTTTTCCCACTGTTTCCCTTCTTTTCCTTGGTACAGAAGGGTATGCTGTTTATTCAAGATGATTCAAGTGCTCCCTTTTCTGGTCTTCACTGACTGCCTTATTACGCCACCGGATTAGTCAAATACTTACAGATTCTAAGAGTGACGTTTATGTAAATTTTTCGTGAAAGTTTCACGAATTTTAGCAGCATGAACTAAACAGTTACCTCGTAAGATTTATTAGATCTTCCGCTTGCCAAACCATTGTGCTTGTTAAGTGCTAAAATTGGATCGAATTATCAACGAAATTAGTTTCAGTAAAATGTCTACAAAAGTGGTTTTTGTGGCATTGATGACACGGTAACATTTAAATAAACGTTACATCTGGAACAGTAAGAGTTGTAAACTGTTACCGCTCTGCTGATCCCATTCCTCATAGCGCCCATGTAGTGACAGGTGTTACCTCCTGAAAATCCCGGCATACAGCTGATGTACTCAGTGCAAATCGGCTCATGTCTCTTTCCAAACAATTGGTAAATTTGAAAACTGACAACGGTGTACTCTGAAACTTCACGGAAAAATTGCGTCCAAGATTATGTTGCAATCCTGTTGTTATATTAAAAACGTGACTGCTTTATTTACACAATACAAAATATTTATGTGCTGTAACATAGAATTGAAGAGAGCTCACGCTTTTTCCTACAGACGATACCGAGCGAGGTGGCGCAGTGGTTAGCACACTGGACTCGCATTCGGGAGGACGACGGTTCAATCCCGTCTCCGTGATTTCCCTAAATCGCTTCAGGCAAATGCCGGGATGGTTCCTTTGAAAGGGCACGGCCGATTTCCTTCCCCATCCTTCCCTCACCCGAGCTTGCACTCCGTCTCTGATGACCTCGTTGTCGACGGGACGTTAAACACTAATCTCTTCCTCCTACAGACGATAGCACCTGTCGGATGTCGGGTGCGTAAATAAGTCAAAGCGGTTACAGGGAAAGGTACTGGTATGGACCGTAGACGTCCATTATGGTGGGCAATTTCCCCTCCCTAATTTTTGCTTATAGAGAGGAGGGGGAATCATCAGTCTTCTGACTGGTCTTACGCTGGCCGCCACAAATTCCTTTCCAGCACTTCAGCTCTTCATCTCAGAGTAGCATTTGCACTCTTCGTCCTCACTTATATATTTAGCCAATGTATTACAATCTCTCTCATTAACTTCAGCTTTTAACATCTACAGCTCTCTTTAGTGCCACGGAAGTTACTACCTGATGTCTTAAGGCAGACCCTATCATCCTGACGCTTCTCTTTGTCAGTGTTTTGAGAATGTTCTTTCCTTCGTCGATTCTACGGTCTTATCAGTCTTTTCAGCATCTTTCTATAGCATCACATGTCAGAAACGTCGATTAAATTTTTGTCCGGTTTCCCCACAGTCAATGGTTCACTAGCATACAATGCTATGCTTCAAAAGTACATTCTGAGGAATTCCTTGGCCAGATGAAGAGCTATCTTTACTGTTAGCAGGCTCCTCTGGCCCAAGATGGTCTTCATTGCCTGCAAAAATCTGTTTCCTCTGCCCTTCTCGCGTTTGTACTGTGTTACTTCGCTTCTGATGTAGCAGAATTTCCGAAGTTTGTTCAATTTGTGATCCCCAATTTTGTCGTTAATCTCATTTCTGCAGTTCCGCAGTACGTTAGCCTTTACTCGGCTTAACCCCAATCCGTATCTTGTACTCAGTAGACCGTCCATTCAGCACTGCCCGTAATTCTTCTTCGCTTTCACAGATGATCATCGCGAAATCTTATCATTGAAGTCCTTTCATCCAGGATTTTTGTCCCACTCTTAAACTGTTTTTTATTCCCATCAATGCTTCTTCGACGTATAGAGTGAAAAGTAAGCATAAATCCGTCTTATGCCCTTTTCTGTCTAAGTATTTCGTTCTTGGTCCTACATTCTTGTTGTTCCCTCTTGGGTCTTGTATATATTGTATGTCATTCGCTATAATTTAGTCTTATTTTTCACAGAATTTCGAAGATCTTGTACCATTTTAGGTTTTAAAGTCTTTTTTCAGATCAACATTAAACGTGTGTTGAGCTTCGTATGTGTTACTTCCATATCAAACGCAACATCAGAGCTTCTTTGTCATTATTAAATTGCGATCCGAGTCTATATCGGCTCCTGGATACTCTCTGCAGACATATAAGCAAGTATCTCATTTCGGACTATCTATGTGACCATGACGCAATTCAGCTAATACTTCCCGTGTCGGCAGGACTTTCCCACGTATACCTGCTTATCTTTGATTTTTTGTAGTATATTTATTCCAGAGTTGAATTAGTCTTTCTCCTTTCTCATCAGTGCTACTAAGCCCATATTCTCCCATGAGTTTGTCTGCTTTTCTATCCCATACTACCTATGTTCCAGTCTCCCATAGTGATTAGACTAACATTTTCCTTTACAAACTGAATAACTTTCCGGTATACTGCTATAAAGTCTCTATATGTTAATCTTCAGCATGTGATGTAGGCATTTGTACTTGACTATCTATACATGACTATTGTTGTTGGCATTGGTTTGCTGTCAAATTTAACCAAATGAGGCATTGAACTGCTGACTGCAGCCGGCCGGTTTGGCCGAGCGGTTCTAGGCGCTTCAGTCTGGAACCGCGAGACCACAACGATCGCAGGTTCGAATCCTGCCTCGGATATGGATGTGTGTGATGTCCTTAGGTTAGTTAGGTTTAAATAGTTCTAAGGTCTAGGGGACTGATGACCTCAGATGTTAAGTCCCATAGTGCTCAGAGCCATTTGAACCATTTTTGCCGACTGCAGCTCACTCTCTGCCCTACCTTCCTATTCATAATAAACTTGTCCATACCATTTTCTGCTGCTGTTGATAGTACCCTATATTCGACTGACCAGAGGTATTTATCTTCTGTCCATTTCACTTCATTGGCCCCTACCGTGTTTAGACTGTCCCTATGAGTTTCATTTTTCCGATTTCATAGATTCTTCGCATTCCACGCTCCGACTCGTAGTATGCCGCCCCTGCCTTGAATGTTCCATCTTTTTCTCATTGTTACACCCCCTCCTCCTCCTGGCCCCTTCCCTCTCTCCCCGTCCAACTTGGCAGACCATTCCCAGAGATACGAATGAGGGACTAATCTAGAATCTGCTTCCAATGGAGAGATCAATAGGAACGGTTATGAATTACGTGCCACATTATATTCTTCCGTCTTTTAGGAGCAGTTTCCCACCCCAAGCACCAAATGTTGCTACAAAGCTCCGTCCGATCCTCAGCAACCATGAGGTTCTAGAAATCGATTGGAGTATGAGGGAAAGTTCTGTGTGAAGGATATATTTGGTTGTCATAGTGTTCACAGGAAATTACGTTACTTTCCTGGAGCAGCGGTAGCTTCTGTGCTGTCTTGTAATCAAGGTCAATGTGAGCTCTTTAAAACCACTGCCACGGTGGAGTCCCCAAACTTTTCACTGCGCTTTCCAGCACTACATGACTGTAGAAAGTGACGCAGGGAGACCGTCGCGAGTTTGCTGTATATCTTCCCTAAACTGAGCACACCAACAATTACGTTAGTTCACCTGAGGAACATCTACCTCAAATTTCCACAAGTACACACCCTATCAGTCTATTCATTCATCAAAAAGTAATCGCTGCTGTAGTTTTTACGTTTTGTTCATATGAAGTTAAGATTTCTGGCGGAGAACTGAGACTACATTCAGTTCGACATGAGAGACCGATTCTGGTAGTATATGATGAATAGGGGCATCCTGTACTTTAATCGTTTACATCCATGCTTCACTGGTGGATCAAAATGTAGTATTTGAATAGAGAGAAACGGAGGAAACCAGTTTCGAAGGTTCAAGGGTGACAAGTTGTGGTTTAGGGACATGGGAATTACCTAGTTTTCTTAGGAGCCAACATGGATTACTGTTAACATGGTTGCACAATAATCTGTCAAACTATGGAGATGGGGAAAATCTTAACTGAGTCGTAACCAGTTGAGAGCCAATTCTGAAGGCCGGCGTGAGTGACGTTTTGCGGGGTTATCACAAGCATATTGGAGTCAACCTGTATAAACGCTTTACGCCAACAATCGAAAACACGTATTTTTTAAAACACATTTGTTCAACTTCAGTTAGTCGAATCAACTTCGGAAGGATTCAAAGCAAGTAATTTTGCAATACTGTAAGTGAACTGTGTAACTTCTGGTAACAATAATACTTTTAGAATATACTCAAATTCCTGCGGTCCCCCCTGGTGATAATTAAAAGGTTTTCGAGCATCATTCTTCAAATATTGGACAGTCCAATGGCTGCTAACACGTTAAGACCTCGGTAGAAATTATGTATGGTGTACGACCGCAGGAGTTCTATTGTTAGAGAAGTAGTGAGACAGACGCCGAGAAACTGAATTGTGGCAGCGTACACGTGGAGTTAAGTGAACCTGTGTTTAAGTAAAATGATCTGTGTTTGAATATTGTGAAACAAAGTAGAATGATTCCATTACTTATTTAGAATGAAATGACGTGTACTGAGATTAGAAAAACGTTTGAAGACGAATGAAGGTGATATTTTTTTATTTAGTTGCATTACAGTCACACATAGTTTCGAGCCATTGTCTAATGAGATATTCATAACAGGGAACTTTAGATTTTTCATTTTAGGTTATATAATTTTCACAGTTAGGTATTTTTCACGTTTGTCAATTATTTATCTTACATTTGTTAGAGTAAGATTTTGATACCAGTTTTCCCTTCTTCAGTGTTAATGGGTGTTATAACGTGAATTTCATATAGTTAATAATATATCAGACAATTTAGTAACAGTTTGTTGAAGGAATATTTCACCTAAGAGCCTTGACGACATTCTCGATAGATGTAATTTTTAATTAAAGTGTGTCTCACTCAGTGATGAGTATAAAGTAGTCCACTTGCTGTCTGGAGCATTGCACTAAGCTCTCAGCTACTGGAGTTAGAAATTTTGCAGCAGGAACACAGAGGCAGCAAGCACCGAGTTTCCAAGTAATTACATTACGAGGTAAGATAATTTCATGTCAGGGTCAGATTGCTACGGAAGTTATTAACGTACAGGGATCACTTCGTGAACATCAGTATTTGGCAGATCATTAAGGCATAGGGCCCACTTTTACAGAGTGTCGACATGTTCTCTTCATCTCGTCGATCACCGGATCTATCTCCAATCCATTATATATGGGACATCATCGGAAGACAACTCCAACTTTATCCACAACCAGCATTAACCGTTCTTGCAGTGACCGATGAAGTGCAACAGGCATGGTACTCCATCTCCATCCAGCACCTGTTCAAAACAACGCATTCACATTCTGGCGGTTACAACTGTTACTAATGTATCAGCTTTTCACATTTGGAACGACTTATCTCGCTCTTATGTCAGACTGTGATCTTGCAATGTCAATCATTTAAATATGTTATCCAGACTTCATTACTCTCCATTAATTATGTTTGAGCGCTGCGAATTTTTTGCGTCAGTGAAATAAGTGAGTCGAGAACTTCACTGAGACAGTATTTTATTTTGAATGTCTTAAGAAATTGGGATCAAAGTTGTTTTCTGTTTTTAGTGTGTCAAGACTTAGTACAATAATTTGTTTTCTTTCTTTACCAGACAGCTGGACTGGTTTTGTAATCTGCTTAAAAGAATTTACTTGAACTTCCTTAAACTAAGGCGTCTCTGAACCGTAAATTTTTGTGCTGTCCTTCCAAGGCTTGGGGAACTGCTATGCGGAGTTTACTTTTGTTCATGATCCCACAAACCTGTTATAATAAGATGAATTCTTTTCTCTTTAATCAGATAAAATTCTGTTCATTCGTGGATGGACTCATCAGTGAAAATTAGTCCACCACCGCCACTATTCGATGGTCCTCTACTCAGATGAGCAATCGGCGATTTCGATTGGCCAATAAAAATTCCTTTTAATGCATAAAATTAATTATTAATTTCGTTGACTTTTAATTAATTGATTTACAGGCACTTACCTATTATTAACTCGTGTTTACTTAAGCACTCCGTATTCACGATAACAAACATGATTTTAATGTAATTAAACTCTTTCTCTGTAAGGGGACCATACTGCACAGCTTCTCAGAATTTTCCACATGTTTTATACTTCTCAGAAAAGTCTCCAGGTTACAAACTTAATGTTTTTTACAGAATACAAAAATAGCACTGAAAGGAAAAACAAAGATAATACTAATGTCTCAGAATCGATGAAGCAGGGGAGGAAAGGTATTTTAGGTACGAAAGAAAGCGCAGCGAATAAGGAAAAAAACAGTTCGTCAGGTTACATTATTTATGGAAGATAGCCTTTTAACCATTGATTACAAAATCTGGAAGACGTTTCGAAACTGAAAGTTCTGATACTCGCCCTCTACAGAAATAATAAATCGGAAAATTCAATGAGGATTCAACTGATTGCAGTTCAACATTGATGGAGTAAGTATGTGTTATTAAGTATAACAAAAGTTAAGGAAAATTGCCTTTCAGTGTATGTTCAACAAGAAGGTAATTAAAGATGGCACAAATTTTTAGAGCCAGAGACAGAAAATCTAACATACCCTTTGGATATGAATCACCTGGATGATCTTCCGGAAGCCACGGTAAAAACAAATGGGAATGGCTGGATGTAGATTCATTCAGCCGTTCTCCCTACCTAACGCGAGTCCAGGGTTTTACCACTGCAAGTAGAACGAGGCTGGAGAGGAGTTAAATATGAAATAGACATCTCTGTTGGACATAAAGCATCCTGCCGAAATGCCTTTAATTGTTAAAGAAGAGTTGCTAAGTGTTCAAACAGAAGTTGATATTCGTCGTCTTGGGAGTCATCAGTCATGATTTCTGACTCTTAAATGACCAATGATATGACAGACAAACTGAACGACAACTGTTGCCATTGACGCATGTACACACTTCATATTTTGCAGCTGAGTAAACAGTGATCTAGAGTAAGATGTACTCTTCCCAAGAAATGAAGTCTGATTCTTCCTTATGGCTTAATAAGTTACATATATGGGTCATTTTGTTTAAATGGGTTATTTGATTGCTTTTATTTGTTTTTAATAAACTTCATTTAATTAAAACATCTGGATACCTAAGAAATAATGATACGTTTTACATTGAACTGGTTTAACGTTGTCCTCAGTTTACGATTATACGGTGACAATGCCTTGAACTGATTTAACATTATCCTCAATTTACGATTATATCGTGGTAATCCCTTCATATCTGTGTGTGCCCTGCACCCACAGCTTTCAACCAACGGAGAAGTGAAACGAAACACTTTCCATACTTCATCCTAGCTAAGCAATCTCCTACAGCGAAAGAAGTCCTGTTTCAATGAAAACAAATAGATTTTTCCCAATTAATGAAAACTGCTCCAGTTGCTGTTCAGAACGTTTTGAATGAACTGCCGGCTTCAACCTTTATTTTGGGCCATTCTGAAGCGGTTCTGAAGAACTGTGCAGCAGAAGGTCAATGTCATTACATGTTGCTTCTCTCCAACGCAGTTATTCAGAATTACTTCAAAATGGCCTAATGTAAAGGCCGAAAACGTTAGTGGACTGAGTAAAATTGTAAACAGCAATTGGAGCAGTTTCCATTAATTACAAAACAGTTGCCAAATCGGCAGACGCTCCGAACATGGAGAAATTTAGGAATATATTTCCTCGCTAACTTTTACAAACGAATTGTTTCCATCCTCTAAATGAGGAGATCTGTGAGTTCTGTCATTTTTAGCGTCATTTTCTTTAGTGAAGACCGGAAGGGAATCACTAAAGGAAGTCGCCGCCAAATGCGATAGCGGGCCTAAAGGACTTTACTCGCATCACCTAAAATGTCTGAAGCAGCTTGAAACAGCGGAGAGAACTTGGGACGGAGACAAGACGAACTTTCTGAAGGTGCTGCGCTCGCCAGAGGGAAAGGGTGATCTTGTAGTTTATCTTCTTTTTCTTCCACCCTTTCTCTTGAGATAATGTTTACGAGCATTCCACTTCAGAAATTGTATTTTCCTTCGTCGTAGACTGGCGGTTAATTCCAGGCTCCCAGGGTAGTTCTTATGTATTTTTACAACGTAATACGTTAAGCTGTATTAATCGGTAAATATTTTTTTCACCTACATCGATTGATACTGAAAGTGAGTCTACCACGGACACTATTTATCACATTGTATTTCTTTTTCCCAATATTCTTTGATAGCTGCAGTGGCTGAGAGTTTGTCAAATTCAGTTTTTTTTTATGAAACCCGTACAAAGTAAGTGAGGGAAAATGAAATAATAGACCGGGCCAAATCAACTGCAGTAAACGCGCTTCAGTTTGTTATTTTATTACTGACTTAATTTCATTCTGTTGATACAATTAGTTTTGCAGTACCATAGTGATTAATGTAAAAAATGTGGTTTCATCTTAACTACATATCAGTTACCCTGCAGAAGGAAAATTTGAAAACTCAGATAGTACTAAAAGATGAAACTCAAGTGACAGAGCTATTTTCAAAGAATTCAAAGACTTAACCTCAGGCAATTAGGAGATATCAGGGGAAACATAAAGCCATCAGCACATGGACCGTGCATCCGAACGTTAGGCGTTGGGGGTGCCGGGTATTTGACGTCATAGCGTGGAATAGCACGTACGGCAGTCTTCCCGAACGTGCAGAGCAATATCAGGCATGCCAAATATTCGGAGCGTGCGTCTGAGCGTTGACCAACGAGATGGCAGAACGCCACCTACGTCACACGCACGCCGTCTCCAGTACATAGTTGTGAGGCGCCATATTGGAATTCATTTCAAGTCTCTATGTATATATGCCGTTTCTGAGCACCAGCAAATTGAGATTCACTGGAAAACGGCGTTGTTGACTGTGTGATTCGTTTCAATAAAATGATGAGAAACAGCATATTCGTGGTAAAAGAATTATTGTAACTTGCTTATTATGAGAGAATGCCATTTGAAGGCAGCGACACACTGAGAATCCACCAAAAACGCTTTGTTCTTGTTACAGTTTGTTATCCTTAAATTTCAATTAGTAACATCATTATTTACTATTAACGTTTTCAGCAATTGCTTACATACTACGATTGGATACAAGGTGTGTGTTGTTGGTTTAGCGTTATGAGTAGCATCACTGTTAACTATTAAGCCTTTTGTTGAGCCAGTGGTTCGCGTCTGAACACTACCAGTTTTTTCCCCTAACATTCGCATTTTTATTAGGTTCTGATACTTTATGTTTAGTTTAATGTAAGTATATGCTATAACATTTGATGTTATCTAAATATGATTTAACTTTTTTTTTGAGGGGTGACTTTGTTCGATTGGCTTAATCCACAGGACAGCTTGCGCTACTTGTGTGAAGATATTTTGCTCCTTTTTCTTTTACACTTCGTAATGAAAATGTTGCAAATATTCTGCTACTGAGTTGGAAAAGTGATCAAGTAGGACTGGCCTTGGGGTTTTACTAAAATAAGGGAATGGTGAAATAAAGTTTATCTTATGTGGAGAAGTATTCCAAATTTGTACCGCACTGTTTGTAATGGAACTTTTATAAGCCTGTGTCCTTATTGATTGGACATAGTACTTTCCTTTTCGTGGACGACGGAGGAAATGTGTGTTTTAATAGAGCTAACGTGGGAATTTTAGGCGCGCCCGTTGAGTAAACAGTGTGATTTACGAACTAGAAACTTCCAACAACTGACGCTGGAGTGCGTTGCGATCGCGTATAACACGTTGGGGCCCACGTACTGTATGCACAAGTCGCATCGTTCCTGAGCGTTCAGCATCACGTTGAACTTGGCAGACTCAACGTTAACGTTCGACTGCACGGTCCGTGTGCCGATGGCTTAAGGGTGCGTGATTCGACGAGGATATGAACGTGAGTCCTCTATAATACACGCCATGACCATGGCTGGTGTCTTCATGGAACGTCGAAACCGATACTGCTGTTCTCAATTAAAAGCTGTTGGCCATTACAATAGAGAACACGTATATAACATACGCTGAGGAATATTTTCTTCGTCATTTGTCGGCAGGTCCACAGTTATCAACTTGAGTACTGATCTGTATTTGTAAATAGAAACAATGGTTAACGTTTTATTGGAAGTTTTAACAGTTGTTGCAATGTGTGAAGACTGCATCATTACAGCCTATTCGCAGGGTATTGCTAATCTTACATTCACTGATACTAGCAGTCGCGACGAAAAAACTTTTTCTTTAAGAAACTAAATCTTAGGGATCTGTAGGTTTACTCTCCAATTTTAAGAGTCTTGCCTTCATTACAAAGGCCAATCACAAATGAACTGAATTTCGGAGGTGTCGTTCAGGTCGCTTCAAGAAATTCCACGCTAGAATGAGCGGTGTGTAGAACATATTTTATGAAACTAATGATGAAGCCACGGTGGAACACTGGATTACGTTTGTACGCAGAGCTCAAAATTTGCAAGAAAACTGCACAATCGAACAAAGTGACCCGAGAATTTTGAAAGCTTTCTCATAGCTTCAAACGACTCTCCGGATAGTGAGCCTTCGGAAGAGCACAGTTAAAGAACTATGAACTTCGCTAAATACGTCGTTTCTCGTTCCCTTCGTTCCCCAAAGCAACGATCACTGCTCCCCCCCTCCGTTTCCTTTCCTCTGAGTTTCCATCACCTCTTTCATCCCAAAAATTTTCCAGTACGAGGCAGAAAAGCCACCGGACGTTACACCACCTGTGTTGGCGTTTTCTGTCAATGCTACTTATGGGAGGCAGAAAACCGGTGTTCTCTGCTTCGAACAGGTTTAAAACAGAGTGGCAAGGCTAAGGAATTCGTGAATGTTCACATAATAAAAACTTAGCTTTTTAATTTAATAGACGAGCAGTTAACAGTGTATTTGGATATAATTTATCTTCTAAATCATAAGAGATTAAAGTAGTATGCAGAGGCTGTGTTTTACTATAATGTTTTCTAAGCATTTCCTTGGCGCATGGTTTCGCAGCCAGAATAGGTGGTACATTCCATATTGCTATGCACTTCTTTTCCATCGTTCATGATGTGCCATTTGACTCATCTTTACAGTTTCACAGGACAGCCGCTCGCAGTTCCTGGATGTTTGTGTAATGATGTCCACGCAGAGGTTTCTTCATAGGCCCGAACAGTTTGTAACCAGAATGAGCCAAGTGAGGAGAATATCGAACACACTTCCCGTAGTGGCAGCTGTGGTTGTCCAACTCGTAGGATGACAAGCGCTGTCGTGTTGCAGGAACACTTTTCGTGATAGTACATACTCTCCACAAACAGCCACAAATAACCTATAAATATCCGCAGTGTTTGCACACTACGTCTGCAGAAACCATGTCTTCCAGCGCTATGCTCGATAATCACTCCTCATGTCGTCGGTACACGTAATGAGAGCAGCTGGGAAACGAGCTATACGGTCCAGGGATTACACTTCTATTGATTTTGCTGCCACCGACAGTTTGACCAAGGAACTAAATTCTTGTAAATATAACAGTTATAATAAAAAGTCACACGGCGCACCATCAATGATGTGAAAAAATAAAGTGAAGCTCAACGTGGAACATCCATCATAAAACGTTTAAAGGTCACTATCCGGTTCTAGTTACAAAATTTTATTGCAGTGCGCCATCTACCGATTTTGCGTATCTTATCATTTTAAAGCGAGGGGTTTGTAATACTTTGTGTAAACATGTGGACAGCAGTGCCTGATGCCATAGTTTTAGAGATTCGTTGCGACACGCACTGCCCTAAGAGCCTTTACCACTGCGGTGCGGAGATGCGATATGTTGACATTTCAGCGGAGCCCAGGATGTCTGTTGGTTTCCCATTTCGTCAACTCACAATCAAACTGTCACATTCCAAACTAAACTTGACCTTAAGCTAAGCTACAGATCAGTGTGTCACCATGAAACTTTTCTCTGCAAAAACGTTTCTTTTTGCTTAAATTATTCATGGGTGTAACGTTGGATTGTGCAGCGTAAATTGCTAAAATTTTTCCGCGGAGCATCTGGTCGTCTTCTACGGATATAGGTAGAACATAAGATGACGAAAAGCTGTCTCGTGGAAGTTTACGCACCACGTCCAACGTGGTTGCCACGAACCTTGCAAGCAATAGTTACGTCAGATAAGACTGAAACAACACGTACTTCATTTTGTGTATCAATGTACGAACTGCAGATGCCTCACACGACTCAAACATTGTACAGCCCATGTTCCTGTGGGCAGAGAAGGCTTAGCTAGAATGGAATAGTGTAAGTAAGACTCGTCGTGTGGAAGTTATTTCTTTGACTAGTAATCGGAACGCACTGTGTCCTAAGTTCAAAACCCGTTACAGCTTACAAGTTTAATAAAACTCATCAGCAATGACGGCCGAAGATTTCCGGATTAGGAAGTCATCACCGTCCAGCTAACGACCTTGTCAAAGAGGGCAGAGGAGCGAACAGAGGTTGAGGGCCCTCTTATGCCTTTGGGGTTGGTAACTGCCATAACGACGGAAGAATCAACAATAATCAACGTCATGAGGATACAGGAGTCAGTGGAAACCACTGCTTTAAAGACAAATAACGTGTGTCCACAGAGCATGCGGCTGTAATTGAAAAAAATGTCATGATGATCTCTCCATTGCATTAGTACCACATTACGTTCTGCTGGAGAAGGTGACCATGAGTAGAAGGTCGAAAAACCTACTGTGAGATAACATTCTACGACTCAGATCATGGTGTGTAAAAAGTTTGATCGTAGAAAGAAAGCTAGAAAATCTGAAAAGCAAAAGTTGAATCTAGATATAGTCGGGGTCAGTGAAATGAAATGGAAAGAGTGGCCGAGCGGTTCTAGGAGCTACAGTCCGGAACCGCGCGACCGCTACGGTCGCAGGTTCCAATCCTGCCTCGGGCATGGATAAGTGTGATGTCCGTATGCTAGTTGGGTTTAAATAGTTCTCAGTTCTAGGGGACTGATGACCTCAAAAGTTAAGTCCCATATTGCTCAGAGCCATTTGAACCATTTTTTTTTTTTTTGGAAAGAAGATAAGGATTTATGGTTACGCTAATATAGCGTAATATCAACAACAACAGAAAGTGGTATAAAGGGAGTACGACTCTTTATGAATTGTAAGGTAGGGCAGAGAGTCAGCTACTGTGAACAGTCTCATGAGAGTTTTGTTTTATAGGGTTTTTCTCATTGGAATCGACAGCAAACCAACAGCGACAACAATATTTCCTGTGAAGAAAACGATGTCGCAAGCAGATGAGGAAAAGATGAAGAAAGTACTGTACTTATGTAAAGGGAGAAGACTAATAATCATGGGTTGTAGAGGAAGGAATAGAAGAAGGGACTGCGGAGAATATGCTCTTGTTAGTAGGAATGAGAGAAGAGAGAGACCAATCAAAATCCGCAATAATTTCAGTTGGTAATATTCTGTTCAAAAATCACACAACGATAAGATATGCTTGAAAATGACCTGGACATATACAATGATTCCAGCTGCATTCCTTCATAGTCAGAAACAGATTTACAAACCACATCTTGCAGTGTAAGGGGTAACCAGGAGCAGACGTACATTCAGATCACAATTTAGTGACTTTGGAAATTAGACTGAAGTTTAAGAGAATCATAGCGAAGAATTAATGAGGACGGAAGTGGGATACTGATGTATTGAGGAATGATGAGGTGCGTTTGAGGTACGCTAATTATGAGGATAATGGGGTATGGAGTACCAGAATAGGCACTTCCGTTGAATGGGAGTCGACATCTGTAAGAAGAGCAATCACCGATGTAGAACAGGCAAATATAGGTGCATGCAAGTTCACTACAAAGAGACCTTGGGTAACAGAATAAATACTTCAGTAGATCGATAGAAGAAGGAAGTACAAAAATATTTGGAGGAAGACAGGAATACGGCAATATAAATCGCACGGGACTGAAACAATTATGCAGTGCCGGCCAGCCAAGGCAGAACGGCTACAGTAAAAATGTGAAGAAACCTGAAAAGAAATTACCGTCACGAGGACTGACTCAACATAAATAAAAGTCAAAATGTCTGTCGGTGAAGTTGAAAGCAATAATGGTAACATTAAGAGTGCTATGGGGCCGACTGTTAAACGCTACGGAAAGAAAGAGTAGGTGTACATTCAAGGACTCTAAGAGAGTGAGGGCTTGTTTTATGACTTGGTAGAAGAAGAAACTGGAGGAGATACGGAAGAGATAGAGGATCCACTACTAGCTTCAGAATTTGAAAGAGCTCTGAAAAACTTGAAATTAGGCAGAAAAGATACATGACATTCTACTAGAATTCCTAAAGTCATTAGGGGAAGGAGAACCAAACGTGTATTCAATCCACGAGACTGACAACGTACCAAAAGATTTTCGGAAAAATATTACCCATACAATTCCGAAGACAGCAAGGGAAGACAAGCGCGAGAACTATCGCACAATCAGCTTAACTACTCATCCTTCCCAGCTGCAGACAGAAGCAAAGTAGAGAAGATTGTAAAAGAACATGAGGATATGTTAGTTGACGATTGGTTTGACTTCTGGTAAGGTAAAGGCCCCAGAGAGGGAGTTACAACGTTGCGCTTCAGAGTGGAAACATGACTGAAGAAATATCATGCCACGTTCGTAGGATATACCGAGGCAGAAAACACGTTCCACAGCGCAAAATGCTACAAGATGTTTGGAATTCTGAGAAAAGTAAGATATGGGGAGAGACGATTGATATACAATGTGTACAAAACCAAGCGGGAACCAGAAGACTGAAAGGCCATGAAATAAGTGCTAGTATTGAAAAGGACGTAAGAGTCAGTGAACCAATCTTACGTGTCTTCTGTTCAATACGCACACTGAAGAAACGCCGGATATAAAAGAAAGGTTCGAAAATGATATTAAAGATGAGAGTGAAAGCATACATTTCAGTTCTCAGCAGAAATGAAAACTAATTATAGAACCTGTTGAATGGAATTAACAAAGTAGTAAATACAGAATGTGGATTATGAGAAACCAAAGAAAAATGAAAGTAATAACAAGTAGAAGAAAACATGACAGCAGCGAGAAACTGAACACCAGAAATGGGGATCAGGAAGTAGGCGAAGTTTGGAAATCATGCTATCAATGCAGCAAAAAACCCATGATGGACAGAGAAAGGAGAGAGAGGAAAGAAATATACGGAAACACTGCCAAGAGAAAGGGATAGCGTAGCAGGACGTGTGCTATGACAATAGTGAATATTCTCTACAACCAAAGGTTTTGTTTTCACATTAATGTCCCCGCAGAACTGTCACTCCATACATAATGTTCCAACGCTCGCCTATTGTTTCAAAATTAGGAGGTTACTGTACGCCGTGGTTACTACTGACAGAAGCATACGGGAAAGATGGAACGGGTATTCTACACTTTACCTCCAGTGAGTTTTTGTATGTTCCCCAGTATAGCTGCCAAACCTTTGCCTTACTCTGGCAGTGCTCGTATTGACTGGGCTACCTAGGTGCGACTCGCCGCCTCAGCTTCAATAGCGCCAATATGTCTCTCCTGCATCCCAGTAATCTCACAAGTTATCTTGTGTACCTTTCTGGACTAGTACTTTTGAAGGATACGATGTTACGGCTGAACAGTTAAGCCATAGCCCGGGGGTAGAATATTCACTTTACAATGAAGTATGCTCAGTTTTGAAATGTCTCGACTGATTAAAATGTAGCTGCATTATCAGCTAAGCCAATTCTCCACGACATGCTTTCTTCCGTGAGTGATAATCGAAAGAAGTATGCAAGAGGTCGTCTGCAAAGTTTGGAAATTAAAAGGTGAATTTCCTCGCGGAAGTGGCGGAAAGCTGTTTCAACGAGCCCGGAAAATGCAAAATGGAACTCATCCCGCTGCAGAATGAAAATTTGATTGTGGAACAATATTTCCGATCCATGATGTCGCACTATCATGTGAGTTATAATTCCTATTTCTTAAATGTATAGAAAGCGTAGAAGGATTAAATATAAAAAAACTATAATCAAACACATGTATTGTTTTCGGAAGAAGCCTTCCAAAAATTGTAAAATAGCAATAGTTGCTCCCCATTATTCCTATAAAAGCAGCAACAGTTTCTTCGGAAGCTCATCTGCAATAGTGCCTAAAACTATGCATTTGCTCTTCTTCAGGCAACAGATACAGAACTTTGTGGTAGCACCCGGTAATGTACCCAATGCTCGTATTAGTATCTCCCTCTCTCTCTCTCACACAAACACACACACTCTCTCTCTCTCTGTCCCTTTTTGCACCCACTCTTTGACAGGGCTGTCTTATGTACCACACTACACTTCAATAGTTGGACTGCAATATCATATATATATATATATATATATATATATATATATATATATATATATATAGTACCCTCTTGTTCTCCACGTACATAGATGCGACATTCTTCCACTGCAAGTGATCTTGTAACTGCAGTTCAGTGCATATTGGACCTTATTGTTACACAGAGCAAAATATATAGCATACGCCGCCACCAATGAGCCATTTAACCTTCGTTTTCACCACGCCTGTTACTGGACTTGTCAAATGCAGTGGACTGGCACATTATCATTTCAACTGTATCACTGTTCACTGCGTATTAGATGAAGCTAGCGGTTTCCAGTAAAACGATGGATTAATAATCAGTGGATTTTTAAACTAAATCTTTGTAAACTAACAATAAAATAATTGCATACTGAGTTTGGAGAGCTCTGATAAGGAGGTTCCAAAATATAAAGATTTCGTGTAAGGCAGTAAAGCATTTGGCAAACAGTTACATTTCTAAAATTTTGGTTGGTCATCAGTCTTCACCGATATACTGAATGTTTGACGGTTTACAACTGAATATTAGGGCCTTGACTAAACACATTCACATTCATATTTTCAAGTCAGTAAACATTCTCAACTCTTATACCGAATGAATTTATTTATGTGATGGAGATTAAACAGTTCCATTCCAGCAGGGAATTTATATATTTATGTATCAACTACTTTCCCAGCTTCAACTGCAACTTGAAATCAGTTTCGTGGGTCATGGTGTTAAGGACAGAGGAGTATATCACTGTCATAACAGGGAAGCCTATTCAGCACATGCCACGACTACCAGCAAGACGTGCCATACGTCAGTCGTGTTTAGTACTCCATACATAATTTCTACGGAGTTCTTAACGTGTTAGCCATTGTACTGTCCAATATTTGAAGAATGATACTCGAAAACCTTTTAATTAACACCAGGGGGGACCGCGGGAATTTGAGTATATTCTAAAAGTCATTATTGTTAACAGAAGTTACACAGTTCACTTATAGTATTGCAAAATTACATGCTTTGAATCATTCCGAAGTTGATTCGACTAACTGAAGTTGACAAAAGCAAGCACATTTTCCTATGACACAGCTACTCTGACCAAAGGCTGCGCGCAATTGACAATCGATTCGAAATTGTGGCTTAGCGTGTGAGACATCCAAAGTGTTTACACATTCCAGAAATTCACATAACAAACTCCCAACTGACCTGTTTCAACACACGGCCCTCGCTGGGACTGAGACAGAACACAGCTGACCTCGACCATGCCATCTAATGAGCTTTCACTTCTCAGCACTGAAGTCGCAAATGGCGTTTGTTCGGGGTAAGTGGAATGCATGCTATACAGAGTCTGTCTCGGAGCTGTCCTTGAAGTAAGCGATTTGTAACAGTTCGTTGTGTCACTGTGGTGCCAACTGCTGCTGAAATTGCTTATGCAGGTGTCGTACGATGCGCCAGAGCCATGCGCCTAATATTACGATCTTGCCCCGCTATAGTGCCACGTGAGCGGCTTGATCCCTGTCTTTATGGAGGTGCATTCTCGTGACCGCCCTCATCTACCATGTACAGTGGTTACATTCCTGACAAGTTTTTCTGCAGTATCGCAAAAGGAACATGCAGCTTCTAGTAGCCATATTACCAGTCCTTTTCAAACTCAGTGAGGTATTATTGATGACGTCTTTATGATCTCAAAGGCGGTCTCGACTAGTATCGACCCACCACACCCACTCTCATAGATAACTAACGCTCACGACCGTTACACCATGTATTTGAAGCATACCTGAGTTGCATACTCATAGTGGGGCTACCAGCAATACTCCTACGGGAATGGTGCGGAATTTTAACACACAAAATCTTTCAGACATTAACTATGCGATGAAAAGTATCCGGACACCTGGCTCAAACCGACTTACAAGTTCGTGGTGCCTGTGATATTCGCTATTTTTGACTTCATTAAAACAGCAAATACGAGTAGTTAATACTTTCAGCCAGAAGGCAAATACTTGTTTATAAATAATGATTAATGTATAATGAGGCGTCGCATGGCGACGGTGGAATTTTCTAAATAATGTAATTCGTCGTCTTTGGGCGGCAATAAAAACAGAAAAATACGGGTAGATATACGATCCTTCACTATTTTGTTCGCTGGAGAACAAATGAAGCCTTGAGTGCTAAAAGAGACTTGTACTGTTTTTCTCAAGTAAGACGGACGCAGATCTGTGGCAGTCTGATCTAATTTTTTACTAAATGTATAAAAACGTGTTATGTATAAGTTTGAGTGAAGTGTAAAGAACTGTTATAAATTACCGTGACGACGCACGAGCGACTCAAAGAAGACAATGGCCATATAAAAGAGTGCTCAGTGGACATGATACGGACATAAAAATCTACCGTCATTGTAGTACTAAGCTTAAGGTACGATATATGTTTTAGTTTATAATAAATATTTGTTCTGGGAATACTGAATCATTTAGCAGTGCTCATTCCTATCATCTCCTCAGTATTATTTTCATTTTAATTATGCATTTTGCTAAGATTACAGACACGGAGATCAGCAGTCCAATGTGCGTGTTACATTGATAAAAAGAAAATTGTTTTATCGTCTTCTTGCCTCAGCTTTAATATTGAATTTCACTTTTGTGTGATGTTACAGTTGTTTTTGCGCCCTTAAGAACTTTCTGGTCCCTTAGGAAAATGTTTTGTCATAACAATAACTTCACAACCGGGTATGATCGTATCTACGATCATGAAGTAATTAGAAAGACGATAATGCGATTTCTTAATCCATGGCACGCTAGTTGTGACTGCCTCAAGCCATGCGAAACTGCAAGTAAAAGCTATTCACATCTCATAATGCAATATTTTATGACAATGGTCAATCCATGATTCTTACGCCAACTGTGATTGATGAAACAGTAAGCTAAACCTCAATTCCCAACTTTCCATTGAATAACAACATCACTTTTATTTTGTAACATCACACTTGGCGCCCGAACAGGGACTCGACCAAAAATTAGTTCAAATTCTTGGAAAATTTTCTATGCGCTTGTGTTAATAAATGTTCTGTCGTTTCATGTACACATCATCTCTGTGAGAATGACGAAAAATATGCTGGTCAATAACGCAGTTTAATTATCGAGAGAAAGGAAAAGAAAAGAGACGCGAATTTGCTGAGACAACGTAGTGCTAACCAAGCCATCAAAAAGTAAGTCAGAATTTTGCATACGCAGTGTAGTGCTTCAGTAGCAACATTGCTTTTCCAAGTCGATCCACACCCTTTCTATCTCCTTCCCGCTATAGAAAATCTGCTTTATTTTATCTTTCAAAGTAAAATTCTTCTTAGTCTGATAATAGAAATTATTTCTCCCCATTGTTAGTATCGCTGTATTACATTTTCAACATGGTGGATAGTGTGTGCAATTTGCAGCTAAGAGCATCTTCATTCATTTGTCTGAAACGTTTAGGCTCCATCTTGTCTTCTCGCCAGATAGAATTTCATTTGTTGCTCACGCGACAGCGGTGCTCTTAGCGGACTCACCACGTCACTGACAAACGACGAAAGCCTTGCGTAGCACGTGGTTTACTGCCGAAAATGGCAGATAGTAAACAGAGACAGGTGACAACAGGAGACGGGAGTGAAGACGTTAATAGTATTCCATACCCTTTACGATCGCGGACGGTAGGTTCCCGTGTGGAGACTGAACTAACCATGTCTGTAACAGGGGAAAGTGAGCCTAAAGTCCAAACTCTTCCCGCTGCAGCTACAAATGACCTCGGTGCGTTAATGGAAATGCTGAAACAACAGTTCGACGCAGTAAATGAGACTATAAAAACAAAAAATGAGACTGTTAACACCCGATTAGATGCTGTAAGCGAATCAGTAAAAACACAAAATGAGACTGTTAACGCCCGATTAGATGCTGTAAGCGAATCAGTAAAAACACAAAATGAGACTATAAAAACACAAAATGAGACTGTTAACGCCCGATTAGCTGCTGTAAGCGAATCATTAAAAATACAGTTAGGCACAATGAAAACGGATCTGCATAAAGAAATAACGGCTGAATTAAATACCCATTTGGGTGAGGTGCAAACTAAGATCAGTGATCAAATTCAGAAAATGCAGAAACAGGTGAAAAGTGAAATAGCTGAAGTATCTGGAACATTAAACACAAAAATTCAGGCAGCTACCAAAGAAATAAACTCAGTTAGAAATGCAGTATCTGACATTGAAGATGTAGTGGAGGATCTGTCGAGGCAGATAGACTCAATCAATATTGAAGAACAGGTTAAGAGCACCGTGAAAGCACACTCGGAGGCATTGTCGGAACACTACGGTGAATGGATAAAGGGTAAAGATATTTTTATCGAAAAGAAGGTCAGGGAGGAGCTTAGGGAGACTGTCAAGGATGTAACTTATGAAATCTTAGCTGCTCCTGGTAAGTCGAGAGACACAGTGGTTTCTGAATTGGGACAGATTCGGAGGACACTTACACGGGATCTTCTCGAGTGGAAGCAGCAAGTAGTGGACGAAGTCAGAATGCTGAGAAACTGGGTAGAAAATCCGCACACGCATACGCAAACTATAGGGAACAACTCTTTAGACGGTGACGAATGTCAGTCAACTCCTTATCGTTCAGCGCCTGATTACATGCAAAACAACAGTCCTGTTGAGTCCCGAGTAGGGAAAATAAATGATCCGCCCACAATCGTGAGTTTAATGCAAGATGAAAGTGTGATTAAGCATCGCAATTTTCCTGTTTTTCATCCGCAGAAGCGAGAAATACACCCCATCGTGTTCCTAAAGAATTTTTCCGGCATATTTCCCAGGAGCTGGACAGACAGACAGCGTATTCAGTTCGTCACTGGCTTTATTTCTGGTGATGCAGCATTATGGGGAACGGAAATGGTAGACACGTGTAGGAATTATGAAGAGTTTGAGAAAATGTTCTTGGCAAAATTTTAGAGTAATGGGGTACAGCAAAGATTAAGGAAGGAGGTGTATGGTGTGGAAATTTTCAATGAGAAGCATGGAAGTCTCCGGCGATACTTCGAGAAGTATCTAGCAAAAATTAAATTCTGGGATTCTCCGATTTCTTCCGAGGACGTAATTATGATTCTCAAAAGCAAACTCCCTGTGTCTTTTAGAGAGAAACTAGTAAATGTGTCCGAAGAAGACACGGATGTATTCCTTTCTGTGCTGGATTCCTTAGATTTAATTAACGAGGATGTGCGCTCCAAGGTTGGCAGCGGCAAATTCTTCCCTGGCAGCCAGCAGAATGCATCACACGCGGACAACAATGCGCCGAAGGAGAGAGCGAGCTACTGCGACCGCTTTTGCCAACCTGCCAGCCGTTATGAAAACGCAAACGGCAATAACTTTAAATGGAAGCGGAAAACCAATTACAGTAATCAGCAGAGATACCACCCAATTTACAACCACCAGGTACAACATCAGTACGGAAACCCACCCTTTAATTCTGCGCCTGAGCAGTATGGAAATTCTCCACAAACGATTGGTAATTTTTCAAATGGGCCAGTGTACAATCAAAGTTATAGGTCGAAAAATAGCAAGTGGCATGGGCAAGGCGGGGGCCACCCAGCACATCAGAACAACTTTTCACAGAATAGAGGACCGCGGAACAATTTTCAAACTGTACCAAATACGAACTTTCCTTCACAAGGAAATGGTTCAGCCGGCAACCAAAAGATCGGGCGACAGCAGACGTCTCAAGTATTTTATTCACAAGTGAATGCACCCAGTGGATTTTACCCCTCTACACCGGCATTTGTACCACATAACCAGCACCAATATGAAACGGAACAAACACTTAAGGCCATGAATGACATACAGGTTAAACATCCTGCGGAAAATTAGAGGCAGCGCCTTTCAGTCTCCTAGAGGTCGCTGCCGGTTCCAGTGGGGGTACTAACGAATACTCTGATTCTGAGTATGTTAATGCGATACGGTACGACCATGAGACCGACTTACGAGATGACCTTGCACCTGACCTAGAAGCTCAAGACATTAATGACATTTATGATGAACAGGTCCAGTTTTCGATTAAGATTTCTATTGCCAACATTCCTGTCACAGCCATTGTTGATACAGGAGCAAACATCAATGTGATGTAATCATGTCTCTTCAGACAGGCGTCTTCTGTTTCAAAAGTTTTATCATTGCCGATTCAAGGTTGCTCCATATCGGGAGCGATTGGTCCATTGAAACAGAGAGTTAGGTTACAGACACAGCCTCAACTGCAGATAGAATCTGTTTCGGTTTCCTGCCTCTTGCGTACTGGAAATTTCCTTGTGTGAACTGTTAATGATAAGTATTGTGTTGAACAGCGCACGGACTTCATGGTAACAGCTACTACATGTAAACTTTAAGTATTAAATGTTAAGTATGGAAAATTGTTTATAGTGATGGACATGGACTGCTATTTCTTCAACAAGCTGAAGCAGGAAATTAAGGTTGCAGAAAGAATTTCAATTTAGCTTTAAGTTAGTATAAAAAAATGTGCTTGCGAGGTGATTGCCAGGATCTATATAAATATGTAAAGGTGAGAAATGGAGGAGGATGCGTAAATAATAACTTCTCTCAAGGTACAAGAAGATTTATAGATTTATTTTTAGTAATGTAAGTACTTCAAGTTCTGTTGTAAAAGCCCAAATTACCTGCTTAAAAAAAAAAGGTACATGTTCAAACAGTCCAGACAGTGGACAGGAGTAGAAGAAATAGCTTTAAGTTCAGTTGAAGCGTGCTGTTAAATGGAAAAACAAGTGGTAACCCACATGTGTTCACGCAAGGAGACAATAAGCTGTAGTAAACTAAGTAAGGTGAAATACAGTACAAATAGAGGCAAACCATGAAGCATCAATAATGTAGCGTAGGTACTCCACGAGGCCATTAATTGCTATGAAAGTAAACTATTTCCCTGTGATCTGAGCCCAATGTAATGAGTACATGAGGAATGTTAGCTGATGAATTGATTTCAGTAGACTCAAGGTACTAAATAACCACACAGCAAGCCCCCTGTATCATAAATAAGTCCAAGTAAAGATCTTCAGAAGATCTGTAGTGTAATCTAGCGACCATTCAATACCCTAATTGAAGGCTAATCTAAATAACAAGCAATGCAGTGATATTTAAACTTAATACTGACTATAACCAGAGTAAGACGTAGAAGTAGCAAAGCATGCTGTAATGAAAGAGGTTGAAATTTATATATGTGCCTATGTTTATTATGATAATTTTATTTACATGCAGATTTTATTGCAAAAATGTCTCCTAAGACACTCCTCTTATGAAATCCATTTTCCTTGTGCACGTTCGTTTTGATCCTGGTTCATTAACCCAGACCAAGGGTCGCCTTGTAAAAGGCACGTGTGCTTCGAGGCAAAGCAGTGCTTATGAGAAATGAGACATGTAGCGTGATGAACTTCGCTAGCTTTGGTAATGTTTGTTATGGACCGGTTGCGTAAACCCAGTGAATTGTCGGTAATTCCATTCATGCGAAAAATAGTAGACACGCGTTACCCTATTTTTTTTAACAGAAAACGATTGCTGAGTACATGAAGCGAAGAGGGAGACCTATTGTTATCCAGTCTGCCCTCAAATATATAAAAAAAAAAAATTGGCAAGCACAAAGGAAGGAACAAAAAAAAAAAAAAAAAGATTCAGCGTTAAATGCGTACTCGTTAAGTAGTAGATATGCTGCGTGGCAGTAGAAAATGATCTTGGGTGCACTAAAGAATAAATGCAACGAGTGTTGCGAAACATGTAGTTTTCATAATGAGGAGATGAGCTCTTAAAAGAAAGTTTGAAAGAATATTTTTAGGTTCAGTAGTGAAAGTAAACCTTGAGATATAAAGAGTCCATTCATAAAGCAGTTTTTCTCTGGACTTAACAAAGGAGTGACCATTAATTGTAAATATTAGCTCGTAAGTGATCTTTTGTAAATAGTAGAATATAAGTCTTTCTGTACCAATGGAGGAAACCTGCAAAAATTGATTGTTTTGTAAATGAACTCTATCGGCGAAGGAACTAAGCACGAATGCTGTGTGACGATGCACACTAAAGTGTGACGTGCATAATAAAAATAACTGTTCACTGTATATTAGTGGTAGTGTTGTACTGCAAGTGTAAAAAGAAGTCAAGGCTACGACAACAAGTGCAACGCAAAGTTCAGTGTTGTTTTAAGTGCAGCGACAGCTAAAACATTCGTTGTCACTTACCTGTGAGCCTCTTGAGAGGCAGTTGACAGAGATGTATGGAGGCAGCTTCAGTGTCCGGCTCCTCCGATGGAAAACGCGTGCGAGGTGTGTGTATCGATGCACTCGCGTGTTACTAAGTTCACAAAAAAAAAAAAAAGGAGCAATCGACGACCAGCAGCTCTGTTACAGCCTTAGCGCGAACGGATACTGAGTATTGGAACTCACGCAACACTGTGCAGCCGCTGAGAGTGGCTGACGTGTGGGTGACGAAACAATCCAAACTTTAAACTGCTAACCGCCATGACTTCCATCGTACATACTGGAGGAAAGACATTTGTACACTTGTGTGACTACATTTTCATACGTAAATTAAGCAATTTTCTTGAGTTGAAGTTAAGATGAGTGAGAAGTAGATTGTTAGATTACTGAGGCCTTAAACCCATTAATACCGGCACTCCTGAACACTGCTAAAATGAATTATAATCCTGTCTCTTGATGGACAAAGAAAATGAATGTGCACTATAGGAAGACCCTAAACTCCAGACCAGTCCCGATCCTTAACAAATGTATCCAATAGGTTGTAAGTTATACTAATAATTTTCCACTTCTTCTGTTTCATATTGTAAATAAAAACCCGGGAAGCCACTTGAATTCCTGGCACCACAATGGAAAGGACAGATGTACTGCATGATGAACGCCGTAGACAGCTAACACAGAAAGTGAAAGCATCACGAAGTGTAGTGCTACGTTATTAAACTGTAATTGAACCACAATGAGTCAACGGATGCTCGAACATTGTCCACTCTAGTTTAGTGAAAATAAGCACTCACTGTACTCATGTATTAGTTGTTAAGCTCAAGAGAAAGTAATTTCTGAATTCTATCCCCTGAAGTGCGAAATGAACGTTCACTTATTGTTATAAGCAAATATGGACCAAACTTAAATATGCACATAAACGTTAATCTTGGTATTATGGAATGAAGTGACTGATGAACAAAGAATGAAAAACTTTATTTTGAAAAATGATAAATATCTGCTATATGTTTATAAATGTAATTTCAATTTATGTACATAGTACGCCAGTAACATTATGTAAATGTCACACCAAAAATCACGAATATCTCATGAGGAGATGAGGATCGAGGTAATCCTTCGGCATTCCCTCTCTCCTCATGGGAGGCAATGTGATATTCGCTATTTTTGACTTCATTAAAACAGCAAATACGAGTAGTTAATACTTTCAGCCAGAAGGCAAATACTTGTTTATAAATAATGATTAATGTATAATGAGGCGTCGCATGGCGACGGTGGAATTTTCTAAATAATGTAATTCGTCGTCTTTGGGCGGCAATAAAAACAGAAAAATACGGGTAGATATACGATCCTTCACTATTTTGTTCGCTGGAGAACAAATGAAGCCTTGAGCGCTAAAAGAGACTTGTACTGTTTTTCTCAAGTAAGACGGACGCAGATCTGTGGCAGTCTGATCTAATTTTTTACTAAATGTATAAAAACGTGTTATGTATAAGTTTGAGTGAAGTGTAAAGAACTGTTATAAATTACCGTGACGACGCACGAGCGACTCAAAGAAGACAATGGCCATATAAAAGAGTGCTCAGTGGACATGATACGGACATAAAAATCTACCGTCATTGTAGTACTAAGCTTAAGGTACGATATATGATTTAGTTTATAATAAATATTTGTTCTGGGAATACTGAATCATTTAGCAGTGCTCATTCCTATCATCTCCTCAGTATTATTTTCATTTTAATTATGCATTTTGCTAAGATTACAGACACGGAGAACAGCAGTCCTATGTGCGTGTTACATTGATAAAAAGAAAACTGTTTTATCGTCTTCTTGCATCAGCTTTAATATTGAATTTCCCTTTTGTGTGATGTTACAGTTGTTTTTGCGCCCTTAAGAACTTTCTGGTCCCTTAGGAAATTGTTTTGTCATAACAATAACTTCACAACCGGGTATGATCGTATCTACGATCATGAAGTAATTAGAAAGACGATAATGCGATTTCTTAATCCATGGCACGCTAGTTGTGACTGCCTCAAGCCACGCGAAACTGCAAGTAAAAACTATTCACATCTCATAATGCAATATTTTATGACAATGGTCAATCCATGATTCTTATGCCAACTGTGATTGATAAAACAGTAAGCTAAATCTCAATTTCCAACTTTCCATTGAATAACAACATCACTTTTATTTTGTAACATCACATGCCCTCCAACGGTAATGCTGGAATTCAGCATGGAGTTGGGCCACCCTTATCATTGATGACAACTTGTAACGTCCCCTTAGACAAATTAATGAATTGCTTTTCAAACAGCTCAGCAAAACTCAACGTACTCAGACGTTTCGCTCTTTATCTATTCTAATCAACAGTAAACTGACACACAATATTTTTAGCGCAACGCAATCTGACTTTCAATAATCCTTACAAAAGAATAGCCCTGACTAACATTAACCTACACGTTTCACAAATCACTTACCTCACAAAAATCTTCGTTACTCGAACTACTGCAATACAGCGAGCACCACTACTGCCAACTAAATAAAAGATTCAAACTACTGAAGGCACTAACAACTGATAGGCATAGTTGGCAAATGAAAGATTTTGATAGAGAACAAGCAATGTATTTACCTTAATAGTGTTCAAAAGTCATAATATATGTATCAGTCCATGATATCCAATATTACAAATTTACTCTTTCTGATGGCCACACGGCCAGATCGTCCACTCTCAAAATTCCGCCATCTCTCTCACCACATCCACCACTGCTGGCGTCTCACCTCCAATTGCGCAACGCTACGCGCTGTTAACAGCCAACTGCCCAACACTACAATAGCAAATTCCAAAAATGCCACCCAGCCACAGACTGCACACAGCACAGCCAGTGATTTTCATACAGAGCGCTACGTGGCGGTGGCGTTACCAATATAAGAACCTACTTACAAGCTTCCATTCTCGCAGGCATACCTTCAATCTGGTGCTGGAAAGTTTCTTGGGGAATGGCAGTCCATTCTTCATGGAGTGCTGCACTGAGGAGAGGTGTCGATGTCGGTGTGTGAGATGTGGCACGAAGTCGGCCTTCCAAAACATGCCAAAGGTGTTCTATAGGATTCAGGTCAGGACTGTGCAGGCCAGTCCATGTCAGGGATGTTATTGTCGTGTAACAACTCCACCACAGGCGGTGTATTATGAACAGGTGCTCGATGGTGATTAAAGATGCAATCGCAATCCCCGAATTGATCTTCAACAGTGGGAAGCAAGAAGGTTCTTAAAACATTAATGTAGGCCTGTGCTGTGATAGTGCCACGCAAAACAACAAAGGGTTGAAGGCCCATCCTTGAAAAACACGACCATACCGTAACACGCTGGCATCGGGTCACTACACTACACTACACGCCCTGCCATCGGATCGTCACCTTGTGTATCGTGGTTTATCAATGCTTTTCCACCATTCAGTCGTCCAATGTTTACGCTCCTTATACCAAGCGAGGCGTCGTTTGGCATTTACGCCGTGATATGTGGCTTATGAGCATTCGTTCGCCCATGAAACCTAAGTTTTCTCAGCTCCTGCCTGTTTGTGATAGCGCTAGCAGTGAATCCTGATGCAATTTGGAATTCCTGTGTGATGTTCTGCATAGATTTCTGCCCATTACACATTACGACCCTCTTTCAATTTCGGGGTTCTATCAGTCAACCGACGAGGACGGCCTGTTCGCTTTTGTGCTAAATGTCTCCCTTTCCGTTTCCCCTTCACGATCATATCGGAAACTGTTGTCCTAGGGATATTTAGGAGTGTGGATATCTCGGGTAGAAACGAATAACACGACACCCACCCACCTGATTACGTTCGAAGTCCGAAGGTTCCCTGGAGCTCCCCATCCAGCTCTGTACGATGCCTAATGACTACTGAGGTCTCTGATATGGAGTACCTGGCCATAGGTGCCATCACAATGCACCTAATATGAAAAACATGTGTTTCTGGATGTGTCCAGATACTTTTGATCACATAGTGTAGAAACAGCCTTGCCAACTTCCGTTTACATCCCACAGCTCGGTCATGGTGATGAGATTCCTTTTGTCACTGTATAATAACAAAGTCTATACATAGCTTACAACATATTTACGTTAAGTTTTTGTATGTGCTTTGTCATAACATCGAAAGGTGTGTAACGTAGAAAATTGTTGTGGGATGGCATTTATTGCAGTGAGATGCTTGGACGTGGAGCTGATGGCTGCAGAATTGTGTCTGATCGATTACTCATAGCACAGCTGTCGCTACGAGCCAGCGTGAGAACGGGCTACCGTGACATCTAATACGAACGTATATTCATACCCCCTACGAATCTAAATAAACTAAAGTAAATACTATCCAATTGGTTTCAAACTTGGTATACTACTTTTTATTAGTCAGTAGAAGATCTCATCAAAATTTCAGCTTTTTATCTGTTATAGTTCAGAGATCAAAAAATTCCAACACTCAGGTTACATAACTTTGTTGGGAATAATAACAGTTGATCTTTTATTATCAAGTGAAATCATTATCAGAATTTTCCCGATATAAAATAAATTATTAGCATCCCTTTCCTTTCAAAAACTTTAATTACATGGCATTTCGTAGTATAACATTCACGAGAAATTAATATTTGGCTATTATGTTGTTGTGTGAATAAATGGGAATGAATGAGAGTGTGTATGCGGGACATACATTAAAATTCAATACTATTTTCTGTAAAATTTGTCGAAATTGGACCTTGAGAAAGATGTATTGTATCCACGTTGCTGATGACGTATGTCAAGGCGTGCATGCTTTTGCAAAAGGGCAGCCAGAATATCAGCTGGAACTGTAATCGCTTTATAAATTAATTTCAATATTATTTTTCATTTAGATCTTTTATATTAAACATTATGTTAACATCTGCAGTTTTGGAATGACGTAAAAAACTTTCTGAAGAGTGTCTGTCTTAGATAAGTCTTGCCGTGAGAATGATCTAGAAGGATATTTCTGATTGGTCAGTCAGATTGGTCAACCAATCAGCAATAAGAGGTTGCTGCCTACAGAAAGTAGTTAGGCAGAGGGTGGGATAGCATCGGGGGAATAACTCTCTAGCCATCGGACGTGAAAGGCCATGCTAGACGACGCGGTGAAAATTATGTGTACGATGAAGAATTGTAGTTCCTTGCGTTTATGACTAATCATAACGAGGGAGATTTCAGTTACGATCAATTTGAATAAAGTTTGATGTTTGAGTCTATTGACTGAAGAGTTATGAGCGTGTGAAATTTCGGCCTCTGTTTAAAATTCCGCATGACATATTACGCATTTAATTATGGAATATTTGGCAAGCATTTCTTTTATATTAGCGCACTGATGAGACCGAATATGAAACTCACTTTTAATAGTCGATCAATGACTGTGAGATAGCATATTCAATCGGGTCGGACTGATATAAATTCTAGCTGCTTTTGCGAGTGAAACCTGTAGTTGTGACGGTTAATTGTGACTGATAGAGTCATATGTCACTAAATAAGGACCTGGTAGCCATTTTTCTCTGTTTTCTGAGCAACAGACATATTGGTCTTGGGATTTTCGGATGTGTATTTCAGTCAAAAATACACCATACTGCCGACCGAAATCTTAATACATATGAACTTGCAGGAACTGTTTTTCACTGCTAGAGTTACGCGGCCTCAGAAGGGTAGGTATTACGTGGCATTTTTCTTCAACGGTACTTTTTCGCTGAATAGTAAGTACCTACGATTTCAGAGTGAAGGGACGTCGAGCGGAAGCCGTACTGAGGTAGGTGGACATAATAATACGAGACGTACGAGGGACGAACAGATCCCGCCCTGAAGCAGGACGGCTGCAGGTATTCCATTTTATCACATACATCTAGAATAAGAACAAAAGTCCTATAGAACATCTAAAGAATTGCATGCAGAAACAGAGTCTGGTAAGCAAGAGTCTAAGATCCAAAGAGGAAGTTTCGAAACCCAACGAGGACGAGCTACAGGCCATAACAGTAACCTTACGGATCATATAATCAGTATTCCCATTGGAGCCGTGCCTTCCTCGGAGGAACCACGCTGCTCGTTCCAGGGCTAGGAGACTGGCTTGGATGGCGACTGCTGCGTAGCGACATCCACAGATTCAGTTCATGATTGAATGAATGCATAAGCGTACAGCCAGGAAGCCCACTCGTAGCGAACTCGCTGACAAGATCCCTTTCGCCGGTATAAATACAACCCTCAGCGCCAGTTTACAGTTTTTCTTCCATTCTGTCACGCTGTGATAGCGTATAAATGTCCGTGGAGCCAGCGGCCTATACTGGCGTTTTGATCGCCTTCTGCTGCTCTCATAAGCTCGTTGCTGTCGCAGATTTCCGGCATTCTGATGTCCCGTAGGGTTTGCTCCGTAGGGGCTGGGCTCGCGACAACCCGCACGACGTAGATGTTGGGCGTGGTAGCGTCAGCGCCTGATTTCTAGGGTGCCACGGCAATCACCAATCAATTAATTAAGAAAATTCATAACATGGTGTAAACTGTGGACATTAGTGGCCTTTACTTTCATAGTCATGCTGTAAACACTCAAAAACATAACGACAGCACTTTCGCCAGCGTTCGGAAAACAGGAGCACTACAAGTTCGCCAACTGGAGCGCTAGGATGCCGAGTTCCCCGCCGGCCAAATGCAGCAAAATCATTTTACCGCTACCCTCAGTCAAATTGGCTAGAGGGAACTTTTTCTGTCAGACGACGCACATTTGAGTGCCGCATCCAAATTTACAAAAGAACGATGAGACGATGTCGGGGTCCATGTGTTGCAGATATTGGTTGGCTTTATTTCATTATTATTTGTAGCGAGGGAGTTGTCGTCACTTTATGGTACTTCTGTTGGCGTGTGGAGAGTCAGTCATCCGTAGTTAAGATGTTTCATAGCAAAAAGCTCATCCCAAGTTTGGTCGCGATAATCGTGCAATTACACTGTTTCCTCTACGGGCAGAAGCCACTGCTGTTCTGACAATATTAATGCGGGTACCTTCTTCGGGCTGCCCTTGTCTATGTATTCGTGAGTCCCCTCGGACATCACCCATCCTTCGTAATCCTCATTTCCCAGAGTTTATATGATACATGTTCGTAAACGTGTTTTGCGGACAAAGTCTATTGCCTGAATAACGCGATATAAATTGTGTTACTTTGAAATTTACATGCGCTAAGTTCAAACAATGACCAGAAACTGCTCTGCATGTCTGCTCACTGTTCCCGTTTGATTGATAGATACACTCCTGGAAATTGAAATAAGAACACCGTGAATTCATTGTCCCAGGAAGGGGAAACTTTATTGACACATTCCTGGGGTCAGATACATTACATGATCACACTGACAGAACCACAGGCACATAGACACAGGCAACAGAGCATGCACAATGTCGGCACTAGTACAGTGTATATCCACCTTTCGCAGCAATGCAGGCTGCTATTCTCCCATGGAGACGATCGTAGAGATGCTGGATGTAGTCCTGTGGAACGGCTTGCCATGCCATTTCCACCTGGCGCCTCAGTTGGACCAGCGTTCGTGCTGGACGTGCAGACCGCGTGAGACGACGCTTCATCCAGTCCCAAACATGCTCAATGGGGGACAGATCCGGAGATCTTGCTGGCCAGGGTAGTTGACTTACACCTTCTAGAGCACGTTGGGTGGCACGGGATACATGCGGACGTGCATTGTCCTGTTGGAACAGCAAGTTCCCTTGCCGGTCTAGGAATGGTAGAACGATGGGTTCGATGACGGTTTGGATGTACCGTGCACTATTCAGTGTCCCCTCGACGATCACCAGTGGTGTACGGCCAGTGTACGAGATCGCTCCCCACACCATGATGCCGGGTGTTGGCCCTGTGTGCCTCGGTCGTATGCAGTCCTGATTGTGGCGCTCACCTGCACGGCGCCAAACACGCATACGACCATCATTGGCACCAAGGCAGAAGCGACTCTCATCGCTGAGGACGACACGTCTCCATTCGTCCCTCCATTCACGCCTGTCGCGACACCACTGGAGGCGGGCTGCACGATGTTGGGGCGTGAGCGGAAGACGGCCTAACGGTGTGCGGGACCGTAGCCCAGCTTCATGGAGACGGTTGCGAATGGTCCTCGCCGATACCCCAGGAGCAACAGTGTCCCTAATTTGCTGGGAAGTGGCGGTGCGGTCCCCTACGGCACTGCGTAGGATCCTACGGCCTTAGCGTGCATCCGTGCGTCGCTGCGGTCCGGTCCCAGGTCGACGGGCACGTGCACCTTCCGCCGACCACTGGCGACAACATCGATGTACTGTGGAGACCTCACGCCCCACGTGTTGAGCAATTCGCCGGTACGTCCACCCGGCCTCGCGCATGCCCACTATACACCCTCGCTCAAAGTCCGTCAACTGCACATACGGTTCACGTCCACGCTGTCGCGGCATGCTATCAGTGTTAAAGACTGCGATGGAGCTCCGTATGCCACGGCAAACTGGCTGACACTGACGGCGGCGGTGCACAAATGCTGCGCAGCTAGCGCCATTCGACGGCCAGCACCGCGGTTCCTGGTGTGTCCGCTGTGCCGTGCGTGTGATCATTGCTTGTACAGCCCTCTCGCAGTGTCCGGAGCAAGTATGGTGGGTCTGACACACCGGTGTCAATGTGTTCTTTTTTCCATTTCCAGGAGTGTAGTTTACGAACATTAAGAACAGAAGTTGCAGGTGCGATCAAATTGAACCATTCCTCCGTTCGACGTATAATGAATGAGAGGTCGAAGAAAATATAAATATTTTTTAAATCTTAAAAAATCATTGTAAACAAGAGAGAAAATTAGGGAAATTTCATAAGACTGCATTGAAGAAGTAAATAAATGGGATATGACACTGAAGAAGAGAAACATGATAGACTCATTTTGACCACTTTCACCATTCTAGTGCTAATGTATGTAAATATTTTGATCCTATTTGTCCTTTTCCTGTTACTATCAAGGCTTATGAATGTCGTAATTTGGTATCTTCTAAATGGAATCAATAATCTGATGAATACAAAACATGGACTGGGGGCAAATCGAAGAAAGACGAGAGTAGAAGCCACAGGAATGAGAACATCGACAAAATTAATCTCACAGTTGATAATCATCAAGAAGGTGAAGATAAGGAATTCTGATACCAACGCAGAAAAATAACCCATGACAGATGGAGCTAAGAGGACACAAAATACAGACTAGCACTAACAGACAAAGATGTCTACCAATATCAAATATAGGTCTTAAGTTGATAAAGAAATTTCTGAGAATATACATTTGGAGCACAGAACTCTATGGTAGTGAAACGTGGACTGTGGGAGAACCAGAAGAGAAGAGAATCGAAGATTCTAGATGTGGTGCTAGAGAAAATTGTTGAAATTTAGGTGGTCTGATGAGGTAAGGAATGCGAATATTCACGACAGAATTGGTGAGAAGAGGAGTATATGGATAACACTGATAAGAAGAAGTGACAGAATGCTTGGACATTTCTTAAAACATCAAGAAATAACCTTCATGGTACTAGAGGAAGCTGTAGAGGGTAAAACCTGTAGAGGAAGACAGAGATTGGAATACATCCAGCATGTAATTCAGGATGTAGGTTGCAAGTGCTGCTTTAAAATGAAAAGGCTAGAACAGGTTGGGAATTCGACATGGGTCGCATTAAACCATTCAGAAGACTAATAACTCAGAAAAAAATAATTGTTTTGTCTGATGCATGGAAGAGATTTCCGTTTCCCACTAGGAGAGTTGACTATCCTACCAGAAGACTTACAAGGGTAGTTGTAGCCCAAAGACTTTTCTGAGATGTATAAAGCACGCGGAGAAGCCTCAGCAACTGCCCAGTCCAATCCCTTACAAAGGAAGTGGATTTACATCAATTAAAATCTTGTTTCCAATAGTGGAAGTGGACTGCTTAAGTAATCATGAGTTTAATTAAAGTAGATATTGAGTCGTACATCAATTGATTAAAAAGTTAATCAAGTTAATTAGTTAAGTTGTTTCTCAGACGTCCAGCCACGTCTGTTAAGGGTAAAACCTCGAGACTTCTATGATTACCTCCAACACCTTAGTGAGGAGCAACTTACTGTCAGATGGTATCAACGTCTCCGCTGGTGGCACCACCGCTCCGGTAGTAGCTTAAACACTTATTTCTACAGCCTCTTCAATTGCAGAAACCCAGAAGAAGCCTGGGAGAAAACCGCTGTTGCGTCAAAGACTATTTTGTGTTTGTGTCTGAGGCTTTGATAAACAAAATCTGATATTTCCAGTCATCGATATTTCATACGTCACTGTTCTTCTGCTCAACAGTCGGAAATTGTAGGAATGCAATGACGTATGCAGCTGCTTCCCCACTCACTAGAGACGTTAGAAAACCCAGGTATCCTGATGCCAAGACTGTCTTTAACTGGGCATAGAACCTCCTTTATCTTCGTAGGAAGTCGTTATATTGCGGGAACCGTTCGTTGAATGTGGCTCAACTTCGCCCATCTTCATTTTATCGTTATGTTGACGACAGTTTTATGGCTGTGGAAACAAGAATTCGGGAGAAGAACTTCAACCGTGACAGTGGATAGAATCTTAGCACTGCATAGAAAGGAGATCTCTATGCTGATAAGAGGTAGAGATATTTATCGTAATGTTTACGCTACTACAAGAGCGGTGGCGCCCACATCGCAGATGTTGACGCCATCTGCGACAGCAACACGTAACTACCTATGAATCACATGCCGTCTATCGGCTATAAGACGCCACCACAGAAGCAGTTTGGACAAATCCTTAATCCATTCCCATCCTCTGTAATGCCAGTCCCACCTAGATGTCCACCCGTTCCCCATATTCTATAAGTCCCCCCAGATCCTCGAGCAGCATGCACTCTGCTTCGCCTTGCATATATGCCTCCCATCCCCCAGGTGGATCCTCTACGGCGTCATTCCTTTCCCCCATCAGCTCCTATTCCTTGAACGTGTCCACATCCTCTACACCTCCCGCCGCCTTGATCCCCGTCCTCTGCAGCACAATCACCATTGTGACCCCACTACCCTCCACTTCTACACCCTGTATCTCCCTTCCCAAGGTCACTTCCGTCGACTCCCCTTCGTGGATGATGCGCTCTCTCCCTCCATTTATCCCTCCTATCAACTCTGATCCTCACCAGCCCCTCCCTTCCTCTGTCATTTTCCCAGGCTCCCTCTCCATCCCTTCCATCCAGTTTTTTCCTTGCCTACACTCTCTCTGCCTCCATTCTCTCCGCTGAGACCTTTTGCTCTCTCCTCCACTGCCTTTCCCACTCCTTCTTGCGTCTGCCCAGCCCCCCCCCCCATTTTCCTCTGTACCCCCTCCCTCCATTGGCTCCCTCTTTTTTCCTTTCCACTCCTTCCCCCTTTTTCCCCTTCATCGGTCTGGGTCACCCCCCATCCCCAACTGTTGCCGTGTCGCCTCTACAGTTCTGTTTTATGTGAGTGTTCAGTGTTGTGCGTCTCCTGTCAGTCTTGAAAACAGCCACCATACTGTCGCTAGTTGTTTTTTTTTTATCTTGAGCGAACAGAAACCAGACTGTCGATATGTTTTTTAATTGTGCATTTCTCCTTCCTGTGTGTCTTCATCCACATCGTCAACACCGTGTTTTTCTATTTTAATTTCGGTAATTTTCCGCCATTTTACTGTTATCAACAACGTCACCGTTTTATCGCTTTTTTATATTGTTTGTTATCTCACCATTGTTTGTTTAATTTTTCTCTCGGTTGTAGAGCAGCGTATTAAGCTGCTGTCAGCCCGCCCCTCCATGGTGGGGGGAGAATCGAAAGTCAGTAATGGAAAAAAAAAGCAGTTCCGGTAGTCAGTTGCTCCTGACGCAGACAATGTAGCTAATCGTCGAAAGCTCAAGGTTTTACCTTTAATAGACGTGGCAAGAATTTCTAGGATATTTTATACAACAGTGCCGTCACGAAAGATTTTGTTCACACTTAATTTCTGCATCAAAAGAAATTTTCCCCGGGACAACTAAAACGACAGATGGCTCGATAGATTATAGGAAATCAAATGGCGAATTTGGATTAATTTCCACACTATGGCGAAGATTTATCGAAGTTAGGAGCAGTTAACCTGAACCAGCAACCAAGCTGACTCTTAAGGGCATCAGTGAAACCCACGTTCAGAGAACTGACGCTAGCACAGCTTTCTCGACCTGAACGCCAGGAAACCGAGTTGTTCCACTGACAGAAAACAGCAAGAAAACTACCCTCCACCACAGAGAAATTGATTACAGGAACTTTTTTCTTTCGGTAAGTACAGAACATAGCTGAATCTTAGATTATAGAAGCATGGAGAGACGATCTCCAGGCCATTCAGTGGCAGTAATTGGTCAGTAGGGGATTTCGCGGCAGTTATTGCACATGTGCTGGCTTACATCACTTGTTAAGCAGCCATGCATAGAATCAGTCACTACAGTTAAGACGTATGGTAGAATGCTCATCGTAACTTCGGTCGTGGCTTTGAACAATTACTCGTTTTGTATCACATGCTTATGGAATGCGATTCCTTCTATGTTAGATGTAAACTACGTTGTGCTGCTCATGTCTACTATTCATGTTAAGTGACTTCTGATGCCTACCAATTTTCTTACTCGTTTTCCATTTCTCTGAAGTAATCTTAATATTTATGTTATCATTCTTAGTTTCTCAATGATTTTCGTGTATTTTTCTTGTCCTATGGCATGACTGAAGCTTGCCGTTTAACCCATAATTGTTAGTATGTGACAAAATTACCTCCCATTTATCGTCTTTTTACTGTCACTACTCTTCGTCTATTTTCATTTCACTCTCTTACGCCGGCCAGAGTGGCCGAGCAGTTACAGGTGCTACAGTCTGGAACCGCACGACCGCTACGGTCGCAGGTTCGAATCCTGCCTCGGGCATGGATGTGTGTGATGTCCTTAGGTTAGTTAGGTTTAAGTAGTTCTAAGTTCTAGGGGACTTATGACCACAGCAGTTGAGTCCCATAGTACTCAGAGCCATTTGAACCATTTTGAACTCTCTTACGGCTCAGTAGTTTCGATACGTCCACTTTGCTAACTTATAAATCCAGGCAATAGAAACATCTGCCGTAAGACAAGACGGCTCTTGTCTCTAAATGGCTGAAGAGAGTAATCTTATCAGCTGATAGAGTATAGCTACGGGCAGTACATCCAGTTCCTAACCAAACTATCAGTAAGAAAATTTCAAACGTTTACAAGGTACCGAAATAAAGCCCATTTTTTTACATTATCTTCAAAACAAACACTATAATGCTTACTTATTTACTTGTTTTGTTATCCATCACCAAATTTCTTACGTCATTATCATTAAGAAATTATCACGTAATTTATAACCTACAGCATGACCTTCCTATAAGAAATGAAGCCACTTTCTATTGCTTATCAGTTGAGGAAAATGTTTTCGATGCATTTTACACTATTATACTTCAGCTATAGCATTAATGTTATGCTTATTGTTTCAACAGGAAGCGTGTTCTGTTAGACAGCCCTCATTGTAGTTCTTACGTGAACGGTGCTGCTAAAAAGTAAGAAATTTTAAAGTAGAGGCAAGACAGGAAAAAAATGTTACTTTCCTTAATCGTACATACATCAAGTACCGGGTAGTTCAAAACGATTCATCTGATTTCAGAAAAAGGTATGTTGTACACGAATGAAATTTACTATCATTGTAAACTTATAGAAAATCATCCGATCTTTTGCATATACACTCTAGTTATACTCTTCACAATTACGTGTAGGATTAAAAATTTCATTCACTTTTCACATTCATTCAATGTAGCTTTCAGCTCACGCACAAAAAACATCGTGGTGACAGTCAAACCCCTTCCATGCAGTTACGAGCACGACTGGTGTTAGCGCATTCAGTGCGGTTGCTATGTTGCGTTCCAGTGTAACTATATAGATCTGTTCGAATGGAAAACACATAGATAGAGAATTTCATATACCATCCACAAAAAAACATATGTGATCAAGCGACCTTGAAGGCTTTTGATGCAACACAAAATAAGTACGAATCTTACGGTAGATATGTCTTGACGAAAATCAAGTTGCGCAGTTACAAATGAATTGCACCTGTTGAAGGATAGAACTCAGAGCACCTTATTCTGCTATGTTTTACCCGTTTCAAATCGACGCCCATTATATGCTGGAAAGGACTATCCTATTTTAGAACGGTATATTCTTTTCATGTATGTATGTACAATCTTTACGTAATTTCATATTACGTTTAGGATCACAGACGTTTAATTTGACCCCTTTCGCAATCACGCCCAACATCCTGACGACAATCATACACAAAAGAAAACAATAAAATCTGGCCACCTTAGCGAATGCCAATGCAGCAATGCTACATTTTGAGGCCCTTTCAATCGATCGGTTAGGTAACTCATTGTTAAGCAGTGTTCTTGCATTTAGATTTAGTGCACTGGTGCTCCGTCTTGCTGCGAAAAGAAATTTTCTCTATATTGTTGTAGTTGTGGAAGAAACAAGATGAAACAAGGTGCATCTTCATTACCCCTACAGAGTGCGGCCGATAATTGTCTAGAAGAAATAACCTCATGGCAGTTGTGTTATGTCGGCTGCATAACATAAGGCGAAATCTCTCACCAGGCCCTCGTACTTGGTGGGAGACGCTATTTCCTATGTATCTTTCGGTGCTCACTGTGCACTTAAAACTGAAAAGACCGACGTGATGTGATCAATGGGGATACTGTAGACACTACCCCATGACAGTTGCACAAAGCTTCGACGGATTTTCTCAGTGGTTTCCATTGCGAAATCGATGGGAACTTATTTTCCGAGTAGCCCCCGTACAAACAGTACTGCTTAATATTGCTTTTCCTTTTATACCCGTAAACCATAAACCGATCTAAAATACCTTTATTAAATCCAGTAATGAAGAAAATTATATTAAAAATTTACAGGTTGAAATACTTTAGGGGTTAGGCCGTGAGATAACTAAGACACCCCTAGAAGCAGCCATATAAACTGGCGATTTAAATCTGGTGCCGAAAGAAAATCTTTAGTTTCGGTGTGTGAGGTAAAATTCATCTAAAGTTTCCACTGTGATGCAGATGGTAGACGCTTCTGAAATCGGACCTAGTTTATTGAGAATTCTGGGTTTTAAGTAATGACAAAACCTGAATATACGAGAGCAGTTCGGAAAGTTTTCGCGAAACATAAACCAATGTGAAAATCAAAAATGTTTTATTTTCAACAATTAGCTGCACCTGCCAGCTACTTCTTTGCAGAGTCGCCGCACAGACTTAGACATCTGTCGCAGCGTTGTGCCAACTTTCTAAAGCTCTAGTCATAGTTCAGGTGAGCAGAGATGAAATTTCAGGGGTAGCCAATTATGGAAGGCACTGCTGGTGGTCAGACAGTTCTCATCTAAAACGCTGCAGGTGCATCTTCATTACCCCTACAGAGTGCGGCCGATAATTGTCTAGAAGAAATAACCTCATGGCAGTTGTGTTATGTCGGCTGCATAACATCAGGCGAAATCTCTCACCAGGCCCTCGTACTTGGTGGGAGACGCTATTTCCTATGTATCTTTCGGTGCTCACTGTGCACTTAAAACTGAAAAGACCGACGTGATGTGATCAATGGGGATACTGTAGACACTACCCCATGACAGTTGCACAAAGCTTCGACGGATTTTCTCAGTGGTTTCCATTGCGAAATCGATGGGAACTTATTTTCCGAGTAGCCCCCGTACAAACAGTACTGCTTAATATTGCTTTTCCTTTTATACCCGTAAACCATAAACCGATCTAAAATACCTTTATTAAATCCAGTAATGAAGAAAATTATATTAAAAATTTACAGGTTGAAATACTTTTTTTTTCAATGCATGGGCCTGTCTGGTGATAGAATTCGTAGAAAACTCGACGTTCTGACTAAATTTGCACCAATTTTCTTCTAGACGTTAACTTATGAAGTTAATGATTTTAAATAACAACCACCCACATGTGTGGTTTACAAAAATATTCTATCAGACAACTACCAGTTTCGGATTTCCTGCAAATTCGCCTTCAGATTACTGTCGCAGGCTTCTTGCTTCCTGGCTGAGGCGTTGTTTTGTAAGTTATTAATTTTGTGCTTGTTGTATATTTCCGTACTAAGAATTTATCGTGTATTTCTGCTGTACATTTTAAAATTTCCATCTTCTCTGAATAAGGGCAGATAAATTCCGGGAAACTGTTGGAATACACTGCAGCATAAGTTTCATGTCAGAAAGCACTCACAAAATTACAAAACACATGGCTAATTTAACCTAAGAAACGTAGAAATTTTAAAATGTATAGTATTTAAATAAGTAACCTACCTGAATCCAGGCCATGTATTGTAGATGTTGAGCGTGTCTCCTTCCATAAAACGTAGGATGGTGCGTATCCTACCAGTTTTATGTGAATTTAACAACACCTGCATAGTGCAGGTGACAAAATGCGGACATTTTCAAAACTACAAAAGAAATATAGATGAATGCGTCACACAGAAATACGTACAGCCACTGATAACAACTTCAAAATGATTCCAAAGCAAGACAGTAAATGGTCTGTAACAGGCATCCGATAATGGATTTTTGAGATATACGAAATCTTTGAATGCTTGACTAAACTAAAAATTTTAGTCTGTGAGTGTGGCTGGTTACTTTTTAAAAGTATAAATCTTCTAGTCTGCAGAACCAGACGAAGAAGAAACTATAGACGGAAAGAACTGCTGGAGATTAGACATCTGAAGTGAGCTCTGCATACTCTTCTTTGAACTAGCCAGCGAGCCGGACGTCATCTCCGAACTCGCAGCTTCCGTGTGCCCGTCGAATGGAATCGTGAGTCTCCGGCGCAGTCCATTTGTCACATTAGTATGTTGTCGGGTATAGGAGGACTCGACTGGCTAAGAAAATATAGCGAGTACACGAGTTAACAAGTATAACTGCGGACTCGCCACATACCCTCTATATACACAACCGTTTTGAAAGAAATTTCCTTCAGTAAACGGTAAATTACTGTTCATTTATCTCACACAATCATGATTTCAGCTTTGTAGCCATTCTCAAATGCTAGTTGATGTGTTACTAACACGTCCAACCTACCTAAATGAAATAAGGAAGCTATCAACCAATGTAACAACTGATTGGTCAACAGTGAATATTTCTCTCTTTATATACATAAAAGTTTTCTGAAGATAGCAATAAACTTAATGTAGCATTTAACATCTAATTAGAGAACGTCTAACAATTACGTTGACATATACACTCATACGAGAGGTTACCAAACCCCTAACTACTATACCAGAAAACATGACTTTAGGATGAAGCGCTCTATCTAAATGATCATTAATTATTAGAATAAATTACAGGAATGGTTGATGAGCTACAAATCTCGCTGTTAGCGCATAAATACAAGCGGTCATTACCAAATGAGTACAAAAATTGTGAGATCTTTTCTTTTCTACTCGTTAATATAACAATGACGTTTCTCTGTGCCCATATTTCGTCTGGCACATACGTTTTTCTTTGTTGGAGATGAAATACACAAGAACACTACCACTTCGTTTGTAATGGACGATTTTTTTTTTCGTCTGAAGGGTGGATTGTAGCTTGTAACATGCGATATATCTTCCCTTCTCTAACGGAACCCATTTGCATAAATTAGTTTTCGTCTTACACCTTGGACAGTCTCACAAAACACAGCTTCGTTATAAGCCATCTAATTGTATATGTCGTGTGATTAGGGCTTCCCATCAGGTAGACCGTTCGTCGGGTGCAAGTCGTTCGATTTGACGCCACTTCGACGACTTGCGCGTCGATGGTGGTGAAACGATGATGATTAGGACAACACCCAGTCCCTGAGCGGGGAAAATCTCCAATCGAGCGGGGAATCGAACCCGGGCCCTTAGGATTGACACAGTGTCGCGCTGACCACTCTGCTACCGGGGGCATACACCATCTAGTTGTGATAATGGAACATTTCGCCTGTGCAGTGCTGCTTCACAGCGGCAAAATCGTTTAGTAGTCTCCCGTATAACCAAAAAGTCACGACTAGCTTTACAAACCTGCATGCTCCAGTTACAGAGAGCGAATCTACGACTATTAAGCGACTACAGCGCCGCAGTTCGCAGACTGGCCATACTTGCGGAACAGTAGCGGAAACGGAAGCCCTTAAGCACTGTTGTGACAGCGGCGCCTTGATTTGTGAAGTATGCAACCCGGACATCCGACACGTACAAGCTACGTTTGTAACCTCTACCGGGGATGACCACGAATGTCATATGGAGAGCAGATTACGAGTGAGGTAGCGTATGCTATTTCGCTGAAGAGGAAAGAGAGTAAAAGAGTGCAAAAGCGTGCTGCTGTAAACAAATCTCAGGACCGAGCGCAAACGACGAAGAAGAATTATACTACAGCCACTATTCTCATAGTATTGGTTTTAGACAAAATAGTAGAGTAGCTTGTTGTGCAGCAGGGCGAGGAAGAGCTGAAGGAGCAGCACACGAGTGTGCGATTGTGGCTAAGTGCGCCCCCAGAGACTTGTTGGCCCGCTCCGAGCAGGGCCCAGGCAGCCGCCGACAGCTCCCAGGAGACGCCGACCTTGTTTACGCGGGCACCGCGGGTCGAGGCCAGGGCCTGTTTGCCTGTTTACCGACCGGCCAGGGTGCGCTGCCAATCGATGGCAGCCGTGTGTGCGAGTCACCAGGTCAGTGAGCCGCAGCTGCGCCGCGTTAACGCGTCTCATGACGACCAGTGTCTGCTTGTTACGTGCCCATTACCTAAGCCGAGGTTACGGATACCACTCACACACAGCAAAAAATTCATTCACTGCCAACAATCCTTTCATCAGAAAAACTCAGGAACCATTTCTATTATGACAATATGAGTTTCTTTTTCATATTGGCTACCACAATAACAGATTAAATAAAGAGGAATTGCACTTTCCACCTTGACTATATGACAATCACAGTCGTTTTATTTTACTCGATCAGATGATTTCAGCGATGGGATACTTTCACGTGCTTACTCGTAACTAGGTACTCTTACAGCAGGGCGGTTACAATCTGTGGAGATGCCCTAGCGTCGTAAAAGTAAAGCTTGCGAATTACGCACTCCGCCATATGTTGGAAATGGTTCAAATGACTCTGAGCACTATGGGACTTAACATCTGAGGTCATCAGTCCCCTAAAACTGAGAACTACTTAAGTTCTAGGGGACTGATGACCTCAGCAGTTAAATCCTGTAGTGCTCAGAGCCATTTGAACCATTTTGAGAACTACTTAAACATAACTAACCTAAGGACATCAGACACATGCATGCTCAATGCAGGATTCGATCCTGCGACCGTAGCGGTCGCGTCGTTCCAGACTGAAGCACCTAGGACTGCTCGGCCACACCGACTGGCCACCATATGTTTGAAACCAAACCGTGTTGTGAATAGCGTATATGTGTTGTGGAGTTATTCATAAGGATACAGACGTAAATTTCTATTAAAATAGTTACTCTTGTAGGAAACGGGAGTTCTGCCGTTACTTTCTTCAGGTATAAGCTTTATAACTGTCATCGTTTGCTATTGAAGCCTACAGCAGAACGACAAAAGAAATAACATAGTATGTAGGGGAAAACCAGCGTATTATAAAAAAAAAATTTGACAACAGCACGTTTCAAAATGCGCGGAAGAACTGGAGTTCAGTCAGTCTCAACGGAGGAGATACCTACGCAGGTGGTAGCCCATTGCTGCCAGTCTCTAGCTTCATCCTCCACCGCTTTCGGTTCCACTTTTTTAAGGTTCTTTTAATACTCCGCCCTTCCATCACGTCCTTGGACGATCCCTTGGGCTGTTTCTTATAGGTCGAGAGTGGAGGACGCAGTGCGGTAGACAAATATCAACTCAAAGGATGTGGCCTAATCATTGTCGTTTCTCGTTCTGTAACTTGCGGATGACGTGTGGCTTTCAAAACCGCTGGTACAGGTCCTCTGTTCTCCGTTTCCATATTGCTACTGTTGATGGGTCCACAAATCTTTCGAGAGCCTTTCCTGTTTCTTCACTTGTTGATGATGTCGCCCAGGTTTCAAAAAACCATAAAAAGGCCTGCCGTATTAGTGTCATGCACAACTGGATCATACTCTTCTGTCATACTAGGTGAGACTTGAATCAGTCTTCCAGTCTGAAGACGATGTGGTTACATTTGTGAATCGTTGATGCACTTCTTGTGTCACTACAGTTTTATTAGTCGATGTGGATCCCAGGCTTCTGAATTCATTAATCCCTTCAAAGATATGAACGTCAACAACAATAGAAGGAAGAAGAGCTGACAGCATGATGCAGCGAAATATTTGGTCTTATTATCGTTCACCACCAGACCAGTTTTCATACAATTGTCAAGAAATGGTGAAGTATCAGCACGTAGTTGGTCCATGGTGCCACCAAAAAACATATCATCACAGAATTCTTGGAGTTTGTCTGCTCCCACTAACTCCATAACTCTGATTCGATGTGTAACGACTTATTCTTCCCAAGGGTGAGTTCAATGGTATTGACGCCAGTTGATCTCCTTGTCCCAGTCCATTTCGAATGGTGAATGTTGGAGATAATTGCTTGTCGAACTGTACTTGACAAGTTGATTAATAGTAGCAAGCTGCTATTAGTGCGACTTGTTAGCTAAAATCATAATTCTGACGTCAGTATGGACCATTACTTTCGATGTATTCACTCACTCAATTTTACGTTTATTATATGTAATTTCACGAAAGACAGCACAAGGAAAATCCTATGGATAGAAGCACACCGATGAAATGTAGCACACCACACGAACAGAGCACAATATGTTCAGTATGGAGCTCAGTTTGTTAGAACTTCGAAGTTGCATGTTCTCAACACTGCCTTGCCTTTTTTCTATCGTTTCTCTCTTAATTTTGGAATGTAAGTTGCGTTAGATTTTTCATAAATGATTCTATGTTGAGTGTTTTGTTTTGTTGCATGTAAAATAATCCTTTAAGTGTATAAACTATTTGTTGCTGAAAATTCTTGTTAAAGACGTCATAACTGAATACATGTGTACTAGTGTTTGTAATCAGAAGTTAAAATCATGACTGAGATATAAATTCCCGCTTGTGTAAAATTGTCAAGTGAAATTAATAACTTGTTTGGAAGCAGAGTGTTGTTTCACTCCACTTCTTATTTTCATTAAATGGTAATTTGGTTTTGTTAATTGGGATATCAATAACAACTCTCCTTTTTACCGGCATACTACTCCCTGCGACTAAAAAGGTTGAAACTCTCGTGTTTGATTTACATAGGACACTCCTTTTTTCCTTTCCTCCATTTCACCTTGTTGTGTCTGATTGTATGAAAGTAAGTTTGGGGTAGATACAGCGAGATCAGGGCTGACTTCAGATAGTGGCGGTAGAGTACAGTTTGCAATAACTCAAATTTGTGAAAAAGAAAATCAGTAAGAGGAAGTTAACACCAAAGATAAACTAAGAGAGCAGATTAGAAGGTGTGAGGTTGGTCATTGCCAAGGAGGACCTCGCCCTCCACTGTGATTGAACGAAGCAGTAGCGCTGCCGACAGAAGAAGGCGAAAACCGGTCACTTTGAAGTAACAGGTTAAAGTACTCGTAAGTAGGTCAAAATAATAGGCTTTGAAAATACTGTGGGTACATACTGATTACGAACGAGATTTGTAAATTGATTGGAAAGGTGAGTGGTATATTCTGTATGTTTAATTTTTGTTGATTTCTCCTATTCACGTCTCAGGGAACGTAAACTGTCCTTTCTAAGATGCACTGTGTATCATACACACGGTGTCCCAGCTATCTTATCCACCCAAAATATCTCTGGAACAATAACAGCTATTGGAAAACGACTTTCACCGGTATCAATGTAGGGCTGGGGCCCATGAATGTACATATTTGCAAACATTCTAAAACGAAAGCATATGTGTTTTTTAACACAAACCTATGTATTTTTAAATGGACCTCCTGTATTTTTTCTTCAGCAATCCATAGCATGACAAAGCACATACACAATGGCGTTGATTGCATCGCAATATTCCCATTACATCCCGAGATATTAAGACGCGAAGTTGACGCTTGAAACACCCGACATGCGCTGCTAGCGCACGTCCTGAGGCTCAGGCGTGAACCCCATGCTGTCCGTAATCGCGACGTGATTGACATGCGTAATCACACTTCCATACTTATCAAGAGGTCCGAAACGAATAATGCGGTCTGCGCCATCCTGCATTGACGTCGTACATTCCAGCAGGTATTTATCCCATAGGCTAGGGGTGATGCGGTTCTGTAACATATCTGTGTACCGCAACGTTAGTCACAAAGGTAACTTCGCTTATCGTTAATCCGTTACTAAAAAGGTAATGCCGTTCAACGCTAAAACTTTACTTTACTGTAGATCTAGCGCAAGTGACAGTTAATCATTCACTCGTAATAGTAAAATTCATGTTGATGGTTTTAGTGAAACGAGCAAGTGGACTAAAAGTTTTACCGTTGTGTAGGTAAAAATGTTTTGATTTGGGAAGTTCAGGTAGGACGTAGAAGATGAATGTAAACATGTTTAACCAATTAGTTTTATTATCACATAATTATCAATGTTATGTTTGTCTAATGCGTTAAATGACAAATTGTTGCAAACAAATGTTTCTTAACATCACTGGGTAAAATGGCCCTTTGTAGAAACTTCCACTGTGATACCAGCACGACATACTAAACAAAGCGTTCACATCTCATGCTCAAACAGATGCCCATTGGCTTGCATACATAGGGTCACTCTGCGGATGAAGGATGCCCTACTTCGTGCTACTGTTTCCTCTTTGATGGCTGTACAGGCATCAATAATGCGCTGCTTCATGTCCTCTGGTACTGTTGGCTCATGTCGGTAAACATCATCCTTGACTGCTCCGCAAAGAAAATAATCCAGCGGTGTAAGGTCCGGAGATCGGGCAGGCCACCTAACTGGGCCACCTCGTCCAATCCACCTACCAGGGAACTTACGGTTCAGAAGTCGTCGTGCTCGTAAGGCGTTATGTGCAGGGCATCCGTCATGCTGACACAACATGACCAATCTCCGGTTCAGAGGTACGGTGTCCAAGAGAACCGGAAGATTGTGTCGTATAAATCTGGTGTATTGTCTGCCATTTTGGATGCCATTTATAAAGAAAGGTCCGATAATGGTATCTCCAATAATCCCCACACCAAACATTAACTTTCCACGGACGTTGATGCTCTACCTGACTGAGCCATTTTGGATTGTCTGCGGACCAATAATGCATATTTCTCATATTGACAATTCCTTTGTTGGAGAATGATGCCTCGTCGGTAAAGAGAACATCTGCAAAAAAATTTGGAGTAGTCAGATGTTTTTGCTGAGCCCACCGACAAAATGTTACCCTATTGCGGAGGTCATTTCCATGAAGATCCTGGTGTAAATGAACATGGTAAGAATGAAATTTATGGCGTTTAAGAATACGCTGTGCACTTGATTTCGACACACCAACTCCACGTTCAATTTGACGTGTGCTGATTTGAGGACTCACAGCTATGGTAGCGAGCACAACAACTTCAGCATGTTCATCTGTGCGTGTTCTAGGACGATGTCGAGGTCTTGGATTTAAGCTTCCCGTTTCACGTAGACGAGATGTGAGACGACCAAACATCGGGCGCGAAGGCGATGGCTTCTCAGGGAATCGTCTTCTGTACAGTCGTTCTGCCTGAACAGCATTTCGTCCACCTACAACAGGGTACAGTACAGGTATGTACAGTAGGGTAGAAAACAGACATACTAACTTAATAATCATAATGTTCGCTAACAGTACTATCAACAAACAAGCAATCTCATAACGTATTTCCCGTCAACGTACATTCTCCATAGATCAGCAGCATTTCTACCATATCTTCGTGTGTGTGCATTATACTGTACAGTATAAGTTCCACAACACAAAGTTTACTCACAATGTGTACTACCTCCTTGCCGTCACTAGATTACTCTGATGCACGACTACACTGGCAAGCGGTGTACTGCACGCCAAAGCAACAAAAAATGGGATGCTCGGAGGGTGCTGGAGTACAGGAGTTTGCATGGGTCGCAAATCATAAACAAGGCGAAGTGGTAACTGTGGCAGTAGTGGGAACTACGTTGGACACTTGACTTGGTAGAGCCAGGCCCTGCACGACAGGCACAATGGGTCACATAACGCATTAGATAAACCTTATTTTGGGTGTGCAGGATAAATAAGACAACCTGACGGGTGTACACCGATCGGTACTGGTTCATATTGTGTACGTAGATACGTAAAACGTGCTAGAGGGAAACAATTATGTGCTTAGGAGAGTTGATGGCAGCAGACCGTATTATTCGTTTCGGACCTCTTGATAAGTATGGAGGTGCGATTACGGGCAGCATGGGGTTCATGTCTGAGCCTCAGGACGTGCGCTAGCAGCGCATGTCGGGTGTTTCAAGCGTCAACTTCGCGTCTCAGTATCTCGGGATGTAATGGGAATATTGCGATGCAATCAACGCCATTGTGTATGTGCTTTGTCATGCTGTGGATTGCTGAAGAAAAAATATAGGAGGTCCTTTTAAATATACATAAGTTTGTGTTAAAAAACACTTATGCTTTCGTTTTAGAATGTTTCCAAATATGTACATTCATGGGCCCCAGCCCTACATTGATACCGGTGAAAGTCGTTCTCCAATAGCTGGTATTGTTCCGGAGATAGTTTGGGTGGACAAGATAGCTGGGACACCCTGTATATTTACCTATTATACCATGTCACGATCTATAATACCCATTGATGTTGTTGTGTAAGGGCTACCAAGCATGGTTCTTTGTTAGAGACGATTTTTTTCAATTTAGTTTGTCACGGAATACGTGGTATACGGTCTGCGACGATAAAATAATTACGTTTTTTATTTTTTTTTATTTTTTTTTTGCCACACCACAACTCGAAAATTAACTTCTGCCAGCAATAAAATAACAAACATTTATACACTTAAATGATAATGAAACCAGAGTGACATACAAGAAAATACACTTTCCTGAGTCCAAATTACGTTTAAAATTCGCAGAAAATTACTCATTATAATAGATGCATATAGAATGAATAATCAGCACAAATCAACAACTAACCAAAATGTTTCAAATGTCCGTCCATTTGCATTTCTTTCAGTTACTAATTTCTCTGTGGAGTGACGAAATATAGAGTGGGTTTGTTAGTTACAATAAACCACAGCTCATTAACTTAATAACAGGTAATTTCTAACTCTATGACATAAATTTAGTAAATTTGGTAAGTAAGTGACAGAAAATATTAGAAGAGTATTGGAAACTTTCGCTGTTATGCAAATTAACACTGAATTTTTTAACTGTAACAACATAATAAGAAGCATTATTACTATCAACAACAATGACTTTCCTTTATTGTATTTTCGTTGGCGTTAAACGTCTATAAGTATGATAACAATTGATAACAATATTTATTATTCCAGTTTATTTCCTTCAAAAACATAGCCCAAGTGAAACCAAATCACGACATAAAACACAATCACGTCTCTTCACCTTCATTTTTTCCGAGTTCTGACCAACAACCCTCTTCTTTCTCTCTTCTCTCTATATTCCAATCATCTTCTGACTTCTACATCGTAGCGAGTACACTGTTTCAGTTCGCCGTCCGATGATGGCCTTAAGCGTAAATAATAGGTGTAGAAGTGTCAAGTTCCTCTACTGTCCGCAGTTCGTGGTCTAATACCTAGCATTGCTGCCACTGGATCACGGAGTCCCAGGATCGAATCAAGGCCGGGTTGGGGATTCTCTCTGTGCGGGGACTAGGGGTTTTTGTTGTCCTCATCATTTCATCATAATCATTTGTGGTAGTGGCTAGAGTGGACTGTGAAAAAATTTGACTGTGTAACAACTGGGACTTTCTACATTTGCTGATTACCGCGCAGTTGAGCCCCCACAAACAGAACATCATCAAGTTCTAATGGTGTTCTTCTACCGTCTTCGCAGCAAGCTCTCGTCAGTTGCGGGCGCAATGTCGACATGTAGATGATCTAAAATACACTGAAAGTGAAGCGTGCTCTAGAAGTTTCTAATTTTCCCCAATCCTCTCAGCACGCTTTATGTCCACGTAGGACAGTAAACTTCTAGAGGAAGTAGCATTTCCTGTTCTTCTACAAAAACGGGGGAAAGGAGGTGGAGTTAATCACTGATACTGGGAAAGAGTGGAATATGCTGAGACAGCTATTTTGATGGGATGCGTGAATACAAATTATTCTCGAATGGTTGTAGGAATGCCAAGAAGCAGGGAACAACGACTTGTGGAAACTGAAAGCACGGTCTGGCCAAGGCATTTCACCTTCTGCTCTCAGGATAGAATGACGTTCTAAATTGCGTTTAATATTGTGATGAAACACCTACGGCAAACTCGAGACCCGCCATCCGTTTCAGTTTAGTACGAGATGAGTGTCACGCATGCGAAACGTCTATCGTTTGTACTAAGCCAAAAATGCTTAGGTATGAGGGCTTAATATGTTCCTGAGTGACTGATTAATCCACTTTAGTTACAAATGGAGCTGTACTTTATTGAAAGGTATAATTTTTTAATAGTCATTATTAATTTCATGTCTGAATTTGGAAATGTCTAACGGCCGAATTTGGCTCTATATGGCAAGCAAATATTACCATAACATTTGAGATTGTTCCAACAAATTAAACAGCCGGTCACGAACGAAATGCATGGAGGCTATAGAAAAAAAAAAAAACGAAAATATTGTTACTTAGATAGATAAAAATTGCGTCAGAAGTCAGGCAACGTCGCTGGTCTCATGGTTTCTAGATCACTGGCGAGTTGGGGAATACCAATATTCTCGAAGGAGAACCACTTGTGATAACTGAGAAACTTCGTTAGATACAAATGTGGGAACCCAAATAGATGTGCTACCTGTGGCTTGACAATCATCACTTCCCCTCCCACAACCCACACCTCCCCGAATAGTAAATGTATTAATATAATTGTCTTAATTATTCTCAGAGATAGCTAAGAATATCCCTTGGATATTACATTATTATAAATTCACTAACGCAATGGACATCGAACGGTAGCTCATTTAAATAAGAACCTTTATTTCACAAAGCTGAAACGCGTTACCAATTGCATTTTATTACTTTAAAATGTTATTCACGTGGTTGTTTATAACTGTACTTAAACAGGCAAACATAAATATTCCAAATACACAAATATTTACATTTAATAATGAAATGATTATTTTCTGTGTATTAATTTGTGCCGATTCCTCTACTGATGAAGCATTTTGAGCGCCTTGGCGCAGAAGAGCACAATATGTGTTCACTTTTTAATTTTTCGTTTATTTTGGTAGGAATACTGTGTGTTTGCAATGTTCAAATTCCACTGGATCTTTGACGCCGTGGCATATGTACCAGCTTAATCAACATGCTGTAAACTTACTACCAACATTCTTAGACCCTGACTAATTGTAGATAAATATTAATTAATGGTTCGTTGTTCAACGTTTTTGTAAAACTATTACCACAATATATGTTGTTAAGAAATTACGATAACTCAGTTTCAAAGTAACTCACCCTGATATGACCCCTTGGTCATAGGATGAGGGAGAGATATAAGAGCAGAGGCAAATCAATCACAACAAGAAAGAGACAGGTCAATACACTGTGCGTGGCTTTTGAAGTTTGCAAGAATTTTTATGTGACCTCTGAAAATAACTTGGTACCTGTTTTATACTGTTATCTGGGAGGTCTCTAATCGAAACAAAGAGAACAAACACTACGATACTGTCTTAGAGGGATTATTTGTAAATCGAAACTTCTAATTTCTAAGACTATAAAAAAAAACCTAGGAAATTTCCTGTTTATCCTGAGTGACTTGCAGGTACCTCAGCTACGTTGATATTGATGTACGTGTGATATAACGTTAGAAATGTGTCACTAACGCCATAGGTAATCAACATTATTCTTTAGTAAGTAAACATTTTGATGTTCAGTTCCGACACCTCTACTCTCCCTGAATATTATGAGTGGCAGCAATAAATTATGAAACAGAAGTCGCAGTTAAAGTTACAATACACAGTAAAGAGAAATATTATGTGGATCGCTGAATTTCGTAGGCGCTGAGGAAGTTTCGTAATGTAACGGTTGAGTATCCTTCTTCTGGCTACTCTTCCGTATGTCAGAGGCAGGAGGTTTCTCTTGGCAACTCAATTTACCCAAGTTTGTTTCCAGACAGTTGTTCGACTCAAAGTGACTCACATTTAACATGTGGCGTACGCCTCCTCCAGCCTCCAGAGTTTCGCGGCCGCAGAAACTTGAGACGGCTTATATTTTCATGGCTTCCCTAAGGCTATTCCTCGTGCATTTCTGACAAAACCAATTTCGTTTCCACCATGTCTGATGGCAGAACACTTTTCATTCAGCTCCTTCTGCTACTATGAAATAAACCAAATGGTGTAACGTAAAATTTTCTCTGTCTTCTACTTTTTAACTGTGTAACGTCTTGAAAATTTTAAAGTCTTGGAATTTTTTTTTTTACATTTTGGATACATAGTACCGGAAAATTTTATGTACATTCCATGTTTTGCAACATACAAAGAAATTAAAAAGTGAACGAATGGTAAAGGAAAGCAATAATAGTATGAAAAAGTATAGCAGAAATTAAAATCAATATAAAATCTAAGATCAGAACTGACGAGGTGAAACAATTTTATTATTTCAGCTGTATAATCAGGAGTTTTTGTCTAAGAAAAACCAGCAAGTACATGAATATAGATGTCGGAAAACCCGTTAAAAATCCTTTGTATGGAGTAAACTGTTCAATGAAGATGACAGTTGAACACAGTGTAAATTGGAAACGGATTGCCCTGAATTTGCTGATGTAGATGTGGTGGGAAATGACATGAACGAGTGAGACAGAAAGAAAAACGGACCTGGAAATTTTAAGAGAAGTCAACCCAGACAGAACATAAATAAAATAAATGAAAAGAGAAAAAAGTTTTTCATCATTAACGTTCTTGAACTAAAAGAGCTGGGAACAAACAGAAGAGGATGGTCTGGGGTGAAATGGTTGGAAAACACCGAGAAAAGTGCAGGACGTAACAGTTAAGTGGAAAAGAAATGGAGTAGTGGCACCGACAAGGCATTAGTCTTTGAGATATGTGTGTATCCAAGCTTTAATTGTACTGCTACACTATATAATAATTTTCCATACTGTATTGCAATTTTATTACCGTGCTATAACCATGTTGCATAAAAAGACAATTCATTAATTCAATGTTTATTTCATTTATCTGAAAGTATGATTAAGCAAACTTTTTACATTTGATTCACAGTACTAAGGAATATGAATGATGTCACTGATCAGTTAGTTAAGTAATTATGAAGATATGGGCAGCCAATTATCTTCCCTAACTCAGTACGTCACAGGATTGCTCTACAAACTTCTGCGAAACTGATGGATGACTAACACTAAAGAGCAGTGGATACACTAAGTTTTAGGCGATCTCTAAAAGAATGTCGTAGTTCATAGGGCCTAATATCGCAAATAACCATCACAGGTTTATAAGCCTTATTTTGAGTAATTCCTATGAGCATCTCCACCATCAGTCGTTTGAAGTTTTCTACTGGGTACTGGCCTCGCCCTCCAATTTCAGTTTGAAGTTATTATTATTATTATTTTATTATTATTATTATTGCTATCGTGGTTCAAGGTGTGGGTTCCTGTTGTCATGTCCTAGTTCATGAACCGCGGGAAACATATGAGTGGCCAAGTAATTGGTCCTGACAGTCGGGATACCAATTACTTTCGAATAAGGCTGGGCATCTCGGACATATTCTGAGTCGTGCTCACCTTTGTGCTCAGACGGCAAAGACTACCAAATCCACCGGTTAGTCCCTCAACCGTTAGGGGTAAAACTCAATGGGACACGGGGCAAGTAAGGCTAGCAGTCTGCTTCCCTGGTACTTTAAATATGATGCTCTAAACAATCAGAGCAAATTGCCTCGGAGCTTTGGAGGTGAGGGAGTCACACCTCTAATTGACAAACCAGGGACTCCTAAGATACGACTCGGCAAACGAATGGTAACGAGATGGGAAGCTATTAATATCAATGGGGGACTCTGGGAAGAAGGTAGAGCTGGCAGAGGCTGCAAGTAAGATGGGGTTGTACGTTTTATCTGTTAGTGACATTCGGGTAAGGGGTGAAAAAGAAGAGGAAGTGGGAGAATACAAGGTCTACCTGTCAGGAGTCAAAGCAGGAATAGCACGATGGGGTGTAGGGCATTACATCAGGAAAGAAATGGAACCCAGCGTAGTTGCAATAAGGTATGTAAACGAACGACTGGTGGGGATAGATTTGACAGTGTCTAGCAAGAAAATTAGGATTGCGTCAGTATATTCGCAATGTGAAGGGGCAGATCAAGATAAGATGGATAGTTTTTATTACGCACTCAGTGATGTTAGAATAAAGGACGAGGAGAGTGTTGTGCTCATGGGTGATTGTAATGCCAGGGTTGGAAATCGAACAGAAGGGTATGAAAAGGTTATGGGTAAATTTGGAGAGGATATGGAGGCCAACAGGAACGGGAAACAACTCTTGGATTTCTGTAACAGTATGGGCTTAGTAATCACAAACTCCTTTTTTAAACATAAGAACATTCAGCGCTATACTTGGGAAGGCAGGGGAACCAAATCTGTCATTGACTATATAACAGATCAGTAATTCAGGAAGGCTGTGAGGGACACACGTGTATTCAGGGGATTCTTTGATGACACTGATCGCTATTTAATCTGCAGTGAAATTGGTATTGTGAGGCCTAAAATGCAGGAGGTCAGGTCCATATGTAGGAGAATAAGACTGGAGAAACTTCAGGATGAGGAAATCAGGAACAAGTACATTATAGTGATCTCAGAAAGGCACCAGTTAGTTGAATGTAGTCAATTACAGTCATTGGAAAAGGAATGGATAAGGTACAGGGATACAGTACTAGAAATGGCTAAAGAATGTCTTGGAACAGTGGTGTGTCAAGGTAGGATAAAGCAAACAGCCTGGTGGAATGGCCCAGTCAAGGCAGCCTGTAAAAGGAAAAAGAAGGCGTATCAAAAATGGCTACATACTAGAACTCAGGTAAGCAGAGAAAGTTATGTTGAAGAAAGAAACAGAGCCAAACAGATAATTGCAGCATTCAAGAAGAAATCTTGGGAAGACTTTGGAAACAGAATGGATACTTGGAGTCAAGCTGCTAGAAAACCATTCTGGAGTGTAATTAGCAGTCTTCGAAAGGGAGGTAAGAAGGAAATGAGAAGTATTTTGGATAGGTCAGGAAAACTGCTGGTGAATCCTGTTGATGCCTTGGGCAGGTGGAGGGAATATTTTGAATAGTTGCTCAATGTAGGTGAAAATACGATCAGTAATGTTTCAGATTTCTATGTACAATGGGGTAGGAATGATGATGGAAAAAGGATCACATTTGAGGAAGTGGAGAAAGTGGTCAATAGACTGCAGTACAATAAAGCGGTTGGGGTGGATGAAATTAAGTCTGAACGCTTCAAATACAGTGGAATGTCAGGTCTTAAATGGCTACACAGGATAATTGAAATGGCGTGGGTGTCGGGACAGGTTCCATCACACTGGACGAAAGCAGTAATCACACCAATCTTTAAACATGGAAACAGGATTGTAACAACTACAGAGGTATGTCTATAATCAGCGTTGCGGGTAAAATCTTCTCAGGTATTGTTGAGGGGAAAGATCGAGTATTGGCTGAGGACAAATTGAATGAAAATCAGAGTGGGTTTAGGCCTCTTAGAGGTCGTCAGGACCTTATCTTTAGCTTACGGCAAGTAATGGAGAAGTGTTGTGAGTGGAACAGGGAATTGTATCTATGCTTTATAGATCTAGAAAAGGCATGTGACCGGGTTCCTAGGAGGAAGTTATTGTCTGTTCTACGAGATTATGGAATAGGAGGCGAACTTTTGCAAGCAATTAAAGGTCTTTACATAGATAGTCAGGCTGCAGTTAAAGTTGACGGTAAATTGAGTCCATGGTTCAGAGTAGTTTCAGGGTAAGACAAGGCTACAACCTGTCTCCACTGTTGTTCGTATTATTTATGGATCATATGCTGGAAACGATAGACTGGCTGGGTGAGATTAAGATATGTGAACACAAAGTAAGCAGTCTCGCATATGCGGATGACTTAGTTGTGATGGCAGATTCGATTGAAAGTTTGCAAAGTAATATTTCAGATCTAGATCAGAAATGTAGGGACTATGGTATGGAGATTAACATCTCCAAAACGAAAGTAATGTCAGTGGGAAAGAGATATAAGCGGACTGAGTGCCAAATATGAGGAACAAAGCTAGATCAGGTGGACGGTTTCAACTATTTAGGATGCATATTCTCACAGGATGGCAACATAGTGAAAGAACTGGAAGCGAGGTGTAGCAAAGCTAATGCAGTGAGCGCTCAGCTACGATCTACTCTCTCCTGCAACAAGGAAGTCAGTACCAAGATTAAGTTATCTGTGCACAGTTCAATCATTCGACCAACTTTGTTGTATGGGAGCGAAAGCTGGGTGGATTCAGGTTACCTTATCAATAAGGTTGAGGTTACGAATATGAATGTTGCTAGGATGATTGCAAGTACTAGTAGATGCTAACAATGGCAGGATGGTGCCCGCAATGAGGAAATCAAAGAAAAACTGGGAATGAACTCTGTAGATGTAGCAGTCAGGGCTAACCGGCTTAGATGGTGGGGTCATGTTACACGCATGGGAGGAGCAAGGTTGCCCAAGAGACTCATGGGTTCAGCAGTAGAGGATGTGAGGAGTCGGGGTAGACCAAGGAGAAGGTACCTGGATTCGGTTAAGAATGATTTTGAAGTAATAGGCTTAACATCAGAAGAGGCTCCAATGTCAGCACTGAGTAGGGGATCATGGAGGAATTTTATAAGGGGGACTATGCTCGAGACTGAACGCTGAAAGGCACAATCAGATTTAAATGATGATGATGATGATGATGATAATGATGTTATTATTATTCCGGTCATATATTTTAGGTCAATTTGACAACGTCATGAAGACACAAACTACATCGTCAGGTTGAAATTGCATTAGGGCCACGATCATCGACAGTGGACCGTGGATCAGTGGAGACATCCCTCCTGATGGTATGAATCACACGCGGTTGATGATCGTGTCCCGGAACGCGTTTATCCAAGCGGGCAGCTGCCTAATACATGCCCCTCGTTAAGCACAGGGGTTGGTTTGGGCAGCATTATTCTATGGCTGACATTCAGCTGGGCTTACCGTACCGCAAGTCCCACTACGGTAGTAATCGGACCCCCCATAACAATCGTAGGGCTAGGAGAACATAGTTGCGAGCCACTTCCGTCCTTTCATGCTTCATGTTTCTTCCCACGCCGATGGCGTCTCCTAGCTGGATAAGTGTCATCAGCACAAGGTCAGAATCGCGCTGCTGTGAGTTGAGTGGCATGATAGTGAACTCATGTTGTTGTCTTGGCCACCAAATTCGTCCAACCCTGTGGACCGCATCTGGGATGGTATCGGGTGCCTGCTCTGTGCCCACAAACTACCGGCTCGTAATTTACTGGAATTGCGTGACCTGTGCTTCTAAATCTAGCTCCACATGTACCTCCAAAAACATAACAAGGACTTGTCAAAAATAGGCCACGCTATATCGATGTTGTATTGAGTTTGACAACTGTTACCAACACGCAATTACGCAGGTTATCATAATGTTTTGGTTCATCAGAATACATCGTAATCAGCAGTGGCCCCATCATTAACTTAAAAGTGGTCGGGTGCTATATTCGCTTCTAACGTAGCCTTTCCATTGAGAGCGATGTAATGAGTTCTGTTGTTTATGGACTTCGTTTTCCATAGGATTTCGGTTGCGTGTATTTTGTTTACTACATGGTGCTGTAGAAATGTTGCACTAATTGTTAGCTTGTTGTATGTTTCAATGAACAACAGTACTGTGTTGGTTACCCTCCGTTACAAGCGTTGTTAGCACGTAAAAGCAGTTGCAGATACATGTGTTGGAAATGGGATCCAGTAAAACGAGATATTATTCACAGTATGTAGATACATTTACAGTGACTGACTGCCTAACTGAGTAGAATCCGAGTTATTTGCATAAAAATACATTGGCGGAATAGCCACTTGAAATATAATTATTTTTTGAATTTGTTTTATAACCCAAGCTCGTTTTAGGACCGTAACTATTCCTTGGTGGTTCTCGAGCAATTACGTAACGTGAAGTGACTCCCTTTTCTCCATGCGTGTCAAACCCTCCACCAACTTGTCATCAAAATGTCACCAACACATTGCGTCTCACAACCAAGATTCAACCACCTCACTCCCGCCCTGTCGCCACTCCCGTACACACACACTCACTAAACAGTGACCATGGTCAGTTTCCTCCTACTCTGCTAAAAAAGGTAGGTGTTCATATAAGCTTACAAATATTCTCTCTGGTGCAACAAATAAATAGGGAAACTGCTATTTGTCTCCATATTGTAGCTTATATCAATAAATTTTAAGTAAAAAAATGGTTCAAATGACTCTGACCACTATTTGACTTAACCTCTGAGGTCATCAGTCCCCTAGAACTTAGAACTAGTTAAACCTAACTAACCTAAGGACATCACACACATCCATGCCCAAGACAGGATTCGAACCTGTGACCGTAGCAGTCTCGCGGTTCCTGACTGAAGCGCCTAGAACCGCTCGGCCACCGCGGCCGGCTTTTAGTAAAATTTCAGTAAAACAGTTAACCAAATATTTTTACAAAAATCCGTAAACCATCTCAAATTCAAGTTAAATACATTAAAATTGACAATGCAGAACTATAACACAAAAAACTGAAGTAATACAGTATAATTAGATAAAAGAGGACATAAAATTCAGTCTGAAATACATAGGTACGAAAATCCATGATAAAATGTAAATAGCCACACAATTTGTTTCGCTGAGTCCTCTAATTTTCGGACTTGCTTAGATGGTTGTTTCGTTTTCCTATGTGGAAACTCAATCATTAATTCTTAAAAAACGTTATTTTGTATCTATTTTCTCTTGAACTCATATTCAGCGGGACAACCGGTCTTGCCACTGTCTAGTTTCGAAGTTTTCTTATTATTTATAGCTTGGCAGAAGGACACTTAGATTTGTCACCGATACTGTAAGACACGCCAGTACGATTGCGCACATGTTAGGGTAACTTGGTAACAGTGGCTAACGACCTAATAACGGCTGTGCTGTATTATACTTTAGTTATCTTCTTCATCGCTATTGCAAACGGAGGAGACACATCGTCAGGAAATGCAACTGTAAAATCATCGTCAGAAGCTTTATATGTGATCAGAGGTTTTATTATGACTTACAACTTTCACAATTCCTTGAGACGTCTTATTTATTTGCGAATAAGTTGTGACAATCATTGTGTAACAAAGTGTCGAATTAAACCAATATATTGCTTCTGTCAGCCTCTCATTCTCACTAAGCTCTTCAGAGGGCTGTATCTTCTGTAGTTATCTAATTTAAATTATTGTGGGGACACTGAAGGTTTCTTCGAAAAATTTTCAACATGATGCGTTGACGCAAAATATTTCAGATGCCGCTATTCCTAAGACGCTAGCTGTGGCCGCAGTGTCCGCAAACATAGATTCCGAAGCCCCGGAAGATATAATGACATTTTTTTAATACTTTGCGGCAGACTACCGCAAGTTCTCGTCTTTACGCCTGTCGTAACACTTGCTTTAGAGATTTCTTACAAGTTTGATTTATATTTGTCAAAGGCTTTAAAACTTCAAAGATTCAGTATGTAAGTGCATAAATGGCGTCATATCTTCGACCCTAACGAGTCGTATGCTGTGCCATTTGCGTTATCTTTTAAGTACGTTCGAAACTAGTTTTTAGATCCTGTCACCATAGTAAGCTGTCGCCATAATATTTCTAGATGTACTCCACCATTCAAAATCAGAACGGTTTCTTGATCATCATACAAAGTACAGTTTGGAATAAATTTAAATAATGACTTACACAGTGGACAGTAGTTCATAATTTATACATAGAGGAACAGGTGCAACTATACCAAAATCAGGCAGACGTCATGTGCCGACCGACTGGGAGTGCCATGCATTGCGGAGGGTTTTTGTAAAAAATGACATGACGTCAGGTAGACGAATCTCTTACGAGTCCCAAAGTGGTACTAGCAGTCCAACGACTACAATGACTGTGGGTGGGGAGTTAAAAGGATAAGGGTACTGAACTATCTAGTGGCTCGTACAACTACTACCGGTAGAGTTCTCTACTACACAATATCTTCGCACGTTATAACCTAGCTGACGAGTGCTATAGCATCCCAGTTCAGTGCGCCGTGCTCCACCTGCCAAAAACTAGAGCTCTGCAGTGTTGTTCTCAATGCATATATCATGATTTGTAGCTTTGAGTGTAACCAGCGGCTGTTATTCAAATGCTGCGGTAGAGACGTAATATGGTCTTCCTTGGATATCAATCCTGATAGGTTTGTCAGCCGTATGTCAACTTTGTTGAAGGAGATGCACTCGATACACTGCAGCTGAGCAGACCTCAGCCTGAACAAGCTGCCATCTGAAAGATCTGGCAAAGTTCAGACCGATGGTATCTCTACGTTGAGCGCAAGTGGTTCTCTTCTTCATTCATTGCACTGCGAATGAGGTATCAAAGAAAGCTTCAACCTGTGAGAAACGATTCAAAACAACACGAGACTTCCTGTCTGCCACAACGGAGTAATTTGGGTGTTACTGTGCATATTCATTGCAAGATTGACGCCAGGTAACTTTATTTGAATTGCCAAGCATCATTTGCCCCTTTAGTGTCGTTCCAGGTTTACCCGGCTCAGGTTGTTTTTTCAGTCTCGATGGCTGTAGTTTCCCAGCCAGACCGTAAAATAGAAAAAGAGTTGTTCTAAATCATCACTGATGTTTCAAGGAAGACGTGATTACATAGAAGAATACTCAGTTTCTATTACTTTTTATTGTCATTTGTCACAAGAAAGTTTTATAAGAGTTTTCAAATGTTGTACTAATCATATGCAGCCACTTTAGTAGCCTGCAAAAGCAGTACCATTACATCATCTTACTGAGCGGTGTCCACCTCTGGATTTGATGACGGCGGTCTGATGTTTAGTGTAAATTGGGTGCATTAATGCGCGTTTGGTAAATTCTTTAGTGCCGGTACAGCGACGACACTTGAGGTGGTGTAAAGGGAGACGTTTCTGAGCAGTGGATGACTGGAAGCCAGCGATTCGCACTGACGAGTCAGGGCATACAGTGTGACATTCCAATACGAGGGTTTGGGTTTGGACGTTGCCTAGGAGATAATACCTGCTATCACGTTTAGTGCCAACATTCACATAATGAGGAGGAGGTGTCACGTTACTGCGATGTTTTCGTGGTTGGGACGCAGTCCTCTCCTTGCATTTCGAATAAGAAAACGCTACGTTAAAAAGAATATGAACACATTTTACAGCGTTCTCTACGGCGTACGCGAGAGTAACAATCCTGAGACGATTATTATTTGTATCAGAATGATAATGCATCCTGTCATAAAACAGTATCTGTGAGACAGTAGTTTGTGGGCAATAATTTATTTATTTACACGTCAAGTTCAGTAGGACCAAATTGAGAAGCAGATCTCCAAGGTCATGTAACTTATCAATACATGAAATTACAACATAAAATTAATAACAGATAAAATTAAAATTTGTATGAACCCGAAAACAGACAATCAACAAATTTAAAAAGACGCACTCAACGAAACAAGAAACAGATAACATTTCAAGGAACTCCTTGACAGAATACATGAAGTGGTACATGAGGAACGCGCGTAGATTACTGCTAATACAGGGTTACTACAAATGATTGAGGCGATTTCACAGCTCTACAATAACTTTATTATTTGAGATATTTTCACAATGCTTTGCACACACATACAAAAACTCAAAACGTTTTTTTAGGCATTCACAAATGTTCGATATGTGCCCCTTTAGTGATTCGGCAGACATCAAGCCGACAATCAAGTTCTTCCCACACTCGGCGCAGCGTGTCCCCATCAATGAGTTCGAAAGCATTGTTGATGCGAGCTCGCAGTTCTGGCACATTTCTTGGTAGAGGAGATTTCAACACTGAACCATTCACATCACTATGCGTGAAACTTGCCCGCACGCGTTCAACCGTTTCTTCGCTCACTGCAGGCCGACCCGTTGATTTCCCCTTACAGAGGCATCCAGAAGCTTTAAACTGCGCATACCATCGCCGAATGGAGTTAGCTGTTGGTGGATCTTTGTTGAACTTCGTCCTGAAGTGTCGTTGCACTGTTATGACTGACTGATGTGAGTGCATTTCAAGCACGACATTCGCTTTCTCGACTCCTATCGCCATTTTGTCTCACTGCGCTCTCGGGCGCTCTGGCGGCAGAAACTTGAAGTGCGGCTTCAGCCGAACATAACTTTATGAGTTTTTCTACGTATCTGTAGTGTGTCGTGACCATATGTCAATTAATGGAGCTACAGTGAATTTATGAAATCGCTTCAATCATTTGTAATAGCCCTGTATTTCTGAGCCCGAATGGTAGCCAATTGAAATTGGATGCAGCAGTATTATGCACACCTTTCTGCACAAGGGTTAAGGAAGTCATCGAAATGCAGGTTTGATTTCTGATGAGTAGTAACTGAGCGAAATCTGCTTATTATTGGGAATAAGCTATTGTTAACAAGAAATGACAGTAAGGAATATAGACTACTGGCCATTAAAATTACTACACCAAGAAGAAATGCAAATGATAAACGGATATTCATTGGACAGATATATTATACGAGAACTGACATGTGATTGCATTCTCACGCAACTTGGGTGCATAGATCCTGAGAAATCAGTACCCAGAACAACCACCTCTCGCTGTAATAACGGCGTTGATACGCCTGGGCATTGAGTCAAACAGAGCTTGGATGGCGTGTACAGGTACAGCTAGCTGCCCATTCAACCTCCACACGATACCACTGTTCATCAAGAGTAGTGACTGGCGTATTGTGACGAGCCACTTGCTCGACCACCATTGACCAGACGTTTTCAGTTGGTGAGAGAACTGAAAAATGCGCAGGCAAGGGCAGCAGTCGGACATTTTCTGTATCTAGAAAGGCCCGTACAGAACCGGCGAAATGCGGTCGTCCATTATCCTGCTGAAATGTAGGGTTTCGCCGGAATCGAATGAAGGGTAGAGCCACGGGTCGTAACACATCTGAAATGTAACGTCCACTGTTCAAAGTGCCAACAAGAGGTGACCGAGACATGTAGCCAATGGGACCTCATACCATCACGCCGGGTGATACGCCAGTATGGCGATGACGAATACACGCTTCCAATGTGCGTTCACCGCGATGTCGCCAAACACGGATGCGACCTTCATAATGCTGTAAACAGAACCTGGATTCATCCTAGAAAATGACGTTTTGCCCCAGGTCCGCTGTTGAGTACGCCAACACAGGCGCTGCTGTCTGTGATGCAGCGTCAAGGGTAAACGCAGCCATGGTCTTCGAGCTGATAGTCCATGCTGCTGCAAACGTCGTCGAACTGTTCGTGCAGATGGTTGTTGTCTTGCAAACGTCCCCATCTGTCGCTTCAGGGATTGAGACGTGGCTGCACGATCCGTTACAGCCATACGGATAAGATGCCTGTCATCTCGACTGCTAGTGTTACGAGGCCGTTGGGATCCACCACGCCGTTCCGTATTAGCCTCCTGAACCCACCGATTCCATATTCTGCTAACAGTCATTGGATCTCGACCAACACGAGCAGAAATGTCGCGATACGATAAACCAGAATCGCGATAGGCTACAGTCCGACCTTTATCAAAGTCGGAAACGTGATGGTACGCATTTTTCCTCCTTACACGAGGTATCATAACAACGTTTCACCAGGCAACGTCGGTCACCTGCTGTTTGTGTATAAGAAATCGGTTGGAAACTTTCCTCACGTCAGCACGTTGTAGGTGTCGCCACCGACGCCAACCTTGTGTGAATGTTCTGAAAAGCTAATCATTTGCACATCACAGCATCTTCTTCCTGTCGGCTAAATTTTGGGTGTGTAGCAATTGTATATATTGTAGTCCAATGTCAAAATACCCAGGCACGTGAAAAGGGGTCGGCAAGAGGTTCGTCGACTTACACCACTTATTGCCCGAACCGCCCGTTTCTGTGCCTAAAATCTCCTTTATCAATGGGAAGAGTTACCCCAGAACATAATACCATACGACATAAACGAATGAAAATAAGCAAGTAGATTAATTGTCGTGTCGAACGATCACTCACTCCGAATAGTAAAAATGGCAGCATTAAGTCTTTGAACAAGATCCTGAAAGTGGGCTTTTCACGACAGTTAACTATCTATCTGAGCACTTAGGAATTTGAACGGTTCAGTTTCACTAATCACATGCCCATTCTGTCAAATGAAAACGGTAGGTTTTGTTGAATTATGTATTAGAAACTGAGTTTTACTGTGATTTAGCGTTAGTATATTTTCTGCAAGCCATGTGCTTCGATAATAAACTGCACTATATGAAACAGAGTCAATGTTGCACACAACATCCTTTATTACCAAGCTAGTGTCATCAGCAAACAGAAATATTTTATAATTACTCGTTCCACTAGAGGGCATATCATTTATAGAAATAAGGGTCAGGAGTGGCCCCAACACCGATGCCTAGTGCCTGGGGCCCCTACCCCCTTTCCTCCCCATTGACTGTACACCACTGACACCCCACATAAGAGCCATTCTCAACATTGTGAACAATGACCTTTTGCTGTCTGTTGCTAAAGTAAGAGGTGAACCAATTGTTAGCTACTCCCCGTATTCTGTAATGGTCTAACTTCTGAAGCAATATTTTGTGATCAACACAATCAAACACCTTAGTTAAATAAAACAAATATAACTGACGTTCGAAACCTTTTGTTTAACCCATCCATTATTTCCCAGAGAATAGAGAATGTAACTTTTTCAGTTGTTAAAAGACTTCTAAAGCCGAACTGTACATTTGATAGCAAATCGTGTGATATAAAATGATCAATTATCCTTACATACACAGCCTTTTCAATAACTTTATCAAATACTGATGGCATAGAAATAGGTCTAAAATTGTCTACATTACAGCTTTCTCCCTCTTTATAAAGCGGCCTTGCAACTGACTACTTTAATTGTTCAGGAAACTGACCATTCCTAAAGAGAAAATTAAAAATATGGCAAAATACAGGGCTAACATGTGCAGCGCAGCACTTTAATATTCTGCTAGGCACTCCATCATAACCATAAGAGTCCTTATTCTTCAGTGCTTTCATTACTGACCTTATCTCCCCCTTGTCTGTATCAGAGAGGAGTATTTCAGACATCAATCTCAGAAAGGCATTTGCCAAGTGAGTTATATGATTTCCTGTAGAAGCTAAATTTTTATTTAATTCACCAGCAATGCTCAGAAAATGATTGTTAAATGCGGCACATATATCTGATTTGTCGTTAACAGAAATATTTTTACTGCGAACTCACTTTATATCGTCGACATTGTGGTTTTGACCAGACACTTCCTTTACAACTGACCATAGGTTTGTAATTTTACCATGTGAATTAGCTAATCTATTTACATATCACATACTCTTTTCCTTCATAATAACATTTTTAAGTAGCTTACAATACTGTTTGTAATGGGCTACAGCAGCTTGACTGTGACTATTTCTAACATTTTCATACAATTCCTGCTTTGTTCTACATGATATCCTTACCCCATTACTCAGCCACTTTGGCTCCGTATTACTGCTATTACCCCGTTTAGAACATTCTAATGGAAAGCAACTATTAAACACCATGAGAAAACTGTTAAGGAAAGAATTATATTCATCATCTACGTAATCGCCGCTATAAACATCTTGCCACTCTCGTTCCTTGAGAAGGTTTAAAAAAACTCTTCTATTGCTGTCGGATTATCTTTCCTACATAGTTTGTAATTACATGTGACATTTGTTTGAGTACAAAAGTCTTTTAGTGTTGAAATTTGTGCTTCATGGTCTGAAAGGCCATTCACGCTTTTACTAACAGAATGCCCTTCTAGTAATGAAGAATGAATAAAAATGTTGTCTATAGTTGTGCTACTGTTCCCTACACCCTAGGTGGAAAAAAACACAGGCTGCATCAGATCATATGAACTTTGGAGGTCCACTATCGTACACAAAATTTGTATTGAAGTCAGCACACATAACTAATATCTGGTACTTCCTACAAAGTGCGTCAAAAGTCCTCTTTGGTTTAATCAGAAATGCTCTGAAGTCTGAGTTAGGGGACCTATAAGCAACAACAATTATAACTTTAGTGTCACTAAATTCAACTGCCCTTGCACAAAATTCAAATATCTGTTCAGTGCAGTGCCGTGATAGGTCTATGGACTCAAATGGAATTCTTTTTTTTATGCACACAGTCACTCCTCCACCCTGCAAGGAACTCCTTGAAAAACAGACAGCTAATCTGTGTCCTGGCAAAGGAAGCCTCTGAATTTTCAAATTATTTAAGTGGTGCTCCGACATTCCAGTGATTTCAGAGTGAACATCTGTAAGCAGTTCACTAACATTATCTCTAATACCTCTCACATTTTGACGAAATATGCTAATTCCTTCTCTGCTTGGAACATGACATCCTCTGAAGATGAGCCCTTAGTTAGAGGGACTTCCTTGAAGCAGGTATACACTATCAGCTGTCTTCCATCTAAAAAAGGGGCAGCTCTAACACCAACTACTTCAGCAATTTTTCCATAAGTGATATCACCACCACTCACTACACTGTCGCCTACAAGTTTTGCCAACCTCCCCTTCCCATACCGATTGAGGTGCAGGCTAGGCCTAATGAAACTTGATCTGCTGATAGACCCAACTGGCACTATTGCAATGCGAACCAAGCTCTCTGCCATCAGCGCCTTCAGCCCCATGTTAATGCGCCTAACAAATGGTTCAAATGGCTCTGAGCACTATGGGACTTAACTTCTGAGGTCATCAGTCCCCTAGAGCTTAGAACTACTTAAATCTAACTAACCTAGGGACATCACACACATCCATGCCCGAGGCAGGATTCGAACCTGCGACCGTAGCGGTCGCGCGGTTCCAGACTGTAGCGCCTAGAACCGCTCGGCCACCCTGGCCGGCAATGCGCCTAACAGCCACATTAAGATGAGACTGATCATGACGCTGCAACAGTTGCACGAAATGCACAATAGTGCCATCACTTTGAGTAGCTGTCTTTACCAAGTAACCACCTACATGATATTCCCCGTCCCTATCAAGACTCTTTCACCCACTATCACTACCTGATCCTCCTTTGTAAAATTCCTACATAACTCACTTATGCTGTCAGTCACCTGAGCCAACCCTGCACTAGGCTTCACAATGCTGGTGACCTGGTACTCTCTCCCCAACACTTCCTGCAACTGCTGGCCCACACCTCTACCGTGCAAACTGCCTAGCAGCAGAACCTCCTTTCTCTTTGACTTTGCAACTAACCTAGGCCTCATAACTGCTGAGGACTGCTGCATGTTCCCTGCATCTACAGCTAGAAGAGGCCCATCTCCACTCAACACTGACAGTTGGTCAAATCTATTGCATATTGGCTAAGTATAACTGTCTGATTACCTCCCTCTCCTAGCTAACTTCTTGCCAACTGCCAGTTCCATTCCCCAAAACCCTACACCCTCCTCAGTCTACCTTGATCTACATCTAAATCTACATCCATACTCCGCAAGCCACCTGACGGTGTGTGGCGGAGGGTACCTTGAGTACCTCTATCGGTTCTCCCTTCTATTCCAGTCTCGTATTGTTCGTGGACAGAAGGATTGCTGGTATGCTTCTGTGTGGGCTCTAATCTCTCTGATTTTATCCTCATGGTCCCTTCGAGAGATATACGTAGGAGGGAGCAATATACTGCTTGACTCTTCGGTGAAGGTATGTTCTCGAAACTTCAACAAAAGCCCGTACCTAGCTACTGAGCGTCTCTCCTGCAGAGTGGAGTTTAGCTATCATCTCCGTAACGCTTTCGCGATTACTAAATGATCCTGTAACGAAGCACGCTGCTCTCCATTGGATCTTCTCTATCTCTTCTATCAACCCTATCTGGTACGGATCCCACACTGCTGAGCAGCATTCAAGCAGAGGGCGAACAAGCGTACTGTAACCTACTTCCTTTGTTTTCGAATTGCATTTCCTTAGGATTCTTCCAATGAATCTCAGTCTGGCATCTGCTTCACCAACGATCAATTTTATATGATCATTCCATTTTAAATCACTTCTAATGCCTACTCCCAGATAATTTATGGAATTAACTGTTTCAAGTTGCTGACCTGCTATTTTGTAGCTAAATGATAAGGGATCTATCTTTCTGTGTATTCGCAGTACATTACACATGTCTACATTGAGATTCAATTGCTATTCCCTGCACCATGCGTCAATTCGCTGCAGATCCTCCTGCATTTCAGAACAATTTTCCATTGTTACAACCTCTCGATATACCACAGCATCATCCGCAAAAAGCCTCAGTGAACTTCCGATGTCATCCACAAGGTCATTTATGTATATTGTGAATAGCAACGGTCCTACGACACTCCCCTGCGGCACACCTGAAATCACACTTACTTCGGAAGACTTCTCTCAATTGAGAATGACATGCTGCGTTCTGTTATCTAGGAACTCTTCAATCCAATCACACAATTGATCTGACAATCCATATGCTCTTACTTTGTTCATTAAACGACTGTGGGGAACTGTATCGAACGCCTTGCGGAAGTCAAGAAACACGGCATCTACCTGTGGATCCGTGCCTATGGCCCTCTGAGTCTCGTGGACGAATAGCGCGGGCTGGGTTTCACATGACCGTCTTTTTCGAAACCCATGCAGATTAAACAGAGTCGATTTCTAGTCTCCAGAAAAGTCATTATACTCGAGCATAATACGTGTTCCAAGATTCTACAACTGATCGACGTTAGAGATATGGGTCTATAGTTCTGCACATCTGTTCGACGTCCCTTCTTGAAAACGGGGATGAACTGTTCCCTTTTCCAATCCTTTGGAACGCTACGCTCTTCTGCAGACCTACGGTACACCGCTGCAAGAAGGGGGGCAAGCTCCTTCGCGTACTCTGTGTAAAATCGAACTGGTATCCCATCAGGTCCAGCGGCCTTTCCTCTTTTGAGCGATTTTAATTGTTTCTCTATCCCTCTGTCGTCTATTTCGTTACCTACCATTTTGTCATCTGGGCGACAATCTGAAGAAGGAACTACAGTGCAATCTTCCTCTGTGAAACAGCTTTGGAAAAAGACATTTAGTATTTAGGCCTTTAGTGTGTCATCCTCTGTTCAGTACCATATTGGTCACAGCGTGTCTGGACATTTTGTTTTGATCCCCCTACCGCTTTGACTTAAGACCAAAATCTCTTAGGATCCTCCTTTGCGTATTGTAACTACAACTGAAGTGCTCAGATATTACGCTCCTGCTCCTCTATCAGCTTATTTTTAATACAGATTTTGCATTCCCAGAAGAGGGTCTTGCTAGAATGCCCACTGGCTTCGCCGCGCGGGGTTGCCGCGCGGTCTGAGGCGAGGTGTCACGGTCCGCGTGGCTCCCCACGTCGTAGGTTCGAGTCCTCCATCGGGCAATGGCTGTGTCTGTGTGCATGTGTTGTCATTAGCGTAAGTTAGTTTAAGTTCGCTTAAGTAGTGCGTGAACTTATTGACCGATGACCTCAGCAGTTTTATCCCGTAGACCTTACCACAAATTTAAAATTTTCCCTCTGGCTTCCCCAATGCATTCCCCCCAAATGAAAATGCTTTTAACAAATCCCACACCGTAATCCACTACTCACAAACCTACGACAGAGACCACACTTCTCACTCATGGTAAAATTTTACAGTTACTGAAAAAATTTATACGTCTACGTTACGTAAGTTCAGTTACATCAGTAGAATTATTTATAGAACTAACAATAGTGGTTTCGAAATTCTCTATCTACTAAGAAAGTAACTACTTGTATTAACTTGTGTTAATTACACAATTAATATCAATACCAACAAAACTTCACAAAATGACTAGCTAAAACAAAAAATTCAAGTGGCCACTGACATACTCAACGAGGTTAAAACAACGAAAATTTTACAGAAATATTTCACTAGAAACAATAAAAAACGTCAGCTGAAAACTAAAGCACGAGATTTACTAAACAACTTCAACGCATAGAAAAATCCAAAAGCCACAGCGAGGAAATGTTTCAAAAAGTTTATTAAATAGTTATTTCACCACAAACGGCACGAAACACTGCTGAAAACCATTAAATTTAATAACTGTATAACAGTGCAGAAATAACTTTATCAGTACTTAGCTTTATACCCACTACATCTGCAAATGTGCGCCGCCAAATGTAAACGCACTTCTGAGTTGAGAGTCTTGGACGAACGACGCAAGCACACTTACGAATAACAGACCACTCGAGTCAATAACACAGGAAGAAAGCCTGAGATGATGAAAATCAACTAATAAGTTACTTTTACAGCAAATATTAATACAAATTAATTTTTAAAATAAGTAACTGAAGACTAAAACTTTATAAAATATTGATGAGCAACTTCAACAGAAGTCCAGCACGCGTGACGTCAAATCAAAGTGTTACTATTTTGATAGAACGACGAAATCTGAAATCGACTGGCTCGCACAGAATCTCTATCTGAACACTAAGTTGTCTTTGCTCCCGACCACAGCATCCAACATTACTAACATCTCTTGAAGAAGAATGGGTTGCCATTTATCCACAGACTTTCAGACACTTCACTGAAACCCCTTCACAATAAATTTCAGGCCATAAAGACGAAGGCTCGATACTACCCACATAATTATCCATCCTATAGGTTTCCGGATGCTTTTTACGTGATAAGATAAGAAATAAAACAATAAATTAGAGTGAAATTTACGGAATTGCTGTCCTAAACTTTCAATTAGTCAACTATTGTCTTATTTAGCTTCTGCCAAGAAGTTTCATTGAAACGACAGTAAGTGTGATACCTGTTATGTTCACTCTCTAATGATGATATATTTTTAAAAGTATCTCTTAGATACAGAGGACAACACTTCACGTACTCCATAGGAAACACTTTACCTGTTTTGCCTTTGTTGTTGATAACCACTTTCTTTATCTTTGTTTCCACACATTTTTACTACTTGTGCTTCAATACCTACATTGTTTGTTTCACTTTTACCTTTTATATAACGTAGCTTCCGTGAAGACCCATTGTTACTCATTACTCCACGTAATGGAATTGTTACATTAGGGCTTCATACGTTACTGGCGTAACAATAATGAAAAGATGCAGATGGATAAACGGATTATGACTGATATCATGCTTCTTATATGAAGCTCCCGTTGTCTGTATACATAGTATTAAACTGTTTTCATGTAATTAGTCTATTTCGAAGAATGCGGCCGTAAGAAATTAAGGACTTGTCAAAAATTAAGACAAGTAGAAGAAATCAGATATGGATGGAAATAAGCAATATTATAGACGCATAATACTACAAATGTATTTCCGTTCTGAAGAGCAGTGAGAAGGCCGAAAGTACACTTTTCAGATCAAAGTAGTTAAGAAGGAAACGAAAAAAACTGTGAGTACTGTCAATCTGTCGTCTAATAGTATTTGGGACATTTATTCGCTACAGGAACACTGTGGCAGTGAAATGCTAAGTAGCCAACACTAGTTTAATGAGTGCTACTTCTTTCATTAACTGACAGTGGTTTACTTGCAATTACGTTAGGTATCTGTCACACAAAGTCAGAGAAATAGTTAACTGTAGAACAAGATACACTGAAATTCAACATATGCCTGCGATGTTGCAAGTGTAATGAGTTTCCAGAGTAACACAACGATATGTGTTGAATATTCAGGCGTGTAGCTTATTTCAAATGTAATATAATTGTCTTTGTCTTTAGTTTCTTCTAAGTGCATCGCCGGCATACGCAGTAAGAACGTGTAAAGCGTGTGCTGCGTCATTAAACATCAAAAATGTATCACGTAAAGTTCGGGAATATCGAAGAACAAGAGTTATTAATGCGCCAGCCACCTGACCCAAATAAAAAACCAAGAGGAGAGGTTCCTCTTATATCCCTCAGTTCATTTTCCTCTTTAAAATTACTAATTTTTTCAGAGGCAATTTAATGTTCACAGCGTTACATTCCCATCTGTCAGCTGAATGGTGGCTGTCCCAAATTTAGTCGCAGTTTATGCAGACAGTTATGGCGTAATCTGTATGTGGCGGAGCGCGAAATTTGGAATATAATTGAGAGACTACGGAACGAGTTACTGGTAAATTATGAGTTCCAACGCGTTTGCTGCTGCATAAATTATACTTTCAGATTAGAATTTCACTCAGCGTTCATTGTCCGTTCGTGACGTTGTGTTCAAGGCGTAGGGAGGAACTCAATCGTTCCTGAAAATGCTACAGACACCATGTTTGGACCTCATCCATTGTGCAAGCTTGAATTAAAACATTCTAACTGTATTATGGTTGGCCACGATACGTAACATGAAGCGGAAACGAAGATTTCACTTATTGTTAACACTTGCATATGAAATAATTTGACTACATTATAATGCTGTAAATGCAATAATTTGTAAAATAGTGAAGTGACTTTCATTTTCACAATAGTTCCAGTTTTCTTGTGATATTAAACATTTCAAAGGGCGCTACGCAGTTTCACTTTCTCTGCTTGGTCGTCTCTCAAAAAGGCCTGATTGTATTTTGAACATTGACTAAGCAAGTGAGAAGAGTGGTGTTCTTTGTGAGGATAAGAGAATCTTAACACAATATGTGTAGTAGAAGTTCTTAGAAGTTCGTCCTAATTAGATTTAAACGTGGTGTCTGAATTTTAGTACTGGTTGGTTAATTCGATATGAGATTGTGGTGTGTTCAGAGATTAAGTGTAAAGTAGATCTGTACAATGTTGTACGCAAGTGTAGGCGTTAGTAACTGTCTGAACCACACCAGCGATGACCTAAAAGGCACAAAACCACTCTCATGCTGTACACAGGTTACTAACAACTGGTACTCATTCACAAGTAAACAAAACGGAACGTGTATTGGTACACAGTTTCTACAATGAATTTCCGTATATGAATTATGCACATATCATACAAAGTTTTGCATCACCTCGGTTCCGAGAGTTTCGGAACTTGTACAGAAAATTGAAATAGATATCAACACAAATATCATTTCCGACCTTTTTATTGCTCATGAAAACCACACATTGCATGTTCTACTACCATACAGCGAGACTTTCAGGGTTGGTGATCCAGATTGCTGTAAACACCGGTACATCTAATACCCAGTAACACATCCTCTTGCACTGATGCATGCCTGTATTAGTCATGGAATTATATGCACAAGTTCATCAAGACTGTCCCACTCCTCAATGGAGGCGCGAATTGTCGTCCATGAAGACGAATGGCTTGCCAGTATTCTGCCGAAATGGTTGCACTGTCGTATGGAGGATGGCATTCACGTATCCTACAGCCGTTACGGCACCTTCCATGACTACCAGTGGCGTACGTCGGCCCCACATAATGCCACACGAAAACTACAGGGAGCCTCTCCACCTTGCTGCACTCGCTGGACAGTGTGTCTAAGGCGTTCAGCCTGGCCGGCTTGCCTCCAAACAAGTCTCCGACGATTGTCTGTTTGAAGGCATATATGACACTCATCGGCGAAGAGAATGTGATGCCAATCCTCAGCGGTCCATTCAGCATGTTGTTGGGCCCAGCTATACCGTGATTCATGGTTTCGTGGTTTCAAAGATGGACCTCGCCATGGACGTCGGGAGTGAAGCTACGCATCATGCAGCATATTGCGCACAGTTTGAGTTGTAACACGACGTCCTGTGGCTGCACGAAAAGCATAATTCAACATGGTGGCGTTACTGTCATAGTTCCTCTGAGCCATAATCCGTAGGTAGCGGTCATCCACTGCAGCAGTAGACTTTGGGTCGCCTGAGCGTGGTACACAGTCGACAGTTCCTGTCTCTCTGTATCTCTTCCATGTCCGAACAACATCACTTTGTTTCACTTCGAGACGCCTACACACTTCCCTTGTTGAGAGCCCTTCCTGGCACAAAGTAACAATGCGGACGCGATCGAAACGCGGTATTGACCGTCTGGGCGTGGTTGAACTACAGGTAACACTAGCCGTGTACCTCCTTCCTGGTGGAGTGATTGATACTGATCGGCTGTCGGACCCCCTCCGTCTAATAGGTCCTGCTCATGCATTGTTTTTTACATCTTTGGGCGGGTTTAGTGACATCTCTGAACAGTCAAAGGTACTGTGTCTGTGATACAATATCCACAGTCAACGTCTGTCTTCAGCAGTTCTGGGAACGGGAGTGATGTAAATCATTTTTTGATGTGTGTAGTTGTTTAAAGTTGAAATGTGACAAATGTTTTTTTTCTAATTTTTTCCTAATACAGTAGAATAATATTCTGGTGAACCTTTAACACAGTAATTTCTAATTCGTTCCACAATTAGTAACATTTTTCACGTGAAAGTCTAAATTAAAATTACTCACTACTAGAGCATAGGTATACAGTCAGTGATTCTCACAATAAAAGCAGTGTTCATGTCAAACTGTTTTGTAGAAATTATAAATCTTCGCTACTTCGACTCTTAGTTGAATTATTTGAACCGTTATGTGGGATGGAATAGAACGATTTTTTTTTTTTTAAATTGAAGTGCAGCGAACTTTGTATGTATAAATGTTGCCGATTGGTTACCGTTTTTAAGTGGCCAAACGTACAACATTTTAAATAACGTACATATGTGCCAGCTATTCAGTACACGCGATTGATGATTTGAATATAATTGTCCATATGAACTAGCAGTTATCCTTTGCTTATTTGCTGAACACTTGTAAGGTTGACGAGAGAAATTGCGCCATTCAAGTAGTTAGGGTTCAGGTACAGTTAGCGCTTCTTGTAAAGCACTCACTGGAAATGAGATAGAGCTAAAACGCAATACACAACGCTTTATTAAGCTAGTACTACTGTTCATGGTGTGGGGGTACGAAAGATCTGTGCGACACCACTTTACCATACATACATATCTGAAATGCTACTCTGTTAGTGCTTCCATGTACGTATGACCTCTGTGGTACTAAGTTATTACATGATCGTGCGACAAGCAAGGTTCAGTGAACAGAAATGATTCAGAGCTATCTGTTTTGCTACTTCTTTGATTTATGTTACTTACGAAACTACATCATAATACTTCCACTGACACAACTGCATACAATAAGCAAACGATGTTCTAGATGGACTTCACCAGGTACCAGCAAACAAAACAAATAAAGTTGTTGAAAAAGGACAGAAACAGATACTTAATGTAGAAGTGGTAAAAGAGGTTCATTCGCTTCATGCACGACATGATATGAATAATAGGCATCTTCTGCCGTTACTTAAGTTATTTCATCGAATGAAGATGTACGGTTTCCCAACTGATAACGGTAATGGGAATGAAAATACACTCATAGATGATGCAGTAAATATCACAATAAACACAGTCTTACCTGGATGTTGGTAATTGCATGTTCTGAGATCCAAAGTAATTAACGCCGTAGCAGACGGTGACCACAGCAAATTTCAATAACATAACTTGGAAGTAGAGAAAGAAACTTTCAGTCTAATATTAACTGGCTTCCACAATACAGTACTCCTTTATGCTTGTAGGTATCTATGCTATGTAGCTACTGTGTTGGTAACAAAAGGTGTCATGCATATAACGCTACAATCTGGTCAACCACAGCAGCTTTGTTCCTAAAATCGTTTGTCGCAGACAAGAACTTTCACAATAACTCAAGTACTTATGATTAATGGGCTGTAGTTTACATTTAACAGTGGCTGCTCAGATGAAAAGACATGGAAGTAAGCATTATAAAATAAAAGGATGGTTTAATCGTAATATCAAAAGCCAGTGTGGCAAAGTGATATCATTCTAAAAATTTATTATGTTTGTGAAGCCCATTTAAACTGAAATATTGTCGAACACATAAATCATAATAATCCTTATGAAGCAAACGGACCCTCAGGATTAAATGAAAGTCTAATGTAATGTATTTGCCCAATACGTCATCATTAGATACTTGCCTTTTTTAATCTTACGTTTTAATGTCAACGTTTCTCTTTCGGCATGTTTCCTGACTTTTTCACCCATTAATTACTTTATATGCATCTGCTGCGACCCTTTGGAGGGAGCGAAAATGAAATCCACATTGTTAATCTAAATCTAGGTTTTCCTTCTTTCCTAAAATGAATTAATGTAATTCTCGCTAAGGTTTTCGAAAAAATGCAAGTTTCCTTTGCTAACCTTGTCGTCTCTGCCCATACGTTGCGTTTCTAACGACCACATGACTGATTAGATGCTAAACAGTAATATTCCTTTCATCCTTCCTGCTGTGGTGATAGTAAAAAGGTGGTTTACAGACGTGGACACACACACACACACACACACACACACACCCGCATATATATATATATATATATATATATATATATATATATATATATATATATATATAGTTTGCTTCGCTTGTTACAAGACACTGCCAAAAAGATACTTGAAACTGTCATACACTGATGCATTTTCGCCATCTAGACAAGCTTAGGTGAAAGCCCTATCGCATTTATGATTAACTGAGAATTTAGAAATTTTTGACTATTTACAGTAACTCAAAGCACGCAGTTTGCGTGGATATTTCTAATTAATATCTGTAACCACTGACACACTTTCCTAGTTCTAATAGTAACTAACGGCTACTCTTGTAAGTCTCTGCAACATTTCTGGCTCCCTCAGCCATCCTTACCTTAGTATAGATTAAAAGTATACTATGTACTTCAGCATTCAGCTGCAGTCATGAGGATGTCATGCAGTCATGACATAACCAGTGTACGACGGTTGGAACTTAAATAGTGGCAACTATTTATTCACAACCGATACAAAAGTGTTACATGTTTGCACCTGTTACTGTCCTTCAAAGTAGTCACGAGCGTTGTGCAGAACCCGTCTCCAGCGATGTGGAAGGCGTAGTATACTGTTAGCAGAGCCTGTTCTCTTGATGGTGCGAATGGAGCCGTCTACTGCCCGTCGAATCTCAGGAACAGTTCTGAAGCGAATGCCATGATGTGGTTCCTTCATCTTCGGAATCCAATAAAAGCCACAAGGACTTAGTCCACGGATTATGGTGGATGGTAAAGTACTTTCCAGTCCCATCGACCGAACAGAGCAGCCACAGCTAGCGCTGTATGCTCCCGCGCATTGTCGTGCTAAATGATTTGTGGGTTGCGCAGAAAGTGTCGCCGATTCTTCCGCAAAGCTAGTCGCTGGTGATGCTCCAAATACGAACAGTAATACTGTGCACTGAACATCTGCCATGGAGGAACGTAATGCGTTAGGATAACACATTCACAGGCGTACACGAGAATAACGATAACTTTCACCACACTGGGGCTCTGAGGCACTTTCGTCTTTCGGGGCGAACCGTAATGACGCCATTCGTTGGATTGGAGTTTCAGTTTTAGCTCTTACGATGCGGCCCATGTCTCATCCAGTGTTAGGATACGGGGTAAGAAAGCCTGTCCTTCTACATCTACATCTACATTGATACTCCGCAAGCCACCCAACGGTGTGTGGCGGAAGGCACTTTACGTGCCACTGTCATTACCTCCCTTTCCTGTTCCAGTCGCGTATGGTTCGCGGGAAGAACGACTGTCTGAAAGCCTCCGTGCGCGCTCTAATCTCTCTAATTTTACATTCGTCATCTCCTCGGGAGGTATAAGTAGGGGGAAGCAATATATTCGATACCTCATCCAGAAACGCACCCTCTCGAATCCTGGCGAGCAAGCTACACCGCGATGCAGAGCGCCTCTCTTGCAGAGTCTGCCACTTGAGTTTGTTAAACATCTCCGTAACGCTATCACGGTTACCAAATAACCCTGTGACGAAACGCGCCGCTCTTCTTTGGATCTTCTCTATCTCCTCCGTAAGACCGATCTGGTACGGATCCCACACTGATGAGCAATACTCAATTATAGGTCGAAGGAGTGTTTTGTAAGCCACCTCCTTTGTTGATGGACTACATTTTCTAAGCACTCTCCCAATGAATCTCAACCTGGTACCCGCCTTACCAACAATTAATTTTACATGATCATTCCACTTCAAATCGTTCCGCACGCATACTCCCAGATATTTTACACAAGTAACTGCTGCCAGTGTTTGTTCCGCTATCATATAATCATACAATAAAGGATCCTACTTTCTATGTATTCGCAATACATTACATTTATCTATGTTAAGGGTCAGTTGCCACTCCCTGCACCAAGTGCCTATCCACTGCAGATCTTCCTGCATTTCGCTACAATTTTCTAATGCTGCAACTTCTCTGTATACTACAGCATCATCCGCGAAAAGCCGCATGGAACTTCCGACACTGTCTACTAGGTCATTTATATATATTGCGAAAAGCAATGTTCCCATAACACTCCCCTGTGGCACGCCAGAGGTTACTTTAACGTCTGTAGACGTCTCTCCATTGATAACAACATGCTGTGTTCTGTTTGCTAAAAACTCTTCAATCCAGCCACACAGCTGGTCTGATATTCCGTAGGTTCTTACTTTGTTTATCAGGCGTCAGTGCGGAACTGTATCGAACGCCTTCCGGAAGTCAAGAAAAATAGCATCTACCTGGGAGCCTGTATCTAATATTTTCTGGGTCTCATGAACAAATAAAGCGAGTTGGGTCTCACACGATCGCTGTTTCCGGAATCCACGTTGATTCCTACATAGTAGATTCTGGGTTTCCAGAAATGACATGATACTCGAGCAAAAAACATGTTCTAAAATTCTACAAGAGATCGACGTCAGAGATATAGGTCTATAGTTTTGCGCATCTGCTCGACGACCCTTCTTGAAGACTGGGACTATCTGTGCTCTCTTCCAATCATTTGGAACCCTCCGTTCCTCTAGAGACTTGCGGTACACGGCTGTTAGAAGGGGGGCAAGTTCTTTCGCGTACTCTGTGTAGAATCGAATTGGTATCCCGTCAGGTCCAGTGGACTTTCCTCTATTGAGTGATTCCAGTTGCTTTTCTATTCCTTGGACACTTATTTCCCGCTCATAGCGCTCCAACTGCGTCTGAGCAGCGTCGTAACGCGTCCATTTCTGCATTTCCGTCATGTCATGCGGAACCCATTGTGATGCAAGTTTTCGAGTACCCAGGCGTTCCTTCAGGATGCGAAGCGCAGTCGTATGCGCTAACATAGTCGTATTCGCTAATCCGGTTTCGTGGGCAAGCTTACCAATCGTATGGTGTTGGTCACTGCCCACTAACGCGACAACAGCATGCCCGTCTTCTTCAGAGACGGTAGGACGACCTGCCCAATGCATGTCGGCCACAGTCTGTCGACCTTCGTGGATTTTACTCAACGTGCCACTGTTCTGTACGGTAGTTCAGATTCCCCGCACGCCTCTTGAAGACCTTGACGATACTGTCGTGCTGTACGGCCTCTGGCACATTCCATCTTGATCCAACGCCGTTGTTCCTGTTGCGAAAACATAGTGACATCGGTACGTTAGACCGCTCGCTCAGAAGTGACTGTGTGTCCCTCGATTGTGCGCACGCCGATGACGTGGGACGGGAGAGTTCATTTGCTCCGAGGTAAGGTAGGTATGTCAATACCATGTGCTATCAGTGACAACAGTAGATTCCAAAGCTTAGTATCTCCACAGTAATGTTGCCACTATTTATTACACTCTTATTAGACTAAGCAACGCAACACAGTCATCTGCACAACACACTACAGTTCAGTGGGCAGCTTCATTTAGCTGACATGCCACTTGTGATTCCATTCAACTCTCTGATTGGCTACAGGAGTGCTGCAATCATGCCAACACTGATAAAGGATATTCTGCACATCAGGTCAGTACTTGCTTTAAGGTGGAAAAAACGTGACCACCCACAAGATGAAGAGGATAAGGAGGTGTATAACTCCAGAGCATGTCTCCCATATTTCGGGAACATTTCATCGAAAGTAGGCAGAATTTTAAAGAAACATCGTCTGAAAGCAATCCTCCGGCCACCTACAAAGACTCGTGCTCTTCTTGGCTCAGCCAAGGATGATCTGGGATTACGGAAGGCTGGAATTTATAAAATACCTTGCGAGTGTGGGAAAGCCTACATTGGTCAAACCACACGCACAGTACACGACCGCTGCATTGAACATGGGCGCCACACTCGCCTTTTACAGCCCAGTAAGTCGGCCATAGCCGAACATTGTATTTCCACAGGACGTACTATGGATTATTCGGCCACGAATATCTTGGCCCCATCGAGATCCTTCTGGGATTCAGTTGTGAAGGAATCCGTGGAAATACGTTTAGCGGAAAATCTCATTAATCGTGATGGCGGCTTTTTATTGAATAAGGCCTGGGACCCGTTGATTTCTTTAATTTCAACCAGAAGAAAACTCTTTATGGGTTCTGACATGTCGAGCGACAAGTAATTTTAATTTTAATATTTAAATTTTGCATTTTATTGTTTTGGACACGTCTGCGTGCATGTTTTACTTTTTTCACGCATTCGTTTGCGCTCCATAGATGCAGTAATATTGTAGAGGGCCTTGGAATCGACAGGTGGCGCGCATGCTACGGTAACTTGCGCATGCGCGCCTGCGGCACTTTTATGTATAAATATAGCGACTTGCACTAGCAATCTCTTTCGAGGGTTGGATTCCCTCACTTCCTCATCGAGGACTCGCACTGCCTGGGCTATTCTCAGGATGTATCTTCGACGTGGAAGAGCCCCAACCGTGCTTGTCGCGTTGTTGCCCGTCTGCACTCCGTCACTGCTGCCCGCCGCCGCCACCGCCGTCGTCGATGTCTGTTCGCCGCCGCCCGGTGCTTGCCGCCGCCGCCGCCGCCGCCGCTTGGTCGCCGTCTGTCGGTGCTCGCAGCTTCCTCTTCTGCCGCCGCCACCTGGTCGCCGCTTCTTCAGCCGCCGCCGCCGCCGCCGCTGTCGCCGTCTCTTGGTGCTCGCCGCTTCTTCTTCCGCCGTCTCTCGGTGTTCGCTGCCGCCTGCGATCATGGACGCCCCAACTACCACCATCATCTACACCTCTCCTTCACCTGCCCCCACTGTAACGTCATGGAGTGCTTCCTCTGGGATTCACCCGTCTCATGCACCTCCCCTTCTCACAGTCTCCTCCCCATCTATCTCCTCTCCATCGATGTATCCACACCTGTACGTCACTCCTGCTCCTACCCCTGCTACTGCCCCTGCTGCTTCTCCCGCTCCTGCCTCTGTCCCTGCTCCCAACCCCCTTCCCGCTCCTGTCGCCCGCCGAGACGACTTTCCCCCTCTCCCCCCTGCGACTACCACTGCTTCCCCTGCCTGAGTCTCCGCCCGCCGCGCCACATTCGCCGCCACAGAGCGCCCTACCCTCTCATCCGGTGCTACTGCCTCACAGTACGGCCCTGCCTCCCACCACCTCCCCATCCATCCAGTCCCTCATCCCTCCTCCCAGGCAACACCCGCCAAAAAATCTTCCAAACGGCCCAGTGGCGACCTTTCCTCTACTCCTTCCTCCAAAAAGCCACTGCCGCCCCACCTCCCACTGACCCCGCTATGGATACCACCCCACCTCCCTCCTCTCCAGCCCCCTCCCTGTATACCTTTGTCCTAGCCAACCTTGATCCGAAATTCCTGGATGCCCGCACCCTCACCCTTGAAATCTGGAAGTACATCCCCAGTGCACCCATCACCCAACTTATCCCTCGCAGAGACTCTGTTCTCATCAAGTCTCCCTCTCCGTCCTTCTATACTGATCTCCTCCGGCGCCTTCCCCGCATCACCTTTGGGCCCCACGCATCCCTCACCCCATTCCTTACATCCTCCTCTCCTCGTCAACCCCAACCGCCTCGTCATCCGCCGAACCTCACTGCCGTCATCACAAAACTTAGCCCTGTGGTCACGGAGGCTGAGGTGTTGGCGGAACTGAATGCCCACCCCTCCCTGGAAGTCTGCTCTGCCCGCCATATTTACAACTCCTCTGGCACTACTTTCCTCATGCGTATCTTTACAGAGTCTGCCTCCTCCATCGACCACCTCCTCACGCAGGGAGCCCTGATTTTCAACCGCCGCCACCCTGTTGACCCGTCCCGTTCCCCTCCTCAATCCTACTGCTGCCAGCGTTGTCTTCTGTACAATGACCACCTCACCCAAAACTGCAAGAACCCACCCACCTGCCCCCATTGTAAAGCCTCCCACTTCCTCAAACAGTGTCCCAACCTCGCCTCCCCCCCATCCTGTAACACCTGCAATGAACCTCACCCCACCTATTCCTCCAAATGCAAAGCCAAGCCCCCTCCCACCAACCCTGTACTCACTGTCCCCGTTCGCCCCATTGACCCACCTATCCACCCTAACAATTCCCTCCGCCCTCCCCCTACAGCAGAAGACATCATCCGGTTCCTCACCGTCGTCCTGCAGAACATCCACCCCTTCCAGCGCCGCCACACACTCCAGCAGATTTCCCTCGCTGCCCGCTCTGTTTTCCACTTAAACACCTACGCCACGTACTCCCACAACCAGGCCCACTTTACCTTCACCCACCTAGACACCCTCGTTTAAGCCCCTCTCTCCCCTTCCCACACCCTTCCCACACCCAACCCCATGGCTCGTCAACAGTATCGTCTCCTCTACCTCAACATTCGCTCCCTCCCTGCAAACAAATACCTCTTCATGCATACCCTCTCCCAGCACCAGGTTGACTCCTTCATCCTTAATGAAACCTTCCTCCAACCCCACCATGTGGTCCGCATCTCCCCTTATCTCCTTCACCGCACTGACAATCCCCTTCCCATAGTTCGAGGCGGGGTCGCTATAGGCCACCTCAGGCATCTCCCTGTCCGGCCACAACCCCTCCTCAATGACCCAACCGAACACCTTCTCCTCAGCCTCTTTTTTCCCTCCCTCACCGTCACCTGTGCCACTATCTATATTCGCCCCGCAGCTCCTCTCCCCTTTGACTTCATTTCCCATGTTGACCGTACCTTCTCCACCTATGTGATCGCCGCTGACCTCAACATCCACAGCCGTTACCCTGCCACCCTTCGGCGGTGGCATCAGATCCTTGCCACCCTCCATGGTGACCTTGTTCCACTCCCACAGCACACCCGTCCTGAAAGTAACTCCACCCCCGATGTTATACTCGCTTCCCCCAACCTCCTTGGTCGCATTGCCATTGATGTCCTCGATCCCGTCGGTAGTGACCATCTCCCTGTCCTTCTCACCATCTCTACCCGTCCTGCCACTGCAGCCACCCACCCAATTGCCCCTCCAAAGTCTGTCCATGACTACCACCGTGCCAATTGGGATACCTACCGGGAATCCATTGCTTACAGGTCGAAAGCCACCCCCTCACTTTCCACCACCCTGATGACATCACCCATGCCTCTTCCTTCCTTCAGAAGACCATCACTGACGCTGTGGAGGCTCATGTCCCTACCAAACTCATCCACCCTCACCGCCCTACGCTTCCTCCACAGGCCGTCCTTCTTCTGCATGAATCCCGCAGGCTCTATCGCTCCTTCCTCTGCACTCGTGACCGGGATACTCTCACCCACCACCGGCAATTACAGCGACATATCCAGAACCTCCTTACAGCAAAGAAACGCCGGGACTAGCGTCAGACATGCACACGCCTCAACTTCACCCTCCCTGTCAACTCCTCCAAGTACTGGTCAGCCTTCCACCGCCTTACTGGTAGCCATCCCACCCCGCATTATCCCATCCTCCATGACGATCGACCCTTTCCTGACAACCTCAGTAAGGCTAACCATTTTGCTTCCCACCTATCCGAGGTCTTCTCCATTCCTGACGATCCCCATTTTGATTACTCCCTCTTCCCCATTGTCCTTGACCGCACTGACACCTCTGTTCCCCCGCTCGCCCCTAGCTTCCAGTACTTGGATCGGCTACCCCCCTCCGACATCAACACTCCCATCACCATGCAAGACATCACACTCATCCTCCGCGCCAAACGCAACACCGCCCTTGGTCATGATGGCGTCACCTACCGTCACCTCAAGGAATCCCCTCCATCCTTCCTGTCTGTCCTTGCTACCCTGTACAATGTCCTTCTCTCCACTGGATTTTACCCTGACCTGTGGAAGACTTCCCGTGTCCTGCTGTTCCCTAAGCCTAACAACCCCCCCTCTGCTACCTCTTCCTATTGTCCCATCTGCCTCACCTCCGTGTTCAGTAAGGTCTTTGAGGCCATCCTCTCTCGCCGTATCTACCGCCACCTTGACCAGCACCGCCTCCTTCCTCTTACCCAATGTGGCTTCCGGCCTTCCTTCTCTGCTGATGACCAGCTCCTTAACATTACCCATCTTCTTTCCCTCCAGCTTAACTCCCGTCGCTCTGCTATCTTCGTTTCCCTTGATCTCCAGAATGCCTATGACCATGTCTGGCATCCCGGGCTCCTTTTCAAACTCCAGACCTATGCTCTCCCCATCAACTTCGTCCGTCTCGTTGCTTCCTTCCTCTCCTATCGTCCCTCCTATGTGACTATCCACAATTCCAGCTCCTGTACTTTCTACCCCTCTGCCGGCGTGCCCCAAGGTTCTGTCCTTTCCCCCCTCCTCTATCTCCTGTACACTGCTGATATGCCCAAACCTCCCCCTCCTGTTCATCTTCTCCAGTTTGTTGATGACACCGCCTTCCTAGCCCTTTATCCTACCCTTCAAGGGTCCCAACGTACCCTCCAAACCCACCTTGACCAATTCACCGCTTGGTGCAACCAGTGGTTCCTCCATGTTAATCCCTCCAAGACCCAGGCGATCATCATAGGCCGCACCACCCGCTCCTTCCGCCTCCATGATTTCTACCTCACCATTTATGGCCGTCCTATCCACCTCACTCCTACCCTCAAATACCTTGGCCTCACCTTCGACCGACACCTCACCTGGACTCCCCATCTCCTTACCATCCAAAACAAAGCTCACAACCGCCTCCACCTCCTGAAACTCCTGTCCGGCCGGACATGGGGTCTGCATCCTTCCACCATCCTCCACACCTACAAATCCTTGATCCGCCCCATCCTTTGTTATGCCAGCATCGCTTGGATTTCCGCCCCTTCCCGGTTCTATAACGCCCTCCAAATCCTCGAACGCCATGCACTCCGCCTCGCCTTCCGCGTCCGCCTTCCGTCCCCCACGCGCATCCTCTATGACCTCATCCCCTTCCCCCACCTTCTCCTTTTCCTTGAACACATCCGCACACTATATATTGTCCACCGCCTTGATCCCCCTCACCCCCTGGTGTCTCCCTTCCTCTCCATTCCCAACCAGTTGCTGCGCCTTTACCATTGTGTCCCTCCCTCTCTCCATCTCCACACCCTTTATCTCCTTTCCCAACACAACTTCGACCGTCTACCACTCCCGGATGATGAGTTTCGCCCTGACATCTACCCTTCCTACCAACTCTAAACCCCTCTTCCTGCCTCCTCCTCAGGGCTCCCTCTCCTCCCCCTCCCTCCTTCTGAGCGGATTTCCCCTCCTACTCCCCCTCCATCTCTTGTGCCTTCTTTCAGTGTCTCTGCGCTCCCTCCTGCCCTGTCTTCCCTTTTCCTCTCCGCCCCATGTGTCTCCTGCCTCTTCGTGAACCCACGGGTGCCCCTCCTCTCTTCCTCCCGTCGCTTCCCCAGCAGACCCATGCTCTCCCCTCTTTTTCCGTCCTCTCTGACCTTTCCCTCGGCAGGTCCTACCTGGTAGTTTTATTCTTCGTCGTGTATGCTCCAAGTGGGTTTTAAGTGTGTTGTTTCGGAGTGTTTTTAATACTGTGGCCAACTTTTAACCTGTGCATGCGCATCCAGTGTCTTCTCTGTGTTTTAAGAATCGCCAACTGTGTTTTTAACTTTCTGGTGACTTTTTTAACTGTCCCCAATGAACGTCTACATGTCAGTGTATTTTTACCTCCATTTTCTCCCCTTAATCTGTTTTATGTTCCCCTTTTTTACCTTCTTATGTATGTATTATTTTATTCTTGTTTTAGTTATCATGTCACTCGGCTGAAGAGCGGCGGATTGTGCTGCTGACAGCCCTCCCCTGCCCATATGGAGCAGGGGAATGAAATCACAATTAAAAAAAAAACTAGCAATCTCCAGTGTCAAACACTCGCCTGATGATGGCTGTAAGGTTGTCAGCCGAAATATCGTGGAAAGAAGTCGATGAGATCCGGCTGCAATCCCGAAATCTTGTGGAATACTGATAGCTTCATTAGTTATTACTAAGATGCCTCTAATATCACCACCGGTCCAATCACTGAAGACATTTTTATCAATATGAATCAAAACAGTCTACAGAACAAACACTGATGGTCACAAACATTTTTGCTTTTTATAGTGACATTATTGATGTCTTATTCGTTAAATTACATCGTTCTGTAAAATTTGATTCACAATGAACTCATCTTTTTTGTTTTTTTAAGTTTTGATTTCAACTTTTGTTGCAATTTTATATAATTTTACCCTTATTTTCATGAAATTGGACTTACTTTAAATTCCAATATCTTGTGGACAATTAATTAAATGAAAATAATAATGTTGCACTATAGTTACTTTCCTTTATAGTAATAAAAAGGCTTCAATGTAAAGTGGATAATAACATATTAAGAATAACATCAGATAACTGAGAACACAAAAATTGGATTCTCTTAGTAAAAGATCATAGTTCACTTAGATCCTGAACGCAATAAAAAGGGTCAGCAAATACTCAACTACGTTTACAGAATCATTGTTCACACATACGGAGTAATATTATTCCTTTAAGTCTTCAGTTTCCTCTTATTTAGATTACAGTACCAGGGATCCATTGGCACTGAATTCGGAAACTTTCATGAAACTCATTACCACTGCGAGCTGTCACATTAGTTAGTATTCATGTTTTATGAAACTACAACACAGCGTATTGCTGGTGCCTCATGGTCCAGCCACACGCGTCAGTACAGAGAACCACGGTTGCCACCCTGCAAACCAGCGCGGATCATTATTGTCTACAACAACCGCTGCAGTAGTGAGGGCACCACCCTCACTGTCTGCAGCCGGAACTACCTTGCGTCCGCGAACCACGTGACTCCGGACTACTTCCCGGTATTAATTCTTCGGCCGGCCTTTACAGGACACAGCCCGGCTCTCAGCAGCCATTGCGAATCTTCACGTGCATATCGACATTCTATTCCTCCAAGAGCAGCGCATATAATCGTAACCTTGGACATCGTCAGTACAGCCTACACCGACAGTAAGTAAGGCCGTGTTCCTCGATAATGACAGACTGAGCGCCCAGCTTCCACCTTCCAGAACTATATCGCATTTCTGATTGCCTATCACCAGATCAGATCGATCTTTATCTTACTTTTACATGGAAGCTGTTGTCTGTTGCTCACGTTAATGTCTATTTCTCTGTAGGAATAAAGTTCTGAAGCTCTTGCCTATCTCGGGGCCTTCCCCGTCTTGCGCGTACATCGCCCACAACATGATACAGGGTGATTCAAAAAGAATACCACAACTTTAAAAATGTGTATTTAATGAAAGAAACATAATATAACCTTCTGTTATACATCATTACAAAGAGTATTTAAAAAGGTTTTTTTTCACTCAAAAACAAGTTCAGAGATGTTCAATGTGGCCTCCTCCAGACACTCGAGCAATATCAACCCGATACCCCAACTCGTTCCGCACTCTCTGTAGCATGTCAGGCGTAACAGTTTGGAGATCTGCTGTTATTTCTCGTTTCAAATCATCAATGGTGGCTAGGAGAGGTGGCCGAAACACCATATCCTTAACATACCCCCATAAGAAAAAATCGCAGGGGGTAAGATCAGGGCTTCTTGGAGGCCAGTGATGAAGTGCTCTGTCACGGGCTGCCTGGCGGCCGATCCATCGCCTCGGGTAGTTGACGTTCAGGTAGTTACGGACAGATAAGTGCCAATGTGGTGGCGCTCAATCCTGTTGAAATATGAATTGTTGTGCTTCTTATTCGAGCTGAGGGAACAGCCAATTCTCTAACATCTCCAGATACTGTACTCCAGTTACAGCAGCACCTTCGAAGAAAAAGGGACCAAAAACTTTATTGGCTGAAATGGCACAGAAAACGTTCACCTTAGGCGAGTCACGTTCATACTGAGTTGTTTCCCGCGGATTCTCAGTGCCCCATATACAGACATTGTGACGGTTGACTTTCCCGTTAGTGTGGAAAGTTGCTTCATCACTAAACACAATCATTGAAACGAAAGATTCATCTGTTTCCATTTGAGCAAGGATAAAATCACAGAAATCGATTCTTTTAATCTTATCAGCTGCAGACAGTGCTTGAACCAATTTCAGACGATAAGGTTTCACAACTAACCTTTTTCGTAGGACTCTCCATACAGTTGATTGTGGAATTTGCAGCTCTCTGCTAGCACTGCGAGTCGATTTTCCTGGGCTGCGAACAAATGCTTGCTGGATGCGTGGTACATTTTCATCACTCCTATCAGGAGATTTAACACCTTACTTCGTTCGAAATGCACGCTGAACAACTGTCGTCGATTCACTTCTGCCGTACTCAATAACACAAAAAGCTTTCTGTTGAGCGGTCGCCATCTTAGCATCAACTGACGCTGACGCCTAGTCAACAGCGCCTCAAGCGAACAAATGTACAACTAAATGAAACTTTATAGCTCCCTTAATTCCCCGACAGATAGTGCTTGGCTCTGCCTTTTGTCGTTGCAGAGTTTTAAATTCCTAAAGTTGTGGTATTCTTTTTGAATCACCCTGTATTTTAGCAATGCCTGAAGATCATCCCATGTGGGGAATGTGTTTCTGACGCAGATCATTTTTATCTCTTCTTGTTTTAGAGATAGGAAGAGGAATGATATTCACCACTGTGAGATCATGGCAAGAAGCCGGCAAACACTGAAATTAGTGAAAAATACTGGTGTTGCCCATCTGCATAAGAAATATTGTGACCTCAAAGAATATTCAATAATAGGAATTATTTTACTTACTGGTATGGTAACAATCAAACAACACAAATTTCCCGACGTGAAGAATGTTGCTCCTTCCTTCTCATGGTCTGTTATGAATTCATTCTGCAAGACGTGGTCCACACTGATCCTAAGGAAATAATGGCGCTAGCTGCTAGTGGACACTGAAATACATCAATGGGGAAAGTTGAAAATGTGTGCTACATTGGAAAGTGAACCCGAATTTTAATGTTTCATGCGAACGGTTGCCATGACCGCCTGGGCCACCTGGACATTGTCTCTGATCGACTCAAATTTCGAGACTATCCACACACAACTGATGTAGTGTCTCTGCCCATTATCATCGATACTCGAAGTGATTCGCTGATTTCCGTAAGAATTCGAGTGTGTTTTTGCATCTGTACTGAAGATTGGTTGGTTGGTTGTTTCGGGGAAGTAGACCAGACAGCGAGGTCATCGGTCTCATCGGATTAGGGAAGGACGGGGAAGGAAGTCGGCCGTGCCCTTTGAAAGGAACCATCCCGGCATTTGCCTGGAGCGATTTAGGGAAATCACGGAAAACCTAAATCAGGATGGCCGGACGCGGGATTGAACCGTCGTCCTCCCGAATGCGAGTCCAGTGTCTAACCACTGCGCCACCTCGCTCGGTTGTACTGAAGACGTCATCCGGCAGTCTCGCCCTACTTACATATACTGGTATAGGAATGCGTATTCGAATATTGAAGTATGGGAACAGGCAGAATACTGCGCTGCCTTCGGCAATGCCTTCATAAGACAAAAACTGTCTGACGTAGTTGTTAGACCGGTTGCTGCTACTAGAATGGCGGGTTATCAAGATTTAAGAGAGTTAGAACATGATGTTATAGTCGGCGCACGAGTGCTGGGCAAAGCACCTCCAAGGTAGCGATGAAGTGGGGATTTTCCCGTAAGACCATTTCGCGAGTGGACCGTGAATATATCGTGAACCCGGCAAAACATCAAATGTCCGACATTGCTGCGGTCAAAAAGGTCTTGCAAGAACGGGACCAACGAAGACTAAAGACAGTCGTTCAACGTGACAGAAGTACAACCCTTCCGAAAATTGCTGAAGATTTCAAAGCTGAGCAATCAACAAGCCTCCGAGTGTGAACCATTCAACGAAACATCGTCGATATGGGCGTTCGGAGCCGAAGGCCCTTTCGTGTACCCATGATAACTGCACAACACAAAACCATAGCCTTGCCTGGGCCAGTCGACAGCAACATTGGATTGTTGATGACTGGAAATATGTAGCTTGGTCGGGCGAGTCTCGTTTCAGATTGTATCTACCAGATGTACGTGTGCGGGTATGGAACCTGGATGTCAGCGGGGGGTTCTTAAAGCTTGTGGAGACTCTGTAATGGTGTGGGACGTGTACAGAGGCAGTAATATGGGACCCCTGATACGTTTAGATACGACTTTGACAGGTGACACGTACGTAAGCATCCTGTCTGACCACCTGTATCCATTCATGTCCATTGAGCATTCCGACGGACTTGGGCAATGCCAGCAAGAGAATGCGACACCCCACAAGTCCAGAATTGCTGTAGACTGATTACAGGACCACTCTTCTGAGTTTAAATACTTCGACTGGCCACCAAACTCCTAAGACATGAAAATTATTGAGCATATCTGGGATGCCTTACAACACGCTGTTCAGAAGATATATCAACCCCCTCACACTCTTACACATTTATGAACAGCAATGCAGGATTCATGGTGTTAATTCCTTCCATTAATACTTGAGACATTAGTCGAGTCATGCCACGTCGTGTTGCGACATTTCTGCGTGCTCGCGGGGACCCTACATGATGTTAGGCAGGTGTACCAGTTTCCTTGGCTCTTCATTGCATATATACGGCAAGCCGGCAAAATGATCCCTTCTGTGCACACACGCAAATACGCTCGAATTCTCACGGAAATCAGGGATTCACTTTTAGTAACGAAGATAATGGGCAGGAGTACTACATCTGTTGTGTATGGATAACTTCGAAGTAGTTACGGTAAGTTCTTAGTTAGATAACATCAGGCTTAGACAGAAATTCACAAATCAGATACTGAACTGCAAGGCGAAGCCAGGAGCAGATATAGACTCAGATCACAATTTAGTAGCGATGAAGAGTAGGCTGAAGATTAAGAGATTAGTCAGAAAGAATCAATACGCAAATAAGTGAGACACAAAGCACTAAATAATGACGAGATACGCTTGAAGTTCTCTGAGGCTATAATTACAGAAATAAGGAACAACATTGTAGGCAGGACAGTTGAAGAAGAGTGGTCATCTGTAAAAACGGCAATCGCAGAAGCTTGAAAAAAACGCAGGTAAAAAGAAGGTAACAGTGAGGAAACCGTGGGTAACCCAAGAAATAATTCAGTTGATCGATGAAAGAAGGAAGTACAAAAATGTTCAGGCGCATTTAGAAATACAGAAATACAAGTTGCTTAGAAATCAAATAAATAGGAAGAGCGGAGAAGCTAAGACGAAATAGCTGCATGAAAAGTGTGGAGACATCAGAAATGAAGTGATTGTCAGACAGACTGACTCGGCATACAGAAAACTCAAAACAATCTTCGGTGAAATTAAAAGTAAGTGCTGTAACATCGTGTAACGGGAATTCCAGTGTCAAATGTAGAGGAGGGAGTGGATAGGTGGAAAGAGTACATTGAAGGCTTTTATGAGGGAAAATTAGCCTGATGCGATAGAAGAAGAAAGAGGAGTCGATTTAGGAAAGATAGGGTATCCCGTACTAGAATAATAGTTTAAGACCAAATAAGACAGAAGGTATAGATAACATTCCATCAGAACTTCTAAAATCACTGGGGGAAGTGGCAACAAAACGACTATTCATGTTGGTGTGTAGAATGTATCAGATTAGCGATATACCAACTCACTTTCGGAAAAATATCATGCACACAATTTCGAAGATTGTAAGGGCTGACAAGTGCGAGAGTTATCGCACAATCAGATTAACAGCTCATGCATCCAAGCTGATGATAAGGATGATATGCAGAAGAATGGAAAAGAAAAGTGAAGGTGTTTTAGATGACGATAAATTTGGCTTCAGGAAAGGTAAAGGCACCACAGAGGCAATTCTGCCGTTGCGGTTGATAATGGAAGCAAGATCAAAGAAAAATCAAGACTCTTTCATGGGATATGTCGACCTGGAAAAAGCCTTCCACAATGTAAAATGGTGCAAGATGCTCGGAATTCTGGGAGAAATAGCGGTAATCTACAGGGAGAGACGGCTAATATACAATATGTACAAGAGCCAAGAGGAAATGATAAGGGTGGATTACAAGGAACGAAGTGCTTGGATTAAAAAGGTTGTAAGACAACTGTGTTGTCTTTCACCCTTACTGTTCAATCTATACATCGAAGAAGCAAAAGAAAGGTTCAGGAATGGAACTGAAATTCAAGGTGAAATGATAATGATACAATGACATTGCTACCCTCAGTGAAAGTGAAGAACTATTACAGGAGCTGCTGGAATGAAAGAACAGTCTAATCACTACGGAATATGGATCAAGAGTGAATCGAAGAAAGACGAAAGTAATGGAAAGTAGCAGAAATGAGAACGGCAAGAAACATCAGTATTGATTGTCTCGAAGTAGATGAAGTTAAGGAATTCTACTGCCTGGGCAGTAAAATAACCAATCACGGACGGAGCTACGAGGACACTAGAAGTAGACTAGTGTCCTGCCAAAACAGGCATTCCTTGCCAATAGAAGTCTCCTAGTGTGGAACATAGGCATTAATTTGAGGAAGAAATTTCTGGGAATGTACATTTGCAGCACAGCAGTGTATGGTAGTGAAACATGGACTGTGTGGAGTCGGAATAGAAGAGAATCGAAGTATTTGAGATGTGGTGCTACAGACGAATGTTGAAAATTAGGTGGACCGATAAGGAATGAGGTGGTTCTACGCAGAATCGGCGAGGAATAGAACATGTGGAAAGAACTGAGATCGAAAAGCGACAACATGATAGGACATCTGTGAAGACATGGAGGAATGAGTTCCATGGTACTAGAGGGGACTGTAGAGGGCAGAGACTGCATTACGTGCAGCGGTTAATTGAGGATGTATGTTGCAAGTGCTACTCTGAGGTGAAGAAGTTGGAAACGGAGACGAATTCGTGACGGGCCGCATTAAACCAGTCGGAAGACTGATGACTTAAAAAAAAAAAGCTTCTAAATTTGAGTCGTTCAGGGACAGTGTCTGTTTTTTCTGATATGTCCGAAAAAACAGACGCCAAGCTTACATATTCAACTATTGTCTTTCACGACTGATAATTCATTTTTCTGTAACACAAAGATATGAACTACACTGAAGTATATTCTTATTTCGTCTGCTACTTATATACGTGTGCGTTAAATTGCGGACTTTAAGTTAAATCGGGAACTTTTGAAACTTGGCCAGTTTTGGTACTAGACGATGTTAAATGAAAGGCCGAATACTAATTTGAGCAAGTGTAAGAATATCTGTTAATCGGCACGTCACAACTAGAGAATGAATTAAAAACTAATGCAATGCAATACGCATTGTCAGCATTGTAGGAATTTCGATTTGCAATCATTTTCTCTCCAAAAAATATCTGCCACAGTATTAGTTTCAGTTGCGGTTATTTGGAACGTCTTCATTTCGTTTCAGTATGTTCTTCAAATATTCAGTTTCCGATAATGGAAGTCTTGCAATGAGATTATACAACATCACTCTCCTGAACTGCAGCTGCATGAGTTTCCGCCTTCTCGTGAACCATCACAGCACCTGGTCTTCATTCTTGTGAGCCGCATTCCAAATTTGCAGTTGCAGTATTTTTGTTACCATGCGTTTTTCAATCCGCATCTACATATTAGGTTTTACTTCCGAAACGTAAAGACAAGGTAGCTGCATTATCTTCAGACTTTAAACTTTATTACAATATATTTTTCTACTTTGGGAGACGTGCTTCCTTATGTTCCTTTGTAACACATTCGTGAAGGTACGTCAAGTATATTTCCCACAAGATGAAAGTTGTTACTCTAAAATATTACACAGTGGATTTCTGAACATAACACTTCCGACGGAAAAAGATGCTCCAGGACGAAAAAATGTGGTGCATTTCAATAAATAATATCCGTGCTCACTATCCTTGGCATAACTGGTGGAAACTTCCTCACCTTTCCTCCTGTAAAGGTGCAACTGTCGCCCACGTTGGTTTCACCTCCGTTAGTCGCAGGCTCTAACGTTCATGCAGTGAACAGTGCAGAGAGGAGTGGTAACTGCAAAGGAATACAGTGCTATTGAAATTGAAATCACGGAGTATTTGGATGCCACTAAATTTTATGTCTATTTATAGAAGCAAAAAGTCAAGAACAATATTCTGAGAGCCAGTGTATCATTGTTCAAGGCAAAGTTTCCAGATAATAATCATTTCTAGAGTACTGAAAAAGGCACTATAAAACTCTCCAAACAATCTAGAATTGACGTAACGTTAACACACTCTGGCATAAGAACGTCATCCGATGCAATTCTGACAAAGTATTCCACATTAACGCGAGATCATATTTTAACGCGTATCCTGATGACTGAGTGACACTGAAATTATTGTTGACAATTTCTCAGTGCAAGTAACGTCATCAGCATTGTTGGAGCCATACTAGTATTTAAACAGTAAATATAAATAATAAAAGAATCGCTATTTAGTGCCCAGCTTTTTAAATGAATCCTCACTGTCTTTGCTTCAGTACGATACGCTGTGTAACCAACTGGCGCGTCGTTCGATGAGTCTGCTTTGTGATCCTACATACTCGCTAGCGTATCGTAAGAAAATCTTCCTATACTCGTCATTGAAACATAGCAACAAAAATGTAGTAAACATGGGCAGGGATGTGGCATATAAGCCACACCTTGTGAATAAAATAGTTGTGGATCATTTCGACGATGATACGTCGTCACTTATTTAGGGACAAATATTGGTAACAAAGAGAAAAAGACACACAGTTACTTTCGATGGAGTTACTTCACTTTTCACAGTCATAACGTAAACGGAAACAGCAACGATGGATTAAGCCTTACGCCTGTTCCAAGTGGCCGGCTGCTGCGTACGAGACAGTAAAAGGAGCCATTTGTAACCGTGAGGCCCATGAGTAGAATTTTATCAGGACCTCCAACCGTTAATGATTTTACCAGATCGTAATGATGTCTTTGTATCTTTATTCAGGCGCCCCTTTGTTACCCTGACGTGGCATAATGAACTGTGTTCCACAATCCTGTAAATCAAATGTGAAGGGATATCGAGAATTGAACCTGAGTTCACCACACATGAGGCAGCGACACTGATCGTTCAACTATGCATGCTGTCTTTAACAGTCATTAGTTCCATAGTTTAAGAACGTCCACATCATAGGTATCATATTAACTGCATGCAAAATTTACAGCTATTGCTCCCGGGAAAAAGGCGTCGTGTCGTTGAGTTCACTTAAAGGCGATGTAAAGCCGTCCACTCCACCCGCTCACGTAACTTAAATATACTTGAAGCCTCCGAAACTGGAAAACTAAATCTCTCTTCATTTAGTTTGGAGCAGTATTTTATTTTGTATAGTTGCAGTGAATACCACTGTTTGATCATTATATCACCGCAGGGAAAAGTTCGGTAAACGTATGTTATTAATCGGTCGAGCTTACATTAAATACATCTGTGCGTTTGCATAGCTGATAGTCCAGATAATCGTTCGCACTTGTATTTTCATAATGCATATAATTGAAATTAAGCTCTTATTTACTTTAAAACTACACGATAAAGCTATAGACGCTGTTTACCACTCCAAACCGTATACAGTTTTAAATTCAGTGCGGTAAATACACAGAAATGGAATGTAATAGAGTTTTAAGAGGATGCCGTAAGCCGTGGGTACAATGAGCGAATAAAAAAGTTGCAAAAGGAGAAATCTTTAAAAGCGGCAGAAATTGGTGAAGAAAAACACACTATCTAATCAAAACCTATGGGTCACAAGGATAATATATTGCAGTTCTTTTTAATTTAAAGCTTATTAATACATAATTTTTACAGGATTTTTCACTTTCATAACTCGTGATTAATTTCTAATTTAAATTATGTCAGTCCACGTTGTCTACTAATTCACGTAGAATTTTAAGAATTTGAAATCACAAATATTTTCAATCTCCATCATCTGCTGAAATAGTTATTTCTTGTTTTACTTTATATTTTAGTTCTGAAGACAATAATTGTCGAAAGTGATCAAAACTGTTTATGAAATGTGATTTATTGTACTGAGACTCTTACAATAAATATTTTAATAAACATATCAACGATTTACACTCTCCAGGAGATACCATATTGTGCTTGGGGGAGGTTAGGTTACCTTTTGTCACTTTCATATCCACCCAGAAAGCCGTGCGTGATAAAGCACTGCTTCAAAGACGGTGAAGTGCACCGGCCCCGTATCAAATATACCTGGCGTGTTAACAACGACGGTCGGAGTAGCAGCTGGTTTCTCACATCCTAGCAGGTGAATACCGGGCTGTTAGCCATGTCCCTCCTCTGTTACACGATTCGTAAACATTTAGAAAACTTGTCTGATGTTCACATGGGGTGCACATACTGCACAGCAGGTGTTAGCGAGGTGGCGACATTAACCACGTTAAATCCGTTCTGTCACAAATACCGCTTGTCTAAACTTTGGTAATAGCGTTTCGTGAAAAGAACATCTCCTTCTCTCCAGTGACTCACATCTGAGTTCAAGGAGTGTTTCTATAATAGTCTCGTAGACTCATGCACTCATGTACATAAAAAACAGGACACCTTGAAAAACTGTAGACAGGACGTTTATATTCACAGAACGTCAACATTAGTATTTTCTTCTGAAATGATTATCATTTGAACCATGTCTGCTGGAGGGTTCAAGGTCAACATTCATAACACCATCTACCGAAAAATGCCATGGCATAGTATGACGGTTCCACCCGGAAATTGCTGCGCTTGCGGAACAAGGTGTTTCGGCAGCGCACCGGGTGTATGCAGAATGGTTCACAGAAGATCATAGATCACGACGAGATAAATCAGGTCGTACCACCCAGACCAGCCCCCGAGAAGATCGACACCTCAGCAGAATGGCGTTGCAGGACAGATCTGCGTCCTCCTCGGTTCTGGCACGACAATAGAATAGTGGAACACATCGCACACCGTCAGGGCTGACGGTTCGTCACCGTTTACTATGGCGTGGGTTACGTGTGTGTCGACGAATGTACAGAAACATGCTAGACGGCAATGGTGTATGGAACGACGTCACTGTAGACAATAATGGTATCAGATAATGTTTTCTGATGAATCCAGGTGCTGTTTGTTTGAAAATGATAACCGCGTTTTGGTCCCCAGGAAGAGCGGTATCACTGTGACTGCATTCGCACAAGACGTACAGCGCCAAGTCAAGGCCTTATGGTGTGGATTTCTATTGGCTACAACCACTAATCAGGGCTCTGTGACCAGTGTGACCTACGTGAAAGACCTCCTGAGACCCGTAGTCACATTCTTTCTGCACAACTCCGCAGGCACCTTTTTTCAGCAAGATAATGCCGAACCACATGCTGCTGCATGAACAGTGACTTCTTGGCTTAACAAGATATCAGCCTTTTGCCCTGGCCCGCAAGATCGCCAGACTTGTAGCCAATCGAAAATGTGTGACGTATACTGTGAAACGACCGGTGCAGGTCTTTGATCCAATGCCAACCACCACAGATGAACTTTGAAACCAGGCGAATACAGCATGTATGGCTATACCACAGGACGTCATTCGTTATTTTGTGATGTACAGTTTTTACAAGCCACTTAATTTGTGTCGTGTGATAACTGAAATTGTTGTAAGAATCTGTTCTTCTACTGAAAGAATGAGCATTAGAATTATAAAACAAATGTGAAGTGATGCACAGAACTAGAGACCTGATGCTGCTTGCTACATATGAAGCCATTTCAGATAGCCTTTCTAGCCTACAAACAGATTGAGTGTAATACAGCTGTAATACAGTTGTGATCAAAACTTCACAAAAGTGTGCCATACACACGTATACGATGATTCAATGGGAAATTTAGGTGATGTAGATGTGCAACACCTTGTTTATTTCTACGTATGTCATACTTCCGTCTGTTGGGTCACTTACAGGGTCATTCAGATGCTCCCACAACTGTTGTTTTACGCAACCCGCAATGTTACTGTTGGATTTCATTAACCACTCGTGCGAGATCTGCGTAATATTTCGCTCGCTACGCGAAACCTATCAGTCTCAGAGAAAACAATGAACGGGACATTTTGTAGCAAATTAAATACAGTTAAATTTATTACTGCATTACGCCCAAGGATGAGATGGAAGGGTCGAGTGACGACGGTCCTTGAAGAAGTGGAAACGGCGGTCGAGGTCGATGGAGTGCCATCTGCAGTAAATACCTCTTGTCTTGTGATTGACAGACATTCCTTATATTGGGGTTTTTGTGTTTGTAATTTTTTCCTATTGTTCTTAAGCTGTAGGCTTCAGAGGCCCGTTAATGCAATAAATGATGACGATGATTACGTTTCCCTTGAGCCGACAGGTTACGAGTTATTCAAGAAAAACGTACAAAAGTGTACTTCAAACATACATTAACCCCCACGCTCATTCGTCACCGGTCACGATTTATAGTAAATTGTTCGTGATACTCCCTCCCACCTCTACACAAGAATTTCTGACTACACGAACTATTCCCGATGTTGAACCATTTTTAGTTTCTATTGACTGGGCTATTAGCTCACAACGTTGCTTCGTTAATATTGTTAATTTAAACATGCCGACGAGAGTAATGAACGGAAAACGATTCTTTCAAACGTTAATTTAAACTGATTATGTTAACAGTTCGATCCTAAATCAACCTATACAAGAACAGTAGTTTCGTAGTCAGAATCCTGACAAACATCATTGTAACTGTTCATTTTATGCTGTTAAAATGTACGAAATTTACACAGACGTTGGTTTTACAATTTGTAAGTGCTCGATAAAGCCGGTCGCGTAATAAAGCCAGCCAATGAAGACAAAAACGTTTGATCGTGGGAAATAATTCGTGCTGTCGAAAATATTTGTACATTCGTGGGAGGAAGTGATATACTAGAAATTCTGACTGTTGTGGACTCAGTGTGGGAGTGGGGGTGCGCATGACGGTCATTTTGGTACAATTTTCTGGAATATCTCTAATTATGCGGCCTCTAGAGGAAAAGCTTTTTTTTTCAGTAGGACCAATAGTGCGCAAGTAGCGTGTGAGAGACTACGAAAAACTCGCACATGGCTTACGAAGGCAAGCTATTACATTGCGGGTGACATAAAACGACACCTGTAAGGGCAGCTGAATCACTCTGTATTAACAGTGATAAATAATCATGGCTTAAATTAATAATTTTGGACATGTGGTTCCATCATGAAAAATTTAAAAAGTCCTGCCCGATGGTGACCTGGTAGTTGTTGCTAGTTCAAAACTTTTTAGCGTCTTGAGTTGTTTATTTCAACGAAATGCCCTTCATGAAAGTTGTGAAGTTGTAATTTAAGATTTTACCCATTTATGGCAGCAGGTCACTCGTCACACACTCACACACACACACACACACACACACATACACACACACACACACACACACACACACACACACACACACACACATAAACTCACACGCTAAATGACAGAAATCCCTTGATACTGGCTCGGTATGAACACTCACACCACACCACTACAGATTATATCAGTTCTTGTAAGAGCCAGAGGCGCCTACTTGTGCAGCTGACGCTCGCTGCACGTGCCGTGCCGGCCCTGTAGTACGTTAGCAGGTGAGCACTGGGTCCGCACGAGAGCCAGCGGCAGCGGTGGCGATAAGGTGCGCCTGGGTGGAGCGGCCACCCGCGCTGCAGCCAGAGTCCGGGGGTTGCCGGCGTCTGGCTAGTTGATGCGGCGGACGTGCCGTGGCCAGCACGTGTCTAGACTGCGCCGCCGACCCGCGCCGTGGCACACACTGCCGCCGTAATCTCTCCGGACTCCTTAATGCGGCAGGGCCTGCCTCGTGTAGCGCCTGTCTGCTCTACAGCGTAGGGTTAAATACTCTTCATCGTAGGTCCACACACCCCGAGAACGAGGAAGGAGAGAACTTCAGTAACTGGTTTCCCTTTCCACAGTACAACTACATTTGTGTTTGGAGTGGGCCTAATTCTTCTGCTCTTTGCGGACGAATGTGTGAGACACACATGGAGAACCAGCTAACATATTTCAGCTAACCTCGCCTACGCCTCATTTCTGCTAAAAATTCTAACACAATGGAAGTGATATGATAGCGTTATGAGTGATCGTGTAAGCTTCTCACTCGATCCTACTTACAGGCATGAAAACGGACGTAAGTTTGAACACTGATTATCAAATATTTACGTGAACAAAGAAGGACTGTCACACAACCATAGCAATGCGGCTCATTCAATCAAAAGAGTTCTACACTTACAAGCGAATTGAAAAGAAGCACTGAAATTAGGAGGAAAGAGTGCATTTATATTCAATATCGGGTTAGCAAGAAATAAAGTGTCACTTAAAATAAAAGTAAGAAAAGATTCAGATCTCAGTATCGAGTGTTCAGATGAGTGAGAGACAGAGGTACGAGTACTGAGGGACAACAGCGGAGTGTGATTATGTGTTACCTAACATACAGCCTGTGGCATTTAACCATGTTAAGCAGCCGGTGACCGGTAGTTGTCTTCCTATGGCGTGAATCACGTAGCTCATAAACGTACTGTCATTCATTCAATGATACATCGTCTAATATCCATTTCCTTGAGTGAAGACTACTTCCGAAAGCAAGTAAAAGCAATTAGACAAATAGAATCAATGGCTACTCTCCCACATCGGTAGACTCCATAATGCACAAACTGCAGAAACAACAGGTGTTCCCTTTTCCGTACCCTGTTCTCGACCCACTAGCTGAAAGCACAAGAAATGACGACCAGCTCCTTATTTTGGAAAAGTTTCATTGAATGTAGCCTGAATGTTTAAATCTGGGAACGTAAAAACATCATTTTACGTTGAAAACTCTGTTGGATCCTTTTTGTCCAGTGGTAAAGACAGATTTAAAGCTTTGAAAAAGAGTGCAATCTATAAAATCACTTGTAACCGTGACAAAGTGTGTGTAGGTCACTATGGCAGGGCAATATGCACCATCGTGAAGCAATATCACAGACGTTTGAAACTTAGAAAAGGAGACTATACTTTTGCAGACCACCTGCTTAAAGGAAGCTATAGTCACAACGTGAAACATGAAGTATTACATCACATGCGTAAAGGAAAGGAGATGAACTACCTTGATACAATGGAAATTAGTAGACATACGTCCATCAGCCAAAGCTCAGTTTTGAATGACCATAATTCATTTACTCACCACTTCTAACTGCTGATACTGCTTACAAAATACTCCTCTTACTCACCTGCCCAATTTTTCTTTATTTCTATTACTATAATTTTCTCTCGATATGACAAATAAATTTTACTTTGTATGATATCTGCTTCACTTATCTGCTTAATGTCACTAGTATGTCTTACCTGTTTGTAATTTAGGACGTATTAAAGACAAAATTATTTTGTTCAGCCACATGTAAATAAATTGTATTGGACAATTTATTTTTTCTAAGAACAACTGTTGTAATTTGTACATAGTTCGTTAGTTAATGTGTCACATATTTCATCTTAGTTAAATATGTTACATCACATTTACACTGAAATAATCCCTCTTGTGTTATTCCTACATACCGTTAACATTTTTATCTCTGGAAATTGGGATACTCTGTAGAAGCACTAATTTCAAATCTTTGTTCGAAAAAAAATTTCACCGCATAACATACTTATCGTTGAGGCCGTAACAGCCGAAAACCTGTTTGTGAAACAAATAGTAAAAAAATGGAAATGAGGGTACGGCAGCGTTGCCTGGGTAAGTTCGGCTTACGACTGACTTATTTTTTGTAATAAACAAATCTAAATCACGATTTTATAACTGTTATTACCTTTCCAGCCGAATTAGGTTTTGCAGACGTCGTCAGAGCTAGTACTCGTACACCGTGTATTCAGATTCCTTTAACACTCACGTCATACACACTCCGTGTATTTATTCCTGTGCGGGCTATAATTTCATTTATAAGTGCCCCTTGTGGACAGACATGAGGAGGTAGATGGCAGATTAGATTTTTGTGGATGTGCTAATCATCAAGGGGAAGATGGAATATTGGGCCACACGCTTCCCGAAATCGCAACACAAAAATCGGTACTATACCTACATCCAAATTACCATATACGGTAAAAACGCGGTATTATAAAAACATTATCTGCTTGACCCAGAATTGTGACGACTTAATAAGTCGTTTCTGAAGAATGAGTATTTTCTCGCTGTCGGGAAAGAGTGTGAGGCAGCTTCATAAACACCCCCAACTGTACAGTTAACACGCCACAGACCGTATGAAGTCTTCAATGCCATGCACAGTGATCTACCTTCTCGTTTGTCCCTTGTAACTGAAGGGGTCTTCGACTGTCGAAATATCGGTGGTTGTGGAGTACGTCGCGCGCCAGCGTTCCTGTGAGGTATCTGAACATTCGAAAGAACTGGAGAAGATCGAATTTCACACACTTTTAAAGTTTCGTGTGTGTTTGAGACAATAGCATGATGCCTATATGGCAGCGATACACATACCACTTATTTTTGTAAGCAAAGAAGCACAGTACCAGATCAGGTTTTCTACGCCATAGTCATTAAGAGAGAATGGAAATTTATAGTTGATATCGCGATGATATGAGACGACGGACTATGTAAATTAAGGATGAATGAGACCAAAACTCACCATTAAGATATTTTTCTTTTAGTAACTACTTTTGTAAAACAACCTAATGTTTTAATTAGGCTGGCCCGACGACTAATATCCTACCAACTATAAGTCAGTTGGTGGTACCATTTAGTCAGGTTGTACTAATGACAATATTTCTCTGGGTTAAATGTTGAGAAGAGTATGAATTGGAAACAGGCAATTCACAAAACGACGTCCGAGAACTTACTGGAATTACGTGTCGGCAGGTAATAATGCAATCCTACAATGACAGTAAACAGGTCTTTGTATTTTTCTGTAATATTCGATTAAATCCAGACCAGGTATTTCTTACTAGGGGCTAGTTCTAAGCGATTAAAAGCATCAGTTCATGAATACCAGCACCAAGAGAAGTCAGATCACCATTATTATTGGGAAGGCCTGAACAGAAATATATGCAACGTCGGAAGTACCAGAAAATCATTGAAATGGAATTATTACACTAGAATGAGTCTTTCACCTTAGGCCAGAAGATGTGTCGTTATGAAATGTCCTGGTTGTTAAAAACTGTGTCTCAGATCGAGGCACTACTATTGACTGTGTGTATAAATGACATGGTACATACGTTTGCAGCTCTCTGAGACGTCATACACCTGCTCACAGGTATGGTAAGCTCACAGCATAAATATTATTGTAAGTTAAAACAATACATTCCATAGTGTATGAACACAAAATAATCATTCCAGAATTTTAGAACGCGAAAAACCGATAGATATGAATCATAATTGAAAGGTCTGTCGGGTAGCATCAGTAAGTAGGGAACGAAATACTACCTATATTTTGATTTCGGGCAGCATCAACATTAAATTAACAACATGGGAACTCATTTGAGCGAGAGGAGCATTTGCACTCTGCAACAAATTTAAAGGATAACTTTTTGGAAACCCGGTAATTGTCTCCCATTTGCGACCAATAAGATGAATTATGGCTCTAAGGTGCCTACATCCTTCCTAAGTAACGATACAAAACCATGCAGTTCTGGAACGTCACACTAGGGCTCAGCGACGCATCAAACAGTAAAGTGCGAACAATAAAGACCACAGCTCAGAAATTCATTGTGAGCTATAATCCCAAATTGGCACCAAATATCAGCACAGTTCTTACTAATGCTACCGTGGACGTGTTATATAATGGGAAGGTTGTCACACCACCTCAGACAACATTTCACAACCTTTTATGACGCCTGTGCGATGGATGTCAGAACCGCGACACATAGCGTTGAAATCACGTGGTTTTTCTACAGATGACCGAGGAAAACATTTCAGACACGTTGTCGATTAGAATCGACACAAAAAGGTCTCAGCGGCGTCAATGAAACCATCCCTTTTCCATGGGTTATTGATTCTCCCACATTTCGCGTTCGAAAACAAGCGTTCGCAGTGCGATTAGCAACAGGACCTTGATCTTGACAACGTTCGACACTGCTGCCATCCCCTGGGTGTTTCAACCATACTCTGTGGACATCGTGGGGATGCAACACCGTTGAAAAAGATCTGACCGCTTTGGAACGTAGTGGGACGAAAAACTTCGCTATGGTGTGAAGAGTGGAATAATTAACGACCGCTTAAAAGCGTGCGAAGAAAGTAGGACGTGATTCAAAGCAGCGCTGGGGTGTTTATGATCTTTCAGTCGCCCTACTTCACCTGTTCCTGTGGGCTGATCATTTATGGGGCGGTGGAGTGGGGGGGGGGGGGGGGGAGGGGGGACGATCGGGGCGGTGTCTGTGTGTATGCAACTTAACACGTGCGTGAATAAATTGGCAAAGGGACATCTAAGATCCTAACGCTCCAGTTTGAGAGCTCACTCAGTGCCATTCAGGCATTTTTGTTGTGCGCGTTACAATATACACATATAAATCAAAACAGTATGACAACTGACCATCGCTACGTTGGATGCCGCCTGGTGGTACTGCGAATACGTGACGTAGTAACTAAAGTATACAAGCAGTGCAGATACGGACTTGAAATCACTCCAGCGAAGATATGCGCTGCAGATGGAGGAATTCGTTGAGATATGGAACTTTGATATAGGACAGATTATTATTACCCAGATGCCGTGAACGAGAATTTCTAAAATAGTGATCTGGTGGAATGTTCACGTGCTACTGTCGTGAGCATCTACGGAAAGAGGTAGAAGGACAGTGAATCAACTACTAGTCACTGAATGGTTGCACGCCCACGACTTCTCGTAGATCAAGCGTTTTGGAGGCTTGTCTGCTCGGGACAGTAGAACAGATATGATCTGTGACATCTCTGCCGAAAGAGCACTAGGATGGTGCTCGTACAAGTCTTTCGGGGCACCCGTTCATTGTAAATTGTTGAACACGGAGCTCCAAGCCCAACTACCTCTACGTGGTCACATGTCGACCGAACGACATCGTCAATTACTATTGCATTGGACACGAGGCCATCGGGATTCGACCGTCGATCAATGGAAACATGTAGACTCCTCTTGCTACGCTAGGTCGATAGTCCACTCCACAACTACTGTCATCGAGGTGAACGGCGACTCGAAACATGCGACGGAGCCATGCTCGTGGGAGCATTATTTGGCTATGGGAGATATTCTGCTGCACTTGCGTAGGACATATGTCAGTAATCCAAGACACACTGGCAGCTGCGAACCCCCTTCACACTTGATGTGACGCCGATGTCATCTTTCAGCAGTGTAATTGTTCGTGTCTCGAAGCCAGAACCGTGGTACAGTGATTTGAGGAGCACTATAGTGACTTCACTTTGATGTATTGGTGACCAAATTCATCTAATCTAAATGTTATTGAAACCATCTGGATCGCTCACGGGCGCCATCACCCCATACGCAAATCAGCGGCGCGTTAGTTACGTGAATTGCAAGAGCTGCGCATAGACGTCTGACGCCACATACCTCCACAAACCTACCAACAAACTGTCCGATACCTGATACGTAGAATCAGTGATGTTTTTATTGCAAAGATTTTCAAATGGCTCTGAGTACTATGGGACTTAACATCTGTGGTCATCAGTCCCCTAGAACTTAGAACTACTTACACCTAACTAACCTAAAGACATCACAAACATCCATGCCCGAGGCAGAATTCGAACCTGCGACCGTAGCGGTCACGCGGTTCCAGACTGAAGCGCCTAGAACCGCACGGCCACACCGGCCTATATTCCAAAGATCGACAAACGAGCTATTAAATAGTGGTCATAGTTCTTTGACTCATGAGTAATCGAAGAAATTGCCTACCACTTTGGCACTAGAACAACCACGATGCTAAATGAGACTAGGTCTCAACAAACCTGCGTAGGTGGCATCGAGAGTTCTGAATAAGAGGGGAGGGGGTTCTTGGAGGGACCCTTTGTCAGTTTATTCAAGCACATAATGTTGCAGCAACTCCATGTGATCACGCCACGGGTAGGAGGGCGGGGGGAGGCGAAACAGGTGGGATGAAAAAACATAAAGACTATTACTGCGTCGGATCACGTCATAATTTCGTGGAACAGTTATGAACGGTCGCTAATGGTTCCACCCAATGTAACAGGGCAGAAACAATAATGGACACGCTGCAAAGTGGTCAGATCACGTTCAATGGTGTTGCATCCTCACGATGCCCACAGAGAACACTTTAAATATCCAGGGGTGGCACCAAAGTAGGACGTTGTCAAGGTCGCCGTCCTGTTGTTCGTCCACTGCGAACGGTTGTTGCCGACCAGTGTGGCCGAGCGGTTCTAGGCGCTTCAATCTGGAACCGCGCGACCGCTATGGTCGCAGGTTCGAATCCTGCCTCGGGCATGGATGTGTGTGCTGTCCTTAGGCTAGTTAGGTTTAAGTAGTTCTAAGTACTAGGGGGCTGATGAAGTCAGATGTTAAGTCCACTAGTGCTCAGAGCAATTTTTTAACGGTTGTTTTCGAACGACAAATGTCTTGGAATCAACTACCCCAGGGAAGGTATGGTTTCACTGACGTCATTTATGTCATCCGCTGAGGTCTTTTTGTGCCTATTCTCAGCGGAGGTGTGTCTTAAATATTTTCCTCCGCCATCGTAAGAAAATCGCGTGATCTGAACGCTGAGTGTCGCTGTTCTGACCTCCATCACCGAGGCGTCAAGAGAAGGGCTGAAAGGTGGGTTAGATGGAGTGGACACCCTTCTTGTGGTCTGGCACGTCCACGGTGACGTTGGGCAGAATTGTAGTGAAATTTGGTGTCAATGTGAGATGTTCCTTTTTATTTCGCACCTTGATGTTTGAAGCGTCGCCGAATATGAGGGTGATGTAGCAAGGTCCCACGCTTTTACATCTTTACAAAGGGCTGTTGTAGGCGGCACATTTGAGCCGAATTTCAAATTTATGCTTCGCTGTGGGAAACAATTATGGGGTTTAGAAAGATGTAATCCCTCAATTGTGTATTCTCGTAAGCCATGTGAATTTAAACTTTAGATAAACTCGACGAGAGAATTTCACAGTTGACAGCCATAAAATATGCCTATGAGACGGATTCTTTAGTTAAGTAGTTTGTAACAGGCAGATGAAACGTTGGGGAAAATTGAGAAAGTTCAGGGTGTTGAGAATCGGTAATGCCGTATCCTAGGAAACAACTTACATATTACGAAAAACCCACGCTAATTGCCACTTGATTTCCCGTTCTAATAATGTGTAATGTGTGTGAATTCCTAAGGGACCAAACTGCTTAGGTCATCGGTCCCTAGACTTACACACTACTTAAACTAACTTATGCTGAGAACAACACACATACACCCATGCCCGAGGGAGGACTCGAACCTCCGGCTGGAAGGGCCGCGCAGTCAGTGACATGGCGCCCTAAACCTCGCAGTCACTGTGGGTGGCTCCTGTGCTACATTTGCGAGTGGAATAATATATAGAGGACACATATTATAAGCTAGCATCCACCATACTACATATAATGAACCGAAAATATCATTATAAATATGATGACTGGTGTCATCTCCGTATATATCCACAACAGGAAACATGTAAAATTTTTTTGTGGTTTTAATTGACCAAGCTCTTCTGCTAAATTATACATGTGTGTAAAATGAATTTTAATTACAATGCGTTTCTAGTCACCATGCTGAACTGATGGCTGGAAATATTATGGGGAAGTTTACTATCTTTTGGATGAAAAAATCTTTTTTTCTAAATGCATTTTTATATCCATAAAAGTGTTTAGAATCCACCTCTCAAACGATTTTTCCGAACACCGAACGGAAATGTTTGGTTTTCGCGGTTGAATAAAAAAAATGCACCTGCTTGAAATCGTCCTTTTTCACACACCAGTTTTTTTCTTTCGAAGGACGAGATGTTATGCCGGAGCTTGGGAGGAAACATACAAAATTCAAATTAAAGTTTGAACGCGTGTGTTTGGAAGTTAGCCCCCAAGCATTTGCATTCTGGTGCGAAAACTGTGGAGATTGCGACTTTCCTGGCAGTGAGCAGCTTTAACGAAGGGTATGCAGCAATTCTGAAGACCATGAGAACGATGGACGTCACCCTGGGACTGTATTCGACGCAGTTCGCCAAGCTTTCGGACGACCACCGGATTCAAGCGGCCGAAAACCGCTTGTCACCGGCCGTACGAGCGGTTCTGGAGCAGTGCAGGATGGCCCAGATCGAGCAGAATGCCCTTTATGAGGAAGAGGAAGGACTTGTATATGGACACGGAATAGCAGATTAAACTTAAGTTGAATAATATTGCATTTAGATGTAGTGAAAACTTCAAACGCGTCTTCCTCGAAATGACTTCTTTTTATCTCACAGCATGGTAACTTCAAATCTATTGAATCGATTGGTATGGTTCTTTGTTTCCAACGAAGATAACTAAATTGTCTAGAAGTTGGACCGCTTTTATTCGGATCCATCAACTATAAATATTTTTACTTGGCCGACGAAGTCGAAAAATAGATGAAAAAATACTATTTCTTTTTCAAACTGCCGCCATTTTGTTTCCTATGGTCCAAATAACTTAAGTCAGGTGCAAGTCCTAAAGAATACTATATACTTCGCTAACGTCAAATCAACAGTGATTTCAGAAGAGCCGGCTGACCTGTGACGTACCGCGCGTGGAGGTCTACAACGAAATTTTGTTTCGTTCCCACGGCACTTCGCCTTTCCTCTCCGACATTTCCGGTCAAAAAAATTCCAGTTTGTTGAGGAAATGCCAATAAACATTTTGACCCAATTTGACATTGGTATCTGTAACACATCCTGAGGAACAAATTATCAAAGAATATGCCTTTTTCGGGCCAAAGATAGTAAACCTCCCCTTAAGCCACTCCCTTAGAAGAGGCTACATGGGCGCGCAACGCCGAAGTTATCAGCGCTCTTACGTTATGTACGCTTTTGGGACGCAGAAAAACAGTGATTCAGCATGCAATGGATGCTACTTTGGTAGGTTTCCGGAGGCATTTGGCAAAGTACATCAACGTACAGTTCACAAGTTTCCTTAAATTACGAGCTAGTCGATTGTGGGCCCGGAGCTGGCTTCCAATAATGTCTCGGGTGAATTCCATCGGGTTAAGATCAGCCGAATTTATGGCCAAAATCTCAACATCTTCAGGAAAAGGTTCACAGCCGGTTGCAGAGAGTCCTGCTAGCGGCCCGCGATGTATCGCTCGACCGGAGGTGGGGAGCGTGCAGCGCCGAAGCTTAAAGGAGGAAAGCGCGGACCAAACCACAGTAAGAAATGTTCTGGCTTTGAGACAAGAACTGCTATCCCACAAGAAGATACCATCACCTTCGGTCAAAACACGAAAGGTTTCACGGGACCGCAATGGCATTTACGAAGTCCACAGCTGTATTGTGTGTTCGATTAACATCACAGGTCTTTCTTAGTGTAATACCATCTCCAACCGACTGTGTCCGTGGCGCGGTGTATATTTTGAGTAGCCGTTCGCCTGGTTGGTAGTGTATCCGGACCTCGTTTAGCAAGAAAAGTGTGCTTGCGGCACACGTTGCCATTGATCTACAGTCCAATTTGCATGATCAGATTCCCACGAATGCCAAAAATGACGCCGCCGTTCGGCAGCATGGGAACACATAGCAGTCATCTGCTTCACAGCCCGATATTCAACAATGTGTGTTGAACGGTGTGCTTTGAAATACCTTTGACGCAGCAGGGCTATACCAGCACTGTGCTTGCATTGCAGCATGAAAGCCTTTAACGTCCACATTCTATGATGAGGCGTGGACTTCCAACGAATTGTTGCCTATTCGTGACTTTAATGTCCTTGAACCACTTCCCATACATGTTCTCGACAGAAGCACCTGAACAGCAGCCAAGCTTCGCAGTTTTTGGAGATACTTGTTCCCGGCCATTTATGACAGCGGAGTTCCTTACCTGCACCCCTTACAGTCCCTAGAATTATTCCGCATTCGTGTCTGCTCCGATTATATAGAGTGATTCAGGCGTCCGTACTGATGCCATTTTTACGGACCTGCAATGCTATAGCTGGCTTTCATAAGCCAGGAGCAAAAGTTTATCTTCTCTCGATCGCTATGCGCAAACAGCAAGTCTTACAGATCTTTTCGCATCATTTTTAATGTACTTAAATTTCGTACTAGGAGGCGTTTTCGCTAAAGGCTCTAGTTTTCAAGTTACTCGAGAAAAATGCCAAAAAAGGATTTTCAGATGTATCCCTACTTCCACACTTTCCCCTCACTGGTAAGTTTTTCTAGGATTCTGTTCATGACACACTCTCCAGAACCGTATATTCATGATTACACGAGTTTTTTCCCACATTCGTCTTCATGAACTGACTGACTTGTTTTATTAGGGCACCGGCTTGGTAGAACACTTACAAATTGTAAAAGTGACCTTTGCGTAAAATTTACTTAACATCTTTCTGTTTCGGAATTAAATCGTCTTTGTCAGGCCTCCTGACTACGAAACTACTGATTTTAAGGTTTAAATTTCGACGGAATTGTCAGCGTAAGTAGTTCCAACGTAACGTTTATAAAAGTTTTTTTCTTTCATGGCCCTCACGATCACATTCAAATTAATAATGTTAAGTAATAAATCATGCTGGTGGCGTAATAGCGTAGTCAGTTGAAGTCGCATATCGGGAATAGGTGTAGTCGAAAAATTTTTTGCAGTGGGCAAAGACCTATGTACTAGAAGTCGTAATTGGTGATGTATGACTGTGATTGTAGACATGCGTTTGAAGGTCAGTTTTTACGTTTTTCTGGATAATTCGAAAACCGTTGTCTCCACCGAAAACCTGACCCAGTACAATACTTAACTACATAAAAATTCCTACAAAAAGTCCTGTAAATTTTCCTCTGTAGTATTAAGAGTTTGCGTAGCGAGCGGGAGAATATGAAAATCAAACGCGTGGTTTTTCAAGACCAGATATAACAATGCGCGTTGCATAAGACGACATCGGTAGCGGCACCTGTGTCTCCCAGTGTTCTTTCTTCACGGAGTCACGTGTCCGCACCTCTACCAGGTTGCTTTCAATCGTATGATGGCCATTGGTGTTAATGATATGGCTCATTCGTGAATGTCCATGGCCATGGCAACGAAAATGTAAGTGAAGAGAGCATTGTGCTGACAGAACGTAATCATAATTCTGCATTTCAGAATATGGAGAGCTTTAACTGTCTGCATACAAAGTCAGTATAGTTCATTCAGACACTCTAGTGTTCGACGGTACCTGACGCTAATCCTTATCATTCTTTTCATATCCAGATCTTCCAAAGCAACGTTTGCCTAGTTTTCTAATTGTTTCCATTAACAATTTTGTGTTTCAGTAACTCGTTACGTTTACTAGCTAGTGATTCCTGAATACATAGTTACCTGGTGTGCGAACCAGCGTCATTGTTGTTTGGTCTATTCTATCTTCCATCCTCGACAGTCGCCTCAGGAGTGAAATAAGTGATAAGTGATCTGCATTAATTTTATCCTTATGTTTTGGCTGATTCGCTTCATGCAATGTTGAGAATATCTTTGGTAAGTGGTAAGTTCCTATGGGACCAAACTGCTGATGTCATCGTCCCTAGGCTTACACACTACTTAACCTAAGTTAAACTTACGCTAAGGACAACACACACACCGATACCCGAGGGAGAATTCGCACCTCCGACGAGGGCCAGCCTCGAGAACCGTGGCCAGGTGCCTCAGGCAGTACGGCTGCCCCGGCCGGCTTGAGAATATCGATTTACATTCTCTTCTTATTTCTTCTTCCAAAACTTCCAGGTGCATCTTGTTATTGTTCCATCTACCTTGAGCAAAAATTTTTAAGTTATTTCGATTATCCTGAACTAAAGTTTTGTGCCGAGTACTGTGAAGGTTCCATTTATTTACACGTTGTCCCTTACTACGTACTGATTTATTTCATGTATAGTTTTTTCAGTTTCAGTTTTATATATATTCTTCGGGAAAACTATCTCCTACACAGTGAATTCGAGTTTCTTTTTTATGGGTATATTTTTCTGTGCATTTTCTTGGTAACAGAGATTGATAATTATATCATATGCCATTGAATTTTTTCACAGATTTGATTTACTAAGCCTGTTAATGTGGGACTACCCATGTCAGTACGTCTATTAATGTCATCCCTTGACCAACAGCCCGAAGAATACGAGTCCTTGAATTGCCCTATAAAATCATGCAGATGTGATTCATTGGATGTATTCAGTAAAAACTCAATGCCAGATTTAAGTTTTTAAACATCATAAAAATGTCGTCTTCGTCATACCTTATACCTTTCTGGACACCACAATGATTTCAATTCGCCGAACGCAAAACTCCATAGGTCAAAACTAACCTCTACAGTCAATGTTCAGTACTGTTTGTAATTAAACATTCTTATCGCGAATTCAGTTATTAAGAGGTAATTCTTTGTTAGGTGGTTTACTTCTTGTAGATTCTTCGTAAATGGCCTGTCCTCGTCAAGCACGAGCGCACCAACATGCAGTCGTTCGTACAAGTATTACACATGCTGACGTAAGTCCTGTCGCAAACAATAGCCTACAGAAGATGATCTTCATATTAAGGTCACTGCAAGTAACTTTCCAATTTACAGAAATGTAATTGGGAACCATCCAGCGTAGGGCCTTCTGTTACTGAGCGATGGCCACACAGTGGCCTCTAGGAAGTTTGGTGAGTAAGCGAACAAGCATGAGCGCCTGTTATTAATGCTCCATATTACAAACATTTGTGACAATTTATCTAACCACTTGAACAACTGCATTTTGGGGTTTCTGTACAGGATAGACAACTTAGTTTCAGCTGTTGATATTCATTAATACTGCTCTTAAAAAGTAAGCTCCTAACTTTAAGAATTGTTAGGCGAAGTAGGTAATTTGGAGGTTTATCTGAATAAAAAATTAATGTTTTAGGAACTGTTCCAAAAAATTGAGGTCGTATTGTCTTAAAAGTTACAGTTAGTCGAGCTAGGCATTCATTAGTAGATGGTTGCTTTTAAAGAATATTAATCCTGCAACAATTTGTGGAATGAAGAGGAGTGTATTCGATCGTGTGGCAGGCAAATGATGATTATGTACTAAAATATGGAAGTGCTACATAAAACAAAGGCGATAAGCTTTTAATCCAAAGGACTTGCAGCAGTAGTATTACCGGTTTCCGTCAGATCACCGAAGTTAAGAGCTGTCGGGCTGGGTTAGCACATGGAGGGATGACCATCCGATCTGCCAAGCGCTGTTGTCAAGAGGGATGCACTCAGCCCTTGTGAGGCAAACTGAGGAGCTACTTGATTGAGAAGAAGCGACTCACGTCTCGTAAACTGACATACGGCCGGGAGAGCGGTGTGCTGACCACATGCCACTGCATATCCCCATCCAGTGACCCCTATGGTCTGAGGGTGACACGGTGGCCGGTCGGTACCGTTCGGCCTTCATGACCTGTTCGGGTGGATTTTTTATATAAGCTGTAGACTTCAAATCTTTCCTTGTTAACTACAATTACAAGTAATTCTAATTAGTCTAAATCTATACAGTGTCCACGTAATTTTCAGAGCCAAGTTTTTCAACGGGACGATGTCGGTCATTTGCCTTTTGTATCTAACAAAAGACGCAGATGCTAAATGCTAAAGAGTTGTCTGCGATAAGCGTCATGATCACTGGAGAAAAAGTACCCCTTATCTGGCCTTTGATGAGGGCTAAGACTTGGATGTCAGAAAAGTGTTTCTTCAATTATTCAGAAGTAATCATTTAATTCATCACTATCCATGAATCCCCATGCCAACAAAAATGCAAAATTCCAAAAGAAATTCTATGAATGTGACTTGAAGTAAATGCACTTTTGGTCTAAACGTTTATTACAATATTTAAAAAACACAAATACAACACTTACACTTCCTTGCCTTTATTAATAATTATGTCCATACAGGGGTTGCGGGAGTTTAGAATTCCCGCTTTACTGTATATGCTTTATTTAATGCTGGAACGTTATGGTGTAATGCAGTGAGGATGAATTCGGAATAGCTAAGAGTTGCAGAACGATTTGCATTTTAAGGTAGTACTTGTTCTCTTTCAGGAAAGTAGTTGTCGGTAGCGCTACCTAACCGTTAGTCTATGAAATGATAAATGGAAATTGCCGCGCTGCAGGCTGCATGAAAATTCTTGCAATACTTGGATTGTGCACAGACGACAATCCGTTATTAAAATATGTGTCAGTAGCAATAGACTATGGGCGGAAACGAGATGTACTGAGAGTTTAAAAATTTCTGAGATATTATTAAGTCAAAAAGTAGAAGATGTTGATACTGAAAATTCTGACAAAAATAGTGGTAAACGGAAGGAATTGCATTAATAAAAGAACGGTAAACCATGATTTTCTATGCCATGTGACTTTAGATAATGTTACGTTGTAGCTTAGCACACGGAAAGTATTAGAAATGCACAAATGGGAACGTTTGAAACGTATTTCTGGACACAATGCTCACTGCGGAAGCACTTATTCACGGTGAGTCACATTCTGCAGGCGAGAGAAAAAGCGAAAGGTAGGCCGACATTAAAGCGTGCAGTTACCAGCCGTGGCAATTTCATCCGGCGAGAGGCCAGGCTGCGTTACGGGGCTCTGTCGCAACCGCCAGAGTGTTTCGTACATCTGGAATGGTCTAAGCCACTGCCGGCGCTCGTCCATCCCCGGCGAGCAGCAGGGTCGGTCGTTTACACACACACACACACACACACACACACACACACACACACACACACACCCACACCCACACACACACACACACACACACACACACACACACACACAAGCGCGCGCGCGCACGCACACACGCTGTACCCCAGTCTCCCGGGGGCGGCGGCGAGTTAATTTAGCCCCAGCGGAGCAGGGGTGCATGCTGCCGAGATGGCTCGCCGGGCGTACAGCAAACGGTGGCGCGCATGCACGAAGCGTCCAGCCCATACACTTGCCGACAACAAAAAAGTGTTGTACCTCCGGCGCCTCGCATGCAGGACGCTGCCGTATCGTACACCAGCTTCCAATCAATCCACTCTCTCTAATGAACGGATAGTACGATGTAATGACACTGTGTGGACAAAATCAATACACTTAAACGTAGCGGTCGCGTCTTGCAGACTACTGGATACCTACCTCCTGCTGTGCGATTATCTAGCGAATAGCGTCAAAGGACACGAAAGGTGTAGCAGTACCTGAGAGGGCAGTATTTTCCCGATGTTATTCAACCTCTAATTTCAATAAGTTTTGAAGGAAATAAGGTAAAATTTATAAAAGGAACTGAAGTTCAGTAAGCCGAAAGTACAACACTGAATTTTGCTTATGACACTGTGAATCCGTCACAAAAAGCTGATGATTTGGAAGGAAAGGTGATCGAATTTGGCAGTTTCATGAAATGATGTTGTAATATGAATATCAAGAAAAGTGCTACAGAATTTATTAGAATGAGGCAATGCCAATAGAATTCGATTAGAAAAAGAGAAGTTTATTAAGATATCAAAATAAGTGATGATGGCAGAAGTAGAGTGAATATGAGTCGCATTCTTTCAGCTGAAAGTAAAACAATTAAGAAAAAGAATAATTCGTTAACATCGAATCGAAACTGGAGGGTGGTCTTGTACGCAAGTGATATGTGGTAATATCCAAGAACAGAACAGATACTTTTGGAGTGTTTTACCACAAGATAATGCCGAAGATTAGATCGAAAACGTAATAAGTCCTATCTAAGTGGGGAAAAGAGAATTTTGTTGCACAAGGTGACTAAAGAAAGTCACTCCACAGGATAGTATCCCTAACCGACAATAAAAATTTGTCCAGGTTCTATCTTGACAGCTCCCGGAAGCCGAACCGCCGATATCATCGACAAGTGGACTGGCAACTACGGGGAAATGATGAGCGAGTTCTAGCAGAGTGTAGGGAAAGAGCCACTTGAATATCCCAACCATTTTAACAAATGTGTGATGGATGAGTGCTTATTTCTGACTGCCCAGTGCGTAGTCTCAGCCCTCGTGTCAATTGCAGCCAGCCTGAGAGAGGGAAAGCTGCAGAGAACGACCCTAGGAGAAGAAGATCAATCAAATATTTCGTGTTGTACTCTTTGCACAACACACTCCTATAATCACAACATGCAGAAACTCTTGGTGAGACACAGAACTTCGACGTGATATATTTTGCGAGTTTACACACTTATAACAGCAGTCACACTTAAGATCTTCTGAATATGAGCAACTCCATCATTTACGGACTGGAACATATAGTTCCTGTAAAGACGTCGAGCAGCACTGAATTTGTCTGTGGATCAGTCGATGCACCGCCATTACTCTGTATAGTTTCATCTTCAGAGTGTGTCAGTTCTGCGAGCAGATGCTACTCACACAAATATCTGAAGGGCCGTATGGAGCAACGATTTTCTTGAACTTTCAAAAGGAGCTCCTGTCTTGATGAGTTAGCTAAAACCAGCTGGAGCCCAAGCAACCGTTAGGAAGAAAAGCGGAGATCGGAGCTTGCCTCCACGGCACTGGTTCCCACGCAACCACGCTATGCTTGCGTCGTAGGTGAAACAACCTGGATAATAGGTCTCCAAGCTTTCCCGTTGAAGCGTTGTCATCTTGGAAAATCGGATTTTCTGCCGATATTCAGCGTTGAACTTGCACGATATTTCGATAGTGTAATTCGCAGTCTTCATCAGGAGCTCCCTCTGTCAATACGGGGACAAACGTCGCGCCAGCGCACGTTGAATTGTTGCCAAATTTATTCAAAATGGTGGCGATGACATCATCCAAGATGGCGGCATGCAGACTTGGCAACATCGCATGACGTCATCCAGGATGGCGGATTTTGGTGGGAGAATAGTCCAATTGTGCTTCGTCCACTAACCTAACCTTCGGAAGAAATGGTGGGAATTTTGAATTTTGGCGGGAAAATAGGCCAATTGTGCTACGACTACTAACCTAAGCCTCCAGAAGAAAAAAAAAAATGGCGGGAAGTTTTAATTCCAACAGGATAATGCATGCAAAGACCTTACTTGTCTTTTTATTATTATTGATTATCATTCATTAAAATTCAGTATTTATTATCATTTATTATTATTGACCTGCCTCCACTAGAAAATTCCCTCCAAATTCAAATTCCAACATGATAATGTCTGCAAAACCTTACTTTTGTTTGTTATTCATTATCATTCATTATCATTTATTATCATTCATTATCAATTACTATCATTTATTATTCTTTATATCATTTATTATTATTTATTATTATTGACCTGCGTCCACTAAAAAATTCGACCCAAATTCAAATTCCAACATGATAATGGCTGAAAACCTTACTTTTCATTATTATTATTTATTAACGTTCATTATCATTCATTGTCATTTATTATCATTCATTATCGTTTATTATAATTCATTATCATTTATTATTATTATTATTATTATTATTTATTATTATTATTATAGACCTACATCCACTAGAAAATTGCGCCAAATTCAAATTCCAACTCGAAAACAGTACTTCTATGTATTATTATCATTTAATATCTATTCAAGATGTCCGATTTTCTCGGCGAGAAAGCCATTTTCCTTACATCCACAACAAAAATCCATCACAAGTCATATCCCAACACCATAATTGATCACACGTACGAACCTTCTCCCTCACTCATCTTTTTTCACTGGTAGCCTATCATAATCGCGTCAAATAATAAACTGCTTTTATAGTAACGTAACTCATTTATGATGTTCTAGACACACGCTTGCTAATTGTAAACAGTTCAAAATAACTCATAGCACAGCCTACAGACATGCGAACGGCTCGTAAATAATGCAAAACATTTACCTCCAAATAGCCAAACAACTGCCAATTTTCGCAAATAATTTCAGGGCATAGGCTGATGGAAGGATGAACGAGTGTACTTTCTTTATTTGCTACATATCTTTTTCAAACTTTTACTTCTCATAGGTTTCGATATGTAAGGCTGACATAACGCAGTTTCTGAACTCCAGTAGTGCACTACACTTGGCAACACAACCACACCCATCAAGATATTCATTCCATTCCAGACCTGTAACTCCTCTACAGATAAATTTGTGCAGTTATTTGTCTACTCACTCACATTCTGACAAGATTGCCGTTATTGCGCAAAAACAGCTCGGATTGCGCTGTGCTACTCGGGGAAGTAAGGAAGGGCTGCACTCTATTTATTTGGAGCACTTTTATTTAGTCGTGGAGTATATTTTCCACAAAACACCCGCACTGATCCGACTGTGGTCATCTGAAACAGAACAAAAACACATAAACAACTCCTAACTTCACCACACAATAGCAAACAGCTCTTAAATAATGCAGTACACAATATCAGCAGACGAGCTCTGTACTCTTAAACTTTCCAAATAAAGCATCGCACAGTGCACAGACATGCTCGCAAAATAGTGCAACAGACACGCCCAAACACCACCAGCTGCCAAACCGACCAAAAGTCTCTGCTCAGCCTCCCCCAAACATGACCTCAACACAGTCGCATTCGCACCTATCACCGGAGAAATTGATATCACCTATGCGCCTTAGATTACGCTGCAAGACATTTCTCTGAATGCAATTTGATTTACGCGGCCCCACCGTGTCGCATGCTTGGTGTAAAATCGAGACCTCAGCGTCGTAACTAAGTTGGCTGTGGGTATTTGTGAGGGGCTGTAATCATTGTGTACACACTTACCCAACAGACGGGTGTTTACACAGTCGGTGACGGGATGACTTTTCATTTTCATATGTTAGACGCTGCTGTTATACGTATCTGTTTGCTTGTAGGATGTACCGGCTGCTATTAACTATCACTTTTTATATAGACCTGATGGAGTAATAGTATTACTTCTGACTTCTGATCTGGTGTGATCTTTGGGCACTAAACGTGTCCGCAGGGCTATATTGGGCTCGTATCATAGAAAGGAAAAGTTTTACGATTGGGGTACAGATAGTTCAGCGTAAGGTGACCGGGGAGATGAATGTATGTCTGACAGGACGGAAAAGTAAGCGATCTAAGATTATTGCCCGTTTTTAAGTGCTGAACGTTCCAGTCTTAGGAATGTGTGTGTGTTTATGTTGTCTCTCTCTCTCTCCTACCGCAACCTTCGATGCACCGATCATGGACTCTTGAACAATACTCTACACATGATAGATTAGATGATTTGCTTAAAAAGCTATCGAACTACGTTGTGTTTAAAGAACGCTCCGTTCTTGTTCTTCTTAATTGTATGCTATTAAATTAAGGCACTTTGAGATCTGTTACTATGGATTGATATGGTGTGCTAAACTCCAAAACTTGGTTACATTTCGAGAAATGTGGTGCACTTGAATGGATTAGGACTAAGAAAGCTCTATTCAGTCAGGAGAGGTGTAGTGTAGCTGTATTTGTCTGCTCGGTTGAGGAATGATTGGGTAGCGTCGTTGCGGGTACGTAGGTCAATGCCGAGGTGAGGATGGTCTTTTAACGTAAGAGTACTAGATAGCTCTGTGACTGCCATACGCAGTGAGATTGATCGAGTACTATGCGGAAGGTCTTAGATATATGTATAGCGTTGTCTGGTATAATTTGATCGTCTTTAGGTGTTCGAGAATTAAGTGTCAATGGACGTGTTGAGCAGTCATCTATGAATGATCGCAAACCTTATTTTTGTTTGTTATTCAATATCATTCATTATCATTTATTAACATTCACTATCATTCATTGTCATTTATTATCATTCATTATCATTCATTATCATTCATTCTCATTTATTATTATTATTATTAGAAATAATACTATTACTCCATCAGGTCTGTATTAAATATGATAGTTATTAGCAGCCGGTACGTCCTACAAGCAAACAGATACGTATAACAGCAGCGTCCAACATGTGAAAATTAAAAGTCATCCCGTCACCGACTCTGTAAAAACCCGTCTGTTGGGTAAGTGTGTACACAATGATTACAGCCCCCCACAAATACCCACAGCTAACTTAGTTATGACGCTGAAGTCTCGATTTTACACTAAGCATGCGACAGGATGGGGATCGCGTAAATCAAAGGGCTTTTAGAGGAATGTGTCAACCTTCATCACACATTAGAGGGAAGTCCTCTGATGACCGACGGGTTCACCGTTAACGATCGCAACTAGACAGTGCTTTAAGCCACATACCAAACAGGTAGCCGCATATGACTAGAACGCTGGCTATATCACGTGACTAAGGCATCCAAATAGAACACTGGAAAAAAAATCTAACTTCAACAACTTGTCCTTCTCTAGAATAAATGAGTCAAAGTTTGAATCGTACCTACTTGCAGCTCTGTCTCAATCGATCATCCCGTACAGCCTCTGTTATGATTTAACACAGATGTCAGTAAGTTTGGACGTGAATGATTCTCTGTCCTCCTGAAAACCATCAAATACAGTATTCAACTCGTGTGTATCACTGCTACCTCAGTAGACATACAATATAGTACGAACTCAACGAGAAAAAATTGACTGCCTTCCTTATTCGGCTCGCTTCGAAGTCATCGTTCTCCTTCATTCCTCTTGTTGCCGCATACTTGACACCATGTACAAATTCCCCCCTGCGATCCAAAAGATAAGCAAGTACGTTCTCATTTTTGCCGCATTTCGGTCTATATCAGGTTAGTTTATATCTATGCGCTAATCAGTTTTCGCATTTCTTTCGATTTTATGTCAGATCCATCCATGCGACCACGACATAAGTTATCGTTCTGTGTTCTAAAATTGTCTCTAAATGTAACCAAGGCGTATCCAGTCACCTCCACATTCAGAGAGCGCTTACTATAGATCGATATGGTGTGCTAAGCTCCAAGACTTGGTTACATTTCGAGAAATGTGGTGCACTTGGATGGACTAGGACTAGGAAAGCTCTATTCAGTCGTGAGAGGTGGAGTGTAGCTGTATTCGTCTGCTCGGTTGAGGAATAATTGGGTAGCGATGTTGCAGGGTACGTAGGTCAATGCCGAGGTGAGGATGGTCTTTTAACATAAGAGGAGTAGATAGCTCTGTGACCGCCACACGCAGAGAGATTGATCGAGTACTACGCGCGAGGTCTTAGAAATATGTATAGCGTTGTCTGGTATAATTTGATCGTCTTTATGTGTTCGAGAATAAAGTGTGAATGGACGTGCTGAGCAGTCATCTATGAGTGATCGCAATGATACTTGCAAAGCAGAGGATGTATGGTTTAGCTATGATACTGAAATTAAGAAAACAAGCTGTCACATGATTGGCCAGTGTTGGACTTACTGTAAAATTTTCGCGGTATCAGCTGTGATGGATAATATTTCAGTAGATCGGTGGTGTCTTATCCATCACTTCTGTGCATTGGGTACGACATAATGATTGACTGACAGTGCTTGCTTGACTTGGGGGAGAAATTTTGGTTGATGGACCACAACTTCCAGGGTTGCTAGCACCGAAAACGGTGATCCTGTACTTGTGCGCAAAAATGACCAATCACTACAAATTGAATGCAGAGTTATAAACTATTCGGTCACTGCGACATATGAGTTTAAATGTAGAGGTGGTCAGTCACTTTCCAGCGAAGTGGCTACAACGCCAGCAGGCTCTTCTATTTCCCTTGTGTTGTGGGTGTCCTTTATTTAAAATCATTCAATGTTACGTTATCGACTGTAAGAAAATGATTTATAATGTGGAATGCGTAATTTCCCGTGAGAGACCACGCATCAGGCCGTGTTAATGTCTGTTTATAATCAGACAATGACTTCGAAGTCGCGGCAGAAAGACGAAATACTCGGCAGTGTGCAAAAGCATGTTAAAAAACACCGTTTGAACAAGGGCCAGAGGCAGCTTCTCATTCGCTTAGAGTATGGGTGATCAAACTTCAAAGGGCTCTCTGCAGTGTGTGTGTATATGTAATATGGGTGATCAAACTTCAAAGGGCTCTCTGCAGTGTGTGTGTATATTTAATATGATCTTGTTCATATAGGCATTTGTAGTTTGAGGTGTTGGATTTGGTGAGCTGTTAGGAATTCTTGGATGGTTGCACTCTGAGTTATTCGGGGGAAGTATTGTGAATTCCGTTTGTCCGTGCTGGAGGTGGATCGCCTTGGTGCCTTCATGACTTTTTCACTGTTTGATGGTAGAGGATAAAGATGATAGGGTGTTGAGGATCTGTTGTGCTTGTACCTAGTTTGAAGCGTACAACATTGCGCGCTTTTCCGGCGAATGGTCAAAACAAGGTCCTGTTGTAGTAACTGAGATCGTTCTGTTTATAGACAGGTTGCAGAAGGTAATAGATATGTCTTTCTCCGACTTAAATTGCTGAGATCAGGGACCAGGCTTTGAATATTGTCGTATGTGCTTGATGCTTTGTATAAAAGTTTGAATCTTTAATTGGGTTTGGTATTTCTGGGTGTGTGTAAAATTAATTTTTCTGTTGAAAGCGCGAGAAAGATTAGTTGATTGGTGTTTAGATAGAGGCTACGTTTGTAATTCTAAAAGAGGGGTTGAGAATTGTAAATTGATTGAAGGGCATGGTTTGTGGGGTGATATATGAGTGTCAAGATAGGGTTGAGGACGTTTGCGTATGTTGATGGTAGGACGTGTGTGAGGTTAGTTGCATTGGGAAGTGTAAATTAGACCTTATTTTTAAAAAAAGTTGCAAAGTAGGAATAATATTGAGAAGTTTTTTAGGTGGCTGGGCACGCGATGAGGCGAGAGCTGGGATGTGTAGTTATGTTTACTTAAAGGGCCGTGTAATGTCTTGTAAGGAGCAATGTGCAGTGTGCTACAGTGTCATAGGAGGTAAGACATATGCTGCTATGATGTGTCTAGCGTATGGAGGCTGCACTTTGGAATTATGCTACGTTGATATAAAGTTGATTTTCACCCGCGTTCAGTGGTCACGGCTCGGTATCGTGGTCCTGGACAGATGTATGTGTGTGCTTTGACCGCTGACGAGCGCGTTGACCGCACCAACTCACGCTTGCGGAAGCCGAGCAGGGGCTGTGCGGGGTCTGAAATCAGACGGACGGGTGATTTCACGATCCAGTGGGCACGGTGCAGAGTAGGGGTACCTGCGCACATCTGCTGAGTTATTATGCGAGAGGATCTGCAGGCTCTGCTATTCGTTATTAGGATAGTTTACTAGTACTGAGCGTATCTACACATCTGTGTGATGTACTATTTAGTAGCAGTTTGCTATAGTGTGTACTGAAATTATGATTGGGAGCGTGTCTGTGGGCTGTGCAACATGGTCCAGGGCACATCTGGGATTGGTCTTTTGTGATAGCGTGATATATACACTGTATGGTTAAATAAGTAGTTCGAAAAAAATAAATAGTGTTCTCAATGATTACATGCGCCTGCAGCGCATATCAGAGCGATTTGGTTTTTCTGTCACCATCTCGGTTGCATGCGAGTAGTAAATGTTTTCTCGGCCGCGTTTATCGAGTGTGTCAACGAGCTATGAGCTATTCTGAGAATAGACTTGAAGGCAGGTCCAGACCTGAGACGCCGGCGGTATACATGAGAAGAACAATGCAGCTCTCACGTATGTCAGCTATCATGAGCACTCGGAAGATGAACTTGGCTGGATATTTTGGAATCCCCTTCCCCGCCGACCGCACGCGGCCTGCCTTGGAGCGTAATCTAAGGCGCATAGGCGATATCAATTTCTCCGCTGATAGGTGCGAATGCGACTGTGTTGAGGTCATGTTTGGGGGCGGCTGAGCAGAGGCTTTTGGTCAGTTTGGCAGCTGGTGGTGTTTGGGCGCGTCTGTTGCACTATTTTGCGAGCATGTCTGTGCACTGTGCAGTACTTTATTTGGAGAGTTTAAGAGTACAGAGCTCATCTGCTGATATTGTGTACTGCATTATTTAAGGGCTGTTTGCTATTGTGTGGTGAAGTTAGGAGTTGTTTAAGTGTTTGTGGCCTGTGTCAGATGACCACAGTCGGATCAGTGCGGGTGTTTTGTAACAAATATACTCCACGACTAAATAAAAGTGCTCTAAATAAATAGACTGCAGCCCTTCCTTACTTCCCCGAGAAGCACAGCGCAATCAGAGCTGTTTTTGCGCATAAACGGCAATCTTGTCAGAATGTGAGTGAGTAGGCAAATAACTGCACAAATTTATCTGTAGAGGAGTTACAGGTCTGGAATGGAATGAATATCTTGATGGGTGTGGTTGTGTTGCCAAGTGTAGTGCTCTACTGGAGTTCAGAAACTGCGTTATGTCAGCCTTACATATCGAAACCTATGAGAAGTAAAAGATTGAAAAACATATGTAGCAAATAAATAAAGTACACTCGTTCATCCTTCCGTCAGCCTATGCACTGAAATTATTTGCGAAAATTTGCAGTTTTTTGGCAATTTGGAGGTAAATGTTTTGCATTATTTATGAGCGGTTCGCATGTTTGTAGGCTGTGCTATGAGTTATTTTGAACTGTTTACAATTAGCAAGCGTGTGTCTAGAACATTATAAATGAGTTGTGTAGGAGTGTTTTGCAGGTCTGTATGATGTGGGACATGTCGGTGTGATATATATACTCCATTCCTAAATAAAGTAAATTCGGTCCTCGGTCCGTGGGGCTAGTGCAGGGTGTGTCTTTTTACCAGAAACTTATAGGACTAGGTTGAGTGCTGGTGGCTTAGTTTGAAACAATTTTCTTGGGTTGGTGGCGGAAGCGCAAGTGAGCTTTGTTTACTGGCAGATTTCAAACTTGGCGCTGGTTCCTAGAAGGAGGAGGAGGCGGCGTTCTGATATTAGGAAGTTGAACATGTTTGTATACGTATATGAAATTGTAAATTCAATTATTTAATATAGCTGGGGTAATGAGAGTGAATTAGGGAGCTTTCTCGTGATGAGCATACCCGCTGTTATACGGTCGTGGTGGAATCCACCGTCGGTAAAACTCTGGCGCCAAACGTATCCTTTGTAGGGCACGCGGTCGACAGGTTCCATTGTGTCCGGAGTTATACCTGGTGCGCTAGCCGCGGGGGTGTGCTTGACGTCAGCAGTCCAGGGAGCGGGCTCAGCCAGCCGCGTGTACGTCAGCTGTACTGTGAGGTTTCGGTGTGTGAGCATGGAGAGGTCAGTTGGGACGCACCTGCATGACCGTAATGTCTGAAATAAAGCGTTATTTTCCATGTATTGACAGAAGGCTACGTCTGTCGCGTGTATGGAGGGTGTGTGACGTAAGCGGGGTGGCGGCGCAGCGATTGTACAGTTATTACGTGCGCGCATGAGAGCGAGTCAATTAGCAGGCATTCTAGTGCGGTCCAAAGGTGCTGTTCTATAGTCATGGCGGATTCCACTGTTGAGCAAACTTTGCCGCCAAAAGTGTAGCACTGTATTCTCGCTCGCATAGGGACACGTGGCGAACGGCTGTGTGAGGTCGGCATCGACAGGTTTGAACAGGTGCCGAAAGTGTTGCAGGGAAACGGCCAACCGTTGTGCGATTCAGCTCCAAGGCAGACAGTTTTGGCGGGAAACGTGTGGATGCGACGAATGCACGTGGTGAGCGGACAAGGGGCTGCTGTGACATCAAACTCGACAAGTTCCAGCGTGTCCAGCGAAAACATGTTTACGACGTGGGAGCGATCGCTGGGCTCGCCCCCCCGCACTAGTGACCGGCCGCCTCATGTGACAGGCGTAGGCAGTGTCTCCGCGCCCCTGCCAGGGGTGGCGAGTATTTGAACTAATTCAGTTGAAGCACGGACTTGAATAAATAATAAATGAGAATAATACATAGAAGTACAGTTTTTGGGACATTACCGTGTTGGAATTTGAATTAGGCGCAATTTTCTAGTGGAGACAGGTCAATAATAATAAAAGATAATAAATAATAATAAATGATAATGAATGTTAATGAATGATAAATAATAATAGTAATAAAGACAAGTACAGTCTTTGCATACATTATCCTGTTGTAATTCAAACTTCCCGCCATTTTGTTTCTTCTAGAGGCTTAAGTTAGTGGATGTAGCACAATTGGACTATTCTCCCGCCAAAATCCGCCATCTTGGATGACGTCATGCGATGTTGCCAGGTCTACATGCCGCCATTTATGATGACGTCATCGCCGCCATCTTGAATGAATTTGGCAACAATGCAACGTGCGCTGGCGCGAAGGTTGTCCCCCTATATCTGTCATCTTGGAAAATCGGGCTTTCCGCTGTTAATCGACATTGTACTTCCACAATACTGCGATGATTTTATAAATTCCTGTAAAACGTTATCTATCGTGCCTGCCTTACCTGAAGTTAAGTCTTCCAAAATACTTTTAATACTTCGATACTGGGTCCCCTATCTCTTTTATACCAACTCCATTTTCTTCTTGTATCATGCCATCAGACAGTTCCTTGCGTCTTAGAGGTCTTAGGTATACTCATTCCACCTGTCTGCTCTCTCCTCTTTGTTTAGTAGTGAAATTCCCACTGCACTCCTAATGTTGCTGCCCTGGCTTTTGATTTCACTGAAGACTGTTTTGTAATTTCTGTATGCTGAATCGCTCCTTCCGACGATAATTTCTTTTTCGATTTCGCCACACTTTTCCTGAAGCCATTTTTCCTTGACTTCCCTGCACTTCCTATTTACTTCATTCCTAGGTGATTTATATTGCTTTATTCCAGTCCTTCATGGAACATTTGAGCTTGTATTTCCTTCCGTCGTCAAACATTTGAAGTATTTCTTCTGTTACCCAAAGTTTCTTCGAGGTTAACTTCCTAGTACCTACGTTCGTCTTTTCAATGTCAGTGATTGATATTTAGAGAAATGACGACTCCTCTTCAGCTTAATACCTACTATGTTATTGCTTAGTGCAGCATCTACATCCTTAGTGAACTTCAAAGATGTCTCATTCCCCCTCTTAACTTCAGTATCTCACGCAGTTCCTCACTTTTCCGGACACTTCTCTTGAATTTCAGTCTAATCTTCATCGTCTCTTCCCGAGTCTACATCTGCTCCTTAGTACTCCTTACATCTAATACCTGCCTCACGTCTAATGTCTGGTTTTGGAGTATGTGTCTGACCTTAATGTAATCTAGCTGGAATGTTTCCGTGTCTCCGGCTCTTTTCGAAGTACACCTCCTCCTCCTCTTGGGTGCAAATGGTTCAAATGGCTCTGAGCACTACGGGACTTAACAGCTGAGGTCATCACTCTCTTAGAACTTAGAACGAATTAAACCTAACTAACCTAAGGACACCACACACATCCATGCCCGAGGCATGATTCGAACCTGTGACCGTTGCGGTCGCGTGGTTCGAGACTGAAGCGCCTAGAACCGCTCGGCCACTCCGGCTGGCCCTCCTCTTGGGATTTATGAACAGAGTATTAGCTGTTAATATCCAAAATTAGTCTTGCTCCCTCTGAGCCCTATTGCAAAGTCCATATTTTCCCATAACTATTTCTTCTGTAGCTTCCCCTATAACGTCATTTCATTCCGCTCATGATTATTAGATTTTAATGTCTCTTTAAGGACTGAACTACTCCTTAAACATACTTGTATACTATCTGTATCACTTCACTTTCCACTTGCAACGTTGGAATGTAGACCAGAACCACTTAGCAGCAGTAGTGAGTGCAAGCGCGGCGATCCGGTGCCAGTTGTTGCGGCGTGGCTGTGGGGGTGGATTTTAGGTGGTTGGCCGCCCGAGATCATTCACCGAGCCACCTGTGTGGTTTGGGTGCAAGGCCTTGCTCTGGATTTAATGTTCTTTGTTGTCAGTTGTCGGTACCGGGAATGTGCATGTATTAATCCACCCTTCTATTTGACAAGACTACAGTTGGTTTGATGAAAAATTCTGTCATTTTTGGAAATCTACGCTGCAATTTTCGCGTGGTTTGAAGGCGTGTGACTCAGCTTTATACTGTGCGTAACACATGCAGTAGCAGCTTGTTCTCTTTAAGCGGCTCCGGAAAGGCTCAAAATCATGAAAAGTTCAAGTTTTACTTTTTTGCGTTTTCTGAATCTGCAGACTATTACCTTTTAATAGATATATAATTTATTCAATTCCGAAGACTACAACAACTTTTAAATTTTTTTTGAAATGTGTTCTACATGGGCGTGACCCACTGTGGCGCTGTTAAACTGCTGTCAAATGGTGTTATTATTAACGTCCGTGTTCATCAGGTACATTTTAGTGATGTGAGATAAAGTATGTGATGTGGCTAACCTGTGATGGTTCAATATATATCGCTGGTGTGATTGTCGATTGTTTCATGTTTATTTACTCAGTCATTATCTCGAAAATATTCGTAATTAATTCTGTTTCTTGAGTCTCTGTTTTGTTGAAGTATAATAATGAGAAAAAGTAAAGTTATTAGAAATCCTCTGAAGGCTTTTAAGAAAAGGAGAAATGTTGGAAAGCCAAAGGTATGTGTTATTACTGTAAACAATAAAGACGATAACCAAGTGAGTGAACCTAACCTCTCAAGTACACCTGTCCATAGCAGTCAAAGTGGGAAAGAAAATACTTCACAGAAGAAGCTTGGTTCAATGAGTGAAAACTATGAATGTTTTATGGGCGAATCGGATGTGAATGAAATATTTGATATGTCGGTTCTCAAAGGAATTTTTTCTAACTGTGTAAGATGTATTCATTGTAGTGAAGTTGGTCTGGAACTCTCCATAATAAAGCACGTAGGACTTGCTACTGAAATACAACTGAAATGTGATAAGTGTTCATACATGACCACCTTTTGGAACAGTGTTGCAGTAACTGCAACTGAAGAAAATGGTAGCTTAATCTACGAACACAACAACGAGCGATGCTTGCTTTAGACAAGGAACGTCTTCGGGCTGCAGACAGGGCTGTAAAGAGTCTAGAAATACAAGCAAGAGTAAACAGGAGGAGGAACAAGAGGAAGCTGGAGGAGGAGTTTGCAGAGGATGAAGATAATCCATCCTATGGACCTGGAATGCACTAAAAAGTTAATCCAATCTTTGTCGCTCGATTCCCAAAACTTTTATTTTCTCATACTAATTACATGTTTTCTAAGGATCTTCCAAACATATTTGTTTCAAACTTTCAGTAAATGTTACACAGTACCTTCTGCATAATTTAACACAGCCTTTTTCCAAAAAAACTGTATATTTTTGAATATATAAATAATAAATTGCAAAAAAAGTTGTGAATTTTCATTACAATTGAAAAAAAATCATCTTTAATAACTGAACTAAAATTTTGTAAAATCCCTGTGTTAAGTTGTAGCCCATATTCCAATAAATAATCTGTAATTAGTTCAACTTCCTACCTGGAATACTTTGTGAGGAAAGATGTAATTTATAAGCGTTATTTTAACATTGCAAGTATAGGGCGTTCCGGAGCCCCTTAATTACAGGAAACACTGCAATTCCAAATGAAATTGGTTGCACTCATGTTTGTGTTCCAGCAAGAAGTTGTCATTTTGGCTACGTGCAATGCAACTCGGAGCATATGCGTGTTTGATAATTTGCAATTAGTGCCTGAAAGGGAATTAAGGCGTAACTGTTGAGTGAACTTCCTTAGTGTTTCCAGGTTTCGTTGTGATTAATAAGAGCAGCTAAAATATATTCTCTTATACAATTTGGAGAGCAAACTGTTCCAGTCTTTGCTTGTCGTGATCTTAAGAATTATGTGGCTTCGTCGTACTGGGCAAACTGATCATAGCACCTTTGTAGCCCAGGAAAATTACGTGTTTCTGAGCTCATTAAACAGCAGTGCAGTCTGAATCAGATTTTGGAGTTTATTTGAATACACAAAGTCGTGATCGCATTTAAGTTGATTATTTTTATTTTTAATGACTGATTTCGGTCTTCTTCATGGCATGGAGCAAGTAGATCTGAGCAGGCGTGGAGCAATTAGAGCGTGTTGCGCTGAGTGTTTAATATCTGTCCCATTAAGTAGTTGCAGCTGAAGACGATATCTGGAATTTTTCATTTAATTGCGGTTAATTTCACTGCATAGTTGGCCGTTGCCATCCTGACTTCCTTATAGTTATTAATCTTAAAGTATGCATTCGTTCTTAAGTCAAGCTTATTAATTATTTTTAATAAATTTATATTCCAGAGGCTCTCTGGAAGCATCCTGGAATTTTCATAAACAGAAAGAGTTTCGAAAATGTCAGGGTTTAAATTATTTGTGCCTGCTTATGTTAAGCCACGCTCAGTATTTGTTATTTTTTAAATATTTGCATGAATTTTCTATTGTGCCGCGGTTTAAGATTTAAAAATGTTTTAGCTTTCTGGTTCCAAACGTTGTTGGGGCTCTGTTTGCATTTGAAACGTAGTTTTAGTTTTAATCTGATGGAGTGATTTGATTGTAACTGCCCTTCTATCCGTGCCTGTGAGCCCTGTTAGGTCATCCTGTTGTAGCTGCTGGGTCCGCCAGGTTGTGGCTCTCTGTGATGCCACTTGTTGTAAGTAGGCTGTATAGGTTTTTATGTTGGTAACGCCATATAGCGCTCTATATGAAAATGACTGACTGTACTGCGTGAAGGCTGTGGTTGGTTTGCATTGTTGGAGTAATATTCGCCATTGTAGTGTTGGGCAGTTGGCTGTTAACAGCGCGTAGCGTTGCGCAGTTGGAGATGATCCGCCAGCAGTGGTGGATGTGGAGAAGTGAGATGGCAGATTTTTGAGAGCGGATGATCTGGACGTGTGTCCATCAGAGACCGTATGTTTGTAAGACCGGATGTCATAAACTGATATATATAATATGACTTTTGAACAATATTAAGCTAAATACGTTGTTTGTTCTCTATCAAAATCTTTCTTTTGCTAACTGTGCCTATAAGTAGTTAGTGCCTTCAGTAGTTTGAATCTTTTATTTAGCTGGCAGTAGTAGCGCTCGCTGTATTGCAGTAGTTCGAGTAACGAAGATTTTTGTGAGGTAAGTGATTTGTGAAAGGTATAGGTTATTGTTAGTCAGGGCCATTATTTTGTAGGGATTATTGAAAGTCAGATTACGTTGCGCTAAAAATATTGGGTATCAGTTTAAGCACAGTCATGTATAATTGTTCAAAGGGCACGTTTCATTGTTTGAACTTTCTTGTTATCAATTTGATTTTGTGTTCTTGTAGACTGATAAGGTAAGGAATTAAGAGGTTCCCAGAAGAATCGGCGAGGAAGAAAAGGTAAGGCAAACACTGACAAGAAGAAGGGAAAATATCGTAGCGTATCTGTTATGACATCCGGGAATACCTTCCACGGTACCAGAAGAAGCTATGGAGAATAGAATTTGTAGAGGAAGACAGAATTGGAATAATCTAGCAAATAATTGAGGAAACATGTTGCAAGTGCTACTCGGAGATGGAGAGGTTGGCATTCTTGGCGGAAAAACTCTTAGAAAAACTTTACAGTGAAGATCTAAATAATTGCTTCGTAAATAATGTGTAAAGTAGCCTTTCCAAGTATATTCTTCTTGAACTGTGTTATTTAATTGTGGGCAGGACTTGGTATATTACATACATGTACTTGTATTGGTTGGGCCATCCCACGGATCAATTGATCATCGTGATGGCAAAGTGGCGCACCACTTCATCAGACACAAACGTGTCCGTAGGTTAGCAAGCAGAGACTACATTTAAAATTATGTTGTTGTTGTTGTGGTCTTCAGTCCTGAGACTGGTTTGATGCAGCTCTCCATGCTGCTCTATCCTGTGCAAGCTGCTGCATCTCCCAGTACGAACGGCAGCCTACATCCTTCTGAATCTGCTTAGTGTATTCTCCGTCTACGATTTTTACACTCCACGGTGCACTCCAATACAAAATTGGTGATCCCTTGACGCCTCAGAACATGCTCTACCGACCGATCCCTTCTTCTAGTCAAGTTGTACCACAAAGTCCTCTTCTCCCCAATTCTATTCAATACCTCCTCATTAGTTATGTGATCTACCCATCTAATCTTCAGCATTCTTCTGTAGCACCACATTTCGAAAGATTCTATTCTCGCGTGGTTCAAATGGCTCTGAGCACTATGGGACTCAACTTCTGAGGTCATTAGTCCCCTGGAACTCAGAACTAGTTAAACCTAACTCACCTAAGGACATCACACACATCCATGTCCGAGGCAGGATTCGAAACTGCGTCCTTCTTCAAAAACGCTTTCCTTGCCAATATGTTTTAATAACTTGAGTATCAGTACCTTAAATACCAGTCGTGTCTCTGTGATACGAAAGAGCATGGTGTATAGCTTCTCTGAGGGAAAGAGCAGAGTCAAGTCAAAATTTATTTCACTATCTGCTACCTAACCTGGGAAAAAAAGAAATTGGTCATCACAGATCTCGAAAGACGCCGCCATTGCACAGTCTATAACTGAAAAGAATTTTATGGCAGTTATGGTGCGTCAGCCCACCTCTGCTGCCCGTTCAGCCTGTGAGTAAAGGCAGAATTCCTCCTTCCTCTCGCAACAGAAGTTGCACAGAATGTTTGGCTAGCAGCCGTCCGGCCGCACTCAGCGTTCGCCCCCCAGCCGTTTCCTTCCGCATCTCGCACTGCCGTCTCCTAGTGGAAGAAACGGGGCCGCACGCAGCCCTGGGGTGGTGGGTCCAGCAGAGCTGCCGGCGGCAGATCGCGGCCTTCACCCCCCCCCCCCCCCCCCCCGCCCTTAGCCTTTGCTACACCCTCCCCATCCCCCCCACCTGTACAGCGGAGCGCACTCAGCTGGCCCGGCAACAGGAGCGCTGGTGGGAGCAGCACAAAGAGGCGGCCGCGCTGAATGGCGCCTGATTGGACGCGAGAAAGCTCTCGCGCTGCCGCCGACGCCGCTCCTGCTCCTGCTTCTGCCTCTACGGAGCTCCCGTTGTCCGCGTTTCTTTCTCCGCCACCTGAGCCAGCCCCTACAGCGCCCGACAAAACGACGCTGCCGCTCGGCAAAGAACAACACAGTTGCTTTAACGCAGGACCACTAACGTGTTTTCCAATTTTCTGTCTCAGTAGAGGACAGTCGCTGACTCGTAACTGATGGAGATAAGGTAGTGAACATTGTCGAAGGACCTGATCTAATAAATTCGGAGGAGTTTCTTATCGCCTGAATAAAGCTCGCAATAAAAGACTGATTAACCGACGGATGAGTAACATTCTACCAGTGGGAACGTGATAGGGAAGGGAAGCTATTAAATTTGATTACATTGACTATCTGTGTAGTGAAAAGAAGATGAGGAGTCCGCAGCTCGTGGTCGTGAGGTAGCGTTCTCGCTTCCCACGCCCGGGTTCCCGGATTCGATTTCCGGCGGGGTCAAGGATTTTCTCTGCCTCGTGATGACTGGGTGTTGTGTGCTGTCCTTAGGTTAGTTAGGTTTAAGTAGTTCTAAGTTCTAAGGGACTGATGACCATAGCTGTTAAGTCCCATAGTGCCCAGAGCCATTTGAACCATTTGAAGATGAGGATTCCTAGTCAGGTGAATATAGGGCAACAAGAAATCCCCCACTCTCGATTCTTTATAGATTATAACCCGCCTGTATAAAACAGTTTCAAACGTCAGATTATTTTACAAATGAGTTACGTGTTAGATATTGGACGTTGAGTATCTAAATAAGTTTAGAAAAGGTCTGATGGAAGTCCGTTTAATGCCACTTTCACCAAATGTTTGAAAAGTGCAGTCAGGGCAATTAGCACTCCTTTTTAATCAAAAGCCAGTTTTTCGCCCATCTCAAAGTCTTTGACGTCATTTCTGTAAAACTATGTGTCACACAATGATATAAATTTGGAGGTACATTCAGTGTTATATGTGGAAACGGCTTGCTAATTGTGTAGTGTGTACAGTTATTAGCAAGGAAGTAATAAATGAAAATGCCATGCATCATTCTGAAGTTACAGTACATGAACAGTGCCCCTTTCATCAAACGTTTGAAAAGTGCTGTGAGGGCAATTAGCATTCCTTTTTAGTCAAAAGCCAGTTCCTCACCCATTTCAAAGTCTATGACTTCATGTCTGTAGAAGTATGTGTCATACAATGATATAAGTTTGGATGTACACTCAGTGGTATATGTAAAGACTGTATGTTAATTGTGTTGTCTATACAGTTATTAGCAAGGAAGTAAATGAAAATGCCATGCATCATGCTGAAGTTACAGTACATGAACATTGAAACTATAGGATAGGATGAACTTCTTTCCCTTCACCGTCTCCTGGGGTGGGGGCGTGGGGTGGGGCTGTGTGTGTAGGTTGGGAAGGAATATCAGTGAGAAAGAGTTTAATGCAAGTTTGAAATTTTGTGCAAACATTGGCGCAGACGTTAAGCGTTCCCATTTTCAGATACTGATCATGATGGATGATCAATGAAGAGGATTCTGACGAAAAATGAGGAAGACAGCTGCGAAAGTCACTGCAGAACTGAATGTTGCATTCACGAAACCTGTCAGCAGCAAAACAACAAGAAGGGACCTTCGTAAGTTGGGAATTTCAGGATGGTATGGAATGCCAAAACCACACGTCAATGAAGCAACTTCCTGTAACAGGCAAACGTGGTGCCGAAGCCATAAAAGCTGGACTATGGAGCAATGTAAGAAACTCATTTCTTGGATGAGTCCTGTTTCACGTTGTTTATAGCTTACCGCAGAGCTCACGTCCCAAGAGCGACAGGGGTTCGGTGATGATTTTGTCAGAATATCATTGTATTCCATGGGGCAAGGTCACGTTACTTCTAATGATTATATGACCATTACGACAGATCAGGTCTATTTCATGATACAGTGTTTGTTCCCACTGTGAATTAACAGAGCCCCCGTTCACATAGCTCGCATCATCCGAGAGTAGTTTGGTCAGCGCGGTTATGAATTGGTGCTTCTCGCATCTAGCCACCGCAGTCAGAACGACTGAGCCCCGGTGATGAAGTTTAGAGAGAAGGATGAGTCGTAGACCACGTTTACCTGAATTTACCACAGTTTTGCAGGGAGAGTGGTATAAGATCCCCTTGAAAACCTTACAGGACATATATTTCCGAGACGATTTTAAGCTGTTTTGAATACCCATGTTTTCTTACGCGGCATTAGTTGTGTGTTCCCACATTTTTCTTTTTTAAACTGTGATATTTGTTTTAGTGCGTTCAGTATTTAAAATTATCTTATAGCTCTTAACGAGCAGACCGCCACAGCACTTTAAACTTTTCAATTCAATCCATAACTCAATGAAATATTGAAAATGAAATTTTCGTGACCTCTGGAAGCTTTTAGAAAGGGAACCTGCAACTGAGACTGAAGCCTAACTTAGCCTTATAATAATACTCTTACGAAACAGAAGTCATGGGATGACGATTTCCTCACATACAGATGGTGGTAGTAGAGCGTACACAAGGTACACAAGGCCGCACGAGTGCGATTAACAGACTGGACGCAGAATGGTAGCCGGAGCTAGAGGCATGGCATACCAGGCTTTACCAGTCACCACGGACAATTCAGTGGTCGACGGCATTAGGTTAACGACAGAGAGCAGTGGTGTTGGCGTGAAGTTGTCAGCGCTAACAGACAACCAACACTGTGTGAAATAACCGCAGGAATCAATGTGGGACGTACGACGAACATATTCGTCTCCACGGTGAGGCCAAATTTGGGGTAATGGGCCACTGCAGCAGATGACCCAATCGAGTGCCTTCACTATCAGCAAAATCATAACGGATGGACCCGAGACGTCGGGAAACCGTAGCTTTGTCAGATAAGTTCCGATTTCAGTTGGTAGGAGCCCAAATTATCGACGTGACACTGTGCAAGCTGGTGGCGGCTCCATATTGGTGTGTGCTGTGCTTACGTGTAATGAACGGGGTCCCCTAGCCCATCTGAAACGAACATTGACGGGAAGTGGTTATGCTCAACTAAGAGACCATTTGCAACCCTTCATGGCCTTCACATTCCCAAACAATGATGTCACGTCACTATGGCCTAATTGCTCGCCATTGGTTTGAGGGAAGTTCAGGACAAATCGAGTGTATGGTTTGACCATACAAATTCCCGAACACGAACATTTGAAATACCCGAGAGATCAGTTCGTGCGCAACATCGTCCACCTGCAACACTTCCGCAGTTATGGACGGCCTTGGAGGCAACATGCCTCAATAATTCCGCAGGGGACTTTCAATGATTTCTTGAGTCCATGTCACGTTGTGTTGCTGTACTACGAGGGACAAAAGAAGGTCAGACCGAAATCAGGAGGTATCCCTTGGCTTTAGTCACCTCAGTGTATTCACTGCTGTGATTGATTGCATTTCTACTTAATCCTATACTTCCTTCTGTCTTCATAAACTGACAGAGTCTTGTAATTGTATCAGGCATTTGGGTGGCTTAAGAAGGCGAAGTTTCACTTAGGGAAACAAATAGTCACAAAGTCGTTTTTTCTGAAAGGTGTTCTGCAGACAGGTATAGAGCTGAGAAAGACAGTCCGCCTTCCCAGAACATCACAATCTTGGAGTGAGAGTGAGCAGTATTCCATAAAACTACACCGTCTGTTAAGTGAAGGATATCCTGTTTAGCTAAGATAAGAAGGTTAAAGAGAGGGGAGAACATGAAGCCACATAGTGTGGAAGCAGCCATAAAGCTGTGTGGAGACAACTGGAATGTTAGTTCAAATATTGGTGCAGCATTCTCTGGTTGGCTCACAGTAATTATTTCGATAGCAGGGGTGAGTGCCTATGATTAAATATGTGGAAGCTTTCTGGTTGCCCATAGCTGAAAATATTTCACGTAGTGGGAGATATTTTCTGCCTTCTTCCCCATCGTAGGGGAAACAACGACAAAATCCGCAGGAGTAGGAAATTTTTAAGGTTATTTATTAAATTATCATAGGTTGAACATCACAAGGTCTCTTGCAATTCCCAGGCGAGATTCTAATGCTGGAAAGCCATCTAAGTGTTGTAAAGTAGGGAAACACTTCTGCTTATGCCGCCACAGACTTCCTTCCAGTCGGGAATCGAAGTCCGACTGACGGACATAAATACCGCCGACAATGAGCAAATAGACCATTCCATCAGAACCATCTGATGATGGCGAAATGTTATTCGCCGAAATATCGTGGGACGATCGCATCCGGCTGGACATCCGAGAGCCCTGGAAACTACAATAATTTAACGTCCATACGAAGTATACATGAGTGTTAGTCCGTTGGATATTCATAAGCGGTGTATATGTTAGTTATAGCTGATCTTCAGTACATGCATGACAGTTAACTACGGGTCTGCCTTCCACTTTGTGAAGATATAACACGTCTTTATGCAATATGGTAGCTAATATCTCTGTAATGCAGTTACAGTTTTATTGGTAGGTACTATTCATTTTCTGTGCAAGGGATTTCGTTTACTGTGAACATGGTAAGAACAATTCGTTCTATAAATTTTTATGTTATTCGAAATCTATTAGTTATTTTATTCAACAGGGATGTTGATTCGATGGCACACATATACATGCACGACCTCATGTTCTGAACACCACTGAGCATCCCTGTTAATTGGTGCAGTAATACCCTGTCAGTTGCTTTAGCTCAATCTGAGTGTTGAAGGAGAAGGATATTGACTATTGTTCACTCGACAGGTTATGTGTGAGCTCTCTGCACAACTCAATCAGTTTGGGGGCGGCTAGAAAAGTCTGATATTGTATATAAATTGGTACTCAGTAGAGTCTGAAAAGCTTTTAATGGTCTTTAATGGTGGGTTCTGTTGAGAAATCAGTGCTACGAAAAAATTGCTATACTTTATCCCATTTCCAACTTTATTTGCATCTAAGTTAGTTCGGCCGTTGAGCACGCAAATTCAAGCTGCGCGCCGGATACGATCAGTATTGGTTGTTGTCATAACTTAGATGACAGCGCGCGAGTCTGGCCAGTCTTTTGCTTGGGTTCGATTCCTACTACCGTTCCATTTGCAATTACTGTATTGTTCTCTTGCCCGGTTTCAGGAAACCAAACAAATAACGCGTTTGACGGCACCCGCTTCTGGCAGGCAGCTTGTATCTGCGTGCGCAATAGCTTCGTTGGCTAACTTAAATACTAGTTAACTACTCGGAAACAGTGCAACGTGTAGAATTTTTTTTCCTTGACAGTTATTTCTCAGCGCAACCTCCCTACAACACACAAACTTCACAGAATCGTTCTGGGCATCTTGTATATATGGGGGTCATTTCTTGTAAATGTCTTATGATAGATGATTAAGTGGCATTTTGTAGTATGACAGGCACACATCCGGCCGCGGTGGTCTCACGGTTCTAGGCGCTCAGTCCGGAGCCGCGCGACTGCTACGGTCGCAGGTTCGAATCCTGCCTCGGGCATGGATGTGTGTGATGTCCTTAGGTTAGTTAGGTTTAAGTAGTTCTAAGTTCTAGGGGACTGATGACCTAAGATGTTAAGTTCAAATGGTTCAAATGGCTCTGAGCACTATGGGGCTCAACTGCTGAGGTCATTAGTCCTCTAGAACTTAGAACTAGTTAAACCTAACAAACCTAAGGACATCACAAACATCCATGCCCGAGGCAGGATTCGAACCTGCGACCGTAGCGGTCTTGCGGTTCCAGACTGCAGCGCCTTTAACTGCACGGCCACTTCGGCCGGCCTAAGATGTTAAGTCCCATAGTGCTTAGAGTCATTTGAACCATTTGAACAGGCACACCCATTTTATCACAAAGACAGAATTGATGTCATGTCTGGGGCAGCATTGTAACTGTGGACGTTAGTGGCAAGCCAAAGACGAATGAACATCATGAAGTGATAATGTTCAAATGGCTCTGAGTACTATAGGACTTAACATCTCAGGTCATCAGTCCCCTAGAACTTAGAATTACTTAAACCCAACTAACCTAAGGACATCACACACATCCATGCCCGAAGGTACGATTCGAACCTGCCACCTGCCGCCTAGAACCGCTCGGCCAGTGATAATGTTAACATTCTTAATACACGGTGTGCACAACACCTACCATTTTCCCCGTCGAGTATCGTCAGAGCAAAACATCGCCTGCCCTTGTCTTCAGGCGGACGAGATAGAGCCTAAAATGGCAACTCATACGTGTTGACTATTGTCAGAGCTGAATCGTGCCTGCCCCACGTTTCAGTTGCTCTAGGCGCCCAAATATACTACATATACATAATAGTTGATGGTACACAGTCACATATTGCAAACTACTATGCTAAGGAAACTGTATGTGATGATATCACGACCACTGTGATTGCAAAGAAACGAACAGTTACAGAAATTACAATGACACGCAGTTCATACGTAGGATCACGATAAACACATGACTTGTATTCAACGCATTGAGGCATCTTTGAACTATTGAACATTGTTAATTTACACGAAGGATCATGATGAACATTCGACGTGTACTTAACGCATTAAGGTGACTGTTAAATGCTGAGGGAGATTGTTCAAACTCCAGAGCTACTGCAACGTCAAGGCATAGTTTACAGTGAACGGTAAGTGCACCACAAGCCTTACTATACACTTGCCGTCATGGTTTAGCAACGAGATACCAGCGCTGCGTTGCCAAAGCGGTCAAGGAGGAAACTTGCTGTGTTCGCCGTTATAGAAGTTCGATAATCGCATGTCGCTACTCACTCTGCGGAGGTCGACAGCCTATTCAGCTACGAACACCGTTATTGTCCAGCAAAGGCAGTAATGATGAAACACAACTTGATCACAACAACACAGTAATAAAATATGTATTAACACGCCATAAGCAACGGACTACAACGTGTAAATACTTGTAGCAAGCAGATTACCTCCAGTAAAGCGACATGAGTAAACTCAAGTTTATTAACCAGATAATTTGGCACACCTCTGCAACTTATTTTTCTGGAAAGCAGTTGAAGAATTTTATTACAGGAAGAATGTTGTCCTCTATTTGTCTAATGCCTTTTGGCACGGTTTTTGTTGCATTATCACAACGCTGTCTAGCTATCTTGGAGATGGGGCACACATTGCCCACCAACATCTAGCTGACCGATGAATTTCATGTACCACATGCTTGGTATACATTCTCCATACGTCTATGGATGGATTGGGACGTTCTTTCTACAGCTGCGATGGTTTCCAACAGAACTAGGGCGGATGCCGGACCGCCGGCAACCCAGAAATCACCAACATAGTCCGAGGCAGCTGAGAAATAAGTATTTGTGTAGAAAACTTGCAAAATATATGAGAGATATAATCTCTTTCTGCTGTGTGACAGTCTATTTTGGTACACTATATAGTCACATACTTGATTTATGTTAATTGTAAAATCTTAAGAGTTACCGTTGTGGACAAACTTTATTACTGAAAAGTGTATGGGTGATGCAACTAAATGTTATCCTCCGATTTAGATAGAGACATTGCAGCCATATACTTGCTACGATGTTATTCTACAGATTTAGTGACGTATCAGAACTATGAAAACGTTTCATGAACTGCCACCTTTTAGGGACACCCTTGAACTGCTTGAAAATGTCATAAACATTATTTGATGGGCAAGTGTCAGACAAACAGTGTTTCATTAAGTACAGATGTTTAAACATAATGAGTTGTACTGTATGTATTGCTAAATCAGGGGCAGTGTAATGTTCTGGTCTTATTGTTAATGAATAAATGTCTTGTGACTAGGGTCTCCCGTCGGGTAGACCGTTCGTCGGGTGCAAGTCTTTCGATTTGACGCCACTTCGGTGACTTGAGCGTCGATGGGGATGAAATGATGATGATTAGGACAACACAACACACAAACCCTGAGCGGAGAAAACCTCCGACCCAACCGGGAATCGAACCTGGCCCTCAGGATTAACATTCTGTTGCGCTGACCACTCAGCTACCGCAAGCGGACTTTTGTTACTGTTAGCATAAGTCTGCCATGATATGATTAATTAATCTTTACAACTGCAGCAGTCGTTATGATTCAGAATAGCATTGTAGGATGCAAGTCTGCATTTCGTTTATTTCAGATACAGATAAGGAAACACGGATTAGCTCCATCTTCTTCTGTCAGTTCGATTCGAGATTTTTCAGAGTTAAGATGTAAGCACGATTCCTCTGATAAATATTCCGCATTTTCATACGTACTCAGTGGCATGGAAGCCAATGTAGTTTTATTTGGAGAATCATTTACTCTAAGTCGTAAGTGTAAAAGTAAAGACTTCTCTCAGTTCTTTGTTTCACATCGATATATATAGAGCCCCTGTTATTTAATCGTATGCTCTGAGAGGCTGACACGCATTAACAATTTCTTGTTACCTTACTCTTAGTTGAACTACCTAAGATATTTAAGATACGCGGTTACATTTTTATGTATATATATATTATTACATATGCGTAGACTGTAATGCGTATAACCACTTATATTTTTATATGAGGTACCTTAATGTGAACACACATCAATGCGCGGGTTGTTTTTTCTGTACAGCAAACAGTCTTTCAGCAAACATGTCACATATTTTAAAACCTGATGTTTCTTCCATGGTCCTAACTGCACCACAAAGTACTACGCCAGTCAGCATCGATTAACCGTTTTGTGTCACACACTTCAGCACCAAAGCTGCTGCCCAGAATAAAATAAGCATTACCCTCTTGCTCTTGCCACCTGTGCTTGGAGGTACTAATCAACCTAAAAGCATACTACTCCCGGTAGCTATAAACATTAATATTATTCAGTACACCATCCTCAGTCACCAACAGAAATATCTGCAATTATACCCTTTACGGCCTACATGCTTTGTCAAATTTTTCCGTATATTTATTTCCACAGATGCCACACACAAAGCAGTCCTACGAATTATATGGTTCATTATTAAAGTTAATCCCATTTGTTGCACTGTCAGACAGTGCAGACGCAGAACTTTAATTATTTTCAGAATACGGACGCAAAATAAGTGGTTCAGTGGTTCCCATGATTGTTGAGTTGGAGGTGGTTGTCTCGGTCAAGCAGGTTGTTCGCTAATTGTATCTCCACAGCTTTCTCGATCATTGAATCTCAACATTAAGAGACTGTAAGCCATATCTTGACTTTCCAGCTATCCTGGGCACCTCAGATACCATGTAAACTACTGCAGACTTGTTTGGTTGTGTGGAAAGAAGGTGTGTCACAGGTTCAAATGGCTCTGAGCACTATGGGACTTAACATCTGTGGTCATCAGTCCCCTAGAACTTAGAGCTACTTAAACCTAACTAACCTAAGGACATCACACACATCCATGCCCGAGGCAGGATTCGAACCTGCGACCGTAGCATGTGTCACAGGTGCTCAACGTACTATTCCTGTACAGCACATGTTGTTTATCCTGTGTAACTTACATCAAACTGGCAAAGAACTACATATATACTCACCTTTGGTAAAAGCAGATAAGCAGATCATGTCTCGAAGATCCCATGAGATCTGCAGTTTCTGCTTGTAGGGGGGGTGGGGGGGGGGGAGGGGAGATAAAATCCGCATTAACCTTCGTCATAATTCTGGTAAATTTGGAAGAATCAATGCCGACATATAGTAGGAAAGCTATACATTTAATATTACATTTTTCCTGCTCTTCTTTTGAATGATGTGGCGCTATTGTTTGCAGAGGCCTCTTAATCTGATGCTTGTTTATCGGCTTCCCCTCAAAATCTTTTGGAAGTGTACCGGTTCATCCTGCAAGTCACGAGTGTCAGCCATATATGCTGAAGTACACTCAAAGCTTGGGAAGTATGTTGGCGGCTAGATTCCTGCATGATTAAATCAGTTTGGGTGGTTTAACGGTAGTTTTAACCAACTTTTTCAACAAATTTCTGTAAAATAACATGACAGACTGACTCTCCACCAAACTGAACCGTTCGATACCAGGTCGCGAATTATGCGATGTAGCGAATGTTAATGAGCACATCTCGTAATGTTATTAATTGATTAAATTAATGAAATTATGGTACTTTAAACGCAGTTGTGATAAACTACAATGTAATTATTATGATATATAATTTTTAATCGTAGCTGTATACAATGAAATCAAATAAACAGTGAAAAAATTTGTAGATCGCATTTTATGAACTAAAAGCTATTCGTTATTACCGTTCTTGTTAATGAAAAGACCCAGGAAACATGTTACGAGTAGTAATAAAATACAAATTCACTTAGTTCTGTAAATTATGTATTACTGTAGAACTACACTCTCTACGTTTTGGCGACGTTAACGAAATTCTTTTGCCTGTTTGTTATTCTGGAGTGTATGTAACGATTTATTGTTCTAAATTCTGTAACTCATCCTCTAGAACTGTTCAAATTGTAATTGAAATCATCAACTATGTTCCGGTGGTTTGAATCTACATAAACCTTTGCGCAGACAGTTTTGTAACAGGTTTCGAAATAGCCAGTTTATTACACATTTTTAAAGGCTCAGTTGTATGTAACAAACTTGCGATGCAATAAAGGTGTTATAAAGCAGATCTGATATGTTTCTTCTACATCATTTTATAGAGAAGACTGACTGTGACATAAATTGCCTGACCATACGTGTAATCCAGAACCTAATTTTCAGTTGTAGCAAGCTGCAGCGGTGAGGTACCCTCACCTACAAACACCGACAATAAAAACTAAGTATTTTGAGTTGGGTTCTTAACGAAAATGAATTAAACGGTTAGGTTACATGATCCAACAAGAACGTGTAAAGCCCGAACAACTGCACTCTCGTTGTTCGCCATTTCCTAGGGCTCTTCTTCTTCTTTTGTCCTAAAGTCGTATAGAATGGGAAACTGAATTTGTCTCGCACGAGGGTTCCGGTTAATAGAAATGATTTATTTTTACTGATAACCTTCTCTACTGTAATGAAACTTAACAGATTCTATACATCACAGTCTTTACCATAACTCTTTTATCTGTAAAATAATTAATGTTTGGGCCATTTCGAGATGCCAATTACTGTTTCAAGAAACGACAAATCATTTCATAGTCTCGCAACCATCATGTCTAATCATTTAGAATGACAGGTCGTCGAAGATCAACGACTGTCGAGCGACTACTACTGCTCACGGCTCTAAACACGGGGTGGACCAACTCAGTTGCTGCAGCCATAGATCCAGTTTTACTTACCCTCAGAACTCGCCAACACCTAGTATAGGCCGTTCGACTCTTATAGAAACTCTACAGGCCGCGCCACTGAAAAGGACAGCACGCCGCTGGATATTTCAGCACTATCAGCTTCAGAAATACTCGTTTCCTTTATGATGCAACTTTTATTCTCCTGGTGAATATCGGAGATACTTTTCGTAGCGAGTTGGAGTACTTTTTATGGCATTTGTAACACTTACGTAGTCTCAGCAGGAAGCAATGGCATAATACTTTCTCCCACGTTATATAATTTAGTAGAACTCATAAGCACTCAGTAACTATCAACTTACATGCAATAGAAGGAACATGGCAGTAACATTAATATAGAACGACAGAAAAAAATAACAAAAGTGACAAGACTAGAAGTAACAAGCTGTCACAAAACAAAAACAATTCAAAATTTGAAAATTCTTATTATGAATTTTGGGGACATTAGTAGGTATTATAGTTTGACTATCTCATCGGAATATAAATCGGATTGATGTCCTTTCCGTAATGACACAGGCAACGAGTGGGTATAATCACAATATACGGTGGTACCTCATATCTGACAAAACACTTTCACTCCTATTTAAATGTGCAGCTTCATCATTCATAGAGATGAACTCACAAAGCCGCGGCAGATAACACAACGCAGCACTGGCAGTTCTGCAGTATTTCTAAACACTGGAGTCATGAAACTTTCTTCTTGCAAATACAGATTTTTAACAACTGCTTGTGGGTGACGCTGGAGAACAGCATAACAGTCCTTCAGACACCGCTAGCACCTGTTAACAAGGTAGCTACGTCTCTATAATGTACACAGATCTTTACAATGTGTTCCTCGACTAGCCATTTGCAACTTACCCTTCTGTCCGTCAGAGATCCGTCTGTTTCCAAGCGTATTCATTCTAGTAACTGGCTAGCACACGAGTAATAACCTTTGGTTATAACTTTAAACTTATTCACTATCATCACATTAGGATAAATGTACTGTGCTCATATAGTTACAAAATGTTATTTATTGGAATGCAAGCTTTATCAGCGCACTGAGTGATGAATTTTCATGGAAAATCAGGCGAGTTATATGTGCGTTTCGGCATCCTAAAACGAACGTATCAATGTAATTTACATCGAAAGTTTAATTCTGTTTTAACAAATTGTTTCTATCATTGCAATTTGATAGTAAGTTTATTTATAGCTCCTAAGTTGTAGTTGCTACACGTTAATGCCTTATTCCGCACTGTCACTGAAAGAATGCAGACCAATATACACGGTTAATGAAACTTATCCCGTCTGGTTTCGTACAAATTTCTGCTGCACATGAGCAGTACGCATGGAAAGCTTCGGTCTGATACCTACTCTAGTTGTCGTACTACTGTTTGGGAGACTGACGTGAAAGGAAGGAAGTTATAACGCATAAAATCGGTTGTCATAATCAGTCTGCATATTATCATAATGAATTTGCAGACACTGAAATAAATTTAATTCACACAGCCATGACGAGTCATCACAAATGTACTATGTTTACGAGAGAGTGACACTAACACAGACTTCGAGAACATTAAGCAGGAAACGCAATCCATTGATATTCATATAAAACAACAAACAGTCTTGAACGAACGACTCTGGTGGCTAGCAAGTATTCCTACACTGGTGTGATATCTCAGAGGAATTACAGAGATTAAAGCAGCGACAGAGCGCAGAAGGGATGGATAAGGGGGGGGGGGGAGGCAAATGGGAGAGGTGCATTGCACTTTCTTCCCACATGACGATCACCATACCGGTTTGCTGCATCTGGTAGGCTGTCTCACCGTTGCTAGACGATGTTGTTGTGTTCGCGGTGTCATAACAGTGGTGTTTAATAGTAGTCAAAGCTACGAGCAACTGGCCGAGGGGAAGCACAGTAATACCATACCACGGCCCAAAGCAGGAATCGTCAAGGTCTACGATCTGCGTTGGCTTGTTCCAAGTGCACAACCTAACTGTAACCAACGAAGTCGGGAAGATAGTGGGTTGACGGAGACATGAACTGGAGCTTTATGGCTTCGGAGTGACCCCTCTTTATTAAGCTTTCAACCATAAAAGTAGGAGTCGCAGCGATTGTTAGGAAGAGCTGGCGCCTAGTTCTGCCTGCGACGAGACGGTATTCAGGCGATGTCTTCAATACACATACGTTCCACTCCCAGTATTGGTGCATCCAACCTAAGTGCAGTCGCTTTCTTTTCCTTATCATTACGCCTCATTGAAGAGAAAGGAGCCGTTTTGTTTTCACCGGATTTTGGAGGTGGTTGCTATATAGAGGAAATAAGTAAATCCTATCACAATGGTCGTGTCAGAAACCAGATTCTGGAATATGTCCTCCAGTTCGCAAGTATTTCCTATGTTTTTGCTTCCCTTTATTTTTAATTACTTGTCTGTGTCAATGGCCTCACGTGTGCACACATGCACCAGGTAGTTGTAATTAATGTGCAGCTACTCGCGGAGGTACAGCGGCAGAAAAACATGGTAGATATGCTAATGCGCCAATGCGGAACCGTTTCACACTGGGAAAAATTTATTCCCAATTATTTCTTCACCAGGTACAAAATGTGGCGTTGTACACCAAGTCTGCAGTGCCCATATTGAACAAGGTGTACAAATGGCGGATATTTATAAAATTAACATAATGCCTCTTTTACTTCTCTGACCTTTCCTACTAAAGGTTCCGTTGGTCAATCATCACATATGGAAACATATCTATACGTATTTCCTGCATTCAGAGCGCCAGAGTTTCACCTCACGGCAAAATTGGAACTAGCTTTTTCCAGTGTAAATCGGTACCGTATTAGGCCTAACGCATTCGAATTTCAATCAAGTTACGCGGACACACGATTATTACAGCTGAGACCGGACCTCTCAGAATAGCTGCACTTTAATTATAAAAATACGGTGTAAGTCACAACACGTAGACAGGCAGGCTATACTCGTTGTGTCACACACATACAAATACGTAAGTGTTTACGTTTTAATAGAATCATTTAAAAGAAAGCTGGGTAAAGTGCTCATAGAATTGGAAATGTTTGTCCACGAGCTCATTTCATAGATATACATCTGAAATATTTCTGCACAACATGTATACATTCTATAACTAAAAAGCAGTTTTATTTTTATTCAAATCCTCCTTCGTTAGTAGAAAAGTGATCCCAGGTGAAAGTATGCAAAATGACCGCTGTGCCCAGCAGACAGGGAAAAGTATCCAGAGACAGAGAAAAGGAAAAATAAGGCTCAGAAGATTTTGAGACACTCTGAACAGGAAGAGATTGTGAACAGAAGGGTATAAAGATTCACAGGATGAAACATGTCTCAATTAAAAAAATAATAGTATAAGTTGATAAGTTGCCATATTGTGTAAAATATTAGTATACTTTCAGATTACAAGTAAGACAGTAACGCTTACCATACGTTGAGAGCTAAATTAGATACAAAAGTTAGTTACTAATACAATATTCACACATAAACATGTTGTCATTCTTATCAAAACAAGCACTTTCTCCATGAGCTCACTGCATGCAGTTAGAGCAAAAAATGGAATCTTTATTGTCCTTCGAGTTAGAGAAGGTTTCGTTGCTATAAAACTTTGTGTCACCTTATCCTCACTATTCTCCAAAATACTGCTTCTTACACTTAACAGAATCTTTTCACTGCTGCGTCTTTCATCTCGTTTTATTCATTTAAGCACGTTTGGAGCTTTCAGACTGTTCTTCCATTTCTGTTGTCTCCCTTCTTCTCTTGTTGATCTGGCTATCTTTCCTGTAACAGCTAATTTTTCTTCTTTAGGGCCTGTAATACATCTCTGATTACCACACGATTATTGTAGTAGATACACCAAATAGTTGCTTATAATAAGTAATCTTTATTTACGACGAACCGATTCGGCTTTATCGCCATTTTCAAGTACCGGCAATTACAATTTTGATGAGAACGAGTATGGATGCCGATGTCATTCATATTAAAGTAGCTGTCTTGTACTCATGTCTACATTGATGTGATGCCCATATTGCGTCTTTAGTGGACTATTTAGTAACTGTCGCTGATTGAAAAAGATCGTAAATTATTTTAAGATCTTGCAAATAAAACGTAAATTATGACTTTACAGCAGTTTGACAGTTCCACTCTTACGACGCTGTATGTTTACAAAGATTGTGAAGATGAACAGCGATATTATTTTATCAACTAAAATTTGATACAGTTATGTTTGGTTTTTCCTTATGTTACTTCCGATTTATCCATTTTCGTGTGCTAAAAGTTCAAAAAACCTTTTAAGATAGTACTTGTGTCTAAATTCTGTACGTTTGTTTAATATTTTTTGTGGATATTTTCTCGTGTACATATAAATTTCTGATTCCTCAAAGAATGTTTACTGCAAAACCCTTTGGTATTCAGTGCAGAGGCTGCAGTGCATTTTCGATCGTATCAGCAGTGTACTTTTAATTGTTTAAGTGTATTTTGAAAAGTTTTTCTCACAACATCCAATACTTTTTGCATTGCTTAGGAATCCAAAGATTGTTTTACTGATTTTGTTAAAAGATTTGATGGAATCTTAAGACACATCTGTAAGACACCTGTTGAAGATCTTAATACACTGACGGTTTAGCATATTTGCTTCCTACAATACTACTGTCTTCTTATCCATTCAGTTGTCATGTTAGAAGCTGAATATGTTACAACAAGTATGCGAGTGGACACTATGCCAGTCTGGAGGCTGTTACGCTGACTGTTGTGTGAATACGAAATTACAATTAAGAAATTTATGAAAGCATAGTTTGGAAGACTACAGTATAGCATTTTACCAGCATTGTAGCAATTAACAGGTACTAAATATGTAGAAAGCATAATAGGTATTAGCGGAGATATTTCTTATGGTGACTCAGAATGGTGCGCAACACTACATGAGTATTTAAGTCGGTTGCAGACTAATAATTACAGACTAACAGTTATAGCCATTACAATTCATATATTTTTAGGTTGGTTAGTACCTCCAAGTAGTTGTGCCAAGAGCAAGTCATTGATGCTGATTTCCCCCTGGGCAGCAGGTCAGTTGTTGAACTGTGGACGTGTGAACGTAAAAGTATAATGGCAAGCGTAGTTCTCTTAGTGGTGCAATTAAGATAATGAAGAAAACATCAGGTCGTAAAATTTTTTATGAAGAATGTTCGACACACTAAAAAAAGAAAAAAAAAAAAAAAGAAACCAACACGGTGATGTTTGTATTTCTTAAGGTACCATTCGTTAATAATATATACACTTATAAACGTCACACCCTAACAATAACAAGGATCCCGTTTGAACAATTTCATGCGTTCACCACGAGACTACAACAGTCTCCAAAAGAATAAAAGGAAGTATCCACCTTACTTGTCCTTGATGTTATAGCTGTTCTTACCCTACCTGTATGAAACTGTAAAATATAGATCACTTTGTAGCTGTTTATATGAGAGATGTGCCACACACCTCACTCGCATTTTGATGGAGTGGGAACGAATCCAGAACGAAAATTCCCATTTACCTTCCTGTTGTTTCCGCAAATAATTTGATGTGATTCGATGGGTATTTTGTTTTCCGTAATGGCACCTACGATTTCCTGATCAGTTGATTTCGAGATTATCATCCACCTTTAACGACATCAGCGACGCTGCGTTATCTCAAATCTCCTTTCCTTCCTTCTTCATAAACAATTTTTCCAACTGGTTAGTCTGGTTTCTCCTCCAGACCCATCTTGTATTTCAGTTCATCAGAAAGGATAAGTTTCGTTATTCGTTACAGACAACACTCTTAGAGAGCATATTTGGTGGTTTATAAATTGTGGTAAAATAAATTATAAGTGAATGTAATTGAAAACTACAAACAACTGTGATATCACGTTTCTGGCAGGTAATGGAAATGGCCTGAGCTAATGAAGTGAAATCTATGGATTTACAAAGCACATTGCATGATTTCAATACGACAGGTATTCATTGTTCATAAGTGAACTAACGTGTAAACACCTATTACCTGTTTCCATTTCCTTGTAAGGCTCAGATTTCAAAACAATTCAATGTAGCTTGAATATAAAGGTATATGCAACGTCTAATGGAGGACTCAACTGATTGAAGTTAGCAGCGCATATCATATTCACTTAAAATACTGACCGGAATATTGGCCCTATAACCTCTAAATTGATGGAACGCAAATTTCTAATGTTCTGTATTAATTCTAGTTCAGTTACCTGACTTTATGACTGCCACGTACCCATTAATTATCTCTTATCAACCCTTGTCATCATTGTTAGCCATTTGACATGGACTGCTACATTGAGATTTTAACAACCGCTGTCTAATGTCCGCCGGCCGGAGTGGCCCAACGGTTCTATGGGCTACAGTCTGGAACCGAGCGACCGCTATGGTCGCAGGTTCGAATCCTGCCTCGGGCACGGACGTGTGTGATGTCCTTAGGTTAGTTAGGTTTAAGTAGTTCTAAGTTCTAGGGGACTGATGACCAAAGCAGTTAAGTGCCATAGTGCTCTGAGACATTTGAACCATTTTTTGTATAGTGCCCTCCACTTACTTTACATTACATTGTTGTTGATACGTCGCGCGGCTGGCGCCAGTAACCATTTCTTGTAGTGCCATCTTCGCCATCGATTTCACATTGGCGGGCCGCGAGTCAGTTGTTCATCGCTGGTTCAGCTGTTTAAGTCTGCAGCGTCAAGGGAGCAGCGCTTACTGTGTGGTCTGTCGGTTGCGGTTACAGCACGGTCGGGTCATTGGCCCTTACTTGGTGCGCATGCTCAATGCGCGTGGTATTACTGGAGTGCTGCGGCCAGAGACGGCGAAAAGGGTTTGGGTTCCGGCACAAGGCGTGGTGTTTGGCTTTTCTCGCCACGCAGTGCATGCTGAGATGAATAGCTTCCGGAGCGTCGCGTGGCATTAATCGTTCGCCTGGGTATGTGGTGTGTGTTTGATTTAAACAGGTGCTATTGGGTGCTTATAAATATTTATCAATCGTTAACTAATGATGTCTTCAGTGACGAGTCTAATATGTGAAAGTTATATCACAAGTGCCATGATAACCAGGCTTGAGCTTTCCGTCTTCGTTTCCAACCACTTGAGGAAAGACATGCAGCTATATGTAGGGAAACCAGGCGAGCTCCTTATTATCGAGTGATGGTATCTCTAAAACTATTGTCATCTTGGTCATTAAGTATCAAATGTTGCACCTTAATTAACGAGTAACGAAATACTATGTTGTCTCTTAAAACATCAGATTCAATGAAAGTGTAATTCTGTTGGGCCCTTGCCCAGTTAAAGTAATACTCAGAAGCTGATATTACGTTTCGAGGAACAATCTTATTTACGAGTGTATTGCAGTGTTTAAATGAATTCATAAGTATTGCGTTTTAAAAAAATGTTTTGGCGAGCCTTCCTGTCTTAATATTATGTTTTATTTTTTATGTAATGTGAATGTGCAATTGCACGTGTGCTGTTGTAGTTGATATATGTTTCACTTGTGCGGAGAGCAGTATATTTCGTCCGGTAGGGTGGGACGTGGCAACGAAGCTTGACGACTTGACAGTTGCCAGTGGATCTGTGTTTCTTTACACCGGGCTCCATGTTCCAAGCCTTCTGTCTCGATCTCGCCCCGTAAGTTTAGCATTGCAGTTTCCTTTGTTCCTGGCTCTGTCAGGTCGTTAAGCTTTGTAGCTCGTTCCTCCGCCGCCCTAGCGGATGCACCTTTCGCTCGAAACACGAATTTAAACCTGTAAAATTGGTCTTCCCTGTATTTAGTGCCCGATCAGATTGCTGGAGGCTCCGACTTCTTAATTTTGTATTCCCTCATCAGAAATTTATACCACGTTTGTAGCTTGTATGCTGATTGTGAAGTTTAATTTTTATAAAGAGGGTTTCAGGTGCGTATATTCTCAGGGACTAGGGTGAGTCGCTGGGTTTTATTAATTGTTTGTTATTTAATTATTGCATACCTATTCTGGCATCAACTGGATTATTGAAACTTCCTGGCAGATTAAAACTGTGTGCCGGACCGAGACTCGAACTCGGGACCTTTGCCTTTCGCGGGCAAGTATTCTACCAACTGAGCTACCCAAGCAAGACTCACGCTCAGTCCTCACAGCTTTACTTCTGCCAGTACCTCGTCTTCAACCTTCCAAAATTTACAGAAGCTCTCCTGCGAACCTTGCAGAACTAAATCTCCTGAAAGAAAGGATATTGCAGAGACATGGCTTCCACAACCTGGGGGATGTTTCCAGAATGAGATTTTCACTCTGCAGCGGAGTGTGCGCTGATATGAACCTTCCTGGCAGATTAAAACTGTGTGCCCGACCGAGACTCGAACTCAGGACCTTTGCATTTCGCGGGCAAGTGCTCTACGCAGTTTTAATCTGCCAGGAAGTTTCATATCAGCGCACACTGCTCTGCAGAGTGAAAATCTCAACTGAATTATTCCTTGGTCATATGTTCCTGTGCCCCGTGTCCTCTTTGCCGAGTGTTCAAGTTTGGGAAGTTGCCTTATTGTTATTTGTGTGCCTTATGTACGCCTTAATGTTATACCTTGGTATAGTCATTGTACAAAAGCGAAGTCATTGTACAAAATAATCTTGGGGGTTCAGAGTTTGGCAAATTTTGGTTGTTTTTAGTATTTACATCAACAGAAATTTTCTTAACGTTTTATGCATTTGTTGTGCAGATTTTAACAAGGATTATTGAAAAATAATTATTGCGCTCCTGTGAGACTGTGAAATTTATCTGTTTTATTGTATTTAAATTGTGCAATCAAATAAACATTATTTAACACAACTGTGTATGTTTGGTAATTATGACCCTGTTGCTTCCTGTCGTATTACTGGATGCAAATAGCACGTTCCAGCTGTCTAGGTCTGTCATTATTCCTTGGAGTTATACAGAGAATTTCCTTCGTTAATTTACCATCCATCTATATTTGTGAGAAACCATGTCCATCTTATTTTCATTACAATTTCAATTTTGTCATCATCAGTTGCCTGTTACAAGATTCATGTGTTTACTTTCCCGTGGGTCCCAGAAGTTAACATGTACCTGTCCACTGTTCGCTGATAGACATTATGTTTTAGGATAATTTCTTCCCAACTGAAAGTCGAGGTTTCAGTGACATAATTCACATGTGTAACAAAGATTGCAAATTTTCTATTGTAAATACCTTAAAATCGTTGTTTTGAGAAACATATCTATTAGAATATGTACTAATGAAATATGATGCAATAACTGCATATCACAGCTGTGTGACAAGAGTGCTGTTGCATTCGTCTGATTTACGCTAAATTGAGATGCGTTCTGAGCGATTTTATGCTAATTTCACCATAGTAAACTCAGTAGCTCTAAACAACAGCTGCTACATTTATCCAAATATAAGTGAATCCACAATTACGATAATAGTGAAATACAAAATTACAACCTTCTGCCAAATCAAGGCAGTTTTAACGCCTCTATCGTTTTCTTTCGGAGCTCTGAGTCATTTTCTTCAGCATTTCCAACTAAAAGAGCTCACGAACTGGTTCGCGGAATTCAGGATATATTTTAAGCTCTGAGAACCGTAAGGGCCCAAGGCACAGAGACAAAGCTTTGAGAAAAATAGATGTTTTCTGAAAATCAAATTTATTGACAAACTACCAGTCACATAGGTCAGAACTGTTTTTAACCAAGTATCAATCAATATCCTAGACCTCCCACAAAACATAATTTTCCCGTTTAATGTTTTGAAATATTAATTAATATCTGTGTTTACATTAATAAACTTTAGTTCATAATATTTCCATACATAGGCTAGTCACAGTAGCGTCTTTTGACAGTTGTAAAGCGAGTAATTAATGTGAAAATAGACTCACAATATGAAGAACAGATAATAAATTCATTACACATGCATTCTTGACCTATTGCAACACTTCATAGTGCTCATTATCATCATTTTCGTTTAGCACATTGTGTGGCTTCAAGTTCAGGTAAAACAGTCGATACGCGTCCGATCCTGAAATATTGCTACTGTGTACATTATGTAGACCCTAAATTACGTCATTCTAGAAAGGAATTGAGTAGTACAAAGCAACCAATTTATGATTTTTGGTTTGGGTCATCATAAAATTGAATATCCGAGACAGTTGTGGGACAGCTTTTCGTAAATATTCATAAACACGGCGTAGGGTTACAGGTATAGATAAAACTGGTTCACTGCAAGATCAACATATGTCAGGAGCATGCATACATGCTGCCGTCTCAAAAAAAATGGTTCAAATGGCTCTGAGCACTATGGGACTCAACTGCTGTGGTTATAAGTCCCCTAGGACTTAGAACTACTGAAACCTAACTAACCTAAGGACATCACACACATCCATGCCCGAGGCAGGATTCGAACCTGCGACCGTAGCAGTCGCACGGCTCCGGACTGCGCGCCTAGAACCCCGAGACCACCGCGGCCGGCTGCCGTCTCAAAGCTGATGGCAGTGTGCTTTAGGCCCTTACAGTTTTTAGTGTCTCATTAGTAATTCTTAATTTTGGTTTTTATTAGTTGAATATGATGTCAAGGGTCGAGTAACCTGTGCAATAGTTCTCGGGAAGGGAAGTCGGCAGCCGTCTACTGCAGAGAAAACTGTTAACTCTGCCCCCGAAGGGAAAGACCTCTGCTTCCTGCGACCCGAGAGGCCGCCTCGCGGAAACACGACTCCTGACACAATGTCACCCCCACGGGAGAGCACGTGTCTACGCCGGCCACTGCTCCAACAGGTAGCACAGTGCCTCGGTCCAGGAAAAGTCTCGGTGCACGTGCTGCATATGTCACATAGCTGATACCTAAAATATGACTCAATATGACTGGTTCCATCTCCGCATGAATTATCAGAATATCCGTGCCGATATCAATCCGAATATTTCCCACTAACGTATTACTAATTGTAAGTTTCTTCCTGGCAGCCGCCTTACAAAACGCCAACATTTATCGGATACATCTAACATGTCAGACTAATTGATACTGTATGAATGCACAGTCTCGCGGCGATAACACTGAATAAAATGCGGTAATTTGACGATACCTCTGTCGTGGCACGCACTAACGACTTTTGGGACAGTTTAATAAAGAAAGCTAATAAAAAGTACTGCAAACGCCCTGAATAGAGACGGTGGCTTGCAGCTCAGTGCTGCGTGGGACCCAGCGATCGCACGGTTAAAGAGGGTACATCGAACGCCGACTCAAAACATGATCATATATATTGCAATGTCACGAGCACCAGAGACGTCACAGTCGGCATCTAGCGTATCTAAGGGCACACCAACAGCCCACTGGTAGTCATACCACTTGACAATGGCCAAGGAGTGCTTGGCCGAATGGTCGTGTAGTTTTAAGCAATTGACGTGGTTGGAAACCCGAGAACATTTTATTAAACGATATTGGTTTACAAAACTAGACCATCATTTTCGAGAAACTGACAGCCTATGAAAGGGAGTAACATTTTTCCGATAATGGAAATGAACATCTTTCTGGATAACAGCTTCTACTGCAGAAGGGCCTGCATTCCTGTCTGAAGGTATGCTCTGCTTGCATATTCCTGACTGCAGGTGTGTGCGGTAGGATTAGCTATCTAGTGGTAACTTCCGTGTGCTTCGCTAGCTGAATTTTCACAATCAGCGGAACCGATGCTCTTAATAAACATTCCAAAACTACACATTGTAAAGGTATTATTATCAACGACATCATTAATAATCGTTATTAGCAACTCGTTTCCGGTGATCACTGAGTTCTATTAGGATGTAGAAGTTTCTTTCAAAAAATGGTTCAAATGGCTCTGAGCACTATGGGACTTAACAGCTGTGGTCATCAGCCCCCTAGAACTTAGAACTACTTAAACCTAACTAACCTAAGGACATCACACACATCCATGCCCGAGGCAGGATTCGAACCTGCGACCGTAGCAGTGGCGCGGTTCCGGACTGCGCGCCTAGAACCGCGAGACCACCGCGGCCGGCAAGTTTCTTTCCTACGCTCGGGAAATCCCAGGTAGATTACGTGCACAGGTTTGTCGAACAAGGTTGATCTCCCCGGTAGCGCCCTGGAAGCGAGGACAAAGGTTGAGACAATACTACTGTCGGATTAAAGTACCAACATCATGAAAGAGTTCGTTGTACGCCACTAACGAAAGTTGATAGGCGCATTTCTACATCTGAAAGATGATTTCTAATTATATTTCGCACTAATCGCGTAAGAGTGGAATTCGTAGCGCCGCTATGAGGGTGCAAATCAGGTTTCCTTTAAATACATGCTGTAACCGTTGTGTGTATTAGTTACCTTTGAGACTGACCGTAGTGAGTTGATGTTACTCGAGAATGCCTTTAAAGTGACAAAGACTCCATTATCAACACCTCATTGAGTTTGTAAGAGGTCGTGTAATACCGCTACGACAATCTGAGGGTTCTTTTTGCGATATTTCAGAAAGACTTGGCTGGAATGTAACCGCTGTATATGATTCCAGAATGAGACTTTCACTCTGCAGCGGAGTGTGCGCTGATATGAAACTTCCTGGCAGATTAAAACTGTGTGCCCGACCGAGACTCGAACTCGGGACCTTTGCCTTTCGCGGGAAAGTGCTCTACCATCTGAGCTACCGAAGCACGACTCACGCCCGGTACTCACAGCTTTACTTCTGCCAGTATCTAGTCTCCTACCTTCCAAACTTTACAGAAGCTCTCCTGCGAACCTTGCAGAACTAGCACTCCTGAAAGAAAGGATATAGAGGAGACATGGCTTAGCCACAGCCTGGGGGATGTTTCCAGAATGAGATTTTCACTCTGCAGCGGAGTGTGCGCTGATATGAAACTTCCTGGCAGATTAAAACTGTGTGCCGGACCGAGACTCGAACTCGGGACCTTTGCCTTTCGCGGGCAAGTGCTCTACCAACTGAGCTACCGAAGCACGACTCACGCCCGGTACTCACAGCTTTAATTCTGCCAGTATCTAGTCTCCTACCTTCCAAACTTTACAGAAGCTCTCCTGCGAACCTTGCAGAACTAGCACTCCTGAAAGAAAGGATATAGAGGAGACATGGCTTAGCCACAACCTGGGGGATGTTTCCAGAATGAGATTTTCACTCTGCAGCGGAGTGTGCGCTGATATGAAACTTCCTGGCAGATTAAAACTGTGTGCCGGACCGAGACTCGAACTCGGGACCTTTGCCTTTCGCGGGCAAGTGCTCTACCAACTGAGCTACCGAAGCACGACTCACGCCCGGTACTCACAGCTTTAATTCTGCCAGTATCTAGTCTCCTACCTTCCAAATTTTACAGAAGCTCTCCTGCGAACCTTGCCTTGAAGGCAAAGGTCCCGAGTTCGAGTCTCGGTCGGGCACACAGTTTTAATCTGCCAGGAAATTGCTGTATATGATTGTTGGCAGCGATGGTCACGAGAGCGTACGGTCGCAAGAATACCGGGCTCCAGATGGCCACCTGGTACTACCAGGAGCTAAGACCATCGTGATCAGTGTGTGGCTCTGGCGTATCGTACTGTATCAGTAGCATCAATCTGAGCAGCAATTGGCACCGCTCTGACACAACCGACTTTTACACATCGATTATTTTAAGGACAGCACTGATCCAGATGTTGTGTAATGTACTTTTGACTTTCTCCTACCGCCAGTCGGTGTGCCAGGAACCTGGTTCTGGTGTTCAGGCGGTTTCCCACATATCATTAGGTGAATACCGGGCTCGTACCCACCTCAGCTACACGATTCGCAAACATTTAAAAAACTTTCGCTCACATTATCATGCTTAGCGGGGAGATAGCAGAGCAGCGACAGAAACGGCATCAGGCCACGCCTTAAAGTAACCATGCCAAATCCCTTAATTACCACGCCGACTCTAGGTCGATGCTTGCAAAAGGCGTAAGAAAAAGATAACGAAGAAAACAATGGTCTATGGATTTGGATTGTTTGGGGGAAGAGACCAAACAGCGAGGTCATCGGTCTCATCGGATTAGGGAAGGACGGGGAAGGAAGTCGGCCGTGCCCTTTTAAAGGAACCATCCCGGCATTTGCCTGGAGTGATTTAGGGAAATCACGGAAGACCTAAATCAGGATGGCCGGTCGCGGGATTGAACCGCCGTCCTCCCGAATGCGAATCCAGTGTGCTAACCACTGCGCCACCTCGCTCGGTCAATGGTCTATGGATAGCGTCTGTGAATAGTAATACGAAGATCATGAGTAAAAGTCATCAGCAATGACGGGTGCAAACTTCTGGTAAAAGGAGCTAGTCATTTTCTGCCACCGTGCTTGTCAGAGACGGTGGAGGAGCGGATAGAAATTTAAGGCAACCTTTTGCCATTCGGCAGCGACACTGCTCATAGAAGTTGGACGAACGAACGGCTTGAGGATGACGGAGGCAATGGAGACCGCTACATTAAAGAGTCACAACGTTGCACAGGAAGCATGGCCTGTAAATGAATCAGTGTCATGTTGATCTAACCAATGGAAAAATATTCGTCATTTGTTCATATTTGTTTCCCATCCGAATCACCAGAAGAGAACTGCCAGTAGGGAAATAACCACAATAAAAGGACTGCTTAACCACCGAAAGGGTAACATTCTACTATTCGAAATGTGGTAAGTATTATACTTGAACGTAGTAGTGCCTCTAGAAAATCTGGAAAGAGAAATACTAATGCTGATATAACATGTAGTATAACAGATCATCAAAAAAGGAGGATCTAAACAACATTAAAAAACAGCTAAAAAAACTGTTACTAGGGGAAAGTGTGATGAATTCATCAGCCCTAGTATTTGCATGCAATAACTGAAACCTGTTTTTGTACCTTGCCTCAAAAACCGACCACATCACCAGACAAAAAACAGTTAACACAGCAGTGTTGCATTGGCATAATGAACTCCAAATCTTTGACCGGTCAACGTTATTGTGACGCTGCTCTCCACCATAATGTGCGTGTTATCAGGGATGCACTTGGCCTTTGTTTAGGGTGGAGCACCTCCATGCCCACACTGACATTATGAGCAACACAAAAGGTCAACTGCCGTCTCTACATACTAGTTAGTTTTCACTATGTGAGGTTTCGCAAGAGGTCAGTATTGCGATGTTTCCGTACGTCTGGTTATTGTTAACCATTAATACGCGCTCAACTGGGGGTAGATTGGGTCGAATGTTAAACGAAGGGTGCACTTGGTCTGACTTTAATGTCATGTATGACAAAGAGCGACAGCATCGAAATGCTCAGACGGAGGAGCTGATGTAAAGAGAGGATATTTTGCGAATGGACTGTTCAGCCCGTTTCCGCGACTTGCAAGTACATCCCATGGCGCACGTCTGAGACAAGTTGAGGAGACATACTGCTGTATGCGGTCACGCTCAGTTATCCTGGGCTAGCTCAATCGCTCGTCAAAGAGCATCACTTGAGATATACCTGGAAAGTTCGTTAAAAACTGTGATAATAGCAGTCATCAACTGCCTTGTACAGAAAAGTCTTGGCAAGCTGTCGGCAATTATAGAATATTCGAGAGAAGCAACATTCCTGAATGTTGTCGATGTGACAGGCAAGTTTCGCGATAGACCGTCAGACGTCACAAGTAGAAGGCGACGACATGGAGGAAGTGTATGGCAGTACTGGACGGGTAACGCAGTATTTAAAGGAAATTATTAATTTAATAATTACGGGTGGGAAATGAAGAAAAATTTAAAGTAGAATATGGACTTGGTAGTAGGAGTGAGAGAGGAGAAAGGTTAATTATGTTCTGCAATAAAGTTCAGTTAATAAAAGATAATATACTGTTCAAAAAGTACCGAGGAAGCGATGTACTTGGAAAAAGAGTGGATACGCTGGAAAATTACAACTGGCTGACAACATGATCAGAGATTGCGAAATAAGACATTGGAAAACGGCGTACCCAAGAGCAAATACAGACAGGAATCATAATTTAAAAATGGTAAGGGGTATATTGAGGTTTAAAAGAGTCGTCCCGAAGAAGGACACGTTATTTCTTTTCAGTAAAAAATGAGTTTTCGTTACAAGGACACATTTTTATTCCAGTAAAACATGAGTTTCTGTTTTTATACTTCCATAAAACGTTCGGTCGCACTGAAAACTTAAATTACTTTTAACTGAAATTACTTGTGTTTTGCCATATTTATAGTTTACAATGAAGCCACATTATGGCAGAAATGCCACTGATGGAAACATACTGACGTTATACAGGGTTTCGGTGTTCAAAATACCCTACGATTACGAACTAATTTAAGGACAGAATTTGCAAAAGAAATTTTTTGTTAGTGTGTTTAACCAGGATGTTGACTGGTTTCCCTATTGCTGACTATAGCATTAAGCGTAGTCTATATCTATACCTAACACAGGGAATAGTATAGTATTAGAGGCACTAAAAGATGTTTCTTAGCCTTTTTATTAACATAGTTAGTTGCAGCATTCACAGAATATTATTTCTCGGCGAATTTTACTGTGCGACATCTAACTTGGCAGTTAGGGAAATATTTCAATCCTTAACTACCAGTGGTGCACTAATTATTCAATAAGAGTCAGGCGGTGATCATCAATTTGTTGACCAAATGAGATATTTTCGTTAAAGTGCAGAATAAATATTATATTAAGTTAGTGGTTAGTCGCCTGGGTACGAAACTGGTTGTATGCACCTCTAACATAAAAAATTGCAAAGGCAGGAAAAAACTAAGAGAATAGGTGAAATCTTCAGGTCGTTTTAATTCTCCCTCCCCCCGAACAAAGATGGCACTGTAGCTTACGGCAACTGGACGAGTAAAAGCGAACCGTGTGTCCAAACAAACGTATGCACTGGAACCTATATGTATAGGCAACTGCTTTTAGTTATTGTCCTGAAATGATAGAAGCCGGTAAAATCAAACACAGTTTATTCTTCTTTTTGTAACTGGTTTATGGTTCGGCATCAGTTTGTCTCTCAATTCAGCACTGTTCAACTCGCTTAGATTCATTAGTTGGTTTCTTTATTTTACGAAAATTTCAGTATCATTTAGTTACTTCAGAAATTGAACAGTTTCCGATATTCAATTTTTATGCGGAGTCAACTAAGAAATTAGTACGCAATGTTCTACTAATTACAGCCATTCATGTAATACTCCAGGATCTTGAAATTGTTCAGAACTCCTGATTTTACATACACTGTCTTTGTAAAATTATTTCCGATGATATCTCCATTACGAACATGACACAAATATTTCTCCCCATACCTTCCGAACTTATTTTTATTTAATCGTCGGTTTTCTGAACGGTTTGATACAGCGCATAGTGAATTCAGTCCGTGGGCCATACACTTCTCAGAAGAGCCCTTGCACCCTGAGTTCTCAACGATTTGATGGATGTATTCTGATCTCCGTATTTCCATGCAGTTATCATCCTCTACAGCTCCCTTAGTACCATGTAAGTTATTCCTCAATATCTTAAGTTCTGTCATCTTTTGGTCAGTTTTTCTCGATACATTCCTTTCTTCGCGTATTCTCCCGAGAACATGTTAATACCGTATTTTATCAGTCCACCAACAAACCAATATCCCTCTATAACACCATATCTCAAGCAAACATTATTGTGGACCGTGGTCTTGCTTTTCTGTCGATTCTGATGAGGAGAAGAAGGGTATCTCTCTCACTCTCTCCTTACTTTCGAAAACATTACGAATCCTACTCTCGTTATACCACTGCGTGCTGCTGTTTATGTTACCGTATATTGGTCTGACAGAAAACGTTCGACTCCATTAACCCCTCCTTTGCTTTTCCGTTTGCAGTTTGTCCAGCTTCCCTATCACGTTAAGACTTCTGACATTCCGCACACCGTCTCGTAGTTTGTTTCCCTTTCGTTAGTTATTCAGTCTTTCTCTCACCTTCCCCCGGGGTCACAAAAGGGAGAACAACCCGTAGCCTTCAGTCGATGAAGAGTTCATCATGACACTTTTACAATTACAGTGGAAACGTTGTGTGAATAAACACTGTGTGTCTTTAATGCAGTGGTTTGCATCGTTATGCCGCTGATCACTGCTGTTTCTTCCGCAGTGTCCCATTCGAGTCAAGAGGTGGTCTTGAATGTCTGTCCACTCCTCCGACGTCTTTGACAACGCCGTTGGCAGAAGAAGCGCAGCTTTTGTAGGGAAAGTCATCGGCTACCATTGCTAAAGATTTTTATTCAAACCTGAAGCAGTATCTTGGCTCGAACTCGCGATGTAGGATGGTTCGACTGCTAATCAAAGACGCTACTCCTATACCGTGAGTCTGATACCTTATCTAATAATCCTTTAACTGCGTCTCCCTTTTTTATACGCAATTTGTAACTGAGTTTCCAGTGAGATACTATCGATATTTCTATTTTATTTCTTTTTAAAAGATGTCATATTTCCTTTCAAACACGTCTAAACTGAAACATAATTCAAGAGCGATGATAATCTCGTACAGTGTATTAAAATTCAGATTATTCAAGGGGTTTTTGTGTGAGACAGTCAGAATTAATAACTATTCTTTGTTTGGTCTTGCCGTTCATCAGAACCTCCCAACGACATTTTGACAAGTAGTGACCAGAAGAGTCACAGGAAACCCTCTATATGACGGTCAAAGTAATAGTCGGCAGACGAGCTGTAGAACAGTGAAGTGCATTAAAACTTTTTCCCCTAGTGCGTCACTGAGTTTTAATCGAGGGTAAACACTTCCATACCCATATGGGTGCCATATGAGGAAGTTTCTTCCTTTCTCGATTACAGTGGTCCGTCACAAAAATAATCCATTAATTTCATTCTCTGAATTTGGTAAGCCGGCCGAGCGGTTCTAGGCGCTAAAGTCTGGAACCGCGCAACCGCTACGGTCGTAGGTTCGAATCCTGCCTCGGGCATGGATGTGCGTGTTGTCCTTAGGTTAGTTAGCTTTAAGGAGTTATAAGTTCTAGGGGACTGATGACCTCAGAACTTTAAATCCCTTAGTGCCCAGAGTCATTTGAACAATTTTTTTTAGAATTTGCAAATTACTTCTCCAGCAACACATTCCAATCGACACAAAGCAAAGAATTCTTAATTACATTCCCTTCAAGTAAACTATTTCCAGGACTCATGTGTGCCTCAGCTATCAGAAGTACACAGAAAATCGAAAAAGTTTAGATGGACATTTCGAGACGCCCCCACGTAGAGACACCAACCACAGAAAGATTACCCCACTATATACTGGAGGATCACGAATGGGAAGCAGCAATGTAAAAAGGCTCATTGTAACATCTCACTTGTCACTAGAGTACCGGGAACAACTATTAGCATGCATTCTCTCTCGAGTTGTGATTTTATTAATTGTTTTTTCCCCACTATCCGGCGTACACTACTTAGACAAGAAAGAATGGAGAATGCATAGAGCACGCGAGCCAACGGCCTTAACGCAGGGATAACAACGCTTCCCGTCAGATTACCGATGTTAATCGCTGTTGGGCATGGCTAACACTTGGATGGGTAACCATCCGGGTCTCCCGAGAGCTGTTGGCAAGCGGAGTGCACTCACCTCTTGTGAGGTCAATTGAGGAGCTACTTGATTGAGACATAGCAGCTCCGGTCACCAAGACTGATGACACCCAGGAGACCGGTGTGCACACCACAAGCGCCTCCACATTGGTATGCAGGGTCACCTATCGCCAGAGGATGACACGGCTTTAGGGCAGTACTGTTCGGACGGATAGAACACACGGTAGAAGCACCCATCAAGAGTTGTGGTTTTGGTAATAGTCTCTTATCTACACAAAAGAATTTAGGCTACTCGTAGTACACAGGAACGGTTTATCTCAACGTGTTAGTGAGCGACTATACTCCGATCATCTTTGTTGAACAGTGTGCTCATATCGTGACATGTTTCATCATAAATGTTGAACTAAGTGGCAACGGTCGAGATGTCTACAACAGAGGTGGTAGTGCGCACAGACACACACACATACACACACAAATAAGAAAAAAAAACTGTCAACTACACAGAGTCCTGCGCTCAAAAATGGTTCAAATGGCTCTGAGCACTATGGGACTTAACTTCTGAGGTCATTAGTCCCCTAGAACAGAACTACTTAAACCTAACTAACTTAAGGACATCACAAACATCCATGCCCGAGGCAGGATTCGAACCTGCGACTGTAGTGGTCACGCGGTTCCAGACTGTAGCGCCTAGAACCGCTCGGCCACCCCGGCCAGCTCCTGCACTCCTCTGTTCTAGTGTGTTAGATTTGATACATACGACGGGCTGAAGAACACTGAAAAGAGAACACGCTGTGTGCCACGATCCGATAGCAAATGTCTGCACTGCAGTTATCGTCCATGCATAATCACGTTATTGTGAAACCGAGATCGATGTGAAATACGTCCTCAAATATCGGAAGTTTACTATCCATATGTTTAACAAATAAATGCATAGGCGCACCTAATTGAGCTTGTTGGATTGTATAGCGGAGATGCTTGTAAACACACGTTTGCCGAACGTGCAGAACCTGACAGTAGAATTGGCACTGAGTAACTGAACACAACGAATGATACGCTTTTGGATTAATTTAGAACCAGCAAAGATTTAAACAGGGAAATTTTTTGCATTCACATTTCCTTGTTTCAACAACTCTCAACTCCAGTAAATGGTATAACCAATTTTCTTTGCATCAGTGACTACCGTGTTCACATTTGTCCCCGTATTCTAAAGGTAGTGTCCTGAACACAGACGGATGAAGTTAAATCGAATTCTTTCTCTGTTGTTACACCGTGAAAAAATCTCTCCCCATTAATCTCGCGTATTTCCAGGCACACTGGTTTCAGTCTTGTTAATGCCACCTCAATTCCAGGCTGTCGAAGCTTCTCATAACTCACGGTGTAAGCGGAACGTTGTCTGGTTTCCAAACGGATGATCATGAAAAACGCGGACGTAGTTTCGATGGCCGATATGCTGTGTCAACATTAGTTTCAGCTGACCTGCTTCCAGCACAGCGCAGCAGGCACGATAGCTTATCAATACTTTGTGTACAGAAGCTGCCTTCAGTCGAGCGAGAGGCTGACAATATTTCGTCCTCACTGAATAATAATAACTGCAAAAAAACAGCGTAGTTTGTTTGAGGTTATTCTGATGCAAACAAGGGATCTCAGTCGCAAGCGCAACAGTACACTGAGGTGACAAAAGTAATGAGATACGCTAAGCACATGTATAAACGACGGTAGTATCTGACACAAGAAGTACCGTATAAAAGGACAGTTCATTGGCGGAGCTGTCATTTGTAGTCAGGCGATTTATGAGAAAAGGTTTCCGACGGGATTATGGACGACCGACGCAAATTAACGGACTCTGAACGTGGAATGGTAATTGCAGCAAGACGCGTGGGACATCATTTCAAAAATTGTTACGACATTCAGTATTCCGAGACCCACAGTGCCAACCGTGTGCCGAGAATACGAAATGTCAGGCATTATGTCTCACCACAGGCAACACAGTGGCCGACTGCCTTCATTTACGTAGAGTTGTCAGCGATAACAGACGACCAATATTGAGTGAAATAACTGCAGACATCAATGTGGACGTTACAACGAACACATCCGTCAAGGTTGTGCAGGGAAATCTGGCGTTAATTTGTTATAACAGCGTAGGAATTGGAAAAACAATTCCATAATGTTCGAACACAGCATTAGTATTGTGCTGCTTCATACGATGTTAGCATCAGACGCAGTCACACCCAAGAAGCTGTACTAACTTTCTTTGAGTTTTTAGCAGTTCATCGCTGGTACTCACTCAATGTTTGACGAAATACTCCTTACCAGTACACCCTTAATAACTTTCTGAAATTTACGTGAAGCCGAAAGGCGTAAATCTAATTTCAGACATTACAATGAGAATTTAGTTTCCTGGAGAAATTATGATAACAGACCCTTCAATGATTTGATAACTGTACTAAATGAAGGAGAGTCGACCAGGAAATGTTGTTATGAGTTTCGGAGAGAGTATTTGGTAACGAATGGCTGAAACAAGGGAAAGGGCACAATAGGAGACAATTGGGTTGCTTTGAGAGATGAAAACGTGAAGGCAACAGAGAAAAATGTAGATAAATTTGGAAGGCCTAGCAGAAATCGCTCGGTAACACAAGAGATATCTAATGCATCTGAAGAAAGTATAAAAAATGCAATAAATGGCCAGGCGAAATGCTATACAGTGGTCTGCAAGATTGTTATAATTCATTGAAAAGCTAATATGGCACAAAATATTTTTTTTTGTTACAAAAACCAGTTTGAACTCTTGTTGTGATCTTAGAAACCTTTTTGTAGTTAAACATGTTTATTTTACACTGAACCACACGCACAAGATGTCAAGTTGATAAAACTCAGCACATTGTATACGCTTGTCTTCGCTAAAATATTTAATAACACAAAGCACATTGTACAAAAGGCCATGTCCATATGCATATCGCTCACAGATTCATTATACCTGATACAAATACGGTACAGAACAGCACATCGTGTGCAGCAATTGTAAACAGATGTGCTGTTGTGTACCGTCTTTGTATCACATAACAGGCATCTGTGAGCGATATGTATATGGACATGGTCTTTTGGACAAGGTACTTTGTGTTTTTAAATATTTTAGCGATGACAGATGTTTATTATGGCCTTATTTTTATCCGCATGACGTCTTGTGCATGAGGTTCAGCATAACATGAACTTGTTTTACTATAAAAAATGTTTAAGATAACAGCAAACACTGTTCAAACCGATTGTCCTGAATAACAAAATATTTTGTGCGATCTTGGTTTTTGAATTGGTTTTTAACAATTAAAACAGATAGCCCTTCAATACTCTCACAATGAGAACATTCCATCGATCTAAATAATATAGATCGAAAATGAAAATATGCTCAGAAGAGGTTAATATTTAATGGACAAGTGCATCGCTGTAGAAGCGAGCGTAACTAGGGGAAATACAGATGCCGCCTACATGGACATTGAAAAGACATTTCGAGAAAAGGAAGAGCTTTACGAAAGCTGTATAAAAGCTCAGATGGTAATCTAGTACTATGCAAAGCAGAAAAATCTGAAAGTAGGAAGGAAATGTTGCGAAATATTGAAGGGATTGTAAAGCGTGCCTTGAGAAACAAACAGGGGATAGGAACCCATGTCCAGAAACAACGAAACTACGGTGTCGAAGTTACAGACATAGCCCCTGCCACTAGGTCACCATATCGGCAGCAAACATTACTTGGCACACTGACAGGCCATAGGAGAAACACCTCGGAATGTTTTTTGATATTCAGTGATCGAGATTAATTGCCACGATTGCCAGTGGAGAAGATGAAGCTACCTGTAGAGTAGAAAGGCCTCTTCTGCTATGAATTCGATGGTCTGTTGCATCGGTGGGTGACAGTTTCAGACACGTGGTTCCTCCCATAGTTTATTTTTCTCCTGGAATACTTTAAATGTAATTTTATTTTGTACAAAGGAGGAAAATGAATTCCTGAAGGAAACCTGTGTCTGAAACCGTCATTCACCAAGGCTTCAGAGCATCGCTTTCGTAGGAGACAAGGCCGGCCTAGGCGGCAGCCAGCTTCATCTCCTCCACTGGCGTTCGTGGCAATCGGTGTTGATTACTGAATAACAGATGGCATTGTGAGACTTTCCGCCTACAGGCCGTCTGCGTAAAAATTCACATCAGCTACCGAAGGGATGGCCTAAAGGCAGGCCGTGGCGGCTACAACTTCGACGCCCTCTAGCGGCATTGAATGACGTTTCCAGACACGGGTATCTTTCCTCTAATTGTTACTCCTGATACTCTCTACAGCCCCTCCAAGTTTGTCGCTAGATCTATGAGACGTCCTATGTAAGATTCATTCAAAGTAAATGGATTAAATGAAGACGAGAAGGGCAAAAGGACACTGAGTGAAGAATTTGACGGAGTACTGGACGAAGAAGTCGAAAGAAGCCCTGATCAGTAGGCAATATTCTCTCAGAATTGTTTAGTTTCTTTGGAGATCCACCAACGTACAAACCATTCACTCTGTTGTGCAACATATATGAGGTGAATTACCCTCAGCCTAAAGTAATGATTCTAATTGCGTGTAGGATGGTGCTGACCGGTGTATTGCCGAAGCTACAGTTTAATAAGTTAAGGCTAAAAAATACTGACTGGCACAAATTATTTACTGGAGAATGGAAATACTGGAACAAGCCGACCTCACTCAGTCTGAGTTACAGAGAAATTTAGAAACCCGCTAGGAAATACAGCCCATGGACTTTTCTTAGGAGACAGGATGAGGGAAGTCAAACTTGTGTTTACTCCACTTTCGGTTTTAGAGGAAGCTATTGACAAAGTTGTCTGGAGATTCTGGAAGTATCAGAGGTTAAACGGAGGTAGCGGAAGGTTATTTACAACATGTAACAGAAACCAGACTGCAGTTATAAGAGTTGAAAGACATTAAAAGGAAGCACTGGTTGTAAATGGAGGCAGACGGAGCTGTAGCCCAGTGCCGACGGTATTATGTCTGTACATAAAGCAGCAAAAGTCAAGGAGAAATTAAAATAGCGATTTAAACTTCAGAGAGAAGAAAACAAATGAAGAGGTTTGCCGACGACGTCGTAACTCCGTCAGACGCGGCAAAGGACTTGGAAGAGCAGTTGTAGGAATGTATTGTGCTTGCGGAAGATATTACACGATGAACATCAACAAAATTAAAACAAAGGTAAAGGAATGTAGTAGAATCAAATCACACGATGCTGAGGGAACTAAATTAGAAAAAAGGGACACTAAAAGTACTACACGAGTTCTGTTATTTGGGCTGAAAAATTATTAATGAAGACAATGATCGATGAAGAGAGGGCATAAAATGCAGCATGGTAGCATTAATCAAAGCATTTCTGAGAAAAAGGAATTTCTGAACATCTAAGACAAATTTAAGGGCTAGAAAATCTTTACCGCAGCTATTTGCCGACACTATAGCTTTGTTCTAATTGAAACATAGACTGTAAGCATTTCAGATAAGAAGAGAATACAAGATTTTAAAGCATGTGGCTAGTGAATAAAACTGTGGATTAGACAGGTTGGTAGAGTAACTGATGAGGAGGGAAAGTTAAATTTATGACATATCTTGAATAAAACAAGTGAATGTTTGATAGGAAGAGAGCAATTGATACGATTTGAAGTGACAAGGGTGAGGGGTTGAAGTTTGAAAACTATTTTGGGAGATCGAGAGATGCAGTTAGAAATGGAGGTTCGTCGTTCTAGCAGCCAAGGAACTAAATAGGCGGCAATAAGCTGAAAATTTATCCACTGATTTTCATTTTTGTCACTATTGCTGTTGAGAATGCGAATTTGTATTCCGTCATTCACACTTGTTTGACCACAGCGGAGGCGTCTGCGTCACTATGTCGCGTGATAGTATATTTTTGCCGTACACTGCCACCAACTCAACTTTGATTTTTGCATCACAGATCCTATTCTGAACCAGAAATCGACTTACCGCACTATACTTTATCAATTGGAGGCACCGTTTCGTTGTCGCCTCTAGTGGCATGCTACGGTATTGTGATGCGAATTTCGATGTGTGTCGTGAATGCAGACATATGGCTACAAACAAAGTAATGAACGATTATGTAACTTCATGTTTTCGAGATGATAATTACAATTTTATGACTACTTTTACGGTGTGCCGCAATTAAGAGAAACTGGAAATGAAGATTTTTTTGTAATTTATCACGTTACTTCAATGGTGTGTGAGGGGAGTGAACGGATACGTGTGGACGCGTTAGAAATGATTTTCTGACAGTTATCGAACGTACAGTGTGCGTTGCGGGCTCACCCCTGCGGGAATTAACCAAATCAGGTCAGCTGATTGTTTACGTGTACCGGAATCGATTAGCGAATATCATTAAATGAGTGCTTTTAATTGGCATCTCGAAGTCTTTTTCTGAGTGAAGAGACACTGTTCACTTCCCAATGAAACGTTCTCGCAGCATCCCACGCACCTCTTTACCTACCCAACACAGATATTTACTCAGCCCACACTCGCGTGTTGTTCAGTAATTCTATTAATTGGTACATCATAACTACGCGTTTCATTTATACTGTATCCTTCACTGTGATACAATTTTCGATTACACCAGGGGTGCATATGTCGTATGTGACTAGGCACGCACTGTGGAATATATTTATCTGTGTAAGTAGGCTGTTTAGGTTTTTATGTTGGTAACGCCACGTTGCGCTCTGTATGAAAATCACTGACTGTGCTGTGTGCAGTCTGTGGCTGGTTTGCATTGTTGGAATATTTACTATTGTAGTGTTGGGCAGTTGGATGTGAATAGCGCATAGCGTTAGGCAGCTGGAGGTGAGCCGCCAGCAGTGATGGATTTGGGGAGAGAGATGGCTGAATTTTGAGAGTGGACGATCTGGACGTGTGTCCATCAGTGACAGTAAATTTGTAATACTGGATATCGTGAACTGGTATATTATATAATGGCTTTTGAACATTATTAAGGTAAATACATTGTTTGTTCTCCATCAAAATCTTTCATTTGCTAACTATACCTATCTGTACTTAGTGTCTTCAGTAGTTAGAATCTTTTATTTAGCTAGCAGTATTGGCGCTCGCTGTATTGCAGTAGTTCGAGTAACGAAGATTTTTGTGAGGTAAGTGATTCACAAAACGTATAGGTTATTGTTATTCAGGACCATTCTTTTGTAGGGATTATTGAAAGTCAGATTGCTTTGTGCTAAAAATATTGTGGGTCAGTTTGTTGATGATCTGAATAAGTAAAGAGAGAAATGTCTGTGCACGTTCAGTTTTGCTCAGCTGTTTGAAAATCAAATAACGTAAGGGGTTTATGAGCACAATCATTCATAAATTTTTTTAAGGGGAGGTTTCATATGGCGACCCTGCCAGGATACCTCACTGGAAACTTCTGATTTTTTCTTGTAGTTTGTGTAATTAGTGTAGCTTTTGTTTATTGCTAGTGCATAATTGTAGAGATAATCTCCTTAGTAGTTGTAGTCTTTCATTGTTGTGCAGTAAAACAGTTGTGGCATGTATGTAGATTTGCACCAAGTATTTCTCAGCTGCACTTGCGGTTAACTAGATGTTATTTTCAGTGCTATGTTAATGTCTTTCTTCTTTTGGCACTTCAAATTGTGCTTTTCTTATTATCGTGTGAAATACGTCATAATTATGGCGTGTGAAAACGTAACACTAGGGTCCAAAGTAAACTGAGAAATAATAGTAATGACGAGCGTAACTTATCAGTATCACCGTGCACTGAATTAATAGACATTCAAAGTAGTATTTTGTTAATTGTGCACAGGGAAATGGACCGGGCGGCAAATAATGGTGTAGACAGTGAAACAATTAGTGAACAGGGAAACATGGTCGATCGATGGGTCAGCAACAGCTCACCTCAGGAATCCGAAATGACAGGAGATAATTTTACAAATGCCGCATATTCAGGTTTTGCGTCATTACCCGTTTCTCAATCAAGTCAAGACACATTTTCTGCCTATCAAAATGCGAATTTAGCCTGTTATGCACTGCCGATAAGCACACAGGAACAAGTTCTAGACACGAATACATTGTTATTGCAATTCATGCAATGAATGAAATAAAATCAGGAATGAATGCGGCAACAGTTACACAAGTTAGATACAATGGAACAAAATCTTGAAAAGTTAAACACAATTGACCAAACGCTTGAACAAACTCGTAAAGATTTAACTGCTGAGTTACTTAAAATCGAATCGAAATGTCAAAAAGCCTGTAATGACGTAAAAACACAAATTTGTGAGCATTTTCAACCTATTTTTTCGCTTCATGAAAATGCATTACGGAATCACAAACCAGCCCTAAAAGAACTGCAAACTATTGTTCCTGAAAATCACGAAACCTTGCAAGCTAAAATTGACTCAGTTGCATCTACCGATTCGGTTATGCAACTTGCAAAAACTCAGGAAAACTTAAAGGACACAGTAGAAAGACACATGGAGGAAATTAGTTCATTATCAGAGATAGTAGTTGAACTTTCGGATCAGGTAAATAATTTATCTACAAAGGTAGATGATAATCTGAGTGACACAAGACCGGTAGTCTTTAATGACACAGAAGAGCACGAACAAATTAGGAAATTCAAACAAAACCGGAATCAAATTAATACACAGTACAAGAGAGAAATCCGGGAAGTACAAGATCAGTTGGCACAAGTAATACAAGAATTATATATTTCAGAGGACACTCGCGCTCCAACACGGGAAGAGGGACTTAGAAATACGGAAAAGCCACAAAAAAATAACACAGGGCATTTCGGATATGATGAAAGAAATTGGCAAGGTGCACCGAATTTTTAGATGGAACCGCCGACATGACGTAACAATGACCGATATGCGACTCACCGTCACGATGACTTTCACTATAAGCTGTTCATCACTACACCTAAATTCAAAATATTTATAACTCTGGCAACGACATTCATCCACACGCATGGCTTCATCAATTCTCTCATTGTTTTCCTCCCAACTGGTCATTAGAGCAAAGATTAGAATTTATGTGTGGCTACTTAGAGAATGAACCAGCTGTAAGAATGCGATCGGTCATTCACGATTGTCACAGTGAAGGAGAATTTTATCATGCCTCCCATTTGAGCATATTGGTCTCAAGCTACAGAAGACCAAGTGAAACATAGCATCATAATGATAAAACATTTCGAACAATCTGAATTTCCCGGTCTTGTGAAATATTTTGAAGTACCTGTCAAACCCATACAGCCCCTCAGAACTCATCCGCATTTGCTTAATCAAATGGCCTGAACATTTACAACATATTAATTTGGCAGGACAGTGCAAAGACGACATTGAAGCTTTTCAGGGACTCTTAAAAAAAATTAGAAATTGACACAGACAGTCGCGGGATACGAAAACATTAAAACAATCATTACAGGTCACATCCGTCACAATTCCGCGATGACAGAAATAATAACTGGACACGACAACGCTATTCTTACAACGCAAATCGTGACCATGACACCACCCGTATGACAACAGTTGCCAGAATAATAGTTACAGAGAAAGATCGCATTTCTGTAGTAATGAATAAGACTGTGATAACCATAGAAACAGACAATATGGGAACCAAAACAATTATTGTCAAGAGAGACAGATAACTTCAGACGCAACAGTTCAGCACACAGTTACAATTCAAAGAGAAATTCTCCACCATGTGACCGACAAGAAAGAAACTATGGAATCTACCGACATGACGACAGACGATATAATCATAACGACAGGCCTGAATGTCATCAGAACTGGCGAGATTCAAACAGGGAAGGGCCCTCTTGACAAAGTGAATTTGTATTAGTTAGGTCTCCTAATCATAATAACGACGCGCGCCAACAAAGAGACAGACAATGACTCGCACCACAGGCAGCCACGAGCGCCGGCTGGCGCAGAGAAAAATAACATAGACGCTAACCTTGAGAAAAATTTTAGCATTCCTTACCGACGCATACAACATGATAATTGCTTTTAAGCTGAAACTCTGCGCACTAAGAAGGGTAAAAGATCGCGTCACATTTGAAATGTAAAATCGTTTATTGAGAGATAATCTGCTTTTTAACTTAGTCTTTGCTATAAAATTTTTCACTTCACATTACTAGTACGCTTTGTCACACTTAGAAACTGTTAACTTGCAACAATGTTTTGAAGTTAACTATCCAGTCTAGAACCTAGGGAAGATATTTAGACAGTAATTACGAATGCGTTGTTATAGTGAACAGACGACACTGTGTTATAGTCTTTGTACATTCTTGCTTGTGAGTTGCACGATTACGTAACGAGTATAAGGCTCACATACTTAGAACATTTACCACTACTGCTAATGAGATTTTGATGCAACATTTTGGTTTACTTCAAAATACATTCTGGATTCGAAGTGCTTTCTGCGAGATATCAGATGACACATTGGTTCGTTTATTTGACAGCTACACGAGTATATCACGACGCTACTAGTGTGTGACACAATTTACATTGTTGCTTTTGCGGTGTATCTGTTTTATATCTGTACAGTTTTCTGAATTTTTCTGGAAAGAAAAACATTTTTTTGTAGTAACTTTTGTGGTATAGCTACAATGAGACAGCCTTTTTCGTAGGACAACAGTACTTTAGGGTATAGTACTTTCTTGATCACGGCACTGAACGTAATAACTACTATATCTATACGCATAGCATTTCGCTTTTGTTTATTACAAGGTAAGTACATTGGCTTCTACAGAACGTTGCTTACGGACGACGATAATTACGACACTTGGCACATTTTTTACCATTAAGTAATGACAGAGATTATCTTACAACAAGACGCACAGTTTAGCACTACAGAACATGTATTTGAGTGATTAATTTTGTACTTAAAACAATTATTTTTATAGATTTTTGAATTACAAAGACAGAAAGGTTTTCCATGATACATTTCATTCCATTGCTGTAATCTGTAACACCTGAGGGTACAATTACATTAATGCTAAGTGGGTACACGCCTACTTTGTGTACTAAGTGTGTAGCGAGCGCTAGGAGCCATAGCTAATATGGCATTTGCTTATACAACATTACACATCGGTAACATATTTCTGTAACACAGAATTACACATCTATCTGATCATTTAACTGAGAGAAACAAACATTTTTTTTTACGACGTCAGTGAGACATGTTTACACAATTACACAGTAGGATAGCTTCACACTTATGTAATTGTATTTTGTCTGTACTTTGTGAACTGTTCACATATTTTCGGAACGATTGTGATACCGTGAGAGCTTTGAATGATGTATTTGGTATAGGATCATGATTTTTAAAGTACGTTTGAGGTAGATGACACTATTGAAATGAGGAGAGATTTTTTTTAAGTTTTGAAATTATTGGAGGAAGCTACGACGATTTTGAGATTTGATTGATGTGCTATGATGTTATTATTACGATGACGATGTGTATTATGCTGTTTAGGTATGTTTATGATCAATAAGGTGATGCTATATGACGAATTTCATTATGCCACGTATTTATTATGTTGAAATATTGAAGAAGTGTCGACCATAATGTTTATGTGTAAAAAGGTAAGGAATAATGAGTAGTGGTTAGGGACTCTGGTTTGTGAAAAATGGTGGTAGAAACCAACAATCGTACTTTAAGAGTTATGAAATGTGTGTACATGCGTGAATGTATCACGATGATGGCGACAATCTTTTGGACACTGTTATATTCATAGGATTTAGTTTCTACACATTTGTAATGCAAAAGCTCGACCTGTGATATTTTTTTATATGATACTGTCACTGTAGCGCAAACTGCTGTCATAAATATTTCGGCAAGAAAGCTAAGTGACTTTGACGTGCTGCATTATGGGCGCCCAGCTGTGCCAGTCGCCTGGAGAAAAGGCCATTAGGTGGTGAAAAAAGCGGCCATTAACCTCACTATTGACATTCCTCTGTAGAAAGCATCGCAAATATGACACACTATTACTTGGAAACATATGATTATACTGTGGAGCATGTACCTTGTGCTACTTACTGAAATGCTTATGGATTGGTGGGAAACATTCTTACATCTGCGTACCTGATTGTGACAAGTGTCTTTCTACGAGAGTTGAGAGAATTTATTCTGACTTATGAAATGCCACGTGGCTATTGAATGATGTTTCTACGCTTTGCTTTACCGAGTTGCTTATTTCATTTGATATCTGGTTTCTAGCTGTGTTGCAGCATTGGTTATATAAAATAAAATTAAATGCATTTGCTAATGTGAACACTTTCTGTCAACAGATCTATTAAATAATAATTTTATGATCCACATTCATCGAGAAAGGAGCACTTGGAAAGGAAAGAACAATATGAAAGGACTAATAACAGTAACTGCAAACATAATTTTCTTTTCAACTACTTGGTAATTTCTTTGGTAGAATAAGTTGTTGTGGTACACCACTTTAATGACATAGACACTAAGATGTGAATAGACGTTTCCCTTATCTGCAGTGTTGTCTTTAGTGTACTATTTTTTCTGCTTGAGCCATGTCATGTTCAGATATAAGTTATTTCATTTGCTGCTGCTGCTTGCCAGGCATAGTGATACTGAATTTCACTTTTTATTACTCTGATAAGCCACTTTTACTACTGATTTATTCTTCTTGTTGCTGCATGTTGGCTCATATTAGTTGTAATGTTGCATTTACTTTGCTAATTTATATTTATCGCTACCAACTTTGCCAATTTGCATTTTTTGTCATTGCTCTTTGTGTTAATTGTTTTGTGCTGCTGCATTGTCTTGTCCCTTAGTCTATACATCTGAGCTCAGTAGATTTAAGTTTGCTTCAGAGGGGGTAAGCTATATAAAGAATGATTTGCGATGAATTGGAAGAAATGCATTGAGAAGTTATACGAAATTTTCTTTTTTTTAAAAAAAGGGGGTACTGTACAATCAAGAATAATTATTTGGAAGAGGATATCAATAGATTACAGAAAGTAGGTATTGATAGGACTTTTTGGGAATAATGATGAACGAAGGGAGATCTCCAAGAAGTAAAGAAAGTTTTGTTTGCAAAATACTGCAGGAAAACAAACCCTGTCCTTTCCTTTTGTGTTATTCTGCTATGTGTTTGTGTACCCTTGTGTACTTGTGTTCTTCCTGTCTTTATGTATTTATCTGATAATAGTTATGTTGTAGAATTTTTTTAGTAAAGATGTTTAGACATTATTTATTCTGTTCTGTTTTAATGCTCATGTGTGAAATTAATGTATCGAAAACTATTCTCAGTATTTTATTTATTTACTTATGTCGTAATTCCTGTAACACTGATAAATGACCTAGTAGATAGTGTCGGAAGTTTCATGCGGCTTTTCGCGGATGACACTGTGGTATACAGAGAAGTTGCAGCATTAGAAAATTGTTTCGAAATGCAGGAAGATCTGCAGTGGATTGGCACTTGGTGCAGGGAGTGGCAACTGACCCTTAACGTAGACAAATGTAATGTATTGCGAATACATAGAAAGAAGGACCCTTTATAGTATGATTATAGGATAGCGGAACAAACACTGGTAGCAGTTACTTCTGTAAAATATCTGGGGTATGCGTGCGGAACGATTTCGAGTGAATGATCATATAAAATTAATTGTTGGTATGGCGGGTACCAGGTTGAGATTCATTGGGAGAGTCCTTAGAAAATGTAGTCCATCAACAAAGGAGGTGGCTTACAAATCACTCGTTCGACCTATACTTGAGTATTGCTCATCGGTGTGGGATCCGTACCAGATCGGGTTGACGGAGGAGACAGAGAAGATCCAAAGAAGGGGGGCGCGTTTCGTCACAGGGTTATTTGGTAACCGTGATAGCGTTACGGAGATGTTTAGCATACTCAAGTGGCAGACTCTGCAAGAGAGGCGCTCTGCATCGCGGTGTAGCTTGCTCGCCAGGTTTCGAGAGGGTGCGTTTCTGGTTGAGATATCGTATATATTGCTTCCCCCTACTTATACCTCCCGAGGAGATCACGAATGTAAAATTAGAGAGATTCGAGCGCGCACGGAGGCTTTCCGACAGTCGTTCTTCCCGCGAACCATACGCGACTGGAACAGAAAAGGGAGGTAATGACAGTGGCACGTAAAGTGCCCTCCGCCACACACTGTTGGGTGGCATGCGGAATATAAATGTGGATGTAGATGTAGATGTACATGTTTATTTCTATTCTTTTGTAAAGCCTGTATTACTACAAATGTTAGCTCTATTATTATGTCTTTAATGATGTTTTCTGTAGCTTTGTAATTGTATTCTCATGTTATAAAATTGTAATTGACAGCAGTTCATCAAATTAAGTAACTTGGAAGCATTCATCTCTGTGCATACATTTCTTTTGGTCACAGTATATACACAATATGTGAGATGTTTGGTCTGTTATTGTTTGTACGTGTGTTAATAATTCAGCAAGGGACTGGTTAACAGCATTGCTGGTTCTAAGGACAATTCCAAAAACTTTGTGAGTTCACAAGTTGTGGTTCATGGACTTGCTATATTGTCCGCAAGACTCTTCGATGGTGATTCTGCACCTGCACAGTCGCAACAGATGGCTGCTGGCCGTCTCTACAAGGACTACAATGGCTGTGCACCTTTGATGACCCACCAATACCATTATTTCTGCAAGAACTGCAGTGGGCCTGCACCTCTGGTGGACCACCAAGACCGTAATCTCTAACAGGACTACAGTGGTCTGCTCTGTGATGACCTACCTATCAATATTCTGTAAAACATCGACTGACTCTGCTGTGGGTTTGCTCTGTTGTGGCCCATTACCTGTCGGCATGTCAAGAGTCAGTTGGAAGGACAACACTACTTCTTCAGAATTGCATAGAAATCCACTACTTCCGTGTACATCTTCTTTTACTGCTCAGACTTTGAGAAATAAAAACTCCAATTACTACTGTGATGAATGATCAGGACTGTCTTTATAGACTGTGATAAAATTTTAGCTTTTGACGAACATTGTATCGATAAGTGTGTGCATTTGATATATTTGTTATCGTCAATATAAAATATTTTTAACAAATAGGTATTGGCCAGTGCCCAAAACAATTTGTAAAACATTTTGTTGGGAGCATGGGGGCTATGTAAGTAGGCTGTTGAGGTTTTTATGTTGGTAACGCCACGTAGCGCTCTGTATGAAAATCACTGACTATGCTGTGCGCAGTCTGAGGCTGGTTTGCATTGTTGGAATATTTGCTATTGTACTGTTGGGCAGTTGGATGTGACCAGCGCATAGCGTTTGGCGGTTGGAGGTGAGCCGTCAGCTGTGATGGATGTGGGGAGAGAGATGGCTGAATTTTGAGAGTGGACGATCTGGACGTGTGTCCATCAGAGACAGTAAATTTGTAATATTGGATATCATGAAGTGGTATATATATATCATGACTTTTGAACATTATTAAGGTAAATACATTGTTTGGTCTCTATTAAAGTCTTTCATTTGCTAACTATACCTATTAGTAGTTAGTGCCTTCAGTAGTTAGAATCTTTTATTTAGCTAGCAGTATTGGCGCTCGCTGTATTGCAGTAGTTCGAGTAACGAAAATTTTTATGAGGTAAGTGATTCACGAAAGGTGTAGGTTATTGTTAGTCAGGGCCATTCTTTTGTAGGGATTATTGAAAGTCAGATTGCTTTGTGCTAAAAATAATGTGTGTCAGTTTATTGATGATCTGAATAAGTAAAGAGAGAAATGTCTGCGCACGTTCAGTTTTGCTCAGCTGTTTGAAAATCAAATAACGTAAGCTGTTTATCAGCACAGTCATTCACAATTTTCTCTAAGGGGAGGTTTCATCAGTAATGCAAGAAGCGAGCGAGGGACAGGAACAAGTGACCACACATTGTTGATTACGCATTACGGAGAAAATGACGGAACTACTGATAAAGTAGCAGCCCGAACTCCAGTAACGTTGGATTCGGTGACTGTGTGAACTAACAAAATATTTTGCATCATGCCACCTATCTTTACTAAGCGCATGACAATTTCATTCCACTCTGTTGTTAAAAAGTGTTCGTGCTACGGATGTACGCATGAACACCTCCACACCTGTAGTGCTTTCCCTCACTGTCACATTTTAGGATTGGCTTATTAGATGCCACTTAACTCCCGTACCAGCAAAGCCACTTCACCAAATATCGGTGTAGGGTGTGCTCAGTTACATTATTTCTTTGTACCAATACACTAACGTTGTGACTATTGTGTTATTACTTGATTCTTACTAGTAAGGAAATGCTGAAAAGTATAACACTTTTCATAAAAGCCGGTTAATGCGAGACAGTACTGCAGTCTCGACAAAGTAATATATAACTGAGCCATGCTCACTGGTATCGACATCTGCTTCGCGGCCTAATGGCGTAACTTCACCGTTCTGGCGTGCCGCGAGGTGGCGGGTCTGGGAGACGTTGCGAGTTTTGCAGTGGTTCTTAACCGAGTGTAAGACCGGTGTTACCGGGGAGACGGAGAGAGGAAGAGACGGCCACTGGGATTGGAAGTAAAGCCCGCGTTCGAAAAGTGTATTGCCTTGCACGCGCGTGCCATTACAGTGAAAGGTTGGTGTAAGGGGAAACAGAAAGTTCGGTAAAACTTCTTGGCAGATTAAAACTGTGTGACGGACCAAGACTCGAACTAGGGACCTTTACCTATTGCGGGCAAGTACTCTACCATCTGAGCTACCCAAGCACGACTCACGCCCCGTCCTCACAGCTTCACTTCTGCCAGCAGGAGAGCTTCTGTAAAGTTTGGAAGGTAGTAGACGAGGTACTGGCAGAAGTGAAGCTGTGAGGACAGGCCGTGAGTCGTGCTTGGGTAGCTCAGATGGTAGAGCACTTAACCGTGAAAGGCAAAGATCCCGAGTTCGACTCTCGGTCCGGCACACAGTCTTCATCTGCCGGGAAGTTTCATATCAGCCCCCACTCCGCTGCAGAGTGAAAATCTCATTCTACAAAGCTCGGTGTTTGAAAAACTGTTTTTCTGGTGCATTCCATTCACTGGCTTAGTGGATCGGACCACCGCATTCCTGGCGGTTTAATCTACCTTAACGTGGACGCCGTGCACCTCCTGAGAGAATCCACAGTTTCCTCGTGCATTTGGCGAGACGCTAAATCGCATGGTGGCTAATGCCCCGAGCTGTTTTGGTGCTCCTCACCTGTACCTTCCACCGGCGTCGTATTGATCTCCATTTTGTTAATGTTACTGTGAGTGCATTTGTTTTCAATAGATCCTTAAGATTTTCCATTCGTAACAGTTTCGCTATTAAGGTCATTGTCTCTCTAACCAAATAATTTACAAAAAAATCCTATTCAAGTCGTGATCAGTGCTCTGCAAGTGATTTCAAGGTTCCTGCAGTGAGCTAAGGGTTTCGGGGGACGTCGCTGTTGTTTCACAATCTCCTTTGCCGGGCAATAGGATCGTACGATATCTGGTTTGTTCTTAATCCTGGTTATGTATGTTCATGTTTTAATACGTATTGGTTTTAGTTACGCTTTAGATGCATGGCCTGACCATGTTCTCAAGGTGTTGCTCTCCATTGTCTTGTCTTACTCTGGTGCAAAATCTTGTTCGGCTTTTGTTACAGGGCTGCACTCGTCCCGGGCCTTAAGTTCATGTCTTAGCACCCAAAAATTTTGGGGACGCTATTTGACCTTTCTCACTATCCCTCAATGTCAGAAATTGTAACTGTTTTCTACTTAATTAATTGGTGTTGCAAACTGTATTAATTTCTTTTGTCTCTTTTAGAGCTATCACTAAATGAATTTGTTTAGTAGGTTATTTAATCGCTACCCAAATTCTAACTTAGTGTGCAATAATTGATTCAGTTTGTTTTTAAAAGTTTGTCATTCAATCCCAGCTAACTGAAGGGGCTTATGTGTTTGCTTACCTTCCGCTTCCTTTGGTGAAGTGCTGTTGTGCCTGTATTACCTGGACGTGTCTTGCTTAGGTGATTCCTTCGCTGTGCTGTTTCCTGCCTGGCAGAGCTTCTCGTCTTGGTTGCGAGACCTGGTACTGGAGTGGCTGTGTACTGCTGCCCACGTGTGCTTGGCACGGCTGACTCCGGCACGCTGTTTATCGCGTAGCGCGAGCTCTGACTCCATCCCTTGCCTCTGCGGGCGCCTTCCATGCCGCTTCATCAGCTACGTAAGTAGAGTTTGCCTCTCCTTCCGCAACCTTCAGCGCTAGTTTCTAAGTGTTTCACGTACTGAGATTGTGTTAGCCCCTTTATCGTTTGTGGTGGTGCAATCCTGTGATATTACGGACTGGCTGCTCCTGACTCAAATACTTATTAGTGAATTGTATTTTTCCTAATTAATACAGTGTCGTAAAATGGAACTCTCTTAATGATCGTTGTTCTGAAATTGTTTCGCTGACAATTGCTAAATTGGGGTTGTTCCAAATATAATTCTAAGTTTTTTACCTGTTTGGTTTTGTTCGATTCACGAGTTATTCAGTACTGAATATTTGTTCAGCACCTTATATGTCAATTCTTTAAGCGTTCTAAATGCCTTGCAGCACTGCCTCAAGAAAAAGAGTGGATTGTAGAGACAGTATTTGAACATGTAATGTCATTAACTATTTTACAATTGTTAGAATCGTTTGGGGCAAAGTACCTCTTTTTCAATTGTGATTATCTCCTTCAGAAATAAATAAATTCAAATTGTGTGAAGTGATGAATGATGTCACCACCGGGGTTTAGCATCTCACGAGGAGTCCTAATTCCTGTTCTATTAATCGGAGATTTCAATAATTCCATACAAATTTTTCTGATAACACAAAACGAAAGTCGTTTAACAACACACTTTTCCGACCCTTGGACTAACATACAAACCTGCTTTCTGCGATAATTAAGATTGATTCGCTCAATTTCTTCGTTAGTTTGACCGAACAAACTGAACAACAGTCGATGCATAATACTGTAGTTAGTTTCAGACTCGGTGGTGAGTGTATCGATGTCGCTGAACAGTGTATCAAAATCATTTATTTATTTATTTTTTCGAACAGCGATGATAGAAATTTATTTTAGTTTTGTTTATTTTATTTGCATGGCAAATATATCGGTAAAGTTTCTAGATTATTAGGTTTTCCTGCAGAATCACTGGATGGGTTTGTTATAGTCGATAACGTCTGCACAGCCCTCTTTATAACCGGTAAAGGTATTCTGGAGGTCGAACATCTCGAAACATCGCATTGATATAAATATCGACACAACTATTTAACAACGAAATCGACTTTGCAGTTCTGTTGACACTTCAACAGAAACTTGAAATATAATGGAAAAGTTCGCACATCTGTCCAAATGCTCATTGGAATAGCGAAACGAATAACATAATTGACACTATCTAAATATTCATTTAACATTTGACGCTGAAAAAGACACCATACAAAACTATACCAGATTTTCCCAAAAAACCATAATAAACTCTACATAGAGTTTCAGTTTACAGTATGTACCCACATGAGTAAATTGTAGAAGTAAATCGAATTACTTTACTGAGATAAAAGTTGACGAGATCGAAAGCAGTTTTGCTTTTTCACATTTGTCGCTTAACAAAAAAAAAAAAAAAAAAAAAAAAAATTAAAAAAAAAGAAAAATTACGCAAAAAAACATTTCTGTGCGATTAGTAACTGTGAAACGTTTTTCAGTGTACCGGTATTTTAAAATATTACTTATACAGAGCCGATCGTTCCAATCTCATTTCATTATGCAGCGTATGAGTAACGAATTCCAGCAAATGTTTCGTGAACGAAACTCAATTATGAAATAATTTTCAATCTGCAATTAAATTATAAAACGGACGGCTGAATCAGTAAACTGCAACTGCCTGGTAAAGCCACAGATAATATTGTCGCCATGTAAATCTATAAAGTCAGTTAAGGCAGGCTATGTCGCACTATTCCATTTGAAACTACAAACTTTTACGTTCCATCATAATTGTTGATCATAGTGTACTGGCGTCAATGCACGAATGTTCTCACGTAAATTTAACCGACAGCCCATGCGATACTTCCTTCCATAAATACAAATAATTAAACGACGGGTGATCGCTCTGTAATATATTGTTTTTGTTGTCTCTCTCGACGCTAATATAGTCCTCCTTCCTATCGCTGTTTATGTCATTCAACTCTTCTATCGTACGTTGTAATTGTTAATACCAATTCGGTAGTCCCACATCATTCACTGTCACGACGTATTATAAGTAAAATAATTTCATATCATGTAGTAATATATTTAAAACATTTTGTTCTTAATATACCACTTTGTAATGTATTAGTTACTGAAAGAAGCTATAAAAGGGTAGCGTAGGCACAGTGCTTAATTTCAGACCAGTGCAGTTCTTCAAAACCATAGTCAGTATAAGAATGACAACTTGCAATATCTTTAACACAATCAAAACACAACATAAACTGATTTCGCCTAGCGGATAGGATCGGGCCAAGAACAGTTCACAGTAATAGCTTAAAATATGTAAACCTTGGAGGATACACTGTAATTGAACATTATGAATCACCTTGAAGAAAATGACTCATTGATATATAACCAACACGGATTCAGAAAATATCGTTCTTGTGCAACACAGCTCTCTCTTTACTCCCATGAAGTAATGAGAGTTGTTAACAAGGGATCTCAGATCGATTCCATATTCCTAAATTTCCAGAAGCCTTCTGATACCGTTCCTCACAAGCGACTATTAATAAAATTACGTGATATGGAGTATCGGTTGTGTGATTGGATTCGTGATTTCCCCTCAGAAAGGTCACAGTTCGTAGTGATAGACGGTAAATTATCGAGTAGAGCAGAAGTGATATCTGGCGTTCCGCATGGTAGTGTCATAGGTCCTCTGCTGTTCCTGATTTACATAAATGTTCTAGGTGATAATCTGAGCAGCCCCCTTAGATTGTTTGCAGATGACGCTGTAATTTACCGTTTAGTAAAATCATCAGACGATAAATTCCAATTACAAAATTATCTAGAGAGAATTTCTGTATGGTGCGAAAAGAGTCAATTGGCACTAAACAAAAAAAAGTATGAGGCAATCCACATGGGCACTAAAAGAAATCCGATAAATTTTGGGTATACGATAAATCACACAGATCTGAGGGTTGTCAATTCAACTAAATACCTAGGAACTACAATTACGTGCAACTTAAATTGGGAAGACCACAAGATAATACTGTGGGGAATGCAAAACAAATACTGCGCTTTGTTGGCAGAACACTTAGAAGATGCGACAAATCCACTAAATAGACGGTCTACACTACACTTGTCCGTCCTCTGCTGGAAAATTGCTGCGCGGTATGGGTTCCTTACAAGATAGGATTGACGGATAACATCGGAAAAGTGCAAAGAAGGGCAGCTCGTTTCTTGTGATCGCGCAATAGGTGTTAGAGTGTCACTGACACGGTACGCGAGTTGGGGTGGCAGTCACTGAAACAAAGATGGTTTTCTTTTATGCGAGATCTATTTACGAAATTTCAATCACCAACTCTCTCTTGCGAATGCGAAAATATTTTGTTGACACCCACCTACGTAGGGAGAAATGATCATCATAATAAAATAAGAGAAATCAGAGCTCGAACGGAAAGATTTAAGTGCCCCTTTTCCCACGCGCCATTCCATAGTGGAATGGTAGAGAAGCAGTATGAAAATGGATCGATAAACCCTCTGCCAGGCACTTAAGTGAGAATTGCAGAGTAACCATGCAGATGTAGATATGCAGGAGAATGACAATAAAATTAGCGTCCGCAATAAACTGCAGAACAGCTAACTAGGAGACAATGTTGTTGATGTTGTGGTCTTCAGTCCAGAGACTGGTTTGATGCAGCTCTCCATGCTACTCTATCCTGTGCAAGCTTCTTCATCTCCCAGTAACTACTGCAACCTACATCCTTCTGAATCTGTTTAGTATATTCATCTTTTGGTCTTCCTCTACTATTTTTACCCTCCAAGCAGCCCTCCAAAACTAAATTGGTGATCCCTTGATCCCTCAGAATATGTCCTACCAAGCGATTCCTTCTTCTAGTCAAGTTGTGTCACAAATTTCTCTTCTCCCCAATTCTATTCAATACCTCCGCATTAGTTATGTGATCTACCCATTTAATCTTCAGCATTCTTCTGTAGCACCACATTTTGAAAGCTTCTATTCTCTTCTTGTCTAAACTATTTATCATCCACGTTTCACTTCCATACATGGCTACACTTCATACGTACAAGTACTGTAAGAAACGACTTCCTGACACTTAAATCTATACTCGATGTTAAAATTTTCTCTTCTTCACAAACGCTTTCCTTCCCATTGCCAGTCTACATTTTATATCCTCTCTACTTCGACCATCATCAGTTATTTTGCTCCCAAAATAGCAAAACTCATTTACTATTTTAAGCGTCTCATTTCCTAATCTAATTCCCTCAGCATCACCTTAGTTAATTCGACTACATTCCATCATCCACTTTTTGATTTTGTTGATGTTCATGTTATATCCTACTTTCAAGACAACACTGTCCATTCCGCTCAACTGCTCTTCCAGGTCCTTTGCTGTCTCTGACAGAATTACAATGTCATCGGCGAACCTCAAGATTTTTATTTCTTCTCCTTCGATTTTAATTCCTACTCGGAAGTTTTCTTTTGTTTCTCTTTACTGCTTGCTCAATATACACACTGAATAACATCGGGGATAGGCTAGAGCCCTGTCTCATCCCCTTCCCTACCATTGCTTCCCATTCATGTCCCTCGACTCTTATAACTGCCTTCTGGTTTCTGTACAAATTGTAAATAGCCTTTCGCTCCCTGTATTTTACCCCTGGTACCTTTAGAATTTGAAAGAGAGTATTCCAGTCAACATTGTCAAAAGCTTTCTCTAGGAGACAAGTCTCTTATTTAATAAATGATACATTAGCACCTACCTGTATGTAGATCTATGACCACTCCCATCACCAGCTAGTCACTGAAGTGAAGCTATTAGCAATCATCTACAGCACTAACTGCACGAATATTTCAATATAATTTTCTGTATCCTATGAAACAGACAACAGATCATTCTTAAGGAGTAAAATAACAAATTTACAAAGGTTCATACGTAATCAGTCGTGTTAACAGCTTAATAATAATAAAATCATTATCACTCGGACATAGACAACATATATGCACGCTCAGTTTGCCACCACAGCCTACCATGATCTCCGCAGTGTATCCACAGACCTCTAGTGCGTAATATCACTGACCATCCGATACACTCAGTGCATACTATGCATTCTTCGCTGAGCACTATGTTGCATCACTCGACCAGTCATTTGCTGACGACTGCTGAAGAACTTAGATAGTGCTCCTCTCGTAACCGGGAAGCCCCTGTCTGACTAGAACCACAGGACTCTCGCCCAGGTACAGCTACCAACCATTCCCTCTGATTGTTTCTGGTTACACACAGGCACACCGCGTGCTGACCGTTAGTGAGGTCTCTCAGGCTGCTCCTTGTCTCTCCAGCTTGGAGAAAACTTATCATTATTTGTTTTCCTAGAACTGACGGCACTCGCCCATGGCTCCTTCCATCTCGGCTCCAGCAGCTCGCATGTTAATCACGGTTGCGGGCAGTCCGCCCTCCAGCGGCACCAGCGTGACCAGCCACCAGGCACAACGCTGACTGTGGGCGGAACAAATATTCCATTCGACGTGGCACAAATCATGGAGCGCTTACTGAAGAGATGGTATTCACCTCCAACTGGGGACATTTCACGAAGTTGGTGTACTTAATTCAGATACTCAGATGATGTGGATCCCAAGTGATTAGAATCCTGAATATAGGTTCCGCTGATTCCTTTACCTTAAGGCTTCTTCGCAATAAACAACTGTTTTGGCATAAACCACATAAATGTACAACTACATCATACTCCGCAAGTCACCTAATGGCGTGTGGCGGAGGGTATCTTCGGTACCATTATCTGATCCCTCCAACCCTGTTCCATTCGCGTGGGAAGAATAATTGTCGGTAAGCCCCTGTATTGGCTCTAATTTCTCGAATTTTATCCTCGTAGTCGATACTTGAGATATATGTTAAGTAATATGATGTTCGACTCCTCCTGAAAAATGCCGTCCAGGAATTTCAGTACTAACTCTCTCCGTGATGCACAACGCCTCTCTTGTAACGTCTGCCAGTGGAGTTTGTTTAGCATCTCCGTAACGCTCTCTCGCCACCCAAACGAGCCCGTGACGAAACGCAACGCTCTTCGTTGGATCTCCTCTATTTGCTCTACCAGCCCTACCTGATACGGGTCCCAGATAGATGAACAATAATCATCGGGCGAAGAGGCACCTTATAAGCCACTCCATTCGTGGATGAGCTACATTTCCTTAAGATTCTTCGGATGAAACTGTCTCCTGTGTCTGTTTATCCCACTATCTGTTTTATACGGTCATTCCATTTCAGGTCGCTCTGGATTATTACGCCTAGATATTTTACGCCAGCCGCTGTCTCCAGCTGTTTGTAATCAAAAGTGTAGTTGTAAAGTAGTGGATTTCTTTTTCTACATATGCGCAATATGTTACATTTACACTCCTGGAAATGGAAAAAAGGACACATTGACACCGGTGTGTCAGACCTACCATACTTGCTCCGGACACTGCCAGAGGGCTGTACAAGCAATGATCACACGCACGGCACAGCGGACACACCAGGAACCGCGGTGTTGGCCGTCGAATGGCGCTAGCTGCGCAGCATTTGTGCACCGCCGCCGTCAGTGTCAGCCAGTTTGCCGTGGCATACGGAGCTCCATCGCAGTCTTTAACACTGGTAGCATGCCGCGACTGCGTGGACGTGAATCGTCTGTGCAGTTGACGGACTTTGAGCGAGGGCGTATAGTGGGCATGCGGGAGGCCGGGTGGACGTATCGCCGAATTGCTCAACACGTGGGGCGTGAGGTCTCCACAGTACATCGATGTTGTCGCCAGTGGTCGGCGGAAGGTGCACGTGCCCGTCGACCTGGGACCGGACCGCAGCGACGCACGGATGCACGCCAAGACCGTAGGATCCTACGCAGTGCCGTAGGGGACCGCACCGCCACTTCCCAGCAAATTAGGGACACTGTTGCTCCTGGGGTATCGGCGAGGACCATTCGCAACCGTCTCCATGAAGCTGGGCTACGGTCCCGCACACCGTTAGGCCGTCTTCCGCTCACGCCCCAACATCGTGCAGCCCGCCTCCAGTGGTGTCGCGACAGGCGTGAATGGAGGGACGAATGGAGACGTGTCGTCTTCAGCGATGAGAGTCGCTTCTGCTTTGGTGCCAATGATGGTCGTATGCGTGTTTGGCGCCGTGCAGGTGAGCGCCACAATCAGGACTGCATACGACCGAGGCACACAGGGCCAACACCCGGCATCATGGTGTGGGGAGCGATCTCCTACACTGGCCGTACACCACTGGTGATCGTCGATGGGACACTGAATAGTGCACGGTACATCCAAACCGTCATCGAACCCATCGTTCTACCATTCCTAGACCGGCAAGGGAACTTGCTGTTCCAACAGGACAATGCACGTTCGCATGTATCCCGTGCCACCCAACGTGCTCTAGAAGGTGTAAGTCAACTACCCTGGCCAGCAAGATCTCCGGATCTGTCACCCATTGAGCATGTTTGGGACTGGATGAAGCGTCGTTTCACGCGGTCTGCACGTCCAGCACGAACGCTGGTCCAACTGAGGCGCCAGGTGGAAATGGCATGGCAAGCCGTTCCACAGGACTACATCCAGCATCTCTACGATCGTCTCCATGGGAGAATAGCAGCCTGCATTGCTGCGAAAGGTGGATATACACTGTACTAGTGCCGACATTGTGCATGCTCTGTTGCCTGTGTCTATGTGCCTGTGGTTCTGTCAGCGTGATCATGTGATTTATCTGACCCCAGGAATGTGTCAATAAAGTTTCCCCTTCCTGGGACAATGAATTCACGGTATTCTTATTTCAATTTCCAGAAGTGTATTTACTTTCAGGGTGATCTGCCAGAGTCTTCACCATTCATCAATTCTCTACAGGTCGTTCTGCAAATTCTTACCATCTTCTGGCGTTGCTACTTTGGTATTAACAACTGCATCATCTGCGAACAGCCTTAAAAAGCATTCGACTCTTTATGTATTGTGTACAGCAACGGTCCTACCACATTTCCCTTTTGTACTCTAGATATCACCTTCACATCTGTCGATTCAGTTCCGTTAAGTGCGACGTGTTGAGTTCTATGTGCAAGAAAGTTTTGAATTCAGTTGCAGGTCTGCTCCGGTACTCCGTAAGCTCATATTTTTTTCATTAAACGGCAATGGCGGACGGTGCCTTATGAATTCAAGGAACACGACTTAACTTAATTCACGAAATGAATATCTGTAAAATTTTCACACTTAACATTTTCTGTAGACTGCGCTGCGTAGACCTTAACTTTCTTTAACCTCATCATAGAACCAGAAGACGCTGTCATAGTGAACATCTATTGATAGACAACAATGTTAGACTGTCGTCAAGTCGCAGATTAACACTACATAATTCTAAAGAATTTATTTTCCTTGGTGTCAGATACTTCATTGCTATTAGTTGCTGCATCAGTCACATATCTCCGTTTCTCTTGTCATTTAAAATCATAATGTAATGGACTGAAAAAGATAAAACTGTATTCACTTCAATTAATAAAATTAATCAATAGTAATGAGATTTACGAACTGGTTACTGGTTCGTCAATAAGTTGTCTGAATTCTTTAATTTTTTATTTAATGTTACAATCATATTGAAGGACAAAAATTTATCGTTAATATCTACTAAATTTACAATCTATACTTATACGTATGTCGACAACTTGCAGCCGTGGTCTATGAGTAGCGTCTTTGATTCATAATCAGAACGTCTTCGGTTCCGCCACTGCTTAAATTTTGATTAATGATCAGAATTGGCGGCCAAAGAGTTCCAGCCAAAGAAGTCACCCTCATTCTGCAAAAGACTTGTCAAAGCTGGCGGAGGAGCGATTGGAGTTTGATGGCACTCTCTTGTCATAGGGGTGGGAAACTGTCCTTAAAGGCGGAAGAACCAGCAATGATCACTTGCATGAGGAAGAAGAAGGCTATTGATACCACTGCATTAAGGTGTATCCATTGGCGGAAGATTGCGCAATAATCCCCCAATCGAATCTCCGGAAGGGGACTGCCAAGGGGCAGGTTACCATGAGAAAAAGATTCAATAAGCAACGAAACAATAACGTTCTATGAGTTGGGGGGTGGAATGTCAAAAGCTTGAACGTGGTATGGAAACAAGGAAACTTGAATGGGAAATGCAGTGGCTCAATCTAGATATAGTGGGGGGTCAGTGAAGTGGAGAGAAGACAACTATTTCTGGTCAGATGGTTATAGGGTAATATCAACAACAGCAGAAAATAGTGTAACGGGAGGAGGATTCGTTATGAATAGGAAGGTAGGGCGGAGGGTGTGTTACTGTAAACATTTCAGTAACAGGGTTGTTCTTATCAGAATCAACAGGATACGAACACCGATAAAGATGGTTCAGGTATACATGCCGACGTCGCAAGCTCAAGATGAAGAGATAAAGTACATGAGGATATTGGAATGGTAATACAGTACGTGTAAGGAGACGAAAATCTGATAGTCATGAGAGACGGGAATGCAGTTGTAGGGGAAGGAGTATAAGGAAAGGTTACAGGAGAATATGGGCTTGGGACAAGTGATGAGAGAGGAGAAAGACTAATTTAGTTCTGTAACAACTTACAGCTAGTGATAGCGAATACTCTGTTGAAGAATCACAAAGGCTGGGTAATACAGGAAGATATCAGTTAGATTACATCATGGTTGGACAGAGATTCCGAAATGAGGTACTGAATTGTTATAGGCCCTCTATTGTTCCTGATATATATTAACGACATATGAGATAAACTGAGTAGCCCTCTTACATTGTTTGTAGTTGACGCAGTCATGTACCGTCTCGTAAAGTCATCAGATGACGAAAATTAATTGCAAAAGGATTTAGGTAAGATATCTGCACGGTGCGAAAATTGGCAATTGACCCATTATAAAGAAAGGTATGAAGTTATTCACATGAGCACTAAAAGAAATCCACTAAATTTTGAGTATGCGATAAGTCACACAAAACTGAAGGCTGTAAATTCAACTAAATACTTAGGGATTACAATTACAAATAAACAAAATTTGAACAACCACAAAGAAGATGTTGTGGGTAGTTCAAACCGAAGAATGCGATTCATTGGCGGAACACTTACAAGGTGCTACAGTTTCGCTAAAGATAATGCTTACACCACGCTTATTCGCCCTAACCTGGAGTATTTACGTGCGGTGTGGCATCCGCAACAGACTGGACTGACGCATGACATCGAAAAAGTTCAATGAAGGGCAGCTCGTTTTGTATTATCGCGAAACAGGAGAGATTGTGCCACAGACGTGATACATGAATTGGAGTGGTAACCATTAAAACAAAGGCGTTTTTCATGGCGACGTTATCTTCTCATAAAATTTAAATCACCAGTTTTCTCCTACGATTGCGAAAACGTTCCGCTGGCACACACCTACATATGGAGAAATGATCATCACGTTATAATAAGAGACATCAAGGCTCGCACCGAAACATTTTGCGCTCGTTTTCCCTGGCGCGGTTCGAAACTGGTACGGTAGAGAGAGATCTTAAAAGTGGTTTATTGAACCCTCTGCCAGGTACTCTATTGTGAGTAGCAGAGTAATGACGTAGATGTAGATGTACATGTAGATGTAAAAGACCCCATTGGTTTACCCTTGATGGTTGCTCGACACAAATCAAATCTAGTCAATATCGAGATGAGACTGTTGACGACTGTAAACATGATGCCTGGTCACGCGAGTATCATTTCAAATTGCATCGAGTGGATCGACGTGAACGGGTATGGAGACAACCCATGAATCCATGGGCCCTGCATGTCAGCAGGGGACTCTTCAAGCTGCTGGGGACTCTGTAATGGTGTGGGACGTGTGTAGTTGGAGTGATAGAGGACCCCCGATGCGTCTAGATACGATTCTGACAGGTGACACGTACGTAACCATCATGTCTGATCATCTGCATCCATTCATGTTCGTTGTGCATTCCGACAGACTGTGGGCAATTACAGCAGGACAAAGCGACACATGCGTCCAGAACTGCTACAGACTGGCCCCAGGAACATTCCGAAACACTTGCGCTGGCTACCAGACTCCCCAGATAGGAACATTATTGAGCATATCTGGGATGCCTTGCAACTTGCTGTTCTGAAGAGATGTACATTCACTTGTTTTCTTATGGATTTAATGGACAGCCCTGCAGGGTTCATGGTGTCAATTACCTGCAGCACTGATTCACACATAAATCGAGTTCATGTCACGTCGTGTTGCGGGAGTTCTGCGCGATCGCGGGGGCTCTATCTCGTATGAGGCAAGTGTACCAGTTTCTTTAGCTCTTCAGTGTATAAGCAAATATTATCAGTACCGAAACTTCCTGGCACATTAAAACTGTGTGCCGGACCGAGACTCGAACTGGGGACCTTTGCCTTTCGCGGGCAAGTGCTCTACCAACTGAGCTACCCAAGCACGACTCACGCACCATCCTCACAGCTTCACTTCTGCCAGTACCTCGTCTCCTACCTTCCAAACTTTACAGAAGCTCTCCTGCGAACCATGCAGAACTAGCACTCCTGAAAGAAAGGATATTGCGGGGGCATGGCTTAGCCACAGCCTGGGGGATGTTTCTAGAAAGAAGTCTTCACTCTACAGCGGATTGTGCGCTGATATGAAACTTCCTGGCAGATGAAAACTGTGTGCCCGACCGAGACTCTGGCAGAGGTACTGGCAGAAGTGAAGCTGTGAGGACGGAGCGTGAGTCGTGCTTGAGTAGCTCAGTTGGTAGAGCACTTGCCCGCGAAAGGCAAAGGTCCCGAGTTCGAGTCTCGGTCCACACACAGTTTTAATCTGCCAGGAAGTTTCATATCAGCGCACACACCGCTGTAGAGTGAAAAATTTCATTCTAGTACTATCAGTGTCGCTCACCCAGACAGCTGCTACCATACACGTGAAGAACCGGTAGACTGCGATCCAATACAAGCGTCACGTCCATGTATGGCAACAGACTCCTTGTACCATAAACTCAGTAGTTAATCACTGAAATATAATAATACCTCCTTCTACACAAAAAACTCATCAGATACAAGTTAGCCATTTGAAACCATGATGCCAGAGACTAACCGCTCTGCGTTTGCAGAGAAGATTACTATTTTTTGCTTGATTAGTAAAAGATAAGTGCCCACCAGATTACATAAATCCGCGCTGTGTCCACAATATATACGGCAGATTTCCAAGCCATCACCGAAATAAGAGTGTGATTCAGTAAAGGGTCACGTTTCCGTCTAAAGGACAGCAATCACTCCTCCAAGGCACCCCATTTGAGTCCATATTTTCGCTTGCTGCCAGAAGCGATTCTAGCCTTGTTCAGGATACCAGAATCAGTTGCCTTCAATCAGCCAACAAACCCCGCACTTCCCGCTGGGACGCAAAACACTTCGCTCTCTCTCTCCCTCCCTCCTTCTCTCTCTCTTTCTCTCTCTCTCTCTCTCTCTCTCTCTCTCTCTCTCTCTCTCTCTCTCTCACACACACACACACACACACACACACTCACTTTCTCTTTGTCTCTCTGCAAACCGCCGCAGCAATTCTTTATATTCGCTCACTGTCGCTAAGCCATCTGCCACACACACAACTGGCCATGCGACTACTGTCCATTGCAGCTTGCTTGCCTGTATTACCTCCGACCATGCGTGCACACTACTTGACCACGCGACACACACTGTTTGAATCGACTGTGGCGTCAGCACCCTCTCACTTACACTTACCCATCAAGGATTAACTTAGCTACTGCCGAATCGTCGGGCATGGATGTGTGTGATGTCCTTAGGTTTAAGTAGTTCTAAGTTCTAGGGGACTGATGACCTCAGAAGTTAAGTCCCATAGTGCTCAGAGCCATTTGAACCGTCCCGCCACGGCTCATGATTATTAGGCCCAAATCATTAAAAAGTGACTACAGAATGTTTGTGGTATTTGGGGTGTACAACACACACCATGTTATTAAATTCAGTTTTGATTTGAATATTTGTCTTCATATACAATCGCTCAGAAATACAGTTTGACTTAGTCTTAATTTTTGCAAGTATGAGAAATGAGCAATCATTCTAGCAGTTTCATTGTAAATTCAGCCTCTAAGGGCCCTTCTGAGTTTACTAACACTTATATTTTCAATGTGTGTTTCCAGGAACTATAGGATTTATTAAACTTCCTGGCAGATTTAGGATTTATTGTTAAATAAGAATGCAGTAACAACCTTATGGGAATAGGTAATACTTAATACATATTTAGCACTAACCTTAAACAGATTTTTAGTCGCTGCTTTTAACATTTTATTCCAAACATCACGGCTAAACATCTGTTCTGCAATACATTACAGCACAGATAAGCACCGAAGCTATCATCTGCACCGGAAAACAGGGTGATAAACTACAATTACATTTGCACCAAGCGTTCTTTAATGTCCTCGGCTGCCGCGCCGTCCCAGAGGGGCATTCAGAGAAGAAACACCGAGCCCTCCACAGTGTAACGACCTCTAGCCGCAACACGTCGGCTGCGAGATTGTATCGTGGTGAATGCAGGCCTCCTCGCTCCTGAATTACGTGATTCTGCCTCAGATGGCTGCCGCTTTGCTCCTGCTATCCTCGCCGCGAGATGAAAGGCGAACTACTCTCTCCTGAGAGGTAACCTATTTTCCAACTCCGGTTGAAATGGCATGCAATTAGATGCCGCCGCAGGGAGATGATTAGAATATGTCCGTAATGAACTCAGAACTCGGAAGCGGCCGGGTCTTAACTCCAAGAACGAGTTTATACAACAAACTTCCGACTCTGAATTCAGGCGTCGTTGACTTTGAAGGATGTCTCGCACCTGCTAAAGATGCCCTAGAGGAGGCGAACCCTTTTAGACAGAGTCCTTCTCTGCTCAAGGTGAGACGAGTATTACGTGCCAATCTATTTCGTTAGAAAAGGAAACAAAATATTGCAAGAAATTATCTCTTTATTCCACATGTGTTATACGTTAGTTATTTCCTTAAAATATAGATTTTTTTGTTCGGAAGCTAATTGTTGTGTAATATTTTACCTTAATATTGTAACATTTGGAAAACTAACAATAACTCTTCAGGTGTCGCCCTATCCTATTTTTACTGATCTTCCGTTTCGTTTTTCAGTATCAACAGTAGTGTTACCGTAGTCTGATGATTATAATTTTCATGGGTCGACTTCAGTAATAGTGGAGCACTTTCGTGTATTTTATTGCATATTTTGGGCCAATACATTTGTGTTCCGTAGAATTAGTGTAACTCCCGTGATGAAGTAGTCTTGACTTGAGCTCGAATAGGTTTTTGTATAGTATTTTACAATTGTTGGTCAGCATATCGAGTTCTTCCAGTACACAACCGTTTGTTCTTCATATGATTGTCAGTGGTGCTCCTGTCAGTAATGCAGCAGGATCATTTTATATCAGTGCTTGTCATATAAGAGAACGATCTGACCTATAATTGGGCGCGGTGGTGTCATGATTTTGGTTGTGAATACCTAGATAGCTGTCACTGTTTACGAGTCCATCATTTCGTTGACGTTGCATGTTTGTCGTTACTAGGCTTTAGAGGAGTTTCACCGTGATATGGTCGGTTCCGCGAGTGAGACATGTAACCCCTGATGATTTTGGCACGGCAGTGTCTAGTCATACGTCATCTGGGACTTAGTTTAGTAAATTTCATATTGTTATTTTTGGGAGTTTCTCTTTGGATGATAGGTGCCACTTTTGCTCAGCAGTATTTATGTACCACTACATTATTTAAGCCGTTATAAGTTTGACTATTATGTTTCCGACAATATACATTTCTTCTCGTATATTTTGTTGTCTAAGAATATTAGTATGAATGCAATTCTTCAACCTCACTATAATGCGCTTATTGTTTAGCTGAGGCGTACGATACGTCACCTTCATATGAACTCGTACATCTTGTTTTATATGACACTTTGGCTCCGCTTTATGGCAGTCTACTACATTGTTAGGCAGCAAATTTTTATTAGTGACCATGTTTTCGTTTTTTTGGTATTTTGGAGGCTACTTTTATACTTAGGACAATGAAGCACTTCATTCCTTTTTTATAATGGGACACAGTGTTCTCTATTGCCAGTTACCACCTTTTAGCCAGTTACATTTTTAGACCCAAATTGACACATTCCACAGTTCACTTGTAGGAATTCAGTACGTCTTTACTACACCTTATTAGTATGATTAGGACCTGGTTAGCTTATCAGCTTGTGAAAGTTGTCGTTACTTCCCCATACAGCTTAGGGGGAATGTTAGAACTTACTAGAGATGAGTTTTCGTGTTCATGGAGTTACTCGCTTAAAGGGCTTCAACTTTAATGAAAGGGTGGTCTTCGCACACTTTTATATTTTCCGTAACCATGTTCCCTATCGCGTCACAACTTGCCACGTCTTATTATTTAAAAGGTTTGTCATCTATAGACAGGTCGTTAAAGTAGTGTCTTAGCACCCACTGTAATAGTTTGACGTCGTCGGCAGAGAGCTTGGAGGACTCGCCTTGCTTAGACTCGCCTTGATTAAGTAGAGTTTGAGATCCTTGTGGGTTTGTTCCACTGTAGTAATACTGACCTGTTAAGTCATATAAAGGAAACCAAATAATATCTTTTTAATTTAATTCGCTGTATAATCACAAGGTAACTGTGAATATTCTTAGCGTTCGTTTGCATGCTATTTACTCTTAAAATGTCGACTACCGTTGGGTTTTGAGTCAAATTATTTTTGATGCTGTGACAACTAATTGCATCACGTTCCGTGATAGTGCCTAGGCTGTAAATATGCGTACTATTGTACTTTATAGCTTACTATGTGACATTTTACTTCAAATGAAGATTGGTCCTCATACATACCATGCGCTTCCTCATCTATTAGAATTTTACAGGGCACCTAGCCTACCGTAACCTAACACACATATAAATATATACACATACATTATTGGTATTTTTCCCTTAAAGAGCGCAGTTTGACTAAACTATATGGCCAATTCCTTTTGTTTCCCTAACTTCCCTCATTCGCTCGCAGTGTTTCTGTTGTAAGTAGGCTGTTTAGGTTTTTATGTTGGTAACGCCATGTAGCGCTCTGTATGAAAATCACTGGCTGTGCAGTGTGCAGTCTGTGGCTGGTTGGCATTGTTGGAATGTTCGCCATTGTAGTGTGGGGCAGTTGGATGTGAACAGCACGTAGCGTTGCGCAGTTGGAGGTGAGCCGCCAGCAGTGGTGGATGTGGGGAGAGAGATGGCGGAGTTTTTAGAGCGGATGATCAGGACGTGTGTACGTCAGAGACAGTAAATTTGTAAGGCTGGATATCATTATATATATATATATATATATATATATATATATATATATATATATATATATATATATATATAGAGAGAGAGAGAGAGAGAGAGAGAGAGAGAGAGAGATTTTTGAAGACTATTAAGGTAAATACATTGTTTGTCCTCTATCAAAATCTTTCATTTGCTTATAATGCCTATCAGTAGTTAGTGCCTTCAGTAGTTTGTATCTTTTATTTAGCTGGCAGTATTGGCGATCGCTGTATTGCAGAAGCTCGAGTAACAGAGATTTTGGTGAGGTAAGTGATTCATGAAAGTTATAGGTTATTGTTAGTCAGGGCCATCCTTTTGTAGGGATTATTAAAAGACAGATTGTGTGGCGCCAAAAATATTGTGTGTCAGTTTAGTGTTGATCAGAATAAGTAAAGAGAGTAATGACTGAGTACGTTCAGTTTTGCTTAGCTGTTTGAAAAGCAAATAATGTAAGAGGTTTACCAGCACAATAATTCATTAATTTTTCTAAGAGGACGTTTCATATGTCGACCCTTAGCCGAGGATACCTCACTGGAATCTTTTGATTGTTTCTTGTAGTTTGTGCAATTAGTGCAGCTATTTTTTGTTGCTAGCGCATAATTATAGAGAGAATTTCCTTTGCAGTTGTAGTTTTAAATTGTTGTGCAGTAAAACAGTTGAGGCATGCATGTAGATTTGCACCAAGTATTTCGCAGCGGGACTAGCAATTAACGAGATATTATTTTCAGTGCTATGTTAATGTGTTTTCTTATTTTACTCTTCAAACTGTGCTTTTCTGTGTTGTCGTGTGAAAAATTGTGACAGTAGTTGCTTTTTGAAAAACGTAATACTAGGCTCCAAAGTAAACTGAGAAATGACACAGAAGCCGAATCCAGTGTGTTAGCGCCGCCGAGTAATGAGTTAACAGACATTCAAAGTGGTAATTTGGTAATTATGCATATGGAAATGGAGTGGTTGGGAAATAATGGTGTAGACAGTGAAACAATTAGTGAACAGGGAAGCATTATCGATCGATCGGTCGGTAACAGCTCACCTCAGGAATCCGAAATGATAGGACACAATCTCGCAAATACCGAAGATTCAGGTTTTCCATCCACACCGTTTTCTCAAATAAGTTAATACACATTTTCTGTTTGTCAAAATGTGAATGTTGCCAGTGCAAATTCACTGCCGAGAAGTACTGAGGAACATGTTTCAGACACCAGTGCATTGTTATTACAATTAGTGCAACAAGTGGGACAAAAGCTTCAAAAGTTAGACACAATGGAACAAAATCAGAGACAAACACAGCAACAGCTTCAAAAGTGAGACACCACACTTGAACAAACACGTGAAGGTTTAACTGCTGAGTTACTTAAAATCGAATCTAAATGTCAAAAAGTCTGTAATGACGCAAAAACACTAATTTGTGAACATTTTGATCCTATTTTTTCGCGTCATGAAAATGTGTTACAGAATCCCTATACAGCCATAAATAAACTGTAAACTATTGTTCATGAAAATCACGACACTTTGCAAGCTAAAATTTACTCAGTTGCATCTACCGATTCGGATACGCAACTTGCAAAAATCAGGAAAACTTTAAGGACACAGTAGTTACGATTTCAACACAAATGGACTCTGAAACTTGGCTCAGAAAAACACACTGTGGAAATGAGTTCACTATCGCAGAAAGTAGCCGAACTTTCGGATCAGTTCACTAACTTATCTACAAGGTAGATGATGATCTGAATGACACAAGACTCGTAGCCTTCAATGACACAGAAGAATACGAACAAATTAGGAAATTCAAGCAAAATGAGAATCCAATTAATGCGCAGCACAAAAGAGAAATCCGGGAAGTACAAGATCAGTTGGCACAGGTAATACAACAATTACATGTTTCAGAGGACACTCGCACTACAGCACGTGAAGAGGGACATAGAGATACAGAACAGCCACAAAATAATAACACTGGGCACTTCGGAAATTATGAAAGAAATTGGCAAGGTACACCGAATTTTGAGATGGAACCGACCAAACGAAGTAGCAATGACCGATATGCGACTCAGCGACATGATGATTTTGACTAGAAGCTGTTTATTACTACTCGTAAATAAAAAACATTTAAGAATTCCGGCAACGACATTCATCCACAAACGTGGCTCCATCAATTCTCTCATTGTTTTCCTCCCAACTGGTCATTAGAGCGCAGATTAGAATTTATTTGTGGCTCCCTAGAGAATGAACCAGCTGTAAGAATGCGATCGGTCATTCACGATTGTCACACTAAAGAGAATTTTATCACGCCTTCCTCTCAGCATATTGGTCTCAAGCTACACAAGACCGAGTAAAACATAGCATCATAATGATGAAACATGTCGAACAAACTGAATTTTCCAGTCCTGTGAAATATTTGGAAGACATGTTGCACAAGAATCAGTACCTGTCAAACCCATACAGAACCTCAGAACTCATCCGCCTTTGCATAATCAAATTGCCTGAACATTTACGACATTGGCAGGACGTTGCAAAGACGACATTGAAGCTTTTCAGGGACTCTTACAAGAATTGGAAATTGACACTGACAATCGTGGGACGCGAAAACAGGAACATAACAATTACAGGTCATACCCGTCACAATTCCGCGATGACAGAAATAATAACTGGACACGACAAGGCTATTCTTACAACGTAATTCGTGACCAAAATGGACTCCACCCATATGACAACTGTGGGCAGAGTAAAAATAATTACAGAGAAAGATCGCATTTCCATAGTAATGAATATGACAGAGACAATCACAGAAACAGGCCATGTGGCAAGCAGAACTATTACTATTACGGGTGACCGAATAACTTCAGACGCAACGATCCACCGCGCAGAGATAATTCAGGGAGAAATTCTCCACCACTCAACCGACAAGAAAGAAACAACAGGAACTACCGACATGACGACAGACGATATAATCATAACGACAGACCTGTATTTCATCAGAACTGGCGGGATTCAAATGGGGCTGGGCCCTCTCGGAAAGGTGAATTTGTAGAAGTTAGGTCTCCTAATCCCAATAACGACGCAGGCCAACAAACAGATGGCAGACAATGAGTCGCACCGCAGGCAGCCACGTGCGCCTTCTGGCTCTGAGAAAAATAACATAGACGCTAACCTTGATAAAAATTTCAGCATTCTTTACCGATGTACCATACACAACATGCTAATTCCGTTGAAGTTGAAACTCTGCGTACTAGGAAGAATAAAGGTTTACACCACATTTCACACGTAAAACCGTTTGACAGATAATCTGTTTTTAACTTTGTCTTTGCCATAAAACTTTTCACTTCACGTTACTAGTATGCTTTGTCAGTCTTAGAAACTGTTAACACGCAACAATGTTTGAAGTTAACTATCCAGGCTAGAACCTAGGGAACATATTTAGGCAGTAATTACGAATGCATTGTTATAGTGAACAGACGACACAGTGTTATTGTGTGTGTACATTTTTGCTTGTTAGTTGCATGATCACGTAACGACTATAAGGCTCACATACTTAGAACATATACCGGCACTGCTTATGAGATTTTATTGCAACATTTTGGTTTACTTGAAAAGACATTCTTTATCTGAAGTACTTTCTGTGAAGACGACGCTACTAATGTGTGACACAATTTACATTGTTGCTTTTGTGCTGTATCTGCTTCATATCTGCACAGTTTCTCTGAATTCTTTCGGAAAGTAAATCATGTTTTAGTACTAACTTTTGTGATATAGCTACAATGAGAGAGCCTTTTTCGTAGCACAACAATACGTTACAGTGTAGTAATCTCTTGATCACGGTACTGTGCGTAATAACTACGATATCTATACGCATAGCATTTCCCTTTTGTTTATTACGAGGTAAGTACATCGACTTCTGCAGAACTTTGCTTACAGGAGACGATAACTACGACACTTCGACGGAATTATCTTACAAGACGCACAGTTTAGCGCTACAGTACTCGTATTTGAGTGATTAATTGTGTACTTAAAACATTTATTTTTAAAGATTTTTGAATTACAAAGATACAAAGGCTTTCCGTGATATATTTCATTCCATTGCTGTGATCTGTAACACCTGAGGGGATAATTACTTTAATCCTCAAGGGGTACACGCCTACTTTGTGTGCTAAGTGTGTAGCGAGCGCCAGGAGCCCTAGCTAGTATGGTATTTGCTTATACAACTTTACACATCGGTACCATATTTTTCTAACACAGAATTACACAGCTATCTGATTATTTAACAGAGAAACAAACATTTTTTTACTACGTCAGTGACACATGTTTACGCAATTACACGGTTGGATAACTTCACACTTATGAAATTGTATTTTGTATGTACTTTGTGATCTGTTCATATTTATTCCCAACTATTGTGATACTATGAGAGCTTTGGATGATGTATTTAGTATGGGATCATGATTTTTAAAGTACGTTTGAGGTAGATGACACTATTGAAATGAACAGATGGGAGCCCATTTGTGCCACCTGCCTGGAGAAAAAGCCATTAGGTGAAAAAAAAGAGACCATTATCATCGCTATTGACATTTCTTTGTAGAAAGCATCGCAAATACGACACGCTCGAACTTGAAAACGTATGATTACACTGTGGAGCTCTTAATTTATGATATTTACTAAAATTCCTAATGAAATGATGAGAAACATTTTACATCTATTGTCTTTCTAGTTGAGAGATTTCTCAATTTGTTTAATATCTAGTTTCTGGCTGCACTGCAGCATTGGTTAAAATAAAATTTAATAAATGTACTAATATAGATATGTTATGCCTACAGATCCAGTAAATAATAATTTTATGATACACTTCCAAAAAAAAACGAAGGAGCACAAGAAGACATTTCCCTTCACAGGAATTGCATACATAATTTTTGTCAGTGACAGGGTAACTTGTTTTGTTGTGTAAGTCAAGGTGATGTATCACTCTAGTGTTAAAATGTGACATAGTTATTAGACATTTCCTATGTTTACTGTAATATTTTTTTCTGCTTGAGCTTTTTCATGTTTAGATATAAGTTATTGCACTTGCTGCTGCTGTTTTTTGCTTGAGCTTTGTCATGTTTAGATATAAGTTATTGCACTTGCTGCTGCGGTTTGCCAGGCATAGTGTTACTGAATTTCACTTTGTTTTACCCTGTTATGCCAGATTTACAGTATATATATCTGAGCTCAGTAGATTTAAGTTAGCTTAAGAGGGGGGAGGCTATATAAGAGAATGAGTTGTGATAAATTGGAAGTAATGCATTAACAAGGTACAAAAAAAGTGAAATAAGAAGAAACATCTATGAAATGAAGTTTTGGATTGGACTGCAGTACCAAACGTCACATTGAAAACAAACCCTGTCTTGTCCTTTTGTGTTATTCCACTGTGTGTCTGTGTACCTTGTGTATATGTTTTCTTCCTGTCTTTATGTGTTTATCTGATAAGACTTATGTTGTAGAATTTTTCTAATGCTAAGCTACATTCACTATGATGAGGAATACTGGTATCCTCAAATATAATTTGCATTTATAATATGTTATTTACGTTGTGAAGATGTTTAGACATTATTTATTCTGTTCTGTTTCACTGATCATGTGTGAAGTTGATGTTTCAAAGGTTATTCTGATCTTTTATGTATTTACTTATGTCATAATTCCTGTAACACTGATGTATATGTTTATTTCTATTCCTTTGTAAAGCCTGTGTTACTACAAATGTTATCGGTATTGTTATGTTCGTTATTGATGTATTTTTTACCTTTGTAATTGTATTCTCACATAAATTTATAATTGTATAGGCACCAGTTCTTCAAATTACGTTTCATTTCAGTGCACACGTTTCTGTTGGTCATAGTATACGCATAATATGTTGCTTGCGCGTGTGTTAATAATTCAGCAAGGGACTGGTTAACAGCACTGCTGGTTCTAAGGACATACTAAACAGTTTGTGAGTGCACAAGTGGTGGTTTATGGACACTCTATATTGTCCGCAAGACTCTTCAATGGTGATTGTTCACGTGCACAGTCGCAACAGATGGATGCTGCCCGTCTCTATAAGGACTGAAGTGGGTCTGGACCTTTGATTGCCCACTAATTCCATAATTTCTACAAGGACTGCAGTGGTTCTGCATCTCTGGTGGCCCACCAATACCATAATCTGTACCAGGACTACAGTGGGTCTGCTCTGTGGTGACCTAACTACCAATATGCTTCAAAACTTCGACTGACTCTGCAGTGGATTTGCTCTTTTGTGACCCATTACCTGTCTGCATGTCAAGAGCCTGCACTGTCTTTCCTTTGGAAGGACAACACTACTTCTTCAAGACTGCATAGAAATCCACTACTCCCTTGTGCATTTTCTTTCACTGCTCAGACTTTGGGAAAAAAACACTGCAATTTTACTGTGATGAATGATCAGGACTGTCTTTATGGACTGCGAGAAAATTTTACTTTTTGACCAATATTGTGTCAACAAGTGTGTGCATTTGATACGTTTGTTATTGTAATTATGAAAAAAAAATTCAAATCTGCATTGTCCACTGTATTGTGGGGAGTATGGGGGCTATGTAAGTAGGCTGATTAGGTTATAATGTTGGTATATGGGGAGTATGGGGACAATGTAAGTAGGCTGTTTAGGTTTTTATGTTGGTATGTAGTCTGTATGAAAATCACTGGCTGTGCTGTGTGCAGCCTGTGGCTGGTTGGCATTGTTGGAATGTTCGCCATTGTAGTGTTGGGCAGTTGGATGTGAACAGCGCATAGCGTTGCGCAGATGGAGGTGAGCCGCCAGCAGTGGTGGATGTGGGGAGAGAGATGGCGAAGTTTGGAGAGCGGATGGTCTGGACGTGTGTCCATCAGAGACAGTAAATATGTAAGACTGGATATCATGAACTGATATATATATATATTGATTTTTGAACTCTTTTAAGGTAAATACATTGTTTGTTCTCGATCAAAATCTTTCATTTGCTTATAATGCCTATCAGTAGTTAGTGCCTTCAGTAATTTGAATCCTTTATTTAGCTGGCAGTATTGGTGCTCGCTGAATTGCAGTAGTTCGAGTAACGGAGATTTTTTTGAGGTAAGCAAATAATGTAAGAGGTTTATCAGCACAGTAACTCATTAATTCTTCTAAGGGGACGTTTCACTGTTTCCGGTCTTTGTCCATGCTTTTTGTCGGCTTTGTGTCTTCGGCTTCATCTTGGTTACCTTTTTGGTTGCCATATTTCTCTAATCTTCCGGCTGAGATCTTTTTTGCGTTCTTTGTTCCATTTTACGCCCGTTCGTTTGTCAGAGTGTATCCCACGTAGTCTACTTTTCTTAATGACGTGAATTTTATTCTGTCGTTTATTGTGTCTATTGTGTTGTTGAGTTTGACCAGGTCGATTTTTACCTCTGCCATCCATTTCTTGTTTCTAGTAGTTACCCAGTCAAAGATTTTTTTGGTCAGTCTGTCTGATGGCCTTCCGTATAGATGTCCATAGAATTTTAGTCTGATTTTTCTAATCTTGTCTGTGATTGTCTCCGTATGTTTGTATAGTTCCTCTGTAGGTTTCTTGATCCGTATTCCATTGTTAATAGTTGCGCCAAATATTTTCCTAAGTATTTTCCGATCTACTATTTCTAGCTGTCTGGTACGTGTATGCCCTACGATTAATGTGGTATCTGCTGCTTACACTGCTTCGGGGAGCACTACCGTGTCGTAATGGCGTAATTTGGATTTTTGTGAGGTAGACTTCTTGTTGTAATGATTCCACACTACTTTTTATGCCTCGTCCAGTTTAGTTTCCCTTTATTCGTTTGAGTCTCTGTTATGTCAGCTCATTTGTAATGTTCACCGAGGTATTTGAAGTTTGCCGTTTTGTAAATCGTGACGTACTTTGTGTTCAGAGATGAGAATTTCTTTGTGCTCATAAACTGTCTCTTTCGTAAGAGATCTGTAGTCCAGGTTTGGAAGCGATTTCGTGTAGTTTTTCAATACCTTCATTTGTTTAGTTTATACCTTTCGTGACAATCTGCAAATTGTCTGCAAAGGCCAAGCATTTAATCTATAGGTTTCCTAAGGTTATCCCCTGCTGCGATATTTCCCATTCTTTTATTACTTTATCTAACACTAGATTGAAAAGGAGAGGTGAGAGACCATCGCCTTGTCTAACACCTGTGCGAATTTCAAAGGGCTCTGGTAGTTCCCCACACAACTTTACTTGAGAGGTCGTGTTGGGCCATGTTTTGTTGTTTACTTTGTATTCATATATAGTTTTGAAGGCAGTTTCCCGGTCAAAAGAGTCGTATGCCTTTTTGAAGTCGACAAAGATAATGATCAGGTACTGTTTGTATTGTAAAATTATTTTCAGGCTCCAAATTTGTTCCGCGAAAGACCGCCCTCTACGGAAGCCTACTTGGTATTCCCCCATCAAGTGGTCGGTCTGGCATTTTAGTCTGTTTAGTAAAGCTAAGGGTATTCCTCTGTAGTTTTTCGGGTCAGTCTTGTCACTTTTTTGTGTAGTGGGTATATCAGGGCAGTTTTCCAGATGTCAGGAATTTTCATGGTTTCCCAGATATCTTCCATGATTCTGTGGATGTCTTTGGTGAGTTCTGGGTCTTGTAACTTCCAGATTTCCACGATGATGCCGTCTTCTCCTGGTTCTCTACGATTCTTGAAGAACTTCATTATTTCATTAACTTCTTCTAGAGTTTGAGGTTCAATACCTGGATTGTACGTGCTCATTTCTGTCATCAGCTCTTCCATAGGGGGATCCGTGTTGAGGAGTTTTACAAATTACTTGGCCAGATTGTCACAATTGCTTTTGGTATTGGTTTCTAGGGTTCCACCCGGTCTTCTGACGCAGAAATTGGGTTGTTTATATCCAGTCACATTTTCTCTGAACGTTCTGTAGAAGTTTCTTGTATTGTTCTTCGTGAAATCCGATTCGATCTCCTGTCAGTCGCCGTTTATCATACTGTCGTTTTTCACTGCGAATGATTTTGCTTCATTGTTTCTTTCTTTTCAGGAAGTTCATCCAATTCTCTGGGGATTTATGACTACTAAATTTCCATGGCCAATAACTTGGTCACATGTGTGATTCCACCAGTGGTGTTTCCTTGTGCGGGGTACTTGTGCTAGTTTCATGGCCTCTCGGATTCTTCCTGAAAGTTGTATCCGGTCTGTCGTTTCCTCCATCTTAATTTTGTCTAATATTTGTGTCTAGTTTAAAGCAAGGTCTTCTGGATCTGGTCTAACAATTTTGTTCTGCTGGAGCTTTTTCTTGGGCAAAAGACGAATCCTGATCTCTAGTAGGTGGTGATCTGAGTCAAAGTAGCCACTTCGTTTGTCTATGGCCAAAATTTCTTTTTCTGAGGCTTTCTGGACTATTACATGGTCAATTTGTAGTTCCTGATTTCCGTGGGGAATTTCCATGTGTTAAGTTTCCGTGTTGGTTTCTTGAATTTTGTAGACATAATGGCGAGGTAATGGCTTTTGCAAAGGTCTATTAGGTGTTTTCCGTTTTTGTTTGTGTCCTTGTGTGGAGTATGTTTTCCTGTGGTATGTCTGTATTCCTCTTCTTTTCGGAGTTTAACTTTGAATTCTCCCAGTATCATTTTGACTATATGTGCAGGAGTTTTCCTGATAGTTTCTTCCATTGTCGTCCAAAAGTCGCCAATTTCGTCTGGGTTTATCCAGTTGTAGTCATTAGTCGGTGCATGTGAGTTGATTATTGTGTAGGATTTGTTGGCTGATTTCACTGTAATGGTGCTGATTCTTTCGTTTGGTGACGAAAAGTCGATTATGCTGTCCGTGATGGACCTGTGTACTGCAAATCTTGTGCCAGAAAGCCGTAGGTTTTCTAGTTGTCTCGATGCTTTTCCTTTTTATATTCTAAAGTTCTCAGTGTTGAAATGGTCTTTGTCTGTGAATCATGTTTCTTGCAGTGCACATAGTTTGATTTGATATTTTCCGGTAGTGTCTGTGAGTTGTTTCATCTTTCCTGTCTTCATCAGTGTGTTCACGTTGTGTGTACCGATGTAGTGTTTGCGTTTGGTCTTGAGGAAGTTTGAGAAGCTCCGATTCATCGCATAATGTCCGTCCGCACCTGGAATCTGATGCTCAATACGATTCCAGTCTATTGACTGAGGCCTAGAGTAATGAGAATTTTCTCATTGTACCAAAATGATGCTTAGTAGTTGGATATATGGCATGCTTCCGAGTACAACCTGACTTTTCAGATCAGGAGGTTGGCTGAGGCCGCCACTGACATTTGGAACAGACGCATTGAAACTTCTTTATTAAAAATTTGAACTTAGACTGGAATAACTGAAAAGATGAAACTTCTTAATTTAATTCTGAAACTGCTGAGTGAATCTCAACGCACTGAGCCTATGATATTTTATCACTTCAACACTGACCTACAGAATTTTCCCTGAAAAACAGAATTCAGACTTCTCCTATTCATTAATTACCCACGATATTCAAGGATAACGCCATCTGGTGGCTTTAACTCAAAAGAATGACCCTGAATTACTAGAAATAAGCTATACATTTCATAAGTCACTTACAAAAATCTTCCTTATTCGAACTACAGCAATGCCTCAAGCACCAATACAGCCAGATAAATAAAAGATTCCAACTATTGAAGGATCTAACTACTGATAAGCACGTGGTTACGAAAGGAAAGATTTTGTTGCAAAGCAAACAATGTATTAATACTTTAATAATGTGAAATACAGTTCAAAAGAAATATATAATCGACGGTGACATAGAGTTCCAAAAATTATATAATCATGAATAATATTCAATCTCCAAGTCAGACACGTACTACTCACTTCCAACCTCCATCACTACTGGCTGTTCACCTCCAACAGCCACCACTGCTGACTGTTAACTTCCAACTGCTAGTCTGACCAGCCACAGAGTCTCTTACAGAATGCGCACAACGCTGTCAGAGATATTAAAGCAAAGTGCAATATAGCGCTGCCAACATCCAAACATATAATCAGCCTACTTACTGCCTTTTGCAGATTCCCACTGATGGAACAGATACTACTAGTAGTTTTGGTCCGCCCCTAGTATATCATTTCCTTGGTAACACCTATATCTAAGAGGCATTCCCATATCCGTCACCTGAGGAGGCGCTTAGTTGCAGGTCTACTAACAGCCCGATATATGTATTTATACACGAGCTAAGGAGGAGCTTTGTTTCAAAAGAGGTCTTCATTGCATACTGTCTACTGCTGGTCTTTCTAATGTATTTACATATTCCCTTGTAAATCTGTGTTGTTAAATAGTCTTATGAATAACAAATATGTACTCATGTCTTAGTTTACTGTGCCGGATGTACACAGAGATTTGGTTTAACATTACTAACAAAAATGTAATCATGTTTTAGTCTATTGTGCTGGATGTGCACAAAGTTTTGATTTAACCGACTACTATCATTTTTAAGCGTATGCGGTGTTATGGCTACCCGGCTCCTTCTGAAACCTTCCTTTTTACACCCTTATATACTACATATATATTCTTTTATTATAGAGGGCCTCAAGACGGCATAATGAAAAGCCGAAACTGGTTGCTTTCAGAATAAAATAAAATAATTTCTAAATGATAGAGCACAGCAATCAGTCGCCTTTTTTGGCAGGTTTTATTATGCAAATTCAGATTTCGGCTAGTGCCTAGCCATTATCACAGGTCTTTGAATACAGTATTCAAATAACTGTGACTGTCGCACGAACAACAGGGAACTAACATGCATTGAGATTAAAAAAAATAGTGCATTGATAAAGGGTAGACACTAGACGAAATCAGGGTTTGCGTAATAAAACCTGCAAAAGAAGGACGATTGATTGCTGTCCTCTATCACTTATAAATCACATGACAGTAGCTGAGTACATCCACTTTTCTAATGGAAGGAACATGATTAAATAAAATAATATCTTAAAGTATACAGCTGTTGGTGAATTTCATTTTCATTTACAATTACTTACTAGCCGATGTCCCCTAGCCATGATGGACAAACAGAGAAGGAAATGATTACGTTTGGTTACTTGGAGACCAATTGCAGCCATTAACGGACTTCATGTTATGGACCACAGAACGCCATATCACTCGGCCACAATTGTTAGCGACTGGTTTCAAGAACATATTTGACAGTTCAGGCAAATGATCCGACCACCAAGATCACTCTACATGAATCCAATCGAACATTTGTGGGACATAACCTAGAGGTCAGTTTGTGTACAAAATCCTGTAGCGGCTGACCCGTTTCAAGTTCTCAATGAAACTTTAAGAAATTTATGGTTTACATGCCAATGTGGCCATCATATATCGGGCAAACCATCAGAACCGTTCATGAAAGTTGTATTAAATGCGAACGACACATTATGTCGGAGCTAGCAGACTAGTACCTAAGGGTTAGACTCTGCAAGAATCTCCACGAATTGTTCTCATCTGGTATTCATAAAAAAGCACATTGAAATTAATACAGTGTAAATCATCTTCCGTGTGACTCATGGCAAAAACTAAGAAGCTCATCGCTTCCAGTCTCTGAATTGGTTAAAAGAAGCGAAATTGAGATAGAGAAAATAATAATGTAAACAAAAGGGCGGACAACAAGTTGGGAAAAAGAAACGCTATCGCTGCAGAACAGCCACGTGCCAAAAGCGCCGTCAGGATGCGAACCCAGCACAGAACTCCCAGCACGAGGCAGACCGCGTAAGCGGCTAAGATACCGGCTCATGTCTACGTTATCAGTCCTGCCCGGATTCTGTGAACGAGTACCTCGAAAAGGTCGAAGCTGGTCGAATGTTCACGTGCTACAGTCGTGAGCATCTACGGAAACTGATAGAGGGACAGTAAAACAACCTCTAGATGCTAAATGGTCGGACGTCCACAACTCTTCAAAGAATGTGGGGTTCCCTTTTTAAAAGAGATTGCTAATTATTTTCTTATGTTCAGTGTTAATATTTTACGCACTCCTCAGTTGTTTACATCCTTAAGAGTTTCATTTGCCTTCTGAACTAGGTGTTCTTCTTTGTTACAGGTGATAATTTTAATGTCATCAGCATATACAATTCCTACTTCTTGTTTTGTATTATCTGAAAAACCACTGACCTATATTAGTGGCAGAACTAGTTTTGACACCCTTCCTTTCGGTAGTATGTATTATATAAAGTGATTCACTCACTAGCTGCTTCTCTTGCACATTGTATTTTATTTCATGTAGCAGTATCTTACAATCAACTGCGTCAAAACCCTTGACCAGATGTAAGAGTATGATCGTAACACATTGAAGTGACAGAAGTCATTGGATAGCGATATGTGCATATACAAATGGCAGTAACGTCGTGTCATTTGTACTCAGGTGATCCATATGTAAAGGCTACCCACCTGATAACACAGGCCAACGAACCAACGACTTTTTTATTTTTATTTTTTTTTTGGAAAACGCTTTTTACATTGAGAACTGATCTTTATAGATTTTTATGAGCTGGATCCGAATCTACCCTTAGTTTTTTGTATCACCCACAGTTTCCGAGCAATATGCGTTTTACTATATAATACAAAAATCGTATACTACACGGTAAACGGGGAAATTAATGAAACGGTTTATTGCAACATAAGCATGGATTGTGTTTACAATAAACTACTTAAAACAATGATATCTGTTAACAGTGGTTTCACTTGTAAGCTGCAATTGGTTTGCATTTTCTTTCTCTTTTTTCTTTGAAGCTTCTTGCGTAGCATTTTCTACGACGAGTCGCTTGCTGAACTTCTCGGTGAAGTGACCAACGGTAGTGCCCGTCATATTTATGTTCCAGTGGACTTGGTAGCGTTTTTCCATCACATTAAAGTCCAGGTGAAAACGTTCTCCTTGCTGCTCAGTAACATCTCTCATATTGTTATGGAAGTAATCAAGATGACTGTTCAAAAATTGATCTTTCAGGCTTATTAAACTTCGTAAAGTTTTTAACTTTTTTAACATTGTAGCTATAATAGAAACATATTCTGAGTCTTTTTCATGTCCTAATAACTTTGTCACGACTTACTCTAGTGATACCCATGCATTTAGATCGTTGTGGATTCATCGTTAACATCAAACAAAAATTTTCCAATGTCAGGTCCGACAAAGACGCCTTCTTTTAGTTTAGCTTCTGAAAGATATGGAAACTTTTGGCAGAGATACTTAAAACGTGGTCCATCTTTAGGCAAAGCCTTGACAAACTGTTTCATTAGGCTTAACTTTATATGTGGAGGTGGTAGTAGCACGTTTCCTGGATCTACAAGGTTTTTGAGTAGAATGATCTTCTAACAAGGTTTATAAAGACTCCCTCACACGACAGTTCTTTCTGCGCCAGTGTTGAGCCCTAGCCCTAATGTCCCATTCACACAAGAAACATGAGAATTTGGTAAAGCCACCTTGCTGACCAAACAGCACGCATATTACTTTTAGATCGCCACATATCATCTAACAATGAGCAGATTAGCCGATGTTGTTTAGCACTATTTCTAGGTTTTCATAGTTTTATTTCATATTTACAAAATGTCCAATAGGTATAGATTCATACATTTTACCATTGTGTAGTAAAACAGCCTTTAAACTAGTTTTGGATGAAACAATAAACAGTCTGAGTATACAATTTGGGCTCTGTATTGCAATGAAATACACCATCAACTGGTTCACCAAAATCAGATTGTACAACAGAAAATACTTCTGTTGGAATAGAATTTAAATCATCTAGTGGTTAAGGTACTGGCAAATATACACCATGCCCTACTGGTTGGGTGGCTGACTGAAGGTTAGGGTAGCTTATTAGCTAAATGTTTTTCGAATTATGAACAGTAATATCAACACTGAAAAAGTAGCAATCATCTGAATGATTTCTCTTCTCCCTCCATATCATAGTAAGAGCAGATCTAAAGGCGTTTTTTCTCCGTTTTGGGCCATTTTATCAGATCTTAAACACACACATAACACACCTTATGTGGTGCCAAAGATTTATCTTGAGCACAAAGTTTAGATCCAAAGCATGATAGATAAACCTTTTTCACAAGGTCGGCAATGTTTCTTTGGTGTTTTTCAATCACAAATTCACCACAAATCTAACAAGAACTGTCAGCAGCGTTTTTACAACCACGATTAGACATTGTACTGAGCACATATACAGGAAACGGGAAAGTGAGGTTAGGTTGACAGTGAATAAAACACCATATGTTAACACAAAAATAGAATCGAATTTTTTTGCCAGCAAATGTTTTTCAGCAGTGCTACCAACGTCATGTACATCAATTACACCTTTTTAAATTATTTAATAAATTTACCTGTAAAATGTGAAGAAATGGTGGGTGATACAGTTTTTTAAGTATCTTATTTGGATTTACAACCCTAAAGAACATAAGAATAAGGTATTTTAGCAAAAAAGTTTTTCCGTCATTGGCCTGTGTCATGGCTGCATGACGGAAATTAATAAGACTTTGAACGCGGCATTGCAGTTGGAGATAGACGCTTGGGACGTTCCATTTCGGAAATCTTTAGTGAATTCAATATTGCAAGATTGACTGTGACGGGAGTACCAAATGTTAGACACTGTCTCTCACCACGGACTAGTCAGTGGGCGATTTCCCTCACTTAACGGCCGAGAGCATGTGCGTCAGCGCAGAGTTGTCAGTGGTTCAAAGTGGTTCAAATGGCTTTGAGCACCATGCGACTTAACTTCTGAGGTCATCATTCGCCTAGAACTTAGAACTAATTAAACCTAACTAACCTAAGGACATCACACACACATCCATGCCCGAGGCAGGATTTGAACCTACGACCGTAGCGGTCGCGCGGTTCCAGACTGTAGCGCCTAGAACCGCACGGCCACTCCGGCCGGCTAGTTGTCAGTGCTAACAATGAACAATGCGTGATATTACCGCAGAAATTAATGTGGGACGTACGACGAAAGTATCCATTAGGAGAATGCGCCGAAATATGGCGTCAAAGGGCTACGGCAACAGACGACCAACGCAAGTGCCTTTGCTAACAACATGTCGCCTCCTGGGTTCCTGACTTTATCGGTTAGAACCTAGGTGAGTTGAAAACTATTGTCTGGTCAGATTAATGGTCTGATCAGGTAAGTCCCAGTTTCAGCTGGTTAGAACTCTCGGTTGCTTACGAATGTGGCGCTCATTCTACGAATTAAGGACACAAGTTGTCAACAAGGCACTGTGCAATATGCTGGTGGCAGTGTAAATGTGCGGACTGTGTTCACATGGAATTAACTGGATTCTCTAGTCCAACTAAACCGACCATTGACTGGAAATGATTATGTTCATCTACTTGGAGACCATCTGCATCCATTCATGGACTTCAGGGTCCCAAACAACGATGTTATGTCACCGTGGTGGTGGTGGTGGTTAGTGTTTAACGTCCCGTCGACAACGAGGTCATTAGAGACGGAGCGCAAGCTCGGGTTAGGGAAGGATTGGGAAGGAAATCGGCCGTGCCCTTTCAAAGGAACCATCCCAGCATTTGCCTGAAACGATTTAGGGAAATCACGGAAAACCTAAATCAGGATGGCCGGAGCCGGGTTATGTCACCGGTCCACAACCGTGTGCGATTGGCTTTAAGAACAATCTAGACAGTATGAACGAATGATCTGGCAACGCACAACACCCGACATGAATCCCATCGGACACTTATGGGAGATAATGGAGATGTCTGTTCGTGAACAACATCTTGCACCGACCATACTTTCCAATTATAGACGGCTGTAGAGGGAGTACGGCTCAATATCCCTGCAGGGGACTTTCAACGACCCGTTGAGTCCACGCCACGTAGAGTTGCTGCAGTAAGCAAGGACATCCGACGCGATGTTTGCCATGACTTCTGTCACCTCTGCCTACATCGATCCCTGTCGAGCGCTTCATGCATCATAAAATTAAAATTAGTGCGTACATGGCTCTGAGCACTATGGGACTTAACATCTGTGGTCATCAGTCCCCTAGAACTTAGAACTACTTAAACCTAACTAACCTAAGGACATCACACACATCCATGCCCGAGGCAGGATTCGAACCTGCGACCGCAGCAGTCGCGCGGTTCCGGACTGCGCGCCTAGAACCACTAGACCACCGCGGCCGGCATAGTGCGTAAACTCTAAGGCTATATGGACTTCTTTTGTGCTATTTTATAAGTAGAAAATGGTCTATTACTTGTCAGCTTCGCTCGTTACGACAGCACACTGCTAAGCTTAGTGACATCGTCTTCTGTGAAGGTGGCACCACCACTCAAACTGAAAAGCAAATATTTCAACATACACTCTAAGGAAACGACGCACCAATTTTCGGAACGAGACAGAAATCGGTATATGTGATTTACACGTACAGACAAACAAAAGATTGAAATTTCTTAAAAATCGGATCGTTTATTGAAGAGCTAGTGCTTCGAAAATTGAGCAATTCAATGACGCGGTGGTCCGCCTCCGGCCCTTATGCAAGCAGATATTCAGCTTTGCACTGATTGATGAATTTGTCCGATGGCTTCCAGAGGGATATCGTGGCAAACTACGTCCAACTGGCACGTTACATCTTCAATTTCCCAAGGTGGTTGAACGGAACAGCCCAAAATGATCTGACTTTCTGAAGTGAGAACAGATCTGGCGACGTTTCTGGCTAAGGTAATGTTTGTGAAACACGTATGAAAGCAGCAGATAAACTTGCCACTTGCGGAGGAGCGTTACCTTGCTGAAATGTGAGCCACCGATGGCTCACCATGAAGGGCAATAAAGTGGGGCGTAGAATACCGCAGTTCTGCAAGGGTGTCACAAATGACAACCAAAGATGCCCTGTTATGAAAACCAATTGTACCCCAGACCATCACTCCTGGTTGTCGGGCCGTATGGTTGGTGAGAGTGAGATTGGTATCTCACAGCTGTCTTCGGTGTCTCCACACACGTCTTCGCTGGTCATTGGAACTCGTCCCTGAAGACAATTCATCTCAAGTCAATGAGATTCCAGCCCCAGTGCGCCCGAAACCACTTCAGACGGGCTTATTGTTGAACGGCCCAGCCCAAAATGCTTTGACTTTCTGAAATGAGGACAAATCTGGCGACGTTTCTGGCTAAGGTAATGTTTGTGGAGATCACTGCTAGTCGGCGGACGTAATGTGAGCCCCCTGTCTGTAAGCCACCAGTCGTTGATACCAATGGTCGCTGAAGCACAGTTTCACGTCGGATTGCTTCATTCTTGACGCTGTGTTGGACCACCGTACATCCACTCCTACAAAATCGTCGAAAGGAAGCATGGCTGCTTTTCAAATGTCAGTCGATTCGCCGATTACTTCAACTGGATGCTTTGATCCCATCTACGCATCCTCTCTCAAACGCTGACATCTGCTTGTATTGTCCACATGCCTACTGCGAGGCGCCGGCTGCTGTGACCGAGTGGTTCTAGGCTTTTCAGTCTGGAACCGCGTGACCGCTACGGTAGTAGGTTCGACTCCTGCCCCGGGCAGGGATGTGTGTGATGTCCTTAGGTTAGTTAGGTTTAAGTAGTTCTAAGTTCTAGGGGACTGATGACCTCAGATGTTAAGTCCCATAGTGCTGAGAGCCGTTTGAACCATTTGTTGCAAGGCGTAGTTACTGTCCAACTGATTACACGGAATCAAATTCACAAAAAGTTTATGCTGTGATGTCAACATGTCTTCTGTTTATTATCCTTGAAAGATGCGCGGAGAAATTGGGCTGCAGCGCCATATGCTCATCCATCGGCCCCCCAAGCTTACGAGGCAGCCTGCTCCCATACACCTCCAGCGTTTAACTACTGTTCCATTTAATGTTATTGTACATTCATGTCTCTAGGGCTCTCTAGCTGAGAAGTTCCAGTAGGCATGTGCACGAAATACCAAGCTGCATCATACACGATTCAATGTTTATTATGTAGAAACTACAGCAGTCTATAGTAGCAAGTATTAGTTTATGCAATGACCGGTTTCTATCACAACGATCGTCTTCAGAATAATTTCTGTCCTTAAAGTCAACAAGGACGTAAATCAATCTCAAGATGGTTATTACAATTCAGACCAGTCACTGAATAAAACGAATAATTTTTGATACAGCCTCTTGCAGTATTTTCAATCTGTGGATCGCTGTTATCTTCAACGCGACAACGTCACCCCCTGTAAACGTTTATTGGTGAGACAATGCCGATCAACCGTTGATTCTTAATGTGGTGTTACTTTGGGAACTGTGAGCACTCGGAAGGTATGTTTTAAATTCCAGGACTCCCTTTGAACAAGAGTGTCCTCTACCAGTCACAGCGACAACACAAGCAAACAATAGTCGCAAACAGCCTTCAGGTCCACGCGAAATAAACTATCAGCAGTAAGTGTCTGCGCAGTAAAAGCCTGTCCATTATCCCGAAGTACTGGGCAAATAAAAGCCAGGGCGGCTGAAGTCGATCGCGCAATGAGAGCCGCAATGACAAGAGCTCCAATTCCTGGCGCAGTTCCAGGTCAGCGGCTGACCCCGTACAGCCCTCCCAAGCACTATCTTGATGCCGCCTGCACAAAATTTGTTTCGATGCAATCTGGTGGGAGTTCTGAATCGGTTTCAGATCGGAATACCTTTCTGAAAATAACTCTTCACAAAGGGAAAACCTGTTTGTTAACATAATACTCAAAGTACACAGGATATAAAATCGACTGTGATTTATGTATATTCAGATTTAAAAAATTAAAAACATTTCAATGTTATCAGGAAAGGACACTTAATATGGAAAAAATGCATTATACTGCACAAAACGTTGGTGGTGTACCACTTAACGACAACAGTAAGCACGATAATTACGAATTCAATACAAACAACACTGGAAACATACCTTCTGTGTCTGGCTTTAACGTAATATTCACTGCGTACCCTCAGTTAACTAATGATCATTAGTACAGACATTATCGACAGATTATACGAGACAAAACGTGAGAATTTTATGTTTCGATACGATATAGGTGCAGTTGGGGAAATTATTAAAAAACGGCTGATTCCTCATTAGTAGCCGCTGAAAAATTTTCTTCCAGCTAATAAAACGAACGATGAATATTCTGAGGCTACGTTTCATAAGCGTGTACTTATTTATTGAGTAATATTCCAGGGACGGTGGGGAGGTAATATGCACATAATAGTTTCAAGAATTGCGAGCTCTTCGCACATTACCGTGGCTATACTAAAGTGAAATACGATCAGTCCAGAGTTTATCCCAGTCTCCAGTTCGTAGCGATCGAAACGATGCAGGCAAATCCCCAAAACATTTTTAGTGTAATGCGTTAAAAAAGTGCTACACTTTTTTGTTCGCTGTAAAAACTATACCAGTTTCGATCAAGTAAATCTCACTGATGAGGAAGAATAGATAGTTTTAAGAGGAGAAAATCTATTGTACATTTTAGTACTATTGACAGAAAAATTTTGCATAAATTATATCTTGTCAATGTGAAACAGCATCGCAGGGACATCTTTCCCACGTACGCAGGGACATCTTTCCCACGTAGAAGAGGACTGATGTTGCTTTTTCGCCTTAGGAAACACTTCTGCAATCATATATAGCTGATTTAACGCACGTGTAGTTGGTAAAATATTTTCTGACAAAACAGATAACTTTTTCATAATGAGATTTTCACTCTGCAGCGGAGTGTGCGCTGATATGAAACTTCCTGGCAGATTAAAACTGTGTGCCCGACCGAGACTCGAACTCGGGACCTTTGCCTTTCACGGGCAAGTGCTCTACCAACTGTGCTACGGAAGCACGACTCACGAACGGTACTCACAGCTTTACTTCTGCCAGTACCTCGTCTCCTACCTTCCAAACTTTACAGAAGTTCTCCTGCGAATGGCAAAGGTCCCGAGTTCGAGTCTCGGTCGGGCACACAGTTTTAATCTGCCAGGAATTTCTGATAACTTTTTATCTAAGAGAAACCGCATTAGCGAATGTACACAGACGATAATCTGAAATGGATTTGCCGTTTGGAAAGACAATGTTCCTTAGACGCCGAGCAATTCATTGTTCTTCGTGAAGTGTGTGCTTATGATGGCCCGGGCCTTTTACGAGCTCTGCAGAATTTGCAGCACCTATTTTCTGGGTGTTTAATACTTCCGCTGCGCCATCGGTGCAGGCACGCAAGTCTCCAGTGCGACCCGGCTACGTGCGAATGCGGGCCGGTAACGCTCGAGTCCGGGCCGGTAACGCTCTGAAACGGCAGGTACCGCTCGGAGCCGACGCTCCTAGGCACACCTTTGCTACAGGCTGACGTCAAGACCTTGTAAGATCTGTAGAATCATGTTCTATAATGACTTAATGACAACACCTCAGGGGCATTACTTCAAATAAGCTTCGACTGCATTGTGGTCATGTTTTAAAGTCTGTTTGCTGTCTGACACCTATAGAGGTCACAGGCGTCATTCAAATGTTCGTGATTTGTTGATAATGTAAGAAAAAATACAATTCAAACAAGCAACAAATCCACTGCATTCAGGAGAAAATTTGTATTCCAAAACGCAAGTTCTTAAGAAGGAAAAAGGAAACTGGATTCACTTTAAATTATATTTACTTCAAATGCGCATTTTTGTGATTGACTCTGATAGAGGTGGTCAATTTAGTAGCATCTTTTCTCCTGGCATGAGATAAATAGCCGTCTATATTTATCATAGACGCCCAGGGGACACCCGGATATGTAGAAATTAGTAAGCGAAACACACCCTACGTTGAGGCTTTTCTCGTGTCCCCCATCACTTAAACTGCGGTGCTATGAAAACAAATTTGGCACAACAAATGCTTTCGCAAAAATCTGAAGTGAACGCTTTACAACGCAATAAGAAATAAGTAGAATTAACACAAAAGAAAACCTCGTTTCTGAGTACTCGTGGAAAAAAGTTCTAACCTTTCACGTCATAAAAAGAAACCATGCAATGTCAAAAGAAATAAAAGAAGTTGTCTTTGATAACCGGAATTTCCCTGATATTATCGGACATTTGCTACTTATGGGAAATTATACAGCAGATCAAGTAGTATCCAGGTTTGTCTAGGCAGGTTGTACACTCGTATGATGTACCAGTGCGCTTGCCTTGTTCTGCGCGCTTCTGACACCGCTTCCTCATAACTTGCTTCTTCCCTGCTGTAGCTTCCCGCTTTTGCACAACGTGTGTTTGTTTTTCATGTTTCTTGCTCACATTTCGTGGAACGCCCATTGGTGGATGGAAGCCCTTTATAATGTTCATTCTGTAATCGTACAACGTCATTTTATTTCCTGAGTATTTGTTGTGCAGATATAGAACTGAAAACTAGCATGTCTATGACATGAAAGAATAGTTTTTGCGGCCAGCGGATAGTCTTTCGTTCACATAAATAATACGATAACATCTGATCATGTTTTTCAGTCCCAGACATACACGCATTGTACCTAATAATAGCCAAAGGTTTCGTGACTATTTGCTGGCGCCAATTCGTCACTTGCTCCATAACATTTAGATGTTGTGTGGAAATGTACGAAACTTCTCGTCGATCCTTCCGTTTTCCAATCATAGCTCCATTAGAATACCGCGCAATTGACTCTCCTATCCCAAGTTTTGCCGATACAACGTCATCGGGGGTATATTTCCTATTTAATTTCAGACAACCTGTGGAAAATGTTTTTAGTTTCAACAGAGCTGTAGCTAAATAACTGTCATAATAATTGTCCAAGTAAATGGAGCATGCAGCTTTTCTGCCATCAAATGTAAAACGACCTTTTCAGCGCGACCTCCCCCCCCCCCCCCCCCACCCGTATATCTACTACTTCCCGTGTACACAGAGCGCTTATTTCTGAAACCGTCCGGATTGTTTAGCGTACACATCTTAATCCCATATTTATTACGTTTGCATTTTATGTATTGTCTAAATGACAATCTTCCCCTCCAATGAATCATTGATACATCTATTGAGAAATCTGTTCCGGGGTAATACACTTGAGACTTTCTCGACTTAAAATAATCCAATATAGGTCGCATCTTATGTAAACGATTGTCTGGTTTCGGGTTTCCTGCAAGTGGATTTTTTGCAAAATCCAGAGAGCGTAATATGAACAAATACCGGCCTCTGCTTATACTCATTGCTATTCCTCTATTCTCAAACAGCGGTTCTTTCCTCCAGTAGTCTTGTAATCGCGGATATTAACGTTACCCATATGTGATGAAACACCCAGGAAAACTAATAATTCGCCTATACTTAGAGGTTTCCATTTACAGATCCTAGATCGCTCTTTTATATTTTCGCCCAGCAATATGTTGGCTATGTTATCATTTCAACTACAAGTTGCAACAATTCCTCTGTTACCAATAATCTGAAGAAATCCTTGGGAGAATTGCAAGCAGGATGAATTTGCAAAACTTCTTCCTTCGTAAATGGGTGATACTGCATATTATATGATTCTTTATGCCACGAATCACCTGGATTATCTCCGTGCGACAGGTCGGGCTCTTTCTCGTCGTCGATTTCCGCACACTCGTCGTGATCCGTATCGTCAGATTCGGAACCGTCACGAAACAGATTCGAAAGCTGTGCTTCCACTTTATCATCACTCTGCAATTCTTCTGCATTCTCTAAATGACAATCTCCGTGGTATGCCTCGTCCTCACTACACAGAAAATCACTGTCATCTAGTACGCAGTTTAACACTTTTCCTGCTCCTTTTCACATTGGAAGGTCCAGGTGTCGGTTCATTAGTCACCATTACGAACAATATAGTTCGATAACTGATCACACAAAACAAAAGTTTACACGCTTTGATGCTAGCTTAGACGCTGCAACTAGACTGAGTAATCCGACAATGAGTGCGCCCGCTTATAAGTTATTGCAGAATAAAATGAAGTTAACCTTAACTGTCTGACACTAAAGTTATTCCTTAAGAAGAAAAAGAGAGACGATGGGAAATATAATGGAAGAAATGTCAACCAGAGGGAAGGCCTAGGAAAAATTCAAACCCCCACCCCTGCCCTGCTCTTGCTTTCAATGTATCAATTTACATCTAATGATGATGACCTAATGGTATGTATCTGATGTTAATGATGTAATGCTAGAATCTTGAATCCAATGAGTCATTTGTTCACCCATTTTTATTCTGATTACTTTTTTTATTCTCATTACAAGTTTCTATTGACCAATGTTGGCTAAAAGAGGTTGAAATTGCTTTCAGCACTATGGGACTAAACTTCTGAGGTCATCAGTCCCATAGAACTTAGAACTACTTAAACATAACTAACCTAAGGACATCACACACATCCATGCCCGAGGCAGGATTCGAACCTGCGACCGCAGCGGTCGCGCTGTTCCAGACTGTAGGGCCTAGAACCACTCGGCCACCGTGGCCGGCTGTTGGTTAAAACCTATTAAGTTTTAGCCTATTTGAAGTTTATTTATTTACGTTGTTAATGCTGTGCAAAACTGTGTAAGTGACAGTGTCTGCGGTTTCATCAGTTTGAGCGTATGTTTCAGTAATTCGCACTCTTCTCTTCTGTTCTTTTTACAGCCGAGCTTGTCTGTATTCATTGCTTTTGGTAGTGTATATGTTATATTACATAATGTGTTCACAGTAGTAGATCCGTGACTTCATTTTTAAGGTGCCGTAGGTTTGCCGAAGGTTTCTCACGTTTACAAATAGTCAACTGTGTAGTACAGTGTGTTCAGTGGCTACTTTATGCCCGGAAGTGGATTATTGTTTTGGAGTAACAGTTACACGTCCTAAATCAGTTGGGAAGCGCTGGGTCCCACAGTAAAAGTATCATAACGCGACTGGGGTCCGTAAGTCCAAGTTTTAGGCGCTCCCTAATGTCGGGCAAGAGAGCGTATGCCCTACTGCCCATAGTGCTGTAGTCCCATTCCCTCTGGCGCAAATACATACACCATCTTCTCGGCTTTTGTGCTTTATAATCCTTCCTGCTAGGACCAACACCGAGTTCATTTTTGTATCTTCAGCCAGTAGGCTGCAAGCCTGAATTTTATGGTGACACAGGGTCGATTCTGTTCACTACATAAGTGATTCCACGGACGTTGTGTTGAAAGTCCAGACAGAGATTTGCCCTTTCACTTCACCTCACTACAGTGACGTTACATGAGATCATAATCAATGAGCCCCTCCGCTCACTGCTCAAAAACTCATGAGTGGTATGTAATAACAGAGGCCAGAAGGAGTCTGTACTCTGAAGAATTTATTCTTGATAAGTACTGAAGTAATTTTGTGGCTTCGTACACAATAATTTGTATTTTGTATATCTTCGATCTCTTCAATGTGGAATGATTGTGCTCTCTTGTTTTTAAATGTTGTCAACCAACCATGGCTTATGTTACGTTTCTACTTTTAATTTTATTATATTTTTATTGTGCTATCCCGCATATAATTTTAGTATAATGACTGGTAAAGATAACACTGTTCATATTCTTAATGTTTCAACTACTATTTCGTAACTTCTGACATAATGGTTGTGTGCTTTCTTGGCGCTTTTACTTCAGCCCATCGATCGACATTGCAAATTTTTACATAATGTACTGCTTTTCACTGAAAATTACGTACGCTTTTGTCTTCGATCGTCGTGACACTGCTGATCTAAGTACTGCTTAATACTTACTATCAAGTCCACTGCTCCCGTTTTATCATGATAGCTACTCCACAATGTTCTTCAGTGTTTTTCAAGCTCATCGACTGCATTTCCTCCCTGCATGTTGGCACAAAGTGGCGGGTAGTTACTATCGCGCGTTTGACGCTGTTCTGCACTACGCCAGATGGTGTTTATCAATGACTTCACGCCATCTCCATGGAAACCATCGGCGTCACATAGAGCTATCTTTGCTGTGATTACACTCTACAAGTTTTCTCCAATGCCAATGGAAGTCTATCTGTGTACCGACAGGCGATTTCAATTGGCTGTTCTCCAGTATCTGTTTTGAAATGTGACAAATGTTCCATGTAGCAGACATTTATGTGGTGTTATGTAATGTTGTTTCTTTACAACTGTTTTTGTAATAATGCATTTTATACTGTATGTACCTGATTGGTTGTAACTGATGTGATGAGGTAAGGAATATTCAGTACTTAACCCATAGTGCTCTACTATAACCAGCAGCTGACGATCGTAAATCCACGATACCTTCTCCATTCATGCCACCATCTGCCATCATGAGTAGAACTTATTTTAATTTTGAGCATATATTACGTATCTTACATAAACTTTTATTGTTAGATTTCCCTCTAGATCTGCACTGTACTTACTTTTCAGTTCTTGTAGTCTGAATGAGGGTCGGTATTTGACCAAAACCGTTTGCCGTTTTTAGTAAAAGTTCTATTGCAATCAAGACTGTTGTAAATTTAATTTTAAAATATTGCATTGTGATCGATGTTTCATTCTCCATAAAAATGCCTAGTAAGGAATTTGGAAATGTTAAAATAATTAATGGTATAAGAACCAAGATCATGAAAGTATATATGAAAACGTAGTTTAATAGACAGAGTTTAGCTAAACTTACTACACCAAAAACTGTCAAAATAAAAGGCCATCTCCTACGTTACTTCTTTTGTGCAGTAGAAGAGCAGCATGCGATGTATGAAATATGTTAACTGCGAAACGTGTAAGGCGCATCTACTTTTATGTAACGAAATGTTCATTAATTTTTTTCAGAACTACTGAATATAGCAGACGAGAGAATTATCTTTTTACACGAAACCATTACTGCAAGAAACATAAGAAAGTATATGGCGTCATTGTCTATCATCAGATTCAATGACATAATAATGAGAATAATTGTATCCAAGGATATCTAGCCTTACTAGCATTCATTTCATTGCCACTGTAAATGTCCTACTAAATAATGGACTAAAATATAATTTAACACGTGCTCTAAACAATAGAGAGGTTAAGTGCATAACTGCTGAAGTTAAATTTGCTGCTAAATGTTCATGTTTTAGTATACCAGAAGTCTGCAAAATTGCTTTGAAAATCAAGGAAATTATTACTAAAGAAAAAGTAAATATAAAAGAAACAACAAATCAGGAATAAGTAAAATTATCAGTAACAGACTTAAAATAGACGAAGTTATTGTGGCAAAGGAAGACAAAGTAAATGCTTTATTAGTGGTTAGTGAAGACGATAAGATTTCCTAAACTTTGAAGTTTCCCACTGAAAATAGAATTTAAAAATTCAGTAACGATCACACCCTTAAATTTCAACCAAAGGTAAAAAGGCTTTGTCATGAAAATAATTTTCTATTTTTACCAAAAGAAAAACAGTCATTGTAAATTATGAATCCACAGTAGTCAAAGTTAAGATATCAACTAAAACTGCGCAAGTGGAAAATTTGCCCAAATGTCAGCAACATGAATTGTCCCTAGAGATGTTAACAATAAACTTGAAGACTTTTAAAAAGATTTCGTATTTTTGAAGATTTTTTATAACATTAAGAACAATTACGAATTGGCACAGACAGTTTACAACATCCATATTCCTGATAATGCAAGATTTCCTTCACTAGTTATTACAAATCTATACACAAACATACATTTTACTTAAACGATTGCTGTTATTAAAAAGAAATTGTTTCAACATAACATTATGAGTACAGTGGAAATGAAGGAGCTTCATGATTTGCTGGAAAGTACTGTTGCCTTCAATTACTTTTCAATTAACCACAAAATTTAATTTCAGAAACGTTGCTTGGCAATAGGCAACTCATTTGGGAGCACTTTAGCTGGTATTTTCGTTTATCATCTCGAACTCGAATTTTTTTTTTAAATTTATCAAATCAGAAGCAAAATTCTGTAATAAAAAAGATATTTCGACGTTAATTTATTGTTGTACAATGGTTCCCAAGACTAATTAGAATCATTTCCCTTTATTCTATACAATGATCATACTAACCTCTTTTTAATACAGGACATGAAAATCGTAAGACCATAAATATTTTAGATTTTACCATCTTGTATTAAAATGGTAAACATTGCTCTACCATTTACAGAAAGCTGACCATGAGTGAGGTAATCGCTAACGGTGCTTCCTGCCAACCAGCAGTTTCTACCACCCATCTAAGTACAAAAGAGGGTTTTCCATTATATGGCCCACAGACTGCTAAAATTTACCCTTAAATCTGACAGAATCCAAAAGGAAATAGGAACTTCAAAACAAACTGCAAGGGCCAATGATTTTTAAACAGTTCATTTTACTCCTTATTCCTTATTCTATTACTTGCAGCAGTCAAATGATATTCTTTTATCTCCTAATCATGGATTTACTATAATGACATACAAGGACATGGTATCTGATAAAATAAAGTTTATAGACACACTGAACTGCCAAGTTTTAAATAATAGATCTTAAAAATACAGCTGATGAATGTAGTAACTATTATGTAGGTACTGGTTTTTACAAAAATCATGTGACAAATATGATTAACAGTATGTTGGACTAACTGATCGAAACTTCAATATCATATTAAAAAACATACATCAGCTAGTTCTCATTGTAAATCAGTATTTGGCCAGTATTTAACACATCAAATGCGTTCTGAAGTATGCAGTATGAATAATTTTAAAATTGACCACAAGGCACCAAAAGGACTTTTACTGAATATCTTGCAAGCGACAGAAATTTATACTCTTTACGTAAATAATCTTTCACCTTTATTAAAAAATCAGACTTTAGAGCAAGATATTTTTGCGACTTCTGCGATGACTGAATAAAACGTTCTTTTGTTCTCTTGTTTTTAGCTTTCAATAACCTACTATTTCTTATTTTATATTTCTAATTCTGATCTTATTATATTCTTCTTCTGCATCTCACATACTTTTCAGCTACTTTATCAAATGCCTAATATTGGTTTCATGACTGAAAATAGTAACACTGTTGACATTTTTATTATTTGACCTGTTTTTAGCGTGTAACGTTGCTTTTATGTGTCTTTGGTCGTTTTACGTCAATCTGCCTATCTGCATTGCTAATTTTTCCTAATATACCAGTCTTCATGGCACTTCTCATCTGTAAGTAACACACTATTTTACACTTAACATTATGTGCATGTCTGTCACCAGATTTCATGATGGTTACTTCACGATGTTCTACAGCGGTTTTCCTGCACATCAAACGCATTTCTTCCCTGCATGTTGGCACACTGTGGGGCTGGTTGCTGCTTTTACGTCATTTTGCACTAGTTTTGGACAAGTCATCGATTATCGAAAACTTCATTCCATCTACACGGAAACCAACGGCGTCACTTAGCTCTACCTTTGCTATGAAAAACTTTAGTTATCATGTGGCATTGTTGGCCGGGAGACCTCGTCCGGGTTAGTTCGCCCGTCGGATGTAAGTATTACTTAAGGTGATGCCACATTGGGCGACTTGTGGGTCGGTGACAGTGAGATAATGATGAGGACAACATACAATCCACGGACGGAGAAAATCTCCAACCCGGCCAGGAATCGAATCCGGACCCGCTGCATGGCAAGTAATAACGTTACAACTCAGCTACACAGGCGGACATCATGCTCTACAAGTTTACGTCCAATGCTCATAGAAGGCAGTCTGTGTAGTGACGCGCTTTCAAATTGCTAATCTTCTGTAAATGTGACAAACTGCTTCATACAGCAGACAGTTATTTGATATTATATAACGCTGTTTGTTAATTTTTTCCAACTTTTTTGCAGTACATCATATGTAATAATGCTTTTTTCTTCTTATCTGCCTCATTGGTTGTTACTGACGTAATGCGGTAACTGGCGGGCAGAGCATCCAATACTTAACACACAGCCTTCTACGCAAATCAGCAGTTGCCGTTCATGGCTCCATGACACCTGAACTATTGGCCGCCACTGTCTGCCATCATGGTTTACTCTAATTGTGGCCACATTTTACGTATCTCTTTTATCTGTTATTAGATTACCTCTGAATTTATAATGCACTTATATTTTAGTGCGTAAGTGGGAAGCTGGTAGCTATTTGTCCCATGTCGGTTGATATTTTTCATTTTAAAACATAGCACTACACACCAAAATTAGCAGCTTCATTGGCAAGAGATGGATGGCATGCCCGCCAGTCAATGTCGATGACAGAGACCTTAATGGTACAGTTCCTGATTTGTTACATATATTACGATATGCGAAACTAGGTACCTAAAATTATAGTGTGACAGCAGAGGTCGTCAAATATTGAAAAAAACGTATTTTTGCAACTCTGAGAAGACCCAGGTATGTTAATTAAAGTCTGACTTTTTTCTATTATATCTCAATCTTATTTCTTTTTCTTCTTACGGAATAACTTTAGTTAGAGGCGGTTAAGATTAGCTTCATATAATTATGAATGTACAAATGTACAACTGCAAATATGGATATAGCCGCTATTTCCATGTGGGATTAATTTAGAGTGGATCAAAACCTGCTAGAAAACTTTGTTTCTGTAGGGAACCACAACCTCTAAATCCTTAATAAAAGAAAACACGGTCCACAGTAGGCAGTAATGTAGACGATATTTATTTAAATCGTACACGATCTCAATTAAGAACGTCTACATTACAGCTGCCTTATTGATCCTACTTTCTTCTATCAAACAGTTAGAAAACCGGTGCTGCAAATTTTGGGGAGCTCCTGAAAGGCCAGAGCCATCATAGGCACACACATCACGGAAAACAATGGATTACTCGCCGTCTAAAGAGTATTGTCTTTCCAAACGGCAAATCCAATTCAGTTACTCGTCTGTCTACGTTCAATGGCTCATTCAGTTTCTTTTCGATAAAAAGTTATCTCTTTTTGTCAGAAAATATTTTACTAACTCGGAAGATTCATCTTTCGTTTTATTACCTGGGTCAAAATTTGTCAACGACTACTAATAAGAAGGGATCACCCGTTTTGTAATTATTTATCTATCTGCTGCTATAAACACAAATCAAAAAGAGCTATGCATCACCCCGCTTCCCAGAACTCCTGAAGACAGACATTGACTGTGGGTATTGTATCACAGACACAGTCGCTTTGACTGTTCTGAGACGTCACTAAACAAGCCCAAAGTTGTAAACAGCCATGCATGAGCAGCGCCTATTAGACGGAGTGGGTCCAACAGAAGATCAGTTCCAGGCATTCCACCAATAAGGAGGCACGCGGCTCGTGTTGTCTGTAGCTTATCCATGCCTAAACGGTCAATACCACGGTTCGATCGCGTCCGCATCGTTACTTTGTACCAGGAAGGGCTCTCAACGAGGCAAGTGTTCAGGCGTCTCGGAGTGAACCAAAGCGGTGTTGTTCGAACATGGAGGAGATGCAGAGTGATAGGAACTGTCGATGACATGCCTCGCTCAGGCCACCCAAGGACTACTACTGGAGTGGATGACCGCTACCTACAGATTATGGCTCGAAGGACTCTGAGAGCAATGCCACCATGTTGAATAATGCTTTTCATGCGGCCACAGGCTGTCGTGTTACTACTCTAACTGTGCGCAAGAGGCTGCATGACGCGCAACTTCCCTCCAGACGTCCTTGGCGAGCTTCACCTTTGCAACCACGAGACCACGCAGCGCGGTACAGATGGGCCCAACAACTTGCCGAATGGACAGCTCTGGATTGCCATCACGTTCTCTTCATCGATGAGTGTCGCAAATGCCCTCAACCAGACAATTGTCGGAGACTTGTTTAGAAGCAACCCGGTCAGGCTTAACGCCTTATACAAACTGTCCATCGAGTGCAGCGTGATGGAAGCCGCCTGCTGTTTTGTGGTGGCAGTATGTGGGGCCGAAGTACGCTGCTGGTGGTCATGGATGGTGCCGTAGGGGCTGTACGATACGTGAATGCCATCCTCCAAGCGATAGTGCAACCATATCGGCAGCATACTGACGAGGCGTTCGTCTTCGTAGACGACAATTCGCGCCCCTATCGTGCACATCTTGTGAATGACTTCCTTCAGGATGACGACATCGCTCTAATAGCGTGGCCATCATGTTCTCCAGACATGAACCCTATCTAACATGCCTGGGATAGACTCAAAAGGGCTGTTTATGAACGACGTGACCCGCCAACCACTCTGAGGGATCTACGCCGAATCGGCATTGAGGAGTGGGGCAGTCTGGACCAACAGTGCATAGTATGCCACGACGAAGATCTCGCTGTATGATGGTACAACATGCAATGTGTGGTTTTCATGAGCAATAAAAAAGGCGGAAATGATGTTTATGTTGATCTCTATTTCAGTTTTCTGTGCAGGTTCCGGAACTCTCTGAATCGAGGTGATGCAAAATTTTTTTTTGATATGTGTTGTATCGAAATGAGAAATACTCACTTTCTGAGACAGCGGTAGTTCTACTGTGAGTAAAATATTTTCGTGTGATTCAGTAGCCGAAAGGAAATCTTTCAGTCGAACACCACTTGATGTACGTAATCTAATCACCGGACTAAAGGGTAAAAACAGTTTGACGTGGAATTCGAACCAAGTGTCTTTCCTGGAGAATACTCGTATTGTTGGAAGGTGTAGCCTAGAATAGAGATGGAATGAAAATTTCGCTGGTCCGAGCGGGAGTCGTGCCCGTGCCATCTTGGTTTCGAGGCACGCGCCTTAATGCTAGGCCAAAAGTTCCACCGGGTAAAAATAATAAAGGAAGGAAGGTTGTTCACGTGGCACTCATACATCCATAAAGAGCTCAGATTTTGTGACAGTCTGTTTCCTCTTGTTTCCAAAAGACAGCTGGAAGACAGACCCTTTCAGATAACGTTCAAAAGAAGATAATAGGAGCAATGATTCTGCTGTCTAGTGATAAAAATAGTATTTAATCTCACATAAATTATGGGAATCATGAGCATATTAGTAAGTAACCAGAGACTGGCTGTAAATCTTGAAGTTTTCCCGTTGTACTGAAATGTCTCAAGATAGCTGGTGCCCCTCGAATTGTACCGCGCCCAATATTTCATCCTCTAAACTTCCTGCTCACCTGCATGTGAGCCCTCAAAGAGAAACACCACCAGGTCATCTAACGATGACGGGTGCCCAGATGATATGTCGAGGTGGTAGAAAACGACGACCGGCAGCATTTCCTTAAAATTAAACAGTAGAGGATATTCTAGAAGTAAGCCATCCTGACAACAGATGTATTCTGCAATTGTACTCTAGACGATAGTTACAAAGTTATAGTTATCACTTCGAAAAATTGATATTAAGTTTATAACTTTTTGTTTGCGTCCTACTGCATGTCTGTAGCCCTAGTACACATTTAAATATGCGCAACACAGTACCGCAGCACGCCGTCAAAGGGGAGGGACGAAATATAATCACTCTGTTACGTTAATGCGTGGTATCTGTCCCTTCGAACATGTCCGAAATAGCAAACACCACGCGGAATCCGCAACGGCGATACGTATTATATAAACTGAAGTTGGGGGGAGGGGGGATAGAAAAGCAATAAAAGCAACGGAACTATTGATATCAGCTTCACCGGAACTTTATGCAGAATCAGCATTGGTGAGTGAAAATGCATGTCAGACCGGGTTTCGAACCCAGGACCTTCCATTTGCTATGTAGTCGCGTTAAACACTGCGCCGTAGGGACACAATGTTTTTTGAAACTGCGTAGATTATCTCGGCTTGCGTTACGCCCGACCCACATTCCTACCTAGCGCCACCTATTTTCTGTACCCGTCATGTCCTCTACGCTCGCTACTTTGAGATTCCTACAGGAGGTGTAACATAACTGTGCACCCAGATTGAAGGTGGTGGATTCACTGCGCATTGAGGCGAGTCAACGAAAGCATGGTGTCTGTCCTATCGCACCTGTACCAGTACTGCAATGGAAACAAGATATTAACCACGTAACTGTTTTTCGAGGTAATAAAGAAAATTGTATATCTACGCATCTAGTTGCAAGTACTAACTTAGCCTTTAGTAATTACGTCAAATGATGCTGTTGATTACGTCTCAGTATTTAATTGTTTGCGACAGCAGCTCTTGTGCTAAAGTAATCGAGGATGACATGGTAGTACAGCGACGTATCGCTGACACGATGGTTTGACATTTGAGAAGCCGTTAATTCTGCAGTGTGCTATGGTACTTAGTGGCGTCTCGTTGCGGAAGCTTGTCTAGCCCAACATTCAATACATCTGTGACTGTAGTGCAGCGTTTTGGAAACAGAATTAAGATATTGAATCCCCTTTGGTGAATCTAATTGCGTTTGTCTAATTGCGTTTGTTCCTTTTATAGATCGCTGCAATCCTTTGACAAATAAATTAATTCGTGAAGTAAAGTACACAGCTGGAAAGAATACTTGTACACCTAGAAAGATGACGTCGATTTCAATCCAATGGTACCACCTGAGGCTAGTAGATGTGCTGATAGTGGTTTCAACGTCGTCTGTCTAGAGATAGCGTAGTGGCATTTCTACAAGAGCGCTGTCTACGTCTACCTTTTAAGAGGGAATTCTCACAGCCAGAAGACTCAAAGTGATGCAAACGTATGAGGCAAGCAGATGACCATGCCACCTACAGCTATCTGAGCGAGTTTGAATGGGGTCAAACTGTGTGTAACCTCCCAACAAAAATAATAAATCAAAATATGAACCAAGTGTAACCTCCCACGGAAATAACAATTAAATGAATTTTAAATATTGTAACCTCTGAACAAAATTAGCTCCCATTTATGATCTCTGTGCTGAAATGCATTCACATTTAATGTACCCACAAAAATTATTTTCTCATTTAATGTTAAGATCGAAACATAAAAATTCCTAAACACCAAAATAATAAAAAAATTCAGTAACCTGGTAAATTTTATGACGACAGCAGCGCTGCGCCTCGGCCCTGTATTCTGAATAAAAAGAGCAAAATTCTTACCTCAATAAAAGAAAAACGGCGAATATATCTGCTCTTACCTACAAAAAATTTCGGCAGAGCTTCGTGCAATGCTGGCCTATGCTTTGTGTTTCGTGAAAGGAATAATTATCCATTGGATATATTCTTTAAATTGAAATGAATGCTTTTTTTAAAAAAAATTTACTTTATATTATAAAAATTATTATTGGGGCATTTTTTAAGGAAATTGAATGACAGGTAACATACATTATTAGATATGCACAAGGCTGCTTCTTTACCTTCTACAATAATACTCATCCTCCAGAGTCCCGACCAGAGCAGACTGCACACACGCGCAGACACGCACAGACTACTGCCGACTACTGCCGACTCACACAGACTACTCAAGACTACTGCCGACTAGCGACAAGCAACAACTAACTACATACTGCTCTCTGGTCAGAGACTCGCCTACGTCTTGCCTGTTTCAGGCAGCGCATACATCGCATACCTCTTACATGTGGCCTTCCGAATGTCGGGATGGTCCTTTCGGAGAATATCCAGACAAGTTGGAAGTGCAACGGTACTGGTATCAGTGGTCACGTGAAAATTCTCACTAAGATAGGTTCTGGACATTCACACAGCACAGATACCCACCAGAATCGTCGTACAGTAACGGCTGCAGTAGCACATTGTGCAGCGACCACAGGGCATATGCGAGTGCGAGTAAGCCCAGATGCATCAACAGGAACCGTTGGAAACCGGATATTAGCAGTAGGACTACGGGCTCACACCTTTAGCCCGTCTTCCACCCGCGCCAAGGTATCGACGTGCACGGCTTGACTGGTACCGTCAGTCACTTCGAAGATGGATTGGTGCGCTGTATTATTAACCAATGAGACACCTACAGCGAACGATAGACAGCTCTCGGTACCTGCAGAATATTGTTAGAACCGTTTCTTTGTAGTTCTTGAAACAGGAAGGTGGCGTTTTGTTCGACAGGATAATGCTCACCCACACACTACCCGTGAAACTCGGGGCCTCTGCAAGGTGTACAGCAACGTCCCTCGTCAACGTGGTCTGTGTGACTCGACAGCAAACTACTCTTACAGAAGTATGTAAACAGGTCGAGCAGACGTTGCATAACGTATCGCAGGAAAGGATCCGCAATCAGTGTGATCCACTGTGTGCCAACCGAGCGAGGTGGCGCAGTGGTTAGACACTGTGAAACGTCCCCTTTGAACAATTATATACGACTGTCCTCAAACTGACATACAATATTTTTAGCGCAACGCAATCTGACTTTCAAAAATCCCTACAAAAGAATGGCCCTGACTAACATTAACCTATACGTTTCACACATCACTTACCACACAAAAATCTTGGTTACTCGAACTACTGCAATACAGTGAGCACCACTACTGCCAGATAAATAAAAGATTCAAACTACGGAAGGCACTAACTACTGATAGGGATAGTTAGCAGATGAAAGATATTAATAGAGAACAAACAATGTATTTACTTTAATAGTCATAATATATATAGCAGTTCATGAGAAATTACAAAACTCCGCCATCTCTCTCCCCACATCCACCACTGCTGGCGGCTCACCTCCAACTGCGCAACGCTACGCGCTGTTCACATCCAACTGCCGCTGCCCAACCCTACAATGGCAGACAACAATGCAAACTAGACACAGACTGCACACAGCACAGCCAGTAATTTTAATACGGAGGTGGCGTTACCAATAAAATAACCTAAACAGCCTACTTACATAGCCCCCATGCTCCCCACAAAAAATGTTACAAATTGTTTTGGGCAGTGGCCAATAATGATTTGATAAAATTTTTATAACTACAATAACAAAGAAATCAAAGGCACACACTTATTGATACAATGTTGGTCAAAAGCTAAAATTTTCTCACAGTCCATAAAGACAGTCCTGATCATTCATCACAGTAACATTGCAGTGTTTTTCTCAAAGTCTGAGCAGTAAAAGAAAATGCACATGGAAGTAGTGGATTTCCATGCAGTCTTGAAGAAGTAGTGTTGTCCTTCCAATGGAAAGACAGTGTTGACTCTTGACATGAAGACAGGTAATGGGCCACAACAGAGCAAACCCACAGCAGAGTCAGTCGAAATTTTGAAAAGTATTTGTAGGTAGGTCATCACAGAGTAGACCCACTGTAGTCCTGGTAGAGATTACGGTATTGGTGGGCCACCAGAGGCGCAGACCCACTGCAGTCCTTGTAGAAATAATGGTACTGGTGGGTCATCAAAGATGCAGACCCACTGTAGTCCTTGTAGAGATGGCCAGCAGCCATCTGTTGTGACTGTGCAGGTGCACAATCACCATTGAAGAGTCTTGCGGTTAATATAGCAAGTCCATAAACCAACACTTGTGCACTCACAAAGTGTTTGGAATTGTCCTTAGAACCAGCAATGCTGTTATCCAGTCCCTTGCTGAATTATTAACACACGTGCAAACACTAACAGTCCCTACTTCTCACATATTGTCCATATACTATGACCAACAGAAACGTGTGCAGTGAAATGTAACTTACAAGTTAATAATATGATGAACTGGTGTCAATTACAATTTTATAACATAAGAATACAATAACAAAGGTACAAAATACATCATTAAAAACATAACAATACAGATAACATTTTAGTAATATGGGCTTTACAAAAGAATCGAAATAACGTACATCAGTGTTACAGGAATTATGATATGAGTGCATACATAAAAGATCAGAACAACTTTTGAAACATCAACTTCACACATGAACATTAAAACAGAACAGAATTAATAATGTCTAACATCTTTACAAAGTAAATAACATATTATTAATGCAAATTATATTTGAGGATAACAGTATTCCTCATCATAGTTCATGTAGCTGAGTATTAGAAACATTATACAACATACATCTTATCAGATAAATATATTAAGACAGGAAGAACATAAATACACAAGGGTCCACAAACACTTTCTTTACTTCTCGGAGGTCATTATTCGCAAAAGGTCCTATCTATACCTGCTTTCTGTACTTTTTTCGTATAACTTCTCAATGCGTTTCTTCCAATTCATCGCAACTCATTCTCTTATATAGTCTACCCCCTCTTAAGCTAACTTAAATCTACTAAGCTCAGATGCTAAACTAAGGGAAGAGGCAATTCAGCAGCACAAAACAATTAACTCAAACAGCAATAATAAAAAATATTCAAATTTGCAAAGCAAGCAGCATTATAGAAATTAGCAAAGCAATTGCAATATTACAACTAATATAAGGCAATGCGCAGCAAACGAGAAAAATAAGTCAGTAGTAAACTGGCTTAACAGAGTAATACAAAGTGAAATTCAGCAGTACTATGCCTGGCAAACAGCAGAAGTAAATGCAATAAATTATATCTAAACATCACAGAGCTCAAGCAGAAAAATATTACAGTAAAGACAACAATGCAGATAAGGGAAATGTCTATTCACATCTTAATATCTGTGTCATTAAAGTGGTGCAACACAAAAACTAATTCTACAAAAAATTACCAAGTACTTGAAAAGAAAATTATATATGCAGTTACTGTTATTAGTCCCTTCTTATTGTTCTTTCCATTCCAAGAGCTCCTTTTTCGAAGAATGTGGATCATAAAGTAATTATTTAATAGATCTGTTGACAGAAAGTGTTCACATTAGCCAATGCATTTAATTTTATTTTATGAAACCAATGCTGCAACACAGCTGGAAACCAGATATCAAATGAAATAAGCAACTATGTACAAAGCATAAAAATATCATTCAATAGTCATGTGGCATTTCATAAGTTAGTAGAAATTCTCTCAATTCTCGTTGAAAGACGCTTGTCATAATCAGGTGTGCAGATGTAAGTATCTTTCCAAGTAATGAGCGTGTCGTATTTGCGATGCTTTCTACAAAGGAATGTCAATAACAAGGATAATGGCCCTTTTTTTTTCTTCCACCTAATGCCTTTCTTTTGTCAGACGACTACCTCTCAGCTGGGCGCCCAAAACGCATTACATCAAGGTCACTTACCTTACTTACTGAAATATTTACGACAGCAGTTTCCGCTACAGTGGCAGTCTCATATAAAAAATTTTACAGGTCGAGAATTTGCGTTACAAATGTAGAAACAAAATCCTGTAAATATAAAAGTGTCCAAAAAATTTTCGTGGGCATTGTGATACATTCACGCATTTACACACATTTCATAACTCTTAAAGTACGATTCTTGGTTTCCACCATCCTTTTTCACAAGTCAGAGTCCCTAAACACTATTCATTATTCTCTACCTTATTACACACATATATATATATATATATTCGTCGACACGTCAATCTTGCGACAACACTTCTATATTTCATCATAATAAATACATAGCATAATCAAATTCCTCATATAGCATCAAATCATTGATCATAAACATACCTCAACAGCATAATACACATCGTCGTCGTAAAAATGACATTATAACACCTAGGTCAAATCTCAAAATCGTCGTAGCTTCCTCCAATAGTTTCAAAACCTAAAAAAATTTTTTGCTCATGTCAAAAGTGTCATCTGCCTCAAACGAACTTTAAAAATCATAATCCCATACCAAATACATAATTCAAAGCTCTCATAGTATCACAATGGTTCCGAAAAATATGAGCATTTCACAAAGTACAGATAAAATACAATTTCATAAGTGTGAAGTTATCCAACAGTGTAATTACGTAAACATCTGTCACTGCCGTAGTAAAAAGAATGTTTGTTTCTCTGTCAAATAATCAGATAGCTGTGTAATTTTGTGTTAGAGAAATATGGTACCGATGTGTAAAGTTGTATAAGCAAATACCATATTAGCTAGGGCTCCTTGTGCTTGCCAAACACATGGTACACAAAGTAGGCGTGTACCCCCTGAGGATATTTCGGATTCCTGAGGTGAGCTGTTGCCAAGCGATCGATTGATAATGCTTCCCTGTTCACAAACTGTTTCACTGCCTACGCCACTGTTTACCACCCGCTCCATTTCCCTATGTACAATTACCAAATTACTACTTTGAATATTAGTTAATTCATTACACGGTGGCGCTAACACACTCCTTTCGTCTTCACTGTCATATCTCAGTTTACTTTGGAGCCTAGTATTACGTTTTTCCCACGCCATTATTGTCACAATATTTCACACGATAACACAGAAAAACACAATTTGAAGAGCAACAATAAGAGAACACATTAACATAGCACTGAAAATAATATCTCGTTAATTGCAAGCGCAGCTGCGAAATACTTGGTGCAAATCTACACGCATGCCACAATTGTTTTACTGTACAACAATGAAAGACTGCAACTACAAAGGAGATTTACTCTACAATTACGCGCTAGCAATAAACAAAAGCTACACTACTTACACAAACTACAAGAAAAAAATTAGAAGATTCCAGTGAGGTATCCTAGGCTAAGGGTCGACATATGAAACGTCCCCTTTGAACAATTATATACGACTGTCCTTAAACTGACATACAATATTTTTAGCGCAACGCAATCTGACTTTCAAAAATCCCTACAAAAGAATGGCCCTGACTAACATTAACCTATACGTTTCACAAATCACTTACCTCACAAAAATCTTGGTTACTCGAACTACTGCAATACAGTGAGCACCACTACTGCCAGATAAATAAAAGATTCAAACTACGGAAGGCACTAACTACTGATAGGGACAGTTAGCAAATGAAAGATATTAATAGGGAACAAACAATGTATTTACCTTAATGGTCATAATATATATAGCAGTTCATGAGAAATTACAAAACTCCGCCATCTCTCTCCCCACATCCACCACTGCTGGCGGCTCACCTCCAACTGCGCAACGCTACGCGCTGTTCACATCCAGCTGCCGCTGCCCAACACTACAATGGCAGACAACAATGCAAACTAGACACAGACTGCACACAGCACAGCCAGTGATTTTGTACAGAGGTGGCGTTACCAATAAAAAATCCTAAACAGCCTACTTACAACGGACTCGCATTCGGGAGGACGACGGTTCAATCCCGCGTCCGGCCATCCTGATTTAGGTTTTCCGTGATTTCCCTAAATCGCTCCAGGCAAATGCCGGGATGGTTCCTCTGAAAGGGCACGGCCGACTTCCTTCCCCATCCTCCCCTAATTCGATGAGACCAATGACCACGCTGTCTGGTCTCTTTCCCCAACCAACCAACCAACCAACCAACCACTGTGTGCCAGAGTCAGCGCCTGTATGCCGCCCGTCAAGGCTACTCTACGTACTAATATGGGTGTTTCAGCATGGGTCGATACCTGGTACCTCAGAACTGTCTGGGCTACTGATGTGTAAATTTAATCATTCTATGTACTCCGTATGCACGTTTGAAATAATAAATCTTCAATGACATTTAAATCTCTAAAAGAATGTTCAATATTTTTTTTTGCCCGTCCTGTGTTTGTAGCATTACGCGTAAGATGATGATTTATCTTCAGATCGCCGAGATGACCACATTGTATGGTTTCTGAAAAGTAACACTAAATACCTGAGGGTTTGACCTATGATTGTTGGTTTACTACAGGATATAATTGTAACACGTACATAGTGCGAAACAAACTCCATCCTAAACTTCATTTCTACCGTAAGTACTGGGTGACCAAAAAGTCAGTATAAATTGGAAAACTTTATAAATGGTTCAAATGGCTCTGAGCACTATGCGACTTTACTTCTGAGGTCATCAGTCGCCTAGAACTTAGAACTAATTAAACCTAACTAACCTATGGACATCACACACATCCATGCCCGAGGCAGGATTCGAACCTGCGACGTAGCGGTCGCTCGGCTCCAGACTGCAGCGCCTAGAACCGCACGGCCACTCCGGCCGGCAAACTTTATAAACCACGGAATAATGTTGATAGGTAAAAATTGACACACATGCTTGGAATGACATGGGGCTTTTTAAAATGAAAAAAAGGTTCACAAAATGTCAGACAGATGGCGCTGAACAGCAAAACGTCAATGACTGCGCATGACAATCATGTATAAAAGCAGCTGTAACGAGAGAGAGAAACAGATGCGGCAGCAGTCGCAGCTTTTTGACGTTACCTGAAAAGGTGCCTTTAGTGAAGCTGTATTATCAGGATGGGGAATGTGCTAGTTCAGCGTTACGACCCTATCGCCATAGGAAGGGGATTCGAACGGGTAAAGGTCCGTTGGCAAATGCAGCTGTGGAGAGAATGATTTCTAAGTTCGAAGCCACGGGTTGTTTAGACGATAGACCCCGTAGTGGCCGACCGAGCACAAGGCGTAATGCTGCTGAGACAGTTCAGGAAGAAATTGAGACTGTATCGGGTTCGTCCATGCACGGGGAAGTCAGCGCTCGTGCAGTCTCACGTCGCATCGGCATTCCATACACTACTGTTTGGTTGGCACTTAGGCGTACCCTCCGATGCTACCCATACAAAATCCGTCGGCATCATGAACTGTTACCTGGCGATTTAGTGAAGCGGAGGGCGTTTGCGGTGTGGGCGTTTCAAAAGATGGCGGAAGATGAGGATTGGTTGAGTAATGTGTTATGGACCGGCGAAGCTCATTTCACGCTCCGAGGGTCTGTCAACGCCCACAACTGCAGAATTTGGGCTACCGAAAATCCTAGAACTGTCGTGGAAACTCCATTGCACGACGAGAAGGTCACGGTATCGGTTGGATTTACCACATCTTCCGTTATCTGGCCTTTTTTCTTCGAGGAAATGCGTGATCCTGTTTTTTTAACTGCTACCGTGACGGTTAAAGAGGTACGCCGATATGTTCCAGAATCGCATCATCCCCAGCCTGGCTGATAAACACCTGCTGGAACGTACGATGTTTATGCAGGATGGTGCTCCACCCCATATTGCTAGACGCGTGAAATATCTCTTGTGCGCGTCGTTTGGTAATGATCGTGTGCTCAGCCCCCACTTTCGTCATGCTTGGCCTCCCAGGTTCCCAGACCTCAATCCGTGCGATTATTGGCTTTGGGGTTACCTTAAGTCGCAAGTGTATCGTGATCGACCGACATCTCTAGGGATGCTGAAAGACAACATCCGACGCCAATGCCTCACCATAACTCCGGACATGCTTTACAGTGCTGTTCACAACATTATTCCTCGACTACAGCTATTGTTGAGGAATGATGGTGGACATATTGAGCATTTCCGGTAACGATCATCGTCTTGGCTTTGACTTACTTTGTTATGCTAATTATTGCCATTCTGATCAGATGGAGCGCCATCTGTCGGACATTTTTTGAACTTTTGTACTTTTTCGGTTCTAATAAAACCCCATTTCATTCCAAGCGTGTGTGTCAATTTGTACCTCTCTACCTACATTATTCCGTGATGTATTCAGTTTTGAAATTTATACTGACTTTTTTATCTCCCGGTATGTTCTCCGGTTTGAGGAAAGAAATGCTATGAGTATCACATCTGATGTAGTATCTCGGGTGTTAATGAACGTTACGCTGACTGGCCCATAAGTTAGTTATGTCTAGAAATCCTGTGACTTCGTTTCTCCTAACGAAGTGGTAATCGGTTGGGAACTTGACTAGTACGTAGTACCCGTAAGTTAACTAACACAAGCAATTTGCTGGCCGCGGTGGTCTAGCGGTTCTAGGCGCTCAGTCCGGAACCGCGCGACTGCTACGGTCGCAGGTTCGAATCCTGCCTCGGGCATGGATGTGTGTGATGTCCTTAGGTTAGCTAGGTTTAAGTAGTTCTAAGTTCTAGGGGACTGATGACCGCAGATGTTAAGTCCTATAGTGCTCAGAGCCATTTGAACCATTTTTGAACAAGCAATTTGATGTGACGTGAGTTGTCTGCTGTGTAAGAAACGATGAATAGAGAGCGCATTTTCAAACATTCTACCTCCATTTCAAAAGCCATGTGGCATTACATTTAAGATTTGAAGGGATTCGGTCGGTATCTGAGCTTCCTCTTCCACGTAGGCCACAATTTGTGCCTATAGAAGAGAACCTTGATGTTATCGCGTAATGCTTTGAGCAAATCTCAAAGGTAAGCGTCCAAGATCCAACACGTAGCCTAAAAAAGGTTCAGAATAATCGGAAACTGAGGTCTCTTAGGACTACTGTACCTCACGTCCTAAATGAAAATTGTTCATATGGTTGAAATGGCTCTGAGCACTATGGGACTTAACTGCTGAGGTCATTAGCCCCTAGAACGTAGGACTAGTTAAACCTAACTAACCTAAGGACATCACACAGATCCATACCCGAGGCAGGATTCGAACCTGCCACCGTAGCGGTCACGCTGTTCCAGACTGAAGGGCCTAGAACCGCTGGGCCAGCCCTGCCGGCGAAAATACTCGTATTTCGGACAGGCGTATGGCGTCTACTGTTTTGTACACAATTGACCAAGAAACCAATCCCAAACTTCACAAAAGCATTCTTTGGAGCGACGAAGCGACTTTTAATGTGAATGGCACACAAATGCGTCTGCTGAGTTTCTATGAGTCCCCAAGTGGCAATGGAGATACAGCTAAATTCTCTTGGTGTGAATGGATGGGCAGGGATTTCCACCAGTGGGCTAATAGGGCCTTATTTTTTTTAACAGTGCCGTTAATTCTGTAAATCACCTACATATGCTTCAAAAATTGTTAGAACTGAAAAATAGCTCACTATTTAAGATCTGCAGCCATTTAAGTTCAGATGGATCCAAGCACTATGAGATTTTAACGCCTGACGTCATCAGTCCCCTATATTTAGAACTACTTAAAGCTAACTAAGCTAAGGACATCACACATTCATGCCCGAGGCAGGATTCGAACCTGCGACCGTAACTGCAGCGCGGTTCCGGACTGAAGGGCCTACAAACGTTCGGCCACAGTGGCCGGCGCCATTTAACTTTAATTTAATATGGAAATCATGTGGAGCAGCCACACGGTTGGGAGTTCTTGAGAAAATAAAGACTTTGATGAATATATTTCGTGTCAGGACACTGGTGAGTCTACTCCAAGATTCACGGATATCACACCCATGGATTTTTCAGTCTGAGTTGTGCTAAAAAAATTAGATTTATTTCCTCAGTATTCATGTTGTTGGGCACTTGAAGGAACACATTCAATCAGATTAAGAACACATGCCGTCCAGAAAGTATTACGACAAAATTTGTAAATCAGAGTTGAATGGTGGAATGTTAGCTTAGTATGGGAACCACATTGAGTATCTTTCATAGGTTATTGACCTAGTTTTATTTATTATTTATTTATTTATGCATTATTTTACCTGGTAAGATTAGGGCCTTCAGGCCCTCTCTTACACCTAACCAGGCATACCCAGATTGAAGATATTTCAGTTTGTACACAACATTATGGACATACCACGTGTTATACAGTATTAATGTAATAGAAAAAATAGAGATTACAACAGTAGCACAAGGATAATTATAACAATGAAAAAATAATTATAACAGTCAATAATAATAACAATAATGATAGTAATGACTATGTATATGAAAGTAAACATACGTTTCTTTTATGAATGTCAGTCCTATTACTTGTTGGGAATTATCTCGTTATGTTCTTGCAACTTGTGAGTTATTCACATCGAGCAGAGACATAAGGCAATAGAATGGGATGAATGAGATTTAGAAGGGGTATCTAGGTTAGAGTAAGAGAAATAGAATGGTAAAATTCGAAGCTATGATGGAGAGCAGAAAGAAAGAGATGAGAGGGGCACAACAATGGTGGCTATACCGTCCCTAATATGTAAGTTTTGAGTTCCCTCTTGAATGTTGAGTGGTTCTGGATAAGACTCAGATCACAGGGGAGCGCGTTCCGTAGTCGTATGGCTGAGATGGAGAATGACACGGAGAAAGATTTTGTGTTATGTAATGGTACAGCCAAGATGCTAGACGTATCCGATCTGGTATTACGGTTGTGGGATGATGATAGGTGTTTAATGTAAGAAGATAAGTATTGGGGCACGAGTGACTAAGATCGATGAAGTAAGCACATCGCGTGGAGATCACGTACCTTATGTAGGCGTATCCAACCTAGCTGGGAGTATGGAGGACTGATATGAACACACAACCGTATATTACAGACGTATCTTACGCAAGCAATCATCACTATATCGAGTCATCTCGAATTTTCACTATTTTTGCCGTGTTGAACTACATCACAGTAGTAAAGATTAGGCAAGACTAGTGTTTGGACTAATTTTTGTTTAACATAGGTTGGAAATATTTTTCTAAATTTTTGGATTGCATGTAGGGAGCGCCAAATTTTTTTAACATTTAACTTTTGGCCCACGGCTCTGCTTAAGTATAGTGTGTCAGGGGCGTCAGGGAACACTTGTCCATCTGCGCTGACTTACAGGGAAACAGCGTATATAGCAGAAATAGCGGCATTGCCTGTTTGCAGATACCGCGGTTAGTCTCTTCTGCGGGCACTGACTGTTGGTGAATATTTTGCGGTTGGTCTCCCTGCTCGCGCGGTCGCGATATATTAGCCATGTTGCACAATGGTTGACAGCATCCTCTGCAAAAGCTTTTGTTGAAACGGTAAGTTATTATTTCATGGTGGCTTGCTCAAAAAAAGAAAAAAAGGCTGTGTTGCTCTGTCACTGATTTATGTTCCACGCTGAAAGGTCACCAGTATGTAGTGTGCGCGCTTTTACTTTTTATACAATGGTAAAGGGATGAAATAAAATATTGTGCACGATTGTTTGAAGTTGAGGTCGCTCCCTCCGTGTAGGGACGGCCGACAAAATACCCTGAATAGGTACAATAAAGTGCCACAGAGGGGAAACTAATGATTCTTATTGGAGATACCTTCTATTTCTTATTGTTACATATGTATAGTCATCTACAACTATCACCCAGTGACGAAAGACATGTCAAGTGCTATAAAATTCTTGTTTTAGGAATACGAATGTAATATTAGACACTGAAATAGAGTTACGAAACTCGACTTCACGACTGAATTCCAGGGACTCCCAACATTATGTATATTTCATTATTCTTGTAACAACAAATAAGTTAACAGTTACTAAAAGCAGTCTGAAGACCGAAAGTCGATTAAAAGTTGAAAACCAGTAACAATTATTTCGCAACGCACATTATCGTGAAAAAGCTCTTTCGCTCTACCACTGTACGTAAAGTAATGCGTGTCAGTCTTGTAGATAAATGGAATGATAATCGATATGTGACTTTCCACATTAGAGATAAGAAATTATTATTCTTATTTTTGTACACTATAAAACTTTTAATCCCAGCGAGATTAACTACTAATGGATTAAAATTGATATTTGCAATTTTTGTGCGGCTTCTTCAGAAAATCTTAGAGATGTTATCGATGTATTATTGATAAGCTCTTGAGCTCTTTAACAATGACGCTTCGAGAGAATGTGCGGACAACAACTCTTACTTTTCACGTAAATATTTCAACGTAGATAGTTTCTTTTTATACGCATCGTGATGAAAGACTATGATGGAGCCACTATTGCTGAAACTGATCGCAAATGAAGGGTTGGCCTACCTTTTTCAAGCGCCTGATGATAACTAAAAGGTTAACTAGTGCTATAAGACGCGTAGGATTAAAATTCACGGTGAAAGAATAAAAACGATGAGATTCCCTGTTGTCATTCCTATGCTTGGGGAAAGAATAGCAGCAGAACCCCTTGAATGGAGTGAATAGTCCGAGCTCATAATGTGGACTGAAGGTAAACTAAAGAAAAACGAAAGTCTTGAGGAGTAGCGAAAATACGATTAGCGCTAACATCAGAACCTGGGACTAAGTGAGAGACGAAGTCTACCACAGTAACACGTGCTAGCAAGAAAGATACCTACCATGTAAGGACAATAAAGCATCACGTGCGAAGCAAGTATGTTATAAGAAGCAATCTAGTATAGGCAGAAGCTGCATTCATCGCTGAAAGAAGTACGCTAGTATCAGACATAATGCTTAGTTTGAATAAGAGATTTCTATGAATGCGTTTGGAGCTTAGCCTGAAAGTTAATCATTAAGCGTAGGAAAACAGAAAAGGAAGAGAAGGTAAGAGTCTGAGACGTTGAGTTTGAGAAAGAAGCGGTAAAACATATGGGTCCTCAATACGTTCGATGATTGAGGGAATGTGTGGAAAGTTTGGGTGACAGGAAATTGAGGAAAAGTTGCAGGCGAAGACAGAGAGTGAAATGTATCCAACAAATAATCGAGAGTGTTGAACGTAAGAGATAAGAGACAGACTCACGGCAGGGAGTAGTTGATTATGGCCTCGATGGGTATTCTCAACATTATTGACCACTGTATACCTAAGAAAAAGGCTCGACAGGTGACTGGATCTCCAGTGCGACACCTCCTTTGGTGATGAAGGACGTCTTATCCTTTCTGGTGCCGGTTGGAAACAGTTACTGTATCTTTCGTTCATGACCGCAAAGCGATCCAAAGAATTTCTCCAACTATAACACCGGATAAGATTGTCCAGGACCGTTCCTTTGCATGTGTCGTTGTGTTCATATATAATGTGTTGGGGTATCCACTCGCTTCCCACGCCCGGGTTCCCGGGTTCGATTCCCGGCGGGGTCAGGGATTTTCTCTGCCTCGTGATGGCTGGGTGTTGTGTGCTGTCCTTAGGTTAGTTACGTTTAAGTAGTTTTAAGTTCTAGGGGACTGATGACCATAGATGTTAAGTCCCATAGTGCTCAGAGCCATTTTTGGGGTATCCACGAAACAAATACCTCCCGGCTCTCCAGTTCTCTGCTCTTAGCCGTGTGTATGGATACCATGATAACGCTCCCAGCATGTACAGTGTGTTTACTATTATATGACCATTCTCATTTAGCATCCTGTTCGCAACATAATTGTTGAGGCATCTACGAGTATTACAGGCACCTATAATCAGTCGGTCAGTCGGAAACTTGGCACACCAACTTAACACAGTGCTAAGTTTGAAGCAAGCTTTGTTAGACACGTTTTGCAAATATTTTAATTGCCGTCACGCACTCTTTGCACAAAAACAGAATGGGGCCCTCATAAGTTTCTACTAGTACGAATACTGGTTGTACGTTGCAAAGGTGCACTGGGAAATCATGTTTACGAGACCGTTACGACACATGGCCAGGTGGCCACGTTACTGTCTCTTGGCCGAACTGTAATTATTCTTGTCTCCACAGGTTTCATCTACGTTTCATTTCAATAGCATTTACGTACTACAAGTTAAAAGACTTTCGCGAGCAACGAAACTATCAGAACATACATCTTGAACTGACTGTTTGTATTTCTCGCAATATTCAGAACACTGCAAGGGGTTTTCTGCGGCGTTCTGAGACTAGAAGGAACGAGGGAATGGATAGAGCAATCAATTCGCATTATACACATCGCAAGAGTTGTACTGAGAACGAATTCTTTCTCTTTTTATACATATCATGCTACTAATATATTCCAGTCCCAAAGAAAGCAAGTGTTAACAAATGTGAAAATTACCGAACTATCAGCTTATTAAGCCACGGTTGCAAAATACTAACACGAATTCTTCACAGACGAATGAAAAAACTGGTAGAAGCCGATCTCAGGGAAGATCAGTTTGGATTCCGTATAAATGTTGGAGCACGTGAGGCAATACTGAACCTACGAATTATCTTAGAAGATAGATTAGGGAAAGGCAAACCTAGGTTTCTAACATTTGTAGACTCAGAGAAAGCTTTTTACAATGTTGAATGCAATACACTCTTTCAAATCCTGAAGGTGGCAGAGGTAAAATACAGGGAGCGAAAGGCTACAATTTGTACAGAAACCAGATGACAGTTATAAGAGTCGAGGGGCATGAAAGGGAAGCAGTGGTTGGGAAGGGAGTGAGACAGGTTTGTAGCCTATCCCCAATGTTAATTCAATCTGTACATTGAGAAAGCAGTGAAGGAAACAAAAGAAAAATTCGGAATAGGAATTAAAATCCACGGAGAGAAAATAAAAACTTTGCTGTTCGCCGATGACACTGTAATTGTTCAGAGACAGCAAAGGACTGGGAAGAGCAGTTGAACGGAATGGACAGTGTCTTGAAAGGATGATATAAGATGAACATCAGCAAAAGCAAAACGAGGGTAATGGAATGTAGTCGAACTAACTCTGCTGAGGGAATTACATTAGGAAATGAGACACTTAAAGCAGTAAACGAGTTTTGCTATTTGGGGAGCAAAATAATTGATGATGTTCGAAGGATATAAAATGTAGTGTGGCAATGCCAAGGAAATCGTTTCTGAAGAAGATAAATTTGTTAACATCGAGTATAGATTTGTCAGGAAGTCGTTTCTGAAAGTATTTGTATGGCGTATAGCCATGTATGGAAGTGAACCATGGACGATAAATAGTTTGGACAAGAAGAGAATTGAAGCTTTCGAAATGTGATGCTGCAGAAGAATGCTGAAGATTGGATGGGTAGATCAGATAACTAATGAAGAGGTACTGACTGGAATTGGGGAGAAGAGAAATTTGTGGCACAACTTGACTAGAACAAGGGATCGGTTGGTAGGACATGTTCCAAGGCATTAAGGGATCACCAATTTAGTATTGGAGGGCAGCGAGGAGGTTAAAAAATCGTACAGGGAGACCAAGTGATGAATACACTAAGCAGATTTAGAAGGATGTAGGTTGCAGTAGGTACTGGGAGATGAAGAAGCTTGCGCAGAATACAGTAGCATGGAGAGTTGCATCAAATAAGTGCCTGGACTGAAGACCACAACAACAACAACAACAACAACAATGCTATATTGGCTGTATCTGACAAAAGTGGTGCTGTGGATAAGCCAAATTCATCATTATATCCGTTTTTTTAGTGATATCTTAACCAATAAATCTCTTACATACTACTGACGCTTTAAAATGTACTTTTCCTTGCGAATAATGTTCAAGTAGTTTCTATGCAGTGAATAATGTCTTTTCCTTATATCTAAATTACTTTTGACTTACAAAATCTGAGAACCATGTAACGAAATAGTACAGAGTGTGAATGAGACTGGATAGATAAATAAGAAAGACAACTAAACGAGACGGATGAATACAAATAAAAGATGCAGCATTGAGTGCGTGACCATAGAGATGTCTTTTTATCGCGATTGATTCTTGTCCCGTTCATAATAAACCACCAACCTGATTTACATCCGAGGGACAGAACGAATTATCCTTAATTTGAATATTTATTTTAGAAGAACTAAAATCGTAGTATCACATCAGCATATAGGTTATTTGGTACAGCAATAGGTCACATGTGTACGTAAGCCAAGAGGAACTCATAATAACTGAAATGAAGGAGAAAAAAATTCCTAAGGGGCGTGGCAGAAGATTTCTACTTGGCTTATCCTACATTCTTATCGTGAGAAATTAAATTACATAAAGCACTTGAAAATATGAGATTGACATTTCAAAGGGATGTGTGATAAATACGGACACTTTATACAATCTCCCTTATGGCTGAGTATCACACTATTCTCTTTTCCAAATAAGTCGGTGACGGCTGCTTAAAAACATCAAAATACTGCAGTGGTCAATTATTTTAACTGTCTCAGGCTGTATGACTGCACAGGACTGTTGAGTATTCCAGTCCGCTCAACTATATAGAATGCCATCGGAATTCTGGACGTAAAATAATTTGTAATTGTACAGCCGTAGTTCATCTAACAGGCATTGTGGGCTTTGCAGTTCGCTGCCTCTTCATAGACCACGACCAATTTTATTTTTTATTTGCTCCAGTATAACGAATTTTATACGCAAAAATCTCGTTATGGAGCACGTTTTCATGACTCTAGGGCGTAGTGTCCGCGCAGAATGACATATAAATTTATTCTGAAACAGAATGACGTAGAGAGAGAGAGAGAGAGAGAGAGAGAGAGAGAACGATAAAAAATGAGTGTAAAAAGAAGGAATGAAGAGAGAGTAGTAGAGAGAGGATGGAAGAGACTGTAGGAGAGTTGTGGGGACCACTTGTGCGCCGAGCTCCGGGTCGGAAAATTGTGAGTGCGTAGTTTAATTAAAAAGCGGTATTTATTAGGAGCCATATTGGACGGCGGAAGCGCAGCGTGTGTTACCGGCCCATCCAGGGCCGAGACCTAAGTAATATGAAATATATGTAGCAATCGCACTTCTGGATGAAGTTCCTTGGACTGAGAAGAACGTCTCACTGGTTGATGACAGCCTGCTGCCACGCGTTTGTTCTCAACAGTCTCCACTTACTGAATTGCGAATCCGGTGAAATGAGATCGACATCGATGTTCATTCTCTCCCATCCGTTCACTGGTCGCAGATGTTGGCTGCAGGCATCCATGATATCAGAGGTGACGTACATCTGTAGGCTGTGCAACAGAAACTATGTTTAATAAGTAATCGATGTACTAGTGTATTCATTTTTGACTGTATTTAGTTGTTTGTAAGAATAATGAAAATATTGTATATTTCTGGGTATTAGCCAAGGGAATATAATTGAAGTTTAGCTATGGCAACTGCGAATTGGTGGCGGCTGTGCTGTTGTTTGTCTGTGCGCTTGGTTTTTTTTTTTTTTTGGCATTTTGGTGTGGGGGGGGGGAGGGGGGGGGGAATGGTGGGTGGTAGCGCTGGCAGTGCGACGTAGGTTATGGAGCAGTTCCAGGGTGTTGAATCTCTGCATCCGACGACGTAGTATGAAGCTATGCCCGCCCCTTTGTAGAGCCGCCTGAATCATTAACCTGCGAATATCGAGAGCACCGTCGGAATGGAAAGGCGGAGGAAGCTTCAATTCCTACTAAAGTGCGCGTCATTTATGTTGGCGTCCGAGTTTAGGTTCGTTCTGCGCATTTGCCGTCACAAAACACAGTCAGCCGATGAACAGAGAACGACGTTGCCAAATCTCGACTGCAGAGCAGAGCACGGACGAGTGTCTTCAGTTTTAGAAACGTTCAGTAATAAATAAAGTAATAGAACAAAAGCAATGTCTTGATAGCAGACTTCCTTTTATAGAAAGTTTGGGAAAAGCATTCTTTATACCAATTGCTTCATATTCTATTAATTAATTAAACCAAACAAGCAACAAGACTCCTAATTCAGGCGATAGCAAGGAAAGGTGTTTGTATCAATCTCACGAACCGCTTTTTCGCAATAAAAGAACAGCGGTAATTGTTTATTTCCTTTTGTACTTCGACGAAATGTGAGTAATTCATAGTCATACCAACAGGGTTTGTCACTATTTTGCGTGACCTGTTAGAATCCTCATAGCGTTACATCGTAGGAACGAACTGCGTTAGTGTAACGGTTAAGGCGTTGGGTCAGTGAGTGAAAGGTGAAGAGTTCCAATATTGTGTAGTGCTTAATATTTTCTTTATTTAAAAACAGTATGGAAGTGTTCTACTTCGCGAATTTTATTCGTTTGAATGCAGTTCTTTGAAATTTCTAGGGCTTTGTCTCTTCATTAACCCTTTCGTTGCTGGAGACACGTGCTCCCCGCATTCCGCGCTGTGCGCGATTTTGTCATCACTGCACTTCTCGCCTGTGCAGACACATGGTGTTCCCACTGCTTTCACACACTTATAATTCGATTCCACAAAAACTATTTGGCCTAAAAATTAGATTTTTACACATCTTCTTCACTGATACCTTCCCCCCATAAATGACAATTTTGTTTCGATGTTCAATCCAGTATTAAATTATTAATAGCAGCAGCATTAAATGTAGTAAACCGTTGCACGAAATTTTGAAGACTTTGCAGAGGTAAAAAGTCCATAGAGTATACTTTCCTTATGGTCAATTTCAGGTGCCACAATTTTGAGAATGAAATGTGGACAAGATACCTAAATTTCATATAAAATTTACTGTGTAACAATACCTCATTTAATTTAAGTACCACATACGTGTCGTATGTAATATTGAGAAATATTCCGTCTTTCGCGACTGTAATAAAAGTTTTATTTACACTGGGTGCACTTGGCTTTATTTTAAAGCACTTCAATCAATGAAAGGTATGGCACATACGCAATGGTGCGCATGTTCTCTTTCTTGTTTTTGTTCCACAGTCGCAGTTTTACCAATGGTATTGAAATATATTCCTCTTCTGCAACTGTAATAAGCTACTTATTTAGACCAGACGCGTTTCTCTCTTTTGAAGCATCTTCAGTGGACAGTATTTTGTCTCCTCCATTGCCAAGTCACCTTTCGTAGTTTTGTGCTGCGGTAACACAATATTCAACGTTTGTGTCGGCTGATCAGTGTTTTAGCAAATAAATGCTGTTTGTGTGTGCCACACACAAGAATTATATTTGACATAGTTCTGAGCACTTCACTGATAGACAGTATATACAAGTCCTAATGTTTTTGTAAGTCCACAGTTTTGTTTAATGTATTTTGTTTACTTCCTTATGATTGATTGAAGTCCTTTAAAATAAAGCCAAATGTACCCGGTGTAAATAAAACTTTTATTACAGTCGCGAAAGGCGGAATATTTCTCAATATTACATATGACACGTATGTGGTACTTAAATTAAATGAGATATTGTTATACAGTAAATTTTATATGAAATTTAGATATCTTGTCCACATTTCATTCTCAGCATTGTGGCGTCTAAAATCGACCATACGGAAAGTATACTCTATGGACTTTTACCACTGCAAACTCTCCAAAATTTCGTGCAATGGTTCACTATATTTAATGCTGCGTTGAAGATCGAAACAAAATTAAGTCATTTATGAAGGGAAGGTATCAGTCAAGAAGATGTGTAAAAATCTAATTTTTGGGCCAAATGGTTTTTGTGGAATCGAATTATAAGTGTGTCAAAGCAGTCGGAACACCATGTGTCAGCACAGGCGAGCAGTGCAGTGACAAAATTGCGCACAGCGCGGAATGCGGGGAGCACGTCTCTGTAGCAGCGAAAGGGTTAATGCGGCCTTGGTGGCTTTACTTCATGAACTGCGCGCTCCCCCCTAAACGTAAGTTTGCGAACTATGCTATACTATGGCGCTGCTTCTATTGGCGCTTGCGTCGTGTGCAACTGGCAACGCAACAATCTCCCGCGTCTGGGCGGGCATGCGAGAGCCGCCAAGATAAAAGAATTGAACTATAGTGCATGTTCAGTAATTATCCGTTGCTCTGGGGACGACTCGGGCTTCTTCTCACCGAGCAGCAGCAGCAACAAGAACGGCAGCTCACCATTGTCATCGGCTACATAACAAACAAAGTAATGTAGAGGCTTTTCCCACCTACTTTCCTTTCACAAAGTATGAATAACTTGAATAATAATTTGCAATAGCTAAAACTTGTAGGGAACCTGTGTCATCATTGTCCTTAGACATTATTAGCAAGCTGGATCCCTTTCCTTTACATCTAATTCTCGAGTGTCGTAAAAATATGAAAATTGATTAAATATTTGCAGTCAGTTTCAGTCTAAACTTTCTGTCTCAGTAACTGTTCATTCTTGTATTGCTTAACAGAGGAAACTTAAAGTAAAATTTCGTATGGAAAACTAATAACTAAGGATACGGTACAAATGAAGAGTGCGCTATTTATTCTGTATTTACCTTAGCGAGTGACTTCTGCTGCCCTGATGTGTATTTTGTTGTTGTTACTTTTAAAGTAAAACCAATTGATTACTTGCCTGAAGGAAATTCAGTTAACAGTTTCAATCATCACAAGTAAAATGCTTGCCTCTTTCTAAATTTTGCATTACGTTACACTGAGCTTACTGAAAGTTTTATTTATTTATTTTTTAAATTTTTTAATATAACGATGTTTAAGTTAAGCCTGTCATTTACTTAGGCAGTAACTTCATTTAATTTTACTTTCAAAATGTAGTATTTCAGAATAAGTAACTGCAAGCTCAGTGTTTTCTGATTCATTTATTTTCTCGTAAAATGCTGTGCTGTGGAAAAGCGTGACAACCTGTTCTGTTGCCACGCCAGTGATTATTTGCTAAAATTTCTATGCCATTACCTTCCTCAAGGTTCTGGACATTCATTGCCCTAGCGGGCTGGCGACCGTTAAATTATGCCCTTTTTTTAAAACTAATCAGTGTTCTCTTTGTGTTATCAGTGATTCTTGTAGTAAATATTACGTGATACACTTTTCCCCCTTGTGCGGTTCGTGAGCGATTGCACTACATTCCACCCATTTAAAAATTGTAATCAGTATTTAGCTTAATTTAGAACAGATTCCTTCTACAGAAGAGTCTATTGTACATTTTCATCCAAATAACCGGTGTTATTTTCCTTCGAAAGGATAGCTCACCTCACTGTAAAATTTCATTATGCATATGCAATCACGGTCAGTTATATCGCAGTCCACTAGGCCGATTAGGAAGATGGAAGCTTCACACAGTCGGACCTTTATTATATCTTGAAATCAGTAATCTTTATAGACTTCTAGAACCATGTTAGTATGAAGTCGGGTAACAGCTCTATGTAGGCTGATTTTAGAAACAGTACAGTGATAACAGCACCGATGCCTACATCTGTTTCTTATTTTTTGTGTTACGATCTTCCTTCAAATTTGGTGTGTTCCTCGGTCCGTCAGCATCACCGAAAACCCCATCCTCATAACTTCCATGAGCAATCTTTTGCCGCTATTGCTCCATCCGGTCCCACAAAGTTCGTAAATTACGTATCTCGTACCATTCTCAATATTTACGTGAACGCATCGTATCTGTTATTACCGACATGTCCGAATGAACAGACACCACGCCTTCATTTAACTGATTCGTGCATTCATATTCAGTGTGAACGCACAATTATGTCCGTGCTTCTACTGGACTCTCAATATAGCGAGCATGGAAGGAATGGACAGGGACTGTGAATAGGTGACGCTAGGTGGGAATGTGGAGCTGCTGAGAGGTGTGCCCAGACAGTCCGCGTAGTTTTGATAAGCACTTTGTCCCAATGGTCAAGTGGCTTACATGAAGAAGATGTGTACTAGTCTTCCACTATGAGGTGTTAGCAACAATGGACGAAGGCTACAGACAACGGCTAATTCTATTCGGGTATTGGAAGCATGTGGCATCGCGTTTTTTTGCTGCAGAATGTAGTGCACCAAGGTGTGAATCGGACGCTAAAGAAGCTTAGATTCCCCTTGAAATCGTCCTCCGTAGATGAGGGCGGAACGTTGTGTTTTACTGTGCAGTCCATTCGCCCGCGCATAATATCCGGAATATTTTAGTAATTGAATATTGTAATCACCATCCCTGAACAGTCAAGCTGTAAACTTGGAACTCTTGAATACAACACAGTTTTTCTCAATGGTGGGGAACAGTTCGCAGGCCTTGACCTCTTGAAATCTGTGTTCTGGCTGTTCAGGTGTAGCGTTCACTGTTTTCTTCAGTGGTTTGGTATTTAACTAATTTGTAAATGAAAATGACAATGTTATTTCTTTACATTGAGTAATTACTAAATAAATTTTCTCCCGGCTAAAGATGTCAAGTTGCTAAATAACTCCAAGTTAACGTCGTGTTAATGTGTGTTCAGTAAGTTGTGTAAGTGTCTCTAAATCACAGTTCATACAACAGATTCTATACAACTATTGATTGTGATGGAAATAGTTATCTTCAGTAAAATGATCATTAAAACCACCGAATAATTAGCCGCGCACAACACTGACGTATGTTACCTGAAACAATATTCTTCGCAACTCGTGCGTAGTTAATTTCGGCTCCATACATCAGCTAGAAAAGTTTGTTATAACGATCGTGCTATGAGCACTGCTTTTGAAGAACCAATCTGATTCGAATTATTTTCATTAAAATGAGTTCGGAACCACCGATGCGCATTGATATTTACACATTTGTATTACGTTCGACATTTATGTCCGCAGAGTTGAGTAATTTGAATTTGCCGCTGAGATAATTGTTAAGATGGCGGTAGACAATTGATAGAGACTTTTTATTATCAGAGCAAATAAGTAAGTATCTGAAATGCTTATTAAACTCTATAAACTCTACTTTCGTATTGCGCACTATTTAAACTTCATCAAGCAAACATTAGATTTGTTTCTAAGGAAAACATAGACAAAAACGCGATACAGATCGCTATCATCAATGGCTGCGCTCTTTGCAGCGGAAAGAAATAATTAACACAGATAATGCTTACTGAGAGAGGAATTAAAGTTACAAATAATTATTGACTCATATTTATAATAATAATGAACTCTATTCTCAAGTAATAATTAACAAATAATTACAATTTCTTAACAGACCTCAGTTTGATATGCGTCCGCAACCTACAAAAGCCAACCAACAAATGTAAAAACAAAGGGAGACAAACGCAGATCATAAAAGGAATTTACAGTTATCATTGTCTTTGTATGATACACATCGATATATCCAATTACATCATAGAATATTATATAAATAATTAATATTTATCATCGTTTTCACTATTTTTTCACATGTCGAATAGATAATGTTTATAACTGTTAGAGGCATAATTTCCTCTCGTCGCACTGTAGCCTAAAATTTATCTCGTGGATGTTACACAGGACACCTCGCTACATCTTTAAAATCTTCCCGACATCATTCCGGAAATGGCTGCCACGCTATTATTTCTTCGCCCAATCAAAGAGGAAGAAGTCATTGGATGCAATGTCAGGAGAGTACAGGGGTGAGGCACAAAGGAACGGTATGCGTGCGCTAGTTCCTTGCAGAATTAGCTGGGTTACTGTCGTAGAGCAGAAACACTCCACTGGACAACTTCCCGCGACGCTTCGTCTTGACAGACACGTTGAACCTTGTCAGGAGATTTTGGTAGAATGCTACCATGACTATTTGCGCATTACGAGTACAAAATGTCAGCAGAACACCATGGCAGTCACAAAAACTAACATCATTGTGCACGATGGGGGTTAGAATTTGCCGCTTTTAGCTTTGGTCCTTTGTCTCTTGCTCACAGTGATCCACTCAGCACTTCTCCATGGGATTGAGCGATTAAAGAAATGATTTCGACTAGCCTGACACAGATGCAACACATGCAATGCTGCCTCACTCCTGTGGTCTTTTTAAATAAGTGCAGACAATAGTAGAACACATGACCTGCAAGATTTGGTCACGTTCTAAACGTCGTGCAAGATACTGAGATCATACCCTGTAGTATCGACTGTTTTAGGTAGATTTGGAATACTTGCGCTTCCAATTCTCTGGTAATGACCCATCATTCACATACATATAGCCTACTTCTTTCTTCGTCGTTCAGAACTCTTTGATGGCACTGGAAGCCATCTAGTCACTATATAACACGGTGATGCATTGTTGCTGTACGGTTCCATAAAGTCAGCAGGTATTGTGGCAGCTGTATCCGTCTTAAAACATACAAAACGAATTAATACAATCCACTTTACCCAACGGTTTCACCATTTTGTTTTGGCTTCTCTAACGGTGAGCTAGATTATTAAGATGAGGGATTTTCAGCGTTTGCCAGATCTGTAGACATGTAGCTGCAAACAAGAAATTCTTAAATGAATTTATATCTGACTCATGTCTGCTCTGTTGTAAAGAAGTGGCTGGTGCACATATTTATATGACACAGAGGATGAGCTGATAAAGGGAAAGGACTGATGGCATATCGTAACTTCCAGTCGCGCAGCATATTTGTGGTATGCAACGGCAAGAGTTGAAAATTTTTGCTCGACTTGCAATCGATCTCAGATGTTCCGCTTCTCTATAACTGCCGCCTCGACCATTCCATCACGTTATCCACCTAAAATGCTCAACACATGCTGCGATTCAGCGTGCCTCATCCCTTCACCCTCTACTCCCAAATTATTGTTTCCTACAGGAGTCTGGATGTAATGTGTGCATTCACAGTGAAGAAAGAAAACCACATGGAGCCATTGTGCTCTTACAGAGATGTATTACACAGTCCGGCAGCAATTTATAGTTTTCGCCATTGCATTACCACAAATACCTGTGTGGCAGGAAGCCACAATTTCCCACAGAACCTTTTCTTTTATCTCTCTATGTATGTGATGGACAGGAAGTGTGTCCGGATGGCTGAGAAGGCAGTTTGGCTTTGGCGGAACAGTGGTGTACACATGCTGTTTCTGTCCTCGCCACAGAATAAGCGTTCATATTCTTTACTAGTACCTGTCTGTTTTAGGCATGTAGATCAACATAGCGATCCAATACAGAAAATCGACAGCCAATTTTACTTTCCAAAACAGATTTGCACGACCAAAAGCACTCGAAGTTGAACGATTTTTATAAGAATAGTTCAAAATCCCTGCTACCGACATTATCGGCATACATTTATTCAGTGCGAGCAGTCTAATCTAGATAAGGATCTTCAACAATGCAACATGTCAACGGAACCTTTGGGAGATGAAACAGGGTCTCCGATTCTGATGGCAACATGGATCCTGTGCATGCTAGTTATGCTCGTTTGGGTCTCTGCAAAATCAGGATATTGTAACCTCCATTTGAACCCTCAAGAGAAGAAGTGGAGTCGGCTCTATGGCACAGTAAATACTACTGTCGCCGAAAGACATACGCAGTTCCGTACATATTCCGTTCTGAGAAGAGTTCGACGGTCCAAAGAGAAAAGACAGGTGCCTTTATATCTCTATATCGACGGCTGTCGTGCCATTGTCGTTTACGACTGACAACCAAAACCTGTTATGGATGTGGGAAGGGAGGCACCTCCGATTCGAATGCATCCAACTCCAGATTACGCCGGTAGGGATGTCACCACCGGTGGATATAGGGCCACAATCGCAGCTGACGCTGCTTCCGGTGACATGTTGCCGCTCTCATTACTGCTGCCCCTTCATCAAGTCATTCTACACAGCCTGATGACCCGATGTAACACACTCCGACGTGGCGGAAAGATGAAACGCCCATTCTACGTTTTATAGACTACACTCCGACAGCGCTGCCTCTGTCGACACGTGATAGGACTCATGGCGAAAGAATGACGATAGACTCGCTGGTCGTGTCAATTGAAACCTTGGGGCCAGAGAATGGTGTAGAACACGTTCGAAAGCAACTACGTCCAAACGGCCATAAGCCCAGGTGCAGCGCAATTTCGGAACAGGTTGAGGACCAGCCACTGGAGGGCAAGGACTCCACCTGCCAGGACAATGCTCCCATAGTGGCAACCACCGCCGGATACAGCTAGGGAACGCATAAGGGGCCTGAGGAAATTTCGTATATACTCGCGGCTGAGCCATTAGACATCAATAGGAGATTCAGATGCTGCACATCCTTCCCTCCTCAAACCCTCAGGCCAGAGTGTAGTCACCGATAGGGCCTGTGCTGGTGGCGTCAGCACTTTTGGAATGGTTCCAGCCAATGTCTTGGCGCTGACTGGAGGCGATGATGCAAATTTACACTGAATAGACATTTCCGACTTCGCAACCCCGAGGTAGACGAAATTCTTATCGTATTGTCACAATTAACCCCAGTAAGATTGCAGCAATGGAGAAGATCCATCTCCTGCAAGAGGTGCTTTGTGCATCAGGTACTGACTTTGCTTTATTGCATGAAGTGTGCTCAGCATCACTAATTCTTTCGCTATGGGTTATATATGATACTGGATGATCAGTCGAGCAGATTTAAGGTGATACTTGTTCATGAAGGTATTGAAACAAAGATGTGACTTACCAGTCCTCAGCCAGGGGCCTAGTGATCACGGCGCTGCGGACACACATCATTAACTTCAACACTCCATCTGGAACCAGCAAACGCCGCGAGAGACCACAGTTAGACTTAGAGGATATTACCCCCTCTTTCTTGATGGCGACGATCAACAAACCTTCGGTGGCGACTTTGACTGCATGCTACACCCCAAAGGATGTTGATGCGACACCTCATCGACATTGGAGAGAAAGTGCAAGGTGACCGCCTCAGACACACATATTATACCAGTCACTCGCTAGTCATCCTGGTCACATCTACATCTTGTACAATGTTGCGAACTAAGTGTTGTACACTGAGCGATGGCTGCTTACCTTCTCAGACCAGTGGCCTACAGTGGGTGTGTACAATATGTGTTTGTGTTGTGTTGTGTTTGGTGAAGGGGAGGGGGGATGGGCACTACGACCTACTTGAGGTAACTTTGCCCTCAATGTGCATGAAGCTTGTGTTCCTGTGTGACAGCAAAATGGCAGATGTACGAAAATAAATCAGAAGGGAATACTATGAGCACCTTATGGTCTCTATGGTCGCTGATCACACCATGCTAGGGGTACGCCCTTGGAGGAACATGTCTCTTATCTACCCTGTGAAAAAAAGCACTGTATTTCTTTTGTCAAGGTTATCAATACATATTAGTACATGAAACCTTTTCCCTATTACTTCCAATCCACTTACATATCTTTTGTTGTGAATTTCCAACATGTTAAGAACGTGGTTATGGCTCAGTGGGTCAACCAGAAAGTCCGATCTCGGCGGCACCTAGGTTTTGACATCAATCCATGGAACTTCTTGCGCACCTCCACTGATTGCAATATGAGTGCCAGTTTCTTAATACCTACATACGTGGCTCTGTCGGAGCCTGTGGAAGATACCTCACATCATACTTCCCTCTCGGCTGAGGCACACGCTTACTGCCAAAACAATATGTCACCTCATTAACTGCACAGTCTGCGTTTTGGGGGTCACACGAGCTGCGAAAGCAGTGAGTCGCTTCATGAACTACACGGTCTGCGTCTTACAATATATTACAATTCAAAAACGAAGTAGGAAGTCGTTCGCTAAAACGACATTAAATCCCGTTTGTTTTTTCACACTACTTCCATATCAAATACATACAATTTGCCTTCAGTCTGAAAATTTATGAAACAAATCGCTTTAGGCACAACCAATATGACATCCACTTCAGATTATAAAAGAAAAGGACACATGGAAGGGCGGACCTACGAAAAACTCATTTTTCCTTTGACGCTCCTCATTTATCTACAGAACACACTACACTAATACATGGAATACTCTATTAACCATGTCAAAAATGAGCAACAGAACTATTATTTCCATCCCCCACTTTTTTACAAGTAATTGGTTAAGCCACTGAGTAAAGGATCGAGGCCACAAGCGAGAAATCATTAAGAAATGGCAAAACAACAAGGCTAGACATTTTTTAATTACAACAATTCGGCCTGGGAATAATTGAAAGAATTATTCTGCCAAAACCTTATGGTCTTTAAAAAGGTTTAAAAAAATGAAATTTAGATTAATTTCATTGTTAATCAGACCAGTCTTTGAATGGAACATCTGCAGGTGCTCCAAACATTCAGCCTTCAGCACAAACCAGCCATGATAGTTAAACGTCAACAGTTATGATCCAGCAAGATTTTCTTTTACATGCATGGAATTAATATAATACGAAAGTGATGGAAAATCATTACAAAAACATTTGAAACATTAATCAGTAGAGAAAATAAGCTCAAAGTTTCCAAATATTAGCATAGTAAGTACAGGGTGAAGTAATCTGCTATAGAAAATCTGAATGTAAATCATACATCGGATAATATTACCCATTTCATTACAGACGTAAAATATTTGGCGGCAGATATAAACAGAAGAACTCTTACACTCATGCTCAGAAATAATAGATAATGCTGATAGGTGGCGAAACAACACTCTGGTGGGCGGTTTGCGGGTTTAAATCACCTCTGAGTATGACCATGTGGTGCATCTGACCTGCGGTCGTCGCACGGTGGCGCTGGCAGCAGTCCACATACGAAGAAGTGTGTTGTGCGTGTCAGAGTACGGTACAGCGAGTAAGTGTGCGGTCATTTTCAGACGTGCTAATGGTGGCTGTGTGCTGAAAATGGCTTAAAGAACACATATTGATGACGTTATGAGGGATAGAATGCTAGGGCGACTGGACGCTCGTCAAACACAGCAGGTGGTAGCACGGGCCCTCCGTGTGCCACAAAGTGTGATCTCAACATTATGGTAACGATTTCAGCTGACAGGAAAGGTGTCCAGGCGCTACAGTACGGAACGTCCTCAGTGAACAACACCACAAGAAGACCGATATCTCACCATCAGTACCCATAGGCGGCCACGGAGCACTGCAGGTAGCTTTGCTCGGGACTTTACCGCAGCCACTGGAACAGTTGTCTCCAGACACACAGTCTACGGACGACTGAACAGAAATGGCTTATTCGACCGGAGACCTGCAAGGTGCATTCCACTGACCCCTGGTCACAGAAGAGCCCGTAAAGCCTGGTGTCAAGAACACAGTACATGGTCATTGGAACAGTGGTCTCAGGTTATGTTCACGGACGAGTCCATGTATAGTCTGAACAGTTATTCTCGCCGGGTTTTCATCTGGCGTGAAACAGGAACCAGATACCAACCCCTTAATGTCCTTGAAAGGGAGGTCGTGGTTTGATAGAGTGGAGTAGGATTATGATCGGCGCACGTACACCCCTGCAGGTCCTTGACAGAGGAACTCTAACAAGTCAGGTGTATCGGGATGTCATTTTGCACCAGTATGTCCACCTGTTCAGGAGTGCAGTGGGTTCCACCTTCCTCCTGATGGATGGTAACACAAGGCCGCGCCGAGCTGCCATCGTGGAGGAGTACCTTAAAACAGAAGATATCAGGCGAATGGAGTGGCGTGCCTGTTCTCCAGACCTAACCCCATCGAGCACATCGGGATGCTCTCGGTCGACGTATCGCTGCACGTCTTCAAACCCCTAGGACACTTCAGGAGCTCCGACAGGCCCTGGTGCAATAATGGGACGTGACGCTCCAGCAGCTGCTCGACCTCCTGATCCAGAGTATGCCAAACCGTTTTCCGGCCTCTGTAAGTGTGCATGGTGATCATATCCCATATGTCGGGGTACATGCGCAGGAAACAGTGGCGTTTAGTAGCACATGCGTTTCGGGACTGTTTTCTCAACTTATCACCAATACTGTGGACTTACAGATCTGTGTCGTGTGTGTTCCCTATGTGCCTATGCCTTTAGCACCAGTTTTGTGTAGTGCCACGTTGTGTGGCACCTCATTCTGCAATTATCCTTAATTTATGAGCATGAGTGTAGATAAGGGCGTAGGCTAAACGAACTTAAGGAAATACGTGGCTAGCAAGAACAGCTCAACCGAGGTAATGCTGGGCGCCACAAATACTCCCAAAACACACGATGCCGATTCGTAACAGCAACAGGCCTCTGCAACTCAACGCTGCCCCAAACAGTGGACGAGCAACTCATAAAACTTAGAGCTGTTAAGAAACGCCATTCATGTGAAACTTGAACTACATGATACAAGTTGAGAAACTGTAATTTGCCAACATCTTAACAACTCAAGGCCACAAAACCTTTAAATCTAACATAATAGCAAGCCGGTGTGGCCGAGCGGTTCTAGACGCTTCAGTCTGGACCGCGCGACCGCTACGGTTGGAGGTTCGGATCCTGCCTCGGGCATGGATGTGTGTGATGTCCTTAGGTTAGTTAGGTTTAAGTTGTTCTGAGTTCTAGGGGACTGATGACCTCAGATGTTAAGACCCATAGTGCTCAGAGCCATTTGAACCATCTTTTGGAACATAATAGTCAAACATTAATGTTGCTCAAAATTGCGCAGAGAAAACACCGCTTAATGGCACAAAACGGTTAAATGATGACGTAATAAACGTCTCCACCAAAACAACCTAACTGAATAGTTTGAGACCATTAATCTCAGAAAGTTACTTGAAATAGGAAAACACTCCGTAGGTCAACTAGGCTACTCAGCCAGAGTCTTGTCTGCGCCAAACTAAAATTTCTGTGAGAAACACGAGTTTGCCTCTAGAAGGTGGTACTTAACTGCTAGCATTTACAAGTAAGGCTTTCTTCACTGCACTTAGACTTCAGGACTATCCAAAACACAATCTGAAGAGCATATATTAATTCAATAAATTTCCTTAAAATACTTAAAAGGTTCAATAATATATACCAAGAAAATATCCCAAGGCATTAAAATCAACCACTTAATAAACCAGATTTACCACGAAATTATGAATAACTTAACAGCTGTAAATAACCACTTTCAGTAAACACCATGGTAACGACAATTGCCCTGCCGACTCACAGGAAAATACCACTGATTTGAAAACCACTAGATTTAAGGAACTGGACAACTTGTGGCGTAAACAAGTAACAGTAAGGCAAAACCTCAAGTAGCACTTATAACAGCAAGCAGCCATCATTACACGTGCGGAACAGTCACTAACCATTAAATGGATCAAACACAAAAGAACACCAGTTGTGGTTGGAAATAATTACAAAGATATTTAGTTTTTTTATACCCATAAGGCGAGAGTCACAGAGGAGGGCGTATCACAGCGCCAGCGATAACAATCATTGCTAAACTAAGGAATCGTTATTCCATAATTGCAAATGGCTCTGAGCACTATGGGACTTAACATCTATGGTCATCAGTCCCCTAGAACTTAGAACTACTTAAACCTAACTAACCTAAGGACATCATACAACACCCAGTCATCACGAGGCAGAGAAAATCCCTGACCCCGCCGGGAATCGAACCCAGGAACTCAGGCGCGGGAAGCGAGAACGCTACCGGACGACCACGAGCTGCGGACCCATAATTGCAGTTCAATGCAAAACGCCAGCATCTAAAAAGCGCATAGCATGGACATGAGGGATGAAAATTCAGCAGAACACACTGAAGAGCATGGTGAAAATTTCGATGCAGCCACTAAGGGTGTATTTGGAACAAAGCTAAGAGCTCTGTTATATCCTAGCCAGTAATGCCACCCGAGCCCGCTGCCAAAAGGTTGGCAGCATCAAAGTCCGGACGCCGTCCGCATAAGCAGCGCCAGCGAGACAGGAAATCGCCGCAAGTCTGCGCGCGCCACCGCTGGCTTCTGGTTTCTTAAGCGCTGGAGTCGTGAGCGCTAGGACAGTTCTGTATTCACCGCTCAGTTGTATACTCGCCACCGAACTGTGTACTTGCTAGTCAGTTGTGTGTTCATCGCAGCAGAGTTGTTGTTTGTCGTCAGCCGACGCTGACCTAGCCGCTCCGACTCGAACTAGACAGATTTCTGTAGACACGGAGTTCACTACTGTGTTTCTGTATCTTCGTTAATAAAGATAAGTACCGACTTTTATTTAATCAGAGTGTTTGGGTTTTCATCTTTCTGTTCACTGTTCCAGCGGACCGGTCGGCCCGCTATTAAAAGTGTGGCGGTGACTTCGTAAGCCGTTTCTACAGCGAATTGTTTGTCGCTACGAACGCCGCCACAAAAAGCTCACACACTCGATGGATCGACCACTGTTCATGTTGGACTCCGCCACACGTGCAGGCAATTCCCTCTCGACACGCTCCAGCGTGTTTTCATTACTCCGCTCCAGCGATGGCTTAATTGCACGCTTATCATTACGATACACTATTAATACAGTAAGCTCCTGTATCTACTAACATTTTGACAATCATACCTCTGAGGTTGCCTTCTAAAACCACATTTTCCAACTCATCAACTACCCTTTCCCTCAGAGGCTGCGTTGCTCTTGCAGGAGTCGAGGATGGGTGGCAACGCTTGAGCGACGGTTTTTCCCTACTGTTTTCACTTTGCCTGTTATCCTGTGGAGTGTTGTGCTGTGGACACCTCGACTCTGATTATGCGGGGAACCATCGTTTGTATGTCGTGTAGTACGACGTTTAATACCCCACAGCACTCAGGTGTATGGTTCAGCTTTCCACACCGTTGCCTGTCTGAGCCATTTACAAAAACACGGCACTGCTCATTGTTTCACACAGGACTTGTAACAAATCGATCTGCTTCTTCGCGCAACACAGCCGATCTCACAGCTTCACGTAATGAGGTGGAGGAAGCCATTATGAATTCATTACCAATCTGTATGTTTACTCCACTAACGAACACATGAATAGCTCTTGACTCAATATCTTCGGTTAGTACCTAATTGTACGTTACATCTTTCTCCAGTGCATACATACGACAACGGTTCACGACCGATCTGCAAGAGCTTCAAAATCTTCGCCATTTTCCTCGCACAAAGTGAACTAACGATCGCTGTAATAACTAAAAATACTCAAATGTGGTGAATTCCTAAGGGACCAAACTGCTGAGTTCACCGTTCCCTAGACATATACACACTAATTAAACGACCTTATGTCAAGAACAACACACACACACCCATGCCCCAGGGAGAACTTGAACCTCAGGCGGGAGGGGCCGCGCAGTCCGTGACATGGCGCCTTTAACCGCACGGCCACTCCGCGCGACTCTGTAATAACTAAATTTGTAACAGCTTCTGGTAGAGTAACATTCTGCTAACCCCTTCACCGGGGCGATAAATGCATCACGTGACATATCTCTTGATTTTACAATAGGTGAGCAAATCACCAGAAGTTTCAGTTTCTTTTTTATATTTAAGACTGGCGGGAGCCAGTGTATCCAATGTCTCGGACTTCTGCAAGAACGCGCTGACATTTTCGAAAGTTTTGCCCGAGAAGGTGGGAGCAAAAGGGAGTGAAGGAAGGCTGCTAGCTACATTTGATACGTAAGTTACTATTTCCACTGCACAGGTCCTCGAGATGCTTGCAGAAATTTGGTTTCACTCCCACTCAGTCTCGCCTTCGCATTAATGCAATAGATCAGCTACCTGTTCCCATAACTGTACTCTTTGCAGTTAACCTACTCTTGATGTGAAGCAGCATTATCTACCTCCGCAATTCCTGCCTTTCTGATAACCGACAAGATCACCAGTTATAGGGACTGCAAGACTTTAACATAAGTGTTTGGAATATTGCTACAATGATACCTTCAATTTTGTCGACGGCCATATTTTTAACGTGTTTGTTTTGTTGTGTATGAAGGTAGGGGAGTTGTATTTGAAGGAGGGATTATTAATGACCCTGTTCTGTCGCATATAACTTGAGATTTTCGTATTCTCTGACTTATAATTTTATTTTGATGACTAAAAGTAGACATTTGTCCGTTGTTGGCCACGCTCACGACTGCCTCCGATGCTGATTCCTTGACGTTTGGGCTGTTTGTTTTGTATGTGTGCACTATGCACTAAAATTTAGCTATGTTACTCCGTATTAACGTCTTAATGTCATGGTTTGATCTATTTATTCTGTTTTACTGGCTCAAATGGCTCTGAGCACTATTCGACCTAACTTCTGAGGTCATCAGTCGCCTAGAACTTAGAACTAATTAAACCTAACTAACCTAAGGACATCACACACATCCATGCCCGAGGCTGGATTCGAACCTGCGACCGTAGCGGTGGCTCGATTCCAGACTGCAGCGCCTAGAACCGCACGGCTACTACGGCCGGCTCTGTTTTACTATGGGTACCTTAATGTGCTTTTGGTTTCGTGTGGCTGCAGTGGTTTGCTTATATGTATCTTAATTTATTAGTTTTGCATTGTATCCGTATTTCGTCGTTATTCACTAAACCAGCTTATTTATCGTAAACAGTAACGGCCCTAAAGCACACCTTTAAATACTTCCGAAATGGCTTTTACATTTGTAGATTTAGTCCCTTTATGAAATATTATGTTGATTACGGTTCTTTAGATGTCCCATGTGAAATGGACGTATATCACCGACTACTATCAACTTCTCTTACGTCATATGGAGAGAACTAACTCTGCGACTTACCGACTTCGCCGCGGTTCGGCGATCATCCGAGAATAAAGCAGAAAGCGGAACTACGCATTCTGGCTCTGATGGACAAATCAGGATTGACCATCCACCACGTCATTCTCTAGCAGTGGCGTCATTTCGTTGTGATAATGGACAGAATACCGTTCTCCATGCAGTTGTTGGCTTTCCTTACCTTGGTATGATTACTTCTCAGTGCCCTCAGTTGGCATCAGGAGCCTTAGTGCACCCCGTTCTAATCACGCCACGAAGGAAAAATTACTGGCAGTACCGGGAATCGAACTCCACAAAGCAGACAGACATGCTGAACAGTGAGCTGCAGATAACCCAAGGGTAACTGCTATGAAAATACGTATTAAAATCAGTAAAAAGGCTAGATCGCCTTTTTTTCCGTTAGCAGATCACAATGGAGTAGTGATGAGGATAGGGCTGTAATTTAAGACATTAGTCAGAAGAATCAATACGCAAAGAAGTGGGATACGTAAGTACTAAGGAATCGCGAGGTACGCTTGAAGTTCTATAAGTCTATAGCTACAGCAATAAGGAATAGCCCAGTAGGCAATACAGTTGAAGAGAAACCATGGATAACCGAAGATATACTTCAGTTGATTGATGAAAGGAGAAGGTACACCTTCCAATGAGCTTTAATGTCTCTGATTGCATTTTCTTTTTTTTTTTTTTTTTTGGGAGACATATTGGAGGAAGTCATAGGTCTCTCGTCTCTTCTAAGGAATACAGAAATACGGGTCGCCGAGGTATGAAATAAATAGGAAGTGTAAGGAAGCTAATACGATATGGCTGCATGAAAAATGCGAAGAAATCAAAAAAGTAATGTCAGCCGAGAAGACAGACTCAGTATAGAGGGAAGTAAAAACAACATCCGGTGACATTCAAAGCAAAGGTGGTAACGTTACGAGCGCAACGGGAATTCCACTGATAATTGCAGAGGAGAGGGCACAGAGGAGGAAAAAGTACACTGTAAGAAGATTTGTCTGATGTGATAGAAGAAGATATAGGAGTCGATTTAAAAGAGATAGGGGATCCAGTATTAGAATTTTAAAGAGCTTAGGAGATCAAATAAGACAGAAGGGATTGAGAACATTCCATCAGAATTTCTAAAATCATTTGGAGAAGTGGCAACAAAACGACTATTCACTTTGGTGTATAGAATGTAGAGTCTCGCGACGTACCATCTGACTTTCTGGAAAATATCATCTACACGAGTCCGAAGACTGCAAGAGTCGACAGGTGAGAGAATTAACGCACAATCAGCTTAATAGCACAAGCATCGAAGTTGCAAACAAGAATACTATACAAAAGAATGGAAAAGATATTTCATTATGTGTTAGATGACGATCAGTTTGGCTTTATGAAAGGTAAAGGCACCAGAGAGGCAATTCTGACGTTGCGGTTGATAGTGGAAGCAAGACCATACAAAAGTCTACACACGTTCATAGGATTTGACGCCCTGCAAAAGAGTTAAACAATGTAAAATGGGACAAGATGTTCGAAATTCAGAGAAAAATAGGGATAAGCTATAGGGAGAGACGGGAACATACAATATGTACAAGAGCCAAGAGGGAATAACAAGAGTGGACGACCAAGGAAGAAGTGATCGGATTAAAAAGGGTTGAGGACAGGGATGTAGTCTTTCGCCCTCACTATTCAATTTGTATATCGAAGAAGCATTGATGGGAATAAAATAAAGTTTCACGAGTGGAATTAAAATGCAAGGTGAAGGGATATCAATGATACGATTCGCTGATGGCATTGCTGTCCTGAGTGACAGTGAAGAATTACGTAGTCTTCTGAATGGAATAAATCTTCTGAATGGAATAAACAAACTAATGAGTACAGATTATGGATTGAGATTACAACGAAAGAAGACGAAATTAATGAGAACTAGCAGACATGAGAACAGCGAGAAACTTAACGTCAGAATTGATGCTCACGAAGTAGATGACGTTAAGGAATTCCATTACCTAGGTAGCAAAAAACCAAGTGGTGGGCGGAGCAAGGAGGACATCAGAAAGACACTAGTACTGGCAAAAAGAGCATTCCTATCCAATAAAAGTCTAGTAGATCCAACACAAACCTTAATTTCAGGAAGAAATTTCTGAGAATAAACGTTTGGAGCACAACATTGTACGGTAGTGAAACATGGACTATGGGAAAACGAAAGACGATAATCGAAGCACTTGAGACGTGGTGTTGCAGACGAATCTAGAAAAAGAGGTGGACTGAAAAGGAAAGGAATTCGGAGTTTCTGCGCAGAATTGGAGAGGAAAGGAATATGTGAAATACACTGACCAGCAGAAGGGACATCTGTTAGGACGCCAGGGAATGGCTTCCATGGTTGTAGTGGGAGTTGCAGAAGGCAGAAACTGTAGAGGACAGATTAGAGTATACCCGTACATCCTGCAAATAACTCAGGACGTAGGTCGCAATTGCTACTCGGAGATTAAGGGGTTGCCACAGAAAAGGAATTTGTGGCGGGCCACATCAAACCAGTCTGAAGACTGATGAGAGAAAAAGAATTACCAGTTTCGGCCCTTTCCTCAGACAATCTTCAGTCTTACCACTGTCATTATGGCTGCTGGTTGTGGATCTCGCTATGTCTGCCGCCTCCAGTAGCCATAACGACGGTGATAAGACTGAGAATGGTCTGAGGAAGGCCCGAAACCGGCTGCTAACAAATAAAAAATCTGGAAAGTCCTTAGAGACTTTTTATTGATTTTTTAGCAGTTGCCTATCGCTGTGCTCCATACTAGAATGCTTTCGAAAATACTTATTTCGACTCTATGTTTCTCTTTACAAAAAATCAATGTCAAGAGTCGTGACATAATACCTGTTTAGCATCATGTACAATAGGACACCCAAAAATATGTAAACTTCATTAATAAATAAAAGGATCAATTTTCTTGATCTTGGGTTCTGATTGCAGTTCATGATCAGTTGCCAGCTCTTCCCATCATGCTACTGTATGCTTTGCACACATCCAAATTAAGCAACTTTTCCATTGACTAGGGTGTTTCCTCCTACAAGGATACAGAAGGTACTTTTCACTTCAATTTTCCACCATAATCGTTTCCCTATATTTCATAAGCTCTCTTTGGTATAATGTCCCTTTATGGGGCAATTAGAAATGGAATTATAAACGCAAGAGATTAAAATTAAGTGGTGTGGATAAAGGTGGTTGTATAAAAAACAGCTGAAAAATGCATAAGCACTCTCAAGGGGTTGGATACGTGTATTTATTTATTTACACGTCAAGTTGCGTTGGACCATATTGAAGAGCAAATCTACAAAACCATGGGACGTGTCAGTACATGAAACTACAACATGAAAGTAATAACGGAAAAAATAATACATTTGTGAACCCGAAAAAAGTCAAGCCATAAATTTAAGTAAACGCTATCAACAATACAACAAGTATCAGCTTAATTTTTCAGGGAACTTCCTTACAGAATAGATCAAAAGTTTAGAAGCAACATCAAGAATGAAGAGTAAGTATACTCTAAGACATAAAAAAGACGCACCACGAAAGAATTATAGGAATAAACGGCAATCGGCTGACGTGACGTACATGTACAAACCACTAAATCATTACAATTTCAGACAAAAAGGATTATTTCTGCAAGAGAGTGACCTTCACAAACTGAGCAGACCAGTAGCGCTAGGCCTGCCTCTGGCCCTTATGCAAGCAATTTTTCGGCTTTTCACTCATGGACAGAGTTGTTGGATGACCTCCTGAGTGGCGTGTGAGACCGTCAGATTGCCGAGGTGGTTGAAAGGCCGTGCCCTTAATTCTTCAAATGATCTGAATTGGGCAGACATCCGGCGAGCTTGCTGGCCAAGGTAGCGTTTGTTAGACGAAGAAAAGCTACAGAAACTCTTGCCCTATGCGAGCGGATATTATCTAGCTGAAATGTAAGCCTTAGATGGCCTGCTATTAAGGGTGTGGTATCACGTATCGATATCAGCCCACAGGCTGGTAACAGAGCTGAAAGCTTCCGTTAGAAGCTTACAGTGACTGCTCGGGATCTAACAAACCCAATGGAGACACCACGGGTAGCTGTGGGGTACGAGCCTCATTGTCGCCAGTCTTATGGCCTGACATTCAGGAATTGTCGTCTGGGGTGCCATTTCATTTCAAAGCATGACTTCTTTGGTTGTCACCTGCGTCACACTTACAGCATAGTTGTTTGTCGACGATATTCAATCCTCGTTTTGTTGCTCCTCATGCCAGTCCATCTTGGGCTTATATTTCAGCAAGATAATGCCCTTCTTGTGTTCGAGCTCAGGAGGTCTCCGCATGAAGCGTTCGATGAATACGAGAATAAAATTCTTCATAGTGTGAACGATTTTAACCCTTCGTTTCCTGACATAAGAAAAAATTTGCTTTTGAACATTTTCTTTGCAGAATTTATGCTATTGTGTCCTCAAATGACGGTAGGATTTTTTGTAAAATTTTATTTTATTTTGCACAACTTTTTTCCCTCCTGGTACTCAGAAGTACCGTCAGACTCCATGGACAGAATCACAACATGCGCAGAAAAATGCTCCAATTTTTATAACTTGTATTTTATTCCACATAAATATTGAATATTTTTACATTAGTAAATTAATTCACAGAAATATGATATTTCTGAATTTTTTTTTAAATTTCGCATAAATTTATTCTAAAGCAACTTCACAATGCATAGTAACTTAGCTATACATTTTTAACAGTGTATACATATCACATATTTACTGATACCTCATGAAATTGTAGGAAACAGTTCTTTTTTTCATTGCAGCACAAATACAGTTTACATGTACTACATTGTGAATGTGGTCTCGACTGAATTTTATTTTTCGCACACATTTCGCATCGTCCTCTCTTGCAACTGAACACTACAAAATGGTTTCCTCGGTTGCCAAGACGTACATCCTTCGGAACAGAAAAGTTATCCTTCGTTCTCTTTGGGAGAGTTATTTCATCTTTACCAGAGTTTCTCTTTTTGAGATTTGGCACTTGCTGTTCATTCATTAGCCCTAGTGCCACAGCACGCCTGAATTTCAGCAGTGGCAGTGCCCCATGTAGATAACTGAAAATGACGTAAGCATTGACAAAAGCAATTTCTATTGCTCCACAGAAGAGACGGTGCCACCATTTCATTTCTTTCATCGCTTGTCAAAACCATAAGTTGAACGTAATCTGTCTGCATGATCCACACCACCCATGTTTTTATTGTAATCACATACAATAACTGGACATGGTATAGTCATCTTAGTTCCATCTTTCTGATTTTTTGTCACTACGCTCTGTTCAGTGCCATGGAAGTTTGACGCAAAATACACTACTTTATTTTCCTTCCATTGAATTACTGTTAGGTCTAAAGATGACTCTCTGTGATTTGATTTAGACATTTTTCTTTAGGTAAATTCCCTGGCAAACCTTTCCTGTTTGTTCTAATTGTTCCAAAGGCAAATGTATTTACCGATTTCTGTGTGAGAAAAAGTGGACAGAACAACTAGTGAGAGGTAATGCATTGTTGCTACAATAAAGTGTTCACACAACCTGACGGTACTAATAAGTCCGCCTTATATTTTCCGCTTTATCTCATTCACATGTAAAGTAATTCTTCAAACTATTATAAAAAAACAAAGAAGGTAAGTACGTACAATGGAAAACTCAACGGAAGTTTCAATAAATTGCGCACAAATTCAGGCAACACCATGGAAACAAGCACATTCAATCTTCTGCTTTCACAGCAGTTCGCGAAAAACAATTTCAAGCTCTGGCCGCCAGAGAGGTCTATGTATTGCACAATAACATCTATGAAACAGTAGAGCAGAGTTACTGTTACGTACCGACAGGCTCTCAGATCACGAAACTGCACCAGGAGAAAATAATGAAAGTCAAAACTTACTGGTACTTTTAAGTATCGTCAGGCAACAAAGGGTTAAGAAGTTTCGGCGTTACGTTAAATGAGTTAAGGATCGCAGCAATCTGAACAGACACTCTGTGACATTAACGGTATTGAAACAGAGAATAACACTGAAAAAGCCGAAATACTAACCGTCTTTCCCCAGAACTGGTTCACAGAGGAAGATCACACTTCTTCGCACGAACAACAAAATAATAGATATCGAAACGAGTGACCAAGGGATATAAAAACAGCTTAAATCACTCAGCAGAGGAAAGACCACCGAACCTGACGGGATACCAGTTAGGTTGCAGATAGAGAATGCAAAAGAAATTGCCCGTCATCTAGTAGAAGCATACCGTCGGTTTTTTGAGAAGCTAAGCGTTCCTCATGATTGCAGAAATGCACAGGTCATTCACGTTTTCAAGAAGGTTCGTCGAACAGACGTAAACATTATGTTTGTGTCTCTGATGTCAGTCGGGTGTAGAGCTTGGGAACATGTTTCACGATAGCGTCTTACGATACTTCTGGAGACTGACAGTCTCCTGTGTAAGAACCAACCGGGGTTCCAAAAATGACGATCGTGTGGAACCCAACTCGTCCACGAGACACAGAAAGCAGTAGATACAGGCACGCAGGTATATACCGTGTTCCATGATTTTCAAAAGCCGTTCCACAGAGTTTTGCTCTGGCACCTAATCAACAAAACATGAATGTATGGAATATCAGATCAATTGTGTGTTGAGACCGTAGCGTTGCTTGCAAACAGAACACAGCAGTCTTTGAACAAAAAAGTAACTTCAGGCGTGTCCCAGGGGAGTGTCACAGGATCATTGCTTTTCACAATATATTTAAAAGACCTTGTAGATATTTAATTCCCATGAGGCTTTTCGGTAGAAAACTATAGCGAAATACAAGAAAATCTGCAGAGGAGCAACGCTTCGTACAGAGAATGTCTCTTGACCCCAACATAAACAAATGTATCGTTTTGCAATTACACAGAAATAACCCTTAATGTATGATTATAGTATTGCAGAACGATCACTGCAAGGAATTACTTCCATAAAATGTGTAGGAGTATGCTTACGGAGCTATTTGAAGCGCAAGGACCACAAAAAACTAATCGCGAGGAAGGCACATGCCAGTCTGCGATTCACTGGCAGAATCCTTAGGAAATTTTCGCCAACAAAGGAAATAGCTTACAAAACACTCGTTCATCCAGTATTTGAATGTTGTTGGTCAGTATGGGATCCCCACCAGATTTGACAGAAAGTGGAAATAGAGGTTATGCAAAGAGGATTAGTATACGGTGCTACTGGGATTTTAGAGAAATGACTGAACGAGTGGCTTACAAACCTTCATTCACCTTTTTATTACAGCGTTTTATTGACCATTCAATTTAACAATTTTCTCAGTGATTAAATAGCATCGGTAAAATGCTCACCAAAAAATTTAACAATATAATATGAGCAGTGATTTTGCGTGGCGTAAGTTAAGGAACAATCAATTAACTTGGAAGCCACTTAAATCCCAATTAAAACAAACAATTAGTTAACTATGATAACCAGCAACAGAATTTTATCATAAAAACAGGCCTGCAGGCTTCAATCCCATTACAGAACAAAGCAAGATCTGAACTTATGATAGCGTAAACAGCAAGGTGGAACAATTTCTGGTGTATAAAGGCTCAGCAGTACGTGAATATTACATTACCATCAATGAAGAGGATAATACGATCGCCAATAGGAAGGGAATTTTAACATGCAGGAAGAACAGTAGTGGCCCCAATAAAGGTATGCAAACTAATGGCCGAGTTATTAATTGAGCTCTTCATACATTAGGCCTAGCGGACTCTTGAACTACTTGGACTCTAGTGGATGATGATAAAATATCTGAAAAAGACCCGGTAAGTAATTTAACTTCCATCCCGAAACTACTGGGCGACATGGCGAAGCTCTGCCCCGGCTCCGCGACTGAACCCAGTACCACGGGAATTCTAGCGCGCCCACAATTCGTCCGCGTCGTAGTCAAATTCTGTTCGCCCGGGCACGAAAGACGGAACTGGGAAGGAAATGCATGGACAGAGTTGGTCACACGATGCACAACCACAAGTCCCGGCTAGGACTAATGTAGTCCCGAGGCGGTTAACTGGCGTACAAACAATAGATCTGTACACTGGAATAACAACGTTAGAGACAGAGTACAAAGGTCGGATTTAACAAAGAAGAACCCACTAGGCATTCCATCATGGGATACAGCACTTTTGGCCACCCTGGCTTAGAATCGGTAACAAATTCTAATCGAAACCCGAGAAGCGATATGTGTTGACACACGAACACACATGAACCATATTATAATTCATAACAAGCCCTACTTCCGCGCTAAGGCGAACGGAGCGAAACATTAAATATAATGCCAGGTACAACTACTTGACCTATTACAGTACAAATTAGCAGTCATTTAAAAACACAAATATAAATTTAAAACTAAAATTTGGAAACACTTAAATGACCAGATTTAATTATTATACTGACTTACTGCAGAGTCACACGAATGCCGAGATTAATTAACTTGGAGTAGTTCAATGCATACTGCACTTACTCTGTAATATTAAATGCTACACACGATAATCGCACACAAGGGGAGAGACCATCGTCAAATATTTGAAGCTACTGAGCGAGAGAAACAGTTTAACAAATACACAGTACATCAGCTGCTTCCCGGTACACAAAATAGCCTGCAAATTACTAAATCAAGACTTTAGAAAAAAAAGCTATTTCACTAACAAAATAATAAAATGTAACATGTAAGTGACAGCATATGACAAGCAGAAATTTAATAGCGTGACAAAAAATTGACGTCATTTCTCGGAAAAAGGCTAACGGATCAACCATTTCCTTCACGTGTCGCAACATACAACTAACCGTCTGAAACTTCCTGGCAGCTTAAAACTGTGTGCTCGACCGAGACTCGAACTCGGAACCTTTGCCTTTCGCGGGCAAGTGCTCTACCAACTGAGCTACCGAAGCACGACTCACAGCCCGTACTCACAGCTGTACTTCTGCCATTATCTCGTCTCCTACCTTCCAAACTTTACAGAAGCTCTCCTGCGAACCTTGCAGAACTAGCACACCTGAAAGAAAGGATACTGCGGAGACATGGCTTAGCCACAGCCCTCGGTAGCTCACTTGGTAGAGCACTTGCCCGCGAAAGGCAAAGGTCCCGAGTTCGAGTCTCGGTCGGGCACACAGTTTTAATCTGCCAGGAAGTTTCATATCAGCGCACACTCCACTGCAGAGTGAAAATCTCACTCTGGGAACTAACCGTCTATTCCAAATGTTGCTATTAATTCAGAGACAAAGCCACTGTAAGTACGGAGGAGATAATATATGTTACTAGAAACAGGAGCAATAGCCGTCACCTTATTGTGTGAGTTCGGCTCCATGTGCGGCAATCTTACTCATATTAATAGCAGTCCTTCAGTGACGTAAGGTGCGAAACCTCAGAAGCCTGTCTCATGGTAAGCAAGCACCTCCACTTTCTCTCTCTCTCCTTCCTCAAACACGGAGCGATCCGCTTCCGCACGCGCTGATTTACAGCTATGTGCTTCATTGTGACTGTCTGAAATTTAGCTTCCCATCAAACGCCGCCAGAGAGCGCCAACACCCGTCTGTCTCGCCCTCGTCTGCAAACCTTACTGAAATAGTCTTTCATTGGTGGCGACAGGAATTCATTTAAATGGCGAGCTCCAGGTTCAACTACACTTGCAGTTGACAACGTCTACATTTATATCGTGAAAACAGTTAAAATCTTAATTGACTATGGAATGAAGCAAAACAACCACCAATGGTCACAGAGCGCCAGAAGGGTTTAAAAATTTTCTTTGAAATTTATCCCCTTCAAAACAAAAATTGCAACAAGATCAACATCAACAGTCACAAAGCGCCAGAAGGCTTAAAATTTTCTTCAAATTCTCCCTTAAAAAACTGAAAACAAGATCAAAATCAATAACCACCAAGCGCCTGAGCGCTTAGAAATTGCATTTAAATTTTTAAGTGTTACAACGACGCCAAGATCAATACAGAACCCAAGAAGGCTTAGAAACAGACGTTTTTTTAAAAAAATAAAAAACACCCTTTAACAGAAATACATCAAGTTATTTTATAGATCTTACAAAATAATTTAAGAGAGGAGATGTCCCGCTTCAAATCAACTATGCTACGGTGGTGGATATCAGGAACATAACAAATGTAAAAACAGTGATAGCAACCAGGCCTTAGGGGCTTAAACGTTTGGTAAATCGGAAAAAAATCCATATATACATAGAGTGTGTGTATGTTTGTGTGTGTGTGTATTTGCAATAGAGTTTAAATTGGTGGAATATATTAACTCTGATGGCTTGAAATCATCCTATTTCCACAATTTTGAGGCTTGATTCCGGGAGATGAACACAGGTAAGGACAAATTTAACGAGTGACGGAAAATTGAGAAAATCCTCGGGACAGAGTACCGTAATCAGAGTAAGAACTGAAGTGACTGACGACTTGCAACCGCAACTCGGCACGGAATAGCGACCCCAATGAGGTCCCAGTACCGGTCTCCGTCCAGAGCCGCACCCACTTCCACTTTCGGCGTCAAGGCGGCCGGCTGTTAGGACATCCAGGAGCTGGGTCAGTAAACAATGTGGCTAATTAGCCCAGCCTGCAAAACTGACAATCCGATATTAGTGTTTGATCAGCCTACACAGTAACCACGTAAAACAAGAATAATACACCAGTTGAACCTTCTACAAATCTGTTCTGTTTTTTAAAAGAAATGACAGATACTTAACAGCTGTTACATTCCATACTGGATATACCATTTGACAGACACTTAAATAGATTGTCACGTAGAGGAAGGAGTAAGTTGATGAATGACGAACACTAACTTCACTAAACGAAGGTTTATTAAGCACTTGCACATACAAGAGCTGGGTGCGAACTGCCTCCGGCCAGAACACGTACCGTACATATACAGCTACTGAACATTCCAGTACTATGACTCTTGCCATTTGTGGATACTTCTAAAATGTACTCGAACCGAATATAGAAATTAAAATGTTTCAGTTTAGGTGAGTTTTGAACTCAACGACCATAACCACTGTACTACGGTGACTACGCTACTCGGCTACTTCTGAGATATATACTGACAAGCAATTAAACAAGAGGGCAATAATTAAACACAAAATTAATCTAAAGTAATCACAGCTAGTTGCCCCCACAAATCCAGTACTCGGATACCGTGAAAGCACACCGCTTATTCAAAATTTTCACTAGATACAAATGCTACACCTTACCAATACATGGCATTCAGTCCACAGTGTCTGCCATCTCCCTGTGCGGCTGCACGTAACGGACACCTCATTGGATATCCAGTGTAATTCTAAAGCACAATTAAAAAAAAAAAAAAGTTTTTAACAACACGTCTACTCCAGTAGGACTCTTATTAGTTGGACTACTTCATAGATGTACCAAAACTAATTCCACAACCAACTGAAATAATACTAAAACCAGTGACTGTGGAGCAACAGGGAAGAACTGCAAGTAATCGGGGGCGCACAGAAGCCAGACGCGGCCAAAAGACCCATTACACGCCGTCCGCTGAGACAACCGACAGACCAACCAAAGTACGTCACCGACGAAATCGCAGACAATGAAAACGGTTGCAAGTGAATCAATAGCTGAAAGTTTGTTACCAAGAGGTAATTTCCACGGACGGCAGTACAATGGGCGGCAGCAGCAACACGCTATCGATGAAAAACCAGTAGCCTCCAGCTTCTCGCAGAACGGAGCCTCTGGTGACTTTCCGCACAATCGGCCAACCGGCGTCCCGACCACTTCAGCTCGGAGCCCTAACTGCCTGCCAGCACTTTCCGAACGAGAATCACATGTCACGAAAATCTGGCCCACCGTCCGCGGCGCGGCGACAGCGTCACCGGACGACCGCAGAGGGTGTTGCGCGAAGAGAAATCGATACGAGCCGACACGGTTCACACGCATTTAGGTGAAGAATTGATAACCACACAGCCGCGTTGGTTCAAGCAGCACGTTTCGCTATAGGTTCATGTAGTAAAAGCTAAAGCGTCAAGGAAACGCTCAACCAAGTCCAGTGGCTGACGCTGCAATAGAGGCGTTCTGCAGCGCGTTATCGTCTACTGTTAAATTTCCAAGAGCGTGTATCCCTAGAAGGGTCAGCCAGTACATCGCTTCCTTCTACGTATATCTCGCAGAAACATCGTGAAGATAAAGTCAGAGAGATTCGAGCCCATTCGGAGGCTTATCAATCGTACTTCCTACGAATCACACGCGAGGGGAACAGGGAAGGGCGGAAGCTACACTGATACACAAAGCACCCTCCGCCACACACCGTAAGGTTGCTTTGATCGAGATGTAGATGAACATCGTAAAGCAGTCGTGGTCTGTGTTGAACCGCCAGCTGAAACGGTACCCAAAGACTCTAAGTTTGTATGCAGTTAGTGGATTGGTCTCCATATTTGAATTGTGGTGTCGTCTACGAAAGGCTATTTTCTATGGCGTCACACTTTGATACAAGTTCACTGTTTTATAAACGTTCAGTCATACCGAAAGTGAACTTCAAGAAGCTCTAAAAACCTCAAAAATGGGAACCCAACACGGCAGCAATTCTGCGTTGCATGCATTCGATAAGTGTTTAGAGTATTTCCGGAGGTATGTGGAACGGGGTACCCACCGACTGGTAACGCAGTTCCTTTAAATTACGGGCTGATGGTTCGTGGGCGCTAAGCTGACTACCAGCTGCGTTCATAAATATTCCATAGCGCTCAAATTGGCATAATTTCGTGGCAAACAAATCAAAGTGAGTACACTATCATGCTTCTCAAAACACTTTTAAACGGCGATTGTGACCTTATGAGGACAGTTATACTGCTGGGTAATGCTATTGGGGTTATGGGAAGATACCAAGCGTGGAAGGAAGAGATAGCTCGTAATATTATTCGGATTATCAACAACACTCATGGTGTTTTCAATTACTGTCTTGTCTTCGCAGGTTGATCGGGTATGTGATATCGTTTCGACGTTTACAAAATTGCGTCATATTTATAAAAAATTTGGCTCGCTATTTAAATTTTTAAATCACCCGCCTTCTCAGTATTCGCCGCGATATCAATATCGAGATCGGACTGGGGTCTCTGGTCTCCGCATACCTTTAGCGAGGTGGCTTCCTGTGCGCCGCGAGGCGAGAAAACCACGAAGAAGGAGGTTGATGGCAAGTAGCTCTGGACTGTGTGTGAGGAGCGACGTCGGTGTCGAAGGGCAAGGCCGCTTGGTGGGCCACACAGGAGCAGTCGGTTGGTGACGGAACGCCGTCGGCTCAAAGATCCTATTGCGGAGGGCCGGTGTTGCGGCGATGGCAATCATCGTGTGGTCATTCAATGGCTGAGAAGTGATTTCTTGGTTCTGCCCTTGGATTCCGACGAAGAATTACTGCAAGTTTGGTGTATGAGGTTAACAAGAATTCTAGAAAGGTGCACGCTGGTGGTGCGTATATCAGATTTGTGAGTGGTGTAAGCTTCGCTTGGAGCACTGCTTCGGAGAGCGTTGATATCGGCATTCTCATATACACTCCTGGAAATTGAAATAAGAACTCCGTGAATTCATTGTCCCAGGAAGGGGAAACTTTATTGACACATTCCTGGGGTCAGATACATCACATGATCACACTGACAGAACCACAGGCACATAGACACAGGCAACAGAGCATGCACAATGTCGGCACTAGTACAGTGTATATCCACCTTTCGCAGCAATGCAGGCTGCTATTCTCCCATGGAGACGATCGTAGAGATGCTGGATGTAGTCCTGTGGAACGGCTTGCCATGCCATTTCCACCTGGCGCCTCAGTTGGACCAGCGTTCATGCTGGACGTGCAGACCGCGTCAGACGACGCTTCATCCAGTCCCAAACATGCTCAATGGGGGACAGATCCGGAGATCTTGCTGGCCAGGGTAGTTGACTTACACCTTCTAGCGCACGTTGGGTGGCACGGGATACATGCGGACGTGCATTGTCCTGTTGGAACAGCAAGTTCCCTTGCCGGTCTAGGAATGGTAGAACGATGGGTTCGATGACGGTTTGGATGTACCATGCACTATTCAGTGTCCCCTCGACGATCACCAGTGGTGTACGGCCAGTGTAGGAGATCGCTCCCCACACCATGATGCCGGGTGTTGGCCCTGTGTGCCTCGGTCGTATGCAGTACTGATTGTGGCGCTCACCTGCACGGCGCCAAACACGCAAACGACCATCATTGGCACCAAGGCAGAAGCGACTCTCATCGCTGAAGACGACACGTCTCCATTCGTCCCTCCATTCACGCCTGTCGCGACACCACTGGAGGCGGGCTGCACGATGTTGGGGCGTGAGCGGAAGACGGCCTAACGGTGTGCGAGACCGTAGCCCAGCTTCATGGAGACGGTTGCGAATGGTCCTCGCCGATACCCCAGGAGCAACAGTGTCCCTAATTTGCTGGGAAGTGGCGGTGCGGTCCCCTACGGCACTGCGTAGGATCCTACGGTCTTGGCGTGCATCCGTGCGTCGCTGCGGTCCGGTCCCAGGTCGACGGGCACGTGCACCTTCCGCCGACCGCTGGCCACAACGTCGATGTACTGTGGAGACCTCACGCCCCACGTGTTGAGCAATTCGGCGGTACGTCCACCCGGCCTCCCGCATGCCCACTATACGCCCTCGCTCAAAGTCCGTCAACTGCACATACGGTTCACGTCCACGCTGTCGCGGCATGCTACCAGTGTTAAAGACTGCGATGGAGCTCCGTATGCCACGGCAAACTGGCTGACACTGACGGCGGCGGTGCACAAATGCTGCGCAGCTAGCGCCATTCGACGGCCAACACCGCGGTTCCTGGTGTGTCCGCTGTGCCGTGCGTGTGATCATTGCTTGTACAGCCCTCTCGCAGTGTCCGGAGCAAGTATGGTGGGTCTGACACACTGGTGTCAATGTGTTCTTTTTTCCATTTCCAGGAGTGTATTTAGCTGCTTTAAAGTAATTGATAGGTTTAGATCGAAGGTGGATCGAGGTGTGGGACCGAATCATTGTTGTCTTATTAAGAAACCTAATCCCGGATCGAGGTGTTGGACCGAATCATTGATGTCTTATTAACAAACCTAAGCCCAGCGTGATAACTGCTATCTACACTTATAAAGAGTAACTGACACTCTAGTACTGTCTACGAGTGAACTTTGGAGGTATTGTGAAGCATTTGTAGTAAGGGAAAGATTGACTATGGAGCTTTTCAGACGGACGCTTATGAATCGTATTAATTGGAGTTCACTTTCTATGGCATTTTACGGTTCTACTTGTCGTGGCGAAATCGCCCACAGCATTTTCATAGTTTAGCTTGGGACGTCCTTCTGCGGTTTGGTGTGGCCCTCCCAGGAGTTTAGAGTCCCAAATATTTTCTTACTGCCTTACCGCAGTTGCTGATTTGTCTCTTGTCTACCCCACCATAGTGCTGTTTGGTGTGGTGCCGTATAGGTGAAGTATTCAGGAGTAGCGCATCTACTCCCTAGCCCATTATTAGATTTGCGAGCCGCGTGCACATCGGTGTATAATCCCAGTATGCAATTTGTCTAAGTTGGTTGCGCCCTGTTAACGTTTTGTACATTGTGGAACACCTTTCCCGTGTCGCATAAGACCCTGGAGGAGAGCACGGTGCACAACCGAGCATGACCGTGACGAAATCAAAAGATATGCAAAAGATATGCATTGTATAGTTTTATTTTTTTTAACGGTTGTAACCACTGAGCCTAAGAGTTGATTTGTGTATTTTTCTATTTACTTTGAAAGGAAAAGTTCTACTTACCTGGTTAATTATAACATCTATACTTAATTATTTGTTATAATTCGTTGGTTGTAGTATGCACCCATGCAGGGACCTGTATGGTGTAAAGTGTTTAAAAGTAAGTAAAATGTTTTCTGATACAGTGTGCATCGTAGAGGCTACAGGTTTTGAGTGTACGTTGATAGTTTTAAGATTTTATTGCATTTAAGTTGTTGATTTAATAAAAGTTTTGCGATCAATATTTTATTGCCTTTAGAGATCACAGGTGATATGTAGGAAAATTTTGGTATTGCCATGGGGCGTTAGAATCTTTTATTTAACCCTGCATTATGCAATTTGCATTTTTTTCCTCTGCCTGAAAAAGGATTTTGAGTTTTAAGCGTAGTTAACTGATTTTGAGTGAAACCTGGTTGTCAAGGAAGGCGAGGAAACGTACACTGCCGTTACATACACTAAACTCCAGGGCAAGTAACTGGGGCGTTAGCGGCCATGAGGCAGGTAATATACCACTGGTTGAACTTAACAAATAGTAACAAACTGAACGCCATAAATAGTAATTGGAAGTCCAGGAAAGCTAATCAGAGCCGCCTTCTCCAAGTACTCCACTCGCTGCTATTCGCCTTGGCCACACTATAAGCAGCAACACGATCCCAAGTCACTGGAGATTCTCAAGATCTTCCAATGGCGGAGGTTTCTGTACTTGATTCCTAATGCACTCAACTTAAAACTTGCAGGATCCGGTATACGACGAGGTTGTGCACCCTCGTGACCGCAGGCCTTCTACCCGGCGGTCCCTGCGCGCCGCCAGCAGTCGCCGCGTGTTCTCGCACTGTGCGGACCCCGCTCCTCCCGAGTCCCCAACTGAACTGCCCACTGACAAGAGCCGGAAGAGCCACGACGTAGCCCAAAAGATAAGACCACAGTAACTATATATCGATAACTGCCGCTGCTGCCACTAGCGGACAGGCAACACTTGCGAAACCAAGTGGCGGCAGACAACATAAGAAGAGGCAAACAACCGCAACCATGTCAACTAAACATCACGATCTGGCCTCCAACAGAGGACAGCACCAATGCGAGCTGCAAGATAGCTCATTGAGAGCTGTTCTTTGATCTGTGAAAATAGTACTTCAGGAACTTTCATTAAGAAACCACATTCAGGATCGCACTGTTCGTTATAGCGAATGTTCACTTACTATTTTAAAATCAGGTTAATAAAGTTGTAAGATTTTAAAGGTAAAAAAAAAAACTTTTGTTACAGAAACGTTGTCTGCCCATACTCCCCACAACATCCACGTATTAAAGATATTGATCTTCAGGCGTTGTTTGTTTTCCCCGGTTTCTATAACAGCTAACGCCTGCAGGGCCATGTCAGATATGCATTCAGTGATTTTAATGGGAAAGGTGTCATAAAGCAACGGAATACTCTCCTGGGATAATGTCGATCACAATTTTTGTTGTCCTTGGCATCCTCGATACTGACACTGAGGCAGAGGTCCGATATATTCCCACACGTCTGTCAGGAACAAACTTGGGGATCTTGGTGGCCACGGGAGTAGGCCTACCTGAACACCACGTGGAAAGTTCATAGACATATATGCCACTTGTGGAGGAGCGTTGTCCTTTTACGAAATGGCAGCACAATATTTTCGCATGACAGGACGTCTTTACCACACCGTTTTACCTTCACATTTCCCCGTCCCTATCAACCGTTATCTAAAAGTTAGGCTTTTCCGCGGGTACTAGCCTCGGTCACCAGCAATGGTCATCCGGGATAGTGCAGAACTGCGACTCATCGCTGTAAACAATGCGACAGCATTCATCTCCTGTCACGCTTCCCGGTCATGGTACCAAGCAAAAGGCACCCTTTGGGTGTTGTGTTATTAACAAAAGACTGCGTGAGAGACGGCAATTCAAATGGTTCAGATGGCTCTGAGCACTATGGGACTAAACATCTGTGGTCATCAGTCCCCTAGAACTTAGAACTACTTAAACCTAACTAACCTAAGGACATCACACCACACCCAGTCATCACGAGGCAGAGAAAATCCCCGACCCCGGCGGGAATCGAACCCGGGACCCCGGGCGTGGGAAGCGAGAACGCTACCGCAAGACCACGAGCTGCGGACGACAGCAATGCCCTAGTAGAATTGCTCCTAGTGCCACACAAATTGGGGGAAATGGTAGGGTATTTCATTACTTGGTCTCGCTTGGCAAGAGCAGATGTGAAGGTGTTAAACTGTGCTTAGTGCACTATACAGCGACCTTCCCTTGTGGTCGTCAGATGTTGTCGACCGGCAATTTGTCGATGAGTACGTCTGTTCTCATGTTTCCATGCTTTCTAATACAAGGCCATTACCACATCCAAATGCCTCAAAAATCTGCATGTTTCACAATTCAACCAGCCGGCCACATAGAGACGCACAATGTTGTTCCTTTCAAACACTCTCAGGTGCTCTTCATACTATCTCTCACGAGTATGTGATAGCTCCAAGACCTTCACCTACATCTACATAGATATTCGGCAACGCACGTCACGCATCATGAAGGAGAGTATTCCGTACCACAACTGGTCATTTCCTTATATGTTCCACTTGCAAATACGGCGGGGGACAGACGATTGTCTATATTCCAACGGATGAGCCCTTATTTCTCCTATCTTCGTGGTCCCTATGCACAATGTATGTTGTAGGCAACAGAATCGCCTCCAGTCAGCTTCAAATGCCACGTCTCTAAATTTTCCCAAAAATGTTTCTCGAAAAGAATGTCGCCTTCTCTTAAGGAATCTCTGTTTGAGTTTCCGAAGGATCTCCGTAGTACTTGTGTGGTGTTCGAACCTACAAGTAGCAAATCTAGCAAACCCACCGCTAAACTGCATCGAAGTCTTTCTTTAATCGGACATTGTACGGATCCCAAACACTCGAGCAGTACTCGTACTAGCAAATGAGATCTCCTTTACAGGTGAACCACACTTCCCTAAAATTATCCCAGTTAACGGAAATAGACCACTGGCCTTTCCTACCACAATTAGAATTATATCATAATACCTCCAGCTGCTGACAGGCGTTGATGTATTTCATCGGGGACAGGTGAAAATGTGTGACCTGACCGGGACTCGAACCCGGGATCTCCTGCTTGCATGGCAGACACACTGTCCATCTGAGCTACCGATGACAGAGGATATTGCGACTGCAGGGACAATCTCGCTCACGCCTCCCGCGAAACCCACATTCTCACCTTCTAAGTCCACACACTACATTCGTAGTGTCCCTACCCAACACACTCAATACTCGTGGAAAACATTCTTACCAAGTCCCGTAAGATTTCGGGTAATATGTGTATATCCGCACAGAAGAAGAAGGTCATGGCCAGTATTGCCAGCACTATATGATCATATAAGTTTCCTACCACAATCCTCACATGCGCATTCCATTTCCTATCGCTTTTCAACGTTACTCCCAGACATTTAAACGACGTGACTGTGTGAAGCAGGACATTACTAATGTGTATCCGCACATTACTGGTTCGTTTTTCCTAGTCATCCTGATTAACTTTTTTTTTCCAAATTTAGAGCTAGCTGCTATTCATCACACCAACCAGAAATTTTATCTAAGTCATCTTGTATGCTCCTAGAGTCACTCAACATTGACACCTTACCTTACTCTACAACATCATCAGCAAACTACCTCACACTGCTGCCCACCCTGTCCGCCAAATTATTTATGTAAATAGATAAAAACAAATGAAATTAGCGTGTGGCATTGTTGGGCGGGAGTCCTCATCCGGGAAAGTTGGGCCGCCGAGTGCAACTCTTATTTCAGTCGATGCCACAATGGGCGACTTGCGTGCCGGTGGTGAGAATGAAACGATGATGAGGACAACACAACACCCAGTCCACGAGCGGAGAAAATCCCCTACCCGACCGGGAATCGATCACGGGCCCGCCGCATGGTCGGCAAGCACGTTACCAGTCATCTACATCTACATCTACCTCCATACTCCGCAAGCCACCTGACGGTGTGTGGCGGATGGCACTTTGAGTACCTCTATCGGATCTCCCTTCTATTCCAGTCACGTACTGTTCGTGGAAAGAAAGATTGTCGGTATGCCCCTGTGTGGGCTCTAATCTCTCTTATTTTATCCTCATGGTCTCTTCGCGAGACATACGTAGGACGGAGCAATATACTGCATGACTCCTCGGTGAAGGTATGTTCTCTAAAATTCAACAAAAGCCCCTACCGAGCCACTGACCGTCTCTCCTGCAGAGTCTTCCACTGGAGTTTATCTATCATCTCCGTAACGCTTTCGCGATCCTGTAACGAAGCGCGCTGCGCTCTGTTGGATCTTCTCTATCTCTTCTATAAACCCTATCTGGTGAGCAATATTCAAGCAGTCGGCGAACAAGTGTAGTGTAACCTAGTTCCTTTGTTTTCGGACTGCATTTCCTTAGGATTCTTCCAATGAATCTCAGTGTGCCATCTGCTTTACCGACTATCAGCTTTATATGATCTTTCCATTTTAAATCACTCCTAATGCCTACTCCCAGATAATTTATGGAATTAACTGATTCCAGTCCCTTACCTGCTATATTGTAGCTGAATGATAAAGGATATTTCTTTCTATGTATTCGCAGCACATTACACTTGTCTGCATTGAGATTCAATTGGCATTCACTTCACCGTGAGTCAATTCGTTGCAGATCCTCCTGCATTTCAGTACAATTTTCCATTGTTACAACCTCTCGATATACTACAGCATCATCCGCTAAAAACCTCAATGAACTTCCGATGTTATCCACAAGGTCATTTATGTATATTGCGAATAGCAACGGTCCTACGACACTCCCCTGCGGCACACCTGCAATCACTCTTACTTCGAAAGACTTCTCTCGATTGAGAATGACATGGTGCGTTTTGCTACCTAGGAAGTCTTCAATCCAATCACACAATTGGTCTGATAGTCCATATGCTCTTATTTTGTTCAGCTTAGCAGACGGACATATAGAGAAAAACAGCGCTCCTATCACACTCCCCTGGAGCACTACTGAACATACCCTTTTTACAATGATTACTTAATAGCGGACGGTTTTTACGTCCCTTGTATCAGACCTGATAATAACTGCCAACAAAAGCAAAATTGATGCAGTCTGGTGAGCGTTATGCCTGTCGCAGAGAATTGTAACTGTAGTGATTTACACACACACTGATGTTGTGTGCATGTACGAAGTTACACTGACGTCCCACCATGTCCTCTCTCTGCCACACTGTTTTTGTTCGGCACTGTAGTTATTACTCTAAACTGTTTCCACTTGTTACCACGGCACGTGTGCCGAATGTCACTGGTCCGGGACAAACAGCACACACAGCACGTAACCCCTTGCACACACAGTGTGTGGGAGGAAGTGTCGGAGCAAGTAAGGGCCCCCAGCGCGTCGCGCTACGCCGTGCTGCCGCGGTGCCGTCTGGCTGGCTTTTTCGCTGTCAGCTGCCGGCGGCGAGTGCCTATCGACCCCAGCCGTCACTGCAGCTGCAGCAGCTGCGGTCCGCTGTTTTGCGCCCCCGCCTCATGCTAATGTCAACAGCGGGAGCTCGTTTCCCGGATACCGACTGCCGGCTGCAGCCGAATTCCGCAGCGCTCAATTTAGAGGCCAGCGGACATCTCTCCCACAACGCTTCTGGCGGTATGACGGCGCTGTTCGCGTCTCTCTTTTTTTCCCCTCTCAGTGTACATAACGTCGGCGATTGTGCGTTCCTGTTATATCTCTTCTGCGAACACATAAAAATTTGTGCAAAATCTCCGTGAAATTTCTCTCTCCTCCTTTCTCTTCCTCAGTACATGCACCTGTGCACATGACATGAGACACATTGAGGGGCTAAGAAGAAAAAATATGTGTGTGTGTGTGTGTGTGTGTGTGTGTGTGTGTGTGTGTGTATGTGTGTGTCTGTCTGTGTGTGTGTGCTGTGCGATAACTCTCCCATTGAAGCTGTATATATATACTGTGCGACAACTCTGCCATTGAACCTCACTTCCAGTTGTTTGTTTCCGCGGTATCATAGATTGATTCGTCATGTTCTTGATATCGTATGGTGGACATACTCGATCTGTTACGGTGTGTTTGAAAAGAAAGTGGTGTCTCATATCCCTACAAAAAGTAGTATTAGTCAAAATTATAATTATACATGTGTTATACAACCAAACAAGCGGTATATATGGTGGTCCAAAAATGTGTAAAATGCTTGTAGGGATGTTACAGGGCAGGTTGTACTGAGACATAAATGTTAAGAAAGAAATTCGATACGTTGCTCCGTTTCCGAGTTATTAAGCAGAGAATTTAGCCAATCGGGGCGTCGCGCGCTCTCATTCAAGCGGCCTGCCAGGGGCGGTGTTGACCAACGAGTGCTTTGTCTCGTTAACTGAAACTTGAATTTACGCACGCGACGCCCCGATTGGCTAACTTCAATGCTAAATAACTCGGAGACGGAGCAACGTATCGAATTTCTTTCTTAACATTTATGTCTCAGTACAACCTGCCCTGTAATATCCCTACAAGCATTTCACACTTTTTCTAATCACCCTATATATATATATATATATATATATATATATATATGTGTGTGTGTGTGTGTGTGTGTGTGTGTGTGTGTGTGTGTGTGTGTGTACAGCTAAAAATGAAACTATAACTCTCAAACAATGATTAAATTACAACGAATGTCATGATGCTAAAGTAGTTACCAATCGTAAGTAATAGTAGACTCGCATCACACAGAGGAAAATTTGATGCAGCGTTAAAAAGACGTAGACAGATCTAGCAGAGAGTTTGAAACATACGTTATGAGAAGTTATGTAAAAACAACGATATATACTGGACTAAATTAAGAGATGTCATCAGTATTTTAAAAATTAGAGGCTGTACCGATTACTAAATTTCAGAAATGTTTTTATGTAAAAGTAGTTACAGGTTCGATGAAAACGCAGAAGAATGCAAGTTAGGAGAAGAATGAAGCGAAAGATGCGGAGCCAGATTTGCTGTGCGATAACTCTGCCATTGAAGCTGACTTCTAGTTGTTTGATTGTTTCAGCGGTATCATAAATTTATTCCTCATGTCCATTGTTCTTGATATCGTATGGTGTACATACTCGATCAGTTACGGCGTGTCTGGAAAGGAAGTGTCTCATATCCTTACAGACAGTAGTATTGGTCAAAATTATAATCATACAGCGTTAGACAATGAAACAAGCAGTACAGCTTTTATGATTGGGATAATAAGATATGACGTCTCAGATCTGATTTAACTATAGTTTTGGTGAGCTCCCACCACGAAGGAGCAGGGAGAAAAATCTCACAAGTATTGGGTGAATATGGTAGTCAAGAACTGGAGAGGAGAAGTCGATTTGGCTTCAGCAACTCAGAGGACAGTCGAAGTTTTCTGGAGAGCAGATGAGCTGCTCCCTGCCAGTGTCCAGCTGGCTATTACATCGCTGCACCTCGTCTCACAAAACTGATGTAGGTTTCGCAGCGAAAGAGTGTTCGAAAATTGTACACAATGGTATCTGCATTGTTTAATATTAATTGATGAGTCACTTTTAAGGTGACCCCTCGGCCGTGACTTTACTCTTTGGGATTCTCATTCTTCAACTCATTAACTTTCCATTGCAATCACGACCATCAATAATTTTATAATTAATATTCAATTAGCACAGGTTGTCACGTTTCTTATTGATTCGGTTTTTATTCCTGTTAAATTTCCCGTCCCTTTCATCCTGCTCATCTGTAATTATCACGCACTGCAATTTATACACGCATTCATTCTCTTGTAATGAGCTATTTGACCCAGTGTTTGTTCTGAACAGTATTATTCGAAATTGTAGTCAATAAACGTATGTGATTTGTGATCCTTGTTTCAGTACATCAGCCACAGTCCGCGTGTTAGCGCCACTTCCTTCCGGTTCCTTCTGTACAGTTCATTAACATACATATGGACCATGGTAGGGGATATGGACCTTAGGTGGGGTACTCAGTGCAAATGTCAGGACCTCTCAGGAACATCTATCCCAGTCGCAACACGCGAACTGTTGCATTCTGACGCAGATATACTTTCAGCAGTGGACAATACACGAAACCGTTTTTTGAGACGTAAGGGGACGCCTTCCGCTCGAAGATTCGTGGTCCTGCCACCGTTAGCTATTTACTGTCAATTAAATGTCGTCAGGCGAGCAAGAGCTAATCAGAAGGCGCTGCGACTCGCGGGATCCGAGGCGACTATACAGGCACCAGGAATGCTACGATGCCACTGCAGCCAAGGGTATAGCAACCCGAAGCATACTGACCGCGGCCTACACGGCTTCCAGCTGTTTGCAGAGGGTGGCCAATTTCCCCTCTTCTGTACATAACAAGCACAGTCCCTACCCATCTTTAACAAACTTTTGCCTATACCACAAGGAATATAACTAACAGAAGAACACGTACTGCTGCTACATTACTTGTGGTGCTTTCTGTTCCTCAAAGTCAGCTCCCACGAGGCAAATACACCTAAATTTACTCAAAAATTAGAAAAACTTAATTTGTGCGCCAGCCGGAGCGACCAAGCAGTTTCAGGCTCTGCAGTCTGGAACCGCTCGACCGCTGCTGTCGCCGGCTCGAATCCTGCCTCGGACATAGATATGTGTAATGTCCTTAGGTTAGTTAGGTTTACGTAGTTCTAAGTTCTAGGGGACTGATGACCTCAGAAGTTAAGTCCCACAGTGCTCAGAGCCATTGGAACCATTTTTTAATTTGCGCTAGTCAACAAACAGAATTCGTAAATAAAATTCACATATTCATGAAAGCACGTGATATGAGCAGTGTATAAACAGAATCGACTGATACTCCACGTGCGTCTCCTCGACTCTACAACATTATACCACTTGAATTTGCTACAGAGTTCTGTGCGTGTTGATGGAGGTGGGACGTCAAACGTGCCGAGTTGAAGCAGGAGAGGTACCACAGGACATTATAATTTGCACTGCCTATACTTTTACAAATAAATTTATAAAACTTTGTCAGCATGACTGGGAAAGATTCAGTATTCACACGCATAGCAATGGAAATTCAAAACCATGAAAAACTAATTTTTTTTTTACATTTGAAATGCCATCATTTTTTTCACTTACTATTGGCAGCATTTGTTGTTATAGTTACACCTTTCTTCATAAGTAAGAGAAATTCTTTGATGAATTTTGCGCAGCACACAAACCATACTTCCAGATGTATGACACTCTAGAATTTTCCAAATCTATTAAAAACTGTGGAAAAAATTGAGAAAATTATCTATAAAATTGCTGATTTCTAAATATGAAGTTTAAAATGTAACAGCTCATTAGTGAGAAAACTACGAAATTTCACATCTAAAAAAAAAATTTTCTTATGTTTTTGAACTTTCACTGCTATGAATGTCAATCCTGAACCATTCCTGGTCATACTGACAAAGTTTTATGAATTTATTTGTAAAAGTATAGACAGTGGAAATTAAAATGTCCTGTGGCGTCTCTCCTGCTCCAAGTCGGCCTGTTTGACGTCCTGACCTCCTTTAACGAAATGGATATTTTGGTTTATTTATCGTTGTGATGATGGGAGGATTCAAAAAATGGCTCTGAGCACTATGAGACTCAACTTCTGAGGTCATTAGTCCCCTAGAACTTAGAACTAGTTAAACCTAACTAACCTAAGGACAGCACACACATCCATGCCCGAGGCAGGATTCAAACCTATGACCGTAGCGGTCTCGTGGTTCCAGACTGCAGCGCCTAGAACCGCACGGCCACTTCGGCCGGCGGGAGGCTTCATAGTAGGTTCATCGATGAGAGACGCACACTGTAATATGCTGCTTTTCCTCTAGTTTCTAATCCGATAAAGTTTCACCTACTCCAGCCTTTGTATATTGCCTCGGTGATGTTAGCATCATCCAGCTTCTCTTTGTTATATAATCCGCTTATGTTTGAAACAGCAAATAATCCATCCTCCCTGTACCGTCTGGTTAATAATAGTACCATCCAGCTCCTCTTTAATGTGACTCTCTCTTTCTTTCTAAACGAGAAGGTAACACACCTCGTCGCTTTGTCTCACCGGGAAACATTAATACGTGATTGACACTTAGGTGGGCCGGCCGAAGTGGCCGTGCGGTTAAAGGCGCTGCAGTCTGGAACCGCAAGACCGCTACGGTCGCAGGTTCGAATCCTGCCTCGGGCATGGATGTTTGTGATGTCCTTAGGTTAGTTAGGTTTAACTAGTTCTAAGTTCTAGGGGACTAATGACCTCAGCAGTTGAGTCCCATAGTGCTCAGAGCCATTTGAACCATTTGACACTTAGGTGATAGGTAACGTAGCCTTCCGTCTCTAGGGTATCTCGAACAACAGATAAAAACGTATCTTTTCTTTTGCCTAATCGATTGCCTTTTAGTGACTTCGACGTCTCAGCGAAGGCGCCGCAATTTGACGTGGAGCATCCGCAAGTTTCGAGTCATACTGGATAAGGTCCATTGCTCAGCATTCATCTCGAGTATTCAGGCGTAACAACATAAAGTCTGTCCCGTTGTGGGAATGCCAATATTTTAAGTACGTTATTCCTTTCCACGATACTTTTCTAATTTATAACTGTGCTTCGATTCAGTTCAGGAATTGCTACGATAAATTGCAGTATACCCAGTCTTCTAGACTTAACACCGCAGCTAAACAAAACTGCTACCATAACACAGTCTAACAAGACCAAATAATATCAATCCACATTCTAAGAATAATACGTCCAGTACCTGAAATCAGCTGACTACATTTCGTTACTCATTTACTCTTTCACAGGTGAATACAAATTTATCTTACAGTAGTTACCGTAAATAACATAGTCTTCAAGACTACACACAACTGACAGCTTCATAATTAAAAGCCTTTAACTGTGATACCAACGTCCAAAAGTTATGTTGAATGTAAATGAAAGCAGTTACAACTATTGAGTCACACTGTCAGCGAAACATAGGGCAGCAATTACGTGATATCACTGCAGTTGTCTCGCTTATATGGTTGTTTTTAAATTCGTAGGCATTTGGAAACGTGCCATTTAAATCGAGAGTGGTTTTGTGGAGAAAGTGCACTGTTAAATACAAATACTTTGTGGCAGAAGACGTATCGAATCAAGATCATTCAAAAGCACATCTCGAGCAATAGACTTTTTCTGGTCGGTAACCAGTACATTGACGTAGAAAGTAACCGATCTTCAAACCCGTAAGTAGTTGTAGATGAGTTACTGTATGCAAACTTATCGTTAAAGAGACAATATGAATTATAAGTCGCCAAAGTTGACTGGGGCGTGGTATTGGTGGTGAAGTTAGAGGAATGTCGACAAGCACTTCCTGCATGGAAGTGGCTTCGAATTTTATACGAACATTGAGTGAGTTGCGTTGATACTAGTAATGACAGTATTTGAGTTCACGAGAAGTGGGACAAAGACTGTAACAATTATTTTAATTTTCCTTCTGGTATCATAGACCATCATATTTACTTCAGTGTTGTGGACACGAGTAAATTAGTATTGCCTTCATGTTATAACGGATAGCGTCACCGTACAATACATTTCAAACCGAAAAACTGAAGAGTACAGAACTATGGGTCTTAGAATTGACGACTTTTCGAATGTGAACATGCGATTTAATACAAGTTACTAAAAACCACAATCTGTGTGTTGTAGCGGCACGTGGGCTTCAATAACACGGAATGATTGCTATATTCTGTAAGTCTTCGAAGACTGCTTCACAAGTGTGAAATAGGTAACATGTCTGTTGTAATTGGATTCATATACATGGCTCCCTGCTTGTGGATGTCTAATGATCAGTTTCCCTTATAGGATGTAACACTGATGGGCCAAAACATTATGAAGGCCTTTCTAATGGCGTGTAGGCCCAACCGGTACGCGGTACAACAGCTATTCCACGTGTCATGAGCCTGATATGTCCTTCTCAAACTTCTGGAAGTATGAGGCACCAGATGTCTAGTGAGGGGGAGGGGAGGGGGGCTGGGGTCCTGAGGTCCGACTACTTCCAAAATTTGTTCCATCGGGTTCAGATTAGTAAATTTATGGGAAAAGACGTCACTGTGATGGTATCTTCGATTACTACCACAAGTCCCATGGAAGGCCTGTTGGATGCTACCATAGCGTAAAATTACAGCAGTTTCCATAGATGGTGGCATATCTGGATACGCCCTTCGATATGGGGTAGCAAGAAACGTGATTCATCCGAGTAGTTGACTCGATTTCGTTGGCATAAGCTACGCGATCCATCACCCCGAGGTCACTGCACTCGAAATTAACGACGTCATTGGGTGAACACAGGAGCAAACAGGGGTAGTCCGCTGCGGAGCGTCTTCTGTGGAGCCCAGTTTTCAACAGAATGGTGTGTCCCGAAACACTTGTGCCTGTACCAGAATTGTACGCTGCCATCAGACCTGCGGCAGATGACCGACATCCTGCTTTCCAGAGCTGGTAAGCCTCCAACCTCTCGGTCCTGTGATGAGGCATGAATGTCACGTACTTTGTCACCTAGTACACGCATAAAAAAAGTTTTGCATCACCTCGTTTCCGAGAGTTGCGGAACCTGTACAGATAATTAGAATACAGATCAACATAAACATCATTTCTGCTCTTTTTATTGCTCATGAAAAACACACATTGCATGTTGTACCACCATACAGACCTTCAAAGACCTTCAGAGGTGGTGGTCAAGATTGCTATATACACCGGAACTTCTGATACTCCGTAGTATGTCCTCTTTCATTGATGCATGCCAGTCCACAAGTTCATCAAGGCACTGTTGGTCCAAATTGATCCAGTCCTCAAGGGGGATACGGCGTAGATCACTCAGAGTGGTTGGTGGGTCACACCGTCCAAAAATAGCCCTTTTGAATCCATCCCAGGCATGTTCGATAGGGTTCATGTATGGAGAACATGCTGGCCACTAGTCGAGCGGTGTCGTTATCCTCAAGGAAATAATTCGCAAGATGTGCACCACAGGGGCACGAAATGTCGTCTATAAAGACGAATGCCTCGTCAGTGTGCCGACTATATGGTAGCACCATTGGACGGAGGATAGCATTCACGTCTCGTACAGCCGTTATGGTGCCTTCCATGACCACCAGAGGCGTACGTCGGCCCCACATAATGCCACCCCCAAAACAGCAGTGAACCTCCCCGTTGCTACACTCGCTGGAAAGTGTTTCTACGGCGTTCATACTGGCCGGGTTCCCTACAAACACGTCGCCGACGATTGTCTGGTTAAAGGCATATGCGACACTCGTTTGTGAAGAGAACGTGATGTTAATCCTGAGAGATCCATTCGGCATGTTGTTGGACCCATCTGTACGGCGCTGCATAGTGTCGCAAAGGATGGGGCCCCTCCACGCCCACACCAACGTGGTGACCAAATCAAAAGTTCTACTGTCACCTCCGTAAACAGGTCAGTTTTTGAATCAGGCGTCACAGGATGCGGGCTGTGATGTTGTCCATGCGTCTGGGTAAGATCACTCATTAACATGGTCCATCAGGAGATAGAAGTGGTCGAAAACGATTGAAGGGTAGCGGTTGTAAGGGCAGGGGAAAAAAGTGCCAAGGCAAGAGCCAAGGGAAAAAAAACCCTGCGACAGTAGGACGGGTAGTAAGGGCAGTAGCGGCTTGCTATCTGCGACAGTGCATGCAAGGTGTGGTTGTGTTAGTTCGAGGTATCGTGCATCGTTACCTTTGTCGTTGTTGGAGCTTGTTGCGGCGCTTGCTGCAGTTGCTGCGTCCCTGCAACAGTTCAAGGTCGTTGTGGATTAGTGGGCGATCGGTCATAGATCTGCTCACAGACGGTGTAGGGGGTGTGTGTGGCTGGTTTGCGTGCTGTGTACAGTACGGTTTCCCTGCGGTTGCCTGTTTTTCGGCTAGTCGCATATCTGGGTTTCCAGTAATAACTGTGTTGCAGGGGCTCGCCAGTACTGTCGTGTTAGCGTTCTATGGACCATAGATGTTCAGTTCCTAGCCAGTAATGCCTTTGGTCTGTTATGCTTCCATCTATGGTTGTGGTCGTAGTTACCCAGAGAAAGGATAAACGGGTTGCGCGAGTGTCTCGTGTTATTGTACAGTCGTGTGGAGAGTTTTTTTAATACCTGCAAGATAGAATCTAGCCGGTATTCCCGGTGAAGGTCCGCGATGCGTGTGTAGCGCGGAGCGTTGCTTATGATTTTGAGTACTTTGTTCTGTATGAGCTGCAGACGGCGCAGGCGAGTTGGCGCAGCGTATCCCCAGACAGGGGCTGTGTACGTCATCACGGGTCTAATAAGCGTCATGTACATGGACCTAGACACCCTCCTGTTCAGTGTGCTACGCCTGTTAAGAATAGGGTAGAGTTGTTTGAGCCTCGCGTTAGCTTTGTTGGTCACGTGTTGAATGTGCTCCCCCCAGAGTAGTTTCCTGTCCAGCCAGACACCGAGGTATTTGACCTTCTCGCGGAAACGTATTGGCCGTGTGTGTAGTGTTATTGGGTTGCAGTGCTGATGTTTGCGCAGTTGCTTCGGTCTTCTAGTGAACAGAACGGCCTCGCACTTGTCGACGTTTACTCTAACACGCCATTTCACCAGCCAAGGCTCCGCCGTTCTGAGTGCAGTCTGTAGTCGTGAGTTAATGTTAGACAGCTTCCAATCTTGCGCAAGGATGGCAGTGCCATCCGCGTAGATTGCTACCGTCGTGTTATGTGTAGCTGGGAGGTCGTTGATGTAGAGGTTAAACAGTAAGGGCCTTAGGATACTTCCTTGGGGTACTCCTGCCTGTATACCATGTCGTGTCGATTGTTTGCCCTGCACGTCAGTGTTGAAACTCCTGTCCGTGAGATATGAGTGTATGAGACGTACGAGCCCGTCGGGGAACCCGGCGTCGCTAAGTTTGCGTATTAGGCCGTTGTGCCATAGACGATCGAAAGCGTTTTCGATGTCCAGGAACACCGCCCCGGTTGCCTTGTTTGTGTTGTATCCGTGTGTTATGCATTCAACGACGCGGATGAGTTATTGTGTTGTTGAGTGGTGATTCCTGAAACCGAATTGCTCTGGTCTCAGGGTGTCGTTTGAGATGCAGTGCCTGGTGAGTCGTTTTAATATTACCTTCTCAACGATCTCGCTGAGCACGCTCAGCAGACTGATGGGTCGGTAATTTTGTGGGAGGGAGTGGTCTTTCCCCGGCTTCCTGAACATCAGGACCTTGGCCGTCTTCCAAAAGGCGGGGAAGTGTTGGTGCTTGAGTATGGCATTCGTGATGTGTGTTAGGTAGTCTACAGCTTTGTCCGTGAACTCCTCGAGAACACGATTTTGAATGCCATCGTGACCAGGGGCCTTCCTAGCGGTGGTATGCATGATGGCCCATTTCACTTCTGCTGTACTAGCTTGTCGGATGTTGTTGGGCATTGGTTGGGCCATGATGCGTGTGACCTCCTGGTCCGTAGCAAGTGTGAACGCTGGGTCTGAGGGATCCAGGTTCGGTGTAAATGACGCTGCGAGTGTGAGGGCCATAAGTTCCGCTTTTTCTTCCGCAGAATATGCTGGTCCGTCGGGCCCTTGTAACGTGGGGGTGTGCAGTTTCTCCCTGGTGAAGTGTCGGGCTAGCTGCCACACGCCAAGTCGCGTGGTGTCCAGCCCTTCGAGTTTCTGGTCCCACTGTGGTGTCTTGAATGTTTCTATTTTTACCCGGATTATACCCTGGAGCGTGTTAATGTGCCGTTTGAATTGCTGGCACCTGGTACGCTGCCAATGTCTCCTGAGGCGGTTCCTCATTGAGATTAGGCCCAGGATTTCCTGGCGCAGGGCAGCACTGTGTTGTTGTGGCGTGCGGATTGGTATGGTGACGGCTATTGCGTCCTGGACGGAGACGGTGAGGGTTTCGACTGCTTCGTCAATTTGGGCTGTCTCGTTAATCGCGTGGGTGGGTGGGATGCGACTGTCAAGCGTTTCCTTGAACTGAGTCCAATTCGCGCGCCTGTAGTCTAACATCCTGCGTTGTTCCATGTGTTGCAGTGTTTCTTCAATGTACAGTATAACGGGTTGGTGATTTGATGGCATATTTTCAACGGCAACGTTGAGTGTCGTTGTTATGCCCTTGATGAGGGCCATGTCTAACACGTCTGGCCTGTGTCCCCTCCGGTAGGGAATGTGCGTCGGTTCGGTCGGCCCTAGTGTGATGTAGTTTCGTCCTAGTTCGTGTTCGTATAGTTTCTTGCCGTTGGAGTTTCGTATTCGTGAGTTCCATTCCAACTGTTTTGCGTTAAGGTCTCCAGCGGCTATTACGCGCGGTGATACGTTGAGTATTGTGCTGATGTCGCCTATTTTAATGTTTTTAGGGCTGTTGTATACTGACACTAGTGTAGTGTAGGCTCGGTTGAACATGACCCTGACGGCGGTTGCCTCTAGTTTTTCAAGTTCAGGGAGCACTATGTTTGTGTGTTCTATGTCTTTGTGTATGATGATGGCTGTTCCGCCGTGACCGGAGCCGTCCGGTCAGTCGGTACGATAGACGCAGTAGCCGGTGAAGTTTAGTTGGTTGCGTGGTTTGAGCTTAGTTCCACTCAATAGTGCGATAAGGATACCCTTACGCTCCATGAGCGCGGCAAATTCCGTCCTTTTGCTGTTGATCCCGTCTGCATTCCAGAACAGGATCTGTGTCAGTGTCTGGTTATTTGCGATGGGGGCGGGGTGTGGGGTGTTATCCATGTATGGGTGTAATCAGTGTGGTGAGCGCTGTTTGTATGGCAGCCCAGTACTGCCCGGGTTGAGCAGTCATGAGCTGTGTGCAGAGTGTGGCGACGACCGCCAAGATCTTGTTAAAGATCTGAGCGGTCGTGTGACGGGGGAATATTGTTTCCAATAAACCCTCAAATGTTGTGTTGGTGTTGTGTGTGTCGGCCTGTGGTTCGGTTGTGGTGTTGGCGGCCGCTGGTGCGGGTTTTGGCGTTATGTGTGCGCTGGCGCTTGTGATGTTGTTATGTGGAACATTTTGAGGTGCCTGTGTGTCAGACGTGGTGGCGAGTGGAGTAGTGTGTGTGCTGGTGTCGCTGGCTTGCTGACTGTGTGTCTGTGTGTCAGTGTTTTGTTGTCGCTGGGTACCTTGTTGTGGTGCACGTTTGTTTCCGCTCCTGTTTCCGCGTGTTCGCCTACGCCTTCTCTGGGTTTTTGGTTCTGGGGTTCCTTGTGTGAGTATGTTTTCCTGTGTGTCGTGTGTAGGTTCGCAGGCAGTGGCTTCAGGGGGCGGGGTCGTGTGTTTTTGGGGGCTGGTGTTGGTGCCGGTGTGGTTACAGCGTCGTGTGTTGGCTGGGGCGATTGTGTTGTTGTCACAGCGGTTGTGTTAGGTGTGTGTGCTGGGCGCAGACGTTCCGCGGCCTGCTCCACTCCTCCAGGGCGTGTAGCCATGGCGAACGACACTCCGTTCCTGACAGGGTTTGGTGCGGGTCTTGGACGTGTTATGACGGTGGGTGGCTTCGACTGTTGATTTTTGCCCCTCTGCGCCTCTCTGTATACGTTGCAGCCCCTGTAGTTGGCCGCATGGCCTTGGCCACAGTTGGCGCAACGGCGTATGTTTTCGTGTATTAGTGTACATGCGTTGGATGCGTGTTTGCCAGCGCATCCGCGGCAACGGGGTGCCAGGCCGCAGCGGATGGCCGAATGACCGAACCGCTGGCAGTTGTTACATTGTTGTGGGACCTGTGGCGATTCGTATATTTCTACCCTTACGTCCATCCGCAGAAGGCTTTTTATCTGCAGAAGGCCGCGGGAGGCGGCCGTGTCGGCCATCTCGACCAGGTAGTGTGGTAGACGGTGGTGGGAGCGGAAGCCTGTCATCCTGGAAGCACTTTTGCAGTCCAATCCAAGGAAGTTGAGCGCCGCTTGTACTGTGCTGTTTGGGGTACTGGGGTCCACTCCCTTTACCACGTACTGCTGTGTCCGTTCTTCGGCGGTCCTGTACGTATAATGTTCGATCCCCTTTTCTTTGAGGAAGTTAAGGAGATCTTTATATTCATTGTTAGTTGATACGTACAGTGAGGCCCTATCCCCAGAGTACTTCGTGTGTAGCGTGCAAAGTGAGTGCCTTTCCGCGAATGTTGTGTTGAGGACGTTGAGGTCCCCGTAGTTCTGTATTACGACTGGGGGAAAACCAGTCTTCTGTTGTGCGGGCGTAGCTGCGGTTGGTATTTGTGTGGTGTAGCTGACCGCAGGTCGGGTCGTGTTTGTTGTTGTTTTGGTGTTCCTAACCGGAAGTGCGGGTTTTGGTGTAGGTAGCAGCGCCTTTCGGCTACCTTGCGAGTGTGGTTGCTCGCTTGTTTGCGTGGTGTTCTCTGTTTGCGTCGTGGGCCCTCCACCTGCCAGAGCCCAGTGTAGTGTTGTTCTGTGTCTGCATCTGCAGCTGCTGGTTCCGCCGTTGGAGTCAGCTGCCGCAGTGGGACAGTGGTGCATGAGTCACCAGTTGCAGGGGAATGTAGTGTTATGTGGAGTGTGCTTGTCCGCGTGGGGGACTCACTTGGGCCGCAGAGGTCGGTTATCAATCGACGCTGGCTCAGCAGTTCCTGCGCTTGCGCAGCGATCTGCCGGCCCTTGTCAGCCAACACCGCCTCAACGGCGGCAAGCGGGACGCTGACGTCGACGGGAACAGCCGACTCTCGCGCCTCTTTTGCTGCAGCCTTGCTGCGGGTTAGGGCGGGCGAAACACCGGCGGAATCTGCCATCTTAGTGTTTACAGGAGCTTTATTTGAGGTGGGTGGGCACGACAATCATGCTTTTTCTGAAGAGAAAAGGCTAACAAGTAGGTCCTACAGAAGAGGGGGAATGCCCTACGGCCTAGCGTGCGCCGTTGGTGCAGTGGCGCGGCACCCAAAGGAGGTGCGGAGGAAGAGAAGTGGCCTATAGTACGCGGGGTGGTCCGACGTCAACGGGCCCCTGGCACTGATCAACCCTATCACAGAACGAGATAGTCACGCTAAGTTTGTAACCGAAGTTAAGGGTTACTGTGAGTCAGTGACTCTTACGACAATTGAGCTTCTCCGCGAGCTACGCGGCTTTTCGACGAAAGGGAGCAAGCTCCACCTTCCGCCGATCCACATAGTGTCGTGGTTACAAAGATGGACCACGCCATGGACGTCGGGAGTGAAGATACACATCATGTAGCCTATTGTGCATAGGTCGAGTCGTAACACAACGTCCTGTGACTGCACGAGAAGCATTATTCAACATGGTGGCGTTGCTGTCAGGGTTCCTCCGAGCCATAATCCTTAGGTAGCTTTCATCCACTGCAGTAGTAACCCTTGGACGGCCTGAGCGAGGCATGTCATCGACAGTTCCTGTCTCTCCTCCATGTCCTAACAACATCGCTTTGGTTCACTCCGCGACGCCTGGACACTTCCCTTGCTGAGAGCCCTTCCTGGCACAAAGTAACAATGCGGACGCGATCGAACCGCGGTGTTGATCGTCTAGGCATGGTTGAAGCACAGACACATCGAGCCGTGTACCTCCTTCCTGGTGGAATGACTGTAAATGCTTGGCAGTCGGACCCCCTCCGTCTAATAGTCCCTGTTCAAGGATAGTTGTTTACATCGTTGGGCAAGTTTAGTGACATCTCTGAACAGTCAAAGGGACTGTGTCTGTGATATAATATCCACACTCAACATCAATCTTCAGGAATTCAGGGAACCGAGGTGATGCAAAACTTTTTTTGATATGTAGTTGTTTCACTGCCCTTTAACCACGAAAGTTGCATGCGAATAGCAGACCACGTTCGCCGTTACGGATATGCCAGTTGCAATAATGACTGTGTGGACGATGCGGCCTATTCTGCACCTTATTTTAGATCTATATGACGATGTTGTGCTGATTACATTTACATTATTGCCTTATCACTTTAGGACATGGTGTAAACAAAATCTGAGGATGGTCATTACGGATTGAAACCGGTCATCGTCTAAAGAATTCATATTTTGATCAAAGACTGAAATAAAAGACGTTTAAATTTAGATTAATATTTTAGTAGACAACAATTCCAATGCGCCACGTTTATCCCAAAAATTACGTAAAGAGCATAACCTGTAGTACTTAAAACCACTTTACAGAGGGCTCAGAAGTATCTCCTGCATTTTTCCTGTTCCAGTAAGTCTTGTCTTCCCGACATCCAGTCAGCATACACAACAGATGATCTGATTTACAGTTTAAAGGTCACTTAACGATGAGTTAAACAACGTTATCCCCACATCTAGAACCCACTGTAAAACAGATTTGCAACCAGTCAAACACTGTTGTGGCACCATAAGCTAGAGTATTATAATTGACGTTGCTGTACAAAACGTTAGTCATCGTCGGTAGTCCCACACTGGAAATTAAAACCCGATGGAAAGTAGTAAAACACTTTTGTATAGGCAAGAAGTGAGGGTTCGTTTTCTTTCAAAGTTAGACAAACAGTTTAGTGATACCATTCTAGACAATATCTTTATCTTTCAGCACAAAACATTTACCACCTTCTGCTTACAATGCCAAAAATTACAGTTCACTAGTAATATTCTTTCGCGTAGGTAAGAAACGAGGTTTATAACATCCGTCAAATTTCTTGCCCAAAACGTAACTGTCGAACTTCAAGTGCCACATACGGTTTCCATGTCTAAATTATTTAAATTATTTTCAAACAACAGCACAAAACATATGTATTTGCTAAGAATACAGTTATGATCTATCTAAGCCCAAATGAGAGTACGTTGCTGTTACTAGAAAAACAGTGTACTGTTTATTAAAACACAGCGTACAGACAAAATGGTTATGTTAATGTGATTACCGTGCTAAACTTTTCCATAAAACTCAAGTTTAGCTAAAACAACCAAGAAACTACTGTAAATGTACAATTAATGTATGCCGCCGAAAAATTAGGCTGTAAGTTCTCTAAGTAAATGACACAATGACATTTCGATGTCTAATTTGTCGGCAGTTATGTTTGAGGAATCAATTATGGATAATGTGCCACTTCTACTTTTCGACCTGCACAAGAGTATATTATTACTGTAGTGCAGTGGGTGGCATTATCATCTGGTGTTGAAAGTGAAGCTAAAACCTAGCACGGAGACGCTATGTATGTTTTGCTGACTTTGACAGAATAGTAATACTTGTTTCATACGCATACGCATGTATAGTACTCCTGTTCAGTACGTCATTTCCTACAATCAAAGAATACACCGTGTGGCAAAGGGAGATGAATAACGTTTTATCTGCAAGATAAAGTTAATACCCTGACGTGGATGTAACTACAAAGTTTGGCTGACTTTCACATCGGTTTTAGACTTGGATTTATATGTAGGAATCGTAAAGTAGATCAGATTTACTGCCCAAGTGTGGTTTGCAATGTGAAATGCATCTCGCAGTTTGGATGACAGGAACACAAAATGTGTAGTAGGAAGCAAAATCCGTATTCAGTGAGTTCAGTCTTGATGTTCCCTGTCTGCCTTGTGACACTTGACAATTCTAACAGAAAAATTTTCACAGAATAATCCTCATAGAGCAATCTTCGTAAGCTGACATTTCACATTTACAATTGCTCCCATCAGACAACGCGCCAAGCGTCAACTTAGTTTGCACATGTAATGCTTTCCACCAAACAAAATCTTTCCAACTTAGCGTCAAATAACATCCGCTACCTGTGCAATATTTATTGTGAATTTGTGTGTAATGGTGTGAAACAATTTCAGGAGCAGATACTAGATATTTTATGCTATTCCTTGGCTAGGAATCTTTTTAGAATAATCAGTTAAATTCTAAAATATATTCCTATGAAAATGATCGCTGGATTGCAAATAAGATCGATCTTCTCTAAATTAATATTATACCATTACAAATTCCCTTTAAAGATCGAAAAGTTATTTAACACATGTGTTCCTCTTTTCTAATACCTCAGTTTATACGGAAAACAATTATTATTGGTAATACGTTTTCCAGGTCAGTATTCAGCATGACTGACACTAAACTAATGTAGAGTGCTGGAATGTCTGGAGTACACTATTAAAAAGAAAAATAATTTGTACAGAAATTCTATGAAATAAAATACCATTTTTGTGTCGCAATAACAAAAAAATTCTTGAACTGAAATTTTTTGAAATTTTAATGAAGCTGTCGCGATGCAGTAATGAAGGAAAAACTGTTGTTTCTTGCTTAGTATCTGCTTTTAACCATTTGTAAAGAACGACCAGAGTTGTTGGTTTATCCAAGTGGAGAATGGATCATTCATCTACAGTAACAAAAAGCAATTACATTCAGATTCCGTGCTGCTTGGACCCTCGCATCAATTTTCCAGTCCAGTTACGCTACCACTATAATTATTCAAAGAAACAAGATATACATTTTTGTTTGTGAAACTAAATCCGAATTTCAGTTTCTGCCACATATCCGCCACTGTGATGTCGGTAAAAACAGTTCTGTGAAAAGTTGAGCATTTCCGAAAGCAACTGAGGCTCTGACAAATATTTTGCTGTATCACAAACCATGATGATGGGCTATCACTCGTTGATGAGTATGACTGTCTTCATCGTAACTCAGTTCCTATCGAATGCTAAGTTGTAGAGACCAATCCTGTAGTTGCAGACTTTCCCACACTCTTGACACACATTTGTTCTGATGGGGAGTGGCTACGTGTCGTTGATTCTTAGTTGTTTCTTAGCATTGTGCTTGTCAGTTTCTGTTTCCCGCCTCAGTTGCTCGAAGTACTGAATACCTCACCCAAACATTGCGGCGCCATACTGGACTGTTATGTATGACACCAGTCAGAATGACACCTTTTCCTGTCGTCCTTCAGTGAATATTTGTATCTTTTCTCATATCTACCTAGTTTTCTTTCACCGTCTTTAGCTGGGAATACAAAATTCGTTTTGGTAGACGGAATTCAGGCATGAACAATGTGGCCCGTCAAACAGAGTTGATGCTGGGTGATAATACCTTCAATGCTCGTAAAGTTTGCTTTCCGAACACTGACGTTAGTACACCGTCCTTGATATTTCCTCCTCAGGCAGCGCTGGTGGCACTTTTCAAGACACCGTATATGCCTTCTGTGAGCAGTACATGCTTCGCGCCCATATGTGAGGGATGGTGTACCAATAGCCTGGTATACACAGAGCTTGCTGTTAATGTTGATGTTATGTTTAGTAAAGACCTTTTCCCGAAGACGACCAAAAACCGTAGTGTCAAATTTGAGATGGTATTGTATTTCAGCATCAATATTTGAATTTGCTGTAAGATGGCTGCCATGATACGGGAAGTGTTCCACGTCCTGCAGTACTCTGCCTTGGACTGTGATTTATGGCGATGGAGATGGGTGCCGGATGTGCAGGATCCGCGTCCTCTTGATGTTAAGACTCGTGTATGCTTCATGAAATGCATTTAGGATTGCGTGTACATCTTCTGAGTTGGCAAGAAAGACATTATCATCTGCATATTGAAGTTAAGTGATGGCTATTATGGATACTTTAGTCTAGGCCCGTAGTCTACTGAGATTGAACAGACCACCATCAGTCCTTTATTTTATTTCTATGCTCTTTGGCAGCCTCCCGTTGACAAGTTGAAGTATAGATCCAACAAATATTGAAAACAAAGTGGGAACTACCACACAAACTTGCTTCACACACACATTGTGATTTCAAAATGCTATTCATGTTATCGCGCAGCAAAGAATGTCCATTTACTTCAAACGGCAACCTATTATAGCTAGTATATTTCACAAGGCATCTATCTTGACTGAGTAAAAAGCCATGTACAGAGGATGTTGTTGTTTACATTTCTCCTGCAATTGTCTGGTACAGAAAGCCATTCCTGCTGAATTGCGACTAGGTCGAGATCCACATTGCATTTCAGGAAAACCAGCTTCAACGGGAGGGACCAGGCAGTTGGAAAGAATTCGAGCAAGTATTTTTCCACCAGTAGATAGAAGAGATATTCCACAGTCAATTCTGTCGTCTGTGTATCTCTGAACTCAGGTGGAATGGTTTCATATTTTGACAATGAGAGTTAGTATATGTTCAACGAGGATACGTCCATCTTTCTTGAAAATTTCAGCGGGGATTCCATCTGATACGGCGACTTTATTGTTTTTGAGTTGCTTATTAGCTTTGTCTACTTCTTGTAGAGAAGGGACCTCGTCAAGATGAGGCTTTAGTACTTGTTGCGGAATTGTGCGAAGTATTGTCTCATTGATCTTCGTGTCTTGATTCAAGAGTTATTGGATATGCTATCTGCATCATGTATTAATTGAGTTAATGTCTTTCAGTGGGGTAGAGACATCCCTAGAATTATGTGGGTTTCGAACTTCACTTATTGGGCCACATATAGTTTCTCATGCTGAAGAAAGCTTGAGTGTTGTTAGTTTCTGTTAGATGTTGCATTTCTTGAGGTATCATCGTCCACCATTAATTTTTCAGAGCACAAGTGTTCCTCCGCACTTCCACCTTCGTTTCTTGATATTCTCCTTTCTTTGTTATTGACTTAGGAATGCTCTGGCAAGCCTGATGTACCTTTCTCTTTTTTGTTTAGCAGTACCTGAATTTCTTGGTCATTTTCGACCAACCGGTCTTGGTGTTTGGTCTTGCACTACCCAACTGATTCTGCAGCAGCAGGACATTATTGCAGCCTTTAGTGTCGCCCAGTGTTCTTCAGTACTTTCAGGATGTTCATCCGATAGCATTTCAGCAAAGAGTTTATGGAATTTGTCTTTATTCCTACTATCTTTAGTACAGTCTTTGTTCATTGTAGATCCTTCAAGTACTCTGTTTCCAACGTTTTAAAAGAATGTCAAGGGTTATCGTAGACCCTATCAGTCGGTGGTCCCTCCAGCAGTTACAAGCGTTTGTCAATGCTTTCGTGAAAATGACATCGCGCTGGCCTCAGCCGTGCACAATTATCAATAGTAGCTATACACAATTTATACCAATAACCGGCGTCGTGCGTAGTATTTTATGAAATAAAATTTCCAATTAATGTTGAGGAAAATACTTTTATCTTAGTCTCCGGCTTTGTTTATGAAAGTGCAGAAATATATGGTATAACTGAAAAAAACCGTAAACAAAACTGAAAAAGGGACAGTGACAGGACTGCAGACTGTACTTCTTTTCGCGGATGTCATTTATACCTTTGCCCATGACAGCCGGGTCTAATTAGTTTCCGTGTTTCATTACAGCAACTCGAAATAAGGCTCTTTGTGGGAGCGAAGCAGAGTATACAGTCACACACTCTACTTGTACTGTTTTAACACGTAATCCCATTGTTTCAACATTTTCTTACGCATACGTAACTAATACTATGTAACTCACAATTGGTGTTGTGCCAAAATATTCTGGCAAAAACTTAATAATTCCACGTTCCTTGTTTCAAATAACAATACGTTCCAGAGAGGCCGTACTCTGTACAATACACATTTCCTCCTGTGGAAGTTAATTGACAGAATCTGTAACATTTATTTCCAGATGGTCAATTATTAAATTCCTGTAGAAATTCTAAAACAGTTGTCATTAAAAATATTTACGTTTATTTAATTTATGTCATTATTTAAGTAATTGGAACGTTAACATAAAGGAAAGCTATTAAATCTGCATTCTCTGCCCCACAATATTCTAGTTTGGTCAAATGTTTAAGCAAGTGAGAAGTGGGAAAAAGGGGGTTTGGAATTAACCAGCGTATGGTCTACTTCCGCAAAGAATATGCAAGGTAATATCGAAAAACTTAGCTGGTGATTTGAGGGGAAATTTTTGTCTAAATTTTCGCAGGCAAAAGAGAGAGCAATAGAAAATACAGTATGAAATTTTCTATCGTTCACTAATAGTAGCGTGTTTAACTAGTAATGAAAGCGTCCTTCGTACCGAGATCGATTCCCTTCCCCCTCCACCCCCCCCCCCCCCCCCCCCGCGCACTGCTTAAATTTGAATAAGATTCATTGGCAATGGTGGCCGAAAACTTCCGGCATAAGATGTGATCCTCATTCTGCCAGCGGCTTTGTCAAAAAGGGAGGAGATTCAGGGCACTCTCTTGCCAATCGGGTAGAAAACTGTCCCTAAAAGGCTGAACAGTCAGAACTGATTACAGGAATGAGCATTCAGAAGGTTATGGAAAACACTTCTTCTTCTTCTTCTTCTTCTTGCGTTACGGCCTCTGTAGGACCACGGGTAGCCCCTTCATGGACTGCATTTTCCTCTTCTTCTCCCAGAACCTCTTCATTCTTTCTCTTTTCCTCTCCCGCTCTTCCTCCGAGATCTTCAGTTTCCGTTTCTCCTGCTGGCTCCACTGGTGACATTCTAATCTTTTCCATTATTCTTCTCTGTCATTGATCTCCGGTATATTTGTCGGGGTACATTTGTTCCTCCAATTTTCCTTTCCTTCGACCTTGATCCCCAATTCCAACCAGTCCTTCCGAAGTTCAACAATCCACTTGGTTCCTGTCTCTTTCACCTTATCCTCCCTGTTGTTTCCCACACTCTCTTCGTCATTCTGTCCATACTCATCCTAACTACATGTCCAGGAAACCTTGCCCTTTTGAGTCTGATTTCCCCGGATATTGTTCTCATGTTCCAGTATAATTCTTCCCTAGGTCTTCACATCCACCTCTTTTGGGACCTAGTATTTTTCTCAGTATTTTCCTCTCTTCTTTCTCTAGTTGCTGTGCCCATTTCTTCCTAGTGTCATCGTCTCAGCAGCATTTAATACTGCATTCCTCACTGCATTTCACTCCTAGAAAACACTATATTAAAGGCACATGATGTGTATGAGTGAGACATGTGGCCCATAATTAATAAAATGTCGTGACAATCTCTACTGGCAGAGGATTACAGATTTGTCCCCCATCCGAATCTCTGTGATGAGACTGTCAAGAGTGAGGTGGTGCCGCATATTCCGCTGCTGAGATACTCAGCACCAGACCCGTGTTGCGCAAAACATGTGGTTGAGCTCCCCACGATGAACCTGTTAGCTTCCGCAGTATGTTGTTCCCGGCACAGACCTTTTTTTTTAGTGTGTGACAGTGCTGCTTAAAAATAAGTGCTCTGTCCAATGTTACTCCCAGGTATTTTGGGCTGTTTGTATGTTTCAGCTCTTCCCCTTGCCACATGACTCGCAGTTTCCGTTTGGCTTGTTTGTTCCTAAGATGCAAGGCGGATACTTGAGATTGACTAGAGTTTGGTTTGAGATTATTGCCGTCGTAATAGGTAGCAAGTTCTGTTAAGGCTCCTGTGAGATTCTCCTCCACTTGTTCAAAGGTTTTATCCTGTGTGGCCACTGTTGCATCATCAGCATATATGAAAATGTCTGGTGGCTGATGGGAAGATCGTTGGTATAGATGTTAAATAATATTGGAGCCAAGACACTACCCTGTGCAGGTCCATTTTTCTGTGTCCTCCATCGGCTGTTTTTAGATTGTAAGGTTACATAGTAGCGTCTGTTCTGTAGCATGCATTGCACGAATATAGAAAGGGTGTAGTCCTTAGTAACATTATACACTTTCTGGGTAAGCAGCTTACGGTTAACTGTGTCATATGCAGCACTGAGACCCAGGAGTGTGACCCCAGTTACTACTCCTCTCCGATAGCCGTCTTCGGTGTACTGTGTGAGATTAAGGATTTGGCCACAGCATGATTTTCCTGGTCGAAATCCAGCTTGTTCGTTAATGAGGGCTTTGTCCACATAATCAGCTATGCGTTTGAGGATCATTCGCTGCAGCACTTTAAATAAATGACAAAGCAGTGAGACAGGCCGGAAATTTTTAGCTTCAGCTGGGTCTTTCCCTGGTTTTAGTAACGCAATAACCCGAGCTTTCCTCCACAGTTTAGGAATTTGCACTGTTGTAATACAGTTATTCATTAGCTCTAGGATCCATGCCTGCACTCCCGGTCCAAAATGTTTAATTTGCTCAGATATCAGATCGTCGAGGCCAGCGGCCTTATTGTTTTTCAAATCGTTGATGGCATCTTGTAGCTCCTGAATGAAGAACAGGCGAGCTAGGAAGCTAATCTCCTCGTACAATTTTCTTTTAATTTTGCCATTCCTGATCTTCCTTTTAGTTCTTCCGTTCATGAGTGGTTGGTGAGCTATCGGATCAGGTGTAACTTCACTGTAATTTGGTTGTGGTTCTGTTGGGTCGTTTTTGAGACTTTTGACCAGTTTCCATGCCTTCCTACTGCTGTGCTTCATGTCCGTCTCTTGCAGGAGGTTACACCACTTTTCCTTTCTCGCTTCGGAGATACCAGACATCAGTACCTCACGTGCCTGGATCGTTTCCTCTGAGAAGGGGTCCTTATTGTACAGTTCTTCATACTTTTTCAGAGCTTCCTTGCTGCTACCATTGAGTCCAGCGATATACTGGATGGGGCACCCTCTGGGTATGCGCCGTCGAGAGATTTTCTTGACAAGGTCTATAAAAGTTTCATATGATTGTATCTCTGGCTTAATTTCCAAGATCTCCTTATCAAGGTTCTCTGTGAAAAGTTCCCAATGAGCTTTTTTGAAATTGAAGCGTCTCTTGAAGGGCATTACATCTGATTTGATTACTGCAGTAATGCAGCAAGTTATTGCTCTGTGTTGCGATCTTGGAATTGGGTCCTCGATTTGCTTTACAGTTTGCAGGGATACCTTTTCGGAGACAAAGATGTTATCTGGATTATATCCTCGTTTCCATCATCCGCTGTTAAATGATGCAGGCAACTTTGGGTCATGTATCAATTTCAGTTTAGCCTGGTCTGCCCAGGTCTCCAACATTTCGCCATCGTCATTTGTCTCTTTATAACCCCATGCGAGACCGTGACAGTTAAAATCTCCTAGAACAACTTTAATGTTTTTTGAATGGAAATTTGCAAACTCCGTAAATTTGAACCTCGCACTGGGTGGTTTGTACACGGATGTTACAGTACATGAATGTAGCTCAATAGTTAAAATTTCTGTATTCTCTTCGCATGTCAGAGCACAGGAGCATGCGTCTAAGTTCGGTTTCACAAATATGGCACTTCCATACCTTTCGTGTGATCTCTCAAGAACTAATTTCATGTCCTGTATTTTTGGTCTATGGCTAGTTGGTGCTCTGTGTGTTTCTTGTATCACTAAAACATCACAGTTGTTTCGTTTGCACATGTCAGATAATAAAATTTCTTTATTTACATATAAGCCTTCAATATTGCAGGAAGTTGTCACTAGTGATGGTCTTGATAAAGGCCTTTTTTGAGTCTCTTCGGAGAGTTGTTTTGTCATCTTTGGTTTTGGTGCTCCGGTGTTTGCAGGATTGGCCGACTAGGTCGTTTCCAGGGGACGCCCGATTGCTTGTTGTTCGAGTGGTGAACGCAATCTTCGTGGAGGCTCCTGCAGTGTCAGATTAAATCCGGCAGTTGATCGATGAAAGAAGGATGTAGAAAATGTTCAGGGAAATTCTGGAATAAAGAAATAGAGAATATGCTAACTTAGGAACGATATGAATAGGAATTGCAGGGAAGCTAAGGCGAAATGGCTGCATGAAAAACATGAAGAAATCGAAAAAGAAATTATTGTTGGAAGGACTGACTCAGATAACAGAAAAGTAAAAATAACCTTCGATGAAATTTAAAGCAAGGGTAAAAATATTAAAAGTGCAATGATAATTCATCTGTTAAATGCAGAGAAGAGAGTGGATAGGTTGAAAGAATACACGAAAGGACTCTGTGAGTGGGAGGACATGCTTGATGTCGTGGTAGATGGAACAGGAGTAATGGAGAAGAGATAGGGGTTCCAGTATAAGTATCAGAATTTCAATGAGCTTTTGAAGAAATACACTCCAGGAAATTGAAATAAGAACACCGTGAATTCATTGTCCCAGGAAGGGGAAACTTTATTGACACATTCCTGGGGTCAGATACATCACATGATCACACTGACAGAACCACAGGCACATAGACACAGGCAACAGAGCATGCACAATGTCGGCACTAGTACAGTGTATATCCACCTTTCGCAGCAATGCAGGCTGCTATTCTCCCATGGAGACGATCGTAGAGATGCTGGATGTAGTCCTGTGGAACGGCTTGCCATGCCATTTCCACCTGGCGCCTCAGTTGGACCAGCGTTCGTGCTGGACGTGCAGACCGCGTGAGACGACGCTTCATCCAGTCCCAAACATGCTCAATGGGGGACAGATCCGGAGATCTTGCTGGCCAGGGTAGTTGACTTACACCTTCTAGAGCACGTTGGGTGGCACGGGATACATGCGGACGTGCATTGTCCTGTTGGAACAGCAAGTTCCCTTGCCGCTCTAGGAATGGTAGAACGATGGGTTCGATGACGGTTTGGATGTACCGTGCAGTATTCAGTGTCCCCTCGACGATCACCAGTGGTGTACGGCCAGTGTAGGAGATCGCTCCCCACACCATGATGCCGGGTGTTGGCCCTGTGTGCCTCGGTCGTATGCAGTCCTGATTGTGGCGCTCACCTGCACGGCGCCAAACACGCATACGACCATCATTGGCAGCAAGGCAGAAGCGACTCTCATCGCTGAAGACGACACGTCTCCATTCGTTCCTCCATTCACGCCTGTCGCGACACCACTGGAGGCGGGCTGCACGATGTTGGGGCGTGAGCGGAAGACGGCCTAACGGTGTGCGGGACCGTAGCCCAGCTTCATGGATACGGTTGCGAATGGTCCTCGCCGATACCCCAGGAGCAACAGTGTCCCTAATTTGCTGGGAAGTGGCGGTGCGGTCCCCTACGGCACTGCGTAGGATTCTACGGTCTTGGCGTGCATCCGTGCGTCGCTGCGGTCCGGTCCCAGGTCGACGGGCACGTGCACCTTCCGCCGACCACTGGCGACAACATCGATGTACTGTGGAGACCTCACGCCCCACGTGTTGAGCAATTCGGCGGTACGTCCACCCTGCCTCCCGCATGCCCACTATACGCCCTCGCTCAAAGTCCGTCAACTGCACATACGGTTCACGTCCACGCTGTCGCGGCATGCTACCAGTGTTAAAGACTGTGATGGAGCTCCGTATGCCACGGCAAACTGGCTGACACTGACGGCGGCGGTGCACAAATGCTGCGCAGCTAGCGCCATTCGACGGCCAACACCGCGGTTCCTGGTGTGTCCGCTGTGCCGTGCGTGTGATCATTGCTTGTACAGCATTCTCGCAGTGTCCGGAGCAAGTATGGTGGGTCTGACACACCGGTGTCAATGTGTTGTTTTTTCCATTTCCAGGAGTGTATAATCGTATAAGGCTGAAAGGATAGATAACATTTCATCGCAATTTCTATTATCATTGCGGGAAGAGGCAACAAAACAATTACCCACGTTGGTGTACAGAATATATAAGATTGGCGATATACCGTCAGATTTTCGGAAATACATCTTCCACGGTATTCCGATGATAGCAAGACCAAACAAGTGTGAGAGTTTTCGTACAATTAGCTTAACAGCTCATGCACCGAAGTTGCTGACAAGTATAATACACAAATAATGGAAAAAAACATCTAGGGTCCGTTGCATGACGGTGGGTTTAGCTTTAGGAGAGATAAAGATACCAGAAAGGCAGTTATCACGTTGCGGTTGACAATCGAAGCAAGACTGAACAACAAGTGCCTAACTGGAAAAAGCGTTCGACAATTTTAAATACATCAAGGTGCTCAAAATCATTAGAAAAATATGGTTGAAGTACAGTGAGACATGGGTAACATGCAATATGTACAAGAACCAAGAGGGACCAATAAGAGTGGAAGACCAAGAAGGAAGTGCTCGACATGAAAGAAAGTGTAAGAAAATAATGTAGCCTTTCGCTCCTTCTGTTCATTCTATACATCAAAGAAGCAATGTCGGAATTAAAAAAAAAAAAAAAGATTCAGGAGTGGGATGAAAATTCGGGGAGAAAGGACATCAATGATAAGACTCACTGATGACATTGCTATCCTGAGTGAAAGGGCAGAAGAATTACAGGGTCTGTTGAATGAAGTGAACAGGATAATGAGCACAGGATATAGATTGAGAGTAATAAGAAGAAAGGCGGAACTAAAGAGAAGTAGCAGAAATGAGAACACCGAGAAACTTAACATCAAGATTTGTTTACAAAGTAGATGAACTTAAGGAAGTCTGCTACCTAGGCAGAAAAACACCCCATGATGAAAGGAACATGAGAGCCACAAAAAGGAGACCCTCTCTGCAGTAAAGGGCATTCCTGGCAAAGAGAAGTGTATTTGTATCAAAGATGGCCTTGATTTGAGGAATAAATTTCTGCGTATGTACGTTTCAGTCACAGCATAGTATGGTAATGGGTAGCGAGGAAACCAGAACAGAAGAAAATCGAAAATTTTGAGATGTGATGCTATGGGAGAATTTTGAGAACTTGCTTGATTGATAAGGTAAGAATGAGGAGAATTTCGACAGAATCGGCGAGGAGATGGATCTAGGATAACACTGACAAGAAGAAGGACAAGATGAGAGGACATCTCTTAAGACATCACGGAATAACTTCCAATGGTACCAGAGGAAGCCATAGAGGATCAAAACTGAAAAGGAAGACACAGACTTGAATACATCCAGTAAATAATTGAAGGCTTGGGTTGCAAGTGGTATTCAGAGAGGAAAACGTTGGCACAGTAGTGGAATTCGTGGTGGGTAGCAGCAAACCAGTCAGAAGACTGATGTGGCCTAGTTTTGCAAAAACAATATTTACTTTCTAGAAAGTAATCAGTCTAATTAAGGGACATTACTAATTAACGTAAAGGAAATTAACACGGATCGCGATATTCGGATTTCCATAGACAAACAGTGGGAAATGGGCACGTGGGGTTTCCAGCACGGGGTCTAATTATGCAAACAATGTGTAATTGCTTGAAAATAATCTGGTTAGTTAATAAAAACTGTGATCTGAGGTAAAATTTTTGTCCGAATCTCCACAGTCAACGAGGGGAGAGAAATGAATACATAATACTGACTACCTTGATACTTAGATTCGCTAAGTAATCGGAAATGTTACGAAAAATTAACCAGCAATTTTTCTGGAAACTGAAATATTTCGCGAATATGTGCTGTTAGTATGCAATTGAGCATCGAAAAGTTCATATCTTCAGGGCTCGTTGTTTTCTGCATAAAAGTTTGCATTGGTGTACAACTTGCGGAATTATATCTTTCATCTTACAAAAACCAAATTAATGACGGATTAGAACCTGATATTTCTCTGATTTCTGTTGACCTGCATACTCTTTGTCGTGGTAGAATACCGATGAATATTTAAAATACTGTATTTCATGCTCTCCGACCAAAACTTTAAAATTAAAAAAAGAATTAAAACAAACTTTAAAAGTTTTGTTTAAAGTTATTTGTTTAAAAGCAATAGATGCAATAGATTTGAGAAACATTTGATACATCTGACCGGCTGTACATGATTTGGAGGTTAATATAAAGACACACCAAATTTTTGTGTAATTTGCTTTATTCGTTAGTTTACGACAAAATTTGACCAACCTTTTCAAATTTTTTATTAGATTTTCGTCGAATAATGGGTCATTGTGTGACTCGGTAGCTTCCTGCGGAAGAGTCGTTAGTTTCTCGAAGAGGCGACTCTCTGTGTTTGAAGGAATAGTTACTGTTTTTTGAAAAACAATGTAAATTTGGGACTCAAGAACCTTTATCCTGCCTGTTTCATGGAAAAATCTATTTGTGAAAAAAGAAATTAGAAAATGTAGCTCTTTGGGTAGGAATCAGACTACATACCCTAAACTCCTAGCTACAATCCCCTGTGGTTACTCTGATTTTTTGTGGGTCCCTTATTTTCTTCTTTCCGTCTGTCGATGATACGTTTGTCTGGAAAATGCAGAGTCCGTGTTGAGCTATAAGTTCCTCCATAATCAGCTGGAAAAGTCAGTTCCAAGGAGAAAAGAAAGCACTGTGGTGTTAAAACCAACCTTCGGTTTGGTTACATCTTTACCATTTTCACCATCCAGAGTACGTGTTGTCGAACAGGCATAGCCGACGAAATTGTTATAACGCTGACATAATCAATGAACTGAAGATAACTTTATACCTAGAAATACCTAGTTATTTCTTAAAACGGTGGGTCTTACGAACTGTTTAGTGCAATACAGCACCAATCTACCGAGTAACAAAAGGAGAAAAAATACATTTTATTGCAGTTACAATATTAGTGCTCAATTTCTAATCCCTATGACAGCTCATAAATACAAAGAGTTTATAATACTATGTACAACGAATTCAGTGGACATGTGAATGTAAGGCGAATCAAAATATTGATTAGCAGTAACAATTTCGGAGATTGTAAGGAATCTGTTATTAACTCTAATAATTTGTAATAGAGAACCGCTCCATTACTTTTATCTTTATGAAATCGCTCAGACATTAGAAGACGTAGGAATTCAAAGACGTTGTGCTAAGATAGTAAGAGATGGCTGTGTTTTTTATATTACAGCTGTGAGTGAATAATATCATACGTGCTAATCCAGAAAGTCTCTGAAACTAACATTATAGTAGAGGTTATTTAATCGTGTCCAAATTGTTAGAGAAGAGGCATTCGGTGTATAGTACACAGCTATCCTACTGCTGCCACGTGCCACACAGGGATCATGACGGAAGGTAAGGGAGCTCAGTGGCCTTTTAGTGTTCCTTTTCTACATTCTACGTGAGAATAAAGTAGAATAAACTAAAATCACTATTATTACAGGTATCTTCCACCTTGGACTATAAGGTGCCTACAAAAAAAGGAAGCATTTTAGGGGAGAAACTTCGCCTGTGGTATCAGAAACTGAGGGTCATAAATCATAAGAGATTACCAAGAAGAAGACCATACTTTTCTTATATTCGATCCTAAAAATGGAAATAAATGGCAAAATGATTTGTCGAGGACGAACGTAATTCAAAATAGATAATTAACAAATAAATAAATTTCATCATATGTGTTGCCCAGAAGCACTTTCCATTCATAAGTGGCTAAGGACAGAGTAAAATTAGTTTAGTAAACAAGACAGGAAACAATGAAGAACTGATAAGAAGTGCATTTGAACCAGTCACCTGCCAATGGAAGAATAACGCCAATTTCTTCGAGGTTGTGACAAAGAATCACTGATAAGTTAAAACTTCAAAATAACTGAGAACTGAGCGGAGGTTTCAGCTCAAAAGACGTATTATCACACTAAAAAAATGGTTATGTCTCAATTTTGTCAAAAAATTATTAATTTAGTCAATAAATAGTTTCAGATCACTATATAGTCCTTGATAGAGCTACATCTGTTTCTCTAGAGGTGCATAGTATCAGGCTACAAATATCTGTGACTTTGTGCTCTGGAACTGTGATTTTTTTCTAGGTTTCACCTTGGGCGATGTGATTTCTATGGAATAAAAACCATTTCTCCTGGTTTCGTAGTCACAAAAGAGGCTTTATAACAGGTTAATCGAACCGATTTTCACTACACAAGATACGACACACGCACCCCAGAAAGCCTGCGTGGTAAAGCACTTGCACGTTCAAACCACGATGATTGTTGAGACGTTCTTTAAGTAATTCTTGATTTTTAACATTTATCTGCTGCTGCTCTGATCTATGATGAATACATTCGTGACTAGCGCTCGTTATAAATACACTCCTGGAAATTGAAATAAGAACACCGTGAATTCATTGTCCCAGGAAGGGGAAACTTTATTGACACATTCCTGGGGTCAGATACATCACATGATCACACTGACAGAACCACAGGCACATAGACACAGGCAACAGAGCATGCACAATGTCGGCACTAGTACAGTGTATATCCACCTTTCGCAGCAATGCAGGCTGCTATTCTCCCATGGAGACGATCGTAGAGATGCTGGATGTAGTCCTGTGGAACGGCTTGCCATGCCATTTCCACCTGGCGCCTCAGTTGGACCAGCGTTCGTGCTGGACGTGCAGACCGCGTGAGACGACGCTTCATCCAGTCCCAAACATGCTCAATGGGGGACAGATCCGGAGATCTTGCTGGCCAGGGTAGTTGACTTACACCTTCTAGAGCACTTTGGGTGGCACGGGATACATGCGAACGTGCATTGTCCTGTTGGAACAGCAAGTTCCCTTGCCGGTCTAGGAATGGTAGAACGATGGGTTCGATGACGGTTTGGATGTACCGTGCACTATTCAGTGTCCCCTCGACGATCACCAGTGGTGTTCGGCCAGTGTAGGAGATCGCTCCCCACACCATGATGCCGGGTGTTGGCCCTGTGTGCCTCGGTCGTATGCAGTCCTGATTGTGGCGCTCACCTGCACGGCGCCAAACACGCATACGACCATCATTGGCAGCAAGGCAGAAGCGACTCTCATCGCTGAAGACGACACGTCTCCATTCGTCCCTCCATTCACGCCTGTCGCGACACCACTGGAGGCGGGCTGCACGATGTTGGGGCGTGAGCGGAAGACGGCCTAACGGTGTGCGGGACCGTAGCCCAGCTTCATGGATACGGTTGCGAATGGTCCTCGCCGATACCCCAGGAGCAACAGTGTCCCTAATTTGCTGGGAAGTGGCGGTGCGGTCCCCTACGGCACTGCGTAGGGTCCTACGGTCTTGGCGTGCATCCGTGCGTCGCTGCGGTCCGGTCCCAGGTCGACGGGCACGTGCACCTTCCGCCGACCACTGGCGACAACATCGATGTACTGTGGAGACCTCACGCCCCACGTGTTGAGCAATTCGGCGGTACGTCCACCCGGCCTTCCGCATGCCCACTATACGCCCTCGCTCAAAGTCCGTCAACTGCACATACGGTTCACGTCCACGCTGTCGCGGCATGCTACCAGTGTTAAAGACTGCGATGGAGCTCCGTATGCCACGGCAAACTGGCTGACACTGACGGCGGCGGTGCACAAATGCTGCGCAGTTAGCGCCATTCGACGGCCAACACCGCGGTTCCTGGTGTGTCCGCTGTGCCGTGCGTGTGATCATTGCTTGTACAGCCCTCTCGCAGTGTCCGGAGCAAGTATGGTGGGTCTGACACACCGGTGTCAATGTGTTCTTTTTTCCATTTCCAGGAGTGTACTTAAAATGATTCAGATGTGAAATTGTGAGTTGAGTTTAAGAGGTCAAGACCAAGTAGAATGCATACGTGGTCTCTTGCTCGAAGCGCTATTTTTCTTTTGATTTCGCGAAATTTTCAGAAATTGACGCTCTGAAAGCTGTGTACAGTTGCTTATGAATACCTTTCCTTTTTTGGTTATCTGCCATAAGAACCTCGAAACCTCCTTCGGTTTCACACAATAAAATTTATGCAAAATAAATGCTAAATACATTTCGCAGCGAAATAACTCTTGTCATGTAAAATTACGTAAGTTCTTAGTATTGTGTGTAGTGATGGAAGAGTGTCCAAAGAAGACGAACAAAACTGCCTGATTTTAGGTATAGAATGACGTTTTACGCAGTAGTGAGTCCGCGTTTTGTTTTAGTATTATAAAAGATTAATAACAACGAGGTTGAGCAGGAAAAATATGATCATTCTGAAGGACGCCGGTTGCATTGGGCAAGAATGTAGTTATAGATCTGATTTGACATCGTGATAACTTGAAATAAAAGTTCAACGAATCGGGTGGTCTCGTACATGTTATCATCGTACAGGAAGTGTACAAAGAAAAAGAAAGAAAAGAAAGAGAGAGAGAGAGAGAGAGAATATTTACCGTTGAGCACCTGTGGTGCGTGCGATGTCCGTGAAGTGGAGAATTAGTGCACTCATCCACAGTTACATCCTTAACCTGCCACACTCTGAGTAATGAACCTCTCTCGGAAATTCCTGAGAAGTCGACTTCTCCATCTTTTTACCCCAGAGTGGTCTCCACAAGATATACCTTAATTACATAATTGAAATGGCTTTCGTAATTTATTACTCCTTCAAAAAAATCATGTGGCAGAGTTACAAGCGCTGTAGTGTTACTGTCCGTGCAAAAAAGGAAAAGAAAGCAAAAGAAGATGGAGACTCTTAAGAAAGAAATGAGCAGATAACACCGTCCCTTACGAACTAGTGACTCCCGTTTCCACCCTCTTCATTACCAGAAAGCCATTAATCTAAAGCAACCTACCCGTGACGTTCTGAGGGAAAGGGAGGAGGCGGGTGGATGGACGGCAGAGAAAATGTCGCACGACACTTTTCCTCCAAAATTTCAACCGTAAAAGAGTAAGGTGCCCGTGAGCTTCAACATGAAGCTGTTTTCCAGCACACAGCATGCAACATTCACTGACTAATATCGTCACAAGCGAGTAAGGAGTGATGCAACGTCCTATCTAAAAGATGTTTTTACTTCACGCATGAAGAAAGTGTATGGGGACGCCGTAATGCACAGCAACAATGCGCGGCGTTCTTCGAAGTAGTTCAGTAATGGGTAAGTGGATATTACCGATAAACCGCACAGTAACCGGCCGACAAAATGTGTCACAGATGCTAATTAAGGCCTTGTAAGGAAGCGATTGGAGGAGAATTACGCGTCAGAGTTCACCTTCAACAGTAAAATCTGGATTTTTTAAAATCTTGGGAGAAGACGCGAAACCCAGAATATTTCCAAATTGATTTTGATACACGGCTTCAACGACGGCGCAAATGTATACACATGCATGGGCATTCCTGGTAGATGTGAACATTTTTTGAAGTTTTCCCTTACCAGCGACAGTCCCAGTGCTGTAGCCAAGGCAAGCTAATATGCAATATCTAGACTGGTAAGCCAAAACGGAAGAACAACCGATACTGCATATTGCCTGGCACACTACTGAGATGACAGCTACACACCAGCCGAGTTCGATGAACAAGTGCCAATGCAGCAGAATCAGAATGATATCAGGGCAAGGGAGCATGATATCATATTGTTGACCACATCCAGTGAAGTAACAATGCGTAAGTAGTATTTAATAGTGGTTCAAGAGCGCACAGACGCTGTAATAACAGCTAAACTGAAAGCTCGAAGAGAAAAGCCATGGCTCCACAAAATTGGGACGCAAACGATCATTCTTGCCACACAATTAAACCTTTGGCTCAGTATGGCTGGCACAAACACTCTTACTTCCAAAGCCAAGTTTTGAGTTTGCAGCTAGCCACTTTCAAGGTCTCACCTGTGACACATCATCCACAGTCTGCCTAAATAATGTCAGACCATGACACAACAACCAATCTGGTCTGAGGGACTTGACAGCTGAGGACAGCTGCCGCTATCACCTCCGCTGATGAGAAGACCTGTTATTCTCCTACCATCAGACTCCAGGAAGTCTAGGTGATGGTCCCCAGTAAGCTGCTAAACTACGATCATCCTGGGGGAATGCAGCTGCTACTGCCCTATGACCTGTAAGTACAAGCAGATACCGCAGTTGCTGATCAATGTGTCACTGAAAGGCTGTGGCGTATCTCTTCAAGATTATGGCTACCCTGTGCTGTGCTGTTGTGTACCTTACTAGGGCGCCATCTATGCGGACGACGAGGCCGCCCTAGTAAAGAGGCAGCTGTGCTGCTGGCCATTGAGACACGCGGGAAACATCCGTACCGAGAACAGTTGGCAAATTCATGTGACATTTCTGTTTTCTGTGCGGGCAGGCCAGTCACTGCAACCATGAAGGCATACTGGCGCCATCACAAACTGGAGTGGCTAGCGTCCTTATGGTCGTCAAACAAGACAACTGGGTAGCACGGATGACACATGTGTATTCTGGAGAATGCCCGAATGCCTTACTAAACATTCGGGCATTCTCTACCGGCCTCCACTTCACACCATACTGGTCATCATACGGGGCGCAGCTCCAGACCTCAACGCTACGATCTGTACTAATTTCGCTGTTATATGTTCATTAAAATATTTTTATGACCCAGGAGCCATAACTGTTTCATCCAATCTCAGCATTATTCACTACCAGAGCCACCCACATTACCTTTGTTTTTCAGATTTAAAGTTGTAGTATGGCTGTTTGTCTGCTGTTTCATGTATTTTCTTTTAATAAATGAGAGGTATTTAGCGATATATTTCACTGATGAGATGTTTGATGTATGCACAGTGCAAGTTAGGTACCGCAATATCTTTGCACCTCACCAGTTGAGAGGTTTGCATAAATGGCTGCAATGGTGAGGACCAATGTTCCCTTTCCAGTACTGCCAAGGGCTTTTTCCTCTGGAGGTAAAGCTGTACGGGTGGAATCAGCCTTGTGACGACAGTTGAGGTGCTACACCGGGAGAGCGGCGTGCTGACGATATGCTCGTCACTGCATCCACTTGACGCCAAAGACAAAGGGTGGCACGGCGGCCGATCGACATGTTGGACCTTCAGAGCCAGCGAGGAGCTCGTTTGCTTTATATTATGATAACTCATTATACAGGGACATGACCTAAATGGCTAATTCTCTCACAATAATAAAAACTTTCATGTTTCTAAATTACCCTCGTGCTCAGTGATACAACATTACGAGAGTAACAGTACCTTTCAACCTGTATTCTCTTAGTGCAACCCAGTTTTAGGCATGCTGAACAATTTCCACGTAAAAATTGCATCTAATTGACAAAGAGGATTTATTGCGTATACAGTATAAGACAAAAGACGACACACCAGCATTGAATAATCCGATGTGGACGGAACTCTTTAAATGTGACGTTCATGTACAGACTAACAAATGATTAAAAGTCCTGAAAGATTAGATGGTTTATCCAAAAGAAACTGTTTCACAAATTCAGCTATTCAGTAGCGCATTGGTCCGCATCTGGCTATCAAGCAAGTAGTTTCTCGGCTTGGGATTTATTGATACAGTTGTTGGATATCCTCCTGAGCGATATCGTGCCTTATTCTGGCTAATTAGCACTTTAGATCCTCAAGACCTCGATATGGTTGAAGAGCCCTACCCATAATTCTAAAAATGTTCTCAACTGGAGAGAGACCTGGCGACCTTCCTGGCCAAAGTAGGATCTGGCAAGCACGAAAGCAAAGGTAGGAATTCTCGTCATGTGCTGGTTGGCATTATCTTGCTGAAATGTAATCCCAGGATGGTTTTCCATGGAGAACAACCAAAAGGGCATAGAATATCGTCGTCGTAACTCTGTGCTGTAAGGGTGCTGCAGATGACAATCAAAGGGGTCCCGCTGTGAAGAGGAATGGCACCCCAGGTCCTCACACCTGGTTGCCACGTTGTATGACGGGCGACACTCAGGCTGGTACCCCATAGCTGTCTACGGCATCCCCTTGTTACAGTGAAATAACAGATGTAACCAAGGGTTGCTGCTTTCAATCCTGCTATTATTCGGCAATGCGCCTCCAAAACGTCACAGAAGTAATATAATACGGTAGCCCTCCATACCCTATCCATTCAGGAAGTATCGATTTGGGACTGTAATAGTTGGATTTGAAGACGGCATCGCACCAAAGAACAGCAAAAGTTAGTGAAGTGACTGGGAATCGAATGGCGGAGAGGCGTTGACTGGCCAAAATGTTGCTGAACATTTTAGAACGTTGTAGCATATTCTAGGACATGCGAGAATATTTTAAAATGTCCCATAATGTTACAGTATCTACAGAAGGTTCAAGAATACTCTAGAACGCTCCGGGATGTTAGAGTCTTTTGCAAAAGTTTGAGTTCCGCCATCGGGTGGTGGGTTTTCGGGTTCCGCTTAATAGGTCAGGATTCCACTACACACAGGAGGTGACTACACGGGTTGCGGGAGTTATGTGTAAGGGACTGGGCGATTTTTTAGGTTATAGGGTCTCAGGGGACCACAGAAAGGACGTCCATCTAAAAGTGGGCAGGTAAAACACAGTAAGGTAGTTGTAGAAACGATTGGTATTGTAGTAGTAAATTATCGTAGCTGTGTTTGGAAAGAAACAGAGCTCCCACCCCTAATAGAAAGTACTGAAGCTCAAATAGTTGTAGGTAAAGAGAGCTGGCTAAAGCCGGAAATAAGTTCAGCCGAAATTTTTTCAAGCGATCTAACACTGTTCAGAAAGTATAGATTAAATACATTTGGTGATGGAGTATTTCTTGCTGTCAGAAGTAGTTTGCCTTGCAGCGAAATTGAAGTAGATAGTTCGTATGAAATTGTATGGGTAGAGGTTACACCTGACAATCGGACTAAGCTATTAATTGGATCGTTTTACCGACCCCCCGAACCAGAAGACATAGTTGCTAAACAGTTCAAAGAAAACTTGACTCTCATTTCAAATTGTCGCGCTCATACAATTATAGTCGGTGGTGTATCCCGCTCATACAATTATAGTCGGTGGTGACTTTAATCTACCCTCGATATGCTGGAAAAATTATACGTTTAAAGCCAGCGGCAGGCATAACTCATCATTCAAAATTGTACTGAATCCTTTCTCAGAAAATTGTTTTGAACAATTAGTTCATGAGCCCACTCGAAGCGTAAATGGTTGCGAACGCATGCGTGCCCTCTTAGCAACAAATAATCCTGGACAAACTGTGAGTATCGTGACGAATACAGGGATTAGCGACCACAAGGCAGTAGTTTCTAGGCTGAATACTGTAACACCTACAGCCATCAAAAAGAAACGCCAAGTATATCTTTCTAAAAAAGGTGACAATAATGCTCTTAACGCCTTTTTAACACACAGTCTGCACTCCTTCCGATCTGATCATGTAAGTGTAGAAAAGTTATGGAATATTTTCAAGGAGATAGTATCGACAGCAATTGAGAGATATATACCACATAAATTAATAAGTGATGGTACTGTTCCCCCATGCTACACAAAGCGGGTCAGATCAGTGTTGCAGAAGCAGCAAAAAAAGCATGTCAAATTTAAAAGAACACAGAATCCCCAAGATTGCTTAAATTTTACAGAAGTTCGAAATATGGCGCATACTTCAATGCGAGATGCTTTTAATAATTTCCACAACGAAATTCTCTCTCGAAATCTGTCAGAAAACCCAAGGAGATTCTGGTCATACATAAAGCACGCCAGTGGCAAGACGCTATCAATACCTTCACTGCGCGACAACAACGGTGAAGTCACTGACGACAGTGCCACTGAAGCAGAGTTATTAAACGCTGTTATCAGAAACTCCTTCACCAAAGTAGACGAAGTAACACAGAATCCCCAAGATTGCTTAAATTTTACATAAGTTCGAAATATGGCGCGTACTTCAATGCGAGATGCTTTGAATAATTTCCACAACGAAATTCTCTCTCGAAATCTGGCAGAAAACCCAAAGAGATTCTTGTCATACATAAAGCACGCCAGTGGCAAGACGCAATCAATACCTTCACTGCGCGATAACAACGGTGAAGTCACTGACGACATTGCCACTGAAGCAGAGTTATTAAACACTGTTATCAGAAACTCCTTCACCAAAGTAGACGAAGTAAATATTCCTGAATTCAAATCAACAACAACTGCCAAGGTGATAAACATAGAAGTAAATATTAACGAAGCAGCTTAAATCACTTAATAAATGCAAGGCCGCCGGTCCCGATTGTATTACTAGTCAGGTTCCTCTCATAGTTTGCTGATAAAATAGCTCCATATTTAGCAATTATATACAACCACTCGCTCACAGAAATATCCGTACCTAAAGACTGTAAAATTGCTCAAGTCACATCAATACCCAAGAAGGGAAGTAGGAGTACTGTCCTGAATTGCAGGCCTATATCACTAACGTCGGTTAGCAGTAGGGTTTTGGAACATATACTACATTCGAACATTATGAAGTACCTCGAAGAAAACGAATTATTGTGACATAGTCAGCACGGTTTCCGAAAATATCGTTCTTGTGAAACACAACTAGCTCTTTATACTCATGAAGTAATAAGTACTTTCGACAGGGGATGTCAAATTGGTTCCATTTTTTAGATTTCCAGAAGGCTTTCGACACCGTTTCTCACAAGCGCCTTCTAACCAAACTGCGTGCCTAAGGAGTATCGCCTCAGTTGTGCGACTGGATTCTCGATTTCCTGGCAGAAACGTCACAGTTCGGAATAATAGACAGAAGTAATATCCGGCGTTCCCCAAGGAAGTGTTATAGGCCCTCTATTGTTCCTGATCTATATTAACGACATAGGAGACAATCTGAGTAGCCGTCTTAGATTGTCTGCAGATGATTCTGTCACTTACCGTCTTGTAAAGTCATGATCAAAACGACTTGCAAAATGATTTAGATAAGATATCTGTATGGTGCAAAAAGTGGGAATTCACCCTGAATAAGGAAAATTGTGAAGTTATTTACATGAGTACTAAAAGAAATTAGCTAAATTTCGATTACGCGATAAGTCACACAAATCTGCAGGCTGTAAATTCAACTAAATACATAGGGATTACGATTACAACTAACCTAAATGTGAACGATCACATAGAAAATATTGTGGGTAGAGCAAACCAAAGACTGCGATTCATTGGCAGAACACTTAGAAGGAACAACAGTATTGCTGTGCGGTGTGGGATCCGCATCAGGTGAGACTGACGGATGACATCAAAAAAGTACAAAGAAGGGCAGCTCGTTTTGTACTATGGCGAAATAGGGCAAATAGTGCCACAGACATGATACGTGAATTGGAGTAGCAATCATTAAAACAAAGGCGTTTTTCTTTGCGACGGGATCTTCTTATGAAATTTCAATCACCAGTTTCCTCCTCCGATTGCGAAAACATCCTGTTGGCACCCACCTACATAGGGACAAAATAAGAGAAATCAGGGCTCGCACAGAAAAATTTAAGTGCTCGTTTCTCCCGCGTGCCGTTCAAGAGTGGAAAGGTAGAGAGCCACCTTGAAGGTGGTTCATTGAACCCTCTGCCAGGCACTTAATTCTGAATAGCAGAGTAATGATACAGATGTAGATGTTTCAAAGCGTTCTACAATGTTCCAGAATATTCCAGAATGTTCTAGAAAGTTATAAAATGTTCCCTTATCCTATCGTGGTGCGAAAAAATTTCGGCTCAGTAGGTGACGTCGAGACACATGCTTGAGTACAGTTTTTGAAATCAACAATAATGGATTAAGAAAAAATTTAATTCATAAAATTTTTCCAGTAGTTCTGAATGTTTTGGAAGGATCTCAAATGTTTGGGAATGTCTTCAGTGTGGTATAATGAAAAGAAGTGAGTGACAGGGTACTTTTGTTCCCATTATGTTATCGTTGAAGACTGAATTCCATTATAGAGTACCTAACAGTATATTTGAGCATTCTAGAGGATTTTTGAAAGTGAAATACTAAATTTTTTACAAATATTTGATTGCATTTTAGCGATGTTCGTGAACGTTCTCCTGTGATCTGGATTGCTCTCAGGAAATAAATATCTAACGAAGCAAATATTTTTCAGCTAACGCCACAAACGTGTTGTAAGAAGGCTCTACAACGGAAATGGCATGTAGTTTAATGGTTCGAAGCGTACAGGACGCTAGCATGCGCACCATGACGTCATTATAGATGATGGACAAGCTAGTGGAGGGGTAGATTCTGTTTTTCAATACGTTTTACATTCTCTAGTACAGAGAGTAAAACCGATTACTTGATCGACAGTGTACCTATCGGAAAGGTTCATAATACCGTGTCGTTTTTAAAAGAACCATCCTGCCACGTACGTGAAAGAATTTAGGAAACTGCACGAAAAGTTTATATGGGTGGGCGGACGGGGATTTTAACCGCCGTCCTTCCGTATGCTCGGCTTTTATATTACCACTGCGTCACTCGATGAAGCACACTAAGATTTCCCACGATTTCCACATTTTCGTTTCGCCCATTTGAAATAGTTCCTTCAGAAAGGCCCTCGGATCCATTAATGACCATCGCCGTAAAGTTTAATTACGGCTTGGTTACTTATTTTAAGCAGTAGCCTTTCTTCATTCTTTTCCTTATTCCTTTTAATCTATGCAATCAACGTGACGAATATCACTACAAATGGAAATGCTCTTACTGTAACTATCCCTATATTTTCAAATCTCTTTACGTTGTTACGTTTATTGTCTACCTGCACCGACACCTCTTTTTGTCACTTACTTTGCTGCCCTGCAGAATTCACCACCCGGGATAAAGAGCCACTTTATGAGTACTTAAAGGCTGCTCATCATTACAGTGAAACTGGCGTCTCATGTGGAATATGAGGTGCACACTCGGGTCTGTTAACACAGTGCGGGATATTTACACCCGGTGCCAGCTGGATCGCTGTAACGGCCGCAACTTTGGCTCCGGTCCCTGACGGCTGCTAATAGCCGCACAACGCGGGCGGAGGGACGAACTCGTCTAATGGCGGCTGCTGGCTGCTGCCTGCCGTTAACGCTCTCGTCCGGACACGCCAGCGCAACTTGGCGAACCCAGCGCTATTTCCAGTGGCAGACCTCTGCCCCCTCCCACCCTCTGGGGCGCGTCTCGCACACTCCCACTCCCTTAGCGCACAATCAAATTGCAGTTAAGTAATGCGACAGCACAGCACGGCCATTGCTGGATAATCCAAGGGTGTAACCGTTCTCGGCTGCAGTCTGATCCCATGCGGCCGCACCTGGTGCAGCGTTACGCTGCTGTCAGCGCAGAAACGCAGTTCTGAGTCTTGCATATGCAAAGCGGAACGCGCACTTCGTGCATGATCCTGTCGACATCCAGGCAGCTTTTGCACTAACGACCAAAACGTCAAAGTGTTCGCCTTTAAATGATTTCATTTTTAACATGGGAGAAGATCGAATTGACTCGGATAATTAAGCCATTTCAAAGCTTTTTAGAAAGTCGTACTGGAACATTTTTCATATCAAACAATACTACCATACGTCATTTATTAGAATTATAAACCTCTGTGCAATAGGAATATTCTTTTGTTGATTTTTTGAATTATTTTTCCTGCATTTGCATCTTCATCGATCTCATTTTTGAACGAATGTATCAGACATGAAACTGTGATCACTTTTGTTGCAAGAGACTTTTAAATGGATTGTAAATAGTTATAAACTTATTTTCAGCTCACACAGTTTTCCAAAGAATCAGTCAACGTGTTTGCTTGCTGAAACCAGCTGCTCGCTTCACGCTCATGAGAATCAGTTGTTGTAGGTCCTCAATTATTTGCTTGACGTATTCCAATTGAAACGTCCCCTTTCAACAATTATACATATGACTGTGCTTAAACTGACACACAATATTTTGTTAGCGCAACGCAATCTGACTTTCAAAATTCCCTACAAAAGAATGGCCCTGACTAACATTAAACTATACCTTTCACAAATCACTTACCTCACAAAAATCTTCGCTGCTCAAGCTACTGCAATACAGCGAGCGCCACTACTGCCAGCTAAATAAAAGATTCAAACTATGGAAGGCACTAACTACTGATAGGGATAGTTAGCAAATGAAAGATATTAATAGAGAACAAACAATGTATTTACCTTGATATCATCATATATAAATATAGCAGTTCATGACAAATTTCAAAACCCCGCCATCTCTCTCTCTCCACATCCACCACTGCTGGCGGCTCACCTCCAACTGCGCAACGCTACTCGCTGTTCACAGCCAGCTGCCTAACACTACAATGGCGAGTATTACAACAATGCAAAGCAGCCACAGACTGCACACCGCACAGCCAGTGATTTTCATATTGAGCGCTACATAACGTTGCCAATAAGAAAACATAAACAGCCTACTTACATAGAGAAAACATAAACAGCCTACTTACATAGCCCCCATGCTCCCCACAAAAAATTTTACAAATTTTTTTTGGGCAGTGGCCAATAATGATTTGATAAAATTTCTCATAATTACAATAACAAAGAAATCAAATGCACACACTTATTGATACAATGTTGGTCAAAGCTAAAATTTTCTCACAGACCATAAAGATAGTCCTGATCATTCATTATAACAGTAATTACAGGTTTTTTTTCACAAAGTCTCATTAGTAAAATAAATTGCACACAGAAGTAGTGGATTTCCATGCAGTCTTGAAGAAGTAGTGTTGTCCTTCCAACGGAAAGACAGTGCTGACTCTTGACATGCTGACAGGTAATGGGCCACAACATAGCAAACCCACAGCAGAGTCATTCGACGTTGTGAAGAATATTGGTAGGTAGGTCATCACAGAACAGACCCACTGGAGTCCTGGTAGAGATTGTGGTATTGGTGGGCCACCAGAGGTGCAGACCCACTGCAATCCTTGTAGAAATAATGGTACTGGTGAGTCAGCAAAGGTGTAGACCCACTGTAGTCCTTGTAGAAATGGCCAGCAGCCATCTGTTGCGACTGTGCAGGTGCACAATCACCATCGAAGAGTCTTGCAGAGAATATAGCAAGTCCATAAACCACCACTTGTGCACTCACAAAGTGTTTGGAATTGTCCTTAGAACCAGCAATGCTGTTATCCAGTCCCTTGCTGAATTATTAACACACGTGCAAACACTAACAGTCCCTACTTCTCACATATTGTCCATATACTATGACCAACAGAAACGTGTGCAGTGAAATGTAACTTAATTTGAAGAACTGGTGTCTGTACAATTATAAATTTACAACATGAAAATACAATTACAAAGGTACAAAATACATCATTAAAGAACATAATAATACAGATAACGTTTGTAGTAATAGGGGCTTTACAAAAGAATAGAAATAAACATATACATCAGTGTTACAGGAATTATGACATAAGTAAATACCTAAAAGATCAGAATAACTTTTGAAACATCAACTTTACACATGAGCATTAAAACAAAACAGAATTAATAATGTCTAACATCTTTACAAAGTAAATAACATATTATTAACGCCAATTATATTTGAGGATAACAGTATTCCTCATCATAGTTCATGTAGCTGAGTATGAGAAAAATTCTACAACAAAAGTCTGATGAGGTAAACATATAAAGACAGGAAGAACATATATACACAAGGGTACCCAAACACATAGTGGGATAACACAAAAGGAAAGGACCGGGTTTGTTTCATTGCAGTATTTTGCAAACAAAACTTTCTTTGCTTCTTGGAGATCTCCCTTCATTCATCATTATTCCCAAAAGTCCTATCTAAGCCTGCCTTCTGTATTTCGTTCACATCCTCTGTCAAAAATAGTTTTTCTCTCTGCTTTCTGTATTCTGTTCACATCCTCTGTCAATAATAGTTTTTCTCCACTGTACAGTATCCTTTTTATTTTGCCAGACCATTTTCTGATAGCTTCTCAATGCATTTCTTATAAATTTATAATAGTTAGTTTCTTATATAGTCTCCTCTTAAGCTAACTTAAATCTACTGAGCTCAGATACTAAACTAAGGAACGAGGCAATGCAGCAGCACATAACAAATTAACACAAACAGCAATGCAAAAAAAATGGAAAATTGCAAAGCAAGCTACAGTAAATATAAATTACCAAGCAATGCAACATTACAACTAATATGAGCCAATGTACAGTAGCAAGAAAAATAAGTCAGTAGTAAAATTAGCTTAACAGAGTAACACAATTTAAAATTCAGTAGCACTATGCCTGGCAAACAGCAGCAGCAAATATAAAAAATATAAAACATGACAAAGCTCAAGCAGAAAAAATATTACAGTAAAAACAACAATGCAGATAAGGGAAATGTATATTCACATCTTAATATCTATGTAATTAAAGTGGTGCACCACAACAACTGATTGTAAAAAGAAATATTACCATGTACTTGAAAAGAAAATTATGTGTTACTGTTACTAGTTCCTTCTTATTGTTCTTTCCTTTCCAAGTGCTCCTTTTTTAAAGAATGTGGATCATAAAATAATTATTTAATAGATCTGTTGACAGAAAGTGTTCACATTAGCAAATGCATTTTATTTTATAAAAGCAATGCTGCAACACAGCTGGAAACCAGATATCAAGTGAAATAAGCAACTACAAAAAGCAAAGCATAAAAGTATCATTCAATAGTCATGTGGCATTTCGTAAGTCAGTAGCTCTCAACTCTCATAGAAAGACACTTGTCCTAATCAGGTGTGCAGATGTATGAATATTTCCCATCAGTTCATAAGCATTGCAGTAATTAGCACAAAGTACGAGTAATCATATGTTTTCAGGTAATGAGCGTGTAATATTTGCGATGCTTTCTACAAAAGAATGTCAATAGCAAGGTTAATGGAAGTAATGAGGGTGTCGCATTTGCAATATTTTCTCTAAAGGAATGCCAATGGCGAGGATAAAGGCCTGCCTTTTTTTCTTTTTTTTTCTACCTGTGCTTCCGGAAAGGCACACCCTAATGGCTTGTTCTCCAGGTGTTTGACACAGCTGCGTGCCCACGACGCATTACGTGCAGGTGGTCACTTAACTTTCTTGCGGAAATATTTACGACACCAGTTTCCGCTACAGTGACAGTCTCACATAAAAACATTTCACAGGTCAAGAATTAGCGTTGCAAATCTGTAGAAAGAAAATCCTATGAATATAACATTGTCCAAAAAATTTTCGCCGGCATTGTGATACATTCACGCATTTACACACATTTCATAGCTCTTAAAGTACGATTCTTGGTTTCCAACATACTTCTTATTCCTCATATACGGTAGCATAATCTTATTGATCATAAACATATCTCAACAGCATAATACACATTGTTGTTGTAATAATAACATCATAACACCTCAGTCAAATCTCAAAAATGTCGTAGCTTTCTGCAATAATTCCAAACCTAAAGAAAATTCTCTGCTCATGTCAAAAGTGTCATCTGCCTCAAACGTACTTTAAAAATCATGATCTCATACCAAATACATCATTCAAAGCTCTCATAGTATCACAATGATTCCGAAAAAATATGAAGAGTTCACACAGTACAGACAAAATACAATTTCGTAAGTGTGAAGTTATCCAACTGTGTAATTGCGTAAACATCTGTCACTGATGTAATAAAAAAAGTTTATCTCTCAGTTACATGATCAGATAGCTGTGTAATTTGTGTGTTAGAGAAATATGGTACCGATGTGTAAAGTTGTATAAGCAAATACCATATTAGCTAGGGTTCCTTGTGGTTGCCACACACATGGTACACAAAGTAAGTGTGTATCCCCCTGAGGATTAATGTAATTATACCCTCAGGTGTTACAGATTACAGCAATGGAATGAATTCAACAATTATACATATGACTGTGCTTAAACTGACACACAATATTTTGTTAGCGCAACGCAATGTGACTTTCAAAATTCCCTACAAAAGAATGGCCCTGACTAACATTAAACTATACCTTTCACAAATCACTTACCTCACAAAAATCTTCGCTGCTCAAGCTACTGCAATACAGCGAGCGCCACTACTGCCAGCTAAATAAAAGATTCAAACTATGGAAGGCACTAACTACTGATAGGGATAGTTAGCAAATGAAAGAGAACAAACAATGTATTTACCTTGATATCATCATATATAAATATAGCATAGATTCTGTAAAGTTGCTACTGTGATATCTGTGACTTCTCAGTCACTGTGATTTCTAACAGATACGCGATTTCCTGCCCACCACTAACGGCCAGTGTCGGTTGGTCGCAGTCAGTGTGCCCCCTGCCGCCGTTGGATAAGCAGCTGCAGCAGCAAGTCGTATACTCCTAGCTCACTCATTTGTTACATAGTTTAATTCTTAATTTCTTTGCGTGTTTTTGGTTCTTGCATTGTTTAATTCATAAATTTCGGGCGTATTATAGTATTTGAGAGTTGTAGCATCGCGTTTTAGTACCTGAATAGTGTAATTTCGCGTAGTCGTTTGTCTACTGTTTTGTTTTGAACGGCCAGTGTCGGTTGGTCGCAGTCAGTGTGCTCCCTGCCGCCGTTGGATAAGCAGCTGAGCAGCAAGTCGTATACTCCTAGCTCACTCATTTGTTACATAGTTTAATTCTTAATTTCTTTGCGTGTTTTTGGTTCTTGCATTGTTTAATTCATAAATTTCGGGCGTATTATAGTATTTGAGAGTTGTAGCATCGCGTTTTAGTACCTGAATAGTGTAAATTCGCGTAGTCGTTTGTCTACTGTTTTGTTTTGAACGGCCAGTGTCGGTTGGTCGCAGTCAGTGTGCTCCCTGCCGCCGTTGGATAAGCAGCTGAGTAGCAAGTCGTATACTCCTAGCTCACTCATTTGTTACATAGTTTAATTCTTAATTTCTTTGCGTGTTTTTGGTTCTTGCATTGTTTAATTCATAAATTTCGGGCGTATTATAGTATTTGCGAGTGTAGCATCGTGTTTTAGTACCTGAATAGTGTAATTTCGCTTAGTCACCTTCCGCCGCCGAGCAGTGTCAGCAGTGCGCAAGTAGCAGCATTACTGCATTTACTAGGCAATCTTGTATTTTAATAACCGTTTAAATTTTGTCGATTTGTTTGCGCTCTCTGTAGATTAGTTCAGACGTTCTTAGCAAAACAGTTTTTAGCATGGATAGGGACTGCAACTGCTGTGTTCGGATGCAGGCTGAGTTGGCATCCCTTCGCTCCCAGCTTCAGGCAGTGTTGGCTTCGGTCACACAGCTTGAGGCTGTTGCCAATGGGCATCACTGTGGGGGTCGGGATGGGGGTTTGTCGGGGACGGCCAGCTCGTCCCACGCATCCCCTGATCGGACTACGACTGTGGTTGCCCGGGATACTGCCCGCATTGAGGCTGATCCCTCACCTGTGGTAGAGTGGGAGGTCGTTTCAAGGTGTGGCAGGGGGCGAAAGACATTCCGGAGGGCTGAACGGAAAGCCTCTCCAGTTTGTCTGACGAACCGGTTTCAGGCTCTGTCTCAGGCTGATACTGATCTTCGGCCTGACATGGCTGCTTGTCCTGTTCCAGAGGTTGCCCCTCAGTCTGCAAGATCCGGGCAGTCGCAGAGGGTGGGCTTACTGGTAGTTGGGAGCTCCAACGTCAGGCGCGTAATGGGGCCCCTTAGGGAAATGGCAGCAAGAGAGGGGAAGAAAACCAATGTGCACTCCGTGTGCATACCGGGGGGAGTCATTCCAGATGTGGAAAGGGTCCTTCCGGATGCCATGAAGGGTACAGGGTGCACCCATCTGCAGGTGGTCGCTCATGTCGGCACCAATGATGTGTGTCGCTATGGATCGGAGGAAATCCTCTCTGGCTTCCGGCGGCTATCTGATTTGGTGAAGACTGCCAGTCTCGCTAGCGGGATGAAAGCAGAGCTCACCATCTGCAGCATCGTCGACAGGACTGACTGCGGACCTTTGGTACAGAGCCGAGTGGAGGGTCTGAATCAGAGGCTGAGACGGTTCTGCGACCGTGTGGGCTGCAGATTCCTCGACTTGCGCCATAGGGTGGTGGGGTTTCGGGTTCCGCTGGATAGGTCAGGAGTCCACTACACGCAACAAGCGGCTACACGGGTAGCAGGGGTTGTGTGGCGTGGGCTGGGCGGTTTTTTTAGGTTAGATGGCCTTGGGCAAGTACAGAAAGGGCAACAGCCTCAACGGGTGCGGGGCAAAGTCAGGACATGCGGGGACCAAGCAGCAATCGGTATTGTAATTGTCAACTGTCGAAGCTGCGTTGGTAAAGTACCGGAACTTCAAGCGCTGATAGAAAGCACCGAAGCTGAAATCGTTATAGGTACAGAAAGCTGGCTTAAGCCAGAGATAAATTCTGCCGAAATTTTTACAAAGGTACAGACGGTGTTTAGAAAGGATAGATTGCATGCAACCGGTGGTGGAGTGTTCATCGCTGTTAGTAGTAGTTTATCCTGTAGTGAAGTAGAAGTGGATAGTTCCTGTGAATTATTATGGGTGGAGGTTACACTAAACAACCGAACTAGGTTAATAATTGGCTCCTTTTACCGACCTCCCGACTCAGCAGCATTAGTGGCAGAACAACTGAGAGAAAATTTGGAATACATTTCACATAAATTTTCTCAGCATGTTATAGTCTTAGGTGGAGATTTCAATTTACCAGATATAGACTGGGACACTCAGATGTTTAGGACGGGTGGTAGGGACAGAGCATCGAGTGACATTATACTGAGTGCACTATCCGAAAATTACCTCGAGCAATTAAACAGAGAACCGACTCGTGGAGATAACATATTGGACCTACTGATAACAAACAGACCCGAACTTTTCGAATCTGTATGTACAGAACAGGGAATCAGTGATCATAAGGCCGTTGCAGCATCCCTGAATATGGAAGTTAATAGGAATATAAAAAAAAGGGAGGAAGGTTTATCTGTTTAGCAAGAGTAATAGAAGGCAGATTTCAGACTACCTAACAGATCAAAACGAAAATTTCTGTTCCGACACTGACAATGTTGAGTGTTTATGGAAAAAGTTCAAGGCAATCGTAAAATGCGTTTTAGACAGGTACGTGCCGAGTAAAACTGTGAGGGACGGGAAAAACCCACCGTGGTACAACAACAAAGTTAGGAAACTACTGCGAAAGCAAAGAGAGCTCCACTCCAAGTTTAAACGCAGCCAAAACCTCTCAGACAAACAGAAGCTAAACGATGTCAAAGTTAGCGTAAGGAGGGCTATGCGTGAAGCGTTCATTGAATTCGAAAGTAAAATTCTATGTACCGACTTGACAGAAAATCCTAGGAAGTTCTGGTCTTACGTTAAATCAGTAAGTGGCTCGAAACAGCATATCCAGACACTACGGGATGATGATGGCATTGAAACAGAGGATGACACGCGTAAAGCTGAAATACTAAACACCTTTTTCCAAAGCTGTTTCACAGAGGAAGACCGCACTGCAGTTCCTTCTCTAAATCCTCGCACAAACGAAAAAATGGCTGACATCGAAATAAGTGTCCAAGGAATAGAAAAGCAACTGGAATCACTCAATAGAGGAAAGTCCACTGGACCTGACGGGATACCAATTCGATTCTACACAGAGTACGCGAAAGAACTTGCCCCCCTTCTAACAGCCGTGTACTGCAAGTCTCTAGAGGAACGGAGGGTTCCAAATGATTGGAAAAGAGCACAGATAGTCCCAGTCTTCAAGAAGGGTCGTCGAGCAGATGCGCAAAACTATAGACCTATATCTCTTACGTCGATCTCTTGTAGAATTTTAGAACATGTTTTTTGCTCGCGTATCATGTCATTTCTGGAAACCCAGAATCTACTATGTAGGAATCAACATGGATTCCGGAAACAGCGATCGTGTGAGACCCAACTCGCCTTATTTGTTCATGAGACCCAGAAAATATTAGATACAGGCTCCCAGGTAGATGCTATTTTTCTTGACTTCCGGAAGGCGTTCGATACAGTTCCGCACTGTCGCCTGATAAGCAAAGTAAGAGCCTACGGAATATCAGACCAGCTGTGTGGCTGGATTGAGGAGTTTTTGGCAAACAGAACACAGCATGTTGTTATCAATGGAGAGACGTCTACAGACGTTAAAGTAACCTCTGGCGTGCCACAGGGGAGTGTTATGGGACCATTGCTTTTCACAATATATATAAACGACTTAGTAGATAGTGTCGGAAGTTCCATGCGGCTTTTCGCGGATGATGCTGTAGTATACAGAGAAGTTGCTGCATTAGAAAATTGTAGCGAAATACAGGAAGATCTGCAGCGGATAGGTACTTGGTGCAGGGAGTGGCAACTGACCCTTAACATAGACAAATGTAATGTATTGCGAATACATAGAAAGAAGGATCCTTTATTGTATGATTATATGATAGCGGAACAAACACTGGTAGCAGTTACTTCTGTAAAATATCTGGGAGTATGCGTACGGAACGATTTGAAGTGGAATGATCATATAAAACTAATTGTTGGTAAGGCGGGTACCAGGTTGAGATTCATTGGGAGAGTGCTTAGAAAATGTAGTCCATCAACAAAGGAGGTGGCTTACAAAACACTCGTTCGACCTATACTTGAGTATTGCTCATCAGTGTGGGATCCGTACCAGGTCGGGTTGACGGAGGAGATAGAAAAGATCCAAAGAAGAGCGGCGCGTTTCGTCACTGGGTTATTTGGTAACCGTGATAGCGTTACGGAGATGTTTAATAAACTCAAGTGGCAGACTCTGCAAGAGAGGCGCTCTGCATCGCGGTGTAGCTTGCTCGCCAGGTTTCGAGAGGGTGCGTTTCTGGATGAGATATCGAATATATTGCTTCCCCCTACTTATACTTCCCGAGGAGATCACGAATGTAAAATTAGAGAGATTAGAGCGCGCACGGAGGCTTTCAGACAGTCGTTCTTCCCGCGAACCATACGCGACTGGAACAGGAAAGGGAGGTAATGACAGTGGCACGTAAAGTGCCCTCCGCCACACACCGTTGGGTGGCTTGCGGAGTATCAATGTAGATGTAGAAATTTCAAAACTCCGCCATCTCTCTCTCTCCACATCCACCACTGCTGGCGGCTCACCTCCAACTGCGCAACGCTACGCGCTGTTCACAGCCAGCTGCCTAACACTACAATGGCGAGTATTACAACAATGCAAAGCAGCCACAGACTGCACACCGCACAGCCAGTGATTTTCATATTGAGCGCTACATAACGTTGCCAATAAGAAAACATAAACAGCCTACTTACATAGAGAAAACATAAACAGCCTACTTACACAATCTCTGTCTTCCTCTACAGTTTTTTCCCTCTACAGCTCCCTCTTGTACCATGGAAGTCATTCCCTCATGTCTTAGCAGATGTCCTATCATCTTGTCCCTTCTCTTTATCAGTGTTTTCCACATATTCCTTTCCTCTCCGATTCTGCGTAGAACCTCCTCATTCCTTACCTTATCAGTCCACCTAATTTTCAACATTCGTCTATAGCACCACATCTCAAATGCTTCGATTCTCTTCTGTTCCGGTTTTCCCACAGTCCATGTTTCACTACCATACAATGCTGTACTCCAGACGTACATCCTCAGAATTTTCTTCCTCAAATTAAGGCCGGTATTTGATATTAGTAGACTTCTCTTGGCCAGAAATGCCTTTTTTGCCATAGCGAGTCTGCTTTTGATGTCCTCCTTGCTCCGTCCGCCATCGGTTATTTTACTGCCTAAGTAGCAGAATTCCTTAACTTCATTCACTTGGTGACCATCAATCCTGATGTTAAGTTTCTCGCTGTCCTCATTTCTACTACTTCTCATTACCTTCGTCTTTCTCCGATTTACTCTCAAACCATACTGTGTACTCATTAGACTGTTCATTCCGTTCAGCAGATCATTTAATTCTTCTTCACTTTCACTCAGGATAGCAATGTCATCAGAGAATCGTATCATTGGTATCCTTTCACCTTGTATTTTAATTCCACTCCTGAACCTTTCTTTTATTTCCATCATTGCTTCCTCGATGTACAGATTGAAGAGTAGGGCGAAAGGCTACAGCCTTGTCTTACACCATTGTTAATACGAGCACTTCGTTCTTGATCGTCCACTCTTATTAGTCCCTGTTGGTTGTTGTACATATTGTATATGACCCGTCTCTCCCTATAGCTTATCCCTACTTTTTTCAGAATCTCGAACAGCTTGCACCATTTTATATTGTCGAACGCTTTTTCCAGGTCGACAGATCCTATGAATGTGTCTTGATTTTTCTTTAGCCTTGCTTACATTATTAGCCGTAACGTCAGAATTGCCTCTCTCGTCCCTTTACTTTTCCTAAAGCCAAACTGATCGTCACCTAGCGCATTCTCAATTTTCTTTTCCATTCTTCTGTATATTATTCTTGTAAGCATGAGCTGTTAAGCTGATTGTGCGATAATTCTCGCACTTGTCAGCTCTTGCCATCTTCGGAATTGTGTGGATGATGCTTTTCCGAAAGTCAGATGGTATGTCGCCAGACTCATATATTCTACACACCAACGTGAATAGTCGTTTTGTTGCCACTTCCCCGAATGATTTTAGAAATTCTGATGGAATGTTATCTATCCCTTCTGCTTTATTTGACCGTAAGTCCCCCAAAGCTCTTTTAAATTCCGATCCTAATACTGGATCCCCTATCTCTTCTAAATCGACTCGTGTTTCTTCTTCTATCACATCAGACAAATCTTCACACTCATAGAGGCTTTCAATGTATTCTTTCCACCTATCTGCTCTCTCTTCTGCATTTAACAGTGGAATTCCCGTTGCACTCTTACCACCGTTGCTTTTAATGTCACTAAAGGTTGTTTTGACTTTCCTGTATGCTGAGTCTGTCCTTCCGACAATCATATCTTTTTCGATGTCTTCGCATTTTTCTTGCAGCCATTTCGTCTTAGCTTCCCTGCACCTCCTGTTTATTTCATTCCTCAGCGACTTGTATTCCTGTATTCCTGATTTTCCCGGAACATGTTAGTACTTCCTCCTTCATCAATCAGCTGAAGTATTTCTTCTGTTACCCATAGTTGTTCAGATTATTGTAATTATAAAAATTATTTTGCCAACATTTTACTTGCCTTATGTGAAGCGGTTTATATGTCCACATAGATGTCCCAGAATACAGAGAGTGTAGTGACACATTCTGTAGTGACACATCTATTAAAAGCAAACAAATTTCCAATAAAAACCCGTCAATAACCAGGTCAAACAATGGAGTACCTGTGCTGTGTCATTATTGAGACGATGCATTTGGGAAATATTTAAATTTAATGCGTCCATACGGAGGAAGGAATTTAGCAGACAACAGAATAATCTTTAGCCACCGACTTCCTCGGGATAGGTCGTTTATAGAACGCAGATTTTGTATTCTGGAAAATTAACTGAAAATTTTTCATCGTCAAATGGGTGTTCGACAAGAATTAGAGACTTTCCATAGTAAAAGCATGCTGTGCTTTGCATCATTATGTGTGAGGAATAGGTGACTATAAATTTGATGACAAATTGTGCGTCCTTCGAGAACTGAAAATTCTTCCAGGTCCTAAAAGCAGGCGAGGATTTTCACGAATTTTGTTTCTTGATTAAGACAAGGTCTGGCTGCTCAAATTAGTGCGCAGAGACTGTAGGCAACCACATTGTTCTACACGAGACTCCGTGGTCAAAAGAGACCGCGCGGAGACATGTGGTTGCCGTGCAGTTCGATGTATTCTAAGGGCTGCAGCAGCCAGGAAATCCTAGCTGCCCAGTGCGCGTGCTGCAATGAACCGTCATTATTTTATTGGTTGCCATAGCCAGGCAGTCGCCGACAGGCTGCCTTTTGCGTTACAGCCCTAAGTCTTTGTTGCGACCGTGAATGTCGTGGACGCAACTTGACTGCAGGCTAGCCGTCCCCTAGCGTAAAAAAATGGTTCAAATGGCTCTGAGCACTATGCGACTTAACTTCTGAGGTCATCAGTCGCCTAGAGCTTAGAACTAATTAAATCTAACTAACCTAAGGACATCACACACATCCATGCCCGAAGCAGGATTCGAACCTGCGACCGTAGCGGTCGCTCGGCTCCAGACTGTAGCGCCTAGAACCGCACGGCCACTCCGGCCGGCCCCCTAGCGTACTAGACAGGCGCAAAGAGACCAGAATAGACGTCGCTAGCATAACGGGAACAGCGCAGTACGTCCGCAGTCATGTGGAACAAACAGTACGCAGTTTCATTCACTGCCCAAAACGATATAAGCTGCGTTCCGTGGCTTAGCGGGCAGTTCCGTCGCAGCTAACTTTCTGAGGGGAGCGTCGACTTGCGCAACACAAAACAAATTCTGCTCAGAAAGCAGCGACCTGAAGGGACACGGAAATATCAAAAATAACATAAAATGTTAAATAAAATTTTGTTTGAAATTTCTTTGTTTGAGAGTGATGCAGTAGAGTGGGGATCACAAGCGCAACACAAACAACACAATATTTATTCTTCTCAAAAAATAGTTCAAATGACTCTGAGCACTATGGGACTTAACGTCTGAGGTCATCAGTCCCCTAGAACTTAGAACTACTTAAACCGAAGCACATCAAACACATCCATGTCCGAGGCAGGATTCGAACCTGCGACCGTAGCGGTCTCGCGGTTGCAGACTGTGGAGCCTAGAACTGCTCGGCCACCCCAATTCTTCTCAGCAAGCAACTACATTCGGTAGCCAGCACCATTACGTACTGTACTTCCACCGCAGAAAATGTTTAAAATGATGTCCATGTACACGTAGGAGAAGACACAGCTGCACAGCAGTTATCACTTCACGGCTATAGTTGTGCTTCATTCACAGTTACAGCACCACGCACGAGCTTCTTGAGTCAGCCCAAAGGTAGAAGTCTAACGGCCGAGATCTGGCGTGCCATGCGTGTCATGCACGTCTCATCCACTTTTGGGGATAAGCAACATCAAGATACTCTCTTGCCTTCCCTCTAAAATGTGCAGGGGCACTTTCATGCACGAACCGTAAGTTCGTTAATGTAGCAAGTGGAACATCAGGAAGCAGAACACCCAGTTCATGTTCCAAAAAACTGTGGATACACACTGCCAATCGAGTGCTGTGGAATACATGCGGTGTGATTAACTGGTTGTCCACTATAGCGCCACCAAATTATCACAGGAAAACGATGTTTACGTCCTCGTACTGTAGTTGTGCGAAGATTCTCATGCGGCCACACGTGCGTGTTTTGAGCATTCACGATACCACTACTGGTAAAGAAGCTGTGATCCCTAAACAGTACCCAACGACCGAACAGTGCAGCAGCAGCTGGGCAGCCGAGTAATCACTGACAGAAATTCGGACGTTTAGGTTAGTCTACAGGTGTTAGCTCCTGTACTTTCAGCAGGTTTAATGACTGGAATAATTGTTTCCGAAGCAAGCGCCATACAGTTGTTTGAGGATCAGTGGCCCCTACACGGCAATTATTTATGGCCTGGTGTTCATCTACCAATTTCAGGACTTTCTCAACATCAACTCCATCCGTGGTACACCACAAATGGCACATTTCCTTAAATGTCTCTCCACATCTGTGAAAGTCTAATTTTTGGTACTCTGTTCGCAAACAATTCCATATGCCATCGTCTTGATGCTCGTACATTTTCTTCTGTTGTGCCGTAAAAGAGGAGCGGTGTATATCCTCATATCACCGTCTGAGTATGCCTTCATACCGTACACAACGACTTCAGTCTATGAAATACCGGCAGAGTGAATGTACGTTGTAGATCTGGTGCCGCTAGTAAGCAACATCAGTCGAGATTTAGGTGAATCGACTTCCAAAAGCCTGTACTGGGCCATGTTTAAATACCCACTACAAATGACACTAAGCACCAGAACTCTGAAATAAAGCAATTTTACACAAAACTTTATTGAACATTTTACTCTTATTTTGAAGCATACATTCCACCCTTTGAATCACATTTCATATTCTATAGCACGCCATAGTCAATTGTAAGCTTAACCCATGCTTCTCAGGCACATTTGATCACAATATCCTCTTTCAAAAACAAAAGTTCTCTAATTTCATTATATATTTACGTGATAAAAGGTATACTTTTGAGAATTTTCGGACTCTTGTAAAAGCATATTTTCGAAAATTTTCGTAACTTACGAGTGATCTTTATAACTGGTTTCGTAGTAAATCGGCGTTTATGGTTTACAGTTACTGCAAATAAGTAAAATATCTTGTTACATAAGTTTCCTCTTTTAAAGAGAGTGTATATTGCCTGATTTTATCATCAGTTATCGCTGTTGTGGAAGTTGTTAAAGATTACTACTCGTCCTCTTGGCTGTAAGTGGCCCAGTGGTCCTACACACGGGAGAAAGGCACTCGACAGAACTCAAAATATTATACCCATCCGTCTACCTAACTTGTTCGAGAAGCAGTCTCTCACAGAAACCTAAACTGAGCCATTTCAACTATCTGGAAAGTTGCTGTGCCCTATGTCAAGACGAGACCAACACAAAAGGTAGGGATCTATTAACCGATCGCAATTCTACCGTGAGAAGAATAGTAGTACGCCTTAGGAAGACAGCAGCAAGGGATGTGAAAGGACACCTAGCGCACTCAGTGTATAGCCAGCTGCAGATTGTCGTACACATTGGAAGAAAACGATGCCTTTCGTCTGAGGTCCGATATCATACTGGGATTACACGAGAGATTTCCAGAGGAAATGGAGAATACAAGCCCTTCATTTAGTTTCAATTAAGCTCAAGATCTGCAGCACTGTCTCCGGAACGGATCCTCCAATCGAGTGAAACGCTAGTCTGTGACTTCATGGATTTGCAGCATAGGGTTGAGGACTGTAGGTCCCCTTAAAAGGAGGTGTGAACTACACATCAGAGGATGTTAACTAGGTATGCGTATGGGATGCAGACGAGGATTTCTTATTCTAGGCGAGTTTCCATTTATTCCAGTTAACAAAAGCTGTAGGTAGCACGGAAATATAAATATAAGACCCAACAAGTCGTTGAACTCTGCAGAAATATTTAGCCATGCTGCCTGTATAGCCGTCTATAATGGTGAAAATGTTGATGCTGCAGGTTTTTGTTCAGGAACTAACCGCTCTATTATTTCCCATAAATGTTCGACTGTATTCACGACGGGTGATCTGGGAGGCCATATCATTCGCTCCAGAATGTCCAGAATGTTTTTCACATCGATCGCGATCAATTGCCGCCTGGTGACATGGCGCCTTGTCATCCATAAAGATTCTATCGTTCTTCTAGAAATTGAAGTGCACGTATCGTCTACAAGTAGCGGAACATAACCATTTAGAGTCAATGAACGGTTCAGTTTGACCAGAGAACCCTGTCCATTCTTTTTTTTTTTTTTTTTTTTAAAAAAAAAAAAGCTCTGTCCATTATAGAGCCACCACCAGCGTGCCTTGTTAGCAACTATGGTCTGTGGCTTCGTGGGGTCTGCGCCGCACCCGAACTCTGCCAACAACTCTCGTACACTGAAATCGGGACTCATCTGATCAGACAACTGTTTTCCAGCGGTCTATGCTCCAACCGATATGGTCAGGAGCCTAGGAGAGGCAATGCAGGCGAAGTCGTCCTGTTATCAAAGGCACTCGCTTCGGTCGGCTTGTGCCATATCCCACTAACGCCAAATTTCGCCGCATTGTCATAACGGATACGTTCATCATATTTTGTATAATGATTTTTGGGGCTCCTTTACGCAATGTTGCTTTCCTGATATCATTAACAATTTCACGCAAACGCTGCCGTTCTCAGTCGTTAAGCAAAAGCCACCGGCCACTGCACTCTCCCTGGTGATAGGCAAAGCTTAAAATTTGGTATTCTCGGCGCTCTCTTGTCACTGTGGATCTCGGAATATTGATTTCTCTAACGGTTTTCTAAATGGATGTCCAGGCGTCTAACTCCAACTACTAATCCGCGTTCGAAGCCTGTTATTTCCCGTCGTGGTGCCATTATCACGTCGAAAAACTTTTCACTTGAATGACGTGAGTGCAAATGATAGCTTCGCCATTAAACTGCCCTTTCATGTCTTGCGCACACGATACTACGGCCATCTATATATAAAGGGTGTCCCAGCTATCTTGTCCACCCAAAATACCTCTGGAACAATAACAGCTATTGGAAAACGACTTTCACCGCTATCGATGTAGGGCTGGGGCCCATGAATGTACATATTTGGAAACATTCTAAAACGAAAGCATATGTGATTTTTTACACAAACTTGTGTATTTTTAAATGGACCTCCCATATTTTTTCTTCAGCAATCCATAGCATGACAAAGCACATACACAATGGCGTTGATTGCATCGCAATATTCCCATTACGTCCCGAGATATTGAGACGCGAAGTTGACGCTTGAAACACCCGATGGTCCGAAACGAATAATACGGTCTGCTGCCATCCTCTTGATAAGTATGGAGGTGTGATTACACATGTCAATCACATCGCGATTACAGGCAGCATGGGGTTCACGCCTGAGCCTCAGGACGTGGGCTACAGCGCATGTAGGGTGTTTCAAGCGTCAACTTCGCGTCTCAATATCTCGGGATGTAATGGGAATATTGTGATGCAATCAACGCCATTGTGTATGAGCTTTGTCATGCTATGGATTGCTGAAGAAAAAGCATTGGAGGCCCATTTAAAAAGAAAACATAAGTTTGTGTTAAAAATCACATATGCTTCGTTTTAGAATGTTTCCAAATATGTACATTCATGGACCCCAGCCCTACATTGATACCGGTGAAAGTCGTTTTCCAATAGCTGTTATTGTTCCAGAGATATTCTGGGTGGACAAGATAGCTGGGACACCCTGTATGTGCGTATGGATATCCCATGAATTCCGTCACCTCAATGTATATGACATAGGAGAAAACAAATTCAATTTCACCGAGACAGGAACTGACGTTACGTGAAAAGGTTGTTTGGATTAGGCTCAGTATGAGATTTGGACAACGTTATTGACAAACAGACTCACTCTCTGATGTAGTCGAAAGTCGTAGGGAAAACTTGAGTTCACTTGTACATGACTCCCTTAATACTACTGCAATCATCGGAGGGGACAGTAAACCTCTAACGATCAATTCGTATATTTACAGTTTTGTTTGTGGTGGGCATGACAAGACATCCTTTGGAACATTACTAAATGCTTGATAGTCCAGAACCCCGCTCATGATGGGAATATATTAGACCTAATGGCAAAAAATAGACCTGAATTTTTGAAGGATGTTCATATCGAAACTGGTATCATTGACGACAAGGCGATTGTAGCGATAATGAACACTAAAGTAGAAAGGGCAACTAAAACAAGTATAGACGTTTATATGTTCAGCAAACAAGATAAAAAAAAACAGTTGTGTCAAATTTTAATAAGGGACTTGAGACTTTTAGCTCAGGACAGGAGCTTCTAGGGGAAGTGGGGACCAAGTTTAAATGAACAGTTAACCGTTTGCTGCATTAACATGTAACCCATTAGAGCAATTCATGTTGAATGGGATTAATCCGTGATATGAAGTCACTGTAAAGAAACTTCCACTACTATGTGTAAAACTAACTAAACCGGGTGAGTCATAAATGAGGAAAAATATGTCGAGGACCACATGCTGCTTTGCGTAACACGTGACGCACCATTGTTAATTTCGTTCTCCTCGGTGTACTGCGTACGTAAAACAAAAACACGGCAATTGAACGAGAGCCGGCCGAAGTGGCCGTGCGGCTCTAGGCGCTGCAGTCTGGAACCGCAAGACCGCTACGGTCGCAGGTTCGAATCCTGCCTCGGGAATGGATGTGTGTGATGTCTTTAGGTTAGTTAGAGATTAACTAGTTCTAAGTTCTAGGGGACTAATGACCTCAGAAGTTGAGTCCCATAGTGCTCAGAGCCATTTGAGCCATTGAACGAGATGCCGACGAGACTCACCACCACGGCATGTCATTCACCCATAGATACAGCACATGGCACACCAACGACTTGATGTGTATCTGTCAGCGTTTGAAAGACACAAGAAAGAATAATTCCCATCGTAATGTTTGCGAAATTGTATCAGAACTTGTGAATCACACGTTGCCTGCTGTAACGAAGTGTACATCTCCATGTTAGGGAATGTGTGTCCAGTAAGCGGAAAGAATGGTCAACGGCAGAAGTAAAACCGCTTTGTGCATTACGTGTTTACAACACCTCTGCGCTGCCGACTCTGCCCAATACTCACCGTGTCGACAGCTGCTAACGGTCGCGTCGCAGTGTTAGTACAGTACCATGGCAAGTTTCACAAACGAGGAATACACCGACATCCATCTCACCTACAGGCTTGCAGATGGAAGAGGTGACGTTGCAAGGCAACTGTATCACGAGAGGTTTCCTACCCGGCGCCTTCCATCCGCAAAAACGTTTTACTCCGTGGACAGGCGCTTGAGGGAGTATGGTGCATGTTTAGCACCTCCAGGATTTAGTGGTCGTGGCCGATCGTCGACGTAAAGTGCGGATGGCGAAGAAAAAGTGCTACAAACTGTTGAGGAGGACCGAACAATAAGGACCAGGTCACTAGCAATTGCGGTCGGAATGTCAAAATCTACTGTTGTGCGAGTACTCCATAGAAACCTTACCATCCCTTTCGCATGCAGAAGGTGCAGGCATTATTGCCGGAAGACTACCAGAGGAGGCTGGACTTCTGCAACTTTATCATACTGCGTCAGATCCACGGCCAGCATTTTTCACGAACAATAATGTTCACCGACGGAGCCTGTTTCACGAAGGAGCGTAAAGTGAATTCGTATAATTGGCACGGGTGGGCGGAAGAACCCCCCCCCCCCCCCACCACAGTGATACGAGGGTACCAACAACGGTGCGGTGTCAATATCTGTGTGGTATTATTGATCACCATCTCATAGGGCCACATGTACTACCACAAAGGCTTACAGGAGAGCGATATCTGCGTTTCCTGGGCGCTACATTATCGGAACTGTTGGAAGACGTTAGACTGGCCTCATGTATAAACCTGTGGTACATGCATGATGGTGCCCCCACTCACCTCAGCGGCACAGTACGACGCCACCTAGACAATAGGCATTCGAAATGGATTGGTCGTGGATGCCTTGTAGTATGGCCAGCAACATCGCCAGACCTGAATCCACTGGATTTCTTTCTGTGGGACCATCTGAAATCTGTGATTTGTGAAGGAGAGGTTGTTGATGTCAACACCCTTCAACGTAGAATACTACATGCCTGTGATATTACGCAAAGAGATACAGACATGTTGGATCGTGTTCAGGAATCCTTCCTGCGAAGAGTTCAACTTTGCCACACACATCGTGGCTGTCATTTCGAACAGTACTTATAAACCGCCACTGCAGCTTCTGGCCATGTGTTTTTATGATCGTTTCGATTTGAACACCTGTACTGTATTCGTTTGCATTAACTGCCACATAACTGTGTAGTTGTATTTTGTATTCTGCATCTACGTACTCGTTTCTTAAAACTAAGTCTGGGACACAAAAAGCAAATTATAAAAAAATGTATATACAGTAATGGAGCCCCTCTTCACGTTCCTTTCTCTATGCCAACTAGCCACGATACGTATGCCGGCCAGCGTAACCGGTACGAGATACATGGGCGCTGTCATTGTTCGCAGTGTCACTGTCACGCAGACCGTCGCTTGACGCCGCATGCCTCGCCTTCTCGTGAGCGGCTAGACCACCTACAACACTCGCCTGTTGTGCCTTGTTGCTGATCTTTCCCCTTGGCCAATGTTTGCGCACAGTAACACTCAAAAGTCCACTTCACAATTCCAGATTTTTATCATTCAATTGCACTGTCATTTATTGACATAGGAACGAGTGGAAAACGAATTTATATTTGTAGCTCAGTGTGTGACAATTTGCATGACACATTTTTCCCCATTTATGACTCACCCTGTATAACTATAGATAGTGAGATACCGAGTGAAACGCATTAGTCTGTCAAGAGAGGGATGCGTAGCAGAATATTGTCGAAAGATCTTTCACAAAAGCTAAATAAGTTGTGGTCGTATCTAACGTCTGTTTGTGGCACCAAAGTTAATACTCAGTCACTAGTGGACGACACACAAAATGGAACTGAGAGTAGCAAAGCAAAAGCAGAAATTAATTCTGCATGCAGACCACCATGTCGGAAATAACGTCTTTGTTGTGCCTGCTTCCACTCGTACACGAAACAATTAAATACAAACAGAACGTTCAGTAGTATTTATGACTACATATTAATGCTTATAGAATGAATGCTGCTTACCATATGTTGTAAATGCGTCTCTGAGGTAGGAGGTGCTGTAATCCTAATATATATCCTCACCCACCACATACGTGACTGGAATGGTACAAAGCACAAATAACTGGTGCGTCTGTACGTTCTCTCTGCCATACAAATCACAGTGGTTTACAGAGTACCGATGTAGACCAGGAACACCCAAGAGCTCTCTGTGTATGTGCAGAGCTGTCCTCACGTGTGGTGCACACTTCCCGACTAAGATGCTACGCCGTCCGAGCGGTGAATAATTGATTGCACCCCAGCACCGAAGTTAGTGACTAGTCGTTAACGAGACGGTAGCTGAAGCTAAGAGCAGCAAAGTTAAAGCAGAAATGATTTCCGAGAGCAGTAATAAAGCCGGAAATCTTGTTATCGTTGTCTGCTTCTACTCCTACATGAAACAGTTAAATACAAGCTGGACATACAGTAGTATTTAGATTACATATTAATGTTTATAGAATTAGTACTGCTTACCATACATAGTAAAAACGTCGACTAGGCAGGTGGTGCTGTAATCCTAACATGCATGAGCACACACTCCACATGAGAACGGAATCGTAATAAGCACTAACAATTTTATTATGGAGTGTACCCTCTGCCATGCCCTTCACGACTGGCTGCGCAGAATGAGTGTAGATCAGGGGGACCTTGAATTCTGGAAGGACACCAGGACCCTGATGGAGGTGCGGAGCTCACTCGCCTGAGAGAACTCTTCCCCCCAGTACCATGCCACCTGAATGGGAAAACGGGGTAACCGCGAATGCGTCGCATTATGGAGGATCATTAAACAGATTACTCGTAACTTGTTACTATATTTCTCAAGATCATAGGTTGGTGACAAATGCAAGGTACACTATTATTTAATTATCTTTGGTTCCCCTAAGACATAATCAAATTTATATCATACAAAACTCTTGCAGATTTTTCGCCACTGGGTAGGTTCGTAATCGTGGGTTAACTTCATAGTCCCGAAATGGTCATTCACATCCATATGTCGAACGAAACATTGACATTGTGTTTTCAGCCTCATTATGGAGGGGCGAAAAACCTTTCCAAGGAAAACTTATTACAACTGTTGTATAATTAAAAGTAAACGAATTCTTTTTTAAATTATAATTAAAATTCAGACGGGTCAGTTCCATCCGCACATGTACTGAGGTGCTTTACACTGAAACGGCCTCGAAAAGAGCCTAGAAACAGAGGAAATATAATGTTAAGAAAATTGTTCTTGTAATTCATTTAATGCCGAAATGAATTCCTCAAAATTCGCAGTTTCTTTAACACCAGAGTGTTAAGGGAAAGGAACTTTGTTCTTTGTCGTCTCTTAATCAATGCAAATTTCTTTTTAAAGGCATCATCTTTCCTCATCAAATCTCAAATAAGTTACTTCTGACCCTGTGACCTCTTACGGATTGTGGTTATGTGTGTAGTTAAGTCCACTATATATCCGAGGTTTGGAATCTATTCCAGACCATCTAATTTTGTTTCCAGCTTTCTTTTTTTCTTTCATGAATTCAGCAATAGTAGGTCCTAAATAGTAAAACCGTTAGATACATTGCTCCCCACCCCGGCCCTCCCAGTTCATAAAACATGTTTCGAACTAATACACAGGCTTTCCCGAAACTATTTGTTCAGATCAACACAGGCGATAGAGAACATAAAAAAAATAATGGGTATTTAACATACATAAGGTCCATGACGATAATTTCTGACGCTCGGAACGATTTACACAGAAGGTAGTTTAGCATGTTTATTACAGCAGCGCCATTTACAGAAACTGATTGAATGAGTGATCAGTGACCTATATGCACGCAGTATGTCTTTGGACCATTGACCGTTGTGTCCGAAGATTAGTGAAATGTGTGCACTGATACTAGCAACGACGGAAATTTTAGTGACAAAGTCTTCTTCTGTTTGCACACCGGTTTCGTACACCAGCAGCTTCACATGCCACCAGAGGAAGAAATCCAGGCACATGAGGTCAGGTAACATATGTGGATAGAAGGTGACGCTCAGATGATTCTCCACATCAGTGCTGAAAGGGCTGGCGTCCCATCCTGCTAAATATACATCCTTTGTCTAACATTCAGTGGTACATCCAGCCAGTCCAGCCAACCATACATACACAGACGATTTTGAATGTCGCTACACGTTCCTAGTCAGCGGCACCGAAACAACTTACGTCAGGGCCTCTAAAAAGATCACTTCATAGACCACACATTCTAATCGAAATATACGTGATATATTTGATTTGATGTTATCTACTTCCTGGATAATGCTGATCGAGTAGTTTCGGAACACCGTTTATAATGTCTCCACAGCCTTCGCTCACACCTATCAAAATCGTTGATACTGACGGTGTAGAACGCATGCCACTGCAGGAAATTTACCATTCGTACAGCCTATTTCATCATGTGCTCAATACAACCAAGCTTAGCACGAAGTTCTTCTTCGTGTATAACATAATGAAACTCGTACAAATCGTCTGTTGAGTGTTGTAATTTTTTTTTCGTCCGTCAACAAAATCTCTTAAGTTCTTTTTGCATCCTGCTGTAATGTCATTCCATAGCAAACTGGCGGTGCACGTCGACGATGCGACTGCTTAATAGATATTGGAAACTATCAACATTCTCTTTGAAGAAGTGCTGTGATTTCTCACTATTTTTAAAAGCTAGTGACGGTAGATTGATTGCTAGGCTGTCAGTTTTCGGGTTATGGTCAGTGGATCTTACAACTTCAATTGATACAGAAGCGAAATACTAAACAGCACTATCGCTACGATTCCATCAAAGTGAAGAAAGGCGCTCTGCGCTAAAAATGCCGCACCTAATGCCCAAAGAAAAGGTTTCAAATCGCACAGTTAAATCAATAGTCGCGCTGCACCCGACAGTACCGGGACAAATCGGTCTTAGCCGAGAAGGACTAAACGAAGCCGAGATGTACCGAAAAGTGGCGAGAAAGGCTGAGTCCCTGAGCGCACGCATACAGCACACTATGCACACGTGATATCGAGCACGCTGTGGCCGACCCGGATGTGGAGGTACATGTAATGACAGAGGCTGTCATCAGAGCAAGAATTTGTTCATAAATACCAGCTGTGCTCTTGTCATACAATCCACTGTCTTATACCACCAGACCTTCTCCTTTCAGTAAGATTATGTAGACGTTAGCATTAACATCACTAAGGGCGAAGGCCGGCCGTTGTGGCCGAGCGGTTCTAGGCACTTCAGTATGGAACCGCGCGACCGCTACGGTCGCTGGTTCGAATCCTGCCTCGGGCATGAATGTGTGTGATGTCTTTAGGTTAGTTAGGTTTAAGTAGTTCTAAGTTCTAGTGGACTTATGACCTCAGACGTTAAGTCCCATAGTGCTCAGAGCCATTTGAACTAAGGGCGGTAATAAAATACCTATAAAGAAACTGATCAGCTGATTTCATTTTATGAATACAGTGCTCCAAGTTTAGAAATTACATTTTGTATATAATCTCAAAAAACTACAAGTCTTTCTATTGTTCTATTAGTTTCGACAGTATCTCAGCGGCTGTCATACTCCCAAATATTTGTAAACGGCGTAATTTTAAAGTCTTCCAGACGATGACATACTGTCGAAACTGCAAGACAATGAAATATTTAGCTAGTTTGTGGTTTTCTTGCTTGTCTTTTATAAAATTTGGGGAGCATAACTTAAAGAAAATAGCTATAAATGGTGTGGACCTAAAATAATTAGCTTCTCCCAAACCTTTAAAAATTGTATGTAAAAACTGGAATTGCAGCCAGCAGCCTAAAATCCCTTCTGAGTTAGGCAGCTATAAACAGACATTACGTTGATATAGAAGCGAGAGAAGCGTTAGCTCTGTTTCAGGGAATTCAGGACAAGTGAGCCACCTACAGGGGAGACTAACGTGTCAGTACTATAGCGAGACAGCATGATCTCTGCCGGAAAATTTAGCAGTCGTTTGCTGAGCGCACGGTTCACTACTAGGTTTCAAAGCGTACGTCAGAATTTACTGTCCCACTTGGCGTAGGTAGCAAAAGAGACGTGAAGAATAGTGGAACAAATGTCAGATCAGATCCTGGTTGTCGGCAACGACTGATTTACATAGTGAGCGGCTCGCTAGGAACACAGCAGTATCTTTTTGCAAAACCAGTTAGCAGAGAACAGGCAAGGTGTCGTTGTTTACTTATTTCGGGGGTTTGCTTTCACATCTGGTCCTGTCTCCCCCCCCCCCCCATTCACCCCCGTCCACCCCCCCCCCCCTGCCCTCCCGGCGCCCACCATCGCCGTGGTGAGATTGAATGGGATGCGGTGGGACTCCATCACCTCTCCCTGTCATGTAACTTTTATGCGGCTGTTGGGTAAAGCTTAATTTTTTAAAATTTTATTTTGAAATTGATTAAACCACTTCAACAAAACCATATTTTATTCAAAAAATGGTTCAAATGCCTCTGAGTACTATGGGACTTAACTTCTGAGGTCATCAGTCCCCTAGAACTTAGAACTACTTAAACCTGACTAACCTAAGGACATCACACACATCCATGCCCGAGGCAAGATTCGAACCTGCCACCGTAGCGGTCACGCGGTTCCAAACTGAAGCGCTTAGATCCGCACGGCTACACCGGCCGGCCATACTTTATTCATAAAGTGTATTACACAGTGGTTTAACATGTGATTAGAGACACTGTTGTAAACATTCTAAACCTGAATAATATTCGCATAGACAGGTAGACAGAGGCAAAGGTATATAATGCTCCACGGAAATAGTATTAACATTTTGTACGTTCTTAGTGGTGACTGACGCTCCTGCACTTGCTCCGTCCTTTCAAACCCGCAGACCGAACTACTGCGCATTAAATCTATGGCTGCGCAGTCGATCCACAAGGTGATATCGATGTATCACTGCGAGCTGCACCGCCGCGTCGTCTTTGTGAGTTAGCTACAGAAATTGCCGAATTCCATGATCTGTCCGAGCTGAAGCCGCTATCTCTGTTAATTAAATTCGTCGCCAACCGAATGTCAGTTGATTCTTTCACTACAGAGTCCCAGAAGGATGAAGTCGAGGCTAAAATTTCGTCGTTATCGTACATCATTGAGTACCCAGTGTCAGTACAGTACTCGGCGACGACAGATTTGTTAGCATGTAAGAGCCGGCTGTACCTGCGGTGCTCTGTGCGTCTCTCCTAGACTGTGGCGTCTGTCCGATGTATGAACGGCCGCACTCATAGGGGATCTTGTAATCCTCAGGCTTACGAAGCACTAAATATGAAGATGCACATCAAGTACCTCGTCTGGGACGAGATGGTTTCAAGTGTTCGCCGACTGGATAAGTAAAGTCACTTGAGAACGCGATTACTGAGCTCTTTAAGTTTTTTTTATTAAGATGCCGTGACCATGGCATTTTTCTAGAGTTTGCCAGGTTAGCACATTATATAAAGTCGACTGCCATGAATAAGATTTTAAGGAGAGCTGGTGTTGGTATTGTTAAGGGCAGGATCCATTTTAAGCGCCGAAAATTGGACCTGGTTTCGGAACAACTTTATCGCCAGCATCTAAAGATGTCTGTGGAGTTACCCTACCATTCATGGAACTGGGTTGATGGTACAACTTGGGCCAAGTCAGACTCGGTTTGTGAGGTAGTCACATTGAGACAGATGGAAAAGTTTAGGCGGCTTGAGAAGTCTTCGCAACTTGTCGATCAGTTATGAAGGCTCTCCCACAAAGGAGTAACATATCTCTGGCAGAGAGGGCTGCAGTATGTAAGCTTCGCCAGGATACTAAGACGGTGGTTCTTCCAGCTGATAAAGGTAATGCCACTGTTTTAATGTCTCGTGAAGACTATCTTGAAAAAATTAACAGTTTACTGAGTGACAGCAAATACCAGAAGATCAGTAAAGACCTCAACAACTACGTTGTATGGAAGACTGCTTCGCATCTGAACTCGTCCCCCATTGCAGCAGAAGCTGTGCGAAGATTGAAACGAAGTGTTGCGGTTGCTCCCTTCAAATGATTCACAAGAATGGTGTTCGTGTGCGTCCGATAGTAACATGATCTATCCAACCTATGATTGTGCCAAACACTTAGCGTCGTCATTAAGGCCTCTGGTGGGAAAACGCGCTCATCACTTACGTAGGTCAGTGGACTTCATTGACAAACTGAAATCACTCAAATTGAACAATTCTGGTATGTTAGTTTCCATGTTGTGTCGTTGTTCACAAAGTTCCCTCATTCTGAATCATTGTCTCTCATTAGAAAGACTTTCGATAAAAAGATGTCAGCTTTATTTGAACATCTTTTTACCTCGACATATTTTTTATTCAATAACGAATTTTATGAACAGACTGACGGTGTCGCCATTGGTAGTCCTTTGTCAACCATGCTGGCATACAATTTTATGGAGGACTTCGAGAAGAAGGCACTGGAATCTGCTAGCTTGAAGTCCACAGTGTTTTGGAAGTATGTTGATGACACGATCGTAGTGTGGCGCTATGATGAAGACAAGTTATAGGAATATTTAAATCATATGAATTGTATCCGCAGACAATTCAGTTCACGATGGAAATTGAAAAACATGGAGGGATGCCTTTCATTTTAGGATGTGTTAGTACGGCGCAAAGATGATAGCACTTCGGGACATTCAATGTATCGCAAAGCGACCCATTGGGATCTATATTTACGTGCTAATAGCTGCCACCATCCTTCGCAGAACTCTGGTACACAGAGCACACGTCATTGCTGACGTGCAGGACGAGCCTCTACACCTAGAAGAGTTTTTGAAGCCAACAGGTACTCTCCACTGCAGATACGTAAGCCCGGTCGGTGTATCAGAGTGGATCCAGTTGCTTCAGTCTGGGACCGCGCGACCGGTACCTTCGCAGGTTCGAATTCCGCCTCGGGTATGGATCTGTGTGATGTCCTTAGGTTAGTTGGCTTTAAGTAGTTCTAAGTTCCAATGGACTGATGACCTCAGATGTCCCATAGTGCTCACAACCATTTGATACGTAAGCCACTACGAATGCAATCAACAGTGGGTACAAGAAAAGCGGAGGAAGGGACGGAAAGTTTTAAATCCATGGCTTTCTTGCGGTACAACGTGGGAAGTATGTCGTGAATAATAGGACAGATCCTGTGTAATCACGAAGTGAAAGTATTTTTCGTCCCCCACCAAAGACAGCAACACTCCTGGGTCTCGTTAAAGATGTCACATCGGATGGGAAAAATCGGTTTTTCATTTTCCTGAGGCCAAAACCCGCATAAAAAGCATCACTCACATCGGTTTTTAATTGTACTGAGGCCAAAATCCGCATAAAAAGCATTAATCAAAATCAAATCGGATTGTTAATTTCTGTGTGACTGTCGCAAAACATGTTCGATATGCTGTCCACCGTTTTCTGGAACTTTCTGAAATCGAGAAAAAAACATGTTCCACAACTGATCGACATGTATGCGGCGTCACGTTCAGAATGTGTTACGCATTCGTGCCTTCAATTCAGCTAAGTTTGCAGTCGAAACACTGAACACACCACGTTTCAGACAGCCCCACAGGCAGAGGCCACACGGATTAGGATCAGTTGATCGGGACGGCTAGGGTGTAGGGAAGTGGCGGCTGATAATTCTAGCATTTCCGAAATGGCGTTTCAGTAGCTGCTTAACTGAAATTGCAATGTTTGCATAAAAATTATCCCATCAACACATCTACGCGGTTGGAGAGCTGGAACTACGTGGTTGCACAAAACACACTCATAGCGCTTACCAATGACAGTACAGGTAAAAGGGATCGGAAGCACCAGTCTCTTCGAAAAAATACGGCCCTATGATAAATGAAGACGTAACACCACACCGCACAGTGACCTTTTCAGTATGATGTGGTACTGGTTGATTTGCGTGTGCATTTTCCGATGCCCATATTCGACATTTCTGTGTATTGACATATCGTGTCAGATGGAAGTGGGCTTCGTCGGTGCACAAAATCTTCCACGGCCAATCATTGTCCACTTCCATGCGAGCAAGAAATTCTAAAGCAAAGGTATCTCTTGCTGGCAGGTCAACAGAAAGCAACTCGTGCCCATGGGTAATTTTGAATGGATACAAAGAAGAATGTTTCGTAGGGTTTTACGCAGCGTGCTCGCGGGTATGTCCAATGTTCGGGTAATTCTCCGTGCACAACACTTTTGCACTCCACCACTCGTCTCCTCCTGCATTGCTGTGGCCACTGCTTCCACTGATGTCGAATAAATTCGTTTGCTCCCTCTACCAGGTTGCCCACCAAAAGAACCCGTCTTTTCGAATTTGTGAATCATTTTCTCCAGAACCATAGCAGTCATGGACAGACGCCTTTTTTCAAACTCTTCAGTGTCCGGAACTTCAGAGCGGCGTGTGTACATTCTTGTAATACAGCTTTGGAAGCAGAGAGCGATCCTGCATTGACACAGTCATGGCGAACGTCGTAGACGTGAAAGGAGGAAAAGCCGTGTACACGGCGTGTTTATACTAGTTTCAATGGGTCGTACGCATGACAGGTGTTTTCATTTACTTATTCTGGCTCATACAGCCCCACCTACTGATCTCTTTTCATACTATTTTTTTGTCTGGAATATGTTTTCTCCCTTCTCCGATAATATTCCGTTGCAATTTGACGTCATCCTGACCAGTGGTGTTATTTCCATATCGTTTCGAAAGTTTAACACTAATTATAATCACACTGCATATAGCGTATGTCCGTCGGAATGTTCATTGAAATATCGAGTGGAAAAATTTTGGTAACAACATTCCATCTTTCTATATCAACCGTGTTTTTGTGTTCCATTAGATGGCACTCTAGTAGGTATATAAAGACACGCTGTGTCAAAGTTTAAAAGCAATCGGTGAAGAGATTTCGAGGATTTAAGATTCTGAACAAACGAACATTTTCATTTTTAGTTATGCAGATGAAGGTCGCATACTCCACAAACGTGACAGGGTCAAATCTCATAAGACTAACAGTCTCGTATGTGTCATAATCATCGAAAGGTCTTTATCGAAGCTTGTTTACGGAACTACAGGTGATTTAAGTCATATGATTAGTTAAAGCTTATTCAAAAGAGAAATATTATATAGAATACGATACTGTCAGCTTGCCCATCATTATTTTTTTCCTTGGTGACTCGATGCATATCTCCCTGCTAACAGCTCCAATCCCCATATGAGTTCGTAGTTATTGATATGGCTTATATCCTCACGCTAGCACGTGGAATTCCAAAAAACGTAGTGAGCTAGGGAAGGAGCCACCACATGATAATGGTAAGGCAGTCTAGGAGTCTCACAGGGAACCCGTTGACTGTGAAGTCGCAAGATCAGTCTTTAGTAAGGCTTATTTGAAGGTATTAACAGTTACGACGAGAATAATATTAGTTACTAATGACTAACCATGTGAATCAGAATGGTAAAAGAAAATGAGTGTCCGGGAGGTGCAGAGATCAACCTTCTACGGGATGTATCCATTACATCCAGAGGCAGAATTTGTCCATTTGTTCTAAGTGGTATGAATTGCAATCTCACACACTTTTCAGGAGGGTAGTTTCCTCTAAAGGAGTGTGGTTTTTATACACAGACCAGGAATTTAGCAAAAGCTAGTTATTTTGACGAGTTAATTACCAAAAGCGGTGCTCATGTCACAGTTGCAGTTCTCTTACGCCCATTTTCCCACTCTTGCTTGCTGTGACGTAAATATTCCCTACAGTCCCTGCAACATCATGCACACGTGAACGAATCATTGTGAGGTCAGAGGAACTCCAACTGCCGGCCGGTGTGACCGAGAGGTTCTAGGCGCTTCAGTATGGAACCGCGCGACCGCTACAGTCTCAGGTACGATTTCTGCCTCGGGAAGTAGTTCTAAGTTCAAGACGACTGATGACCTCAGATGTTAAGTCCCATGGTGTTCAGAACCATTTTTAAGTCCAACTTCTCCCAGCACAATAAATAAAGTTCCAGCCAATTAACCACGCAGACTAACAGTCGAACAATTGTTCACGAATGCATTAATGCATTCGTGTTAGTTGACATTGATACTACTATCTTGATGTCTCTAATTCCCGGAGTTCCGTTCATATGCATTTCTTATACGCATCCCGATCGGTCGGAGTGGAAAACAAATATTTTACTGAACGATGGGATAAGTTTGTTAATCTGAGCTACAAATTTTACTGCTAATCCAGCAGTTTGCTATGCATCGTCAACTTGAGGATCTATTTAAAATTTTATTGTCTTATGTCATTAAATTCAGCAGCACTGTCTAAAGTAATGCAAGCATCCGTTTTTACCTTTGAGTCACTGTAATCTATGTCGCGCGCGATTCTTTGAGCATACCGTAGAAGGTCACTGTCATGCATATGCTGTAAACTTTTTCGAGCATCCTCGAAACACGTAAACACCACTTTCTTCAACAAGTGCGCCCTGTCCTTCCTTGTTATTTATTACACATATTACCGCGGATTTACTAGAAATCACGTCTTAATTGTGTATAGTATCATCTCCTTGGACCACGACTGCCCTTTACTACGTTTCACTGGAGACGGGATTTGTGGCTCCTAGTCCGACAAGGATGATGAAATACGAGGGGCGTTCACAAAGTAAGCTCCGATCGGTCGCGAAATGGAAACGACTATGAAAATCCGATAAAGCTTTGCACAGATGTGTTGGGTAGTGTCTCTAGTATAACCCCAGTTAGCATCACGTCGCTCTTCTCATTTCTGAGCTCGCAGTGAGTGCGTAAAGATGTCTAGAAAATAGTGTCTGCCGCCAAGTACGAGGGCCTGGTGAGAAATTTCGCCTGAAGCTATACAGCTAACATTACATAACTGTCGTGCTGTTTCTTCTTCAAGACAATTCTCAGCCGCATTCTGCAGGGGCAATGAAGATGCTCCTGCATCGTTTTCAAATGGAAATGTGAGATTACCCACAATACAGTCCGCAATTGTCTCCCCCTGAGTTTCATCTCTGGTCACATGAACCGCTGTCTTTGAAGACAACATTTTGACGCAGACAACGAGGTGTAGGTCAGCGTGGAGAATTGGCGGAAAGCACTGGCGGCTGCCTTCTGTGATGAGGCTATTGAAAAGTTGGTACAACGCTATGACAAAAGTCTAAGTCAGAACGGCGACTACGTAGAGAAGTAGCTGAAAGCTGTAGCTAATTGTTACAAGTAAAACATTTCTGATGTTCACTGTGGTTTCAATTTGGCAATCAATCGGAGCTTACTTTCTGAACAGGCCTCGTACATGGCTCGACACCTTTTTCTGAATCACTTCCACTTGCTAAGCAAGTACTGTCTTCATTGTAGTCCTCGTGTACGTTTTCCGCAGAGTCGAGCGTAATCTACACCCCGCATTCCACTGAGTCACCTTACAGAAACGCTAATATTTAATCTATCACTTCTTTCTCAGTTTACGAAATTTCTTGCGGCAATTTTCTGACAAAATGTAAACTTTGGCAACTGTGGTTGTAGATACAGTGCAATGCTTGCTTTGTTTATCATTGCCATTTCTCTGCTTTATATCGACAACACTACCACTGTTGTTACTTGTCACCTAAGCAGTTCAACTGCACTCCGTAACCTCATGCTGTGCTCACTATCGCTTACCTCCAGCCACACCTCCTGTTGCCATTAGCAGCCAATACTGTGGTTGTATGGTAAACTATACGTGGGGCGTCGAAAGCCGAAAACATCATTGGCCTTTTGCGACCTCGCAGTGGAGGGTTTCCGTGTCAGCCGCCACCGGCCTGCACTGGTTCTGCTGAGCGCAGTGGAGTAGCGGGTTAACACCGCTGGATAGCCTGGCAGGCGGGAGTCCGCGGGCGGCGGGCAGGAAATTGGCGGCGACGCGAGTGATTGATGAGGTGCCGCCTGACATTCCGCCAAGATCTGCCGTCCCAGGGGGCACCGCGGAGGGACTGGAGACCCCAGAGCGCCGGGCGCAGTAGCAGCGGCGCACGGCCGGAAGCGAGTGGCGGCCGCGACAAATTGAAAGCGGTGAATTTATATACATTCAAAGCACGTACGGTGGGTGGAGAGACTCGTCTATTCAGAGAGGATGCATTGCGTCTTTTATTACAGTGAGAGTAATAGACAGGACTATCAGTCAGCTAATTACATGCTGTAGTGCTGCAGAAGATGGACTGCAATTTGGGAAAAGTGAGAAAAGAATTCTCATTAAAACACGCTGGTGAACTAGAACGAGTCTACAACTGCGTAGGCTTCCGTGCCCAGAGTCAGCTGACATAAAAGGTTTCTGAGTGTCGCACTTCGTCATAATGTAAAACACTGTACTTGGGAAACGAACGTTTCAGTAAAGGTTACAGTAGCCTTCTTCTGCGTCTACTGATGTGCATATATCCTGTCCCTTAGCATGACATAACGTCTTAATTATAAAGGTAGTTGTTATGATTGGTCACTTGAAGGGTATACGCTCTGCTTAGAGACTGCTTGTGCCGCAGTTAAAGTCATATGTTATTGGACACTTTCTTTGACTCGTCAAGGCTGTACGCCTGGTTGGTTAGGAAGGAGTTGAAGCTTGTCACGTCTGAAAATGTGCGTAATCCCAAAAGTCGTAACATGTTATAATAAAAGAGTCAACTGAATATCTCATGACTTTATTGCGATGGTACAGCATTGGTTGCCAATTATTTAGATCATCGGAAACCACTGCATTAAACATATCTAAACACAGGACATGTGGCTTGTAATGGGGACAGTGTCTTGATGATTCTCCTTTCGCAAAACATTCCGGGCTACTCCCCCATCCGGATTTCCGAGAGAAGACTGCCAAGGGGGAGGAGACCATGAGAAAAAAAGACACAGTAACCAAAGAAATGATAACGTTTGAGAACACAGGATGTGGAAGGTCGGAAGTCTGAACGTGGTAGGGAAGCTAGATAATCTGGAAAGGGAAATGCTAAGGTTCAGTCTAGACATAATGGGGGTCAGTGAACGGAAACGGAAAGGGGACAAGGATTTCTAGTTGTACGACTGCAAGGTAACGTCAACAGCAGCAGAAAATCGTAAACGGGAGTAGGATTCGCTATGAACAGGAAGTTAATGTGAAAAGGGAGTTAGTGCGAAAAGTTCAATGTTAGGATTGTTCTCATCAGAATCTACAGCAAACCAACAACGACAATGATGCATGCTGAATTCGCAAGCTCAAGAGATAGAGAATGTATATGACGATACTGAAATGCTTTTCCAAAACGTAAAGGGAGATGAAAATCTAATACTCATGTGGCACTACAATGTGATTGTAGGGGAAAGAATAGAAGAAAGGGTGGCAAGAGAATATTGGCTTGATTCTAGGAACAAAAGAGGGAAAGTCTAATTGAGTTCTGCAATAAATATCAGGTAGTGAAAGCCAATACCTTTCAAGAATCACAAGAGGAGGAGATTTTCTTGGAAAAGGCCGGGAGATATGGGATAGTTTCAGTTAGATTGCATCATGGTGAGGCAGAGATTCCGAAATAAATACTGGATTGTGAGGTTTATCTATGGGTAGATATAGATTCAGAAGAGTAGGCTAAAGTTGAAGAGGCTGGTCAGAAAGAATAACTGCGGAAAGAAGGGGGAACGGAAGTACTAAGGAACGAAGAGATACGCTTGAAGTTCTCTAAGGCTACAGATGCTTCAATAATGAATTGCTCAGTAGGCAGTTCAGATGAAGAGGAATAGACAGCTCTTAAAAGGGCAATCACGGAAGTTGGAAAGGAAAACATAATTTCTAAGAAGGTAGCTGAGGACAAACCATGGGTAAAAGAAGAAATTCTTCTGCTGATTGACGAAAGAAGGAAGTACAAAAACGTTCAGGGAAATTCAGGAATATAGAAATACAAGACACTTAGGAATGTAATAAATCGGAAGTGCAGAGAAGCTCAGGCGACATGGCTGCATAAAAAATGAGAAGAAATAGAAAAGAAATGATTATCGGAAAGACTGAGGCAATAATTAGAAAATTCAAAACACTCTTCGTGAAATTAAAAGCAAACGTGATAACATCAAGTGTGCTTTGGTAATTCCACTGTTGAATGCAGAGGAGAGAGTAGACTGGTGAAAACAGTACATTGAAGGCCGTAATGATAGAGAGGACGTGTCTGATCTTGTGACTGAGAAAGATACAGGACTCGACACAGAAAAGATAGGGGATCCAGTACTAGAATCAGAGTCCAAAAGGGCTCGAAAGACATATGAAGACGTAAGGAAGAAGAGATAGATGTCTTTCCACCAGAAATTCTAAATTCATTTGAGGGAAGTGCTAACATGGCGACTTCTCGTTTTGGTGTTTAGAATGTACGACTCTGGTGATGCACCATCTGAGTTTCGGGAAAAAGTCATCCACACAGAGAATCAAGGAACGCTCACAGGATCTGTCGACCTGGAAAAACCAATCGACATTATTCCCCGACATTGTTGCGGGGTGCTGGCGTAGCCTTTCGAATTCTTGGCACCACTAACTAGATCTGTCGTGTTATGTCTCTCTGATGGGTGAGGCCACTAAGATTTTCGCTCGAGGTTGTTTATCGGCACGGCGCATGTTGTAGCGTGGCTAGATGGGCAGTGCTAACGGAGTAAGGAGGACGGTGTGAGAGGTCCGCTCCGAGAGTACGGCGAGCACTGCGCAAGCGTCTTCGGCACGGACTCGTGCGAGTGGTTGCTGGGGATATCTGTGGGCCGATTGGAATCCGTGACTGACTTCGTACTCAGCCTGGCCAGCCAGCTCTGGGAGGTTGCACACCGATGAGACGATTGAAACCAGTTTCACTGTGCTGAACTCTGGGCTGCCTTCGGAGCAGGTAAACATCGGGTTAGATTCGTTAGTTTTAGATTTTGAGGTGCTAACTGTTATTTTCTCATTGGTACCTATATGTATGATGCGATAATTGGGATTTCTTAACTGATGTATTTCACAAGCAGTTGGTTCCGTAAATTGCGGCTGTTGTTTGCTTATCCTCAGTCGATACTGGACCTGGTTGTTTGTTAACAGGATGTTAAACTGTGTGAGCCAATGGTGTTACCTGGGCCGGAGACCTAACGTGTTTTTTTCTATGCTGTGGCCGGAACCCTCGTCATCACGCAGTATGTGGACGGTTGGGTTTTATCCGACCTCCCTGCCAAACGTCTTCGAACACCAAATAAGTATCTTTCTCTTGTAATACAGCAGGGTGTCGGTTTCGAGATACCTCCGGGCAATGCAGACGTCATCTCTCTTGTATTGGCTAACGAGGGGCTTGGGTCTCAAAGTTTGCGTGCAATTCGGCTATGTAATTGATATTGGCATCCTAGTTTCCTTTGAACTTTTTGTCGTCGTTGTAGAGGTGGTACTTACAGTAGCGGATAGCTATTTTTCTTAACATGGCTGCAAGTTGGGAGATCGTTTCTAGACTACAATTGCAAGAAATGAACCCTCGGTCACTAATTTTAGACTTAATTAAGTCTAAGAATTTTTAGACTTAATTAAGTCTAAAAATAGCCACCGAGGGCTCATTTCTTCCAATTGTGTAGCTAATCATTGTTGCTTTGTTGCTGTGTTAACATTCCTGTCACCGGTCTCTGCAAACTGGAAGGGCATTGGAAGGCCAGTCCTCTCGTAACTTTCCTCTGCCCTCTTATTTGTATAGTCTTGTGCTCCCGCGTATAAGTTTTCTGGTGCACCCTTTGTGAGGAGACAATTCAAACTCTTCGATACGTAACTCAAGTAGTTATTCATGGTGGTTTACCTGTTTTCTCTTTGGTAGTCTTTCTTGACTACGGCTGTTATTGAAGAAGGCCTGCTTCTTTCCTATTGCACTTAAATGAAACAATGAATATCGAAAGCTTGTCTGTTTTATGTTTCGTAATTTTACTTAAATGGAGCAGTTATTATTGAAGGCCTGCATGTTTTCTGTTTGGTGATACAACTTAACTGCAGCTGTTATTACTGACGGCCTACCTGTTTCGCGTTTGATAATTCTGCTTAACGGAAGCTACTATCTTTGAGGGCGGTCTGTTATCTATTTGGTAATGCTACTGAACTGAAGCTATTATCCCGGCCCATGTGGACCGAGCGGTTCTAGGCGCTTCAGTCTGGAACCGCGCGACAGCTACGGTCGCAGGTTCGAATCCTGCCTCGGGCATGGATGTGTGTGATGTCCTTAGGTTAGTTAGGTTTAAGTAGTTCTAAGTTCTAGAGGACTGATGAATTCAGATGTTAAGTCCTATAGCGCTCAGAGCCATTTTTTGAAGCTATTATTAAAGAAGGCCTGTCTGCTTTTATTTGATAATTTTACTTAACTGACACTGTTATCAAAGAAGGCTTGTCTGTTTTCTATTTGAAGAGGTAATTAAAAAGGGCCTGCTTGTTTTCTATTTTGGTAGTTTTAGACAACTGAAGCAGTTATTAAAGAAGGCCTGCCTGTTCTCTGTTTTAGTAATTTTACTTAACTGAAGCTGTTATTATTGCAGGCCTGTGTTTTCTATTTGGTAATTTTACGTAACTGAAGCTGCTGTTATTTAATGCTTGCCTGTTTCCTATTTGGCAGTTCTAATTAACCAAAGCTGTTATAACTGATGCCTTGCCTTTTTTTGTTTTATAATTTTACTTAACTGAAGCTGTTATTATTGAAGGCCTGCCTGCTCCCTTTTAATAAAATTAAGAGCTGCATCATAATTTGGGTTAGCTGAAGCTCTTATTAATCAATACTTCCCTGTTTTATTGCACTGTTATTGAGATCTTATATCGTATTGAATCTGTCTTCTAATAACTGCAATTGTGGTTGCTAAAGCCTGCTTGTTTCAGAGGTAGTTACGTAAATAAGGTAGTATCACAAAAGGCACATGATAGTTACATGGGCCCTAACGTTTTGCCTTACATCCCTTTATCCATTAATGTAGGTTTCAAATGTCAAATAGAGCTAGATCTTTGAAATTATGAGAAAAATATGGATACGCTATCGGAAAAGACGGGTAATATACAACATGTACGAGTACAATAGGGAAATGGGAACAATAAGACTAACAAAAACGAAGTTCTTGGTTTAAAAAGGGTGTAAGATAGGGTTGTAGTCTTGCAACTTGAGTGCTCAATTTATACATCGAGGAATAATTGACAGATTTAATAGGAAGTTTCAAGAGTGGCATTAAGATTCTAGGTGAAAGGATATCAATGATACGATTCGCTGATGACTTTTCTATCCTCAATGAAATTGAAGAACAATTATAGGTTCTTGTGCATGGCATGAACATTCTAATGAGTACACAATACTGACTGAGTAGATTAAAAAAATGTGGAAGTAATGAGAAGCAGCAGAAATGAGAACAGCGAGAAACTTAACATCATTTTTGATGATAACGAAGTAGATGAACTCAAGGAACTCTGCAATGTATACAGCAAAGTAACTCATGTCAGACGAAGCGAAAGGGATATACAAATCAGAAATGCAATGGCGAAAAGGGCATTTGTGGCTAAGAGAAGTCTACTAGTATGTAATGTAGACATTAATTTGAGTACGAAATTTCTGATAATGTACGCTTGGAGCATAACATTGTATGGTAGTGAATCATGGACTGTGGGAAAACCAGAACAGAAGAGAATCGAAGTATTTGAGATGCGATGCTACAAAGATTGTTGAAACTTATGTGGTCTGATAAGATATCGATGAAGAGATTCTCCACAGTGTCGGCGAAGAAAGGCATGTATAGAAAACACTGAAAAGAAGAAAGAACAGTTTGAAACGTCATTTGTTAAGACATCAAGGAATAACTTCCATGGTACTAGAGGAAGCTGTAGAGGGCAAAAACTTTAGAGGAAAAATGAGATAGGAATGTATCCAGAAAATAATTTAGGGCGTTGGCTGCAACTGCTGCTCTGGAGTGGAATTCGTGGTGTTTCGCTTCAAACCAGAAAGAAGACTGAAGACTCGGAAAAAGTGAAAAATCTTCAAATTATGTCTCACATATAAGTATGTCGAGAAACATTAATAACTGTCAAAACAAAGTAGGTGATGCAATTATGAGTTAGATTTCCTCTGCTACAGGTCTCACAAGACACTTCTTGGCTGAAGACCACATCATGCTGAAACCGAACAAAATTTCGAAACTACTGTAAATGGCCTTCGTGTGGATGTCGTCGAAATATTGGTTGGTTTTGTGTTCTGAAGTAAGCAACAATCAACAAGAATTTTTGCAAGTGGTTTATCGTGTCGTTGTCTTCTATGAGTGAATACCTACAGAGTACAATGGTACGTGATAGAATTAGTGTGATTAAGTGTGCAAAACGTATATCGGGTACTCAGACATCTAGACCTTCATTGCCTTGAATTCAAATCAACTGCGCAACCCCTCTCACGAACATTGCGAATAATATAAGAATTGTATGCAAGAAAAGTGAAAATCAAAGACAAAGACTGAAACATGTGAGGAAACTGAGTAAGCAGATTTTTTAGTTCGCAAGCAGCTGCGCAGATTTTAAGATTATTGTAAACGATAACCGTACTTTTATTGAAAAACCTATTCCGAAAATCATTTGAACTGCCTTGTGAAAGGGTTGCGCAAGATGAATAATTGTTCATCAGAGCACCTTGTAATGAAAACTGCTCCATCAAGTTAAGAAACGTGGAACTTAGGATCCAGAACGGAGTTAGTGTGAAAGACTCGAATCATTGACTGGGAGTGCTTGCTGTGTGAGGCCGACTTTTAGCAGGAAAGCCATGAATCCCATTTCATAAAGCCTTCAACGGGTCAAGCATAAAATAACAGAGTAGCAACTCCCTCGATCCTTGTTGATTCCCAAGACCTTCGATCACCAAAGACCGCCACAAACCTCTGGTGCATTCCTTGTCCACTACACTCAATCCAGTTAAAGAGGGGACGAAATTTTCTGGTTTTAAGGGGGCCACACCCTGCCTTTCTAACCCTTGTTAATTTCGGCAAGTATTGGACGCATTTCAGAAAAAAATTATTTTATGCAGGACCTTAATATTTTTACTGTATGTTACATGAAGCTAATAGCCAATTGTACTAAAATCTACTTTATCCATTTTATTGTTTTTAAGAAACACTTTTTTAAATTTATTAACAAAAAATATTAATTTTTTTCTGCAGAAAATATTTTTTGTGAACTTCCTAATGGGGAAATATTAATGAATGAAATACCAGAGGTGGCTTTTTATGTTATGCAGAGTCTCTCAGAATTTCATTCATTTATCTATGAAAGGTTCTGATATAATGGAGCATATGTACTGAAAATTTTAGTTTGGTGGGAAATTGACTTTAAAGAAAAAAACTTTTGAAATTTGTTACTTACAGTAAATTAAAACTGTTCTGCTGCTTATGATGGCTCTTCTTTGGCCTCTAGTGGACTCTAGCAGTTCTTCCAGCTTCTTTTTCACCTTCCTGGATGTTTGTCTTGCTTTGTTGGCCACATTAGATGCAGACCGTTCTGCATCGGCTATCCTCATTTTATCGCAATGTTGCAGCCCAGTGATCATATTTTCACCAGGATTAATTCCCAGATTTTTCAGTACCCAACACTTTCCAATATTACCACAATTGAATGTAATAACAGCATCATGAACACCTAGTTTCATTGTATGCATGTCGACAAATTCAGTTTTGGGAAGCGGTTCCAAATTATGCTGTTGAAACATTCATTTGGGTTCTGTGTCTGCCCATGCAGACATTTCCTTAGAAGGCCAGGATGAGGCAAGACTCTGAAAATAGGTTTCATTGCTGTAATAACAGTAGCAGGAATAGAATGCTGGTTAGAATAAGGTTCTCCAGTTGCCTGAGCCCTATTGTATGTGCACCATCAATTTTCTCCTGATGGACACAATACATGACATGGGTTATCGTCAGTAGACAACTTATGGAAGAATATGGCTCAAACATCTCTCTTCATTGCCTTCAGATTTTCTTTATTTCTCATAATTGCGTGACCCTGTCTCGTCAACAATTTTCCATCATCTAATTTTTTTCCTTTCATATTAACAGTTAGTTTTCTCGGCCTTTTTCCCAAATGTTTTTGAACATGGCCCACACATTCTATTTTGCTAATAATGGCATCTCCATATGGCTTAGAGTTCACCACATTGTTGTATGCCTTACTGTCACCATCTCCCAAATATTTGCTGTACCATACGCCTCTTGTTTCTACAGAGCGATGGAATATTTGTTGTACTCCATGAACTTCCATACCACCACTTGTTCCTCTAAAATTAGCCACACTGTTATGTCCTTTACGTTCATTGACTTTACAACATTTGCAATACTTAGACATTATCTCCACGTCTAACACTTTACTGGTGTCTACACTCGTGGCAGTCAGTACTCCATTCAAAGAAGTATGTCCTCTTTTCTGCCAACTTCCATCAAGAGCAACTGCAATATACGAAAATCCATCATTTTCTTCCACTGCTTCCCTAGCAACCAGTTTCATGCTTTCCTCACTGATCTCACATGCAGGTTTCTATAATATTGCAGTCAGTTTTTCAAATTTATTCGGAGGTTGACGTAAGTTCATCACTGAACAAAATGTTCTCCCTGCAGCCATGCCGTTGCCAATGGATCGTAAGGCATAAACTAATGTAGTATTGATTTCATAAGGGCCACTTGCATCAGGTTTTGAAGATCTCATAAATGAAATCACAGCTGAGCAGTGCAAATTAAATACAAAGCAATTGATAGGCCTTTTCTGCCACTGGCACTCTCACAAATTTTCACACCCTGTGACTCACCACGCTGTCTACATTGTACAAACTCAGAAATTACCTCTGATAATATTCTCAAATTTATAATAATTTTACTGCACCCCGTGTCACTTACAGAAAATTCATTCTAACTCTCTTGAAATGATGAGAGCTTTTTTGATGATGCATTTGTTGAAGAATTACAATTAGAAACATCGTTCCCAGGTGACATAACCTCTTGTACAGAAGGCTTTTTAAACTTGATTACTCTAAATTGTCGTTTCTTGAAAATGCCTTTACGTTTTGTCATCTTCAATAAACACAACAAACCACACGTAAACAAGCACAGCAAACGTAAGTATAACAACTACTCGCAATTACAGTTGTCAAAATTAGCCGCGTGTTGGAAAGCGTGTTGTTTACAAACAGCAGAAACCAAAGAATACTGACCGTTGCATTCCAAGGATAGCCAACACACTTGGGAGTAAAAAAAATCCTAACGTGCAATGTACGGGACATAAAGATCTAAAATATATGCTGAAAAGTGAGTCACAGAATAGCAGAGGTGGAACATAAACAAACGTGTTAGGAGAATGTTCTTTAAATGCTCGAAAAAATTGTTTTTCGGCAAAATCCTTTTTAGAGTACTTAAATAAAACCTTAATCTATCGAAATATGATGAAAACTGAAAATCGATTGTTTTCGACCTGACCCACGGTGTGGTCCCCTTAAAGTACGACGAGCGTTTCATGGAAGAATTAGTTTATTTTATTGTATGACTGTTGTGGGTATTTTAAGTGTTTTTGCACCTACGAGGAGTTACATGCAGACAACCAGGAGATGAAAGTTTGACTCAAGAATTTTTTAGCTGTGGATAACGCTGAGCCTCCTGGTGGTGATGTCGGCACGTAACATGGCATAGAAATTATAGAAGCGGAGCTGGGAATCATCGTATTGACGATATGATACGAAAACTGGAATATCCAGTGACATAAGAGACATTGACAGAGGGCGAAGTGCTATGCTTGGGAAAGAGCATTTCGAGAACGGCGAATCTGGATGACTGATCGCTTGCTGCTGTCATGAACATCTATGGAATGTGTTTGGTGGCCAGTGAAACCAAGAATGAGCGACAAGATGTTGGACGTACACGCCACATCGAAGAATGCAGAGGTCGCTAGCCTCACTATCCTACAAATAAGATTTATGTCCATATACATTCTACTGTGGGCCGTTGAGTAATAGTTAAAGACGGAAAGGAAGATAAGGTTTATCGTCGCATCAACATCGGGATCATTAGAGATGAAATACAAGCACGTATTGTCTCTTTGATGGTTAGTGAAAAAGGCCGTGCCCTTTCAAAGGATTAATCCCGGAATTTGCCCTTAGCAATTTAGAGAAATCGAGCAAAAGTTAGATCTGGATGGCCGGGCGTGGAATTGAACCGTCTTCCGCCAGAATACGAGTCCAGCGTGGCAATCACTGTGCGACCTCGCTCGGTACTAGTCGTTAAAAAGGATGTCATTACTGGAGGAGCATAACTTGCGCCCACCGTGAGGTCAGTAAAGCATACGGTTTTCCAGAGAGACCAGAAAAAAAGGCCAGTTAAGATAAAAATTAATGCTTATCGTGATTAACACAAACTTTCAGTGAATAGTATTAGTATGTGGAAATCCTAAATTGATCACTATGGTTATGTTATAAGGTGTCTGATGGTTTTGTACATGTCAATTTACAGAGGTACAAGTGAGTGCTGAAAAGTAATGCCTCTCAATATTTTATTTGAAAACTGTTCTAAATAAAATAAAATTTATTAACATTATATATCCTTATTCTTCATATGTACATATTTATTTCTCAACATAGTCACCCCAGTGACTTACACATTTCTCCCTACGAGATACCAATTTGCTGATACCGTCACTGTAGAATATTTGACTTCGTTGACGGAGCCACAACCTTACCTCCCTGGCACCGCTTTATCATTAGCAAAGAGAAGTTCTCTAAGGTGTTCTTTAACTAATGAAAAAGATAAAAGTCGGATGGGACCAATTTGGGACTGTGCATGCAGTTCCTCTCGGGCCGACATAGTTACGTTACACACGGCCATCTTACATGCTACACTTCAGAACCCTCTAGCGGCAGAGGTTTAGAGTATATGGACTTGAAGAATTAAGATGTACATCATTAATAAAGTTTGTTTCAGTTAAAAAGCTGGAAGAGTTTTTACAAAGGAATACGGAGATATTGGTTTTCAGCACACCCTCGCACTTAATTATTTTGACATCTCAGTTGTTCACGATTGTTCTCTTTTTTTTCATTTCATATTGACCAGCTAGGTTAACGTTCCAACTCGATTTTATCGTTGTTTGTCAATTTATTCCAACATTCTCTAGTCTTCAGTGTACGTTATCGTTTTTTCTGTTCTTTAATGATGGAACGTCTGTGATCTGGAAAGTAGGAACGTAGTGCTCGTCACTATTTTCCTATCAGCCGCAAGTTACATTCACTTGTTAATCATTCCCCCCTGGACGCCGAAGGCGTCGCGCTTCCTCTGTTTACCGTCGTCTCGTCAGCTGACTGTTAGTTCTCATTAAAGGAAAAGGACAGTGAGAAATTTATTAATTGTTGTGTTGGCAGAAGAGCCAACACCGTGTTACTAGAGGAGGCCGAAATGCACGCGTTTTAGCTCACGCAGGCTGGCGTGAGGAGGGAAGAACTATACTGACGTGAGGTCTGGAACATAACAAGGAATTAGAATTCAGAAAGCGGACGTAATTTGATATTAACTTTACCCCATTAATGATGAACGTCACTCTTGACGGTACATGAGTCGCAATATTATTTGTTCAGAAGACATGGTAATATGGCGCCTTGCTAGGTCGTAGCAAATGACGTAGCTGAAGGCTATGCTAAACTGTCGTCTCGGCAAATGAGAGCGTCTGTAGACAGTGAACCATCGCTAGCAAAGCCGGCTGTACAACTGGGGCGAGTGCTAGGAAGTCTCTCTAGACTAGACCTGCCGTGTGGCGGCGCTCGGTCTGCAATCACTGATAGTGGCGACACACGGGACCGACGTATACTAACGCACCGCGGCCGATTTAAAGGCTACCACCTAGCAAGTGTGGTGTCTGACGTTGACACCACATTAATCATGACAGCGAATACGCTTAGCTTTGAATATATTGCAGAAAAGACATGTGCAGAAAACAAATGAGGTTCTGTCACAATGTTTTATAGCATGCTCTTACAATTTCGAGTGAATGGCTTAATGCCTGCTTGCTATACGACAACAAATAAAATTGAACGCAATGGAAAGTAAACAAGAATACGTCCATCCGTAGATGATCGAGGAAGATGAGAAATACTAGTCTTGAATTCTGTATTAAGGATATGGAGGCAGTGGTCGAACGAGAAAGCTTACCACGTTACAATCGGTAGAGACACGCGGCCAGATGAATAATCACACAGTGCCAACCAACGCTGATCAGGCAAGACGGTGAAACTTCAACGCTGCGCAATGCTTGATTATCAAAGTGGCGTTAACTTCCTCTCTGAAACTATTTGCGTACTGAAGGCCTCCGTGAGCATTAATCGAATTTGATTGGAGAGTAATTCGCCATACGCCACACTATAGTCTGCGTCCACATTTAACAAATGTGTTCCCATAGCCAACACGCCAGATGATGGAGACGAATCTGTTGTTGCAGCCTCAGTCAGGGTGGGTGCCATGTTTTCAGCTCTCAAGTTTGGGCACCAGTTCTCAGAATGAGGGTAGAATTAGTGTGCCTCCTCCACACCATGGCTTCATCTTGATATTTTAAACGTAATGGCCCAAGAACTTCAGAGAATTCCGCCATCTTCTGTACTTACTCCATTAATTAAATGATGAACGTAGATATGACTTAACCCTCTCCCCGTTGACAATTCACTGGATGTATCCATTGGCTACGGAACAATGATTTAACTACACGTATTGATTGACTAAGTTTTGCGACTTTTTAACTAACGATCTGTCCAGTCTGAGATTATTCTCAACGACCTCAGAATTTTACAGGCAACCCTATCTTTGACTAAAATTACTAAAATAATTTTACTCAGCTCTGTTTTTTTGTGTTAGGGCCTGGTCTCAACAGCTCTTGTGGTACAACCATTAAGGTTGTATGTCATCAAAATGTCTTCATGTTACAACTACAGATCTTTCTTTTTGTCATGATATGGAGGTAGCGGTTCCGATATTTATGTAACCGTTTAACGTACATCACAAAAATATAAGGAGAGTTATCCACTGCTACGAGTTTCAGAGATCAATATTTCATAGCCTAGTTTTCTGCATTTACCCCCTCATACGGACAAAATACCCACAAGAGTCACAAAAATAAAATAAACTCATCCATAAAACCTACATTATACATTACTTTCTAAAAATTTCTTCCTCTCTTTGATTGGATTGAGCATTTTGTGCACAACGGCGAATATTTTTGCAAGCGATCTGGAACACAGCTTTTAATATCTGACATTCATGTAACAGTAAAGGTAGTACATTATAAAAACTACTATTCTCCCAGCGTGTTTGGGGGCTAGAATATGCCTCAGGTAACCCTGCCTGTCGTAACAGGCGACAGAGCAGTCCCCCACTTTTCGGTCTAATCAGTTTCGGTCCCCTTTTAGGGTCTCACCTACATATCTTCCAAAATGCGATTAGACCTTCTATACCGCTTATTGTCATGGATCTGTAATTCCAACTGTAGTCCAGTTATCTGGACAAGGACGCCTTACGGGGTGCGTCATATACTTCCATAGTCCACTGTCGTCTTTCGCCCCCATGATAATATTGGATTTCTCCGCAGCCATTATCCAGCACAGGAGCCAGTCCAGTCCACTTCATGTATAATAGGGAAATTAAGGTATTTACCCCGAAATAGTTTATTTCGTTGTTGTTACGAGCGTACGTGTTGCATACTAGACAGGGGCACAAACTCACAGGTCCATCGCTGTAGGGGAGGAAGGGATTGAGATTGGAGTTGTGTTTTGGGCTGGGGTTGGGTTTGGAAACTTCTACCCCGAACAACAACAAAGCAAAACTCGCATTTCACAAGTTCAGCGGCTACCATCAGACTACAAAGTATGCGCAATTCTGCGCAAGTAGTTTGTCATAGCCATGAGGTATAATTACTGATAAACAGCTAGGTATAATGCGCAGGATGCAAATATTAGGTTAAGAGCCTAGAGGAACAAGAAAGAAATCCAGTCCAAGCATGACAGGTGTAGAATTGCCCTTCAGTTGGACAGAGTTTCACCTCAAAAACTTGCTATAGATAGGTGAAAGTCGTACACTGCTGTGTTGGGCTGTGCGTACTTAGATGATGTACTACAACATGGAAAGGTATATAGATATGTATGATAGAGTAATTGTCAGATAAATAGAGTATGTGACCAATCACAACAAAAACGTGTAGTGCGTACTGTTTATGTCATGCATTCAGCAACATGGTTGCTGCTTTTTTTTTTAAGTTGGAGTATACAGGATCACAAATATTTTTATGAATAAAGGTCTCAGCAAAGTGACAGCTTGGAGTGCAAATTGTTTATGGAATGTGAAACTGTAGGTGTATAAATAAAAGTCTAATCTGGAAGTACGATCATTTTTGTGTTAAAAGTCTCAGACATTAAAAAACACAGAAGGACAATAATTTAAGATAAGAAGTCGCGGTAGATCCTAACCCTGAGACAAATGTGGTGTAATCGTAATACAATATTGCATAAAATAATATTATCGATACGCAACCTTTATGCCAACATTTTCTTCTTATTTTTTAAACATAGCACTTGACGCTAAGAAATACATAATAATACTATAAGACAGCTATAGTTGTATACACTGGATATATATGTTAATTATTTATTGTAATGAAATACTAGTAATGATTAGCTTCATGTTAAACTGAGAACCACTCAGGTAGGTTATCGTGAAGTAAGGCACAACAAAGACAAGTAAAAACTATGTGGTACAGTAGAAGGTAAGGAAACAGAACAGCTTAAAGTGAATACAAAATAACGTAGCAGAATAACGTAAAAGAATGCATTTCAAACCACAGGTTACTTGTGGAGGTATTTGTAACAACGTAAGATAACGTAAGTATAAATTTGTCCTTACCTGGGACAGAGTTTGACCTCATAAAAATTTCTATAGATAGATGGAAGTAATACTTTGCAATGGATGGTTGTTCTCACTAAGGTGTGACCTTATGTTTCTTCTATGCTGTGCCTACAACATCAAATACGTGGAGTACCTATCATTTACATCAAGTAGGCAGCAATACATCTGATTTCCTGCTTTTTAAGGATAGCTCCGGCGGAGGTTCGAGTCCTCCCTCTGGCATGGGTGTGTGTGTGTTTGTCCTTAGGATGACTTAGGATAAATAGTGTGTAAGCTTAGGGACTGATGACCTTAGCAGTTAAGTCCCATCAGATTTCACACACATTTGAACATTAATGAGCAAAAAATCTTAACACATTAAAGAAAGGTTAATTCATTTAAGATAAGTTTCTGCAAACTGCATACTGAGTAAAATGTGGGTTACCAGTAATACAATAATACATATGACAATTTATGGATCACAGGTGGGTGGTGCATAACATAGCTTGATGATTTAGCTTTTTTGAACTAATTCTTTCTAACATGGGATGTCAAATTATTATACAGTTATGACTATACTTTGCAATGTTAGAAATCTATGTTAAGTACGAAGGATTGAGTTCATACTAACCTTCGTGGCAGATTAAAACTGTGTTCCAGAACGAGACTCAAACTCGGGACTCTTGGTCTGGCAGACAGTTTTAATATGACAGGAAGTTTCATGTCAGAGCACACTCCGCTGCTGAGTGACAAATTCATCCTGGAAATATCCCCAGGCTCTGGCTAAGCCATGTCACCGCAATATCCTTTCCTTTCAATGTTCGCCGAAGAACTTCTTTATGTTGAGAAGGTAGGAGATAAGGTACTGCCGTACGTACAGCTGTGAGGACTGGTCGTGATTGGTGCTTGGGTAGCTCAGTCGGAAGAGCACTTACCTGCGAAAGGCAAAGGTCCGGAGTTCGTGTCTCGGCCTAGTACACAGTTTTAATCTGCCATCAAGTTTCATATCGTTGCACACGCCGCTGCAGAGCGAAAAATTCATTCCGAATTTACTTCATGCTGTACAACGCAGCGAGATTATCTTGAAGTATATACTGCCTGATAATGTAGAAGGGACAGAAACGGACACAACATGAAGCAAATGCAAAATAACATGGTATATTTACATGAACCAATACACTTAAAACAACACGTCCTTATCGATGTATGACAGTTTAACATAGCAAAAAGAGTGGACAATATGGAATGGCGTAGCAACAATGTACAACATTTACATCATGTTGATCATATGAGGGTTCGTGACAACACAAGCATAAATACCAAAAGAATATGCACGTAACATTACGTTTCACAAACATTTTTGTGGTATGAGCCCAGAAACGGGTTGAATATATTTTAAAGAGGAAAACACCATATTCCATGACAAAGTATCTGTGACACATTGTGTTACATCAATAAAGGTACTGTAGTTATGCTGATTCAGTATGTTGGAGTATTCACCACCCGCTTGTATCCATAATATTGTTATAAGCATTATGATATTTTGATTACCCCATATATCTCCAAGTGTAAAGATCTACCGTGACCTGTTTATCTTAAATGATTGTATTCCTTGGCATTTTAATGTCTGACACTTTTTTCGCAAAGGTGATGGTACTTGTACGTTAAATCTTTGGTTGCACTCCTACACTTACCGATTGCAGAAATAATTTGCACATCAAGCTGTCACTTTTCTGAGACCTTTATTTTTAGAAATATTTGTGATCCTGTACACTGGACCTGCTCCCATCACATAGACAATACGTACAACACGTTTTTGTTGTGGTTGGTCAAACACTTCCATTCGTTTGACAGTTACTCTGCCACATATATCTATATATATGTTTCTATGTTGTATTACAACACCTATTTACACATAGCCCAACACAACAGAATATGACTTGCGCTTATCTGTAGCAGGTTTCTGAGGTAAAACACTGTCCAACCAAAGACTTGAACGTAACGTAAATAACATGTACTAGATGTTTATGTTATGGTTGGTCACATACTTCCATTCATATGACAATTCTTGTGACGTATATACGTATTTCCGTATCACCAGTCTAACTACATAAGATCTCCATTTTACATTATTATAGATAGATTTTTATGAATAATTATACTTCAAGGCTTTAATAATCTACTTGGGAGGAATATGACATACACTACTGGCCATTAAAATTGCTACACCAAGAAGAAATGCAGATGATAAACGGGTATTCATTGGACAAATATATTATACTAGAACTGAGATGTGATAACATTTTCACGCAATTTGGTTGCATAGATCCTGAGAAATCAGTACCCAGAACAACCACCTCTGGTCGTAATAACGGCCTTGATACCCCTGGGCATTGAGTCAAACACAGCTTTGATGCGTGTACAGGTACAGCTGCCCGTGCAGCTTCAACACGATACCACAGTTCATGAAGAGTAGTGAGTGGCGTAGTGTGACGAGTCAGTAGCTCGGCCCCCATTGACCAGACGATTTCAATTGGTGAGATATCTGGAGAATGTGCTAGCCAGGGCAGCAGTCGAACTTTTTCTGTATCCAGAAAGGCCCGTACAGGACCTGCAACACGCGGTCGTGGGTTATCCTGCTGAAATGTAGGGTTTGGCAGAGATCGAATGAAGGGTAGAATCACGGGTCGTAACACATCTGAAATTTAACGTCCACTGTTTAAAGTGCCGTCAATCCGAACAAGAGATGACCAAAACGTGTAACCAATGGCACCCCACACCATCACGCCGGTTGATACGCCAGTATGGCGATGCCAAATACACGCTTCCAATGTGCGTTCACCGCGATGCCACCAAACACGGATGCGACCATCATGATGCTGTAAGCAGAACCTGGATTCATCCGAAAAATGACGTTTACCCGAACTATGGTCTCCGAGCTGATAGTCCATGCTGCTGCAAACGTAGACGAACTGTTCGTGCAGATGGTTGTTGTCTTGCAAACGTCCCCATCTGTTGACTCAGGGATCAAGTCGTGGCTACACGATCCGTTACAGCCATGCGCATAAGATGCCTGTCATCTCGACTGCTCGTGATTCGAGGCCATTGGGATCCAGCACGGCGTTCCGTATTATCCTCCTGAACCTACCGATTCCATATTCTGCTAACATTTATTGGATCTCGACCAGCGCGAGCAGCAATGTCGCGATACGATAAACCGCAATCGCGATAGGCTACAATCCGACCTTTATCAATGTCCGAAACGTGATGGTACGCATTTCTCCTCCTTACACGAGGCATCACAACAACGTTTGACCAGGCAACGCCGGTCAACTGCTGTTTGTGTATGAGAAATCGGTTGGAAACTTTCCTCGTGTCAGCACGTTGTAGGTGTCACCACCGGCGCCATCCTTGTGCGAATGCGCTGAAAAGCTAATCATTTGCATATCACGGCATCTTCTTCCTGACGGTTAAATTTCGCGTCTGTAGCACGTCATCTTCGTGGTGTAGCAATTTTAATGGCCAGTAGTGTACTTAGTAGTTTGATGGTACCGTTTTTTAAGTATGCACTGCAAGTTCTGCTTTATCATGGTCCGTAGTACACGTGCCCAATCCTTACAAGGGTCATCGGTTGTGGAGGCCAATCGTTACAAGTATTCGCTGCACTGTGTGTTCATACACACTTGTGGCCTGCCCAGCATCAAGGTCTTATGTTAGTGGCGCCTGTCCTGTTTCATCAGACTACGCTGCCTGTGACGTTCGATATCTGTAATGAGGGATGGCCGCCTAACCCCAAGACGTCTGTAGGTGGTTTGGCCATGTGTTGAAGACACTCACCACAGCACTCCTCAGACACACGACAAGTCGTGCAGGGTCCGAAATGTTCGCACCGAGCCTCTGGGCTGTCACATTCTGCCCTCCGTCAGACTTAGATACATGGCTCGCTTTCCCCATTTTATGGTACAGATTCCATGTACAAGCATTTCGTGGCAGACCTGAAGATCGCAAAATCTGCCGAAACCAGTTGTCTCAAATAAAGAAACATTTTACGTGGTCTCGCTGCTGGATGTTTTTATAATATTTATTGACTGCTAATCCTGAAAAGTTATTAAATGATCATGATATGAATAGTGCATCAAACAAAACATTATTACCATTTTTACCATAGGACACGGTTATCATGATATGAATAGTGCATCAAACAAAACATTATTACCATTATTACCATAGGACACGGTTACGAAGGGGCTCCGGAACGCCCTATACTTGCAATGCTAAAATAACGCTTATAAATTACATCTTTCCTCACAAAGTATTTGAGGTAGGAAGTTGAAGTTTTTACAGATTATTTATTGGAATATGGGCTACAACTTAACAAAGGGATTTTACAAAATTTTATTTCAGTTATTAAAGACGATTTTTTTTCAATTGTAATGAAAATTCACAACATTTTTTTGCAATTTTTTATTTATATATTCAAAAATATACAGTTATTTGGAAAAAGGCTGTGTTAAATTATGCAGAAGGTACTGTGTAACATTTACTGAAAGTTTGAAACAAATATGTTTGGAAGATCCTTAGAAAACATGTAATTAGTATGAGAAAATAAAACTTTTAGAATCGAGCGACAAAGATTGGATTAACTTTTTAGTGCATTCCAGGTCCATAGGATGGATTATCTTCATCCTCTGCAAACTCCTCCTCCAGCTTCCTCTTGTTCCTCCTCCAGTTTACTCTTGCTTGTATTTCTAGACTCTTCACAGCCCTGTCTGTAGCCCGAAGGCGTTCCTTGTCTAAAGCAAGCATCGCTCGTTGTTGTGTTCGTAGATTTTGCTACCATTTTGTTCAGTTGCAGTTACTGCAACACTGTTCCAAAAGGTGGTCATGTATGAACACTTATCACATTTCAGTTGTATTTCACTAGCAAGTCCTACGTGCTTTATTATGAAGAGTTCCAGACCAACTTCACTACAATGAATACATCTTACACAGTTTGAAAAAATTCCTTTGAGAACCGACATATCAAATATTTCATTCACATCCGATTCGCCCATAAAACATTCATAGTTTTCACTCATTGAACCAAGCTTCTTCTGTGAAGTATTTTCTTTCCTACTTTGACTGCTATGGGCAGGTGTACTTGAGAGGTTAGGTTCACTCGGTTATCGTCTTTATTGTTTACAGTAATAACACCTATCTTTGGCTTTCCAACATTTCTCCTTTTCTTAAAAGCCTTCAGAGGATTTCTAATAACTTTACTCTTACTCATTATTATACTTCAACAAAACAGAGACTCAAGAAACAGAATTAATTGCGAATATTTTCGAGATAACGACAGAGTAAATAAACATGAAACAATCGACAATCACACCAGCGATATATATTGAACCATCACAGGTGAGCCACAACACATACTTTATCTCACATCACTAAAATGTACCTGATGAACACGGACTTTAATAATAACACCATTTGACAGCAGTTTAACAGCGCCACAGTGGGTCACGCCCATGTAGAACACATTTCAAAAAAAATTTAAAAATAGTTGTAGTCTTCGGAATTGAATAAATTATATATCTATTAAAAGGTAATAGTCTGCAGATTCAGAAAACGCAAAAAAGTAAAAATTGAACTTTTCATGATTTTGAGCCTTTCCGGAGCCCCTTACGCCCGCAGAATCTTTAAATACGTAACAAACCACAAAAAGGCTGAGTGTTACACACTTGAGCAACGACAGTTCAATCTCAATGAAGCATGTAGAGAATAATGCAGACGCTGTTTCACATATATTTCCGAGGATGTGATAAAAGTCACATATTAGAGACATCAATAAAGGTATGCAGAACTGAACGGCACTGCACGTAAATCAACTGCGCATAAATGCAAGTTCAGAAAAATGTCGGCTGGAAGTCCACAGATCAGGTGTAACGTAGTTTGAATTATTTGAAACACTGTTCACTATGAATTTGCTTTGCCATCGGAAAAACTCACAGCAGCTGGCTATAATTCAGCTGTCCATTTCTACTGTCACATAAAATGGAAGGAGCTGCATAAATTTCTGTGCCAGCTAGTTTTATTTTGGTGCGTAGCTGTGCCTGTGATGTACTACATCACTCACAAAGAGTGTCGTGTGGCTTTGTATCCAGGTACCAACTTAAAAAGCCAAACATCGATATATTTACCATTTTTGATGTTCACAAATAACAAAGAAAGAAACACTTTTCTATATAAAGTGAAATTCTTCTTCCTACGGAATCCTACTGAAGAACTTTTAATGTTCAGTTTAATTATTGAAGGAAACTTATTTCTCTAGGAACCCCCACTCGATTCTAAACACACTTAAGTCTACGGTAGAGCGATGAAAAAAAAAGCATTTTTCTGACAATCGTGATGTACCTTTTGCATTTCTCGCTTTAATGTTTTCATTTTCTTTAGAGGCAAAGGGAAATGGTTAAGCGGTAGCCCAGCGTAGAGCCTGCACCCACCATCATGTTTTTTTGGTTTACAACAGTTAAAAAAATTAGATTTTTTCGTCCTCGGTAAGGGGAAGGACTCACTCCCTGTTGGTGAACGAAGGTAGGCGCACGTTATTTTAGAGCGTAATCGGCGGTAGCTATTTTCATTGAGAGAATGAGTAAAAAGTCTGTTTTTCTTTTTATAGAATATAGTACATTTTTACCGGTGAAGTTCTATGAGTCATTATCCCAAGTAGTACTGTAATATATAAAAATCCAAGAAACCCACCTGTGTACATCGAAGTTATAAGGAAGATGCGATTACAGTATCATGGACACGGTCAGGATTAAATCTGCAACAAGAGAAAGACTATTTCGTCTATGTATAACTAACATGTGAAGATTCTTTACCCATTTACAGGCATAGCCTAGCTTATTTTGCTTGTACAACACGACGAAAAATTAATGTAATTATTTATATATATCGAAGCATTTATTACATATTTTCTATTGTATTATAAAGTGGCAACCGTGACAGAACGATGCGTAGTGGGCAAAACTGTGAGTACTAATATTGTTAAGACACTGAATATGCAAGTATGTTAATAATATCTTTATGTTCCATGTACTCTGATGACATGACGGAAACAATGATGTATCACTGCAAAAATAATAACTGAAAGAAAAGTTAATAATACATAAATTAGAAGGAAGAAGACGACAGTATTAAGAGGGGACAACTACAAGCACGATAGAGGCAAGTACCATTTCCGAGACAACCGCGAAATGCACCTAGAAAATGCATTCCCAGTAGACTCATTAGAAAATCCAAGCATCTATTTCCTAAAATCCAGTTGTATATGCATTCTGTCGTGCGAGAAATAGCGCGGAAGTAAAATCCAAATAAATAAAATATTAATTTTGGCAACTTCGGGGGCGTAAAGATTTCTACTATGGATGGACAAAACAACAAGGAAATGTCATTTCAAAATCAAAATGCCAATATAGTAGACTTGCATTTGCAAAACGTGCCATTGTTGTATTCGACGCCCGTGAATACGGAACATTTCATTACAAGTAATACAATGATTATTACAGTAGACGAAATTAATGGCACCTCAAGGCAAAAGAATGTTTTAAATGAATATAGTACCCGTAGTACTAACGCAGATGCTGACAGGCGTAAGCCAGAAGTGACTAGGGAAGATATGCAAGCCTTATTTCGAGTCTTAACAAGAATACAAACAGACATGAACTTTGAAAACAGACATAAATTCAAAAATGTCGCGTTTAGAGATCAATTTGAAACAGTAAATTCAAAAATGTTCAGAAACACTACAAGCAGACTTGACTAATATGAATGCAGACGTGACCACGGCAAAGTCCGAGATCGTGAAGGTAAATACAAACATGACACTCATATCAGGTGGAGTAAAAAATTTGCACACAGAACTTAATAATTTGGATACGAAGGTCACACAGCAGATTTCGCACATCTCCACGGAAGTGGACAGGAAAATCAACGAACAAGTACAAACTTGAATTTACGATATTAGTGAGAAATCAAAAGGCACAGTGAAAGAAAAACTTGAAACATTCACATGCACGTATGGACAGGAGATATCCGGAATTAGAGAAACTCAGGATAATTTTCAGGTAATGCGGAATATTACGGTGGTTAACATAGATAACACACAAGCAGGAGTAGCGAAGCTGCATTCTTTCTGTGACAACTTACCAGAAGATGTAGAGAAAATCAAAGTGGATATAGGATTACTGACTTTAGAAATAAAAGAATCAACTCAGACGATGTGCAACTGTACGAAATAGTTAAGGATAATACAAAACATGAAAACACAAGGTTCGCGGAAAAATACGTACGTGAACGGTATACTTATGTGGAGGCTGTAAAGGAAGTAATGGGGGATCAGGAAGAAGAAATTTTAAAACGCATAGAACATAATATCAAACACTTACAACAAAGATTAATGGATGAATTAGTTAGCTAACGAAGTAAGATAATATCATCACCGGTGGCGGTAAGCGGAGCTATAAACAGCCGTCCGCCGGTGAGAGAAATCAGTGGCGCGGATAACAATGCCCAACCCACGCCGCCCGAGCGCCTGCCGACGCGAGACGCGAGCAACGGGCAAAACTTTTTTGAGACAAATATGTCATCACCGAAAGTAAATGCTGTTCCGTCCTGCTGGACAGCGTTGTTAATCGACGAGAGTTTAATAAAGCACCGACAGTTTCCTGTAATTTTAAATGAAACAAAGCGAACGCACCCGGTAATGTTTGTCCGAGCCTTTAAAGATGTACTGCCTAAGACTTGGACAGAAGCTCAAAAGATAAAATATGTGGTAGGACCAACACAGGGTGATGCCTCTTAGTGGGCTACAGAAAAGTCGGAAATCTGCGAGACAATATGATCAATTTGGGAATGCATTTTTGGATACTACTGGACAACAGCTGTCCAAGAGAGATTAAGACGAGATGTATTTAACCCATTATCATATCATCCAGAATTCAGGGGGCTAAGAAACTACACTCCTGGAAATGAAAAAAAGAACACATTGACACCGGTGTGTCAGACCCACCATACTTGCTCCGGACACTGCGAGAGGGCTGTACAAGCAATGATCACACGCACGGCACAGCGGACACACCAGGAACCGCGGTGTTGGCCGTCGAATGGCGCTAGCTGCGCAGCATTTGTGCACCGCCGCCGTCAGTGTCAGCCAGTTTGCCGTGGCATACGGAGCTCCATCGCAGTCTTTAACACTGGTAGCATGCCGCGACAGCGTGGACGTGAACCGTATGTGCAGTTGACGGACTTTGAGCGAGGGCGTATAGTGGGCATGCGGGAGGCCGGGTGGACGTACCGCCGAATTGCTCAACACGTGGGGCGTGAGGTCTCCACAGTACATCGATGTTGTCGCCAGTGGTCGGCGGAAGGTGCACGTGCCCGTCGACCTGGGACCGGACCGCAGCGACGCACGGATGCACGCCAAGACCGTAGGATCCTACGCAGTGCCGTAGGGGACCGCACCGCCACTTCCCAGCAAATTAGGGACACTGTTGCTCCTGGGGTATCGGCGAGGACCATTCGCAACCGTCTCCATGAAGCTGGGCTACGGTCCCGCACACCGTTAGGCCGTCTTCCGCTCACGCCCCAACATCGTGCAGCCCGCCTCCAGTGGTGTCGCGACAGGCGTGAATGGAGGGACGAATGGAGACGTGTCGTCTTCAGCGATGAGAGTCGCTTCTGCCTTGGTGCCAATGATGGTCGTATGCGTGTTTGGCGCCGTGCAGGTGAGCGCCACAATCTGGACTGCATCCGACCGAGGCACACAGGGCCAACACCCGGCATCATGGTGTGGGGAGCGATCTCTTACACTGGCCGTACACCACTGGTGATCGTCGAGGGGACAGTGAATAGTGCACGGTACATCCAAACCGTCATCGAACCCATCGTTCTACCATTCCTAGACCGGCAAGGGAACTTGCTGTTCCAACAGGACAATGCACGTCCGCATGTATCCCGTGCCACCCAACGTGCTCTAGAAGGTGTAAGTCAACTACCCTGGCCAGCAAGATCTCCGGATCTGTCCCCGATTGAGCATGTTTGAGACTGGATGAAGCGTCGTCTCACGCGGTCTGCACGTCCAGCACGAACGCTGGTCCAACTGAGGCGCCAGGTGGAAATGGCATGGCAAGCCGTTCCACAGGACTACATCCAGCATCTCTACGATCGTCTCCATGGGAGAATAGCAGCCTGCATTGCTGCGAAAGGTGGATATACACTGTACTAGTGCCGACATTGTGCATGCTCTGTTGCCTGTGTCTATGTGCCTGTGGTTCTGTCAGTGTGATCATGTGATGTATCTGACCCCAGGAATGTGTCAATAAAGTTTCCCCTTCCTGGGACAATGAATTCACGGTGTTCTTATTTCAATTTCCAGGAGTGTATTTTAAAACAAGACCCGCTACTGGAATAATCCGATATCTCACGTCGATTTATTGAAAATCTTAAAGAACAAGTTCCTGCAAATGATAGGGGAGAATTAGTAACCATTCCCGAATATGATCTCGAGTATTTTCTCTCATTGCTCGAATCAAAAGGTCTAATTCATGAGTATGAGCAAGCCCTGCCCAGTTATCGTAACGGTAATGAACAAAACCCACATGGGAGGAACAACTACGGTAACGGCAATGGCTTTGGAAACTATAATGGTAATTTGCGTATGAATGAGTGGCATCCGTATGCACCGCCGCGCCACAACGGCAATCGGTACAATCGGCTTACCTACCAGCCACAGGGTGATCGAAGGTACGAAAATAAATATCAGCCCCAATGGTACGGCAATCACCGAGAAATTCGAGAGAAATTTTGATACTATGCGACAAGGAAATGCAAATTACCAGGATCGGAATGTGGAACACAGGGATCCGAGAGCGAACCGGCAGCTCGTACAGTCAAACCGAAACCACCGGGACAAAAACTGGTGAGCACGCGAACATACGGTGAACATAGTACAAGTGACGGCAGAAAACTAAACAATACTTTTACCGCCCACAGGAAATAAAAAGAATCGAGCGTGACTAACGGAAGAAGGTAATGAGCTGCCAGCGTGCCGAGTAATAATGTTAGCGACATGAGCACTAATATGAACAGAATTAGGAAAGTGGAAACAAGCTTACATGTACAGCATATCCGTAATCTGTTTTTAATGTATGATAAGGAAGCAGAAATGAAAGAAGATTTATTGACTGAAGAGAAAGACACAACAATCAAGGTAAGTGAAATTATTCAAGTAAAAATAAAGGTAAAGGTATGACACATAGATACATCAATTGTTTTGGATACTGGTGCGACATCAAGCCTGATGTCAACCAGCTTGTTTAAAGAGATGGCGCCGGAAGTAAATGTACATACGCTACCCGTAGAGAACTGTAAGTTCGTAACGGCCATGGGAAGTGAATGTCAAGTTATAAAATTACAGGCTATAATACCCATAACATATGTAGTGTAATTTTTCAGTGTACTTTCTTGTTGGTGGACAAACTTATAGTGATCTGCATACTTGGTATAGAGGTGTTCAGAAGATATGGGGGAAAAATAGACCAGCAGCGGAGAATGTATATTTCACGTAGGAGAGCGTACACAAAGAGTAAACAGTAGACAGTAGACTTAATAAGACCTACAATGACAAATCAGACTAGAGAGACACCTGACATTAACGTTAAACTTTTCTACCCTCAAATCTTAATGGTAAGTCAAATGGAACATGTTGATGTTGGCGGGGAGACCCTCGATGAGCAAACAGTAAACACAAAAAAGTGAATCCACTGGTCTTAACAATGAACAGCGAGGTGAAATGACACAATTTTTCGTAAACAATCCAGTGTTGTTAAGGGATATCAATATGAAATGGAAGTGTACCGCATGAAACCTATTGTAGAACGCCTTATGGCATTCCTTGGGCAAAGAAAGAGCCAGTACGACAAGAAATAGAGGGTATGATTAGATGGGAGGTTATTGAAACATCTCACTCGCCTTTCTACAGTCCGATTCTCGCAGTTGGTAAGACTGACAGAACAGTGCGGTTGGTGTTAGATACGAGAGAAATAAAATCATCATTCCTATAAGAACACGGCCAGAGAATTTCGAAGAGCAGTTATTAAAGTTTCACAGCGTTAGGTACTTCACATCCCTCGATTTAAAGTATTCATACTGGCAAATTTTATTACATGAAGAGAGTAGAAAGTGTACAGCTTTCATAAATGCCGGAAGGAGCTACCAGTTTAGCATGCTACCTTTCGGAATAAACTTGAGCGCTGGTGTATGTAATGATGCATTAGACAGAGTACTGGGACCGGAACTGCTTAACCAGGTTACACTCTACGTTGATGACCATTAATTACGACACAAATATGTAATTAGGATGTAAGTATTTTGTAAAATGTTTTTCAAAAATTTGATGAATGTGATGTCACAGTTAACTTTAAGAAGTCTGAATTCGAAAAAGCCAAAATAAAATTCATAGGGCATATCATTTCACCAGTAGGAATTCCACCTGACCTCAGGAAATTAGATGCGATACGCAATTGACCAACACCCTTCACAAAGAAACAAATAAAAGGTTTTCTGGGACTGCCCACGATTTTTTGGAAATTTCTGCCACAAAAATTGTTGACCTGTAGTTCACTATTAGACTTACTGCGTAAAAATCACAGTTGGTTGCAGACTAAAAAAAATGAAAATGATTTTCAGCAGATTAAGCAGACACTGATTAACGCACATATACCTAAACACCCAGATATGGAGTTGGGCTTCTGTTTAAGCACAGATGCTTATTATAAGTGGCTCGGTGCGTGTCTGTTTCAAATAATGACAAAGGATACTAATGAAGAAGTCAATATAATCAGTTTCGCTAGTAGAACCCTCACGGAATGTGAAATATCTTATTCTGTAACTGAATTATAAGCGTTTGTGGTAGTTTGGTCGTTCCGCAAATTTCAATATTACCTTTTCATAAGACATTCTAAAGTTTACTGTGATGAGCAAGCTCTGTCCTTTCTTCTTACGTGTAACTTGTTACATAAGAGAACAACGAGGTGGTGTATGTATGTTCAAGAGTTTGATTTTGAAATAGTGTACACAAAAGGGGAACAGAATGTTTTGGGACATGCACTATCACGGTTACCCCAAGGCCTCACCGATTTCCACGAGTTAGAAGAACAAACACCAGATTTCAGGATACTTTTAATAAATGAGGGAACCATTAAATCATATTATACGTCAAAAAGTGCAAAAACATGCAACGCTTGCAGGAAGAAAGCCCGAGATGAAGCAAGGTCATAAAAACACTAGAACACGCGACCATTTAGAGCAGTATTAAATTATACATAATGGCGTACTTTTTCATAGAAGAGATCGACCAATGAATAAGTGGTGTGTGTGCATACGTCAGGAATATGTGGACAATTTAATTCGACTCACGCACCGGACATGGTGACACTATGACGTGCTACAGTGTGCTGCCAAAATTTCTACGTATTGTTATTTCCCTAATATGAGGCGACGTGTAGAGCAAGTTATCAGACGTTATGCGGTTTGTCAAAAGGTCAAACATCAGAACAGAACACGTCTTAACGTACTACGCCCAATTATACCAAAGCAACCAAGGGATATTGTATCAATTGACGCCGCAGGACCTTATCCCCAAGCCCACAGCGGGGTCAAATAGGTCATAGCCCTGTATGACGTTTTTAAGAAGTATCTCCAAGTATACGCAATCAAAACAGTTCGGTCGACCAATTATAAGGTGGATTCTGGAAGACTACATACCACGCGTTGGGAAACCCCGCGCAGTACTAACTGATAAAGCATCAAATTTTGCAAGTGACCTATGGAAATAATTTTTGAACTCACAAAACATACGTCATATTTTAGTATCCAAGTTCCACCCGGAAGCAAGTCATATCGAACGATGCTTTCGTAAATTTTATAGGTATATTCGGACGTATATAACACAGAATAAAAGAGAGGGATAGAATACCTGGGTCCGTTTCAGCATATAGTAAATCATCTGCCGCACACATCAACAGAGTACGCGCTGAACTCATATTTGAAAAGTTAGACCCAGATGAATGGGCGAAACCGATTCCTAAATTAGGTTCAAATGGCTCTAAGCACTATGGGACTTAACAATTGACGTCATCAGTCCCCTAAACTTAAAACTACTCAAACCTAAGTAACCTGAAGACTTCACACACATCCATGCCCAAGGCAGGATTCGAACCTGAAACCGTAGCAGCAGCGCGGGTCAGGACTGAAGCGCCTAAATTAGGGCACACAGACTTAGCCTTAGATGATTAGATTTCATTAGATTAGTACTTCTTCCATAGATCATAAATACGACACTTCATAATGGTGTGGAACGTATCAGGTTAATAAAAGGTGTCTATACAAGATATTAAATAAAACAAAAATTACATGACACTTAATATTTTTTTGGAGTGGTGGGGGGAGGGGAAATTACCCACTTACTATATTCAAAAATTCATCTAATGAGTAGAAGGAGTGGCCATTCAGGAATTGTTTTAATTTCCTTTTAATTGCTCTGTGGCTATCTATCAGACTTTTGATGGTATTAGGTAAGTGACCAAAGGCTCTTATGACAGCATAATTTACCCCCTTCTGAGCCAGAGGTAGATTTATCCTTGAGTAGTGAAGATCATCTTTTCCCCTAGTGTTGTAACCGTGTACACTGCTATTACTTTTTGATTCCTTCAGATTGTTAATAACAAATTTCATAAGAATATATATATATATATATATATATATATATATATATATATATATAGTGAAGCTACAGTGAAGATCCCTAGCTCTTTAAATAAGTGTCTGCAGGATGATCTTGGATGAGCTCCAACAATTATTCTGATTACACTCTTTTACTCATTGATGAGTTACCCCAGAATATGATGACATACTAAAGCAGAGAATGAAAATAGGCGTCGTAAGCTAATCAACCCCTCAACCCCTCATCAATACACCTAGAAATTTTTAATATTCTACCTTAGCTATCGATTTCTGATTCTGATGAGAAAGTATGGCGAGCGCTAATTACATTGGAAGAGCAAGTACAAATAAGGAATGGAATTTGCGATAGGAAACTGAAAATCATAACAGAATTCCACATTGGACTATAGGTGCTATTAAGAAGTCATCCAAAATAATCTAAGTTAAAAGCACTGGACACCAAATGGCGATTGTTATATGTTGGTCCATACACCATTGTTGACGAGCAACGTTCTGGGCCCTACTTGATACGAAATATAAAAAAATGGTAAAATAGAAGGGATTTATCCACATAAAGGTTTGCGGAAACGTATTAAATGAAAATTCAAGTCTCATTCTTTCCCTGTCTGTTGTATCAGTACAATATTTATATTTCCGGTACTCTCTCCATTTTCTACTATCCTGTTTAGCCAATAAGGAACGTTCAATTATCTTTTACGATCTAACATGCAAAGAACGACATGCAACCCAGAGAATAAAAATTACCATTGTAATTTGATATTGTACTTTCTTAAGACATAAATACCTATAGAAGCAAACGAAACCTTTTGGTATTCCTTAAGGAAACACGCAATATGCAACAATAACTATAACAACTATACATAATACTGAGTAGTGATAAGAGTAAAAGCTACAATACAGTGAAGTGAATACAGTGAGTGTGATGCGTGTGCGATGGAGAAATCAGAGGAAACCCGTATAAACACTAACTGATGTGTGAGGACCAACAAAATAAAATACACAACAGAAGAAAATGCTGAAAGCTGCAGAGCGGCCCTTGCCTTCAAATTAACTGGCAGAAAACTACGTCCAGGTGCGTGATGAGGTATTAGTGTTCCCCGGGTTGAGCGTTGGTCGTATCAAATCTCCAGACTGGAGGACATACACAACACTGACTCCATGAGCCTGGAGTGGCATTGCATTGGATTCCCAGGCAGTGCTGCTGCTCACGTGTCGCTTGCGTCACTGCTACAGGTGCGTTAATCAATAACCCTTCTCAAAATTTCAATGACCCCAAAGCCAATAAAAAAAACACTTCTTAAAACGTTGTGAAAGGACAGTTTAAGAAATTTAAATTTTTTCCCCTGTTCACACCATACAGCATAACAAATGTGAGGGTAAATAACAAACTAAGATGGTAGCTCAACATAGACGTGCATTTATGTAATATAAACGTATATGAATGTATTTATGTGTATGAATTTGCGATGGACAAAGACATGAACCTATGTAAATATTCTTATATGCAATATAAAGGTATTAAAACTCCATTGACTTCCACCAAGTGACCACACTATGAGCCCCAATGTAAATAAGGCTACAGTATACTGTCTACCTAAATGAAGATACTTATATCCGACAGCATTTTTGATATACCTTTTGCTTTTCTTGCTTTTATGTTATCGTTTTCTTCAGAAGCAAAGACAAAAGGTGAGGCCGTATCCCAGCGTAGAACCTGCGCCTACCGTCATGTACCTTTGATTTTCAAGAAACATACGGTGGTTTACCTGTTCCGCGGTAAGAGGAAGGACTCGCTCTCTGTTGGTAAACGAAGGTAGACGCACGTTATTTTAGAACGTAATCGGCTATAGCCATTTTGGTTGAGAGAAGGAGTAAAAAGTCAGAATTTTTAATAGAGTGTGGGATTATTTTATCAGTGAAGTTGTATGAGTCATTATCCCAAGTAGTACTGTAACATACAAAAATCTAAGAAGCCCACCTGTGTACTACAGAGTTATCGCGAAGACCCGATTACAGTATATTGACACGGTCAAAATTTTATAGGTGGATACGACGATCGGATGTGGTATTTTTTAACTGGTAAGCATAAATCTACAACAAGAGAAAGACTATCTCGTCTATGTAGAATTAATATGAAAAGATTCTTTACCCATTTACAGACATAGCCCAGCTTATTGTGTTTGTCCGACATGGCGAAGTAACAAACCCCATTATTTACATATGTCTAACGATTTGTTACATATTTTTTATTATATTATACATTGAATTTAAATATCATGAAATAAATAATTACGACTTACACGTTACAGTTTACAACAGCAAAAGAGTCTTCCAGATGATATTATTTAACATACCTCTTTTCTTAAGTCTTTGACATGGGTACTATATTAACCTAATTATTCAAGGTAACGGAAGGAGTTTGTTCTCATTTCCAAAAATTTATAGTGCCTCCTTTACGTATCAGACATCCAATGAAATACAAATGTGTTTTCATAATGACTCTGTGTTTCTGAAATAATATGATCCTTGTTTGGGAATCTTCAAGAAATTTAAATTTGATAAGTTTTGCCGCGTGGGATTAGCCGAGCGGTCTAGGGGGATGCAGTCATGGACTGTGCGGCTGTCCCGGCGGAGATCCCAGTCCTCTCTCGGGCATGGTTGTGTGTGTTTGTCCTTAGGACAATTTAGGTTGAGCAGTGTTGTAGGCTTGGGGACTGATGACCTTAAGTCCCATAAGATTTCACACTCATTTGAACTTTTTTTTGATAAGTTTTCTTCATTTTTCCTCACTGTCCACATATGCTACATAGAGGTCAAGAGCTAGCACGCTAACATTCGTAGGCGATTAGGTACTGAGTTTGTTAGCAAAACACGTGAGATCTTTTCGATAGTGCCAAATTCATAAAAGGTTGTAAGGAAAACTGTGACAATACTGGTGTCTTTTGCACTATAACAATTACTTTCACCTGTCAGTGAAAAACTTACACTAAAACGTACCATGCGGTTTACTTGGCAAAATGTACATCCAAAAAGTACATCTGTATATCCTAATTGTAGAATGCCAGGAAAACGTGTGCTGTAAAAAACTTCTGCGGTACCTACAACCTTAGCTAATAATTACAAATGAAAGCAACTGCAACGATCGTAAAATTTAAATGAAAATGAGGTGTTCCAGTCACTATATGCCATCCCTTTTTTCCATGATTCACAAAACCATTTACATTTTACGTGAAGGTTGACCTATTGGAGACTGATTTATCACATGGCAGTGATAGAGCAGTAAAATTTTTTGCAGTACCTGCAATGAGGAGGGTACAACAGTTTCAAATAAACGCTGTGGAACGCAAAGTCGATTTACGTTCAAACACTGACGAATTATTTAACGTAATGCGCATTTTATCTGCAATGGCGTACTTCACACAAGCGATTTATATATATACTGACTTTCAGTAATCGCTACAAAAGAATGGCCCTGACTAACATTAACCTATACGTTTCACAAATCACTTACCTCACAAAAATCTTCGTTACTCGAACTACTGCAATACAGCGAGCGCCACTACTGCCAGCTAAATAAAATATTCAAACTACTGAAGGCACTAACTACTGATAGGCATAGTTAGCAAATATATATATATTAAACTAGCCCCTCTCCTCACGTTCGGTCTGTGGAATCGGTTCGTCAGTATTTGATGTGGTTTACGATATATATCCAGCGGTAACGTTAGGTGACTCACCCTGTATATATATATATCTTCAATGGCGTACTTCACACAAGCGCTTTATATATATATATATATATATATATATATATATATATATATATATATATATATATTACACTAGCCCCTATCTTCACGTTCGGTCTGTGGAATCGGTTCGTCAGTGTTTGATGTGGTTTACGAAATATATCCAGCGGTATCGTTAGGTGACTCAACCTGTACCGCTGGATATATTTCGTAAACCACATCAAATACTGAATAACCGATTCCACAGACCGAACGTGAGGAGAGGGGATAGTGTAATTGTTTAATACAACCCATACAAAAATGCACGTGAAACGTCCCCTTAGAAAAATTGTACAAGACTGTGCTTAAACTGACACACAATATTTCTGGCGCAACGCAATCTGACTTTCAGTAATCGCTACAAAAGAATGGCCCTGACTAACATTAACCCTTACGTTTCACAAATCACTTACCTCACAAAAATCTTCGTTACTCGAACTACTGCAATACAGCGAGCGCCACTACTGCCAGCTAAATAAAAGATTCAAACTACTGAAGGCACTAACTACTGATAGGCATAGTTAGCAAATGAAAGATTTTGATAGAGAACAAACATTGTATTTACCTCAATAGTGTTCAAAAATGATAATATATATACAGCAGTTCATGACATCCATTCTTAGAAATGTGCTGTTTCTGATGGACACATGTCCGGATCATCCGCTCTCATAAATGCGCCGTCTCACTTCCCCATATCCACCACTGCTGGAGGCTCACCTACAAATGCGCAACGCTACGCGCTGTTAACAGCCGACAGCCCAACACTACAGTAGCCAACAACAATGTAAACCAGCCACAGACTGCACACAACACAGCCAGTGATTTTCATATAGAGCTCTTCGTGGCGTTACCAATATAAAAACCTAAACATCCTACTTACATAACCCCCATGCTCCCCACAAATAAAATTTTGCAAATTGTTTTGGGCAGTGGCCAATACAGATTTGAAAAAATTTTTCATAATTACAATAACAAAGAAATCAAATGCACACACTTACTGATACAATGTTTGTCAAAAGCTAAAATTTTCTCACAGTCCATAAAGACAGTCCTGATCATCCATCACAGAAAAATTGCACTGTTTTTTTTTTTTTTTTTTAAGTCTGAGCAGTAAAAGAAAGTGCACACGGAAGTAGTGGATTTCCATGCAGTCTTGAACAAGTAGTGTTGTCCTTCCAACGGAAAGACAGTGCTGACTCTTGATATGCAGACAGATAATGGGCCACAGCAGAGCAAACCCACAGCAAAGTCAGTCCAAGTTCAAGAATATTGGTAGGTAGGTCATCACAGAGCAGACCCACTGTAGTCCTGGTAGAGAGTATGGTTTTGGTGGGCCACCAGAGGTGCAGACCCACTGCAGTCCTTGTAGAAATAATGTTATTGGTAGGTCATAAAAGGTGCGGACCCACTGTAGTCCTTGTAGAGACGGCCAGCAGCCATCTGTTGCGACTGTGCAGGTGCACAATCACCATCGAAGTGTCTTGCAGAGAATATAGCAAGTCCTTAAACCGCCACTTGTGCACTCACAAAGTTTTTGGAATTGTCCTTAGAACCAGCAATGCTGTTAACCAGTCCCTTGCTGGATTATCAACACACGTGGGAGCACTAACAGTCCTCTTTTTTTCACATATTGTGCATGTACTATGACCAACAGAAACGTGTGCAGTGAAATGTAACTTAAAAGTTACTTAATTTGATGAACTGGTGTCAACTGCAATTTTATAACATAAGAATACAATAACAAAGGTACAAAATACATCATTAAAGAACATAGTAGTACAGATAACATTTGTAGTAATATGGGCTTTACAAAAGAATCGAACTAACATATACATCAGTGTTACAGGAATTATGACATAAGTAAATACATAAAAGATCAGAATAACTTTTGAAACTTCAACTTCACACATGAGCATTAAAACAAAACAGAATAAATAGTGTCTAAACATCTTTACAAAGTAAATAACATATTATTAATGCTAATTATATTTGAGGATAACAGTATTCCTCATCATAGTGAATGTAGCTTAGTATTAGAAGAGAAAAAAATTCTATGAAACAGTACTCAGCGACAGGAAGAAAACAAATACACAAGGGTACACAAACACATAGTGGTATAACACAAAAGGAAAGGACAGGGTTTGTTTTCAGTGGTACTGCAGTCCAACCCAAAACTTCATTCCATAGATCGTCCCTCTTATTTCGACACTTGCTCCAGCCAAAAAAAAAAAAAAAAAATATCCTATCCGAGCATGCTTTCTGTATTCTGTCCACATACTCTTTCAAAAATAGTGTTTCTCCACTGTACACAACTTTTTTGGCCAAACCGTTTTCTTATAGCTTCTCAATGCATTTCTTCCAATCCATCATAGTTAGTTTCTTGTATAGTCTACCCCCTCTTAAGCTAACTTAAATCTACTGAACTCAGATGCTAAACTAAGGGACAATGCAATGCAGCAGCATAAAACAATTAACACAAACAGCAATGATAAAGAAATGCAAATTGGCAAAGCAAGCAGCAGTAAATGTAATAACTTATATCTAAACATGATAAACCCACAAGCAGAAAAAATAGTACACTAAAGACAACAATGCAGATAAGGGAAATGTATATTCACATCTTAATGTCTATATAATTAAAGTGATACACCATTTAAAATTTTTTCTATTAAAAATTACTGCGTAGTTGAAAAGAAAATTATGTATGCAGTTACTGTTATTAACCTCTTCTTATTGTTCTTTCTATTCCAAGTGCTCGTTTTTCGAAGAATGTGGATCATAAAACTATTATTTAATAGATCTGTTGACAGAAAGTTTTCACATTAGCAAATTCATTTAATTTTATTTCATAAAACCAATGCTGTAACACTGCTGGAAAACAGATATCAAATGAAATAAGCAATTATACAAACCAAAGCATAAAAACATCATTCAATAGCTATGTGGCATTCCATAAGTCAGTAGCTCTCAACTCTCGTAGAAAGACACTCGTCATGATCAGGCTTGCAGATTTAAGAATATTCCCCATCAATTCATAAGCATTTCAGTAAGTAGCACAAAGCACGATATGTTTCCAAGTAATGAGCGTGTCATATTTGCGATGCTTTCTACAATGGAATGTCAATAGCGAGGTCAATGGTCTCCTTTTTATCCACCTAATGGCTTTTTCTCCAGGCGACTCGCACAGCTGGTCGACAATAACGCATTACGTCAAGGTCACTCAGCTTTCTTACCGAAATATTTACGACACCAGTTTGCACTACAGTGACAGTCACAAATAAAAAATTTCACAGGTCGAGAATTTGGGTTACAAATATGTGGAAACAAAATCCTATAAATATAACAGTGTCCAAAAAATTTTCGTCGGCATTGTGATACATTTACGCATATACATACACTTCATAACTCTTAAAGTACGATTCTTGGTTTTCAACATCCGTTTTCACAAATCAGAGTCCCTAACCACTACTCATTATGCCTTACATTATTACACATATACATATTCGTAGACACTTCTTCAATATTTCATCGTAATAAATATGTACCATAATCAAATTCCTCATATAGCATCAGCTTATTGATCATAAACATACCTCAACAGCATAATACACATCGTCGTCGTAATAATAACCTCATAACTCCTCAGTCAAATCTCGAAAACGTCGTAGCTTTCTGCAATAATGTCAAAACCTAAAAACAATTCTCTGCTCATTTCAATAGTGTCATCTACCTCAAACGTACTTTAAAAATCATTATCCCTTACCAAATACATCATTCAAAGCTCTCATAGCATCACAATGGATCCGAATAAATATGAACAGTTCACAAAGTACAGACAAAATACAATTTCGTAACTGTGAAGTTATCCAATGGTGTAATTACGTAAACATCTGTCACTGATGTAGTAAAATAAATGTTTGTCTCTCTCAGTTAAATGATCAGATAGCTGTGTAATTTATGTGTTAGAGAAATATGGTACCAATGTGTAAAGTTGTATAAGCAAATACCATATTAGCTAGGGCGCCTTGTGCTTGCCAAACACATGGTACACAAAGTAGGCGTGTACCCCCCTGAGGATTAATGCAATTATACCCTCAGGTGTTACAGATTACAGCAATGGAATGAAATGTATCACGGAAAACTGTCTTTGTAATTAAAAAATCTTGAAAAATAAATGGTTTAAGTACAAAATTAATCACTCAAATGCATTTACTGAAGCGCTAAATGTGCGTCTTGCTGTAAGATAATTCTGTGGAACTGTCGTAGTCATCGTTCTCTGTAAGCAAAGTTCTGCTGTAGTCAATGTGCTTACCTCATCATAAACGAAAGTGAAACGTTTTGCGTATAGGTATCGTAGATATTACGTACCTTACCGTGATCAAGAAAGTACTATAATGCAACGTATTGTTGTGCTACGAAAAAGACTGTCTCATTGTAGCTGTACCACAAAAGTTACTACTAAAACATGTTTTACTTTCCAGAATAATACAGAAAAACTGTGCAGATATAAAACAGATACAGCGTAAAAGCAATAATATAAATTGTGTCACTCATTAGTAGCGTCGTGATATAATCGTGTAGCTGTCAAATAAACTAACCACTGTGTCATCTGATATCTCTCAGAAAGTACTTTAAGTCCAGAATGTATTTTCAAGTAAACCAAAATGTTGCATTAAAATCTCATTAGCAATACCGGTACATGTTCTAAGTATGTGAGCCTTATGGTCATTACGTAATTGTGCCACTAACAAGCAAGAATGTACACACACAATAACACTGTGTCGTCTGTTCTTTATAACAATGCATTCGTAACTACTGACTAAATATGTTCCCTAGGTTCTAGACTGGATAGTTAATTTTGAAACATAGTTGCATGTTAACAGTTTCTAAGTGTGACAAAGAGTACTAGTAACGTGAAGTGAAACATTTTATAGTAAAGACTAAATTTAAAAAAAAAAACAGATTATCTCTCAATAAATGGTTTTCATGTGAAATGTGGTGCAATCCTTTACTCTTCCTAGTACGCAGAGTTTCAACTTCAACGCAATTATCATGTGGTATACGTCGGTAACCAATACTGGAATTTTTCTCAAGGTTAGTGTCTATGTTATTTTTCTCTGAGCCAGCCGGCGCACGTGGCTGCCTGCGATGCGAGTTATTGTCTGCTGTCTCTTTGTTGGCGCGCATCGTTATTGGCATTAGGAGACCTAACTTCCTAAATTCACCTTGTCGAGAGTGCCCTGATCTGTTTGATTCCCGCCAGTTCTGATGAAATTCAGTTCTGTCGTTAGGATTAAATCGTCTGTCGTCATGTCGGTAGATTCCACAGTTTCTTTCTTGCCGGTCACGTGGTGGGGAATTTCTTCCTGAATCGTAACTGCGCGCTGAACTGTTGCATCTGAAGTTATTCTCTCTCCCTATAATAATTGTTTTTGTTCCCGTATTGTCTGTTTCTATGGTTATCTCTGTCATATTCATTACTATGGAAATGCGATCTCTCTCTTTAATTATTATTACTCTGTCAGTGGTTAACATATGGGTGGTGTCTGTTTTGGTCACGATTTGCGTTGTAAAAGTAGCCTTGTCGTGTCCAGTTATTATTTCTGTCATCACGGAATTGTGACAGATGTGACCTGTAATTGTTGTGCTCCTGTTTTCGCATTCCGCGATTGTCGGTGTCAATTTCCAATTCTTGTAACAGTCCCTGAAAAGCTTCAAGGTCGTCTTTGCAACGTCCTGCCAAAATAATATGTTGTTAATGTTCAGGTAATTTGATTAAGCAAATGCGGATGAGTTCTGAGGGGCTGTATGGGTTTTGACAGGTACTGATTCTTGTGCAACATGTCTTCAAAATATTTCACAATACTGGAAAATTCAGATTGTTCGAAATGTTCCATCATTATGAAGCTATGTTTTACTCGGTCTTGTGTAGCTTGAGACCAATATGCTGAGAGGAAGGCATGATAAAATTCTCTTTCACTGTGGCAATCGTGAATGACCGATCGCATTCTTACAGCTGGTTCATTCTCGAAATAACCACACCTAAATTCTAATCTGAGCTCTAATGACCAGTTGGGGGGGGGGGGGGGAAACAATGAGAGAATTGATGAAGCCACGCTTGTGGATGAATGTCGTTGCCAGAATTCTTAAATGTTTTGAATTTGCATGTAGTAATGAACAGCTTATAGTCAAAATCATCGTGTCGGCGAGTCGCATGTCGGTCATTATTACGTCGTTTCGGCGGTTCCATTACGAAATTCGGTGCACCTTGCCAATTTCTTTCATAATTTCCGTAATGCGCTGTGTTATTATTTAGTAGCTGTTCCGTATTTCTATGTCCCTCTTCACATAATGGAGCGCGAGTGTCCTCTAAAATATGTAATTCTTGAATGACCTGTGTCAACTGATCTTGTACTTCCCGGATTTCTCTTTGGTGTTGCGTATTAATTTGATTCTGATTTTGTTTGAACTTTCTAATTTGTTCGCACTCTTCTGTGTCATTAAAGACTACCGGTTTTGTGTCATTCAGATTATCATTTACCTTCGTAGATAAATTATTTAGCTGATCCGGAAGTTCAACTACTTTCTCCGATAATGAACTAATTTCCTCCATGTGGCTTTCTGAACCAATTTTCGGAGTATCTACTGTGTCCTTTAAGTTTTCCTGAGTTTTTGCAAGTTGCGTAACCGAATCGGTAGATGCATCGGTAGATGCAGATCATTCTGTGGAAACGCGATGTATGTTGCAGTGCTCTCCGATACGCACGATCGAACAGCGGAGGAGTGGTACTCAAGCGTCAACTTTAGGTTACAATAACTCCGGATGTAATTAACATTTTACAATGGAACAAACGGCACTGATTACGCATTTGTTTATATGTTCAGATGTGCTAACAAAACTAACGGGGTTCCACTTTTTAAAAAAACGTAGGTTTGTGTTAAAAAACATACTTCCGTGCATTTTTGTATGGTTTGTATTAAACAATTACACTCGCCGCTCTCCTCACGTTCGGTCTGTGGAATCGGTTCGTCAGTATTTGATGTGGTTTACGAAATATATCCAGCGGTAACGTTAGGTGACCCACCCTGTATGTATAAGCTATGGAAAGCATTAATAATTTTTAACCATATGATAACTTCGTGCACATCGTGGCTGATGCAATTATTTCCGACACTTATAGATATGTTATAACTATAAATTTTCCAAGGTCTTAAAATATCTCCAGCCACAAAGGCTACGTACGCAGCTACTCTAAAGTCTTTGAAGTGGAGACGGGCAAATAACCTTTGAATTCACTTTGATCACGGAGCGGAAGGAAAGGCAAAAAAAGCAGGCAGCTTGCGCGAATAAGGGAAGTGTGATACTACAAGCAGGTACCACGCGAGGCGAAAAGATGTGGTTGTTCATGGTATCGACGTCACTGTGTGGGTACTGCTGGTAACCATTTCAGCAAAGCTATTTAAAATTGCAGAACCTAATATTTCAGAGGGTTCAAAATACAGAAATTATCCTTTCGGCAAGTTATAGTAAACAAGAGAAGAAAGATTTATTATTTGCCTAATATTAGTAACATTTTTCATGTACCAGAACTGCGAACATACCGGGAATTATTCAATCTCAATGTTTAGTTGTCTAAAGTTAAAGCCATAATTAGCTAGGACTGTGCGTTTTGTCAAAATTTATTATTATCTACGATGTCATGTTATAGTGGTACCACGAAGTTTCGAATAAATCCAGCTCTCATAATCTTGAGAAATAAAACGCAGCACTTGTCCGAATCAGTAGCGATGTACCAAAAAACTATTACAATGGTTGCACTCCGGGGGAAATCATTCTTTTAACTAGTTCATGTCTGTAGTGGAAGTTAATTGGAACTTTTTTTAACACGATTTCAGCAACGGAAGGGAAATTTTGATAATAGAAAGCTATGTTTATACACTCATGCTCATAAATTAAGGATAACTGGAGAATGTGGTGCCACACAACGTGGCACTACACAAAACTGGCGCTAATAGCATAGGCATATAGGGAACACACACGACACAGATCTGTAAGTCAACGGTACTGGTGATAAGTTGAGAAAACCATCCCGAAGCATATGTGCCACAAAACGCCACTGTTTCCTGCGCATGTACTTCGACATCGATATGGGATATGATCACCATGCACACGTACACAGGCCATGCAACGGCTTGGCATACTCTGGATCAGGTGGTCGAGCAGCTGCTGGGGTATAGCCTCCCATTCTTGCACCAGTTCCTGTCGGAGCTCCTAAAGACTCATAGGGGTTTGAAGACGTACAGCGATATGTCGACCGAGAGCATCCCAGATGTGGTTTAGGTCTGGAGAACAGGCAGGCCACTCCATTCGCCTGATATCTTCTGTTCCCAGGTACTCGTACACTGTGGCAGCTCTATGGGGCCGTGCGTTATCATCCATCAGAAAGAAGGTGGGACCCACTGCGCCCCTGAAAAGGCTAACATACTGGTGCGAAATGACGTCCCGATACACCTGACCTGTCACAGTTCGTCCGTCAAAGGCATGCAGGTGTGTACGTGCACGAACCATAATCCCACCCCAAACCATCAAACCACGACCACCATACAGGTTACTTTCAAAGACATTAAGGGTTTGGTGTCTGGTTCCTGGTTCATGACAGATGAAAATCCGGTGAGAATCACTGTTCAGACTGTACCTGGACTTGGCCGTGAACACATCAGGGACCACTGTTCCAATGACCATGTTCTGTGTTCTTGACACCAGGCTTTACGGGCACTCCAGTGACCAGGGGTCAGTGGAATGGACCTTGCAAGACTCTGGGCGAATAAATCATGTCTGTTCAGTGGTCTGTAGACTGTGTGTCTGGAGACATCTGTTCCAGTGGCTGCGGTAAGGTCCCGAGCAAAGCTACCTGCAGTACTCCGTGTCCATCTGCGGGCACTGATGGTGAGATATCGGTCTTCTTGTGTTGTTGTACACTGTGGACGTCCCGTACTGTAGCCCCTGGACACGTTTCCTGTCTGCTGGATTCGTTGCAATAATCTTGAGATCACACTTTGTGGCACACCGAGGGCCCGTGCTATGACCTGCAGTTTGACCAGCCTCCAGTCGCCCTAGTATTCTACCTCTCATAACGTCATCAACATGTGTTCATTGAGCCATTTTCAACACACAGTCACCATTAGCACATCTGAAAACATCTGCACACTTACTCGCTGCACCGTACTCTGACATGCACCAACACACCTATGCGTACATGGACTGCTGCCAGCACCACCGTGTGACGACCGCAGGTCAAATGCACTGCATGGTCATACCGCAAGGTGATTTAAACCCGCAAACCACCCACTAGAGTGTAGTTTCACCATGTATTAGCATTATCCTTAATTTATGAGCATGAGTGTATTTACAGTTCATCTTATCGGAAAAGTGACTGAGAAATGCAACAAAGTATCCTGGCGTAGAATAAATCATGCGTCGGTAGAGAGAGACGAGGATAAAACCGCGATTAGGTGCAGAATTCAGTGTCGTATCTAGCGCACTTACCTGACATCTTTGGGAAATATTTAAAAGGAAAGTTTAACTAGCCTTGTTACCGTACATTTATTTTTCCAAAGCCCTTAAACATACTTACAAAATTAAGCACTTCCATCGAGGTGCGCCGTAAATGAGAGAAAAGCGTTAGCCATTTTGCCACCTTCTCGCTTACTATCACTTCAAACAATTTTACTTATTTGTCAGATGCAGTTGATAATTTTTGCCGAGTTACACTTTGAACAATTTGCTGAAATTTATGTACACATTTTTAGATTTTCATTGGTGTTAAGTTTTGATCTAAGTTATAAATCAACTTGGCGTTGGATCACTGTTCCTCATCTGGAACTGTGTGCAAGGTACTACAGTATTTCTCAGCTATAGCCAATAATTTAGACTGGAAGGATATTCCATACCACAAACATTATTCCTCGGTAGTCCTAGAGAAAGAATCAGATCATTAAAAATGGGGGAAAAAACAGAAATACCTGTTAGTGACCACGTTCTGCAGCTGAAGTAGAGAGCTGAATTTCCACAATTTGTGGAACAAGTTTGGTGGTAAAACCGAAAATCAGTTGTAAGAGCGTAATAATCTGCACTCTGTACAACGATGAGGAAGTAGTCCAGTTCGCGCCACAGATACACAACAGATTAATGATTTTCTGTATCCAGGCAATGACAACACGGACAAAATCGACACGAAAGGTTAATAACGATGAAAACTGGTGTGGCGTGTCCTTGGTGAAATACTCTTTTAACGTAAGCTTCCGATATAACTTAAAGGGAATCGTAATAGAGTGATACGAGGCTTCTGATCTACATGGTGACATGGGGTCTTCTAATAGAAGAGTCATTAAAACATACGAAGTATTGCTCGGACAGGTCTGGTTAACGAATCGAGGAAGTTGTTTACTGCATTCCAAGGAACAAGAAGGGGCAGGACAACGATCTAACGGAAAGTGGGTAGGTGATGTTAGGAAACATACAGGAACAAAATGTACGTCTATAGATGCAGAGAGCAGTGCTTCAAATTCTCTTCAGGAGGCCTTCGATTGTGGCTGTAAAATGGCTATTGATGCTGATGATGACTATTATGATGGTGAAGAGGCATTACAGAAGAAGCGTGAAGTCGACTGATAGATGAAGGTCTTAAGCGTTACGCTGCAGGTAACACAAATTCGGAAAACATATGACGTATTCATGTTCATATTCAATACTGTTGGTAATTTTCTAATAAATTGCAATGTAGGAATCAGAGTAAACAGGAAGATACTGAACACTTAACATCACAGATATCTAAATGAGACTCAAAAAGGCGGTTCTTTTAGTCACACACAAGCGACGAATAGAACAGTCCACGTCTTTTCCAACGATCTTTAAGACTGCTGCACAACAATCCCAGTTGCATCAGGACTAATTCTGTTAACAATTAATAGTTTTATTTGGTAGACATGTATCACTAGCTTGGTGTCAGACAAAATGCTGAATTTTTTTTGAATCATTTGTCTTCTGAGGAAGTCTTTTAGAGCTAGATCAGAAATGTAAGGACTATGGTATGAAGATTAGCATCTCCAAAACGAAAGTATGTCAGTGGGAAAGAAATATAAACGGATTGAGTGCCAAATAGGAGGAACAAAGTTAGAATAGGTGGACGGTTTCAAGTACTTAGGTTGCATATTCTCACTGGATGGCAACATAGTGAAAGAACTGGAAGCGAGGTGTAGCAAAGCTAATGCAGTGAGCGCTCAGCTACGATCTACTTTCTTCTGCAAAAAGGAAGTCAGTACCAAAACTAAGTTATCTGTGCACCGTTCAATCTTTCGACCAACTTTGTTGTATGGGAGCGAAAGCTGGGTGGATTCAGGTTACCTTATCAATAAGGTTGAGGTTACGGATATGAAAGTAGCTAGGATGATTGCAGGTACTAGTAGATGGGAACAATGGCAGGAGGGTGTCCACAATGAGGAAATCAAAGAAAAACTGGGAATGAACTCTATAGATGTAGCAGTCAGGGCGAACAGGCTTAGATGGTGGGGTCATGTTACACGCATGGGAGAAGCAAGGTTACCCAAGAGACTCATGGGCTCAGCAGTAGAGGATGGGAGGAGTCGGGGCAGACTAAGGAGAAGGTACCTGGATTCGGTTAAGAATGATTTTGAAGTAATAGGTTTAACATCAGAAGAGGCACCAATGTTAGCACTGAATAGGGGATCATGGAGGAATTTTATAAGGGTGCTATGCTCCAGACCGAACGCTGAAAGACATAATCAGTCTTAAATGATGATGATGATGATGAGACTTCTGACTGGACTGATGAGGTCCGCCACGAATTTCTCACTTGTGCCAACCTCTTCATTCAGAGTAGCACTAGCCACCTACGTCCGCATTTATCAGCTGGATGTTTTCCTATCTCTGTCTTCCTCTACAATTTTTGCCTTCTACAGCTCCCTCTAGTACCATGGAAGCCATTCCCTGATTTCTTAACAGATATCCTATCATACTGCCTTTTCTACTTCTCCGTGTTTTCCGCATATTTATTTCGTCTCCGATTTTGTGCAGAACCTCATCATACCTTACCGTATCAGTCCACCTAACATTCAACATTCGTCTGTAGCACCACATCTTAAATGCTTCGAATCTCTTCTTCTCCGCTTTTCCCACAGTCAAAGTTTCACTACCATACAGTGCTGTGCTTCAAACGTATATTCACAGAAAACTCTTCCTCAAATTAAGGCTTATGTTTGATACTCGTAGACTCGTAGTCTGCTTCTGATGTCCTTCTTGCTCCGTCCGTCATTGGTTATTTTTCTACCTAGATAGCAGAATTCCTTAACTTCATCTACTTCGTGACAATCAATCCTCGCTGTTCTCATTTCTGCTACTTCTCACTACTTTTGTATTTCTTCGATTTACTCTCAATCGGTGTTGTGCACTAATTAGACCCTCCATTCCATTCAGCAGATCACATAATCATCCTTCACTTTCACTCAAGATATCAACATTATCAGCGAATCGTATCATTGATTCCCTTTCACCTTGAATCTTAATTCCACTCCTGAACATTTCTTTTATTTTCATCATTGCTTCTTCGATATACAGATTGAACAGTAGGGGCGAAAGACTGCATCCCTGTCTTACACACTTTTTAATGCCAACGTTTCGTTCTTGGTCGTCCACTCCCATTATTCTCTCTTGGTTCTTATACATATAGTATATTATCCGTCACTTCCTATAGTTTACCCCTATCTTTCTCAGGATTTCGAACACCTTGCAACATTTTATATTATCGAACGCTGTTCTCAGGTCGACAGATCCTATGAACGTGTCTAACTTTTTCCTTAGTCTTGCTTGCATTACCAACCGCAACGTCAGAATAGCCTCTGTCGTGCTGTTACCTTTCCTAAAGCCAAACTGATCGTCATCTACACATTCTCAATTATCTTTTCCATTCTTCTGTATATTATTCTTATCAGAGACTTGGATATTTCATCTTTTAAGCTCAATGTACCATAATTCTCGCTCTTGTCGGCTCTTGCACTCCTCGGAATTGTGTGGATAATATTTTCCCGAAAGTCAGACGGTATATTGCCAGACTGATACGCTCTGGACACCAACGTGAGTAGTCGTTTGTTACAACTTCCCCTAATGATTTTAGAAATTCTGATGGAATGTTATCGATCAGTTCTGCCACATTTGATCTTAAGTCTTCGAAAGCCCTATCAAATTCTAATTCTAATACTGGATCTCTATTTCTTCTAAATCGACTCCTGTTCCTTCTTCTATCGCATAAGACAAATCTTCCCCCTCGTAGAAGATTTCAATGTACTCTTTCCACCTATCTGCTATCTCTTCTACATTTAATAGTGGAATTTCAGTTGCACTTTTAATGTTACCACCCTTGCTTTTAATTTCAGCGAAGGTTGTTTTGACTTTCCTATATGCTGAGTCAGTCCTTCCGACTATCATTTCTTTTCCGATTATTTCTCATTTTCCACGCAGCCATTTCGTCTTAGTTTCCTTGAACTTCTATTTATTTCATTTCTCAGCGACTTGTATTTCTGTCTTCGTGAATTTCCCTGAACATTTTCGTACTTTCTTCTTTCATCGCTCAGCTGAAGTATTTCTTCTGTTACACCTCGTTTCTTTGCAGTTGCCTTCTTTGTACCTATGTTTTTTTTCCAGCCTGTGAGAATGCCCTTTATAGAGATGTCCATTCCTCTTCAAGTGTGTTGTCTACTCTTTATTGCTTTACCTACATCCTTAGAGAACTTCGAGTGTGTCCTGTCTTTCCTCAGTACTTTCATTTCCCACCTCTTTGCTTGTTGAGTCTTCCTGATTAATCTCTTAAGCTTCAGCTTGTTCTTCTCACTGCTACTTTGTGATCTGAGTCGATATCTACTCTCCTGTAGCCTTTTCTTCTTTTCCTTCCCCTACAACTGCTTCCAGTACCCCAAGCCTATTAGATTTTTGTCTCGCTTTATGTACTGTATTACCCATTCAATATCCTCGTATATCTACTTTCTATATCTCCTCATCTTCAGCTTAAAACGCCAGCTTGTATACCTCAACTACCCTTGTTGATGTTGGTTTGCCGTCGATTCTGAACAACCCTATGTCTGAACTGTTCACCGTAACACACGCTCTGCATTTATTTATTATTCATAACGAATCTTACTAACGTTATACCGTTATCTGAGATATTATCCTATACTCATCTGACCACAGATCCTTGTTTTGCTTCCATTTCACTTCACTGAGCTGTACTATATGTAGATTGAGCCTTCGCATTTCCGTTTTCAGATTTTCTAGCTTTCCTACCACGTTTAAGCCTCTAACATTCCGCGCCCCGACTCGTAGAACGTTCTCCTTTCTTTGACTATTCAGTCTCATTGCCACCTCCCCATTGGCGGTCCCCCCTGAGATCCGAATGAGCGTCTATTCCAGAATCTTTTGCCAATGGAGAATCAACAAAACACTTGATCAGACACATGCCACACGTCGTGTGGATACACGTTGTTTGTCTTTAACGCAGTGGTTTCCATTGCCTTCTGCGAACTGCTGGTCGAGTACAATCCGCCAATGACCGGACGACAACGGACAGAAGCTTACATGGAAGACAGAAGAGCAGCTCTCGCCCACCTGGTTATAGACCGTCGTCCAGTTCTAACTTAGGGAACGTCGTTTAGTGAACTCTTAGAAGTGAGCAAACAGTTGCTCTAAATTACATTTGCTATATACTATTATTCGCACATAGCCGTAGAGAGATATTTTTGTGTTATATTACATGCAGTGCTACAGAATTCATTATTCAGGTCACAAAAGTAAGTAAACCTTTTTAACTCATTTGTGTGGCTTTTTTACTTGTTTCTTGGAGTGCTGTAGAACCTTCATTCTCCTATCTAGTTAGCCGACCCTGGGGAATAGCTCATGTAATAGTGGCTTCGAAAAATTCTCTTTGTGGTGTACTGCACCAGAAGCTGATTCACGAACTCACAAAATCGGCTTGCCGTAACAATAGTGTTAATAACAACAGTGGCAACTCGGCCTGCCCAACAGTAGCGACGAGGCCTTTACAAAACTGGCGATCAGGGTTTACGAAACACTCATATTAACAAAGTAACCAGAACTTTACTGAAATAGTACAAACTGTGATGCAAAATTATTCTCACTTCACATTAAAAGAGATGCAGGCTTTCCAGGAGGCGAAAAAGTTTCCAATAATTAATCGTGTAGCGAAAATGAGCAAACGCTTATAATTACCGGAAAGTAGTGCGAAGGAGATCCAATGTTTGTGTCAGACTAATGCTGATCCATGTACGCAGAAGTCAGCGATTGAGATAAGGTGTGTATTTGAGCTCAAAAAAGGCAGATGGAGAAATTGGCAAATCGATCGTCATTTGAATAGGAGCGATGCGATGTCATCACCGTTCAACGATGTAGGCAGGAAAGGGTGAAGCTCGGCCGAACACATCGTCAAGAAGGAAGTGGTCAACGTAGAGAGAAGAACAGTAGTTAGAGGGGCAATTAGAGCCACGAATTCACCATTATCACCGACCGGACATGTAACTAGCGCTTAAGACAAGGACCATTAATAGGCGGCTCACAGAAAGAGGACGAGCTCACGGCACCTCTTGCGCCAACTGTCACTGACCCCTGTACACCAACAAGCCCGTTTGCAGTCGTGTCGGGCACGTTCGGCCTGTAAATTCATTCATTGGGGCAGAATTGTCTTCGGTTATGAGTCTCTCTTCGAAACGAGCCCCAATGACTAACGAAGACGTGTCCAAAGACGCTCCGGGCAGCGATGGAATATCATCATGACTGTCGGCCTCCTTACAGCTTGACTTCCAGGAGTGGCGTATGGGGGTGCCATTTCATTTCCTGTCAAGACCCCTTTCGTTGTCATCCATGACACTCTTGCAGCACGATATTCTACGCCCTGTATTTTGTTGTCCTACATGGTAAGCCACTCTGGGCTTACATTTCAGCAAGGCAATGCTCGCCGGCACACAGCGAGAGTTTAGGCTAGTTGCGTTCGTGCTTAATAAACACTTCGTTGGCCAGAAATGTCGCCGATCTCTCCACAACTGAAAACGTTGGGAGCATTATGGACAGGGCCCTTCAACCAACTTGGGATTTTGACGCTCCAAAGAGCCAGTTGGTTAGAATATGGCGCTATATCCCTGGGTCGATAAATAGCAAGCCGAGCATCTGCTTGCATAAGGACCAGATGTGGACGAAATCGTTATTGGCATCCTCGTTTTGTGAAGTTCTTTCTATTGAATAAATCACGAGATTCTTCTGAAATTTTGAAGACTTGCTTGTCTGTACAAGTACATCACACCTACCGACTTCCTTCCCATTCGAATAATTCATTTGTAGTGTTCCGTTTCTTTTATTTTCGCCGAACATAGCCTACGTAGAAAATATGTTCCATGTTAATACACTTATTTATACATTAGCCAAACAGTAAAATTCTTTTTACTGCTTCAGTAAATTTCTAGCTACGAGTATACTCTGGCCATTCATGTCAAATATATTTTTAATTTAAGAAACTGCATTTACTTCTACTTATTTATGTGGTTCTTTATAAAATTTGTCTTCGTCCTTAACGCAAATGTGTTCATTATAAATACTAATAAGAGTGCGTAATTATCAACAAACTAAGTCCTGATACTTTTGGAATCATTCGAAGCATTAATCTACGTGCAGTGCACTAATCTATTGTTCGCTTCTATACGAACTGCTCAGGTAGGATTTGTTGGGCCATGAAGATATGCAGACGGATAGCCTGTTGGAAGATAGACCGACATGGGTCTACCTTATAGACTGGACGCTACGAACTGAGTGGATGCCTCCAGCACAACAAGAGCAATATTTTAACAGGATTTTTTCAGGGGCTCTGTTTCTGTAAGGCGGTACTGATATCACTCGACGTGTCTTCCTTGTCCAGTCAGCTCCTCTGACGCCCTGCTTGCAGATGAAACGTGTCTCAGCTACATCTTTTCAGGTCCTGTAGCTGACAGCCAGCTTACTAAATACTATTACATTTGACTTAAGCTTCCTTGCTGTGTTATCATCACAATGACGGCATGCCTCTCTCCCTGTTATGTAGTTCTTCTGCACTGGTGCCTTGGACACCCTCTCTTATATCAGGGGCTGTTCATTTTTGGAACACAACCTACCACCAGCTTAGAGACAGAAGTGATGACACTTTCTGCAGGACCTGACCATCATTTTGCAGGACAATGCTCAAGCACGTACAGTGCTAGCTGCTACTGATTTGTTTGACTCATGGGTCTGCTAAGTGCTATACCACCTACGGCACTCACCTGACTTAAGCCCTCGTGAGTTCAACTAGGTTTCTAAACCCAAGGAAACACTCTACGGCATTCGCTTCAGAACTGCTACAAACTCGTCGGGCAATAGACCGTGCCGCTTTAACTGTCATCACAACTTGCAGTGCTAAGAGTATCCTACGACTTCCACATCGCTGGCATCGTCGGGTTATACACAATGCTGGTGACTACTTTGAAGGTCACTAAACTTGGAAACACATATCTATTTTGTACAACCTGTGAATAAATAGTTGTTGCTATTAAAGTTCTAACACTCGTAGTTGCAGACCGTCAATATGTGGCTGGACAAGGTGAGCAGGACTTTACCTGTAAAGCTGTTTTATTAAAATAACAGCAATTGCTGCTCTTCGCGATTATCCGTGTGTTACAGGAACACGTAGATGTCCTCTGTCCGCATTGGGGTTGAAGAATGTGATCCGAAAGTTCGAATTAACTGGCGACTTGGGAACCACTTCTGGAAGAGAACGACGGTCAATCGCGCCATAAATTGTTGGAGAAGTTACTGTTGCCATTGCTGAGAACGCTCGTATCAGTATGCATTGTAAGAGCTGTGTCGCGACTGCTGAACATTCCATAGTCCGCTGATAGAAAAGTTGTGTGAACAATTGTGAAATGGTGTCTGTAAAAACTTCCTGGCTGTTGTGGATGGCCGGCCGCGGTGGTCTCGCGGTTCTAGGCGCGCAGTCCGGAACCGCGCGACTGCTACGGTCGCAGGTTCGAATCCTGCCTCGGGCATGGATGTGTGTGATGTCCTTAGGTTAGTTAGGTTTAAGTAGTTCTAAGTTCTAGGGGACTGATGACCACAGATGTTAAGTCCCATAGTGCTCAGAGCCATTTGAACCATTTTTTTATTGTGGATGCAGACGGTTATCACATTGAGCAACGTTTGCAAATTGGAACGTAAACACTGTACGCAATTAAAATATGTTATTCATATGAAAATTAAAATATGCTCTTGCATTGGTTTATTCGTTATTTTTCTTGTGTATGCCTTTACAAATGTTTCCACAAAGATTCATTGTCCTACGATCACTCGTTTCTCAGAGAGCCCCTTTGAAATGGAGAAAGTTTAATTATAAGAAAGGAGAATAATCAAATCCAGACAACTATAGAGGAATTTCCCTTTTGGACTGCACGTATAAGATCATGTCAAGAATACTATACAACCGCTGTAAAGATCAACTCGAACTGGAACTGGGAGAATATCAAGGAGGATTTAGATCCTGGAGAAGCTGCCCAGAACAGATAATCACCTTGAAGTTAGTTATGGATGTCTACAAAAGAAGGCAAAAACAACTAGTCATAACCTTTGTAGATTTCAAAAAGGCATATGATTGCATCCATAGATCTTCAATGATGAAAATATTAAGGAATTTAGGATTTCATCCTAAATTAATAAAAATGATACAGTTAACCTTAACAAACACCAAATCCAAAGTAAAATTTAGAGGAGAAATATCTGAACCATTTACGATTAAAACAGGGTTGAGACAGGGAGATTGTTTATCACCATTGCTATTCAATTGTGCTCTTGAATATGTAATGAGAGAATGGTACAAGGAAAATCCTATGAATATTAAAATTGGAACTAAGAAAGATAAAATAAACCTAAATTGCTTGGGATTTGCTGATGACCTAGCATTACTAGCTAATAATATTCAGGAAGCCACGAGACAAATAACAAGCTTACAAAATATAGCACAAAAATTAGGACTCCTGATATCATTTGAAAAGACAGAAATAATGGTAACGGATCCACTTGTAATAAATCACATCACAGTGAACAATAGGGAAATTAAAATAGTGAAACAATTTAAATACCTGGGTGAAATTATAACACATAAATTGGACGAGAAACCTGCATGGCGAGCAAGAACTAATAAAATGATAAAAGCTCAAAAACTAACATGGTCTACGTACAATAAAAAAATGTCTATCAATTAAAACAAAATTAAAACATTACAAGACGGTGGTTCAACCAGAGGTTACATACGGAAGTGAAACTCTTTTTAAAGTCACCCAGAAAAACAGAATTGACAAAATTTTAAAAGTAGAGAGAAGAATTGCTAGAACATGCATAAATAAGAAATATCAAAAAGCTGGGCAATGGCGGATAGTTCCAAATGAAGTGGTATACAGAGAACTGGAGCCCATCGCTGATACTATACGAAAGAAAACGATCTCTTTTTGTGGTCACATTCTGAGGACACCAGAAACCAGATTATCAAGGAAAATTATTGAGAAACTCTGGAATTTGAAACAACAAGGAGGATGGCTTAAGGAAATAAGAGAGGATATGGAAGAACTGGAAATAACTCTGGATGATTTGCAGAACAAAACGCCAAATTTAAAGAAGTTGAGGGACACAGAAATAAGATTTAAACCAAAAATTGACAAACGACATACAATGAAAAGGGTATTTACAGATAAGGAACGACGAAAAGCATGGGAACGAATGAAGAGATACTGGGCCACTCGGAAGGGGAAAATACAAAAGAAGAGGACCAGAAATGATTGACAGAAGTGGTCCAATGAGGCCGTAAAAGCAGAAGAAGAAGAAACGCCCTATGTAACTGGCCCCACTACGTTAATTATTACCTATTATGTATTACTATATTGTTATATATTATTAGAGTACAAGCCACCTTTAAAATCATTAGCTGTCTTCACAATTGACTCACAGTTGCGGATGTCAGCTTCCTTCAAGGGTAAACAATGAAATGCAATCCAACTGGCGAGGAGGCGTTGATGAGGCATCCCTACGGCAGATTCTACCACTGAATTGTCAGCAACGCGGAAAACCGTCAATAAAGTCTCGGGAAAGACTGATCCAAGAAATACGCAGTACAGTTCTAGCTGTTATGGTTTAAAGTGACGTAATTTCTTCAGCAACAAGACAGCGCTTCTCACAGTCCACGATTTTGAAAATGTTCAAATGTGTGTGAATTCCTAAGGGACCAAACTGCTAAGGTCATCGGTCCCTAGACTTACACACTACTTAAACTAACTTATGCTAAGAACAACACGAACACCCATGCCCGAGGGTGGACTCGAACCTCCGGCGGGAGGGGCCGCACGATATTCAAAGTAATGAATTCTTCTGTAACTAAGGACTGTGATTAGTTTTACTACTTGCGTCTCTAAAGACATCGTCATCGACTGAACGCAAAATCCTAATTGACCTTCGTTATTTTCTTAATATTACTGTTTTAAAGGTGAACGGCAGCATTAAAAAATGTGTGATTAATGAACACACGTTTCTCCGACTGATCGTCTTTGCAAACAGTGCCTTAGCATAATGTTAGAATATAGTTGACGTCGCTGCAGTTTTCAAAATTATTTTCCATCAGTCACTGTTTTCTTTTCCTGATGTCATCTTTCGAGACTATCGTTGCCCACGTGCAATGATTACAGTGATAGTGGCGATCTCCACGTAGCAGATGCCTCCACGAAGATGTTCATTAAACGGAATGCATCCAATTCAAATAATCCAGGCTGCTGTACCTGGAAGCTCCTGATCCCAGCAGTAACGTTATCTCTCCAGACACTCGTCTCCGTTGCGACTGTTCCGTTGCTGTACTATAGCCGTACACCTGCACGTCTGATCTAAATGTGCGATACTGTTACCAAACTGACTTCATACTACTGCGAGACTGTCAGCTCTCTCTTTGATGACCTCAAAATTCATTTTATAATCCATATTTGATCTCGTTGAACAAGTTAACAGTCTTTATCCTATTCTTCTTATACTTTAACTTTGTTTATTAGCCTAATGCTATGATTTTTCGCTGATACGTTATAAATTAATGACATTTAATTTAGTCGCGAAATTAGGAACACCGGTTGAGGGTAACCCAGAGAATCTCTACCATACTTGCAACAAAAGTTGGTAGTGATCCCGCCTTCTCGAGATAATGTGTTATCCAGTTTTAAATTTCGTGGGCGCTTGTAAAACTGAACTAGATCTCAATCCAAGAGTGGCTCTTTGAGAGTCGAAGTTTTTTAGTAAGTATTTCACCATTCTCAAATTGTAATAGAGCAACCGCCACTATCCTTCAAGGCTGTGGATGGTGGTATTCCCCAAGACCTCTCAGATAGTTTACAATTGATCTTGTCATTTGGCGTCTACTAAAGTCATCGGAGGATGAAGACCAGTTACAAAATGATCTATATGGTGAGAAATGTGGCATCTGAATGTAAACAGTAAAAGTTAAATAACACCATCCACACGAGTTCTAAAAGGAAATCGATAACTTTCGGTCATACGTAAAAACACGCAAGTCTAATGGCAGTCAGATCAACTAAATACCTAGGAAATACAATTACAACTCACTTAAATTTAAACGTTCACGTAGATAATGTTACGGGGAAGGCGAATCAATGACTGTGTTTCGTTGGTTGAACAGGATATGCAACTGGTCTACTTAGTAGACTGCCTATACCACAATTGCTCGTCTTCTTAGGGAGAGCTGCTGCGGGGTACACGAACCTTACGGGATAGGGTTGACAGAGGATATCGTAAACGTAGAAACAAGAGCACCTCCTTCTGTACTATAGCGGAATAGGAGAGTGAGCGCCGATGGTACGATAGACGGGTTCGGGTGGGAATTAATAAAACAAAGACGTTTATCGTTGCGGCGAGACTTTTCCACAATTTCCATTAGCAGCATTCCCCTCGGAATGCGAGAATATTTTCCTGATGTCAACCTAAACAGGAGAAATGATCATCACAATAAGAGAAATCAGAGCCCGCATGGATTTTAGTGCTCCTTTTTCCGAGCGCTGTTCGAGAGTGAAATGGTAGAGAAACAATCTGACGTTCGTACGATGAACTGTCTGCCTCTGCCATGTACTTAAGTGTGTACTGGAGAGCAGTCGTGTGGATGCAATAGCTGTCGCATAGGCACTATCACATATAGTTTAGGACTGCATCTTGCATACTTTTGTCGGGTCCTTGGAACAAAAAATTCTGCCCTGTTTCACATCAAATGCAACGATAAAACATGGGCATTTATATTTAGGTTCATTCCCCTGCTTCCTTTAACGACAGTTTACATCTTTCGTTTTCAGTTGATTCTATATATTATTGTCCAAGAGCAAAAAACATAAAAGAAATGGAACATGTCAGATGCACCTGCAGCGTATGAAACTGAGGAAAATATAATTTATCAAAAGATGCTTAATGCCGCTGTCACGCACACCACGACGTCATTAATGGTCTCCTCCGTCCGTAACTTAACTCTTGGACGGGAGTTATCAATATATCTTCTTCTTCTCCCTGTTCTAATCCCCTGCCTCCTCGTGGTCCACGTGTTATTCCAGATTGAGCATTGTGAGTTGCAGTGTGTGACTGGATCGGCTTGCTGACACGATTCTCTCGGCAAGGACACCTGTGTACTCCATCTACGAGGTATGTTCAATTAGAAATGCAACATTTTTTTTTTCTGAAAGCAGGTTGGTTTTATCCAGCATTCCAGCAGACCGTATTACTTCCTAATTCTCAATGTAATGTCCGTTCAGTGCGACGGCCAAACGCCACCTCATTGGAAAGGCCTGTACGCCTGCATAGTACCACGCTACTGGTCACCGTCAGAGCCAAAGTCTTGATGCATCAGTAACCTGTCCACCATCCACGACGGCTTACCACGGAGTGCATGTCTCATTGGGTCAAACAGATCGAAGTCGGAAGACGTGAGATCCGGGATGTACGGTGGATGAGGAAGAACATTCAAATGTGTTGTGAGCTCCTGTCGGGTGCTCAAACTTGTGTGAGGCCTTGCTTTATGATGAGGAAGCGGAAGTTCGTTTCCATTTGTATGGCGACGAACACGCTGAAGTCACTTGTTCGATTTGTGGTACAATACACTTCAGAGTTGACCGTTGCACCACGACGGAGGACATCAAACAGGACAGCCTCTTCCGAGTCCCGTAAGACCGTGCCATGAATTTACCGGCTGAGGGATGAGGCTTTGAATTTCTTCTTCGGAGGAGAGGTGGTGTGGCACACACCATCGATTGCCAGGTCGTTTCCCGGTTGAACTCATGAATCAGTTTTATCACCTGTGACGATTTTCAACAAAAAAATGTCACGATCAGCCTCGTAACGCGCCATAAATTCCGTGCAGATGGTCCTCGCTGCTCTTTAGGGTTTTCCGTTAGGCGGCGAGAAACCCAGGGGTGACACACGCGACACAACACGAGTGGGTCAGCACTACTTATAGAGACGTCCTGTTATGCAGCGATGAGTTTGATTGTGATCCGTCGAGCAACTCGAATGTAAGTGTCCACACGTCCCTACACTGTAGGAGACACAACTGTGTGCAACCGGCAACATGCTGGCGATTGGCCAGGTTTGCGCGAACTTGTTGATAACAGACATCTCCCCCATTGACTCATCAAGATTTTGTTCGCAGGAAAGTCTCCGTAGACATTCTGCAAGCGACTGAGAATATCGACGATGCTCTGGTTTTCCGCCAAAAGAAACTGAATGACAGCTCTCTGCTTGGAACACGCCTCGACTATAGACACCACTTTGAAGGCTACTCATAGCGCCGCCATCTGTCTGAAGTTAATTAAACTTACAGGAACGGAGCGAGAATGTCGCACGACGACCTCCAAAAATTCCGCATTTTTTCAAACGAAATTGTCCGGGATAAAATTGTTGCATTAATTATAGGACGCCTCTCGTACACGCGTCTAGTGTCAAAAATGGTTCAAATGGCTTTGAGCACTATGGGACTTAACTTCTGAGGTCATCAGTGCCATAGAACTGAGAACGACTTAAACCTAACTAACCTAAGGACATCACACACATCCATGCCCGAGGGAGGATTCGAACCTGCGACGGCCGCGGTGGCGCTGGTCTAGACTGAAGCGCCTAGAACGGCTCGGTAACTCCTGCCGGCCGTCTGGTATCATCTAATACTCAAGTGTCAGCGAATCGTGTAACTGAGGCTGTGGGTGGGCACTGGCTAGGTATTGCCCTGCTCGGATGTGCAAAACCTCCTAAAAATCTCACTCATGCAGGATGGATACCACAGCGGCCGTCATCGTCAATTCGCGGGGCAGGTTCGATCCGAGGCTGGCGGGCCTCGTCGTGTCCCGGAAGCCAGTGCTCTAATTCGTGAGGGTGTCCGAAGTAACGTGGCAATACATCCACTACCAAAATATATCGAGTGCAATATAGCGTAGTGTTAGATTCTGAACCCTGCTACCGGTGACTGCGCTTTGGCCAGCTGCCCAGCGAAATGAATGAATATACTCATTACGTCACAGGAAGTACCTCTGAGAGTACAGTAGGTCTATATGGCGGTTCGATATTTTTGATTCACCCCGTCAGAACGTTTCTGCCAGTACGTCAGTGTTAATTACGAAGACCCGAATTTTCTGCGTGTATCTCCTCAGATTCATTTAGAGTGGAATCGGTTATAGCGTAGTAAAGGTACCTGAAATACAGCTGCTGTGGTTTTTGTTATGTCACGATATTCAACCGTGAAGGCACAAAACGGTTAGTGCTATGGATCAGGGCGCTTCATGGAACTAAAGTCATCTCGCGTCCTTATGTTTAGTGCAGAGGTATCGGGATGGCTACACTGGTTGTCATGGAGATGTGGTATAGTGGTGTGACTCCAGTTTATCTGCAAAAGAAACAGTGAAAACAGGCCCGCAGGGATAGCCCGTCAGGGCAGTCTTATCCGTCCTCTCACGCGTCCGTTTTTATCTTGACGAAATACGGCTTCCACCCTACATCTTGCGGCGTAAACAGGAGGCCTGGCAGCTTTACTGGCAGGGCACGGAGAGGAAGAATGAAGATAAAACATCCCATCTCGGTGGACGGCTATGATAGCCCCAGGATCCAGGGGCTTACTGCCCGCCCAGGAGGGTAGGGGAGGGGCCCGGTAGAGACCGAGCGGCCAGCGCGGGCCGAGGAATCCATTTGAGGCGGCCAGATTGAGCCGTTTATTTCGGCAATCAGTCCGGCCGCGGCGTCGCAAAGATTGGTCCGCTCAGCGCGGCAGCGGCCTCGCCGCCGGTGCTCCGCTATTAATCGTTGAGGGGGATGCGCGGTGCGATTAATCGCGGATGCCGACAGCTCTCGAAGCTACAGTCACACGATGTCCCTTATTCAAGCCAGGTTAGGCTTCACAAGCACGTCGATTTCCGTAGGGCTTAGGACCGCAGTTCACTTCAGTAACAGGGGCTGGCCGTTGAAATTCCACTTAAAGAAATGTAACAGTCCCGAGTATTCAAATAGAAAGAACAGATTTCGATTGTTTATTAGAAAAGAAACTAAAAAAAATAATCACACATTGAGTTTGTCCTTGCGTAGAGGAGAGTTCACAGTTTTGACTCAGCTGTGCTGTGTTCGTAGCAACATTGTGAGGACACCACAAGAGAAATCATTTTGTGTTTTGGAATTTCTGCGAAATCTATCCATTGTTCAAGTGGAATGTGCAATCCTTCACCGATTCCACAAGGAGCCGTATCTGCACATGCAGATTTATGACTGGAGTATAACATTCTTGGGAATTGGTTCCACGTTCAAAGGAAAGAACACTGGTCGGCCTCGCCATCTGATGAAATTTCCGAGCACATCAGAGATGCATTCACACAGAGCCCTGGGAAGTCCACAAGACGGGGCCAGGCCGGGATGTTCATAAAACAATGGAGTGGCCTGTTCTGAAGCGATGCCTACTTATGATGCTCTACCAGTTGACATTAGTGCAGCAGTTATGTACCAATGACCACGGCAGAAGGTTAGCATATTGTATTTCAGTTTTCCTGGATATGGCAGTGGACACTTTTCTCGGAACACTCATCTTTTTGGACGAAACGACGTTTAATTTATCGGGTAAAGTGAATTGCCATAAAGTAAGAATTAGCTAGCTAGCTCTGGCATCGTTGTTGAACATGAAAGCGACTCACAGAAACGATGTGTCTTTTGTGCCCCTTCTGTTCACAAAGTTTCTGGACCTTTCTTTTTTTGCGGAGGAAACTGCGACGGGAATGTACCTGGACATACTGCAAAATTGGTTGTTTCACATATTTCACGAAGGTTCCGATGATTTAATTTTTTGTGCACCTCATTTCCACCTTATGGAGCTGCGTCATCTTACACTAACCCACAACGTTGGATTGAAAAAGGTGGAGAACAAGATCTTGATTACTGCTTTTAGTCTATCACGCGTCCACACCTCACACATGGCAACTTTTTTTTCTATGGAGGTTCATAAAAGATAGAATCTTTGTCCCACCTATGGCAGCTATTCTTCAAGAGCTGAGAAATCGATTTGTTGAAGCTGTTGATTCAATGAAATGAGGCCTGTAGGTACGTGTCTGGAATTAAATGGACTACCGTTTGTATATTTTTTCGAGCAATGCATAGTGCTCATGTTGACTAATGTATAGTGTCTTTGCGAACATAAAACTTCGGACCTACGGGATGCATTTCTTTCGTAGTTTGCCTGTAATAAACAACTGAAATCTGTTCTTTCTTTTTGAATCAACATTTAGCTCGCATAAATAGGAGGAAAGATTCGTTCATGTATGATTAAATGATGTTCGAAGAAGCACTCGAAGCAGTGTCGCCCAATTAATACCTGTGAATAGAAGTACAGTGTTGTTGTTGTTGTTGTTGTTGTTGTGTCTTCAGTCCTGAGACTGGTTTGATGCAGCTCTCCATGCTACTCTATCCTGTGCAAGCCTCTTCATCTCCCAGTACCTACTGCAACCTACATCCTTCTGAATCTGCTTAGTGTATTCATCTCTTGGTCTCCCTCTACGATTTTTACCCTCCACTCCGCCCTCCAATACTAAATTGGTGATCTCTTGATGCCTCAGAACATGTCCTACCAACCTATCCCTTCTTCTGGTCAAGTTGTGCCACAAACTTCTCTTCTCCCCAATCCTATTCAATACTTCCTCATTAGTTATGTCATTTACCCATCTAATCTTCAGCATTCTTCTGTAGCACCACATTTCGAAAGCTTCTATTCTCTTCTTGTCCAAACTATTTATCGTCCATGTTTCACTTCCATACATGGCTACACTCCATACAAATACTTTCAGAAATGACTTCCTGACACTTAAATCTACACTTGATGTTAACAAATTTCTCTTCTTCAGAAACGCTTTCCTTGCCATTGCCAGTCTACATTTTATATCCTCTCTACGTCGACCATCATCAGTTATTTTGCTCCCCAAATAGCAAAACTCCTTTACTACTTTAAGTATCTCATTTCCTAATCTAATTCCCTCAGCATCACCCAACTTAATTCGACTACATTCCATTACCCTCGTTTTGCTTTTGTTGATGTTCATCTTATATCCTCCTTTCAAGACACTGTCCATTCCATTCAACTGCTCTTCCAAGTCGTTTGCTGTCTCTGACAGAATTACAATGTCATCGGCGAACCTCAAAGTTTTTATTTCTTCTCCATGGATTTTATTACCTACTCCGAATTTTTCTTTTGTTTCCTTTACTGCTTGCTCAATATACAGATTGAATAACACCGGGGAAAGGCTACAACCCTGTCTTACTCCCTTCCCAACCACTGCTTCCCTTTCATGTCCCTCGACTCTTATAACTGCCATCTGGTTTCTGTACAAATTGTAAATAGCCTTTCGCTCCCTATATTTTACCCCTACCACCTTTAGAATTTGAAAGAGAGTATTCCAGTCAACATTGTCAAAAGATTTGTCTAAGTCTACAAATGCTAGAAACGTAGGTTTGCGGTTCTAAGAGCGTCAGTTTGGAACCGCGTGACCGCTACGGTCGCAGGTTCGAATCCTGCCTTGGGCATGGATGTGTGTGATGTCCTTAGGTTAGTTAGGTTTAAGTAGTTCTAAGTTCTAGGGGACTGATGACCTAAGTTGTTAAGTCCCATAGTGCTCAGAGCCATTTGAACCATTTTTGAACCGTCGGTTTGCCTTTCCTTAATCTTTCTTCTAAGATAAGTCGTAAGGTCAGTATTGCCTCCCGCGTTCCAGTGTTTTTACGGAATCCAAACTGATCTTCCCCGAGGTCAGCTTCTACTAGTTTTTCCATTCGTCTGTAAAGAATTCGTGTTAGTATTTTGCAGCTGTGGCTTATTAAACTGATTGTTTGGCAATTTTCACATCTGTCAACACCTGCTTTCTTTGGGATTGGATTTATTATATTTTTCTTGAAGTCTGAGGGTATTTCGCCTGTTTCATACATCTTGCTCACCAGATGGTAGAGTTTTGTCAGGACTGGCTCTCCCAAGGCTGTCAGTAGTTCCAATGGAATGTGGTCTACTCCCGGGGCCTTGTTTCGACTCAGGTTTTTCAGTGCTCTGTCAAACTCTTCACGCAGTATCGTATCTCCCATTTCATCTTCATCTACATCCTCTTCCATTTCCATAATATTGTCCTCAAGTACATCGCCCTTGTATAGTTCCTCTATATACTCCTTCCACCTTTCTGCTTTCCCTTCTTTGCTTAGAACTGGGTCTCCATCTGAGCTCTCGATATTCATACAACTGGTTCTCTTTTCTCCAAAGGTCTCTTTAATTTTCCTGTAGGCACCATCTATCTTACCCCTAGTGAGATAAGCCTCTACATCCTTACACTTGTCCTCTAGCCATCGCTGCTTAGCCATTTTGCACTTCCTGTCGACCTCATTTTTGAGACGTTTGTATTCCTTTTTGTCTACTTCATTTACTACATTTTTATATTTTCTCCTTTCATCAATTAAATTCAATATTTCTTCTGGTACCCAAGGATTTCTACTAGCCCTCGTCTTTTTACCTACTTGACCCTCTGCTGCCTTCACTACTTGATCCGTCAAAGCTACCCATTCTTCTTCTACTGTATTTCTTTCCCCCATTCCTGTCAATTGTTCCCTTATGCTCTCCCTGAAACTCTGTACAACCTCTGGTTTAGTCAGTTTATCCAGGTCCCATCTCCTTAAATTCCCACCTTTTTGAAGTTTCTTCAGTTTTAATCTAGAGTTCATAACCAATAGATTGTGGTCAGGGTCCACATCTGCCCCTGGAAATGTCTTACAATTTAAAATGTGGTTCCTAAATCTCTGTCTTACCATTATATAATCTATCTGATACCTTTTTGTATCTCCAGGGTTCTTCCACGTATACAACCTTTTTTGATCATTCTTAAACCAAGTGTTAGCTATGATTATGTTGTGCTCTGTGCAAAATTCTACCAGGCGGCTTCCTCTTTCATTTCTTAGCCCTAATCCATATTCACCTACTACGTTTCCTTCTCTCCCTTTTCCTACACTCGATTTCCAGTCACCCATGGCTATTAAATTTTCGTCTCCCTTCACTATCTGAATAATTTCTTTTATTTCATCATACGTTTCTTCAATTTCTTCGTCATCTGCAGAGCTAGTTGGTATATAAACTTGTACTACTGTAGTAGGAGTGGGCTTTTATCTATCCTGGCCACAATAATGCGTTCACTATGCTGTTTGCAGTAGTACTGTCTTATTTAAAGGAAATGAACAACTTGAAACTAATCAGACTGAGATTCATTGGAAGTTTCCTCAGGAAGTGTGGTTTATCCAGAGTTAACTTACCAAATCCATTTTAACCTGATATGTCAATACTGTTTGCTTGTATGCAACACTTACAGGAAAGACCGATAGCTGAACTGGACAAGGTCGTTAACCAAGCGGAAAAGCGTCATAGACGCATACGATTCAGATGTCAGACGTTGCGGTGTGGTTCACTGCTAAAATTCCTGTGAACGTACTGTTATAGAAGAGGAAACTAATATATTACTATAAACCGCGATGTGGATCACTACGTTCCTAGTAAAGTAATGAAATATGGCAAAAATTCATCTTGTTTTAGTGTCACCATTCACAGAAAACTGCGAGAACACAGACTGTCGGTATAAAAAAACGGCATAGGAATGTTTTCGGCCCCAGTGGACTGGAGGCCGACTTCGAAATTTTTGCTGTACATTTTTAAGATGACGTTCCCGGTGAACCTTGAAATTTTTTTCGATATCATTATCAGTTAGCAAGATCCACGACTTCAAATTATCTTACGCCGGTAATATTCGATTAGAGTCGTAAATGTTGTTTTAACTGGCTTATTGAACACATGGTATGGATTCTAGGGCCATCACAAGGGTTTTGATGTCGCCAAACAAGGTCTTTGGTTAGAATTTCATCACCAATAACACTTTATGACGTGCTGTGTGTGAATTATAGATACTTCACGTCTGTACAAATATACCCAAAGTAATACTGCGTAAACAAAAAAGGCTAAAATGGTCCTAATATGTCTGAAAAGTTTTCTAAAATGGCTGCCAAAAGTAAAATAAAACTGGAAAGACAGAATTTATGTGAAATACTTCTAATAACATTTTTGCTCTTTTAAGATACAAATCGTAAGCTCGGCATTTTCGATGAACTACGATCGATGAGCCAAGTATCGAGGAAGAAGGTAAAGCAAACGATATTTTGGAAAGATTATACTGTTGCTACTTACTTGTTGTTTATGTGTTAAAGTTTCCACCTCTCTAGATAGCAACGTAAGTAAGACCATAACTTCGATTCTTCCCGTAATAGCATTGAAAAACATAATATACCTCTCAAGGAATTAGTGATAAATTGCGTTTATGAAGCGTAATGTGTATAAATAAAACTCTTTCCGTGATAGGCTTCAGTTCGTCTCTGGAAGCAGCTGAGAAATTAATGCCTTGTCTACAAGTTACGACTGGATCGCGATGACGAGTGTGTGTTGAGTGTCGATTGTAATTGTGACACAATCAATTAGAGAAGATTTCTTAATGTTCAAATTTGTGGAAGTTTTTCACGGCCTAATTCACGTAGAAACGTTCAGGGAAGAAGTGTAACGCACGTACTGAATTGAAGAAACTGCTTCTCACATCACGTAACTTGAAAATTACCACTGAGATCGCCCCACGCTCCGCTACAATGTACTGAACTCGAGAAAATATTCGTGACATCACATAACATGAAAATTGCCAATGTGATAGGCTCACACTGCAAGCCAGCAATATCGATATCAATAATTAAATGAAATCAAACAGAACATGTTATCAGATAATGAAACAGGTGAATGAAACAGATGGCTTAGATGATTAAAACATGAAAGAAATGTGTTTATTTCAGTACCGTTACACAAACCAAAACAAAATTCGAAATATCAGGGCTGATTTGACTGGCCGTGGACACAACTCAGTTATTAAGAGAAGGAAGGGGATGAATCATCTCACCACTCACGTAGTCATTTTCTCGTGTCGTGGTGATGGCGGCAGGTGCTGATTGGGAACGGCGCGTCACCCTGCAGCGGCGCGGCCCAAGTCGGTTGCTCTCATCGGCAATCGTGGCTTTGCGGCGAGTCTCAGGTTCCCAGGTACGATTTCCACGTCGTTTGCCTTTGTGGGCTGCGTGACCAAAGCAGCGATATTACGGTGTCAGAGCGCATAAGTTGGCGATGGATGGAACAGTCCGCATCTCCTCTTGCTTCCGCACTCTCTCACCGACTTCCCCTTCATTCCTCTTCAATTTCTCAGCTCAACGGTTCCTCGAAATCTTCTCTTCTCGTGGTATTGTCACTGGCGGACTCAATTTGTAATGTCGCCCATTGACTGCTCGATGTTTCATGACCGCGCCTCTCCATGCAGGTTGGTAATTCTTTATCTTGCTTGGAGTGGTATGTGCCTCGGGAACTACCGTCTTCTCACGATTTCACATTCCCCGATGTTTCTCTGCATTCCGAAGTAGCTGTGAGAGCAGCCATCTAGCGTTTCTTTGTAACCCCTATGTTTGTATGAGGCCTTGACAGAGTCATGTTTGGGCTCCGTCTTGGAGTCTGGTAAAGTCCGTGATTTACAAGGAACGTGCTTACTGTCCAGGAAACATCTTCTTAAGAACCCTGACTTCTTTCACACACCTCCTCGAGTAAATTCTTTGCGCTTTATGTACGCTCCTACCAGTCTCTATGGGGTACTGGAACTTTCGGCACATTCCTGCTTTCTAAGCCAGGTAAAACAACTGCTGTCAGGCCAGAAGAATTCACACTTTGCATGTACATTCTTGAGGTTCCATGCTAATGGCTGGAAGGGTCCTTCAGTTTTCGGCACGCTTCTCATTTTCCCACCAGGCTCTTCGCAACATGTCCATTCTTAATCGAGAAGAGGGCGTCTGCCCGGCTATGCAATGTGCCGTTGCAGGATGGCTTCAGTGTTCGCTTTTTGGAGCTCGCCACATGGCGACGGGCCGGCTTTGTCCTGGGTTGATGGTGGTCAGAGCCAGCGAAGGAGTCCCTGGGCAGAGATACCACAAGAAGAATTCTGATAATGTGATCCATCAGTCAGCTGTAAAGTAGAACCCTAAGGATACTTTAATTACTATCCGAAATTACAGTAGGACAGATTAATTCAACTGAAATATGATGTGCGAAATTCATGAGGAACATTACACAAAAGTGAAAAATTCTCGCAAGAATCCTGTCGTAAACGGCGTCAGATTAATGTAAATAGATGTACCAAAACATATGTAGTTTATTGTGTATATACACCCACGGGAAAGAAAGATCGAAACTACAAGAAGCAGTTGTGCGGCATAAACGGGATTTGGTAGGTATGTTTCTACACCTTAAAGATGCTGTCTACTCATATTTCATGCCAGTTACATAGAAGTGGCGCTAGTAGCACCGCTATAAAAATACAAGTCGGGTTTGCTTTAAATGCACATTGTAACGTTCGTGAGCGTTTGTTACCTTCGGGGCTGCATGTCGTGAAGTGATGTTAGTGAAGGTTGCCTTTAAGGTGTAAGAGACACGATATCAACATATCACTGAATTTGAACGAGGTCGTGTAATAGGGTTACGAGAAACTGGTTGTTCCTTTTGCGGTATCGCAAAAAGACTTGGCAGAAATGCGCCATGATTACTGAAAACAGTGGTGACGAGAACGTACGGCCACAAGAAGACTGGGCTGTGGACAGCCACGTGGCACTACCGAGAGGGAAATCCATCATCATCGGCATAAGCCTCTGCCGCATCACACTGTGACTTCAGCATCAATTTGAGCAGTTAGCACCATTGTGACACGACGAATTTCCGAATGTTTACAAATTACTTGCTTCAAGAACAGCCCCCAGCCAGAGGCGTTGTAGCATGCATGGAACTGACTTCAAACCACCGCCATTGGCGCCTTCAGTGACGTCAAGCGAGAGCTGATTCAAAAAAGCTGGTTCTGCCTAGGTGCCTGTGATCGCCGTCTTTGCTTTGGAGGCCTGTTGCAGTCCTGCAACCAACCTGTCTTTGCGCTAGATACTTTGGATGTACAGCTGGAGATATGGTCTGGGGTGTGGTGTTGTGTGACTACAGGAGCACTTGCATGGCAACCTCATGCACTGTGACTGCCAATTCGTATGTCATTCTGGTGATCCAACCTGTTGTGCCGCCATTGATGAACAGCACTGCAGGGTGTGTTTTCCAACAGCATAACACTCGCCCACATACCGTTATTGTAATCCAACATGCTCTGCAGCGAGTCGGCATGCAACATGTTGTCTTGGACTGCTTGATCACCAGATCTCTCCCCAATCGAGTAATTATGGAAATCATCGGACGATAAGTCTAGCGTCATCCAGAAACAGCATTAACAGTCGCTGTACTGAGGAACCAAGTGCCACAGGCGCTGAACCCCATCCAACAAACTGATACCTGGCACCTGTACAGCACAAGGCATTCACGTTTCCGTGCTTGCATGCAAAACTTTTGGCGCTACACCAGTTATTAATGTACCAGCATTTCACATTCGCAATAGTTTATGTTGCGCTTACATTAACCTGTGATCTTGCAACGTTAATCACATAAATATGTAACCTGATATGTGGTCACGGAATAGTAAAAGATACAATCAGTAAGAAAAAGTTCGACCTACTTCCCGCTAAAATGCTAGAGATAAACAGTGACGCAGAACTTTAACAGCTTTTGTGCAAGATCCAAGTACAGTTTCAGAAACTGAGGAACGTACAAGAGGCAGATGGCCTTTAAAAGAGCAGAATAAACGAACGATAGCTCTTTCGGACGTCGTCGTGAAAGCGCAAGTAATGCGTTAAAAGCACAACAGGTAGAGAGCAAAATAAGAGAGAAAGTACTTGATAACCAGGCTGTCACTAGTTCGGTCCACCGTACATGGAGCATCGAAGGTAATTTTTCTGACGTGTAATTGATGAACCAACAGAACCATGAAAGTAAAAAAAGACAAGACACACAGGACATAACATCAACTACAAATTATAAAGAGATGTACAAACGTACTCCCATAAGAAACTGGCCAATTGAAAGAGGAAGGTCCTTAACAGACAAAGAGATGATGGGGACTACAAGCCTGACAAAAGAGATGTCACTGGCTCCATGAGAAGGGAACATGGAAGAGGAGACTTCATTTAAATCTAATAAATGAAGAGCATGAGCCATCATTGCGAACAAACTGCAGCAATGAACGTGCAAGAAAAAACTACATCAACAAACATACATTACTGATCACGATACCGCTGCAAGTGTACAGAATCGCGACATTGAATATAAATAAGTTGTGCAGTCAAGTAAACTTGAAAAATTTGCAAGATATGTTGTTAGGAGGACTATGTATGTTTCAGCGAAATTTGTTAGTGCAGGTTGCCGACCCACAAGACAGGTATGCACTCTGTGGCAAACCTATTCTTCTCCTTTGATTGACAGGTACTTAACCTATTTTTCTCCTTTGATTGACAGGTATTTAACCTATTGTTCCCCTTTGACCGACAGGTACTTAACCTATTGTCCTGCTAAAAGGATCCTTCATTTTGATTGACAGGCACTTAACCTATTGTTCCAATGCCAACTCCCCCTTCCCCCTCCCCCTCCCCATCCCGTCGCTGCTACTAGTACACTTTCAGGTCTGAGTTATAGGAATTTCTCCTCTCCCTCTTATCAGCTTGATCAACTACTTTATTAAATTGATCAATTAATTAACCTCTCACCCACTGCTAAATCGCCACCCCTCCCCCTCCCCTCCCCCAGGATATGGCAGGAAGGACAATGCAACATAGTACAACTACCTCTACCAACCTAAGATAATGGCGGGAGAGAAAGGGCACTTGGGCTACCTCCACTAACCTAAGTCATCCGAACGTCACCTCTTCCTAGGAAATGGTGGGTAGAGGATTCGACCTGTCCTGGACATAAGTCTTTATTTTCAGTATTTATTTCAACAATTAGATGCAGTACCTCCATCCAGTGCACCGACATGGCACATTGTGGATCCACATCCCAACACTCCGGATATAACGCACGGCAGATCCACACTCGAACACGGACTCGGGTCTACAGTGGGTTCTGTTAGCCATACATGACACATGCACATACAACGGCATATAGAAAACAGAGCGGATGCTCTGGAAATGTAGAATATATGGGTTGGAGGTGACTATATACAATCTAATACAGTGATACACTATACCTCCCGATCAAGGCATTTTCGCTAGTGTTGGCAGCTGTACTACACTTAGAAGCAATTTTAGAACACGGAACTAGAGGTTATGTCATGATCGCATGGGTAGAACTGACATAAAAGAATTGATAGAACTGCGAGAAATACGTATATATTGATGGAATATATACCGAACTGCGGAGAAATTGAGGAAGTACTTGCGCGTCTTCTGCTTCGTGCAGAACAATATGTACATGGGAACAAGGATATGACAGCAAGAGGTATCCGAGAAAAACAACGACATGGAAACAAAAGGAACCAGGCAAACAGTCACTTTTTTCTGTAGAGGTAGCATTCTACTGTATGTACATTGATGAAACAGTGATACACGTTAGTTGGCTACAGTATTTGACGCTTTTCGGGAGACATAGAGCCATCTCCCTCTAAAATTACTGGCATGTGCGTTAAAGGATGACATAAAGTGGATGAATAGGTCAGTTGAGACGGAGTTTTAACGAGGTTCTAGAGAGAGAGAGAGAGATGGAATTTGACCATTTTTTTTTCCTGATGTTCCGTCAGGATGCATCAGTTGTGTGACATAGCCTGTGTTCAACTCGTATACAACCGCTTGTTCTGTGTGGGTCTTAGAGCAGTGTCTACTTGCGATCATTAACAGCAAACGTGTTGGTCATCACAGGACTTCCATCTCACGTGTGATGAAACGTGACACGTTCCTCTAAATGAACCAAGATTTACGCAATTTACTCCATTCTCCTGTCGCATGTTAAGTGTAAAATCGATACTTCAGTTTCATAACTATGTTAGCGATAGGTGTTTTTGAGACACTGCAATTCCCTGTATATACATCTGCTTGACAGATGTGCTGTTTACAGAGATAGTGGCGTCATCACTTGTAGCTTCACATGTCGGACACCGCTGCTATGCGTTTATCTGTTTCCTTGTATGAGGTATTCTCTGTTACTAACGATCATTTTATATAGGACTGATTTGGGCATAGTATAATTTCTGAACCGTGATCGGATGTTGACGGTGGGCACTATACATCTCTGGAAAGCTATACTGTGCATGTATCACACAGAGCCACGTTTTAAGCAAGTAGTTTTCTCGATTTACGGTTCGATACCATAGTTTATCGTAGAGAAACCCGCAAGAAGGATGTTTGTCATGCACTGGAAACATATTTCTTACGTAGGAATATTAACAGCGCTGCATTCCACATGACTGATAGGTTGGAAACTCATGCAATGTAACATTATAGCCTGTTCTGAGTGCAGAATGTTGTATCCTTACAGTGCATGTGTTTATTTTCTCTCTTAACAATACCTTCCAGGTACTGATCCTAGACTCTAAACCATACTTTAGAGTTGATAGCATAGTTGATTTACGTAATATGCTTCGAACATCATCCATCTGGAGCTCCATCATGCATAAAAATCACCTGTTTCTCTGTCTTATTAACAATCTTCTATTACATCACAGCACTTTCAGATCGGTTACTATACACTGACAATGGTTATTGACCTCCTCGACATGGGAGCATCTGGAGAAATCTTGTGTACTTGGATGGGCAAGGACTTGGCTAGCTCCATTCATTCACAGGACGCGGAATGTAGCGGTCTGCTTCCTGTCAGCTGCAGATTAAATCAGTAATGGATAATTCAAGAACAGTCTTAATCGCATTTGTTATTGTTATAATACCGCCAACCGATTTCAACCCGACGTAGGGGTCATCTTCTGGGCGTTTACACCATTGGTCGACCGCTGGTGCTGTCACACCTGTCTACATAACGGCAGGAAACGTAGTTCCTATGTGGATTTATTAAGCTGGTACAGCATTTAACACGGACACTTGTGTGCACATGTAGAACCATGACTGCTTGTAACAGTGACATACAGTAGTTGTTGGGATTAGGTTTTTTAACATCTAGTGGCTTGTATGACGATTAAACCACTCCTTCTAAGACATGGCGGTAGTACTCGCAAGAAAAACTTGTAGGCTATGTCCACCCATCGTTGATTTTAGGTCAGTATCGCCAGTAATAGGTTATTGACGAACTATTATACTTAGTAGTAGGGGGTGCATGATAGTTTCCCGTTGACCTTCAGGACTATAAAGTATTTGTTTGTGTTCTGACACGTGCAAAGGAAGTGACTATGTCCATTCGTAACAAAGACATGGGTTTGATGTCGAGTACAGTGATAGCAAAGGGAAGAGTATGTCAAATCATAAGAATCGTTCTGATATTTCTATTTCCAGAGACACAGCCATCAGCAGGGTGTATTTCTGGTACTTCGCTCATTCTCAAAAGTTGTTCAACTGAGACTGCAATAGTAACATTTAGTTATAAGTACAGGATAAAATATATATGTAACCGATTTATTAGGATGATGATTATAACTGTGCATTTTTGGCACACAGCGCCGGTGACCTGTGTGGAGATGATTCACAATTCCCATTAACAATAGGAGCTTACTGAATGGAGAGGCCTGTTGGAGTGTGGGAATGTAGATGACTTAACCATGTTGTCTGTAGAGACCGAATAGTATGTGTTGCATAGATTTCGTGATTGCATGGAAATTTGAGAAATTTGAATGTGGATGTGTGTTTGTGCTAGACCATTATTTCCTCCCATGTAAATTGTCGGTTTACTGATTCTGCACATTTCGTGCCTTCATTTAGTTAAGAGAAGATCGAGTGTGGTGTGTGCATCTATGTGCATGTGGAGGACTTGTTTGCCAGTTCTCTAGACATGAGAAACACCTTAGTAGACCTCGTAAATTATGGGGATAATTTGGAATCTGCTACATCACTGACATCGATATTCACGAGTGGAAATATCAGTTTTCTCCACTTTTTTCGAGTTAACGCGTAAATGTTTTCGCAGACGTCACAAGTTTCTAGTTACTCAGTAGTTTACAACATGCCCCACCTAGCTAAAGTTTTGGGTTCATATAGAAGTCATTTGCAGTCTATATCTTCGGAATTATGTTACATGAGAGATCGGTAGGATACAGCTGTGTGCTTGATATCGAGAAGTACATCGAAAATGTTGTAATATTGTGGCAAACCACGCGAAAATACATGTGCTCTTGTAATTCTAGTGTCTGGAGATAGGTTTAGAAAAAGCAAGCAAGCAGGTCCGGACCAGAAACACAAGGCGTTTGTGCCGAGGAAAAAGCAAGCAAGCAGGTCCGGACCAGAAACACAACGCGTTTGTGCCGAGGGGAGAACAAGCCTGAATTTGTAGAACAGTTCTGAGACTGACTTCGTTCTGCTGAGGGCACTCTATTGACCTGTCAGGGGTGGATGACCGCCGACCTCACAGGGAAATATCTAAAGCTGCGAGGAGTGTATACGGTGCTGTCTGTCTATGTGGTATATGCATGTATGACGTAAGAGGGCTGATTTTGAATGATGCAGAATACGAATTGTATGTTTAATGCATCGACACGGTATGTGGTGATATATCGCTGGGTTGGAGATCTGTTTCCCACTCTAATGTTCAAGCTCCTGCCCTCAGTGGAAGAGCAGTGTACTCAGTAAAAGTCTTTCTGTATTTGACGATATGTAGGCCACTTTGCAGGGTTTAATTGTCAGTGCAGTATGGTGATCAGCGCAAAATACAGTCATAATGCTGAATTCATTCACAAGAAATCCTTTGTGCCAAGACATAGGAGTGTCTACAAACCGATTCCAACAAGATGGAGGCAAGGTATGTATAGAAAATTTTTGAGAAAGGAAGTGTTCAAAGACAAGTTGAAGCGGACCATCCATCTCTGGCAGGGATACCATCACTCATCCGCCACTGTGGCATTAGGACATCTCCAGACCAGTAACTTCAGGATACCAAAACTTCTGGCCATTTTTTCTCTTCTGGAAGACAGTACTTCGAATTTTGCTTCTGTAATTGTTCTGATTTCCTCCCATCTGTGCTTAGAGAGTTCTCTCTTTCGAAACAACAAGAATGATTTTATGATGAACGATGTTTTTTGCGAGCATGCACATGCTTTAACGGTGAGAACGTTTAACGTTTCTGAGACGTATATTGATATCAGGACGAAAATTCGATGCAATGCGTCAGCCATGCTGGGTACGCATAAACAGCTAGATGCAGCTCGTACGTCTTGTAAGGGTCCCTAGGAACACTACACCCTGGGCTCTTCTTCGATGTCAGCATCTGCAGGCATCACGTGAGCAACAGTAAACACACATGCTGTCCAGAGGCATCTCATGTATAGGACCAGTGTGTGCATGTCTTCAAGTTCTGTGATGTCAGTATAATACTCGAAGAACTCTAACTGTATACCCAATAATAGACCCAACTTACACCACCTCACTGTAGGCAGCAGCGGCTTGAGAGCAATGGCACACACTTGCTTGCGTCTGGAGGTGGCTTGAGGCAGCATCGACCCACACACGCACTTGGAGCGTCTGCACTCTGCAAATGGGTGCTTGCTCCCGTCCAGTTGCATCAGCAATGGTGCCTAGGAGAGCACATACACTCCTGGAAATTGAAATAAGAACACCGTGAATTCATTGTCCCAGTAAGGGGAAACTTTATTGACACATTCCTGGGGTAAGATACATCACATGATCACACTGACAGAACCACAGGCACATAGACACAGGCAACAGAGCATGCACAATGTCGGCACTAGTACAGTGTATATCCACCTTTCGCAGCAATGCAGGCTGCTATTCTCCCATGGAGACGATCGTAGAGATGCTGGATGTAGTCCTGTGGAACGGCTTGCCATGCCATTTCCACCTGGCGCCTCAGTTGGACCAGCGTTCGTGCTGGAAATGCAGACCGCGTGAGACGACGCTTCATCCAGTCCCAAACATGCTCAATGGGGGACAGATCCGGAGATCTTGCTGGCCGGGGTAGTTGACTTACGCTTTCTAGAGCACGTTGGGTGGCACGGGATACATGCGGGCGTGCATTGTCCTGTTGGAACAGCAAGTTCCCTTGCCGGTCTAGGAATGGTAGAACGATGGGTTCGATGACGGTTTGGATGTACCGTGCACTATTCAGTGTCCCCTCGACGATCACCACTGGTGTACAGCCAGTGTAGGAGATCGCTCCCCACACCATGATGCCGGGTGATGGCCCTGTTTGCCTCGGTCGTATGCAGTCCTGATTGTGGCGCTCACCTGCACGGCGCCAAACACGCATACGACCATCATTGGCACCAAGGCAGAAGCGACTCTCATCGCTGAAGACGACACGTCTCCATTCGTCCCTCCATTCACGCCTGTCGCGACACCACTGGAGGCGGGCTGCACGATGTTGGGGCGTGAGCGGAAGACGGCCTAACGGTGTGCGGGACCGTAGCCCAGCTTCATGGAGACGGTTGGGAATGGTCCTCGCCGATACCCCAGGAGCAACAGTGTCCCTAATTTGCTGGAATGTGGCGGTGCGGTCCCCTACGGCACTGCGTAGGATCCTACGGTCTTGGCTTGCATCCGTGCGTCGCTGCGGTCCGGTCCCAGGTCGACGGGCACGTGCACCTTCCGCCGACCACTGGCGACAACATCGATGTACTGTGGAGACCTCACGCCCCACGTGTTGAGCAATTCGGCGGTACGTCCACCCGGCCTCCCGCATGCCCACTATACGCCCTCGCTCAAAGTCCGTCAACTGCACATACGGTTCACGTCCACGCTGTCGCGGCATGCTACCAGTGTTAAAGACTGCGATGGAGCTCCGTATGCCACGGCAAACTGGCTGACACTGACGGCGGCGGTGCACAAATGCTGCGCAGCTAGCGCCATTCGACGGTCAACACCGCGGTTCCTGGTGTGTCCGCTGTGCCGTGCGTGTGATCATTGCTTGTACAGCCCGCTCGCAGTGTGCGGAGGAAGTATGGTGGGTCTGACACACCGGTGTCAATGTGTTCTTTTTTCCATTTCCAGGAGTGTATGTTGAGACGAATTTTTCAGGTGTCAAGTATGAAAGGGATGCCACCGCTGCATGCTAGAGGGGCCCGATCATTCACCTATGTGTGGCTTGGCAGGTGATGGCCACGTCCCTTTGAGGGGCTGCCGGTGCATCCCAACTTCTGGGAGCATGTGTGGTAGCTTTCTGTGCAGTCCAGTGGACAGGGGCCGGCAGGCAGTGCCTGCACACTTTGTTTGCATGTCTGTTGCATTATTTTGCGAGAAGGTCTATAGGCTGTGCTATACATTATTCGGACAGTATACGAGTTGATTTTGTGTCTGCACATCAGTGTACTGCATTATTTAGGAGTAGTTTACAGGTCTCTAGGCAGTGTGACATGACCCCAAGCATTTCAGAGCATGTGTTTTCTATCAGTGTGATACATATACTGTCTAAAATCCATCCCTAAATAAATTGTTCCAGGGTAGTTTAGGTAGCCCAAGTCCTCTTTTCTCCCGCCATTTTCTTAGCTTAGTGGAGGTAGCCTTGATATGTTGTATTGTCCTGATGGAAATTGAACTTCCTGCCATTTTCTGGGGGAAGGAAGTGGATCGGGAGGGGAGGAGATTTACCAGTGGCTGAGAGGTTAATTAATTGATCAATTTAAGTAAGTAGTAAATCAAATTGATTCCATTAACTCAGACCTGAAAGTGTACTTGTAGCAGCGAGGGGGGAGGGGGGTGGCGGTGGGGGAAGGGGGACTGGGTGGGGAAACAATACGTTAAGTGCCTATCAATCAAGAGGAAGGATTCTTTTAGCAGAACAATATGTTAAGAACATGTCAATAAATAGGAAGGATCCTTTTAGCAGAATAATAGGTTAAGTATCTCTCAGTCAAAGGAGTACAATAGTTAAGTACATGTCAATGAAAGGAGAACAATAGGTTTGACCCTGAGTGCATTCCTGCCCTGATGTAGGCAGCTTGCACTAACAAATTGAGCTGGCATCCTTGTTGCCTTTCTACTGTTGTTATAAGAATTTCTCTTGTTGTTGTTGTGGTCTTCAGTCCTGAGACTGGTTTGATGCAGCTCTCCATGCTACTCTATCCTGTGCAAGCTTTTTCATCTCCCAGTACCTACTGCAACCTACATCCTTCTGAATCTGCTTAGTGTATTCATCTCTTGGTCTCCCTCTACGATTTTTACCCTCCACGCTGCCCTCCAATACTAAATTGGTGATCCCTTGATGCCTCAGAACATGTCCTACCAACCGATCCCTTCTTCTGGTCAAGTTGTGCCACAAACTTCTCTTCTCACCAATCCTATTCAATACTTCCTCATTAGTTATGTGATCTACCCATCTAATCTTCAGCACTCTTCTGTAGCACCACATTTCGAAAGCTTCTATTTTCTTCTTGTCCAAACTATTTATCGTCCATGTTTCACTTCCATACATGGCTACACTCCATACGAATACTTTCAGAAATGACTTCCTGACATTTAAATCAATACTGGATGTTAACAAAATTCTCTTCTTCAGAAACGCTTTCCTTGCCATTGCCAGCCTACATTTTATATCCTCTCTACTTCGACCATCATCAGTTATATTGCTCCCCAAATAGCAAAACTCATTTACTACTTTAAGTGCCTCATTTCCTAATCTAATTCCCTCAGCATCACCCCACTTAAATAGACTACATTCCATTATTCTTGTTTTGCTTTTGTTGATGTTCATCTTATATCCTCCTTTCAAGACACTGTCCATTCCATTCAACTGCTCTTCCAAGTCCTTTGCTGTCTCTGACAGAATTACAATGTCATCGGCGCACCTCAAAGTTTTTATTTCTTCTCGATGAATTTTAATACCTACTCCGAATGTTTCTTTTGTTTCCTTTACTGCTTGCTCAATATACAGATTGAACAACATCGGGGAGAGGCTACAACCCTGTCTTACTCCCTTCCCAACCACTGCTTCCCTTTCATGTCCCTCGACTCTTATAACTGCCATCTGGTTTCTGTACAAATTGTAAATAGCCTTTCGCTCCCTGTATTTTACCCCTGCCACCTTTAGAATTTGAAAGAGAGTATTCCAGTCAACATTGTCAAAAGCTTTCTCTAAGTCTACAAATGCTAGAAACGTAGGTTTGCCTTTCCTTAATCTTTCTTCTAAGATAATTCGTAAGGTCAGTATTGCCTCACGTGTTCCAGTGTTTCTACGGAATCCAAACTGATCTTCCCCGAGGTTAGCTTCTACTAGTTTTTCCATTCGTCTGTAAAGAATTCGTGTTAGTATTTTGCAGCTGTGACTTATTAAACTGATAGTTCGGTAATTTTCACATCTGTCAACACCTGCTTTCTTTGGGATTGGAATTATTATATTCTTCTTGAAGTCTGAGGGTATTTCGCCTGTTTCATACATCTTGCTCACCAGATGGTAGAGTTTTGTCAGGACTGGCTCTCCCAAGGCCATCAGTAGTTCCAATGGAATGTTGTCTACTCCGGGGGCCTTGTTTCCACTCAGGTCTTTCAGTGCTCTGTCAAACTCTTCACGCAGTATCATATCTCCCATTTCATCTTCAGCAACATCCTCTTCCATTTCCATAATATTGTCCTCAAGCACATCGCCCTTGTATAGACCCTCTATATACTCCTTGCACCTTTCTGCTTTCCCTTCTTTGCTTAGAACTGGGTTTCCATCTGAGCTCTTGACATTCATACAAGTGGTTCTCTTCTCTCCAAAGGTCTCTTTAATTTTCCTGTAGGCAGTATCTATCTTACCCCTAGTGAGATAGGCCTCTACATCCTTACATTTGTCCTCTAGCCATCCCTGCTTAGCCATTTTGCACTTCCTGTCGATCTCATTTTTGAGACGTTTGTATTCCTTTTTGCCTGCTTCATTTACTGCGTTTTTCTATTTTCTCCTTTCATCAATTAAATTCAATATTTCTTCTGTTACCCAAGGATTTCTACTAGCCCTCGTCTTTTTACCTACTTGATCCTCTGCTGCCTTTGCTACTTCGTCTCTCAAAGCTACCCATTCTTCTTCTACTGTATTTCTTTCCCCCAATTCCTGTCAATTGGTCCCTTATGCTCTCCCTGAAACTCTGTTCAACCTCTGGTTCTTTCAGTTTATCTAGGTCCCATCTCCTTAAATTCCCACCTTTTTGCAGTTTCTTCAGTTTTAATCTACAGCTCATAACCAATAGATTGTGGTCAGAGTCCACATCTGCCCCTGAAAATGTCTTACAATTTAAAACCTGGTTCCTAAATCTCTGTCTTACCATTATATAATCTATCTGATACCTTTTAGTATCTCCAGGGTTCTTCCATGTATACAACCTTCTTTCATGATTCTTAAACCAAGTGTTAGTTATGATTATGTTGTGCTCTGTGCAAATTTCTACCAGGCGGCTTCCTCTTCCATTTCTTAGCCCCAATCCATATTCACCTACTATGTTTCCTTCTCTCCTTTTTCCTACACTCGAATTCCAGTCACCCATGACTATTAAATTTTCGTCTCCCTTCACAATCTGAATAATTTCTTTTATTTCATCATACATTTCTTCAATTTCTTCGTCATCTGCAGAGCTAGTTGGCATATAAACTTGTACTACTGTAGTAGATGTGGGCTTCGTATCTATCTTGGCCACAATAATGCGGTCACTATGCTGTTTGTAGTAGCTTACCCGCATTCCTATTTTCCTATTCATTATTAAACCTACTCCTGCATTACCCCTGTTTGATTTTGTGTTTATAACCCTGTATTCACCTGACCAGAAGTCTTGTTCCTCCTGCCACCGAACCTCACTAATTCCCAATATATCTAACTTCAACCTATCCATTTCTCTTTTTAAATTTTCTAACCTACCTGCCCGATTAAGGGATCTGACATTCCACGCTCCGATCCGTAGAACGCCAGTTTTCTTTCTCCTGATAACGACATCCTCTTGAGTAGTCCCCGCCCGGAGATCCGAATGGGGGACTATTTTACCTCCGGAATATTTTACCCAAGAGGACGCCATCATCATTTAACCAGACAGTAAAGCTGCATGCCATCGGGAAAAATTACGGCTGTAGTTTCACCTTGCTTTCAGCCGTTCGCAGTACCAGCACAGCAAGGCCGTTTTGGTTATTGTTACAAGGCCAGATCAGTCAATCATCCAGACTGTTGCCCTTGCAACTACTGAAAAAGCTGCTGCCCCTCTTCAGGAACCACACGTTTGTCTGGCCTCTCAACAGATACCCCTCCGTTGTGGTTGCACCTACGGTACGGCTATCTGTATCGCTGAGGCACGCAAGCCTCCCCGCCATAGGCAAGGTCCATGGTTCATGGGGGGGCATTTCTCTTATGTACTGCTAAGAATTGTGGAGAGGACTGAGTGGATAATATTTCGAATGGGAATCCATGTACGAAACAAACCGTTTCCTTGCTACAATCATTTGAAAGTATGTTGATAAGTAATGTATTAGTTATGACCCACCCAGTGTATCAGTTGTTTTCCATTTCCACTCACTAATAAAGGAAACTTAAATAGTTTTCACCGTCTCCTAGCAGCATCATAGTCACTATCCTGAAGATGAAGTTACCGCTTTCTCGAAGCCGCCGTATATTTGTGGCGAAAACGGTATGCCATGGAGTCGGATGTTGTGGTAAACGACCTTGATAAAGGCGACGAGCAGCTCTTCCATTACCACCATCTTCGCCATGCAGAAGCATGGAAAACGTGTGCTCACAGACACGTGAATTAGGCTCGAACAAAGTCCGAGAGGTAGGATGGACATCAAATTACGTCAGCCGATCCGACGTACCTCCCACTGTGGCTGCCGTGTTGCACACCTACCTATCGAACATGTTTTCAAATGGCTGTAGCACGGAAACGGTATGTTTCCGGATATGGTTCAGTTCAAAGTATTGTCGACTCAGTCCCCTCTAGAAGTACTAGAAGTTTGCAAGGGGAATTTTAGAGCACCCTATTATTGCTACAAGTAGTGCCACCGGAAGATAATTTTAATTTTGGTTGGAGCCACAGTCACGGTAATTTTTTGAATGATGCTGAAGCCATCTAACTTAATAAATTTTATTTTATAGTAAGGCATTCAGATTTCCGGCTTAGGCCATTCTCAAGTACAAAAACTTATATATGTGTGAAAAGACATATGACGGGTACCGTATCAAATTCAAGTCCTTGTCGAAAAAGGCAGATATACTTTTGACACACAAATAAGTTTCCGTATCTTACAACGGCCTAACGGCGAAATCTGGGTCGTATAATAATAAAATAAATTTATTAAGTCAAATGGCGGCAGCATCATAAAAAAAAGGAAAAAGGTAAGGAAGGTCGGAAGGCTGCGGTGCCTTAAATATAAGAAGAACGTTATACATGGTATTGTGTGCGAACATCAGTAGATTGGTGCCATTTTGTCGGTACTATCTTATGTTATATCTGCTTTACCATGAAACAAGTAAAATGTTATTCAACTATTCAACTTAGGGGCTAGGCGTAAGCCAATGTATTATACCGTTCTTTGCATGCAGGGTACCACAATTGGAGGTGCACCATACATTAAGTAGAGGACGCTAGTAGGTTTTTATTAATTGTATCTGGTTAAAGCTTCAGTATTTTACTATGATGTTAACAGATCTTCCAAAAACGATTTGTATGAACTTTTATATTTCTGTCAAATTAATCATTTACTGATCACTTTACCACTACGAACTAGTGTTTACACTAGAGTTCAGCCCTCCAAAAAATTTTAAATTTTTAATTTGAATGTGATATAGAAATTTTGTAGCAGACAATTGTATGAACCAGTTAATGATCTTTCCCTTAACATTCGGTTGATCACATTGAGTAAATACATCGTAAACAGGCGTCTCCTGGTGTATTTTAAAAGTGATATGCAAATATACTTACTGGTTAAAACAGCGTCATCTCCAAACAACTGAAGACGGCTGCTGAGATTGTCTCCCAGATCGTTTATGTAGATAAGGAACAGCAAAGGGCTAATATCACTACCTTGGGGAACGCCAGAAATCACTTCTGTTTTACTAGATGACTTTCCATCAGTTACTACGAACTGTGACGTCTCTGACAGGAATTCACACATCCAGTCACATAACTGAGACGATATTCCATAAGCACGCAATTTCACTAAGTGCTGCTTGAATAGTTTAGTGTCAAAAGCCTTCTAGAAATTCAGAAATACGGAATCGATCTGAAGTCCCTTGTAAATAGCACTCAATACTTCATGTGAATAAAGACTTAGTTGTGTTTCACAGGAAAAATGTTTTCTAAACCCATGTCGACTTTGTGTCAATAGACCGTTTTCTTTGAGGTAATTCATAATGCTCTAACACAATGTATGTTGCAGAATCCTGCAGCATATCGATGTTAATGTGATGGGCCTGTAATTTAGTGGATTACTCCTACTACATTTCTTGAATATTGGTGTGACCTGTGCAACTTTCCAGTCGAGTGAACGACTGTATATGGTTGTTAAGTATGGAGCTAATGCATCAGCATTCTCCGAAAGGAACCCAATTGGTATACAGTCTGGACTAGAAGACTTGCTTTTATTAAGTGATTTAAGTTGCTTCACTACTCCGAGGATATTTCCTTTTACGTTACTCATTGTATGATGATATAAAATCAAATCACTGTAAGCGACGAATGTGAGACAGCGCTTATCACTTCCTATATTCTGACACATAGAAAACACATAGAAAAATACACACTACCCCTTGCTGCGACATATGCAGCTGGATACATTACTCAGGCTAGAAGACGAGTGTATGTTCGGACACACAGAAATGCTATTACTTGTTTCTGCTTTTAGAGACCAAATCTACAGAGCATGTCCTTTACAAACAGGCAGAAAATCCAAGGTAATAACTGTAGCTCGATACCTATTGGAAAACCAGTTGCCTCTCTCGAATATATACAGTCTTCTTGTACCAGGAGAGCTTCTGTAAAGTTTGGAAGGTCGGAGACGAGGTACAGGCAGAAGTAAAGCTGTGAGGAGCGGGCGTGAGTCGTGCTTCGGTGGCTCATACGGTAGAGCACTTGCCCGCGAAAGGCAAAGGTACCGAGTTCGAGTCTCGGTCGGGCACACAGTTTTAATCTGCCAGGAAGTTTCAGTCTTCTTGTAGTTTATTTTAAAATCCTCGAACTGTCGAACTGTCTCACAGCTTGTAGCGACTCATATACTTTCTGGTAATGTCTGTGACTGCTACTCCGACTGCGATTCGGACTGCTGAGACTGTCTCCGACTGCCGTTTATACATCGTCTTCCTTCAGGGTCTTGGAGGAGTTCCTCTAGTAGCCTTGCTTTCTCCTGCTGTTACTGGGGAGGAGGAGAAGGAGCAGGAAGAGATCAGTATTTAACCTCCAGTCGACAACGAGGTCATTACAGACGGAGCAAAAGTCCAGGTTGTTGATAAATGGTGAAGGAAATCAAGGGAACCATCCTGGCATTTGCTTGAAGCAAATTAAGGAAATCACAGAAATACTAAATCGGGGTGACTGGAAGCGGGTTTGAACCCCTGCTGTTATACAAGGTACTTTTAATGACATAAATCGTTCCAGGACGAACTAGAAACCTCTTGAATGGTCTGAAAACGCCCCATCTGGTGTAGCACTCCTTGGTTTTTGGCTGCTGTTACATACAGGTATGTCACTCTAGGGCAGTGGCCGTGGCTGTCCCACACCACTTTCTCTTCTGCATGTGGTAACATCTATGTTTGTTCCAATTTTCAGTCAGGCTCATCATCTCTTCTATGAAGATACATGATCAGAGGGTATCATAAAATGAAACTGTATTATGGGAAACTGAAATTTCTCGTTAAATAGGCTGAGTAAGAACCGGTTCTGTTCAACTACTCGTACTGACAATTTCCCGATCCGTCTCCCGTAATTTCTCACACCCGGAAGTTTTAAAATAACTGAAACCAGGAATGCTTTATCTTTTCCTCCGTTTAACTGAACATTAAACTCATGCATGCAAGCAATTACCGAAAAACTATAAGATTACATGTGATCACCCATTAGCCCAAATCAGATTACCACTGGTAAATAATCTCCTACGCGAATTGAACAACTCGTGGCGTGATACTGATTGCTGATGAAACGGCGGATTATGCATATCGCACAGACTCTATCGGCGCATCACAGTAATCAACACGAGATCAAATGAAAAACAGTAAAACACGCAAATGCCGATAAACACTGACAAACTACGTGAATAAAGAAGCGGAGGCAATTAAAAGCGAATGAAAAGGAATAAAACTATTCAACTTTTATCTCATTAGTGTTGATAGCAATTGTTTGCAATATCAAGGACTGTGTCGCTAGTTAATGAGTTTAGAAAATTATTACGATTTTGGAAAGAATAATTAAATGGACGAAACCAAGTTGTAACTATTGCTCTTTTACTGCAAAGAAGTCAGAACAGCATTACAATATAACAATTGACAATTAAATGAATGAACAAGGAAAGTTACTGTTGTTTCTATATAAAGAGTTTTTGCATCACTACATCTACATGATTACTCTGCAGTTCACATTTAAATGCTTGGCAGAGGGTTCATCGAACCACAATCATACTATCTCCCTAGCATTCCACTCCCGAACAGCGCGTGGGAAAAACGAACACCTAAACCTTTCAGTTCGAGCTCTTATTTCTCTTATTTTATTTTGATGATCATTCCTACCTATGTAGGTTGGGATCAACAAAATATTTTCACATTCGGAAGAGAAAATTGGTGACTGAAATTTCGTAAATAGATCTCACCACGACGAAAAACGTCTTTGCTTTAATGAGTTCCATCCCAACTCGCGTATCATATCTGCCACACTCTCTCCCGTATTACGTGATAATACAAAACGAGCTGCCTTTTTTGCACCCTTTCGATGTCCTCCGTCAATCCCACCTGGTAAGGATCCCACACCGCGCAGCAATATTCCAGCAGAGGACGAACGAGTGTAGTGTAAGCTGTCTCTTTAGTGGACTTGTTGCATCTTCTAAGTGTCCTGCCAATGAAACGCAACCTTTGGCTCGCCTTCCCCACAAAATTATCTGTGCGGTCTTTCCAACTGAAGTTGTTCGTGATTTTAACACCCAGGTGCTTAGTTGAATTGACAGCCTTGACAATTGTACTATTTATCGAGTAATCGAATTCCAACGGATTTCTTTTGGAACGCATGTGGATCACCTCACACTTTTCGTTATTTAGCTTCAACTGCCACCTGCCACTCCATACAGCAATCTTTTCTAAATCGCTTTGCAACTGATACTGGTCTTCGGATGACCTTACTAGACGGTAAATTCCAGCATCATCGGCGAACAACCTAAGATAACTGCTCAGATTGTCACCTAGATCTGGAACAGCAGAGGTCCCAGGACGCTTCCCTGGGGAACACCTGATATCACTTCAGTTTTACTCGATGATTTGCCGTCTATTACTACGAACTGCGACCTTCCTGACAGGAAATCACAAATCCAGTCGCACAACTGAGACGATATCCCATAGGTCCGCAGCTTGATTAGAAGTCGCTTGTGAGGAACGGTGTCAAAAGCTTTCCGGAAATCTAGAAATACGGAATCAACTTGAGATCCCCTGTCGATAGCGGCCATTACTTCGTGCGAATAAAGAGCTAGCTGCGTTGCATAAGAACGATGTTTTCTGAAACTATGCTGATTACGTATGAATAGATCGTTCCCTTCGAGGTGATTCATAATGTTTGAATACAGTATATGCTCAAAAACCCTACTGCAAACCGACGTCAATGATATAGGTCTGTAGTTCGGTGGATCACTGATGCGAAATATGTAGTTGGCAACGTCTCTTAGCCAATACTCCTTCAAACCAGATTCCATTTAGCTCACGCTGACGGCGACTCGTCGACGTCCGTGTCGTTAGTTCACGATCCTGTAGCGTGTAATCCACTGCTTGGCATCGTCTGCCTGAGATCCTTGATCGCGGACACCTGTTGCGAATGTAACAGGATCACTCGATGTTGGCAGAATAAATTGCTCTTTGCGTGTCTGCATGCAACCAAGAAAGAAGAGAGGCTTGTTTCCGTTACCGCATGACGTAACCCAGGTTACGCCAACTCCAGCGCTTGGTGCTTGCGTGCGTCGGTGCAGCGCAGAGCTGCATGTTTTCCCTCTCCCGCCCCTCTTTCCACCCATGTAGTGGCTCTAGCAGCACGTGTGTGACGCAGACAGAGCTCGCTCTCGCGTCGTCTTCGGTGCGCTGACGTATCCGTTCGAAATCTGGGACACTCTTAACCTCCTTTGTGAGCATTCAACATGAGGAGAAAAGGTTCCGATTTAGGTGCGCCATTTTTAATGCTGAATGGGAAGATTCGTATTTGTTTGCAGAGTCTGGTGGAAAATAACTGTGCTTAATATGCCGCTTGGACTGGACGGAAGTGAACTGATTACTAAATTTAAATTACAATTGCCTCAAGCCTTGTTCATAACTAACCAAAAATATACCTTCTTGGAATTGTACTCATATCTATAGAACTTTGCGCTATTTCTCTTTAGATATTGTTATTAAACTAAATTATGAGACTTTTTTGAGTGGTAAGATTTTAAAGTTAATTATTAATGTTGTTGTCCCTCGAATATATCTGAGCTGAACTGCACATCAGATAGCACAGTTCTAGCAAGCTACGTTGTTGTACTGAGAATTGCTAAAAGTGGAAGCCCATTATGAACGGTCAGTTTCTAAAAGAGTGTGTTGTAGAGTGTTAGGAGAATATACGCTTGTTCGTAGTAGCCAAACTTGAGGCAATAAGCTTGTCCGAACGTACAATTTCTCGAAGTGTGCAAGAAATTGGTGCGGAATTAAAGGAGCAGTTGCGCAATAAATGTCGCAACTTCGTAGAGTAATCGATTGCCCTTGATGAGAGCACTGCCAATCGCAGCATCGCTCAACTTGCGTTTTTCGTGAGGTGTGTCGAAAACGCTTTCACTATTACCGAGGAACTGTTGGATGTTATACCTTTGAAAAGTAGCACAATCGGGGAAGATATTTTCCTTGCTGTAGAGGAGGTTTTCAACGATGTGCAGCGGTTACTCAAGCGCCTGTACTGCACTGCACGTCATGATACCCTTGCAATGTTGTCAAAAAGGATAGCTTTTATAGAGCATATAAGAAAAAGTGCTCTGATCTGCCCTTCCTCCAATTTTGACAATACATTGCGTGCAAAAATTTTCTACAAGTTTAGGTCCATCATGGATAGAGTTGCAAAAATTGTGAATTTTTGTAGAAGGCAAGGCTTTAGTCATCGGAAATTTAAAAGATTTTCGGAGCATACTGAATCAATTTATAAGGACATTCATTTTTATTTGCCGCACAATGGTTATGTTGCTCAAAACTACTCTAATTTTTTGCGATTGCAGACAAGAACTAGCTCCGTTCACTGATATGAAAGGTTGTCCACAGTGGGACTTGGATGATGATCAATGGATCGCTGACTTCGCCTTCATGAGACGTATCACAGGGTATTTACATAATTTAAATATCTCTTTATAAGGTAAATATAAGTTAATCTGTAGTATGTGTGACAGTGCTGAAAGTACGAAATTGCAGTTTTTGCATTTTAAAAGTCATTTCCAAGGAGGAAATTTGGACAAATCTCCTCGCTTTAAAATTCTTGCATTTAGGTACTTACGAATACGTTAGCGAGAACAAAAAACCATTACAGTTATTGCATAAAGAATTTGATGATAGGTTTTGAAGAAATAAAAGAAGTAAAACCTGCACTCAAAGTTTTTATGACGCCTTTCACGATGCGTGCAAAGAATCACCCTTAAGTCTCCGTGTTCAGCTGACAGAGCTACAATATGACTCAGATTTGATAGACAGCTGTTACGATTACAATGGTGATTTGATTTCATTTTATAAAGGCGTTGCTCAAAAACAATTCCTTAGGATTCATGCCTTTGCACTCAGATGTATTGGTGTGTTCGGAACAACATTTATTTGTGACCAAATGTTTCCAAATACGAATGTCAGCAAAACAAAAACAAGGTCAGGTTTGTGTGATGCTTCGTTGGAAGCTATGCCAAAACGATTGCTCCAAATGTTGGAGAACTGGTGGCATCAAGACGATGCCGAAACATAAACGAAGAATGTTGTAAATTAATGCAAAACAAGAAGGGCCATAAAACTATTCTATCTGTGCACATAATTGGCGTTATTACTATTATTATTATTACTAGTATTATTATTCGTTTTAATACCGGTACGCCGTCTGACGCGCGCTGATTTGCCCAGCCCCATTCACCAAACAATACCACGATTCGCGTTTAGCTATGCGCTGCTATGACACGTTTCTGTCTTACCACTGCCACAAAAGTCCGCCTCCCTCACATTCCCCCACCCCACTCGCGTTACAGAAGAGCACCGGTGCCTTTGCCTATGCCGGCCGGTGTTTGCGAAGCATCTGAGTTGTCGCGGCCTGACGTAACCTGACATCATAATACCTGTTACGCTGCTTAGCCATTTATCAGATTTATACTTTACTATTCGGTAGCGGCGCGGCCCTTCCACAGCATATCCGCCCGCACATTGAAAGTACACTACTGGGGATTAAATTTGCTACACCAAGAAGAAATGCAGACGATAAACGGATATTCATTGGACAAATATATTATACCAGAACTGACATGCAGTTACATTTTCACACAATTTGGGTGTATAGATCCTCAGATATCAGCACCCACAACAACCACTTCTGGCCGTAATAACGGCCTTGATACGCCTGGGCGTTGACTCAGACGGAGTTCAGATGTCGTATTAGGTGCAGTTGCCCATGCAGCTTCAACACGATACCACAGTTCATCAAGAGTAGTGACTGGCGTATTGTGACGAGCCAGTTGCTTGGCCACCATTGACCAAGCGTTTTCAGTTGGTGAGAGATCTGGAGAATGTGCTGGCCAGGGCAGCAGTCGAACATTTTATGTATCCAGAAAGGCCCGCACTGGACCTGCAACATGCGGTCGTGCATTATCCTGCTGAAACGTAGGGTTTCGCAGTGATAGAATGAAGGGTAGAGCTACGGGTCGTAACACATCTGAAATGTAGCGTCCACTGTTCAAAGTGCCGTCAATGCGAACAAGAGGTGACCGAGACGCGTAACCAATGGCACCCCATACCATCACGCCAGGTGATACACCAGTACGGTTATGACGAATACATGCTTCCAATCTGCCTTCACCGCGATGTCTCCAAACACGGATGCAACCATCATGATGCTCTAAACAGAACCTGGATTCATCAGAAAAAATGACGTTTTGCCATTCGTGCACCATTCGTGCACCCAGGTTCGTCGTTGAGTACACCATCGCAGGCGCTCTTTTCTGTGATGCAGCGTCAAGTGTAACCGCAGCAATGGTCTCCGAGCTGATAGTCCATGCTGCTGCAAACGTAGACGAACTTTTCGCGCAGATGGTTGTTGTCTTGCAAACGTCCCCACATGTGGACTCGTGGCTGCACGATCCGTTACAGCCATGTGCATAAGATGCCTGTCATCTCGACTGCTAGTGATACGACATCGTTGGGATCCAGCACGGCGTTCCGTATTACCCTCCTGAACCCACCGATTCCATATTCTGCTAACAGTCATTGGACCTCGACCAACGCGAGCAGCAATGTCGCGATACGATAGACCACAATCGCGATAGGCTACAATCCGACCATTATCAAAGTCGGAAACGTGATGGTACGCGTTTCTCCTCCTTGCACGAGGCATCACAACAACGTTTCACCAGGCAACGCCGGTCAACTGCTGTTTGTGTGTGTGAAATCGGTTGGAAACTTTCCTCATGTCAGCATGTTGTAGGTGTCGCCACCGGCGTCAATTTTGTGTGATTGCTCTGAAAAACTAATCATTTGCATGTCACAGCATCTACTTCCTGTAGGTTAAATTTCACGTCTAAAGCACGTCATCTTCGTGGTGTAGGAATTTTAGTGGCCTGTAGTATAAATGAAATTAATTTAACCTTAAAGCACTTAGTCCGCGGTTTGCACAATCCGTGCACTGCGCAATTGACTACGTAATCACATCAACCACGCGGCAGTCAACACACCGTACATTCACCGTTAAAGTTCTTTCTATGAATATGACACGTAAACGGGTTAGCATTCTTCGTTTTTAATTTTGCAGCCGATAGTAGCACTCTAACAGTCCGTGTTGTCTACAGTAGGAAACTGTATTTTTATGGCGTACACGCGGCTCACCGGTTTTTACATCAAAGTTCTACGCTGAATGCGTTAAAGCCAAGGTCCAACGAATGAGCAACGCGACACGTAAAGTCACTCACTCTTTAATAACAGTACACTACGAGATCATAAATTTATCACTGTTCAAACACTGCTGTTTATCCTCCGCAGACGATCACAACGCACAGCTATAAACGGGTCACGACATTACCTACGCACAGTTCTTGTCTCTCCAGACTCCTTATTGGAGCTTCCTTCTGTCGACCAATCAATATGGATCCATACCGCTCATGTATCTCGCTTCACATAATACTTTCATATGTTCTCATTAAATGGATTTATGGTTTTATAACAAACCACATTTTCGTATGACTCTGGCTGTAGAAAATAAATGCAAATCACATGTAAACAAATGAGAAAACACACAGCAACAGAATAAATGAAAATTGCAATCACATTCATAATAACTGCGTTTTGTAAACAGAAATATATTTTACAAAGAAGTAAACGAACGAAACTTATCTTGAAATACCTCTTTCAATGTATCAGGAAAATTAAGCAGAAAATAAGTTGAGAAAGTATAGGAGAAAATCTGTATCGTTCTGTAGAGTTATCTTGACACTTCAAAGCACTGTGCATGAGTATGGTGTTTAACTTTACTACTTCATCACGTTTCTTTAATTTTCATTGAGTCCAACGCACTTATACGTTAGTAAAATTTGACAGCCATGACAACTTTTACAATAAAAAGTTGACCTTATATTAATAAACTTTGACTGCCATGACAGAAGTGCTTGGGCAAGCAAACCATCTGTAATTGAAATGAGGTTTGAGAATATGGAATGACGGTACAGAAAACGCCCCCAAGGATAAGCAAATGGCTTATGAAACGTACCTGCAGGTAAAACAGAACAACCGAGATAACATTATATAGCTGCTAATAATAGCACCCCCTCCCCAATGAACCATGGACCTTGCCGTTGGTGGGGACGCTTGCATGCCTCACAGATACAGATAGGCGTACCGTAGGTGCAACCACAACGGACGGATATCTGTTGAGAGGCCAGACAAACGTGTGGTTCCTGAAAAGGGGCAGCATTCTTTTCAGTAGTTGCAGGGGCAACAGTCTGGATGACTGGTACTGCGAGCGGCTGAAAGCGAGGCGAAACTGCAGCCGTAATTTTTACCGAGGGCATGCAGCTTTACTGTATGGTTAAATGATGATGGCGTACTCTTGGGTAAAATATTCAGGAGGTAAAATAGTCCCCCATTCGGATCCCCGGGTGGGGAATACTCAAGAGGACGACGTTATCAAAAGACAGAAAACTAGCGTTCTGCGGATCGGAGCGTGGAATGTCAGATCCCTTAATCGGGAAGGGAGGTTAGAAAATTTAAAAAGGGAAATGGATAGTTTTTCTTTTTAAAATTCAGTCTTGATCACACCACATATGTATCTTGTAACATACGTGGTGTGATGAAGACCGAATTTTAAAAATAAAAATATTAAAATTTTTTATCACTGTTCCAAAAATATTTATTACAATAGGAAATAGATAGGTTAAAGTTGGATATATTGGGAATTAGTGAAATTCGGTGGCTGCAGGAACAAGACTTCTGGTCAGGTGAATACAGGGCTATAAATACAAAATCAAATAGGGGTAATGCAGGAGTAGATCTAATAATTTATAAAAGAATGGGAGTGCGGGTAAGCTACTACAAACAGCGTAGTGAACGCATTGTTGTGGCCAAGATAGACACGAAGCCCACGCCTACTACAGTAGTACAAATTTATATGCAAACTATCTCTGCAGATGACGAAGAAATTGATGAAATGTATGATGAGATAAAGGAAATTATTCAGATAGTGAAGGTAGACGAAAATTTAATAGTCATGGGTAACTGGAATTCGATAGTAGGGAAAGAAAGAGAAGGAAACATAGTAGGTGAATATGGAGTGGGGGTAAGAAATGAAAAAGGAAGGCGCCTGGTAGAATTTTGCACAGAGCATATCTTAATCAAAGCTAATACTTAGTTCAAGAACCATAAAAGGAAGTTGTATACATGGAAGAAGCCTGGCGATACTGGAAGGTCTCAGATAGATTATATAATGGTAAGACAGAGATTCAGGAGCCAGTTTTTAAATTTTAAGACATTTCCAGAGGCAGATGTGGACTCTGACCACAATCTATTGGTTCTGCACTGTAGATTAAAACTGAAGAAACTGCAAAAAGGTAGCAATTTGAGGAGATGGGACCTGGATAAACTGAAACATAGGTTGTAGAGGGCTTCAGGGAGAATATTAGGGAACGATTGACAATAATGAGGGAAAGGAATACAGTAGAAGAAGAATGGGTAGCTATGAGAGATGAAATATCGAAGGTAGCAGAGGACCAAGAGGTAAAAACACGAGGACTAGTAGAGATCCCTGGGTAACAGAAGAAATATTGAATTTCATTGAGGAAAGGAGAAAATATAAAAATTCAGTAAATGAAGGAGGCAAAAAGGAATACAAACATCTCAAAAATGAGATCGACAGGAAGTGCAAAATGTCTAAGCAGGGATGGCTAGAGGACAAATGTAGAGGCTTCTCTCACTAGGGGTAAGATAGATACTGCCTACAGGAAAATTAAAGAGACCTTTGGAGAAAAGAGAACCATTTGTATGAATATATAGAACGCAGATGGAAACCCAGTTCTAAGCAAAGAAGCGAAAGCAGGAAGGTGGAAGGAGTATATAGAGGGTCTATACAAGGGCGATGTACTTGAGGACAATATTATGGAAATAGAAGCGGATGTAAATGAAGATGAAATGGGAGCTACGATACTGCGTGAAGGATAGAGCACTGAAAGACCTAAGACGAAACAGGGCCCCAGGAGTAGACAACATTCCATTAGAGCTACTGACAGCCTTGGGAGAGCCAGTCCTGAAAAAACTGTAGCATCTGCTGAACAAGATGTATGAGACAGGCGTAGTACCCTCAAACTTCAAGAAGAATATAATAATTCCAATCCTAAAGAAAGCAGGTGTTGACAGATGTGAAAATTACCGAACTATCAGCTTATTAAGTGGCGGCTGTAAAATACTAACGCGAATTCTGTACAGACGAATGGAAAAACTGGTGGAAGCCTACCTAGGGGTAGATCAGTTTGAATTCTGTAGAAATATTGGAACACGTTAGGCAATACTGACCCTACGACTTATCTTAGAAGATAAATTAAGGAAAGGCAAACCTACGTTTCTAGCAATTGTAGACTTAGAGAAAGCTGGGGGGAGGGGGGGGGGGGTGTCCACTGGTGAGCTGAACCGCACAATAACCCTGGGGCGGGTGGACTGCTGTCGTCTGTTGTGGGGTTGTGAACCATTGAGGGCTAAAGTCGGATGAAGCCTCCCCGTCGTTTCGAGGTCCCCGGTTCAAGGCACACATATACTCACAATAGATTACCAAAGCAACTCATTAAAAAACTAAAGTAAAATAAACTCCATCCGAATAGGTCATGAAGGCCCAACGGTACCGATCGGCCGCCGTCTTATCCGCAGCCCACAGGCGTACTGGATGCGGTTATGGAGGGGCATGTGGTCAGCACACCGCTCTCCCAGCCATATGTCAGTTTACGAGACCGGAGAAGCTACTTCTCAGTCAAGCAGCTCCTCAGTTTGCCTCACAAGGTCTGAGTGCACCCCGCTTGCCAACAGCACTCGGCAGACAGGATGGTCAGCCATCCCAGTGCTAGCCAAGCGCGACAGCGCTTAACTTCGGTGATCTGACGGGGACAGGTTTTACCACTGCGGCAAGGCCATTGGCAAATCATATAACATAAATCCGATAGACAGAAGTATTAGTGACATAAAATTATGTATCATTTTTAGATATCTCAATGTATAAACTCTCCTTTAAATAACACTTGGTTAGCTCTATCCTAAAAACGAGGTATATAGAACCCTACGATCTGACTTATTATCCAATGTAATAATCAATTATAATTATAGTAGACATAAGATCACCAAGATTGTCGTGGATCATTGCAAATAAGTGATCTGGGCCGAACAAGGACAGCTGACCATTGCTCAATACATCAAGTGTATAGTCGTGTTCGGGTACTCCATCAAACTGGCCAGTGGCTGCTGAAGACATGCATTGGGCCACGGACGCCGAGGGGTGTGCCCTGTGCTAATAATAATAAAAGTCACCATGACAGCTGTTGACTAAGTAAATATTATAGCCGATCTCCAGCACCACTTTGTGTTAGATGTCTTCCATGACAGTGACGACATCTTCGAGCATCTCCGTGTCCCAAGGCCAGATTCGTGCTACAGTGATTTGATGAGTATGACCGTGAACTCACGTCAATGTAATGACCACCAAATTTACTTGTTATGAGCGTGTTGGAACTCTTTTGCTTCGCTATCGGGCAGCAGTCCTGAACTCACGGACCAGCGGCTCGTACTTTGCAGGAATTGAGTGACCAGTGAGTAGACATTTCGTGTCACATCGCTTCCAAATCTTACCAATGACTTCCCGAATCCATGCAATGCTGAATCGCTGCTGTGTTGGGCTGCAAAAGTGGACCAGCGCGCTGTTAGGCAAGCGTTTATAATGTTTTTGGTTGATCGGTGTCTTTGGTGAGCACTGAAATTAAGATGACTATCGCCTTGATAAAAATCCTAAGGCTGTAGAGTAGCCAGTCTTTCTTCCACATCAACTCTCATTGAGACTTTATTCCTACACCATAGGAGACCGTACTTGAGGAAATGGGAAAGAAACAAAGCCAAAAAACCTTTGGGTTTAATATTGATGTGTGCCACAAGAGGCTGAAAACGAGGAACGTTGATTGCTTAAGTTCCGGAGATCACTATCTGGCAGGAAAAGGCCTTTCAACCGCGTGTAGAGGAACATTATCTTGATGCGACTGACTTTATGCTGTCAACTGGCTCAGAACTTTTCTGGATTTTTACTAAGTGCTTTTTTTAATATTCCACCCTTTCAGACACTATTTAACTAGCCTTCACCAAGTTACAAGTGAGATGGAAAGCACATACTATCTCGTGAAAAGTGTCCGGACGGCCCCATGTATTGCGTAATTCAGCACTTGAGGTCACGAGAGGCGAAGTCACCAGTATAAAAGCAGGCGGGGAGTGTTGAGCGGCAGTGTTGAAGCCGTCAGTATGGATGCAGCAACAGCAGAACGGGCTGGCCAAAAGTGCTCAGCGACTCCTAACGTGGACTACTCACTGAATATCTTATGTGTAACAATTCCATCAGGGACACTTAAATACCTCTAAATATTCGCAAGTCGACCGTTTGTGATGCGACTGTGAAGGGGAAACATGAAGGAACAGTCACTGCCAACCGTGACCATGCAGACCTCATGCAGTGACGGACAGGGGCCGTCGAGGATTGCGGGAGGTGGTTGTAAACAATACGTATGAGATGAGCGCAGCGCAGGAACCAGTTCTGAATTCCCAAGTACCAGAGTCCAGCTTGCGCAGTGACTGTACACATGGAGCTGAAAACAAAAAGATGCAATGGCCGAGTGGCTCCTCATAACCCACACATTTCTTTAGAAAGAAGTAAGTGACGGTTGCGGTGATGTAAAGGGCAGCGCTACCGAGACGTGATGACTCGAAACAAAGGAGTGACGAATCACGCTATTTCCAGTGGCAATCCGATGGAGGGGAACCCACCATCATGTATGGTGCCAAGAGTGAAGCAAGGAGGAGGTAGTGGTACCGTTTGCTGGAGTTTTTCGTGGTTAGTGTGTGGACGACTCATTGCACATAAGAAAACAAATATAGACGGATATGAAATTTTATAGCGTTGTGTACTGTGTACTGTGTAGAGGATCAGTTCGCCAAGATGACTGTCTTAGCACCCTGCCAGAAAGCAGCTTCTGTCAGACAATAATCTGTCGACAAAACCATTTCTGAAATGGACTGAACCCAACAGAATAACTTCGGGATGAGTTAGAATGCCGACCTTAGTCCAGAGCTAAGTATCCAACATATCTTCAGATGGTCAGACATCACAATGAATATTCATTCTGCAGTGCAGGATCTGCGGATATGAAACTTCATTACAGATTAAAACTGCGTACCAGACTCGAGTCCGAAACCTTTGCCTTTGGCGAGCAAGTATCGTACCAACGGTGCTACGTAACCGATCTCGATCCGTCCTCACACGTTTGCTTCCACCACTGTCTCGTCTCGTACCATCGAAGCCATGTCTCTGCAATATCCTTTCTTGGGGACTGTTGGTTCCGCAAGTTAAGCATGAAGTATACTGTAAAATTTGTAAGGTAGGAGATGACGTACTACGCAAATTATAGCTATGAGAAGAGGTCGAGAATCGTGCTCATGTAGCTCAGTTATTACTGCATTTGTCTGTGAAAGGCGAAAATCCCGGGTTCGAGCCTTGTTTCGGCACAAATCTTCCATCTTTCAGGACGCCAATGGAACGTGACCCCAGCTGAGTTCATGCCGTCTTAAAGGGGATAGGTGGGCACTGACGGCTGTCCAGGTACTTTTGGTAAGATACTGTAGATGGGGAGACAATGGCCCGATATTATCGAGACAGTCGCATACACTGAGCTGCATTACTCGTTTGAATGTGGGCATTGTCAACACCGGCTGTATTTCTTACTGCGACATCGGTTTTAGCCTTTAGTAGTACTAGGCGTCAGCGGTTTTTGACAATAATCTAAATAGGAGCTTTGTCGTGTGATTTGAGCAGAACAGTAAAAATGAAAGCATTGGTACACTGTTAAAAAGTCCTTGAATGAAAAATGGAGCGATGCATTCCGTTTCGCTATCCAATACCTACAAAAATGGCACAAAAGCTTTTGTCCTACAGTGATTTCCAGTTCGATTTAACGCTGCGTTGCTTGTCTATTAGCACTTACAACTCTATGCAAACGCCGCTGCTCTCGATCATAAAGTGAAGGCCGTGGGCTACTGCATTATCCGTGGTGAGAGGTAACTTCTAAAATGTGGTACTCTCGGCAAACTCTTGACTATGTGGATCTCGGAATACTGAATTCCCTAACGATTTCCGAAATGGAATGTACACTGCACCTAGTTCCAACAGTCACTCCGCATTCAAAGTCTTCATTTCCGTCGTTCGGCCGTAATTACATCGCACACATTTTCAAACGAAAAACCGGATTACAGATGACAGCTTCGCCACTGCACTGCCCATTTGAAGCTTATCTACGCGATACTACCTCCATTTGTATAGGTGCTTATCGCCATCCCATGACATTTGTCACCTCATTGTACACAAGTGAACATTAATAGGACCAATCATCGGCACGGACGTGTTCCTGACTGGAAAGGAGGAAAAAGGGTGTTTCGAATATTTGTCCCGAAATGCATCGCTGTCACGGTAGATGGCGCTCACGAGTGACATTCCCTCTGACCACGAGCCGTGTGTTCCTTGTGTATTGCCGGCCTGGGTGGCCGAGCGGTTCTAGGGGCTACAGTCTGGAACCGCGCAACTGCTACGGTCGCAGGTTCGAAACCTGACTCGGACATGGATGTGTGTGATGTTCTTAGGTTAGTTAGTTTTAAGTAGTTCTAAGTTCTACGGGAGTGATGACCTTAGAAGTTAAGCCCCATAGTTCTCAGAGCCATTTGAACCATTTGAACCTTGTGTATTGCAGGCTGTGTGATTGACGCAGTGGACTGTACACAACAGAATGGTCTGGTATGCATGTTGTAACAATCCGTGGTGGGGTTTGTTACGGCTATGCAAATGGAAAGGGTCGGAAGGCAGCACCGCTACACCAAAACAAATACCCTCACAGACACCAATCACATCACACAACAAATCATGCCCTTTTCGGGCATTTCTTTGATCACCGATCCTTTCAGACGCGCAGGGAGGTGGCAGACTGTGCATGCACCAGATCTGAAGGACCAGGTTCTGCAGGATACTGAGACGAATCTCAGTACAAGCTCCAGGAGAAAGCCCCTCCAACATGGTGTAAGCCAAAATAGGATTATGTGTATCCTGCATGACGGCTGCTACCACTATCACCTGCTCCCCTGGAGGCCACTTTGGACATCTTTTGAGACGTGGATGTGATGCAGCTCTGTACTGCGTTCCGGGACGACTTGTTGTCGTTGCACGCCCACCGTCCATTTGCGGACAATTGTTGGCAGAACCTTTCTCCCTACATTTCCAGTCAGGAATCAGTGTCTCCCGTTTTTGAGTCTAATTAATGTTCACCCTGTATACACATGCAGTGTCGCACCTTCGTAGATACGTTTTATTTATGACCGTTGAAGTTACTGCAGAAGCATTACGGAAGGAACACTATATACGCTATGTCGTCAGTGGCAGAATATGTTTATGTAAGCTGTGTGTAAGCCAGTAAAGCTATCCACCACGCCATGTTGGACGATAACTGAACCGTCGAGACGGAATATTCTAGACGCTACCGTCATGCTTTTACTTCAAAGTGGGAACTCTAGGAAAAGGATGTTAAAAACTATGAACGAGGGGATAATTACCGTAGAATTGAATAGGAGCATCTCTTTGATTTTAACTATCAATGAACACAGTTTGCTTTCACTTCATATTCTCATTTAAACTACCATCACCAATAAAGTATAAAATGAGTATTAATTTATTGCAGGCACGTCCCTGGTGTTAGTCGCCAGCTGCATTGGCTTAATTAAAATACAGGAATTTATTCTAAGCGTCACCAATTAACCCTTCGTTAATACGACGGAAGTCATTCCAAAATAATTAGCCACAGTACTGTGTGTGTGTGCGTGTGTGTGTGTGTGTGTGTGTGTGTGTGTGTGCACGTGTTTGTAGGTGGGTGGCTGGGTAGGAGTGTTTGTATGTTCAAGCATAGGTCTGGGACCTCAGGAGCAATTTTAGCCAAGTCTGATACACAAATGAGTAGCAGGAAACTGCTACCCTGGGTATAAGATACTCACATGGAGGTCGGAAAGTGAGAACATGGACCTCCGGAAGGCGTGGAGTATTCCAATCAAACTTGGTACATTCCTAGAAATGAAGCTAAGTACTCCTTTCCTGAGTCGGTCGTTCTATTATTTTTTTTCTGGGATAAATACTGGAGAAAGAAATAACACAAAAAACCACTGTAAACAAACTGCATCCATTCCTTACATAAGACCGGGGTAAATAATGCACTGGGAAATGCTGAGTAATCAGCTTATCAATACAGAAATGAAAAAGCTTGCAACAATCATGGGAGTTACTTAGACAAACTTAGTGACCTTAAAAGACATAAATGTTAGTGTACCTGCAGTTCCTTTAGGCAATAACACACTGCTGGCGATTGAAACAGAGACACCAGGGGCAGCTGGCGCAAGTACTTCTTACTTGTGGTGTCATCTTTGCCATCGATTTCGCCTTCGCCGCCGCGAGTCAGTTGTTCATCGTGGGTTCACGTAAGTTTCTCCTTCGTACACTTGGCATAACACGATCTGGACACAAACAAAATAATTTAAAAGAGTGGGAAAACCGTTGCGTAATCTTTTACTCAGAATGGGAGAGATGTCACTCCCGTCTACTTTGTCAGCTTTTGCTGAAATGATAACCATATGCATATTCAAAAGTGTAGTGCACCCAAGATGCGTGATATACGGCACTTTCATCTCCTTCATTCTTTGTATTTCATACGACACGAACTAGACTTACTTCTTACGTCACAAGCTAGACTTACTAATATTTCCAAATAGCGCTCTGTTACCAGTATCCATATGGACAGTTTATTCTGTGAGTTGCGTCACTTTGAGACTAGGCAGCGCAAACCTGTGGTCTCTGACGACTTCCGCACGCTCAGCGAATGACATACATCGTGGTTGGTTGAACCATGCTTCCGAACACGTCTGAAGTGCAGCTGGTTCCTGGAGTAGCGCAAAAGGCAACACTGCGACACCTGCAGCAGCAGTCGGCAGTTTCGGTGAAAACGTCCAATTTTTATCGAAGTGGTTGCCAGTAGGGAAGGTTAGCAGTAAATTTACGCGTCCAGTACTTGTACTACACGATTATTGTTAACAAGGCTGGAAATTTTACACCAGATCCACTAAGAAAGCTTGATGACAGATCCATAAAGTCCCACCACGAATCACCAGGTAGGAGCAACGCCGGCCGTCGTTCGCAGCACAAACGGCCTCCCAGCGCTGCTGCCGCCACCGCACGGAACTTACTTGTCGTCAGCTATCTTGTCGAGACGTGTTTCACGGCAGACAACACATTTTAGAGCAGAACTATTAATAAATAATCTACATTTCTCAAAATGTTTGCGATCGATCAGGTATTATCGTTGTTATCCAGAGATAGAGGAACACAACCGCATGACCATGAGATATTCACGCAAACCGGAACACAACGAAAAATTTATCAGTCACTTGACGCTCAGCGGCTAAAATGTGACGGGTTTTAGACTGACTTAGTAGGGAAATATGAATGAAACACGATCAGACGTACGGGACTGTGTAACCGGTGCATTCATGACATTGAATTGTGTTATGTAGAACGTATCAGACAATAACAGCATCTTCAAAAATACGGCAAAGTTCTACGTCAAAGTGCAAATTGCTTTTTCAAAGAGCAATAATTTTTTCAAATTCACATTATACTCTTGAAATCAATAAATATGTTGTACCACACACTTTCTAAAGTAACCTGTTCATCCTCAGTATTGAAGCTATTTCCACGCCAAATTTTTTCTAACTCGGTTCTGCGGTTTAGTCGTGAATTCGTAACAGGCAGATTTATTTCTCATTTGTATTATTAGTGTGGATCAAGTTCGACTGATAAAGACGAGCTGTACGTAAGGCGCTGTGGCAGGAAAGTTAAGTCCGTGTCTCTAGTGATCTGGAAGATAGTTATGGGGTGGTTCTTTTTTACTCTGAAGCAATACACATTCAGTGTCATCGTTCTCTCCTGTAAATTAGGATATTCTACGGGGGCTATTCGGATGATAAGGTCCGATAGCTTGCCAAATGAAAACGACAGTGAAAAGCCGATGAAGCTTTGCACAAATGTGTTGAGCAGTACACCCAGTATGACTGTCTATCGCATCCCGTCGCTCTTTCAAGTTCTGAGTACAACAGTGAGTACGTAACAATGCCTACAACAACAGTGTCTCCTGCCAAGTATACGTCCCCACTGCGAGATTTCGCCTGATTTCATGCAACTGCACGTAACGTGCCTGTCATGCATTTCATTCTTCATGAAAATTCTCAGCCTCATATTGTAGGGGCAGCGGTTTCGATTGCAAGTATTAGATCATCCACCTTACAGCCCAGAGTTGAGTCCCCCTGATGTTTATCTCTGCTCACACGAACCACTGGCTATGTAAACAACATTTTCACACTGACAACGAACTGCAGGATAGCGTGGGAAAATGGCGGAAAGCACAGGAGGCTTCCCTGTATGAAGATGGTATTGGAAAGTTGGTGAAACACTACGAAAAATGTCGAAGTCGGAGCAGCGTTTACGTAGGGAAGTGGCTGGGATAAGTAGCAAACTGTTGCAGATAAAACAGTTTTCGTTTTCATTGTGGTTTCCATTTCACGACCGACCACATTACTTTCCGACTGCCCTCGTATACTTTCCTACTTGCCGTGTACGTTATTAGAATATGTATGATCACTGATTTTCACGATTAACGGTCAACGTTTATCGTGACAGCCAACTATCTCATGTGCTGCTTACTGATTTTGTAATCGATAGTGATAATTCAATTGTATTATCTGCCATACATTTCAACTTTACTGAATCATTTAACGAAGATTTACGACATTAATGATGCAGCCTTTGTCTGACGCCAGGTTGTACAAATATGTTTCAAAACACCCCCTTATTCTTATTCATGACTGCAAAATTGGCAAATGACCAAAAATTTCTGATTTCACCAATTTTTCCTACAATAATAGTAATGAATACCCCGTTCTGTGCACTCAGTTTTTGGTGTTTGATGGAAATTTTGTCGGCAACTGGTGAATGCAAAACTGCTGTGACACACTTTATTTAAGAGAATCAACTTGCACAGTTTATTGTATTGATTTTTACTATTATTATTTAATTTCTGGCATTTGACATATTGTCATTCGCCTTCTGGCTTCCCAGTACAATACTGTTATGTCTGAATGAGAGTCAATCAATTTCGTATACTCTTTGTCCATGATCGAACCAATATTGTGACACAGAGCAGGACGGATATCTTAAACAGATAGGCGACCAGAGATGTCCAGGAATGAAGCGGTACATGGCTACCGCTTCCCTTCTTGGGCATCAGGCACTACCGAGTAGCCCATGAGGCTTTTCCAGATATTTCACTAACGTGAAATTTTATTGGTCCCTTTTAATTCTTCTTTGAAACGTCATTAATAATGCATTTCAGTACGTAGCACCACTTGTTAGATTTTCCAGTCAGTTTAATTTTGTGCCCTTTTTGTCTAGAAAATCTGCTTTTCCATTATCACCTAGTTCACAGTGAGATGGTATCCACGCAGCTGCAATTGAATGCATGAGAATGATAAGTGGACGAAGGCCACTTTCTTTTAATTTGAGTTATTAGAACAAAATACATTTAGAACGCATGTTCCATCTATTGGTGTGTGCACGGTACTAAAATACCTCCCACAGAAGGCGCTTTGGGCGCTAATGACCATAGACGTTTTGCGCCCTAAAACCACAAACAAAAAAAAAAAAAAAAAAAACAGAATGCGCTAGATAGCTCTGAAAGTTATCACAGCATAGATATTTACTTTTCATTGACAATTTGAAGTGGACAGAGACCAGTAAAATCACGTTCTCACTCTGAATGTCATAGGTATACCATGGCTACGTCTACGTCTATGTGATTACTGTGTTATTCACAATAAAGTGCCTGGCACAGGGTTCAATGAACCACCTTCAAACACTCTCTACCGTTCCACTCTCGGCCGGCATGCGGGAAAAACGAGCACTTACATTTTTCTGTGCGAGCCCTGATTTCTCTCATTTTATCGTGGTGATCATTGCTCCCTATGTAGGTGGATGCCAACAGAATGTTTTCGCAATCGAAGGAGAAAACTAGTGATTTACATTTCATGAGAAGGTCCCGTATCAACGAAAAACATCGTTGTTTTAATAATTGCCACTCCAACTCACGTATCATGTCTGTCATACTGTCTCCCCTATTTCGCGATAATACAAAACGAGCTGCCCTTCTTTGTACTTTTTCGATGTGATCCGTCAGTCCCACCTGATGCGGATCCCACACCGCACAGCAATACTTCAGAATAGGGCGGACAAGCGTGGTGTAAGCAGTCTCTTTGGTAGACCTGTTGCACTTTCTAAGTGTTCTGCCAAGCAATCGCAGTCTTTGGTTTGCTCTACCAACAATATTATCTATGTGATCGTTCAAATTTAGGTTATTTGTAATTGAAATCGCTAAGTATTTAGTTCAATTTACAGCCCTCAGATTTGTGTGACTTATCGCGTAATCGAAATTTAGCTGATTTCTTTTAGTACTCATGTGAATAACTTCACACTTCTCTTTATTCAGGGTCAACTGTCACTATTCACACCATACAGATGTCTTATCTAAATCATTTTGCAAGTCGTTTTGATCCTCTGATGGCTTAACAAGACGGTAAATGACAGCATCATCTCCAAACAATCTAAGACAGCTACCCAGATTGTCTCCTATGTCGTTAAAATAGATCAGAAACAACAGAGGGCCTATAACTCTTCCTTGGGGAACGCCGGATATTACGTCTGTTTTACTTGATGACTTTCCGTCTATTAGTACGAACTGTGACCTTTCTCACAGGAAATCACGAATCTAGACGCACAACTGAGGCGATAGTCCGTAGGCACGCAGTTTCGTTAGAAGAGCTTGTGACGAACGGTGACGAAAGCCATCTCGAAATCTACAAATATCGAATCAATTTGATATCCCCAGCCGACAGCACTTCATGAGTATAAAGAGCAAGTTGTGTTTCACAAGTAGGATATTATCTGAATCTTTGCTGACTATATGTCAATAAATCGTTTTCTTCGAGGTACTTCATAATGTTCTAATACAGTATATGTTCTAAAACCCTACTGCAAATCGACGTTAGTGATGTAGGCCTGTAATTCATTGGATTACTCCTACTTACCTTTTTGAGTATTGGTTGACTTAAGCAATTTTCCAGTCTTTAGGTACGGATCTTCTTTGTACAGTGTATAATTGCTAAATACTCTGAGAGGAACGTGACTGGTATACAGTCTGGACCGGAGACCTTGCCTTTATTAAGTGATTTAAGCTGCTTTGTTACACCGAGGATATCTACTTCTGTGTTTCTCTTCTTGGCAGTTTTTCTTGATTGGAAATCAGGAATACTTACTTCGTCTTCTTAGGTGAAGTAGTTTCGGATAATCGGTTTTAATAACTCTGCTTTAGTGGCACTGTCGTCAGTGACCTCACCGTTGTTATCGCATAGTGAAGGTATTGACTGCGTCTTGTGACTGGTGTGCTTTATGTATGACCAGAATCTCTTTGGGTTTTCTGACAGATTTCTAGACAGAATTTCGTTATGGAAATTATGAAAAGCATCTCGAATTGAAGTACGCGCTATATTTCGAACATCTGTAAAACTTAACCTGTCTTGGGGATTTTGCGTTCTTTTAAATCTGGCATGCTTTTTTCGTTGCTTCTGCAACAACGATCTGACCAGTTTTGTGTATCATGGGGGATCAGTACCATCACTTATTAATTTATGTGGTATATATCTTTCGATTGCTGTTGATACTATCACTTTGAAAATATTCCACAACTACTCTACACTTACATGATCAGATCGGAAGGAGTGAAGTCTGTCTCTTAAAAAGGTGTTAAGAGAATTTTTATCAGTTTTTTTAAATAGATATACTTTTCGTTTCTTTTTGATGGTTGTAGGTGTTACGGTATTCAGCCCACAAGCAACTGCCTTGTGGTCGCGAATCCCTGTATTCGTCACAACACTCACTAATTGTCGAGGATTATTTGTTGCTGATAGGTCGGGTATGCTTTCGCAACCATTTACGCTTCTAGTGGGCTCATGTACTAATTGTTGAAAATAATTTTCTGAGAAAGGATTCAGTACAATTTCGAATGATGTTTTATGCCTGCCGCTGGCTTTAAACGTGTAATTTTTCCGGTATATCGAGGATAGATTAAAGTCACCACCGACTATAATTGTATGAGCGGAGTACCTATTTGAAATGAGACTCAAGTTTTCTTTGAACTGTTCAGCAACTATGTCTTCTGAGGCGGGGGGGGGGGGGGGTCGATAAAATGATCCAATTAATAGCTTAGTCCAATTGTCAGGTATAACCTTTACCTATACTATTTCACATGAACTATCTACTTCAATTTCGCTACAAGGCAAACTATCTCTGACAGCAATAAATACTCCACCACCAACTGTATTTAATCTGTACCTCAAATGGGCCTTAACATCTGTGGTCATCAGTCCCCTAGAACTTAAAACTCATTAAACCTAACTAACCTAAGGACATCACACACATCCATGCCAGAGGCAGGATTCGAACCTGCGACCGTAGCGCCTAGAACCGATCGGCTACAACAGCCGGCGTATTTAATCTATCCTTCCTAAACACTGTTAGATCTTTTGAAAAAATTTTGGCTGAACTTATTTCCGGTTTTAGCCAACTCTCTGCACCTACAACTACTTGAGCTTCAGTACTTTCTATTAGGGCTTGGAACTCTGGTTACGTCTGGCTACATCTACGTTTTTCTCTTATGAAGGTATTGGTGTTCATAGTTATGTTGTGACAGATTCTAGTGAAAGTGATGTTAATGTTATTCAAGAGTCCCCTAAGAAGTCCAAGAAAGGATCTAGAAAAGTGGCACTGTGGAAACAAGTACAATAGTGTACAAGCATACATGTCCACCAGTGGAAACTGGGTCCAGAATGTAAATCCGAGAGTAGTTAATGCAAGAGGTAATGCACAAAGAGGTTTCCTGACGATGTAAAGAAAAATATTCTTGACAGTTTTAATAACTTGAAAGAAAACAAAATACAGGATGCATATCTGTTTGGTTTGATATCAATGCAGCATTTGCAAGGTATGTATAATATATATTGTTACTTAATTATTTTGTTATTTGAGATTTGCAAATGGAAATGTTTTTGGTATACTGTATGAATTAAGAAGTCTTCAATTTAATATTTTAGGAGACGGTCTGATTTAATTACAGAGAACAAAAGAAGTAAAACAGTGCAACCAAACCGAGTCTTCATATACGCCAAAGCACAGAAAGGGTTCATTTTATTATAATGCATGTACATGACAATATTCCGCTACATTTTTATTGATGTGTAAGCATCCTAGCGCTCGGTTCTCGGTAGGAGAAGACCGAAAGACTACTGCAACATAGGATTCACAGTGCTTTCCCACCTATGGATTAGAGAGGTCTCTCTGAAAATTCAAGATCTTGTACGAAGCATCAGTCTCTAATACCTCAAGTGTAGTTTCTCCATCCAATCATCACATTATTCTAGAAACACCTCCAACAGAAAAATATTTAAGTTCTGGGTTGACAGTAAAGAAGATGCATCTCCTTTTTGTGGAGAAATACGAGCCTGAAAGCTTTTTAAAAATGAACAGTTTGAGTAAAGTTATGAGTCCTACAACATTTTTACACACTATTCAGTCTGTCATTTGGAGCACCAAGATCAGACACATGTCCTATCTGTGATTCCCCGAAAATTGTTATCGACACTGAAAGAGATGAAACAAAGAGACTGTTACTTATCCAATCGCGGGATCTACATTTGGCTATCTTCAAGCAGAATCTTCCTTTGCCAGTGATTCCTACAGGAGACTTATTTTACTGCCATCAAGTATGGGTTTATAACCAGTGTATATATCCTTCCTAACTAATGAGAACAAGATTTACATGTACGACGAAGTGACGGGAAAGAAAGGCTTTGATGAGGCAATCTCATTTTTGAGACATTATATATGTAAATTTGTAGCTCCAGAGGTACCACCTTCGTGTCTCTACAGTGACAACTGTGGAGTTCAGAATAAGAATCTAGTAATGGTGAAGTTTCTGTCTACATTAGCTGCAAGTGGAAATGTGCCCAAAATAATTTATCACTATCCTGAACATGCCCATTCATTTATGCCATGTGACAGGATGTTTGGACTAACTGAAAAATTAAACAGAAAAGAAGAGTATGTCTGCATTTCAGATGATTGGTATTCTCTAGTAAGTTGTTGTGACTCAAGATCGCATTACCGATTTCAAAGCCCCTTTGTCACCATTTTATCAAAAATGATAAACAGCCTTTCGCAATATCCAAGTATGGAATGTTTGTATATTCAGTGTCTGGAGCACACAGCGTGTTTGTAAATCAGAAATTTCTCACTATGAAGGAAGCTAAATAATATTATCTGATGCATATTGCATCACAAAGTAAGTTAAATAATTCAAATCAATGATGTTTGAGTTCACATATCAGTATTTTGTGCTGGAAAAACTTTGATTGAGTATGAGAACTGGATAAGTCCGTCGACATTTTCTGTTAATAACTTACTTAAGTCTGAAATAATATTGACTTTATTACTAAGAATGTTAAAGAATATCGGTAATATTGCTGGGAGTACAAAAAATTACTAAGTGGTGAAATATAAAATTGTTTTTTTTTCCTTTATTTTCTCAGAAGTAGTGAATTAACCTTTATCTCATGCCTTCAATTGTCCTGATTTTTGTGCTCTAGACATTTAATTATTTCTTGTTCTTCTTCAACTAAATGATTTTTGTCTCTTGTGTTGATAAGTTCCTATTTTGGCCCACAGTTCTCGAAGCACAAGATGTAACTGCTTTGTCGAATGTGTGTAAGTATTTGCATAGCTGACTAGTTGCCATTCGGATGGCTTCAGCTTCATCTTCAGAATGTGAGTGGTGCTGACCTAAGGTTTCATAGAAGGAGAAAATTTTACTGTATATTACTCTAACAATATTTTCTTCTGTTCCCATTAATAAATCATGTGCTAGATGTAGACGAATAAGTTTCTCATACTGAATCAGTGGTATCATCTCAAATTTCAGTAGGTTCTAATCTAGTATTGTGTAAATGTCTTCAGTATCTCTTAAACGTAGTTGTTTGTTCTGTTCCTTCGAAACACGTCGGTATTCAAACAACTTGCAGAAGAGATTTCATCAGTCACTCATTTTCCATATCTGAGTGCAGAGATTTTTAACTGGGGTCAAGATGTCCATGACAGAGTGTCTCAACTATAAGTTGATCACTTGTACACTCTTGTAATTCTTATACGAACCAACGAGAGGTTTTTCACAGTGGTTAATGTTCATTTATAGACCCGTTAAGCGATTTTCCCTAAGTAGAGCAACTAATTAACTCACGCCTTTTTAAAGTCATACTGCATTAAAAACTTATTTATTGGATCTTGAAATGGTTTATAACAAGGCATAGTTTCACTATGACAGCATTTAGAGATACTATTTGCAGTGGTAGTACGGTCTCCTGCAACAGTAGTCCACTTCGTATCAGGATAGCGAGCGCTGCATGTCGTTCGTGGTATTGTAGTTCTAAAGGCCGGCACTGCACGGCGATAAGATTACGCGCTGCCTTTGGGCTGCTCGTTTCGGGCTGAACCCCTCCCGGACGCAGACGGTGCGTTCCGAGTGTTTTCCCCTCGCAGACGACCAGGCGTCGGAGGGCGCGGCGAACCGCCGCCCACCCTGGTGCACACGTCGCAACGCCCCACAATGCCCCGCGCCGGCGCCGGTGCCTTCCGGATGAGGGCGCGCTGTCTGCCGCTGACACATGTCCTCCTCCGTGCTCCGCCGCCCCTATTCCCCCCAGCGTGGGCCTATTCTGCGGGGTCAGTGGTCGAGCGTGACCACCGCTGCTGGCCGAAAGCCAGGACAAACACAGCGACAGGGGACCCGATCTGCCATTCAGTGGACGGGTGCGTACTAACGTAATTCAGAAACGGGATGGTCCAAGTGGAGCCCGACACGCAGGCTGTTAGAAAGACGTGATAAACCACACAAAGTGCAACACGGTCAGTGCAACGTATTTCGTACCACTATGACTGAATACAACAAAGCGATTATTATACACTGCTTGACAACTGCTAAGGAAAAGGGACGTTGTTCCATAAGAATAATCAAAGGCAATGTTGGGCGATGTGAAACACCGCGTGTTCGTAATTGAGGTAGAGTAATATATTTCTAACGCGAAATTGTAAAAATTTCACCACATGGGAAAGCAAGATTACAGATATACAATAGCCTTCATGTTTGACAAACATCGGCCTATCAACATAAAGGTCGATATCGGATACTCCATAAGGGATATGTTTTCCTCAGGCACTAATGCATATTTTGTACCTGTTATTCCTGCTGGCTACCGAATTCTTGAGAAGCCCTTGTGGATATTGTCCGGCTCGCCTCACAAGACAGTTTTCAGGTCTTCCACGGTTCGGGAATGGCGTATTTGTTGAGAAATAGACCTACCAAGAGCATCATCGGATGCCCTATAGGATCTAGGTCCCTGGAGTACGCAGGGTAATCTTACCTTCAATATCTTCACTTTCCATTGTGTCTGACACCTCAGCCTTCCTGTGTGGTTGGGCACTCTCCTACACCATCAGGAACTAAGGCACACCGCATCGCTAAACTGACGGACATGATCCAGAATAATCTCGCTTCCCTGTACAGTAAAGGAAGCACGCGCAAAGATAGGCAGCGGTGTCTGGCATGCCCACACCATAACGCCTAGGCCATGCCGATAACGTTTACGAACATTCTGTGGTGTGTAACGTGTTCGCCTCTCTCTCGACTCTGGTTGCTAGAATCAACAACCACAGCGTTGCAGGATTCGTCGGAGAACATCATTCGAGACCACTGTTGCTGATCCCACCCAACATGGTCCCTACACCAAAGAACTCTTTCACGGTAATGGCTTAGATGAAGTAGAGTGAATTGAACAGGCTTCTGAGCAGAGCCATACAATCCAGTTTGATTTAATCCCCGCGAAATGGTTCTGGCAGAGACGAATGTACCGGCAGTGGTTGCAAGGTCTGCAGCGATCTATCTAGGAGTGAGACGTCTGTTTCTTCTCTCCAGTACGGCTACTTGTCGATCCATTATGCGGTGTGGTGGTCCGTCTACGACCTCCGACATACATGCATAGGATTTCCGCCTTCATTGGTCTTTTCTAATCGTGAGAAGTCACTTTTGGACACATCATTTTATGTGCCCACAGTGGTGACATCTTTCCTGCTACGATCAGTCTGACTGCTCAACCGCCATGGTAAGTAATCAAACGGTTCAAAATGGTTCAAATGGCTCTGAGCACTACGCGACTTAACTTCTGAGGTCATTAGTCGCCTAGAACTTAGAACTAATTAAACCTAACTAACATCCATGCCCGAGGCAGGATTCGAACCTGCGCCTGTAGCGGTCGCTCGGTTCCAGACTGTAGCGCCTAGCACCGCACGGCCACTCCGGCCGGCTAATCAAACGGCATCTTGTAGACATCTTACCGTAAGAAAGTTATGTCGCTTTAATCGGTTCCGCAACAACGTTCGCCAATTACCATAGTGCATAAACTGTGATTTCACACAGAGCGCTTGCGTACGGACTTCGCTGCAGTTAACTCGTTCCACTCTTTACGTTTCCTTCCACTATCATTGCTCCGGTGTTCAGTAGCAAGTGTCGTTCTATAGTTAGCGTCAGTCGATCCTTGGCAGTTGTCTAGCAGAGTATACAAGAATAAGTACACTGTCCTACACAATTTAATGGAGAGATGGATAAAGCAACATAACATATTAACTGCTCGATGGAAATGAATGAAAATGATGTAGCATGTTGCCTGAGGTCTCCCATGAAGTCAATGTGTTTGTAGCGCCGAATGGGAGTGGCCGCACTGCAGGAGGTACCTGCAGGAACGGCAAAAGACAATGTTGGTCAATCAAAGAGCAGTTAAGGTGTATTGTTGTTCGTGCTCTTCATTACACCATGACCTTGACACATCATTTGGATGAGGGAAAGAATCTTCGGGGAACTGGAATAAGGAAGATGTGTGACGAGTGTAGCACAGGACTTTGGTATTATTCATGCATTATCTCACGAACGTGGACAGCGTTCCGAAACACAGACTCTGCTGCTCGAAGAGGAGCGGGTGCTCAACTAAAGTCGTAGAGGAATGGTTCATTGTGCAACAGGCAAAAGGTAAAATGAATCACAAAATATTTCTAATTGACGATTTTTTTATTTTTTTTTTTTTTTTTTTTTTTTTTTTTTTTTACAAAACTGCTTCGCTCCATAAAAGAAATCAACAAATACAGCTGCCCTGCAGTTAATTTTACTTCCATTGATTACGAAGTTAAACGGCTGTAGATGGCCGCGATACGAAGTTCTACATCACGTTTAATGGGCTGCAAAGTATGCAATCTCGTGCTCCACAGAGGCATGTCGACTGCCTTATGGTGGTGCTTTTGCACGACGATCAGTACGTTGTGTTCCGCTAACACCAGCACATCGTCGGTACTGTTTGCAATCACGATAAGAGCAAATGGTTTGGACCAACCAAAAGTTGGGTTGGTTCCTCTTGTCGGATACGACAAGCTTAAGTCTGAATAGTAGTACTGGACGCACCCTCACACAGCAACGCGCCAGACTTTATCGTAGTTGAGGTGATTTGGCGTGAAGGACGATAACGTTGCGTGGTTGTACTGACCTCCAGATCATTGAACACACTAAACTCACTGGTCAACTTTATTGTGATTCAATCCCTACATGTGTGCACTCAGCCTTGACTTCATTTTTATGGATGACAATGTGCGGCAGCGAGGGGTTGTTCGGGAGAGTTGACTGGTCCGCCAGTCCACACTACTCAAATCTCGCTGAGCAAGTGTGGGATGCATTGGGAAATATTGGACCACGTCAATATGCACCAGCAATCATCCAGCGACACACCTTGCCAACACTGCGGCCAACATGAGAACACATTTCAGATCAAACACTGCCGTCCGTTTTGATTACACACCCTATTAAGAACCAGGTCAGCTTTGTAATGTTCAGGAGACCAACACAAATAGCTGTGACCTCAGTGCAATAATTGCTTTTGAATAAAAATGTAACTTATTTTCGTCTCATTACGTATTTCTTTCAGTTAAACTTGGTACTATACTGTGACTGTTCCTTCTCTGTATAGTTCCATCAAGCTGTGTTATTTGGCAATGACACATCACGCAAAAGTTACTTTCTGCTGTGTCGTCTGAACAAGACGCAGACAGGGCAAAAGCACGACAGGTGGAAGAATGCGAACTGGTGCCAGTGCCCTAGAGACTCGCCACTTGCGCCAGTTTCACCGGTGCCACCGGTGGCGCTCAGGATGAGGATATCGTCTTCGCCTCGGCCAACTGCCTGTCGAGTACAATCCGCCAGTTCAAAATGGTTCAAATGGCTCTGAGCACTATGGGACTTAACAGCTATGGTCATCGGTCCCCTAGAACTTAGAACTACTTAAACCTAACTAACCTAAGGACGTCACACAACACCCAGTCATCACGAGGCAGAGAAAATCTCTGACCCCGCCGGGAAACGAACCCGGGAACCCGAGCGCGGGAAGCGAGAAAGCTACCGCACGACCAATCCGCCAGTGACCGGACGGCAAAAGACAGAAGTTTACTCACTAGACCAGCTCTCGCCCACTTGGTTGCAGATCATGGTCCAGAGCTGACATAGACGGGGGCGTCGTTTAGTGAACTCCTAGAAGTGAACAGACAGTTTCTGTAATTGGATTTGCTATGTACTGATGACTTTACCTACTATTATTTGCACTTAACCATTGAAGATCTTTATTTTGTGTTCTATGACAAGCACTGTTGCAGGCTTCATTATTCAACAAGTCACAAAGATAAGTAGACCTTTTATCTCATTTTCATGACATTGTTACTCCTTTGCTTGAATGTTGTAGAACCTTCGTTCTCTTATACTGTTAACTTCCCCTGAGGCATAGCTCTGTAATAGTGGGAGGAAGAAATTCTCTTACCGGTGTACTACACCACAAGCCGTTACACGAACTCACAAGCTCGGCCTACCGTAACAATAGTGGCAACTCGGCCTCCACAGCAGCAGCGAAGAGGCCTTTATAAAACCGGCGACGAAGGTTTACAAAACTTTCCTCCTTAAGTTTTGTATACCAATACATATGTGACGTACAATGTGACGTCTGAGAACCTGCATCATGTGCCACGGTGACCTACATAATGATCTATGCTGTGGCTAAACGAACGTACTGTTGGCTCCTACCAATATTAAGGTGACAGTTTCTTTCTCAATGAGATTTAACCCTTTTGTAAGATAATTAGCTTTTACTTCTAGAATTTATTTATGTATCTAATTTTTCTTCTGTCTCTCGGTTATATGCTTGAAGTAGCTGTTGTACAGGTTACTTTTTCTTCTATGTAGGAAACTATGAACGTAACAGTCTTCAAACAAAAAAGTTGAAATAAAAGGTTCAAATCTGATAACCAAATTTCTATTGACTTATTGTGAAGCAATCTAAAGCCAATGCTACGAAACGATACCAAAATTTCAGACGAAGTGCTAATTTAAAGCTTCAGGAAAGAGAGTGCGAAGAAGGGATTCTCAGCATATCCATATGAAATAAAGCAAATTGGTTACATTTCCCAAAGGGGACAAATAGAGTATAAAGAAAACTGTAGATCCAGCTATGAATGCAACGATTTACACAACTACAGATTACGTTGTGTGTAACAGGTGCATAGAAGTAAGAAGATTAGCGAAAACAGGGAAGGTGTGGAGGAATGCAATCACGTGAGCCTCACTGCAATAAGAAAAGTAATAAATTAGATGGTAGTGATGCTGAAACCGAGACGTTCACCTTCCACCTCCCAATTATGTAACGTACGACTAATCTGTCTTGTAATTAGCAAATTGTTTGAATAATTGGAATCTACATCACTGGTTTCCGTCAGATAATCGGATATCGTTCTACTCCTGCTTCTGTGCTACTGTACCTGTATTCTTTCTTCGCAAAGGTCAGCAAAGCTTTCATAACACTTGTGGAATCTCACTGGACCCACCACTGTTTCCCGTGATCAGAACACACTAATGCGCCACCAGCAACTAAAGAGAGACATGTGCAACTTAGTGAAAGCCAAAGGAAGCAGGGACCTGTGTCAAACATGAGCTAAATACAATACAACACTACCCGTAAACTCAAGCAAATAGTCTTTAATCCAGCTCCCCCCCAGCACACCCCTCCTCAACAGTCAACATCTCACTGACAGTTTAAATAAATTTAACTTACGCCTTCTACTTCCATTACGTCTTCACCATTCCTGATACTACCAAAATTGGTATACATCATGGATCCACGTGTCCGACGTCGCATACACATTAGCTGGTCAACCTACTCCTAGTTTCCACTCCAAGCCAAGCAAGCAGTGACAATGCAGTCATGTCACAGGACATTTAAGCTACTGTTGTAAGGAAAAACTCACAACTTCTAGTTCTGACACGTGCACTAAATAATCAAAAGTACCCATACACCTGGCTGAAAGTGACTTACAAGTTCATGGAGCCCTCAATCGGTATTGCTGGAATTCAATATGGTTTTGGCCCACCCTTAGCCTTGATGACAACTTCCACTCTCGTAGGCAAACGTTCAATCAGGTGCTGGAAGGTTTCTTGGGGAATGGCAGCCTATTCTTCACGATGTTCTGCATTGAGGAGAGGTATCGATGACGGTCGGTGAGGCCTGGCACGAAGTCGGCGTTCCAAAATATCGCAAAGGAGTTCTGTAGTATTCAGGTCAGGACTATGTGCCGGCCAATCCGTTACAGGGATGTTACTGTCGTACAACCACTCCGCCACAGGCCGTGCGTTATGAACACATCCTCGATCGTGTTGAAAGATGCAGTTGCCATTCCCGAATTGATCTTCAACAGTGGGAAGCAAGAAGGTACTTAAAATACCAATGTAAATCTGTGCTGTGATAGTGACACACAAAACAAGGGATGTAAGCCCCCTCCATGAAAAACACGACCACATCATAACACCACCGCCTCCGAATTTTACTGTTGGCACAGCACACACCGGCAGATAATGTTTACCGGGCATTCGTCATACCCATAACCTGCCGTCGGATCTCCACTCTGTGTACCGTGATTCGTTACTCCACATAACGTTTTTCCACTGTTTAATCGTGTACGCTCCTTACACCACGCTGCAGCCGCACGACCATGAAGTCCAAGTTTTCTCACCTCCCGCCTAACTGTCATAGTACTTGCAAGGGGTCCTGATGCAGTTTGGAATTCCTGTGCGATGGTCTGGATAGATGTCTGCCTGTTTTCACGTTACGACCCTCTTCAACTATCGGCGGTCTCTGTCGGTCAACAGACGAGGCGAGCCTGTACGCTTTTGTACTGCACGTTTCCCTTCACTTTTCCACTTCATTATCACATCGGAAGCAGTGAACCTAGAGATGTTCAGGAGTGTGGAAATCGCACGTACAGACGTATGACACAAGTGACACCCAATCACCTGACCACGTTCGAAGTCCGTGAGTTTCGCGGAGCGCCCCATTCAGCTCTCTCACGATGTCTACTGACTACTGAGGTCGCTGATACGGAGTACCTCTCAGTAGGTGGCAGCACAATGCACCTAATATAAAAAACAATGTTTTTGGGGGTGTCCGGTTACTTTTGATCACATAGTGCACCACCCTCTTTTTATCCTTCATTGAAATCCTTCCAAACCCATACAAGCCCGAATCGTGGACCACCTAAAAATATCTCCTTTTCCCAATACACAACGTCTCCCTGATGCATCATTAGTATTAACTCAGGCTTCAGCAAGGTCCTATAATCTCTTATATTAATGTACATCCTCCAACATCATAAACCATACCTCCTTCTCTCCAGCTGCCTTACGACTTCTTCCAAAGTTTTTGAATGATTATCAACAACTGCTCCAAGACCACCTCTTAAACCACAATACAACAAACACCAAGTTTCGTCTTCACGTCCCACGTCATAAAAAACTGGAACTACCCATTAGAGCTCACACCGTGTGCTTTCAGTAAGTTAAGAGGAATCTTTGCATAATAAGGTCCGATAGGTAGTGAAATGGAAGCAAAATTGAAAATCTGATGAAGCTTTGGACAAATGTTTTGGGCAGTGTCTCTAGTACGCCTGTTAGCGTCACGTCGCTCTTTTCAGTTCTGCAAACGCAGTGAGAAGCAAAAATGACTAGAACAATGGTGTCTCTCACCAGGTATGAGTGTCCGCCTGATTTTATGCAACCCCGAAGTCATACACCTGTCATGCACTTACTCTGCAGAAGCACACAGCAGGGTCGCGACCTGCAGCGTTATCGATGGCAAGTGTTTGATCACCCACCATACAGTGTCGACTTGGCTCCTTCTGATGCTCAACACTGCTCGCATCAACCGCTAGCTTATGAAGATAACAATTTGACACAAACAACGAACTGCAGACCAGCGTAGAGAAGTGGCAGAAAGCACAGGTGTCTATCTTCTACGACGAGGTTACTGGAAATTTGGTATAACGCTACGACAAATATCTGAGTCGGAGTGGTGACTTTGTACAGAAGTAGCTGCAAGGTGTAGCAAACTGTTGCAAATAAAATGTTTTTCATTTTCACTTTGATATCTATTTCACGGCCCATCAGACCTTACTTTCCGAGTAGCCCTCGAACATCCACATCTAACAACTTCGCCAGACCATAGTCTCCTGCAAAATTATTTCATTCGAGCATCGCATTGTATCTTCCTTTTCTGAAACCTCTGGCTTGATGGAAAGAACCGGAACCACCAATTTCTCCCACCCTCGTATGTCCAAACACTACACGTCCTTTCCCATGGTAGTTTCTAACATCTTTCCCTCCCAAACTATGTAATAATTTCTGTCTATTTCGTCCTTACAAGATGTTGTTGTTGTTGTGGTCTTCAGTCCTGAGACTGGTTTGATGCAGCTCTCCATGCTACTCTATCCTGTGCAAGCTTTTTCATCTCCCAGTACCTACTGCAACCTACATCCTTCTGAATCTGCTTAGTGTATTCATCTCTTGGTCTCCCTCTACGATTTTTACCCTCCACGCTGTCCTCCAATACTAAATTGGTGATCAGAACATGTCCTACCAACCGGTCCCTTCTTCTGGTCAAGTTGTGCCACAAACTTCCCTTCTCCCCAATCCTATTCGATACGTCCTCATTAGTTATGTGATCTACCCATCTAATCTTCAGCATTCTTCTGTAGCACCACATTTCGAAAGCTTCTATTCTCTTCTTGTCCAAACTATTTATCGTCCATGTTTCACTTCCATACATGGCTACACTCCATACAAATACTTTCAGAAATGACTTCCTGACACTTAAATCTATACTCGATGTTTCGAATTTCTCTTCTTCAGAAACGCTTTCATTGCCATTGCCAGTCTACATTTTACATCCTCTCTACTTCGACCATCATCAGTTACTTTGCTCCCCAAATAGCAAACCTCCTTTACTACCTTAAGTGTCCCACTTCCTAATCTAATTCCCTCAGCATCACCCGACTTAATTAGACTACATTCCATTATCCTTGTTTTGCTTTTGTTGATGTTCATCTTATATCCTCCTTTCAAGACACTGTCCATTCCATTCAACTGCTCTTCCAAGTCCTTTGCTGTCTCTGACGGAATTACAATGTCATCGGCGAACCTCAAAGTTTTTATTTCTTCTCCATGAATTTTAATACCTACTCGGAATTTTTCTTTTGTTTCCTTTACTGCTTGCTCAATATACAGATTGAACAACATCAGGGAGAGGCTACAACCCTGTCTCACTCCCTTCCCAACCACTGCTTCCCTTTCTTGCCCCTCGACTCTTATAACTGCCATCTGGTTTCTGTACAAATTGTAAATAGCCTTTCGCTCCGTGTACTTTACCCCTGCCACCTTTAGAATTTGAAAGAGAGTATTCCAGTCAACATTGTCAAAAGCTTTCTCTAAGTCTACAAATGCTAGAAATGTAGGTTTGCCATTCCTTAATCTTTCTTCTAAGATAAGTCGTAAGATCAGTATTGCCTCACGTGTTCCAGTGTTTCTACGGAATGCAAACTGATCTTCCCCGAGGTTGGCTTCTACTAGTTTTTCCATTCGTCTGTAAAGAATTCGTGTTAGTATTTTGCAGCTGTGACTTATTAAACTGATAGTTCGGTAATTTTCACATATGTCAACACCTGCTTTCTTTGGGATTGGAATTATTATATTCTTCTTGAAGTCTGAGAGTATTTCGCCTTTTTCATACATCCGGCTCACCAGATGCTAAAGTTTTGTCAGGACTGGCTCTCCCAAGGCCGTCAGTAGTTCCAATGGAATGTTGTCTACTCCGGGGGCCTTGTTTCGACTCAGGTCTTTCAGTGCTCTGTTAAACTTTTCACGCAGTATCATATCTCCCGTTTAATCCTCATCTACATCCTCTTCCATTTCCATAATATTGTCCTCAAGTACATCTCCCTTGTATAGACCCTCTATATACTCCTTCCTCCTCTCTGCTTTCCCTTCTTTGCTTAGAACTGGGTTTCCATCTGAGCTCTTGATATTCATACAAGTGGTTCTCTTATCTCCACAGGTCTCTTTAATTTTCCTGTAGGCAGTATGTATCTTACCCCTAGTGAGATAGGCCTCTACATCCTTACATTTGTCCTCTAGCAATCCCTGCTTAGCCATTTTGCACTTCCTGTCGATCTCATTTTTGAGACGTTTGTATTCCTTTTTGCCTGCTTCATTTACTGCATTTTTATATTTTCTCCTTTCATCAATTAAATTTAATATTTCTTCTGTTACCCAAGGATTTCTACTAGCCCTCGTCTTTTTACCTACTTGATTCTCTGCTGCCTTCGCTACTTCATCCCTCAAAGCTACCCACTCTTCTTCTACTGTATTTCTCTCCCCCATTCCTGTCAATTGTTCCCTTATGCTCTCCCTGAAACTCTGTACAACCTCTGGTTCTTTCAGTTTATCCAGGTCCCATCTCCTTAAATTCCCACCTTTTTGCAGTTTCTTCAGTTTTAATCTACAGCTCATAACCAATAGATTGTGGTCAAAGTCCACATCTGCCCCTGGAAATGTCTTACAATTTAAAACCTGGTTCCTAAATCTCTGTCTTATCATTATATAATCTATCTGATACCTTTTAGTGGTTCAAATGGCTCTGAGCACTATGGGACTTAACATCTATGGTCATCAGTCCCCTGGAACTTAGAACTACTTAAACGTAACTAACCTAAGGACATGACACACATCCATGCCCGAGGCAGGATTCGAACCTGCGACCGTAGCGGACGCGCGGCTCCAGACTGAAGTGCCTAGAACCGCTCGGCCACACTGGCCGGCGATACCTTTTAGTATCTCCAGGGTTCTTCCATGTATACAACCTTCTTTCATGATTCTCAAACCAAGTGTTAGCTATGATTATGTTGTTCTCTGTGCAAAATTCTACCAGGCGGCTTCCTCTTTCATTTCTTAGCCCCAATCCATATTCACCTACTATGTTTCCTTCTCTCCCTTTTCCTACACTCGAATTCCAGTCACCCATGACTATTAAATTTTCGTCTCCCTTCACAATATGAATAATTTTTTCTATTTCATCATACATTTCTTCAATTTCTTCGTCATCTGCAGAGCTAGTTGGCGTATAAACTTGTACTACTGTAGTAGGTGTGGGCTTCGTATCTATCTTGGCCACAATAATGCGGTCACTATGCTGTTTGTAGTAGCTTACCCGCATTCCTAGTTTCCTATTCGTTATTAAACCTACTCCTGCATTACTCCTATTTGATTTTGTGTTTATAACCCTGTAGTCACCTGACCAGAAGTCTTGTTCCTCCTGCCACCGAATTTCACTAGTTCCCACTATATATCTAACTTCAACCTATCCATTTCCCTTTTTAAATTATCTAACCTACTTGCCCGATTAAGGGATCTGACATTCCACGCTCCGATCCGTAGGACGCCAGTTCTCTTTCTCCTGGTAATGACATCCTCTTGAGTAGTCCCCGCCCGGAGATCCGAATGGGGGACTATTTTACCTCCGGAATATTTTACACAAGAGGACGCCATCATCATTTAATCATACAGTAAAGCTGCATGCCCTCGGGAAAAATTACGGCTGTAGATTCCCCTTGCTTTCAGCCGTTCGCAGTACCAGCACAGCAAGGCCGTTTTGGTAATTGTTACAAGGCCAGATCAGTCAATCATCCAGACTGTTGCCCTTGCAACTACTGAAAAGGCTGCTGCCCCTCTTCAGGAACCACACGGTTGTCTGGCCTCTCAACAGATACCCCTCCGTTGTGGTTGCACCTACGGTACGGCTATCTGTATCGCTAAGGCACGCAAGCCTCCCCACCAACGATAAGGTCCATGGTTCATGGGAGGCCTTACAAGATACCACTTAAAAAAATAAAATAAAAACGAAGGCATCATCCTGTGTACTCCTGCGTAAGTGCATTCCTACCCCACGCCTCTCACGTACTACACGCTTTTGACACTTGTCAATACTCATTCTGCAACCTTATTCACATCAGTTTCTCTCAAATTCTCTTTCTATCTCCCTCTCCCTCATTTTTCTTTTTTTTTTTTTGCTTCTAAATCCCTCACAACATAAATTTTATCAAGGTCTACTTCATCATTCCATGTCTGAGAATCAAACGTGTTACCATCTTCTCGAGACTAAGACCGTTCTTATTTATCCTGGTAAATGTATTTACAAATGGCAATGAAACACTAAGCTGCCCGACTATAGACACTTTGGCCGGGGCCACAGTGGCCATTGTGTGCGATATTTGATCTGTGTGTGGTGTGCGTGGAAGCGACAAGTATCGGCGAGCTCCCACTGGCGCATCAATTTTTGATCCTAATGCGAAATGCAATTACCAGCCGAGCGTAGACTGACACCCAATTTTCCATAGGTCGCGGAAGTTTAATGTCGCTTTGCGTTTTGCTGTTATGCGTCAGCCGCTGCAGAAGCTGCCGGTCTGTTCTCATTTTTATTTATTTTTTCATTTGTATCTCTGTGTGTACACGGTTTTTGTAGCTGCTCAAACCGAATTGTAAGCACGTTTGTTCATTCATTTCCGTTTTTCTCCTTCCACTGTTGAAACGTTCGTTTTTGTATTAGAGCCCTTCCGATGACAATTTATCAGAAATGAAGACACTCATGCGCTGCGCCTCTGTTATTGACTGATGCGACACCCTCGGAATGGTGTTGCGAGCATTAATTCCAATCTTCTCGCATCACCCGGAATATTAATTTTCGAAGAGCTAATCCCGTTTCGTTTCGTGGAACGTGTCGAGAGAACGTGGATCGCTGTCAGCGTATTTAAATGATCATCCACTTAAAAGGGAGAACACGAACGGAAACATGTCTTTACAACGAGATTTCACATCATCTCTTTGAGTTTTTGACAAGTGAATCATACTTGAGTGGTGTGTAGTAGGGTCACCACAATATCTTGAGAACAAATAAATCATAATATAATTCAAAAGTTAATAATAAATTAGGGTTATTTCCTTATAGTCCTAAAACTATTCAGTTGTAACTACCTTTAAAAACTTCCTTTCATGGCTACTACTAAGCTCAACGATTAGTTACGAAGTGTTTCAGAAACTGTAATTAATCAGCAATGCTTTGATGAAAGCCTACTATAATTCTCTAAGACAAGCGAACGTAAAATTGTCAACCTACTTCCTACACATAACATAGTAAGAGTTTCGTGTAATATTTAGTACTACAGTGCCCAGTGAGACCGCAATTGTCATTCTCAATAGAGAGAAGTCTTCCGAAGTAACAGTGATTTCAGGTGTGCCGCAGGTGAGTGTCGTAGGACCGTTGCTATTCACAATATATATAAATGACCTTGTGCATGACATCGGAAGTTCACTGAGGCTTTTTGCGGATGATGCTGTGGTATATCGAAAGGTTGTAGCAATGGAAAATTGTACTGAAATGCTGGAGGATCTGCAGCGAATTGACGCATGGTGCAGGGAATGGCAATTGAATCAAAATGTAGGCAAGTGTAATGTGCTGCGAATACATAGAAAGAAAGATCCCTTATCATTTACCTACAATATAGCAGGTCAGAAGCTGGAAGCAGTTAATTCCATATATTATCTGGGAGTACGCATTAGCAGTGATTTAAAATGGAATGATCATATAAAGTTGATCGTCGGTAAAGCAGATGCCAGACTGAGATTCATTGGAAGAATCTTAAGGAAATGCAATCCGAAAACAAAGGAAGTAGGTTACAGTACGCTTGTTCGCCCATTGCTTGAATGCTGCTCAGCGGTGTGGGATCCGTGCCAGATGGGGTTGATAGAGGAGATAGAGAAGATCCAACGGAGAGCAGCGCGCTTCGTTACAGGATCATTTAGTAATCGCGAAAGCGTTACGGAGATGATAGGTAAACTCCAGTGGAAGACTCTGCAGAAGAGACGCTCGGTAGCTCGGTACGGGCTTTTGTTGAAGTTTCGAGAACATACCTTCATCGAGGAGTCAAGCTGTATATTGCTCCCTCCTACGTATATCTCGCGAAGAGAGCATGAGGATAAAATCAGAGAGATTAGAGCCCACACGGAGGCATACCGACAATCCTTCTTTTCTACAAACAATACGAGACTGGAATAGAAGGGAAAACCGATAGAGGTACTCTAGGTACCCTCCGCCACACACTGTCAGGTGGCTTGCGGAGTATGGATGTAGATGTAGATGTTCTTAACTAAAATTACCTCTACATGCCAACCCCATTTAGATAGATTCATATTAACACAGAATGCTTCAATGCCATGCGTATATAATTGTATAATCGCCTTGTCGCTAACTTTCTTCCTACTTCTGTTTGTCATGAGCACACTCTGATGCACTCTTACGAAATAACAAACAGGAATACGTGGATATACAGTGTGCCTCCCCTAAGAGTCGTTAGACGGATTGTCTTCGGTGTTCTCGCAGATATTTACGATTTCCTTTTTGCATTATGTAGCTGAACAAATACATCTCCCCTCGGTTTTCATGGACGCCCGGTGTCATAGGAAAGCATCGGTTTGTTTCTCTTCATAAGGAAAATGATTTTTTAAAACGGAATTTTACGTGCCCATTCGATATAGCGATTACAAATTAGTTAAGTGCTACATTCGTTTTACAGATATGTATTACAAGTGACAGGTAAACACGGAGAATAGCCAGTATTGTAGCAGCGACAATACCTCCCTGGCCCGTGCTCATTGTTACCGCCATACAGTAGCGTTGCTACTCAATCACTGCTGGAGTACTGACTATTTTTCGTGTTTTGCTGTCCGCGTTAATACGTACCGATAAAATGAGTGGCGCACTAGAATAATATGAGACCACGCTGCCGAATGGGCACGGAGAGCTCCGCTTTAAAAATCATTCTCTTTTCAAAAGCAAACAAACCAACGGATTCTGTCAACACTGGGTGTCGTATAAAGAGAGTGATGAGCTCTATCTGTTTCGAATGACTCCATCAACACACTGCAAAAATTAAATGGCAAATATCTGTGGAAAATACCAGAGAACATGACCCTGATCATGCTTAGGAGAGACATCAGGTGTCCCACAACATCTCGACCAACTGTAACTAGTTGTAACGAGGGAAGTTTTGAGGGAAGGAAAGGACCCGCCGTGGCTTGACAGGTGTTAGAAATAGCTCTGAATAGAAAGAAAGCGTCACTGAAAATTTAAACGTTACCGAAGCATCACAGACAAACAAAAACTTGACGAAACCAAAATAAGCTTATAGAGAGCTATACGTGATGCATCCAGCAAATTCAAAAATAAAATCCAGTCTGCCATCTTGACAGCAAATATTTCTGGAAGATGCGTGATAGCTCTGCTGTATTGAATTTCACACATTTATTCCGCCCGGTTTCGGTTGTCGGTCATCATCCACGGACTATACCAAACAGAGAAAAATGAACGGTTCATATTACTGATGAAAAATGCACAATCCGTAGTCGTTAAGAACTGAACATCATACATAACAATAATCGAAAAGAAGTAGTTACATAGCAAAAAAGTAGTACTTTTTGCGTCATTACCCTTCAACTAACTTCCCTACATGCTCACAACAGCAGCAGGCGAATAGTCGACCAGCTTCACCGTTACCAAGATCCTCTGTCTCGGGAGTTAAAATAACCTGCCATTTGTCAAAGTCTCTTATGTCTGCGGATTTCCCGTTTTGAACATCGTCGCTAGAATGATTTTCCATTCCATCTCAGTGGCATCACGCGCTTTAATTTTATCGTCAAATGCCCACAGGACCCCAAACTCTGTTGAATATCTCGGGGTCTGTGATCATAATAGTTTAGCTGCTCAGCATGTGTCTGTGGTATAACTGCAATATGTCATTGGTTACTTTGCACATTCAATAAAATGTAATAACCTTTGACGAAACAGATGTATCAGTTGGCACATATGTATATAAGTTCGCTTCCGTGCATTGTACGTGGTTATTTTGGTGTGTCTCGAGGAGGAATTTGTGCCTTTCAGTTCATACCGTATCATCTTGTCGAATGCATGCCGTGCATAGATGATGAATTAATCTCAAGATTTCCTACATTCATTGGAAAATGACTTTCATCAGAATAAACAAATGACGAATGAATACTCTCATCTGATCATACTCATTCTGCTCATGTTCCCATGCTGAACTGGATGATTCGTCTACAATAGATACATACAGTCCTCTTACTGGCTGCAGCTTTCCTTGTCCACACTATGTTGGGGTTCCGTAGCTCGCCCGATGTGTAGGATAAAATGGCTCTGAGCACTATGCGACTTAACTTCTGAAGTCATCAGTCGCCTAGATCTTGGAACTAATTAAACCTAACCAACCTAAGGACATCACACACATCCATGCCCGAGGCAGGATTCAAACCTGCGACCGTAGTCGTCGCTCCGCTCCAGACTGTAGCGCCTAGAACCGCACGGTCACTCCGGCCGGCCCCATGCGAGGACTCATATTTCTGCTCATAATCCAGTTTGAAGTTACGTTGTTTGCTTGGCGGTGCAACACTATTTCACGATGGAGGTTGTTTGAGAGATTCTGGCTCTCTGTAGAGTGGCAGTACTGCATAGGTGTGTAGTAAATGGTTCAAATGGCTCTGAGCACTATGGGACTTAACAGCTGTGGTCATCAGTCCCCTAGAACTTAGAACTACTTAAACCTAACTAACCTAAGGACATCACACACATCCATGCCCGAGGCAGGATTCGAACCTGCGACAGTAGCAGTCCCGCGGTTCCGGACTGAGCGCCTAGAACCGCTAGACCACCGCGGCCGGCGTGTGTGTAGTATTTGGAATGCTTAGAGTAGGAGTAGTATCAAGATCCACGTTCTTTGCACCAGCTCGCCTTATTTGTTCATGAGACCCAGAAAATATTAGATACAGGCTCCCAGGTAGATGCTACTTTTCTTGACTTCCGGAAGCGTTCGATACAGTTCCGCACTGTCGCCTGATAAACAAAGTAAGAGCCTACGGAATATCAGACCAGCTGTGTGGCTGGATTGATGAGTTTTTGGCAAACAGAACACAGCATGTTGTTATCAGTGGGGAGACGTCTACAGACGTTAATGTAACCTCTGGCGTGCCACAGGGGAGTGTTATGGGACCGTTGATTTTCACAATATAAATAAATGACCTAGTAGATAGCGTCGGAAGTTCCATGCGGCTTTTCGCTGATGATGCTGTAGTATACAGAGAAGTTACAGCATTAGAAAATTGTAGCGAAATGCAGGAAGATCTGCAGCGGATAGGCACTTGGTGCAGGGAGTGGCAACTGACCCTTAACATAGACAAATGTAATGTATTGCGAATACGTAGAAAGAAGGACCCTTTATTGTATGATTATATGATAGCGGAACAAACACTGGTAGCAGTTACTTCTGTAAAATATCCGGGAGTATGCGTGCTGAACGATTTGAAGTGGAATGATCATATAATACTAGTTGTTGGTAAGACGGGTACCAGGTTGAGACTCATTGGGAGAGTCCTTAGAAAATGTAGTCCATCAACAAAGGAGGTGGCTTACAAAACACTCGTTCGACCTATACTTGAGTATTGCTCGTCAGTGTGGGATCCGTACCAAATCTGGTTGACAGAGGGGATAGAGAAGATCCAAAGAAGAGCGGCGCGTTTCGTCACAGGGTTATTTGGTAACCGTGATAGCGTTAAGGAGATGTTTAACAAACTCAAGTGGCAGACTCTGCAAGAGAGGCGCTCTGCATCGCGGTGTAGCTTGCTCGCCAGGTTTCGAGAGGGTGCGTTTCTGGATGAGGTATCGAATATATTGCTTCCTCCTACTTATACCTCCCGAGGAGATCACGAATGTAAAATTAGAGAGATTAGAGCGCGCGCAGGGGCTTTCAGACAGTCGTTCTTCCCGCGAACCATACGCGACTGGAACAGGAAAGGGAGGTAATGACAGTGGCACGTAAAGTGCCCTCCTCCACACACCGTTGGGTGGCTTGCGGAGTATAAATGTAGATGTAGATGTCTGCTGTGTATACGGCAAAAATTAGAAAGACGTATGACGAGCTCCAAAACGCACTTACCAATTCAGCCAGTTTTGATGTCAGTTTCCATTATACCCAGTGAATAGGACGCAAAAAACACCATTTTAGGAAAATGTTTTACATCATTCCGTTAGTTATTTGTTGATCTGTTTCTTATACACACATTTCTTTAAAAACGAATACACGCTACAACACATTTCTTTTATTTACATTACTGCACATCCGCTGATCAGGCAGCACGGTATGACTGCCTACCTAATAGCCGGTACGTCCACCATTGGAGTGGGTAACAGCGGCAACCTGTCGTGACATGGGAGCAATGAGGCCTTGGCAGGTCGCTCGAAGGAGGTGCCACCACATCTGCAAACACAACTCACCTAACGTGACAAAACGAAACACCTACAGCCATCCCTAAGATTTTATTTTATTTTTTTTGCTACCAGCTTCAACGCTTCAGTGCGTCATCTCAAGGCTCTTTTTGATGCCGTATAGGTTGATATGGGTCCCCTACATAACGCACCAGTTGCCAGCATTACTGGATATGCAGATAATGTGTCACCATTCCAACCATTAACTGCCAACTTAGCTGGGCGTCGTCAACACACCGTTTGGGCTGTTCCGGGTGAACCGCCTCATGTATGGCATCGCTAGTGCACCGGCCATCTTTCAGCGCTACTTGCAACAACTCTTGCCGGTTGTGTCAGGTTGTTTGAACTATCTCGACGACATAGTTGTCACCGGCCATACCGCGGATGAACATCTCAGTCATCTGCGACAGTTGTTCTTGCGCCTACGGGCCTAAAATTCAACCTTGCTAAATGCTCCTCTTTTCAACCTGCTATCTCCTACCTGTGTCACATCATTTCCAGCGATGGCATATCACCTACCTCCTCCCACATCACCGCTATAGTGGCCCTTCCTCGTCCGCGCGACGTCTACCAATTGCGGACTTATATGGGTAACATTGCTTACTATCGAAAGTCCACATTGCGGCGACCCTCCATCACCTATGGCGAAAGAACGTACCTTTGCACTGGTCTCCGGCTTGTGAATCGGTTTTCTAAACCTTAAAGCGGAGGTTGCACTCTGCGGAGTGTCTTACGCCTTATAATCCCCCTCTTCCCCTCCTCTTTGCTACGGACGCCTCAGACTATGTTATTGGGGCTGTCCTTTAATACCGTCTACCGGATGTATCCAAACCCCCGGTGGCATAAATATCTAAATCCCATAGAGATGTCCAATGCAAATATTTCCAAACTGAGAAGGAGGCCCTAGCCATCGTGTAAACCTGTACCAAATTCCTCCCATACCTTTACAGTAAGTCTTCTCGTTTAATCACTGACCATAAGCCCCTCGTGGACTTATTTTCCCCGTCAGCCCAGTTACCCACGAAGACTTCCCACCGTCTGCAGCGATGAGCCCTACTCCTTTCACGTTTTAGGCAAACCATCCATTTCCGACTCACCTCCCAGCATGCCAACGCGATGTCTTGTCTCGGTTCCCCGCCGGTCATGATTCGGCATTCGATTCGTCATACTTCCTAATTTTTCAGGTCGATGAAGACATACAGGATGCGTTAACTGCATTCCCAGTCACAGCTGAGAGGGTGGCCGCAGCGCCGACCGCCTATCCGCTCCTGCCACTGTGTTCTCCGTGGCTGGACAATGCTTCCTTCGCCTCGAGCCCAGGCTGATTCTTCTTCCTCATCCGCCATCAACTGGTGGCCGTCAACGGGGTGCTCCTCCTTGCGGCAAATGACGCCAATCCACGAGTCATCGTACCAACTTCCCTGCGGTCCCGCATTCTCCAAATCTTACATCAAGGTCACTGGGATATTGCCCAGACAAAAACACTCGCACGTTGCCATTTCTCCTGGGTATGCATGAAAGCAGACATAGTATGATCTGGGGTTGTGAGCAGTGTATCCAGGAACTTCCCTCACCTCGCCAGTATTTCCAATCCTGGCCGGCCGCTTCCCTCCCACGAAAACGCATCTATGTGGATTTTGTGGAACACTTCCTCGGCGCTTACTGGTCACTCATCACGGATACGTATTTCCACTTCCCTTTCACTATCCGTTGCTCCTCTACCTCCACAGAGAATACCATCATGACCCAGTCAAAAATATTTTCCATTGAAGGCCTTCCCTTCACCTTGGTATCTGACTACGGCTCACAGATTCGCAGTCAAAGAGCTCGCCAAATTCTGCCACAATAATGGTATCCACCACGTCTGTACCCCTCCTTTCCATCCCCAATTCAATGGAGAGGCGGAGCGCCTTGTTCATACTTTTACAACTCAGAGTACATGGAGGACCGTTCTCCGGAAGAAGATCTTACGTTATTTATGTCAGCACCTACAGAGCCACGCCGATGGGTGACAAGTGTCCCACCGAACTACTGCATGGTCGCCAGCCTCGGACTCGACACCATCTGCTCCTGCTGCAGATTGGACCTCGCGCCCTGCCCAGTGCTTCCCAATACTCATCCGGCTCCCGGGTGTAGGCTCATGGTTTCGGGCCCTGCCCCAGCTGGCTTCTGAGGGTAGTTATCTGGCTCTGTGGTCGACAACTGTTCGAAATATGCCTTGACGAACGGATGGTTAACACCACCACAACCAACTGCGTCCTCATTTCCCCGAGCAGCCGCAGCTCCAAACACCGGCTCCTCCCTCTCTCTCATCGCCAGCCCCTTCCTTGGGGCCTATGTTGATGCCCTCTCCTCAGCTGGTGGATGATCTTCCCAGAGATAGCCAGCAGACGACAGCTGCACCGCTACATACTCAGGACGTGGGGCAGCTCCGGGAACTTACCCTGAACCCACATCCCGGCTCCTCTTTGGCGCCGCCTCAGTTGGACGACGCGGACGTCCCCATGCTGCTTGCCCAGCCCAACGTCGCCTCGTAAGCCCCACTGCTTCAATGTTCCAGCCGCCTCGCGCGGAAGGCCGGGTTCCACCACCTCCTTCAGGAAGACTTAGCTGAAGATCAGCCTATGGCACTGGGCTATATTGGTACTCTCTCCCCCACGATCGCTCGTGCCGCACCAGCTTTTCCAAGGGGAGGAGGGGTGTTATGCCGGTGCCAAGGTAGCCCCTGAGGGCAGGTAATCAATATTGCACCACAGAGGATGGGGTTGTCTATGTCCAAGGCGTACCAAAATCACAATGGTAAACACTGTCTATTAACATGCAAGATAACGGATACAGACATTCCGAGAACAGCTTCCTGCAGGGGGAGTTCGAATCACGGCCTCCAGGAAATATCAACAAGGTAAAACCTGATTGCCTGGAGACTTCTATTTAGGGGCTAGAACCAGGCCCAAAATTAAGTACACTCTGGAAGTTGACCTCGTGGACTTCGACCGCTGAAGATGACGTCTTCATCTCTGAATTGGACTTTTACTAGTGTGTGTGTGTGTGTGTGTTACCACGAACCTTTGTGGAAAATTAGAAGTGAACTTTCGCTTGCCTGAATTAGGAGACGTTTATTGGCATCGTTATTGTTACCTTTCTTTTGTAGTTCAGTCATCAACCTTGTAAACTTACGTAAATAAAAGTTATGTTTGTGAAAAATTGCGAAATGTCAGTCACAGCAGACACCACATCACAGTGCATTGCATTTTCTGTTGCCATTATACATTAAGGAAAAACTGGTTCGTTTCCCTCCTTCCAGATCCATACACGTCCATCTAAGGGTGATGTCAAATACTGCGATTCATCACTTCATATAGACTTCTCCCACTGATTTACATACCTATACCGTTGATGTCATTCGTATGAAGAATTGTGGTACGGAGTAATTCCCTAGTATTTCAATGTATTTGGATTGTAAAACCTTCTCTTACTGAAATTTACAAATCTTCAATTAGGAGTCTTAAAAATTTGTAGGAAATTTGTTGATAATTGGGAATATGAGCTACCACCGTCTCTGTATTCGAATGATGACAATGAAAACTTGTGCCTCATCAGGAGCCGAAACGGAATTTTTCGATTTATGAGCAGTCACCTTAACCTCTTCGAATATCCTTGCAAGAATTACACGCAGATACAAAATTCTATACGTCGTCGTCCATGTATCACATCCTGCACTCGCACGATGTTGCTGATAGTCGAGGGCCTGATGTTGTCGAATAAATACGAAACATCAATAGTTGTGTTATTAAGAAGTGCTATCCCATGTTCTTTCGGACATGCATGCGCAGAACGTGGCATTGTACTTATTAATGTCATGGGCACTGCTGTTTCGAATTAAGAGATTTAGCTTGCAGTGTCCGTCCATCTGCTCAAGAGACATTAGATAACAATAATTTTTGTCATGTGGGGAACCAAAGCCGTATATTTGTTGAAAGAAGTAAAGGTTCTACTTCAGCTGTTGTTTCCACGTGCCGGCCGCATTGGCCGAGCGGTTCCAGGCGCTTCAGTCCGGAACCGCGCGCCTGCTACGGTCGCAGGTTCGAATCCTGCCTCGGGCATGGATGTGTGTGATGTCCTTAAGTTATTTAGGTTTAAGTACTTACAGGGTGTTTCAAAAATGACCGGTATATTTGAAACGGCAATAAAAACTAAACGAGCAGCGATAGAAGTACACAGTTTGTTGCAATATGCTTGGGACAACAGTACATTTTCAGGCAGACAAACTTTCGAAATTACAGTAGTTACAATTTTCAACAACAGATGGCGCTGCGGTCTGGGAAACTCTACAGTACGATATTTTCCACATATCCACCATGCGTAGCAATAATATGGCGTAGTCCCTGAATGAAATTACCCGAAACCTTTGACAACGTGTCTGGCGGAATGGCTTCACATGCAGATGAGATGTACTGCTTCACCTGTTCAATTGTTTCTGGATTCGGGCGGTACACCTGGTCTTTCAAGTGTCCCCACAGAAAGAAGTCACAGGGGTTCATGTCTGGCGCATAGGGAGGCCAATCCACGCTGCCTCCTGTATGTTTCGAATAGCCCAAAGCAATCACACGATCATCGAAATATTCATTCAGGAAATTAAAGACGTCGGCCGTGCGATGTGGCTGAGCACCATCTTGCATAAACCACGAGGTGTTCGCAGTGTCGTCTAAGGCAGTTTGTACCGCCACAAATTCACGAAGAATGTCCAGACAGCGTGATGCAGTAATCGTTTCGGATCTGAAAAATGGGCCAATGATTCCTTTGGAAGAAATGGCGGCCCAGACCAGTACTTTTTGAGGATGCAGGGACGATGGGACTGCAACATGGGGCTTTTCGGTTCCCCATATGCGCCAGTTCTGTTTATTGACGAAGCCGTCCAGGTAAAAATAAGCTTCGTCAGTAAACCAAATGCTGCCCACATGCATTTCGCCGTCATCAATCCTGTGCACTATATCGTTAGCGAATGTCTCTCGTGCAGCAATGGTAGCGGCGCTGAGGGGTTGCCGCGTTTGAATTTTGTATGGATAGAGGTGTAAACTCTGGCGCATGAGACGATACGTGGACGTTGGCGTCATTTGGACCGCAGCTGCAACACGGCGAATGGAAACCCGAGGCCGCTGTTGGATCACCTGCTGCACTAGCTGCGCGTTGCCCTCTGTGGTTGCCGTACGCGGTCGCTCCACCTTTCCAGCACGCTCATCCGTCACGTTCCCAGTCCGTTGAAATTTTTCAAACAGATCCTTTATTGTATCGCTTTTCGGTCCTTTGGTTACATTAAACCTCCGTTGAAAACTTCGTCTTGTTGCAACAACACTGTGTTCTAGGCGGTGGAATTCCAACACCAGAAAAATCCTCTGTTCTAAGGAATAAACCATGTTGTCTACAGCACACTTGCACGTTGTGGACAGCACACGCTTACAGCAGAAAGACGACATACAGAATGGCGCACCCACAGACTGCGTTGTCTTCTATATCTTTCAAATCAGTTGCAGCGCCATCTGTTGATGAAAATTGTAACTACTGTAATTTCGAAAGTTTGTCCGCCTGAAAATGTACTGTTGTCCCAAGCATATTGCAACAAACGGTGTATTTCTATCGCTGCTCGTTTAGTTTTTATTGCCGTTTCAAATATACCGGTCATTTTTGAAACACCCTGTATAAGTTCTAGGGGACTGATGACATCAGATGTTAAGTCCTATAGTGCTCAGAGCCATTGGAACAATTTTTTGTTTCCACGTGTTAACTTTATCTCATTATGCACTTTGTTAATTTCTGCCTTATACACCTTCCCAAGTGCAGTAGGTGTAAACACGTCGTACTGTACATATAATGGCACAATCGTGCCTAATTAAATAAAGCAAATACGTGTAAATAACAGTAATGTGGAACCTTTAAACAGTCTTTCAACAGTAGATACCGTCGGCCAAGTTTATTCTGCGCTTCTTTACATCCGGAAGTCATTCAGTATAGCTCCACACCACAGCCTCTCAAATGAGTGTTCCAGTCTTCAGCGTGTAAGTACGAGTAAAGATTTGCAACTATATTCCAAAATTCGGATAAATAACCGATTCAAGATGCGTTCATTACTTTAGACATCAGCAACTTTTTTTTCATCACACAATGAAAATACTTGTTTACCGCGGAAATACTGATGTATCCTTCCCAGAAGACACACTCAGGAAGACCCTGTTACCACTAAAACAGGGTATATAACAGCACACATGCAGAAGCGACTGTAATTTGGCCAACCCCTGAAAGCTGAAATTTTGTAATACATAAGGCATTCCACAAGTTGTCATTTACATATCATATAACTGTGTAATTCGACTTTCCAATCTGCATTGCGTCACTGAGCACTAATTTAAGTTTCAAGTGCTGTGATCTTTGTGCATCGAGAGTGTCATTGTTATATAAACAATGGTCCGTCTCAGTGAACCACCATTCTTGTAGCAGAAAGATCCCGAATCATATATGAACTACACTAGAGAACTTTATTGCCTGCCTTTCATTGTGATCGACAAGTGAGGAGATTCGCTCGTGGCTGATCGATCTATAACGTGGAACGAGACACCGTGAACAGATTTGACACGATAGAGGCATTGAGCAGTTTTGTTTCTAAGGAGTGAACATCAATTACACCAGCACGGTATTTCTGCTTTTGTGAACTAATATCAACAATTGTGATCCACCGTAGTAATAGCGTTACTAAATGCGTTGTTGCAGGGTAACAGCACCAAAACATTGTAATGAATCTTTAATACACGCTGCTTTCTTCCCCAGTTGAGCTAGAGTCAGTATATATGATTTTACATACAGTCCATTCCGCTTTAAAACATAAGAAATGATCTCACAAACATAAGTGCGTAACGGTGTTTTGTTCATCAAAAACTGTGAAAAAACAAATTATTTGTGTTGAGTCGAGGGAACATTAGTAACAATGATTTATTCCGAAAAATTCTAAATTCAAAAAATTCTATACGCAGTGAAACAAATTTCTACGTCTAATATAGATTCGTGACCCGAGCACCGTAATAATAGCAATAATAATAATAATAACCGCTTCTGAGCATGTACATCAATTGACTGGGGGCAGTTTCCAATGATTACACAGACGTGCCTATGGCAGCTATTACAGAGGAAATAACAAGCTGTTGCATGAAATGTACTACAATTTCGTGGTTATTGAACATGTGTTCGCTCTAATTAGGTCATTTATATGCTGTTATGAGTAACTCTGTCCTCCTCTAAACTTCGTCTGTTGCCATTATTACATGATTTATGGTTGTGTAATTGCTACTTCGTAATCGACAGCGTTTGTATGAAAAGGATGGCACCATTTATTATTTGTCAAAGATCCCTTGTTTTAATATTATTTATTAGCCATTTAATATTGTCAAATAACATGGTAGGTGTGACTGTTATTCCTGTTTAGTAGCTACTGTGCTTTCTACATTCTACGATAACATTGCTGTTAAATAAAGTATCACTAGCGAAACCACATAATCTGAATTAGCATCATAGAAATTACTTTTCGCAGTGAAGCTACTCAATGTTTGTACTAACTGCTTCGGAGATTTTCTTTTTGTAAGTCAGTCTCATACTTTTTGTAGTGATTCCCGGCACACGCTAGTGCTCAAAATTTGATACTCCTCTCCCGCAGTTTGTCTTTGTTTCCTAACCTTCGTCCGGGTACTGTACAGTCCCACTTCTCATATTTCCGAACTACGCTTTTGTCCCTTGTAAATTACCTTCTGCAAGGAGTAATTAACCGAAGACATGGAGCAAAATAGTCGAAAAAGTCACAGGTTAGTAATAAAACTCAACTGATCATTCACGAGGGAGGAAATGCAGCAAAGAAACGGGTATACTTTATGGATAGTAATAAGGGCTGATTATCAACAACAAGTGCAGATGAGACTGAACGTGACCTGCGAGGAAGAAAAAATAAAATAATGAGAAAGGGTTAGAAAATGTTCCACATACTAAAAATGAGCGGTAATACGAGAGATTGATCACAGTTACTGAGATGCTAAAGCGGTGGTTTAAACTGAGGAGAGTAATACGAAAACGCGGTTAACTGCAAAATAACAGCAACACAGATTCGAATATCTGTACTGCGAAGTTCAAGCATCTCGTTAGGCGTCTACGTGATACTTCCTTAGCTAGTAAGGGCAGTGGGAAGTGTATTCCTCAAACATATTTGGCCGACCGAGTTGCCCGAGCGGTTCTAGGCGCTACGGTCTTGGACCGCGCGATCGCTACGGTCGCAGGTTCGAATCCTGCCTCGGGCATGGATGTGTGTGATGTCCTTAGGTTAGTTAGGTTTAAGTAGTTCTAAGTCATAGGGGACTGATGACCTTAGAAGTTAAGTTCCACAGTGCTCAGAACCATTTGAACCATTTTCAAACATATTTGATCTGTCGTACAACCTATGGTCCAGGAGATTTCTTTTAATCTGTTATCATTACTCCACTGGAACGGCATGACGATGAGAGTTAACTTTTTACACCTCACTTTGCAAATTACAGATTAGCGTACGCACGAATAAACTAAAAACACAGGAAAGATGGGAGAATGTTGAACGGCCACCACGATGAATTCTTTGCATTTTCACCCTGACAAAGACTGATAACCATCATGGTGCATGGTGTAATGGCTGACAGAATAACGACGGATTACAAGAACACACGAATAATCTTCTGTATAAACAGAAATCGGACGCTACTAATGACAGTGGATAAAAAGAGCCGGCCGGGGTGGCCGAGCGGTTCTAGGCGGTACAGTGTTCTAGGCGGTACAGTCTGGAACCGCGCGATCGCTACGGTCGAAGGTTCGAATCCTGCCTCGGGCATGGATGTGTGTGATTTCTTTAGGTTAGTTAGGTTTACGTAGTTCTAACTTCTAGGGGACTAATGACCTCAGACGTTAAGTCCAAGAGTGCTCAGAGCCATTTGAACCATTTGAATTTTGGATAAAAAGAAACTCATGTAAGTTACTAGAAAAACTGTCTTCATCCCCGATGGACGTAGACTCATGGTATTGTTCACGAGTATAAACCGTTTGGAACTCAAACAATTCGTCATAGGATGGCTGCAATACAATCAATTACGAGTATTTGTGTACAACTTTCGACCAGTCTAGAAACGTTTGAAGATGCATTACTTTAGCTTCTCCCACATTATTTATTCCACAAACGTCCAGAGTGTAAAGTGTGTCCAGAGGGGACAATATTTCGGAGAACAGTTCAATCGTCATCATCAGTTCGTCAGCGCACAGACGTTGCTCGTAGAAGTATTTTCTCTTCTTTCACATATTCGCCAGTATCCCATACCTGGGCCCCATATCACAAAAAATCGCCAACCTTTTCAGAAACACAAATATAACAGTTGCATTCTCAACCAATAATACGTTGGGAATCCTACTTATCCTAAATGTACAAAGTACCATGCCCCAGTTATCCTGCCTACTATGCAGGGAAAACAAGCAGAATCTTCAAGACCCGTTTTCAAGAACCTGTAAATGCTTTCAGGCTCAAGAATTTCGAAAAATCAGCCATTGCACAACATTTGTTGGAAACGAAACATGTCATCAACAGTCTAGAAAAGAATTTGGTAATACTAGATAAAGAAGCCAACGGTAAAACCCTAAGTCTCTTAGAACAATTGGAGATATACCTCCACAAAATCAGAAAACCACGATCCATGTTAAATAAACAAACACGTTTCGCAAGCCATAGCTATTCAAGTGATTTTAAAGGCCTATTCTGAAGTTATTTCTTGCATATATCAATTTTTTATAATTCTATCATTAGCACTACGCATAAAATCATCTTTGACAACATGTACAGAAATATCTGTGAAGTGTTTATGAACTTGTGAGTGCAAATGTACATCCAGAATGAAGTGACATGTACTAAAATGACGGAGAAAAGAATGTTTGCCGGTACTAAAACGTTGAAAATGCATTCCTTGGACTGTATGGTAAGTTCACACTTTTCAATTTCCACTATTTTGCACATATTTTCCGCGTTCGACTTACTAAATTCGTAACCTAACACTAAACCATTTCGTGACAGGAATATGGATTTTACCTGATTCAGGACAAGAAATAAAACATGTATTAAGACAAAGTACACCTGACGATGGACCCATAGGGTCCGAAATGCATCGTGTAGTTATTAAACATTAAAAAATTGTGACTAAAGGCGTTGCTTAATTCATACCTCCAATGTTTTAAATATTTCTGGAAAGCATTTGACACGGTGCCTCATTGCAGGCTGTTAACGAAGGTGCGAGCGCATGGAGTAAGTTAACAGATATGTGGGCGGCTCGAAGACTTGTTAGGTAATGGACACCAGTACGCTATCCTTGACTCCGAGTGTTCATCAGACACAAGGGTGTAGTTAGGAGGGGCCCAGGTAAGCGTAATAGGACCGCTGTTGTTCTCTATATATCTAAATGATTTGGCGAACAGGATAGGCGGTAATCTGAGTTTGTTTACTTTTGATACTGTGGTGTACAGTAAGGTGGCGACGTTGAACGACTGTAGGAGGATGCAAGAGGACTTAGACTAAATATCTAGTTGGTGTCATGAACGGCAGCCAGCTCTGAATGTGGAAAAATGTAAAGTAATGCGGATGAGAAGCAAGGTCAATCCCGTAATGTTGGAATATGGTATTAATAGTGTCCTGCATGACAATTCCTTTATACAGGGTGTTACAAAAAGGTGCGGCCGAACTATCAGGAAACATTGCTCACACACAAATAAAGAAAAGATGTTATGTGGACATGTGTCCGGAAACGCTTAATTTCAATGTTAGAGCTCATTTTAGTTTCGTCAGTATGTACTGTACTTCCTCGATTCACCGCCATGACTTCATACGGAATACTCTACCTGTGCTGCTAGAACATGTGCCTTTACAAGTACGACACAGTATGTGGTTCATGCACGATGGAGCTCCTGCACATTTCAGTCGAAGTGTTCGTACGCTTCTCAACAACAGATTCGGTGGCCGATGGATTGGTAGAGGCGGACCAATTCCATGGCCTCCACGCTCTCCTGACCTGAACGCTCTTGACTTTCATTTATGGGGGCATTTGAAAGCTCTTTTCTACTCAACCTCGGTACCAAATGTAGAGACTCTTCGTGCTCGTACTGTGGACGGCTGTGATATAATACACCATTCTCCAGGGCTGCATCAGCGCATCAGGGATTCCATGCAACGGAGGGTGGTTGCATGTATCCTCGCTAACGGAGAACATTTTGAACATTTCCTGTAACAAAGTGTTTCAAGTCACGCTGGTACGTTCTGTTGCTGTGTGTTTCCACTCCATGATTAATGTGATTTGAAGAGAAGTAATAAAATGAGCTCTAACATGGAAAGTAAGCGTTTCCGGACACATGTCCACATAACATATTTTCTTTCTTTGTGTGTGAGGAATGTTTCCTGAAAGTTTGGCCGTACCTTTTTGTAACACCCTGTATATCTGGGCGTAACGTTGCGAAGCGATATGAAATGGAACGTGCACATGAGAGCTGTGGTACGGAAGGTGAACGGTCGACTTCGATTTACAGGAGAAATTTAGGAAAGAGTGGTTCACCTACTAAGGAGATCGAACATAGGTCGCTGGTGGGACCTACTTTTTAGTTTTGTTCGACTTTTTGGGGACCGCAACCAGTGGGCTGCTAGATGTGTTACCAGTACGTTCGAACAACACGTAAGCGTTCGGGAAATGCGTCGGGAACACAAATGGGAATCCCTGGAGGGAAGGCGACATTCTTTGCGAGAAACACTGTTGAGAAAATTTAGAGGACTGGCGTTTGAAGCTGACTGCAGAAAGATTCTACTGCCGCCAACATACATTGAGATAAGGACCACGAAGGTAAGATACGAGAAATTAGCGCTCATACGGAGGTATACAGACTGTCGTTTTTCCCCTGCTGTATTTGCGAGTGGAAGGAGAAAGGAAATGACTGGTTGTGGTATAGGGTGCCTCGACCACGCACGGTTGCTTGCGGAGTGTCTGTGCAGATGTAGATATACACTCCTGGAAATGGAAAAAAGAACACATTGACACCGGTGTGTCAGACGCACAATACTTGCTCCGGACACTGCGAGAGGGCTCTACAAGCAATGATCACATGCACGGCACAGCGGACACACCAGGAACCGCGGTGTTGGCCGTCAAATGGCGCAAGCTGCGCAGCATTTGTGCACCGCCGCCGTCAGTGTCAGCCAGTTTTCCGTGGCATACAGAGCTCCATCGCAGTCTTTAACACTGGTAGCATGCCGCGACAGCGTGGACGTGAACCGTATGTGCAGTTGACGGACTTTGAGCGAGGGCGTATAGTGGGCATGCGGGAGGCCAGGTGGACGTACCGCCGAATTGCTCAACACGTGGGGCGTGAGGTCTCCACAGTACATCGATGTTGTCGCCAGTGGTCGGCGGAAGGTCCCAGCAAATTAGGGACACTGTTGCTCCTGGGGTATCGGCGAGGACCATTCGCAACCGTCTCCATGAAGCTGGGCTACGGTCCCGCACACCGTTAGGCCGTCTTCCGCTCACGCCCCAACATCGTGCAGCCCGCCTCCAGTGGTGTCGCGACAGGCGTGAATGGAGGGACGAATGGAGACGTGTCGTCTTCAGCGATGAGAGTCGCTTCTGCCTTGGTGCCAATGATGGTCGTATGCGTGTTTGGCGCCGTGCAGGTGAGCGCCACAATCAGGACTGCATACGACCGAGGCACACAGGGCCAACACCCGGCATCATGGTGTGGGAAGCGATCTCCTTCACTGGCCGTACACCACTGGTGATCGTCGAGGGGACACTGAATAGTGCACGGTACATCCAAACCGTCATCGAACCCATCGTTCTACCATTCCTAGACCGGCAAGGGAACGTGCTGTTCCAACAGGACAATGCACGTCCGCATGTATCCCGTGCCACCCAACGTGCTCTAGAAGGTATAAGTCAACTACCCTGGCCAGCAAGATCTCCGGATCTGTCCCCCATTGAGCATGTTTGGGACTGGATGAAGCGTCGTCTCACGCGGTCTGCACGTCCAGCACGAACGCTGGTCCAACTGAGGCGCCAGGTGGAAATGGCATGGCAAGCCGTTCCACAGGACTACATCCAGCATCTCTACGATCGTCTGCATGGGAGAATAGCAGTCTGCATTGCTGCGAAAGGTGGATATACACTGTACTAGTGCCGACATTGTGCATGCTCTGTTGCCTGTGTCTATGTGCCTGTGGTTCTGTCAGTGTGATCATGTGATGTATCTGACCCCAGGAATGTGTCAATAAAGTTTCCCCTTCCTAGGACAATGAATTCACGGTTTTCTTATTTCAGTTTCCAGGAGTGTAGATAAGATGTGGCTCGGTGTTGGATTGCATGGGAAAGCGAGAGCAGCCATACTCGTTGTCAATGTTCCGTTTCACCACGTTTCAACATCGCCGTTCTGTCCACCAAGCACATCGGAACCGCGCAGTGTTAGCACCTACTATCAAGAACAATTATCGGACTTTTTACATAATTTCGTGTCTTCTGGCATTACTGGTGGAGACAAGCAGCAACCGGAGTACGAGATTACCGTCCGATCTGTGTCGTGATCGGAAATGATCAGCGGTGTCACGTATTAGTACACAATGGATTTCGGCTCTTCACTGCCCCAAATGATCATCGTTAGTGAATCTGGCGGCGACCGGCGGACGCCACCCATTCCTCCTCCTCTTTGAGACGGCAGAAATGTTAATCCTGGTGTCATTATGTGGCGAGATATCGAAAATGACTTCATATCATGGCTGGTAGTGATTAAGGGAACTGCAACGATACAACGGCACGTCATGTTGCCACTCGCTAACAGGACGATTCTTGTCCACACAAGACATTTGTCCCTTTTATATTTCGGCATGATGTGGAGATACTACTTCGGCGGCCGGCCGGTGTGGCCGAGCGGTTCTAGGCGCTTCAGTCTGGAGCCGCGAGACCGCTGCGGTCGCAGGTTCGAATCCTGCCTCGGGCATGGGTGTGTGTGATGTCCTTAGGTTAGTTAGGTTTAAGTAGTTCTAAGTTCTAGGGGACCGATGACCTCAGATGTTAAGTCCCATAGTGCTCAGAGCCATTTGAACCATCTGAACTACTTCGGCAGCAAGATCCACAGATCTGTCTCTGATAGAACATAGGTGGGACCAGCCGTCGTCAGCTGCATCCTAGAGCCAGCATCCAGGATATCGAGAACCTGTAGCGGGGCAGCTGCCATCAGAAGAGGCCACAAAGATTTTATGACCCTCTTCCCAACCGATTCAGTGCACGCATCAAGGACAGAGAGGGCGGAATATCGGATTTAGTGGACTCATACAGAGAAGTTATTTCTAATTTTTTTTCCATTTTGTAAACACCGAAATAACATCATATACACTCTCAACCCTTTTATAAGGTAGCGTACATCAATTAAAGGAGATCAGAAAACAACTGCCAAGTGAAATAGTTTTAGTAGTCATAAAATTTTCTTTAGATGTACAAGCTCTGAAACAATTCCGTTGAAAAATAGGGACAGGACTGTCGATGCAGTGATAATATTTTGCTCGCTTTGTAAATAATGAAGAAATATTTCTTCTTTTCGTAGCCCAATGTGTGGAACAAAATGTAATACGGAGCTAGCGGTTGACCTATCATCCTATTCCTGCTTCTTTTCAGTTGATTCTGTATATTCCTCTCCTCCCAGATGCTATGGCGTGATGACTGGGTGTTGTGTGATGTCCTTAGGTTAGTTAGGTTTAAGTTCTAGGGGACTGATGACCATAGATGTTAAGTCCCATAGTGCTCAGAGCCATTTGAGCCAGATGCTATGGATCACATCCTCATTTCTTAATTTATCATTCTAATTTTCAACATCCTTCAGTAGTACCGTGTCTGAAAGGCTTCTAATTTCTTCTTATCAGCTTCCCCACTTAACTTCATGGTATTATGTGCTCCAAACGTACATTCAAATAAATTTCTTCCTCAGGTTAAGGCTGATGTTTAATACTAGTTGATCTACTTTTTGTTGTTTTCCTGCGCTAATGTGCTTTTTCTGCTTTTCATGCATGGTCTTATTTTGCTGTCGTGCTAGATTCACTTCTTGGTCTACAATTTGGATATACGTTTCTCGCGAATCTCACTTCTGCTACTCGTCATTACTTTCGCATTTCTTCTCTTGACTTTCAGCTCACATTCCGTGCTCATTAGATATTTCATTCCATTCAGGATTGCAATTCTTCTCTACCTTCACCGAGAGCTGTAACTTAATTCCGCAAGAGGAATTGCTAGCACTTGGCAGTTGTTTCCTGATCCCCTTTAATTGATGTACGCTACCTTATAAAAGGGTTGAGAGTGTATATGATGCTATTTCGGTGTTTACGAAGTGGAAAAAAAATTAGAAATAACTTCTCTGTATGAGTCCACTATACCCGATTTTCCGCTGTTTGTGTAGTTCTTGCGTAGAACATTTATTTATTCTCTTTATTAAACTTTGAATATCAGTCCCACTCCGGAAACTTTATTTTATTTCTATCATTGCTTCTTCAATGTATAGAATGAGCAGCAGATGAGAAAGGCTACAACGCTGTCTTCTTGTTGAGGGCTTGTCCGAAGACAGGTTTCATGCATCCATCCATGCGAGCATATTTGGTGCAAGTCTGTATCATTTCCAAATTAATTCTCTCAAATTCATCTGATTTAATTACACTACATTCCATTATCCTCCTTTTGCTTTTGTTTAGCTTCATCTAAAATCCTCCTTTGAAGATACTGTTCATTTCGTTCACCTGCTCTTCCAATCCTTTGCTGCCTCTGACAGAATTACAGTGTCATCGGCAAACCTCAAAGGTTTTGTTTCTTCTTAATTTTAATTTTAATAATCAACAGACTCAGTTGCACAGTTTACCTAGAATTTACCTAGGTTTCAGTCGGGATAACCCAACTTTCTTGAGAATAATAGTAATTACCGTTTGTCCATAGTGGACATCGTCAAGCTAAAACTACAAATCCATAAATTATCGTCAGACTGTAAAAACTTATCTGGAACCGCCTCGGCCTCACTTCGCGACCGCGATGCGGCAGCCACGAGTGCTGTACTGGAAATGTTGAAGATATTTTTGTTTCTTTCCCTAGGATTTTAATTCCTTCTCCCAGGTTTTCTTTGGTATCCTATTTTTCTTTTTTCCTTTTGTCAGTATATAGATTGAATAACATCAGGGATAGGCTACAACCCTGTCCCACTCCCTTCCCAGCCACTGCTTCCCTTTCATGTCCCTCGACTCTTACAACAGCCATCTGATTCCTGTACAAATTGTAATGGTCTTACGCTCCCCGTAATTTAATCCTTCCACCTTCAGAATTTGAAAGAGAGTAGTCCAGTCAAAAATGTCAAGAGCTTTCTCAAAATCTACAAATGTTATAAAGGTACGTTTGAATTTTCTTAATCTATCTTCTAAGATAAATCGTAGGGTCAGTATTAACTCACTCACTCCAAAATTTCTGTGGAATCCAAACTCATTTTCCCCCAGGTCGGCGCCTATTAGTTCTTCGGTCGCAGGTTCGAATCCTGCCTCGGGCATGGATGTGTGTGATGTCCTTCGGTTAGTTAGATTTAAGTAGTTCTAAGTTCTAGGGGACTGATGACCACCGATGTTAAGTCCCATAGTGCTCAGAGCCATTTGAACCATTTTATTAGTTCTTCCATTCGTCTGTAAGGAATTCGTGTCGGTATTTTGCGGCCGTGACTTATTAAACAGATAATTCGGTAATTTCCACACCTGCCAGCAGCTGCTTTCTTTGGGATTAGAATTATTATATTTTTCTTGAAAACTGAGTGTTCCGCCTGTCTCATACATCTTGTTCACCAGATTGTAGAGTTTCGTCAGGGCTGGCTCTTCCAAGGGTGTCAGTAGATCTTATGGAATGTTATTTACTCCTGGGGTCTTTTTTCGACTTAAGTCTCTGTCAAATTCTACTCGTAGTATCGTATCTCCCACTTCATTTCTATCTACATCCTCTTCAATTTCCATAATATTGCTCTCAAGTACATTGCTTTTGTATAGACCATCTGTATACTCCTTCCACCTCTCTTCTTTCCCTCCGTTGGTTATAACTGGTTTTCCATCTGAGCTCTTGATATTCATACAAGTTATTTTCTTCTCTCTAAAGGTCTCTTTAATGTTCCTACAGGCAATATCTATCTTCCCCCTAGTGATGTAGGCCTCTGCATCCTTACATTTGTCCTCTTTTGTTTATGGGACTTACAAGTACCTTTCCAGTCTCTATACACAAACACTATGGGTTGGGTTATGGCGCCCTCCACTCTTCTTTCAAAAAAAAAAAATAAAGAAAAAGGAACTACACGTATTCTAGCAGTGGGCTGAAGGCTGGTCACAACGATATGGACAGTCAGTTCGCCGACATCTTGTACGTCGTGCTTCGTGTGTCCCGTAATTCTAATGCGGCAATACCAGGTTTTACATACTCTCTTATGGAGTGATGGAGTTGTGGTTATTAATATAGATATTTAGGAGGATCTCCAGCCTTCATTCCCCATACAAGACATAAAACCAATTTGTACTAGTATACTCGTGATGACCGCTGGACAAAAAGAATTGCGCCGTGTCACATATTATCTTTCCAATAGGCTATCTTTCCCGTAGGCTTTGAGAACAAAGATATCAGTTGAAAAGTTTACTTAAACCCATTCATTTTGATTCCACAGGAGGAATCCCTAGCCATCTATGGCGTCGCTCTATGTATAACTGTTGCGTAGAATTTCTATTTATTCTCTTTATGTTTTAATTCATTCCGAATTGCTGTATTTGACTCGACGCACAAGTCGCCGAAGTGGCGTCAAATCAAAAGACTGGCACCAGGCGAGCGGTCTACCCAGCGGAAGGCTCTCGTCACACGCCATTATTATCATTACTGTATTTGACGATGTTCATTTATTACGTTTGCTTTCGAATCATTAACGCCTTCATCATCAGATACATGCCGTAACAAATTGCTGCACACCTCCGAGGTACATAACAGCATAATCATGAAACGACATGACGTGTGCTTTGGCTTCGACCAAAGTAACAAGTCGAACAGTATCGTGGAAAGTAATATGCAAAATGTAAACGTATACAAGTCTAACTTCAACTTCACTGGTAATATTACCAAAAATACAGTGCTGTGTGGATATACTTAAAGATTATCTCAAAAAATTATGGGTAAAGGATCGCGGTTACTGCAAAGGGGAGGCTGGCGTCTGAGGTACTACAGGAGGAGCTGTGACCTCGGCGGCATTCCTCTGATATAAGATATTTATATAAGTGACTCGCAGTATTTATTAGTAGGCAGTTTGTGCAATACGCTATCAGTGTCGCTTTTCATGACAGGTGCATAAAGTTGGAACGAGTCACTAACACATAATCCGCAAGTTCTGGCTGAAGGTCACGAAGACAACAGATTTACACTGCTTTATGCAACTGTTTAAAACAATACAACAAATCTTTCATTTTCCGTTTTGTATTATGCTGTTGAAGTATCTCATTGGGGTTTGGTGGTTAGACGAAGGAATTCACTCCTATTTTTTTTTCGAGACACAAATTATTTTTCGTTTGTTTTTCTGAAAATCCGTTTCAAACTTTTACTAAAGAAATTCAGTCGACAGAATGATAGTATCAGATTTTTATATCGTTACAGTTCGAGGTTCCTCCATTCCATACGAATTTTAGCGGATTTATAATACGTCATGTTCATTATAAAAGAAGGGTTACCAGCACGCAACTGTCAGGGCTTTCCTATCATAATTGGCCATTATTATTGTAGAGTTCAAATATTCTTCCATCTTTATTTTGTTCACGGCTGTAATTTTCACCAACTGCAGTATCACTTTTTCAGTATACATTTAAGTTATTAGCAGCAAAGAAAATTCTATTATCTTTATCGATTTCGACAAATTAATTTGCCATCTTCGGAAGTCTACAAAATGAGGGATATTACAAATTCTTAGACCTTGGCTATGCATTTATGTGAAGTATAATATTATATTACAGAAACTTACTTACTTTACAGAAAGTTATTGTAAATTCTCAGACAATTTCTGAACATACACTATCATTCTACGAAGAAGATATTGACATCTTCTAAACCCAGTAGGTTTCTATAATACACATCTTCTTCCGGCGCAACAACAACCGCCGGTACGAAAATGAAGAACGCCAGAACAGAGAAGGCTGCGGGACGACGTCAGCCAATAGTACTCTGACTAGGACCGTACCACGACAGGAGCATCCCCTATCCGAGGAGAATATAAGGGCCGCTCCAGCAAGCCTTGGACTTACAGTAAAAGACGCGCACTAGCAGTCCCGGACTAGAAACCGCGCCCTCGGAGAGAGGCACTAGAAGAACCGTTTATAGTGATCCATATGAACTTGTGTGGATTAGTTATGTGGACATTGTACACTCCTGGAAATTGAAATAGGAACACCGTGAATTCATTGTCCCAGGAAGGGGAAACTTTATTGACACATTCCTGGGGTCAGATACATCACATGATCACACTGACAGAACCACAGGCACATAGACACAGGCAACAGAGCATGCACAATGTCGGCACTAGTACAGTGTATATCCACCTTTCGCAGCAATGCAGGCTGCTATTCTCCCATGGAGACGATCGTAGTGATGCTGGATGTAGTCCTGTGGAACGGCTTGCCATGCCATTTCCACCTGGCGCCACAGTTGGACCAGCGTTCGTGCTGGACGTGCAGACCGCGTGAGACGACGCTTCATCCAGTCCCAAACATGCTCAATGGGGGACAGATCCGGAGATCTTGCTGGCCAGGGTAGTTGACTTACACCTTCTAGAGCACGTTGGGTGGCACGGGATACATGCGGACGTGCATTGTCCTGTTGGAACAGCAAGTTCCCTTGCCGGTCTAGGAATGGTAGAACGATGGGTTCGATGACGGTTTGGATGTACCGTGCACTATTCAGTGTCCCCTCTACTATCACCAGTGGTGTACGGCCAGTGTAGGAGATCGCTCCCCACACCATGATGCCGGGTGTTGGCCCTGTGTGCCTCGGTCGAATGCAGTCCTGATCGTGGCGCTCACCTGCACGGCGCCAAACACGCATACGACCATCATTGGCACCAAGGCAGAAGCGACTCTCATCGCTGAAGACGACACGTCTCCATTCGTCCCTCCATTCACGCCTGTCGCGACACCACTGGAGGCGGGCTGCACGATGTTGGGGCGTGAGCGGAAGACGGCCTAACGGTGTGCGGGACCGTAGCCCAGCTTCATGGAGACGGTTGTGAAAGGTCCTCGCCGATACCCCAGGAGCAACAGTGTCCCTAATTTGCTGGGAAGTGGCGGTGCGGTCCCCTACGGCACTGCGTAGGATCCTACGGTCTTGGCGTGCATCCGTGCGTCGCTGCGGTCCGGTCCCAGGTCGACGGGCACGTGCACCTTCCGCCGACCACTGGCGACAATATCGATGTACTGTGGAGACCTCACGCCCCACGTGTTGAGCAATTCGGCGGTACGTCCACCCGGCCTCCCGCATGCCCACTATACGCCCTCGCTCAAAGTCCGTCCACTGCACATACTGTTCACGTCCACGCTGTCGCGGCATGCTACCAGTGTTAAAGACTGCGATGGACCTCCGTATGCCACGGCAAACTGGCTGACACTGACGGCGGCGGTGCACAAATGCTGCGCAGCTAGCGCCATTCGACGGCCAACACCGCGGTTCCTGGTGTGTCCGCTGTGCCGTGCGTGTGATCATTGCTTGTACAGCCCTCTCGCAGTGTCCGGAGCAAGTATGGTGAGTCTGACACACCGGTGTCAATGTGTTCTTTTTTCCATTCCCAGGAGTGTATATAGCGAAGGACACTGTTCATTTGCTTGTCGCAAATTGTTTGCGACCCAAAGTTAAGTATTGAGAATGTACTTTACTGTGAATAAAAACCATTAATGTGATTTGCTTGAATAGTTGTTTAGGTATCCGAGAAAGCAGCATCCTTTAGGCACCCTATAAGACACGAGTGGGCAGGACACCACACCTTTTACTTCATATTAATTTGCAACCAATTTCTAAAGATTCAAAGTATCCCTAATTTTGTAGGCTTCTGAAGATGAAAAACTAATTTGTCGAAACTGGTAAAGATAATAAAAATTTATTAGTAACTAATAACTGAAATTTATCCCGAAAAAACATTTTCCTTCAGTTCAAAATCCATTTCTCCTTCGTTTCTAATTAATTAGGATTTAAATGCTGTAGCGAATTTCGTATGTAAAAGGTTTTTAGTATACGCTTTGGGTTGGAAACTGCCCTTACAGGTTGTTTTCTGTCTGACATTCTTATTTGTTCCGAAATGAAAATGTACCCTTTATGATTCTCAGAGTTCCCTGCACCCTACTGTTAACAGCGTGCTGAATTTATTTTGTAGTCTGCAGATCTGCGTCGAGTTACGTTCTTTGCACTAGTTTTGGCCCGTGTTTGTGACAGTCACTTTTCTGACACATCATATCACGTATTATCAGGACCTGTTTCTAAAAAAAAAATCGAGTTGTATTTATGTGTTCGAGTAACTTGTAAATTTTTATGCATTGTTGAAGACCACTTAAGATTACAGGTCTCTGGTACGTATGTAGATCATGAACATGTGTCATTCGGTCGAAATCCAATCCGCCAGATACGCAAAATTTACGTAAAAACGTATAATAGAGTGTGTGGTATCCTCGACATAATCCGGCAATTACGTTGCGTGTATGTCAACCGAACGCTTTGTTTGTAATATGTCGGACCACGTACGAATTGAACTTTGCGTAATCTGCTTGCACTGATTAAATAGCATTGACGTGATTGTAAAACGAGAAAAGGAAGTAAGGGTGTAAATTCTCATTAAAGGTATCCCACGCAATGTTTTATATTTTCATAATATAATCTCTCTTATTCTACTGGTATTATTAATGATGAAATCGGACTTCCCTTTAGCATCATTACGCAAGTAACCAGGAATTATAAAACAAATATCTTGTAAAAGGTGAAGTCTCGGGTAAGACGTAACACATTCGCATATGTAATGAATCTATTCTGGTAATGTAACCATTTGCCGAAAATAGACACCAAGGAGAATGGTAATGACAATGAATGATTTTTACTGGCTGTAAACAATACTCTCGCGCCCTTTGTCATCATCACTGATTGTAGTTTTACTGCGACATTACCGTCTAGAGCTAAAATTTATGATAAGATGATGGTGGATTAAGGAAGACCAGAAGCTCTTAGTAGATTTGTTTGCGGGTGTATAGACATGCTAGTTGAGTTGGCATCTACACTTTGCTCTAATTAGATTTTTGTGACGCCCATTTCAATCTGACATCACAGCGGTGATAGTCGTATAGGCAGCTTACAGTATCTACATGAATGTTGAAGTTATCGGAAGTAAGTAAACCGATAAACAAAAACTTGATGAACACTGTCCACGACGATGTTTAATGCTGTCTGGTAACGCTGTGGACGCGTAACGCGGTAGCAAAAGTATGTGTTTGGAGCAGACATGGCCGAAGGTAGATGTGGCTTGCAAATGGTGAAATCCATTGCGAAAAGAGACTTTGACAAAGGAAAGATTATTATTAAGCAGAGCCTGCGAACATCTTGAAACTGGCGAAGCTAGTCGAATCTTCACGTGCTACTGTTGCGAGCATCTACGGAAAGAGAAAGGACCGTGAAACTACCACAAGGCACTAAATAGTTGGACGTTCACAACTCTTCACCGAACTTGGGAGTCGAAGGTAAATTTGGAAATTTGTGCTAAGTCCCCAAGGGACCAAACTGCTGAGTTGGTCTGTTCATAGGCTTACATACTACTTAATCCAACTTAAACTATGAACAACACACACACCCATGCCCGATTGAGGCCTCGAACCTCCGACGGGGCGAGCTGCGTAACCGTGGCAAGGCGCCCTATTCATCGCGGCTACACCGCACTGCAGGAGGCAAAGGCTTGACTGTTCGGTAAAGTAAGATAGCGGCTGATCTGTGGCATCTCTGTCGAAAGGGGACAGTGCTGGTGCACGCTCAAGTTTTGGGATCACACAGGTCATCGTCCATCGCTGAACATGGAGCTCTGCAGCAGATCATACCTATTTGTTTACATGTCAAGCCAACGACATTGTCAGTTACGACTGCACTGGGCACTGGACCATCGGAATTCGTCCTTCTGTCAGTGTAAACGTTTCAGCTCTTCGGATGAGTCACCTTTTTGCCGCACTAGATCGATGTTTGTGTCCGCAAAAGCCTTCATCGGCGTGAACGCTGGTTCTAAACGTGAAGCGAGCCACGCTCGCGAATAGGTGGGAATAGTATTATGCTAAGGGAGACGTCCTCCTGGGCTTTCATGGGACATGTGGCAGTAATTGAAAACACGAAGCTTCGAACGACCTGCATCCCTTCGCGCTTCTCCTTTTACCCGACGGCGATGTCATCTTTCAACAGTACAATTGTCCGTGACTAGGAGCCAGAGCCATACTACTGTGACTCGAGGAGCATTATAGTAAACTCACGTTGATGCCTCGATGACTAAATTCGCATGACGTAAATCCTATGAAACCCGTATGGTTCGCTATCCGGTTCTTTCATCGCGTACGTGAATCAGCAGCCCGCCATTTAAGCGAATTACCTGACCTGTAAATACACATCCACTGCCAGAAACCTTCACAGGCATATCAAAGAACTGCCAGAGCCCTGATAAGCACAATCATTGATGTTTTTCGTTCCAAATACCGACAAACAATCCATTAAGTAGGCGGTAACAATGTCTTGGCTCATCAGTGTACAGATGTCGACGCCTTGTGTGTAAAAACATCACGTCTGGAGATAAGGAGACCACGTTTCTGGCTGAGAGCTGCATAATGTGCCCAGTCTTATTGAATTAGTTTACAGATATGAAACTCTATATATAACCCTCCACATTTTCGCATTATTTTAATATTGTGATGATTGGTAGATATTTCAAACACATTTTCAGGAGATTTTAACTTATCTTCCTTGCAGCAATGTATTCCCGCTGGTTACACCCAACGTGAGTAACAATAGGTAATTGGAAATGTAACGTCTCCCCAGCCTACAATAAACTTACTACCGTAAAATACGAATTGCAGCCATGTCGACACTAGGAGCACCGTAGCGTCTTTATTCTGCAGAAACAGATGTGGAGATACTGAAAGAGTGAATTCCAGTATTCCAAAAGGAAGTGCTGCGGCACGCTGAACACCCTCTGAGAATTATACAGCAGACCACACCACTGTAGCTCTGGAAAACATGGTGCGTTTCGAGTTAACTCTATTTAGGCATTAGGCCGCTTCGTTAAAGTTCAGTACCTCAGTCTCTAAAAGCCGAAGCCCTAGAGGATCACTTTACTGTCCGTCTTTCTGTCGGTGTGTCTGTCCGCCCGACAGTTAAGAAAACCTATTTCCTCATGAAGGAGTATTCGTATCTAAATCAAATTGTTGTCACATGTTAATGTCGACCGTCCTTTACGGGTGTAGGAACCTGAAGCTTCTAAGTCACTGCAATCAAAAGATACGGCCATTTGTTTCGCACATGTTGATATTCGCAACCTCACTCATCAAAACATATAGGGTACCTCCAGCTGTCCTAGTACAGTGAAATTTAGGAAGAAGCAGGGTTTCACAGTACAACTAAAGGGAAAAACCGAAAATGGTGAATTTATGACATATGAAAAGAATTTTTTACTGTTTGGTATCGGACCGCCAGTCTCTTACGACACCCTTTTCTCAGAAACAGCTAGTCGTAATAAGTGAAATTGAAATAGCATACCAAGATCTATATTCCGTTTGCGGTGTAATAAATATAAGCTCCTAAGTCACTGCAGACAAAGGTATTGCCGTTTATATCTCATTACTTGACTCTCGCAAACTCATTCGTCAAAACCTATAGCGTATTTCCCAATGACCTAGAATCAAGAAATTTGCAAGAAGCAATATTTCACACTACGAGTAAAGGAAAATATCTGGTTGTTGCCGATATGCTGTGTTATCCCAGATGCACGTTGCACTCACGCTCCGGGATACGAGACCTAATTGGTCATTTACACGGCTTAAGGTCTGTGACTGTGAGTCCTGCTCTTGATCTTCCGTTGTTAAACTGATGGTGAAATGCCTGATACTAAGTAAGAAACTTATTCATGAACATATGTGGTAGTCTTCCTAGGTTAATTCAATAATATATATCAGAGCACGGGAACGTCTCCGTTTCATAACTGGTCCACTGCAATGTATCTTACAAGGAAACGTCTGTAAATTGACCTCTATTTTAAGGGACAAAACACACTTGCAAGATATCGGCTCAGAAACAAATTCCGCGCCAAAACTATTTCCCTTAATTCTGTTAGTGCGTAGTAACGATCTGCTGAAACTACAGGAGTTGTCTGCCACTCACTCCACCTCGGCGCAGCCGCCTAACACGCAACAGTAAGTACTGTACAGTGAGCGACAACTACGGCGTTTTTATCTGTAGGATATTGACGGGATAAGGAGGGGTCGGTGGACACATTTGCCCAACACGTTCTGAAATCTTGTCCGGGAACACGTTACAGTGCTCGAAAATCAGTAAGTACTACGTGATATGTCGACCTTGCACAGATATGTGTTCGTTATTATTTTAACAGTATTCTTGCTTTTATATTCGGCAGCTATACAGACGGTGCGAAGTCAAAATGAAGAACCATAACCGACTGTAGGATTATTAAGAAATTAAATTAACGATCTTCTATTCATAATTTGATCATGCCCATCAAAGTGAACAATTAGGCATCTCCTCAAAATGTACGGTACTTCGCTTTAACGGTGCTAGTAGTGGCGTGACAGGTATTTCTTTAGGGAAGATGGGGGGGGGGGGGGGCAAGTAAACGCATTTACTGACTTCGTCTTTCAGCAAAACCGTTGAGAATACATGCATATCGTTGGTGTGGGAAGGTGTGTTAGGTAATCAGCGCTACATTGTTCTATAGAGAAAGCAAGTCATTATTATTAATATGGACCCGATTTTATAGGTCGTGCTCTGGAAAACAATTTATTGCTTTAATTTTTAAAAAGACATCGTTTATCTGAGAAGACATTCGGCCTACTTCGCTTTGAGACTGTTTATGAAAATGAGTTCATATTTACTGTAGACTGCAATATCAATTGGGCAGAGAGAAGCCTTTCGTTATTATTACTATTTTACAAACACTGTGCACCATATCTTAACGAAAACAACAAAACCATAATTTGTTTGAAAATGGAGAAGGCATTCATTTTGTTCTTATTTAGACTAAAAAATTTTACGTACTATTTCTAAATGTAGTTTTCCTTTCGACTGTTCCGAAACAAATTCTTTCATGACATCCTTAAGATTAATTTTTCCAGTCCCGTCTTGAGGAACATGGAGGAGAGGTAGGTCAGAATCGGAATAATGAGGCGAATAACTTCCTGAAAGAGATCTTTAAACCTACCAGTTTTTCTCCCAATAGAGGATACATTACATGGTTGTGTATCAGTCGTAATGGTTCGCAGCATTTCCAGCTGTGCATGAAGCCTGTCCAGGTTAGAGTCTGTTGTATGTACTCCAAGCAATTCTTCTAAATGGTATGTAGATTGATGATGTGTTTAGTAGGACGTAATAAGTACCTTTCCAAGATGGGACAGTCGCTTTAGATCCTCTTGTTTGAATCTTCGATCAATTTCATTCAGAAAGAGATCAATAATTTCAAACAAATCTTTCCTAAATTTTCGTTCTGGAGAACAATTCTTTGGGAACAGACGGTGTTTCTATGTGTTGCAATTTCACTGGTATAATGTATTTCTTGGCCGTGACTTTTTTTGGTCGTTCATATTTAGGATTTTACAATAATCGCTGGATTTCTCTAACAGCATAACAGATGCTTCCGCAGTCCTAATATTAGCAAGAGCTACTCTTAGAACCTCTACAGATTCTTTCACTCCGGCTGCATTGAAATTTGGGTTCAGTAGGAATCTGACCAGTTCCTCACACAGTCCAAACGCTTCAGTTGCTACTGTTTTACAAAAAATAGTTTCAAACTTTAGGAGCCGCTTCGCATAGCCCCTTAGGATAGACCTTCTTTCGTCTCTAACCGAACTCGTTACATTCAATATTTCGGTCACTGTTTTCTGGACCTGCTCATAGTTTTCTCTGAAACGTGTGAAACGTTTTACTCTCACAGCCCATCGGGTGGGACACATTGGAATCAGTCACTGAGCTTTTCTTTTCGGGTTCGTCTCATCGACACCAGATGGTAGCACAACGTCTGTATACATGTTTTTCCTTTTTGGGGTTCTAGAATTATGTTTGAGACGTCTTTCAGAGTTACCAGTTCATCACACAGTAGATCAGAGCTTTTTGAAAGTTTCTATAGTAATATATATACAAACAATGACTGCTGCAGTGTGTCTAACAACACTTTGGCTGGTCTTGAAAAAGAATTTCCCTCACACCTAAGTTCCGCCCAAACATATTAGTAGCGCCATCGAAACAGTGGGCTCGTAGAAACTCAACTTATGACAGAAGGATGTCTTTAGTGGTAGTTGACAGCGGTTGCGCCTTAGACCCCGGCGGACTGTGTGAACCCAGAAAAAGTTCTTTCATTTCGAGCGTACCAGGGTCAACACAACGTACACAAAGAGTGAACTGATTCTGGCCAGCCACGTACGTCGTTGAAACTGCCATAATTCCGTAAAATATGGAATTTTTTATTTGCTGCACAATTCCTCGATGGATCATGTTACCCATAATTTCTTGTACTTCGTTTTGTATCGCTGGCGCCAACCAAGTGTCACGGCGCTTCATTTATATCTTCAGTTCTGCAAGTCACTCTTCCTGTCATCGAGAAGTGTCATGAAGTGCCCAGGGATCGTTTCATGACCGCTCAGCGCGTTTCCGGTTTGACCCAGGAATCTGAGTGAACTGATAATTACTAGTAAGGCGATCCCAGCTTTCCCCTGAACGGTCAGCAGATGTCTTGCGACTTGGGCAATCATAAGTGTGCTAGTTTCACGTTTCTTAATAATTGTGAGAGTCTCTCGATGAAAAAGACTCTTCTCGCGTATCTTGAAGTTTTCTGTAGCTCTTTTACAGTTACGTATCGAAAAGAAATACTCCACTCAAATCCAAAAACAGTATTTTCTTAATTTTAGCCCACGAATAGTAAAACGTTTTGTTAACAAACTAATTTCAGGAAAAACGTAGCATTGCCTCAATTATATAAAACAATGGTCCATATTAATGAAAATTGGGTTTCCGCGTCGTTTCTTTTGTGTTGCAGAGGGAGAAAAAGTTTTCCACAAACTGTCCGCAACAATAATACCACGTCTATGAACCAGGGATAACGAATTGCGATAATGGGACTGGATAATAAATCAGTGCGTTCTAGACTTTAGGATAAAATTATCTATAATGCCTTAGTAAAATAAGTGCTGTTCTTAGCATGAAAGACATTATCTAAGCAACAATTGCCAAGACTGATTCAGTGCATTTGCTTAAGCACTATCACAGGATTCATTATGAGAAATGTGGCCCCTAAACAAAGCAACTTGTGTCAAATCGTGAGTGTGTTATATATCCCTGTTAGGCATAAGTGAGGGATATTTGTAACTAGTCAAATTAATTAAAATTTTCATGCTGAATTGCGTCTTTAGTGCGTGACATGATCTACGTACTTAGTAACAATGATCTACATAATAATGTTTCGGAACATACATCTCACTTTTCTGATCATGCAACAGAAGTGGACTTCCTCTTGCTGTGGAATAAAGGGATGATCTGAGCGCACTGTCATAATGCCTAATTTCAGGACAAGCTCCCATGGGTTATGGAGAGAGTTTCTTTCAATACTACACGTAGCCCAAGCGCATACGTCCAAATACTAGTTTTCTTGCAACTTGCAAAAATTATTCCTTCTCACACGTACATAGTTTGCGCCTTTTTGTACTAGTTTAACTTATATTGTTACATATTGATTATCAACATCTTTGTTGGCTGAACCTCTACTAGATTGTAGCATCAATGAATACTTACTCACTGAGAGCTGACCAGTTTGCCACTGATGCGGATAATCATGCGAGTTCTGAGTATTCCAGTGTAGAACCAGCTACTGTTTTGCCGCATTTTCATTGGGATTTGCTGCCCTCTTTAACTCAAAAGCATTTCCACTGTATCGGAAATAACTGTCATCTTTCTGAAAATACTTTCGGGTTCGCCATAGCTCCCCCTCACCCTTTCGATAAAACTCTCACTCAGAAGTGTGGGGATATAATTACATTTACGTCCTTCAATGGACTACTGAGACCAATGAGTATTTAGCTAGGAGATTTATCACAAATAAATGCCATAAATCAATTACATACCTTTCACTACAAAGGTTCGCTCGTGTCACCTCGAAACTACAAATCAAAAGTTTATATCTTTATCTCGAGAAAAATCACTGGATACAGTGTACAAGTTTCACGTTCGCTACCATAACAACAATGCATAGCTATGTAGCTACGGCGTGAAGGAATGGTCTCTGTATGTCTATCTTTTCAGAGATGGTTGAGGGATGAGGCTGTTCGATACAGGATGTCAAGTCGAACATGTTCTAGACGTCTAATTTCCAAACTTACTTTATTTGCCTACCAATGTCGGCGATGTACTACGCCATTTTCTGGCGTCTGACGTCAGTTCTGGTCGAAACAGGGGCTAACATTCGAATTTTGGTATCTGCAGATTTCTGCTTGCTGTAGCTATCACTTTGACGGCAGATGATGGTGGAAATGGTCGCTATATCAAGCAGAAATCTACATATACCAGTATTCGAATGTTTTGACCAGAACCGAGGTGCAATCTTCCTCCACGTCGGCTAGGGGCCTAAAGATGTAGTGAATCACCGAAACTGGTACCCAGACAAAATAAGTTTCGAAACTAGACCGCTGAAAGGTCTTTGATTTAAGTTCGTGAAGGAATAGTGGTCGTGAAGCGAATGTTAGAATGCTGCTACTCCTCACATCAGGTTATCACGTTGTTTTTATTTTCTTAAATGTTGGATTGTTCGTAGAGTGCGGTGGACATTGTCGTAGCGGCGAGCCAGGTCAAGGGTCCCGACTGCTGTTTGGGCATTGTTGGCTTGTGCTTGGCATTTTCGATAGGACTGCACGTGACTTATTCCTGCGTGACTGCGAGACTATACTGATCAGAAAAAGTTTAGCACCATCAGCAGATCTGCGAACGTGTATGGGCTTAGATTTAAGGGATACCGAACCGTAACTAATGAGGGTGGTGCCAATACTTGTTTTGAATAGTATGTTGTTAAGCAGAAGCAGAGGGTAGCCGTTACCGAGGTAAAGGGATAGCAAAGTCAATTTTTACGGTCAAGACATGTGCCTCAAGGCTGACGCTCCTTCGATAAATGCGTCACACTGCCCGATTTGTAGCTCGCCTGTATGACGCAGACGGCCAAGAAGGCCCGATCCGTTTCAACTATGCAGAATTTGTTACATATGCTTACAAAGGCTGTCCCCAATAGATGTCACAGACTTAAAAAATGGGACGAAGAGAGAGACCAGACTGTAGTAGGTGTTATACGATGCTTAGTCGAATTCAAAATACTGATTCCATATTTCTTGACGGCAGCATAGTTTATTCACTGGCCCTGCCTGTAGGTCAAATTATACGCAAGTGAATTTGGGGAAGGGGGGGGGGGGGTGAGGGTGAGACAGAAACTGTATCTGCCCCCGCCCTCCCCCACCCCCCCCCCCCCCCTCTCCAGGAGTTGGAAATGAGGTAGGTGCGTTGAGTGCTAGCTTTAAAATCTAAAGAAAATGAAGCACAACAACGATGTTCATAATCAAATAGTGCTGCGCTACTTCTTTAGCGACACAGTATTTCGTTCTGTTCATTTACACCGCCATTTGTGACCCCATCCTAAATATGTTCAGAGCATTGAGATCTCTGGTGCATGCGACAGGTTAGATACCGTGCACTTTAATAAATGAAGAAAGCATGTTACCAATGCCAAAACAGCAGTTCATAGACATTTTACTCTCTCTCTGCTGAACAATACTTCGCGCTCCGGCATTAGGTGACTGCAGTGGGGCGTGCCGAGTGATAAACAGCCGATGTGTGAGGAATTTTAAAAGCTGTACATTCAGGTCATAATTGCGTGCTATCAGAATTATGATCCAAATTTTCACATTGGATTGGTTGCTAGGACTGACATCTTGCAAAACTACATTTTTCTTCTTCTTAGAATATGAGGTTAAATTGGTGATGTTTTCATTGTTATAAGAGACAGTCTCGTGTTCTGTGTATTCCAATCAAAGAAACTTAAATCGTCGTATGGAAAATATTAAGTTGTAGTTCGTGTCTGGCATATGTACTCCACGTTTGCGATGCGTACAACACGGTTCTTAAGTAGTATGTTCGCTGTATGGAGGAATTGGTAGGTCACCTTAAATGTATCGTAACTGCAAACTGATATAACGCATTTCCTTCAGTTGTTGTATCTCTGGGAGCTTTGTTTCCATATCCTAGTTGTTCGAGGTATCAGGTGTCGCTGTGCGGCCGGGTTAGTAGAACGACTGTGATGTTGGGAAGCTGACCTTTAATCTCAATATTTATCTTCCCGCTAGTGCCGTTATTTGTGATTTATCAACACTAAGCACACAAAACTATGAGTCCACAAGACAGGATATAATAAGAGAATGTTCCTTTCTTAATATTCTCTGCTAAATTTCTCGTACAGTTTGGAATTCACACGAAATCGACGACGTCTAGTAAGAATAAAACTATTTCTGCCTGCGTCATGACTTTTTCACCACAAAAATGTAGTGGCACTGCAGTGATACGACACGCCTAGTTAAACTTTGATATTTAGAATATATTAAAATCTGCAAGTGAAGCATTTAAGTCATCTCCCGTCTATACGCTCCACTTAGTACATAACTATGTAATAACGTGATGAGATGTCAGCTAATTGGCTTGCCGCCTGTATTGGCTGTCCGCTCATTACAGCAAAATTGTGTTTGCACGAGTGTAGGCATATATATTTAGATGATACGTCAAAGAGACCGCGTATTGGCCGCGATCGGCTTATTGCACATGCAGAGGGGCGCCATATCTAACGATGCGTTGTTGACAACCAAGATTGGCTGTCCAAAATCTAAGGACTAATTATTAGGGTCTACTTGCTGATACCTACTGATAAAGAATCTGAGTAGCTGAGTAGCTGGGAAGCGAGGTAAAAATTGCTGCGACAAGGATATTACTAGTATGCATAGTCGCTCCCAAATATTCATGATACGTCACTGGTTTCACACACGATTTACAAATGATATTTTCAAGATATCCTTTTCCCAGTTTCATCAAGATCTGTCGAGATACTGCAGGAATTTATAATCGAATAACACTTTGTCATTATATCAGCGTCATCTATAAAACACTTACTATTATACTCAAAGTGGCTAATTTGTTACGTGAAGTTGTCGTTAGACGAGATTTATCTGGGATTTTCAGTGTGGTTTCCAATTCGCGCCCGATCGGACCATACTTCAAGAACAGCCCTGGTAGTTGTGTTTCAGAATGGCTGCAATGGAGGTGCCCAGTATCGCAGAGTACAGCAAATTATTTATGAACTGACGTTTCCGGGAGCTTGGCCGCGCTGGCGCGCCAGTTTAAGAGGCATTCGACAGCGCCGTGATCCACGCTAACTTGCAACAGACGAAGGAGGGCGACGCTCCCGCCATCATTCAGTGTGTGCTAGGATACTGAAATGCAACTGTAGGGGTAGGAGTAGAGGAAAATGTTACATGAGAATATCGGCTTGGCACAAGGAATGAGAGAGAAGAAGGACTAAATGAGTTCCGTAATAAATTTCAACTAGTGCAATTGTGCAGTAGTGAATAATCCGTTCGAGAATCACAAGAGGAGGAGGTATACTTTGAAAATGCAGGGTGATACGGAAAGATTTCAGCTAAATTACATCATGGTCAGCCAGAGGCTCCGAAATCAGATGCTGGATTGTAAGGCTTAGCCAGGAGCAGATATAGACTGAGGTCAAAATGTAGAAGTGATGAAAAGTAAGCTGAAGTTTAAGAGATTAAGCAGGAAGAATCAATACTCAGAGAAGTGGGATAGGGAAGTACTAACGAATGACGTGATACCCTTCAAGTTCTCTAATGCTATAGATACAGGAATAAGGAATAGCTCAGTACTGTACAGATGAAGAGGAATGGACAGCTCTAAAAACGGCAATCGCAAGGTTGGAAAGGAAAACGTATGTACAGGAAGGGTAACTGCGACGAAACCATCGATAACTGAAGAAATACTTGAGTTGATCGGTGAAAGAAGGAAGTATAAATACGTTCAGGTAAATTCAGGAATACAGAATTACAAGTCACTGAGAAATAAAGTAAATACGAAGTGCAGTGAAGCTAAGACAAAATACCTGCGTGGAAAATGTGAAGAAATCGAAAAGTAATGATTATCGGAAGGATTGACTCAGCATGTAGGAAAGCCAAAACAACATTCGGTGAAATGAAAAGCAAGGATGGGAACACAGATCGAAAGAATGCATTGAAGACCTCTATGAGGGCGAATATTTGTCTGATGTGATACAATAAAAACCAGGAGTCGATTTAGAAGAGATAGCGGATTCAGTATTAGAATCTGAATTTAAAAGAACCTTCGAGGTCTTAAAATCAAATAAAGCAGAATGGATAGACAACATTCCACCAGAAATTCTAAAAAAATCGGAGGAAGTGGCAATAAAACTACTATTCACGTTGGTGTGTAGAATGTATTCATCTGGCGACATACAATCTGGCTTTCGAAAAATCATCCACAAAATTTCGAAGATTGCAAGAGCTGACTAGTGTGAGTAACATCGCACAATCACCTTAATAACTCATGCATCCAAGTTGCTGACAACAATAATATAAACAAGAATGGAAAAGAAAATTGAGAATGTTTTAGTGCTGATCAGTTTGGCTTTAGGGAACGTAAAGGCACCAGAGAGCAATTCTATCGTTGCGCTTCATAATGGAAGCAAGAAAAGTCAGAACACATTCATAGGACTTATCGACCTGGAAAATTCGTTCAAGAATTGAAATTGAGCAAGATGTTCGAAGTTCTGAGAAAAATAGGTGAAGCTTCAGGGAGAGACGGGTAGTGTACAATATGTACAAAAACGAAGAGGGAAAAATAAAAGTGGACGATCAAGAAGGAAGTGCTCCCAATAAAAAGGGTGTAAGACAGGGATGTAGTCTTTCTCCCCTACAGTTCAATCTGTATATCGAAGAAGCAGGTGATGGAAATAAAGGAAACCTTCAATAGTGGAATTAAAATCCGAGGTGAGAGGATATCAATGATACGAGTCGCTGATGACATTGCTATCCTGGATGAAAGTGAAGAAGAATTACATGATCTACTGAACTGAATGAACAGTCTAAAGAGCACAGAATATGGACTGAGAATAAGTCGAAGAAAGACGACAGTAATGAGATGTAGCAGAAATGAGAACAGCTAGAAACTTATCAGGATTGATGGTCACGAAGTAGATGAAGTTAAGGAATTTTACTACCTAGGCACCAAAAGAAGCAATGACGGACGGAGTAAGGAGGACATCAAAGACAGTCCAGCATTGGCAAAAACAGCATCCCTTTCCAGAGAAGTCTACTAGTATCAAACACAGGCCATAATTTGAGGAAGAGATTTCTGAGAACGTACGCTTGGAGAATAGAATTGTATGGTAGTGAAACACTGACTGTGGAAACCGCAACAAAAGAGAATCGAATCATTTGGGATGCGGTGCTATTGACGAATGTTGAAAATCAGGTGGGCCGATTAAGTGAGGAATGAAGAGTGTCAGCGGAGAATTAGAGAGGAAAATGGAAAAGGGGAAAAACAATGAGAAGGGACAGTATGATAGAGCTCTGTTAAGACATCGGGGAATGACTTCCGTGTTAGTGTAGAGAGCTGTAGAGGTCAAAATGTGTAGAGGAAGACATAAATTGGAGTATATTCAATGAATAATTGAGGACGTAGGTTGCAGAAGGGCAGCTTGTTTAGTGGGTTTCTATTTACATGTGGAATAATTTGTACTTTTCTTTGTTAATATGTACGAGCCATCTGCCTGCAAGGATGCGCCATCAGTTGATCGAAAAGTATTACTTTGGTGTGCAGCAGCGTGATGAGTTATCGGAGGTGTAAAGAGAGTAAAGGGCACTCATAGAAGAATGTGTCTATATTTTGAGAAACATGAGATTATTTTCGATATTTTGGAGGGAATACGATCCAGCGACAGCTCTAAAATTCTTTTATTCAATAACACAGAAACTTCCACCATTTGGAAAGACTAATTTCGGAAATTGAGCCCTTATGCTACGCTGATGCCACTCCTGCAGTGGGTAGGGTAAGGAGTCAGCAGTCGTATGAGCGCCGGGTGCCAGTTAATAGGTCACCCTTCTGATTATCAAAAATCTGATTTCAGGTGTTGAAGGTGTCAAGAGCCACCTGGCGAGGAACCAGTCTAATAAAGGAACATCGCTGGTCGTGGCGGCACTTTGTTCATGGCTGCCATATGTTTTTGGGAGTTTTAACGCTGAACCGTGTGCCATGGAAGCTTCGGGAAAGCCGCCGTTGTAGGAAATTCCCATCATGGTCGGTATTCAAAATTTTATCTGGGTGGTTAAATTCAAGTAGGCTCGCCGGACGTAATTCCGGATTGGAGAAGAAATAAGATTCTTTTACCGTTCTGGGGGAGGTACGCCTATGAATTTTGTAAGTACCAGGTGTGGAGAAGCAGGCGAGAGTTACCACAATGTATGCTATTAAGAAATGTAATTATGAGTTTATTCATTTACCTTTTGAACAGTCTCTTCGGCTCCGTCGGCTGTGTGGTCAGTTAAGTGACCTCTTGACCGATAGCCTAGGTGAAGTGAAAGAATGTAAAACAGAGCTCCCTGATGATATCCCGGTAAGGCACATGCCATATCGGTTCTCCAAAAAATGGTTCAAATGGCTCTGAGCACTATGGGACTCAACTGCTGAGGTCATTAGTCCCCTAGAACTTAGAACTAGTTAAACCTAACTAACCTAAGGACATCACAAACATCCATGCCCGAGGCAGGATTCGAACCTGCGACCGTAGCGGTCTTGCGGTTCCAGACTGCAGCACCTTTAACCGCACGGCCACTTCGGCCGGCTCATATCGGTTCTCTCTACATCGCATTAAGCAGCTTAAGATAACCACACATAAGATGTTGAAAGAGGTAGTTATTAGGCCGTCTAGATCACCCCATTCCTCTACCACGTGTGTTGAATGACTCTACCTAAGTTTGGAGAAAACAGTAGATATAATTTTGTACAATTAATAGTCATACCATCAATTCGTGCTGCACATGTGCAGGAATCGGTAAGTAGGGCAGAATGCTCCAAATTTCTGGGTGTACATATTAATGAAAACTTGAAATTGAAGAGGCATCTTAGGAGATTCTCTAAGAGTTAAGTTCAGCAGCATTTCCTCTTCGGATAATTGGCAGTCTTTGAAACAAACGAGTGAACCTCCTGACATGTTATGCATTCTTCCACTCAGGGTGTTTTATAACAATTTTTTGAGGTACTTCTCCAATTAAAATGAAAGAATTGATTGCACAAGAGAGAGAGAGGGAGAGAGCACTAAGAATAGTATGTTATGTACACTCTCGGTCGTCATACAGGCATTTTAACTACACCGTCACAATACATACATTTCAGATGAAATTCACCATAATAATCCGCCACAATTTGAGGAGAACTGTGACTTCCGTACTTAAGACTAGAGGAAAAAGTGACCTTCAGCTTATGACCCCTTATTCAAGCTATCAGTCACTCTGAAAGGAGTTCAGTGTGCAGCGACAAATATTTTTGATCATTTTCCCATTAACATAAAACATCTGACACTTTGGAAAGGAAGTCAGATCTCATCCAAAAGCATTTCTCATAGACAAGTCCTTCTACTCCATGGACGAAATTGTATTTAAAACCTAGCGGCCTGAGAAAAAGAACAACTTATTTCTAAATTTAGTTGCAAGAGCAGGACTAAAAGATGTGTTAATATTAACGGTAATTAAGAATACATTTACCAAAACTGACACGATCCGCACGATTCGACAAAAAACGTTAAAATGAACTGTGGAATAGGGAACTAAGTAGCTGTTGTGGCCAAAACCATGTGACTTACGCTGCAAAGAAAAGAGAGAACCTGAGGGGAGAGAGAGAGCTTTAGGATGACCATTGACGAACGTAAGGGACAATTAGGACTACATAAGGAACTGTACACAAGACGAAAACAACGGGATCATGCCTTACCGCGTTACGATTGTCGTAACATTTATAGTCCTCTAGTTGGATGAGGATTCTACAGGGTGATTCAAAAAGAATACCACAACTTTAGGAATTTAAAACTCTGCAACGACAAAAGGCAGAGCTAAGCACTATCTGTCGGCGAATTAAGGGAGCTATAAAGTTTCATTTAGCTGTACATTTGTTCGCTTGAGGCGCTGTTGACTAGGCGTCAGCGTCAGTTAATGCTAAGGTGGCGACCGCTCAACAGAAAGATTTTTGTGTTATTGAGTACTGCAGAAGTGAATCGACGACAGTTGTTCAGCGTGCATTTCGAACGAAGTATGGTGTTAAACCTCCTGATAGGTAGTGTGTTAAACGTTGGTATCAACAGTTTACAGAGAATGGGTGTTTGTGCAAAGGGAAAAGTTCTGGACGGCCGAGAACGAGTGATGAAAATGTAGCACGCATCCAGCAAGCATTTGTTCGCAGCCCAGGAAAATCGACTCACAGAGCTAGCAGAGAGCTGCAAATTCCACAATCAACTGTATGGAGAGTCCTACGAAAAAGGTTAGTTATGAAACCTGAACGTCAACTACCCGAGGCGATCGGCCGCCAGGCAGCCCGTGACAGAGCACTTCATCACTGGCCTCCAAGAAGCCCTGATCTTACCCCCTGCGATTTTTTCTTATGAGGGTATGTTAAGGATATGGTGTTTCGGCCACCTCTCCCAGCCACCATTGATGATTTGAAACGAGAAATAACAGCAGCTATCCAAACTGTTACGCCTGATATGCTACAGAGAGTGTGGAACGAGTTGGAGTATCGGATTGATATTGCTCGAGTGTCTGGAGGGGGCCATATTGAACATCTCTGAACTTGTTTTTGAGTGAAAAAAAACCTTTTTAAATACTCTTTGTAATGATGTAAAACAGGTTATATTATGTTTCTTTCATTAAATACACATTTTTAAAGTTGTGGTATTCTTTTTGAAACACCCTGTATTACTCCTGTGATCGATACACTAAGGCTCGGCGTGCTTCTATGCGTTAATTCGGCTCATAAAATTTCACTGTGCCGCTCTATTTTGTAGTACGTCAAAACGAGTTCAGAAGAGCAATGCATCAAATACATTATAATATAAGTCCTGTTGCAGCAAGCTGAACACAGACGCTACATTCGTCTGGAGCAACCAGAAAAGTCTGCAGTGGTCGAGCATTGTCTCAGTATAGCCTATTCTATGAATTATCAACATACCAAAATTCTCGCATCGCCGAGGTTTTTTTTTTTTTTCTTCTTTATTGTGATTTTAATACCAGTATAACAGGTAGGCTGGCAGCAGCACAATACGCCGCTCTTCAGCCATAGATAGTATAATGATAAAAACAGAGAAGACATATTGGTTGGAACAAAACGGCGGGAAAAAAAACAGGAGACACATGAACATAAAATAACATGAAGCCGTTCACACTCGATGACAATCCACACTACAAACTGTTGACACGAAGCACAAACACTGAAGATGTCGATGGCACTGGTGAACGATGGAGTGTGACAGTGAACACTGAACACTAAACACGACGGCGCACACGAGACACCGATGGCGATGATCTCCGGCGCGCGAAAGTCCACTGAGAGTGTGCGAGTCCGGGGACCTGCCAAAGGGGAAGAAAGGTGAGGTGGGGGAGAGGGGAGAACAATGGCAGAGGAGATGGGGGGAGGAGAAGATTGACAGGGGAGGGGAAGCCCGGGGGAGGAGTGGGAGAAATGGAGGAGGGAGGGAAGAGGGAGAGAAGGGTGGGAGGGTGCCCAAAGGAGCAAACACAGGAAGAGAGAGGGAGGATCAAAGTTAGTAGGAGGAGTAGATTGAGGGGAGGAGGGCATCATCAGGGAGAGGGAGCTGGCGGAAGCCACCTTGGGAGAGGGTAAGGAGAGTGGAGAGATGGAGACCGGGTGGGACGTGGGAATACAGGAGGGGCAGCGGGCGGGGGCGGGAGAGCATGGGCGAGACTAGCGGGTGAGGAGGATCGAGTTTGTGGGAGGTGTACAGGATCCATATCCTTTCAAGGAAAGGAGGATGTGGGGGAACTGAATGAGATTGTACAGGATCCGTGATGGGGAGGGGAGACAGATGCGATAGGCGAGGTGGAGAGCATGGCGTTCAAGGGTTTGAAGGGATTTATAAAAGGTAGGGGGGCAGAGATCCAGGCTGGATGGGCAGATGAGGGATTTATAGGTGTGGAGTATGGTAGAGGGGTCCAGACCCCACGTACTGCCGGAAAGGAGCTCGAGGAGACGGAGTCGGGAGCGTGCCTTGGCTTGGATTGTCTGGAGATGGGGGGTCCAGGAGAGTCGACGGTCAAGGGTGACGCCAAGGTACTTAAGGGTGGGGGTGAGGGCGATAGGACGGCCATAGATGGTGAGATAGAAATTAAGGAGGCGGAAGGAAGGGGTGGTTTTGCCTACAATTATCGCCTGGGTTTTGAAGGGATTGACCTTGAGCAACCACTGGTTGCACCAAGTGATCAACCGTTCAAGATGGGATTGGAGAAGGTGTTGGGAGCGCTGTAGGGTGGGGGCAAGGGCAAGGAGGGCGGTGTCATTGGCGAACTGGAGAAGGTTGCCGGGGGGTGATGGCGGCGGCATGTCCGCCGTATATAACAGGTACAGAAAGGGAGAGAGGACAGAGCTTTGGGGCACACCGGCGGAGGGAGAAAATGTGTAGGAATCCATGTCATGGATGGTAACGTAGGAAGGACTGTGGGAGAGAATGCAGCCGATCAGACGGACGTAGTTAAAGGGAAGGACGAAGGATTGGAGCTTGAAGAGGAGAAAGGAATGCCATACGTGGTCATAAGCACGTTCGAGGTCCAGGGAGAGGAAGATTGCGGAGCGACGGGAATTAAGCTGGTCGTAAAGGAGATGAGTGAGGTGAAGGAGAAGGTCGTCGGAAGAGAAGAACAGCCGAAAGCCACACTGTGTAACGGGACGGAGGTGGTGCTGGCGGAGATGCTGGTGGATGCGGCGGGTGAGGATAGATTCCAGGACCTTGCTGAAGATCGAGGTAAGGCTGATGGGACGGTAGGAGGAGACGGCGGACGGCGGTTTACCAGGTTTAAGGAACATGAGGATACGGGAGGTTTTCCACAGGTCGGGGCAGTAACCGGTAAACTGGACTACATTGTAGAGCCTGGCCAGGGTGGAGAGGAAAGAGACAGGAGCTTCACGAAGGTGATGGTAGGTGACACGATTGTGACCAGAAGCGCTGTTGCATTTCGTGTGGAGTGTAGCAATGAGATCCTTTGTAGTGATTGAGTTACGTGTGTGCAATGTTGTCCAAGTACTGGAAACCAGGAGCGATGGGAAGGACAGATGTGTCAGTTCGATCGCAGACATCTGGGAAGAGGGAGTAATCGAACTGGGCATCAGCGAGGATGGAAAAAACATCAGAGAAGTAAGAGGCAAAGTGATTGGCCTTACTAAGGGTGTCAGGGAAGGGGTGATCATCATGGAGAAGAGGATAGTAGGGGCAGGGTTTAGTTCCGGTCAGGCGACGGAAGGCTGACCAGAACTTGGACGAGTTTATAGGTAGGGTAGCATTTAAACAGGTGCATGTCTGCCGCCAGTCCCGGCGTTTCTTAGCCGCGAGCAAATTTTTAATGTGTCGCTGGAATTGCTGGTGGCGTCGGAGTGTGTCCGAGTCACACGTGTGGAGGAAGGGACGGTAGAGACGGCGGGATTCACAGAGGAGGAGGACGGATTGTGGGGGTAAGGCAGGACGGTGGGGGTGGATGGCGACAGGAGAGGCTTGGACCTCCACGGCCTCAGACAAGGTCTGCTGGAGAAAGGAGGCGGCATGGGTTACATCGTCAGGGTGGTAGTAGGTGAAGGGGTGGCTATCGACCTGGGTGGAGAGGGTATCCCGGCAGGCATTCCAGTTGGCACAGGAATGGTCATGGTTGTACTTTGGGGGAGGGTCATTACGAGGATCAGGGCGGGGCCGACGGCCGTCTGAAACAGTGAGGAGGACAGGGAGATGGTCGCTACCAATTGGCTCCAGGACATCCATCGTTATGCTGCCAAGGAGGTTAGGGGAGGAAAGGATAACATCGGGAGTGGAGTTGGATTCAAGACGGGATGAGGTCACCTTGAAGGGAGGAGAGGAACCGATGCTACCGCCGTATCTGGGCGGCGGAACGCTTGTGGATGTTGAGGTCGGCGGCGATCACGTAGGAGGAGAAGGTACGGTCAATGTGGGAGAGGAAGTGGAAGGGAATAGGGACGTTAGGGCGGACATAGATGGTGGCGCAGGTGACGGTAAGGCCGGGGAGAAGAGACTAAGGAAGAGGCTATGGATGAGGCGTTCCATGGGGTCAGGAAGGAGAGGTTGGAGCCGAACTGGGATCTGGCGGTGGTGACCAATGGCAACTCCGCCACGCGCAATCAGGGGGGGGGGGGGATTATCGGAGTGGTGAAGGAGGTAGGGCGACGTGTGGACGGTGTGGTGGTGTTGGAGGAAAGTTTCATTGAGGAGGAAGGCATCCACGTGGTGGGTGGCCAGGGTGTGCAGGAAGAGGTTCTTGTTGGCGGGAAGGGAGCGGATGTTATTGAAAAGGATATGGTACTGTCGCACCATGACAGGGATTTGGACAAGGGTGTCAAGACGGGAAAAGGTGAAATGGGCCTGGTTGTTGGAGTAGGTGGCATACATTTTTAAGCGTAAAATGGAACGGGCGGCGAGGGAGACCTGTAGGAAGGTGTGAGGGCGCTGGAAAGTGTGGACGTTTTGTAAGACAATGGTGGGGAACCTCAGTGGTGGGGGGATGGGGGACGAAGGGAATTGCAAGTAGGGGTGGGGGCGTCCAGAGGGAGGTCAGGTACGGTGAGTTCAGGAGTGGTCGGAGGGTGTCGGGCATTACACTTTTGGGAGTAGGTGGGATGGGGGAGGTTTTAGGTATTGCAGGAGGGAGGGGATTGAAGTTTAGGGCACTGACAGAGGAAGTGCGCTTGCCTACAGTGCGGGCAGGTGTTGGCCTTGCGGCACTCAGCTGTTGGGTGTGCGTTATAGAGCAGACACCTCTGGCGGTGCAGGGGTTGAGGAGGGGAGTGGGAGGGGTCGACCTTATAGCGGTGGTTGAAGAGGAGGGCACCCTCCTTCAGGAGACGGTCAATGGAGGGGGCGTCCTCGGAGAAAACCCGCATAAGGTGAGTGGGGCCGGCCGAGTTGATAATGCGGCGGACCGCCCGCCCCTTCAGCGTGGGATGCGCCTTGAGCTCCGCCAACACCTCGTCCTCCGTAATTGATAGACTGAGCCGAGTGATCACGGCGGTGAGGGTCGACGCAGGGGTTGGGGTTGGTGGGTAGGAGATGGAGAAGGAGCAGGGGTGAGGGAGGCATTGGGGTCAAAACGGGTGATGGGGAGGTGGGAGGGGATGTCAGTATGGAGGGTTGGGCTGGGGGAGGAGATGAGAATGGAATCCCGTCTGGGAGTGAGGAGAGAGATGGGGGCACCAGGGAAGTGTTGGCAGAGGAGAGATTCTGGGCCTCAAGAAGGGAAGGATCAGGACGGGAGAGGAGGTATTCGTATAAAGAGGGGGAGAGGAGGAAGAGGAGGAGGAGGAGGCGGAGGGAGCAGGGCCAGGCAGGCAGGCAGGGAGATATCCATGGCATCCTTGGGGGCGGGAGGGAGGACGGGGCAGTGCCTTTTTGGGAGCGGAGGAGGTGGGTGTTGGTGATGCCACTAAGGCGTTTAATGGCGGCAGAAGGGTGGGTGGTGACTTGAGGGATGGGAGCGTTAGGGAGGTGGCAGGAAGGGGTAGGTCCCGGCCTGGACGCAGCAGTAGGCGCCGGAGATGATGATGGTGAAGGCGATGGCGACGGCGCCGGTGGTGGAGGTGATGGTGAAGTCGATGGGGAGAGTTGGGCATGGGCAGTGGTCCGACAGGCCACCACCCTAGCTGGAGCTGCAGTGACAGGCTGGGGGAGTCGGGGGAAAGGATCAGAGGGAGAGGAGCGGGAGGAAGAAGCTGGAGGGGGGGGCGACAAAGAGCGAGGGCGAAGGGAGAGTGAGAAGAGGAGGGATGGAAAGACAGGGGGTGTGACTGGGCACACCATATAATGGTGGTGGTGGCGGTGGAGAGGGAAGTATAGACTATGGCTGTGGTGGTAGTGGTGGTAGTGGTGGTGGGGGCTCACATGACGACAGGGATAAACGAAAATGCACAGGACGAAAAGGAAAGGAAAAAACTGGGGACAGACGAAGACGAAGATGGATGAAAACGAAGACGGATGAAGACAAAGACGTACGGAGATTAGAGTCCCACGCTACTGTCGCAGGCGCTGACACTGACGACGGCTGGCAGGAATGCCACAGCTGCTGCTGCTGCCGCAGATGGGGCCGGGGCCACTGCTGCTGCTGCTGCTGCTGGCGCTGCTGCTGCTGGAGGGCTGGCTGGCTGGACCGCTGCTGCTGGAGGGCTGGCTGTGTGCTGCCAGGCTGGACTGCTGCTGCTGGCCGGGACCGCTGCTGCTGGCCGGGACCACTGCTGCTGGCTGGGACCGCCGCTGCCGCTGCTGCTGCTGCTGCTCGGCTGGACCGCTGCTGCTCGGCTGGACCGCTGCTGCTCAGCTGGCTGGCTGCCTGGCACCCGAAAACCTAGCACTTCGATTAGTGCTGGAATGGCACAATCGAAGGGCGATATCCTTTCGGAGTACCGCCGGAGATGATCGACGAGTTAGTACTGGGACAGTGTTATTAAGGAATCAGTGGAAATACGTAGCTAGACGAATCTTGTACACAGAGACACGGGCTTTCAGCTTGCTACAGCTTGGGATCCGGCATTGGCCATATTGAAATCGCTTCGAACAGAGAGGAGTACTATTGGTCATAAGACGGTTGACGATTCGCCAGCAACATAAATATTCTGTTGACAACGGGAGGATAATCAACGCGCCTACGTGGACGCGCATTTTTGCTTGCAGCTTCCGACAGAGGTCGCTGGGGCAGCCGATGGCAGCGCAGAGTAACAGCGGCAGCCTCCGCGCCTGTGGCTACGGTCAGAGGTCGCCGGGGCGGCCGATGGCAGCGCAGTTCAGCGGCGGCAGCCTCCGCGTGTGCGCCGAAGTCTTTGGTTCTTCATCCTGTAGGTGGCGTTGCTGTCCTTCCAGCTATCACTTGATATCGTCGCTAATGGCCATCGAATTTGGCCCCTCCATGCATGCACACTTCCCGCCTAAGACTTGCATAAATAGGGAGCTCTGTCCTGCCTTAGCAGCATCTCCGGCGGTAGTTCAGTTGAATACCGCCCAGCGATTGTCCTATTCTGGTACCAATCGAAGCGATAGGTGTTGCAGGTTCCAGCCAGCCAGCCAGCCAGCCAGCCCGTCGGCGTCCAGCAGTCCAGCCAGCAGCCAGCAGCAGTCCCTGCCAGCAGCGGTCCCCGCCAGCAGCCAGCAGCGGACCCCGCCACCACCAGTCACCGCCAGCAGCCACCAGCGGTCTACGCCAGCAGCCAGCAGCGTCCCTGCCAGCAGCACGCAGCGGTCCTCGCCTGCGTCGGCCCCAGCCAGCAGCCACCAGCCACCAGCCAGCAGCCAGCGGCAACCAGCGGTCGCAGCCACCAGCGGACGCAGCCACCAGTGGTCGCAGCTGCCAACGGTCGCAGCCAGTGGCCAGCAGTGGTCCTAGCTGCCCCGACCATCCGCCAGCAGCAGCAGCAGCAGCAGCAGAGGCGTCCCGACCAGCCAGCCAGCCGGGTCGCCACCCCCCCCCCCCCCCAGCAGCAGCAGAGTGGGACTTAGGCCCCAGTCTCCTTCGTCATTCTCTGTCCCTTTCTCCTCTGTGTCTCTCGTCGCCCTGCCTGTTTCTCGTTTGCTCCTTTGTCTAGTACTGTGGTTTTTTCACCCTTATCATAATGTCAGTCCCCACCGTCTCTTCTACAGCCACCACCACTGCCATTATATACACCTCCCCCTCCGCTGCTGCCACCACTATCACGTGGTGTGCCGCTTCACTCCCCCCTCAGTCCAGCCCCCCACTACCCACTCTCTCATCTCCCTCCCTATTTGTCGCCCCGTCCCCGGCTCTTCCCTCCCGCACCAACTCTGATCCCTTCCCTCCACTCCCTCCCTCTGCTCCTTCCGTTTCTGCAGCCACCGCCAGGGTGGTCGCCCGGCGGGCTACGGCCCATGCTCCACTTTCCCCTTCAACTTCATCGTCCTCGTCATCGTCTTCTCCGTCGCCTTCGACATCGCCCTCACCATCTCTGGCGCCGACTCCAGCCCCGGGACCTGCCACTCCCCGCCGCATTCCAGTTGTTCCCATCGACCACACCTCCTCCGCCGCCGTCAAGCGCCCCAGTGGCACCCCTGCCTCCTCCGCTCCCAAAAAGGCTCCGCCTCGTCTCCCTTCCCCCACCCATGATGCCATGGATGTCTCCCCGCCCGTCCCTGTCCCCTCCTCCTCCTCCTCTACCCCCTCCTCCTACTGCTGCCTCCAATCCCGTCCTCATCCCTCCCTCCTTGAAGCCCAGAACCTCACCCTCTTCCTTCGTCAGAATTGTCCTGGTGCCCCCATCTCCCTCCTCACTCCTCGCCGTGATTCGGTGCTTATCTCCTCCCCCAGCCCTACCCTCTACACATACCTCCTTTCCCGCATCCCTGTCACCCGCTTAGGCCCTCATGCCTCCCTCACCCCTGCTCTTTCTCCATCTCCCTCCCGCCAACCCCAACCCCCGTGTCACCCGCCGACCCTCAACGCCGTGATCACTCGGCTCAGTCTGGCGAGGAGGTGTTGGCGGAGCTTCAGGCCCATCCCCATCTGGAGGTGCGTGCAGATCGTCGCATTCACAACACTGCCGGCTCCACCCGCCTTATGCGGGTTTTTTCTGAGCACGCCCCCTCCACAGACTGTCTCCTGAAGGAGGGTGCCCTCCTTTTTAACCAACGTTATAAAGTTGACCCCTCCCATTCCCCTCCTCAATCCCTCCGCTGCCAAGGGTGCTTGCAGTACAATGCGCACCCAACAAGTAAGTGTCGCGATGCCCCCACCTGTCCGCACTGTAGGCAAGCAAACTTTTTACCGCAGTGCCCCAATCTCCAGTCCCCCCCTCTCCTGTAATACCTGTAACCTCCCTCATCCTACCTACTCCCAGAAGTGTTAGGCCCGATCCCCTCCTACCACTCCCGATGTCACCGTTCCTGTCCGCCCTCTGGACGCCCCCACCCCTCCCAGCAACTCCCTTCACCCACCACCTACCGCTGAGGACATCATCAGATTCTTCACCGTCGTCCTTCAGAATGTTCATCCTTTTCAGCCCCCGCACACCCTCCAACAGATCTCCCTCGCCGCCCGTTCCGTTTTCCAACTCAAAATGTACGCCACCTACTCCTACAACCAGGTCCATTTCACCCTCTCCTCTCTTACACCCTCGTTTAAATCCCTGTCATGGCGCGGCAGCACCATATCCTTTTCAACAACATCCACTCCCTTCCCGCCAACAAGAACCTCTTCCTGCACACCCTTGCCACCCACCACGTGGATGCCTTCCTCCTCAATGAAACCTTCCTGCAACCCCACCACACCGTCCACACTTTGCCCTACCTCCTTCACTGCTCCGATAATCCCCTCCCGATTGCGCGTGGCGGAGTTGCCTTTGGGCACCACCGCCAGATCCCCGTTCGGCTCCAACCTCTCCTTCCCGACCCCACCGAACACCTGATCCTCAGTCTCTTCTTCCTCGGCCTTACGATTACCTGCGCCACCATCTATGTCCCCCTCAACGCCCCTATTCCCTTCGACTTCCTCTCCCACATCGACTGTACCTTCTCCTCCTACGTGATCGCCGCCGACCTCAACATCCATAGTCGTTCCGCTGCCCAGTTACGGCGGTGGCATCGGTTCCTCTCCTCCCTTCAAGGCGACCTCATCCCCATCCCCCAGCACACCCGTCCCGAATCCAACTCCACTCCTGATGTTATCCTCTCCTCCCCCAACCTCCTTGGCCGCATAACGGTGGATGACCTGGAGCCAATTGGTAGCGACCATCTCCTGTACTCCTCACCGTCTCAGACGGTCGTCGGCCCCGCCCCAACCGTCGTAATGACCCTCCCCCAAAGTACGTCCATGACTATTCCTGTGCCAACTGGAATGTCTGCCGGGATACCCTCTCCACCCAGGTCGATAGCCACCCTTTCACCTACCACCACCCCAATGATGTCATACATGCCGCCTCCTTTCTCTAGCAGACCTTGTCTGAGGTCATGGAGGCCCACGTCCCTACTGTCGCCATCCATCCCCACCATCCTACCTTACCCTGCAGGCCATCCTCAACCTCCGTGAATCCCGCCGTCTCTACCGTGCCTTCCTCTGCACGCATGACCCAGACACATTACGACGCCACCGGCAACTCCAGCGACACATTCGTCATTTGCTCGCGGCTAAGAAACGCCAGGACTTGCGACAGACATGCACCCATTTAAAAGCTACCCTACCTATAAACTCGTCCAAGTTCTGGTCAGCCTTCTGTCGCCTTGCCAGAACTAAACCCTCCCCCTACTATCCTCTTCTCCATGATGATCACCCATTCCCTGACACCCTTAGTAAGGCCAATCACCTGGCCTCCTACCTCTCCAATGTATTTTCCATCCCTGATGATCCCCAGTTCGATTACTCACTCTTCCCAGATATCCGCGATCGAACTGACTTCTCTGTCCCTCCACTCGCTCCTGGTTTCCAGTACTTGGACAACATTGCACACACGGAACTCAGTGCCCCTATCACCACACATCTCATTGCTATACTCTGCACAAAACGCAACACCGCGCCTGGTCACGATCGTGTCACCCACCGTCACCTTCGTGAAGCTCCTGTCGCTTTCCCCTCCACCCTTGCCAGGCTCTACAATGTAGTCATGTCCACCGGTTACTACCCCGACCTGTGGAAATCCTCCCGTATCCTCATGTTCCTTAAACCTGGTAAACCGCCGTCCGCCGTCTCCTCCTACCGTCCCATCAGCTTTACCTCAGTCTTCAGCAAGGTCCTGGAATCTATCCTAGCCCGACACATCCACCAGCAACTCCGCCAGCACCGCCTCCTGCCCTTTACCCAGTGTGGCTTTCGTCCACCCTTCTCTTCCGACGACCTTCTCCTTCACCTCACTTATCTCCTTTCCGACCAGCTTAATTCCTGTCGCTCCACAATCTTTTTCTCCCTGGACCTCGAACGTGCTTATGATCGGGTATGGCATTCCGGTCTCCTCTTCAAGCTCCAAACCTTCGCCCTTCCCATTAACTACGTCCGTCTGATCGGCTCCTTTCTCTCCCGCCGTCCTTCCTATGTCACCATCCATAATACAGATTCCTACACCTTTTCCCCCTCTGCCGGTGTGCCCCAAGGCTCCGCCCTCTCCCCCTTTCTGTACCTTTTGTACATGGCGGACATGCCGCCGCCGTCAGCCCCCGTCCACCTTCTCCAGTTTGCCAATTACAGCGGCTTCCTTGCCCTTGCCCCCACCCTGCAGCGCTCCCAACACCTTCTCCAATCCCATCTTGACCGGTTCACCACTTGGTGCAACCAGTGGTTGCTCAAGGTCAATCCCTCCAAAACCCAGGCGATCATTGTAGGCAAAACCACCCCTTCCTTCCGCCTCCTTGATTTCTATCTCACCATCTATGGCCGTCCTATCGCCCTCACTCCCACCCTGAAGTACCTTGGCGTCACCCTCGACCGTCGCCTCTCCTGGACTCCCCACCTCCGGACAATCCAAGCCAATGCATGCTCCCAACAGTCTCCTCAAGCTCCTCTCCAGCCGTACGTGGGGTCTGGACCCCTCCACCATCCTCCACACCTATAAATCCCTCATCCGCCCTATCCTTTGTTATGCCCATCCGGCTTGGGTCTCTGCCCCCCCTACCTTTTATGAATCCCTCCAAATCCTTGAACGCCACGCTCTCCGCCTCGCCTATCACATCCGTCTCCCCTCCCCCACGTGGATCCTGTATGATCTCATCCCCTTCCCCCACCTCCTTATTTTCCTTGAAAGGATACGGGTCCTGTACACCTCCCGGAAACCCGATCCTCCTCACCCGCTAGTCTCCCCGATCCTCTCCCACCCCCGCCCGCTCCGTGCCTGTATTCCCACTTCCCACCCGGTCTCCACTCTCAACCCTCCTTACCCTCTCCCAAGGTGCCTTCCACCAGCTCCCCCTCCCTGATGATGTCCTCCTCCCCTCCATCTACCCCTCCTATCAACTTTGACCCTGCCCCACTCCCCACTTCCGGCGTCCTTTCCTTTAGGCACCCTTCCTCCCTTCTCTTCCCTTCCCTTCTCATTCCTTTTACCCCGTCCCCTCCCTCCTCTTCCCCCGGGCTTCCCCACCCTTCCTCCCCCCCCCCTATCTCCCCTGCCCGTAGCATCTCAGCTCTCCCCTCTCGCTCTCCTACTCCCCTTCCTCCTCCTCCTCTCTTGGCAGGTCCCCGGACTCGCACACGCACAGTTAACGTTCGCGCGCCGGAGGTCATCGCCATCAGTGTCTCGTGTGTGTGCCTTCGTTTGTGTTTAGTGTTTGTTCGCCGTCACGCCGCCACTATTCAAGTGTACCGTCGCCATCATCCATGTTTTGTGCGCTGTGTCAACTAGTGTCAGTGATGTTTTCCCGTCCAGCGTGAACGGCTCGATGTTTTTTTGTTTTTTAGTGTCTACATTGTTTTGCCCGCCGTTTTGATTGTATTCTCTGTGCCCCCTCTATGTATTACTTATTGTAAACCTCAAGGCTGAAGAGCGGCGTACTCAGCTGCTGACAGCCCGCCTTCAGTAAGGTGATAAAAATTACAATACAGAATAAAAAACTGCCTTAGCAGTGTTTTCGTCGCACCTGAAGATGTCGGCCAGTTGCGCTGATGAAATATTGTGGAGTTTTCACTATGACATCCGACGTCTCGCCCGAGAACCAAATATACAACATGTCCGTCGGGAAAGCCTCAAGCAACACATCCGATACCTGTACGGGGAGGAAATGGTAAAAGAAAGTAATAGTTTTGATAAACTACGGAATAAGAAGAGCAGACTGCTATGTGCCGTTACGGTTTTATTAAGATGCTGAGATCATCGAGTTATTCCGACGTTCGCTAAGGTGACGCAGTTCATAATCTCTGCAGCCGCTAAAAGGATAAAAAATCGAGCAAGCCACGCACAGCTAAAAGAAAGGATTCGCCATACTCGGCGAGAACTGGACTTCGTATCCAGAGAACTCATAGCACTTTAATTGAAGATATCGTCAAGACTGTCCGTTGATTCTTGAAAGTGGGTTGACAGCGCTACTTGGGCGTTCTCAGACTGGAAACGACAACAAGACGCAGCACGTCAAATTGATAAGTTTCATCGCTTCAGAGACCGTTTACCACAAGAAGAGAACAACGAAGTTGGTAGACAAACTGTATACAATCTAGCGGACAAACCTTTGCCTGACGCAGCGGTATCGGTCTTGGAGAAAGGATTGAACTTCGCACCCACTCCGAGGACACCACCTGTTCTGGACATCATTAGCTCCGTCGAACAAGGCATCCTAAAACTTCCCAGAAAATCTGCCGAGGAGATCTGGCGAGAGACTTGCCGTGCTCTCACGGGCTCAAGTGCCTAAGAACAATATAACAGCTGCAGAGAGGTCAGTGGTTCGATCCCTACGAGAAGATCCTGATATCGTGATTTTACCGGCGGATAAGGGAAATGCGACTGTTATCCTCTCCACGTCAATGTATCTGAGCAAGATGCACCAGTTTTTGGACGACTCTGCATATCGCACACTAAATAAGGACCCCACAGCCAAAATTCAGCGAAAAACTTTGGAGCCCCTCAAAAACAGCACGATCACTGATGTGGTTGCTAAGAGACTACGTACACAGGCGCCCGTACCTCCCAGGCTGTACGGATTGCCCACAATTCACAAAGATAATGTGCCACTGCGGCCTATTGGGAGTAATATTGGGGTACCAACGTATAATCTTGCGAAACATCTGGCATCGCACCTGACCCCTTTAGTAGGAAAGTGTGAGCGTCATATCCGTAACTCACAAGACTTTATTTGTCGGCTCAAGAACTTACGACTCGCGCCATCAGATATACTCGTGAGTTTTGACGTAGTCTCACTTTTTACTCGAGAACCATTGCAGCAATCGTTGTTGCTCATTAGCGAGAAGCTGGATGGGGAACTTTTAGACTTATTCCAACATGTGCTCACCTCGACGTACTTTTTATTTAATGGACAATACTTTGAACAGACTGTCGGCGTCGCAATGGGTAGTCCCTTGTCACCCACTGTGGCTAATCTTTTTTATGGAAGACTTCGAGGAGAGAGCACTCCAGACGTCGGATTTGAAACCTACGTGTTTTTGGCGATATGTGGACGACATCTTTGTTATCTGGCCTCACGGCATTGCATCGCTGAATGTTTTCCTTGAGCATCTTAACTCGCTTCATCCCAACATCAAGTTCACTATGGAGGAGGAGAAAAACGGCGAACTTCCATTCCTGGACGTGTTGGTACGGAGAAAAGAAGATGGCATATTAGGTCACGCAGTGTACCGTAAACCAACGCACACGGACTTATACTTACAGGCCACCAGCTGTCACCATCCTTCGCAACGAAGTGGCGTACTGAGGAAGTTGGTTCATAGAGCTCGACCCATATCAGACTCAGACTGCTTATCCAATGAGCTACTCCATCTGCGTACCACTTTCCGACAAAATGGATACTCCGAACGGGGGATTCGCCGTGCCTTACAACCGAAGCGCGTTACCCAACGTGAGTAAGTGGAAGAAGGCGAAGAACAAAGGGGAGTGGTCATCTTGCCATACATCGGCGGTGTCTCTTCATAAATAGGAAGATTATTGAAGAGGCATAAAGTTAAATGTGTCTTTCGTCCGCCGGCATAACTCAGAGCTCTCTTGGGCTCATAAAGGACAGCCTTGGCCTAAGAAGACCCGGTGTTTACGAGATTCCTTGTAGCTGCGGCATGTCGTACATCGGACAAATTTGTCGCACTGTAGAAGAGAGATGTACTGAACACCGACGCTACACTCGTCTGGAGCAACCAGAAAAGTCTGCAGTGGCCGAGCATTGTCTCAGTACAGGCCGTTCTGTGAATTATCAACATCCCATAATTCTCGCATCGACGAGTTCGTACTGGGACAGTGTTATTAAGGAAGCAATGGAAATACGTAGCTCGACGAATCTTGTAAACAGAGACACGGGCTTTCAGCTTAGTACAGCTTGGGATCCAGCACTGGCCATATTGAACTCGCTTCGATGAGAGAGGAGTACTATTGGTCATAAGAGGATGACGATTCGCCAGCAACATAAATATTCTGTTGACAACGGGAGGATAATCAACGTGGACGCGCATTTTTACTTGCGGCTTCCGACAGAGGTCGCTGGAGCGGCCGATGGCAGCGCAGAGCAGCGGCGGCAGCCTCCGAGCGTGCGCCGAGGTCTTTGGTTCTTCATCCTTAGGTGGCGTTGCTGTCCTTCCAGCTATCGGTTGATATCGTCGCTATTGGCCATCGAATTTGGCGCCTCCACGCATGAACACTCCCTGCCTAAGACTGGCATAAATAGGGGGCTCTGTCCTGCCATAGCAGTGTGTTCGTCGCACCTGAAGATGTAGGCCATTTGCGCTGATGAATCCGACGTCTCGCCCGAGAACCATATATACAACATGACCCTCGGGAAAGCCTCAAGCAACACAGCTAATAATATGTATGTATATATTTATATATACATATGTATATATATATATATATATATGGGAATATTTCCTTATATATATATATATATATATATATATATATATATATATATATATATAAGGCCGGCCGCGGTGGTCTCGCGGTTCTAGGCGCGCAGTCCGGAACCGTGCGACTGCTACGGTCGCAGGTTCGAATCCTGCCTCGGGCATGGATGTGTGTGATGTCCTTAGGTTAGTTAGGTTTAAGTAGTTCTAAGTTCTAGGGGACTGATAACCACAGCAGTTGAGTCCCATAGTGCTCAGAGCCATTTGAACCATTTTATATATATAGGGTACGAACACTTCGACTGAAATGGATATATATATAGGGTGGTACAAGAAGGTACGGCCAAACTTTCAGGAAACATTCCTCACACACAAAGAAAGAAAATATGTTATGTGGACATTTGTGCGGAAACGCTTACTTTCTATGTAAGAGCTGGAGAATGGCGTATTGTATCACAGCCGTCCACAATACGAGCACGAAGGGTGTCTACATTTGGTACCGGGGTTGCGTAACAAGAGCTTTTCAAATGCCCCCATAAATGAAAGTCAAGAGGGTTGAGGTCAGGAGATAGTGGAGGCCATAGAATCGGTCCGCCTCTACCAATCCATCGGTCACCAAATCTGTTGTTGAGGAGCGTACGAACACTTCGACTGAAATGTGTAGGAGCTCCATCGTGCATGAACCACATGTTGTGTCGTACTTGTAAAGGTACATGTTCTAGCAGCACAGGTAGAGTATCCCGTATGAAATCATGATAACGTGCTCCAATGAGCGTAGGTGGAAGAACATGGGGCCCAATCAAGACATCACAAACAATGCCTGCCCAAACGTTCACAGAAAATCTGCGTTGATGACGTGATTGCACAATTGCGTGCGGGTTCTCGTGAGCCCACAAATGTTGATTGCGAAAATTTACAATTTGATCACGTTGGAATGAAGCCTCATCCGTAAAGAGAACATTTGCACTGAAATGAGGATTGACACATTGTTGGATGAACCAGTCGCAGAAGTGTACCCGTGGAGGCCAATCAGCTGCTGATAGTGCCTGCACACACAGTACGTGGCACGGAAACAACTGGTTCTCCCGTAGCACTCTCCATACAGTGACGTGGTCAACGTTACCTTGAACGGCAGCAACTTCTCTGACGCTGACATTAGGGTTATCGTCAACTGCACGAAGAACTTCCTCGTCCATTGCAGGTGTCCTCGTCGTTCTAGGTCTTCCCCAGTCGCGAGTCATAGGCTGGAATGTTCCGTGCTCCCTAAGACGCCAATCAATTGCTTCGAACGTCTTCCTGTCGGGACACCTTCGTTCTGGAAATCTGTCTCCTTACAAACCTACCGCGCCACGGCTAATGCCCCTTGCTAATCCATACATCAAATGTGCATCTGCCAACTACGCATTTGTAAACATTGTACTGACTGCAAAACCACGTTCGGGATGAACACTAACCTGTTGATGCTACGTACTGATGTGCTTGATGCTAATACTGTAGAGCAATGAGTCGCATGTCAACACAAGCACCGAAGTCAACATTAACTTCCTTCAATTGGGCCAAATGGCGGTGAATCAAGGAAGTACAGTACATACTCACGAAACTAAAATGAGCTCTAACATGGAAATTAGGTGCTTCTGGACACTTGTCCACATAAAATCTTTTCTTAATTTGTGTGTGAGGAATATTTCCTGAACGTTTGGCCATACCTTTTTGTAACACCCTGAATAGACGATTAGTTTTTACGTTAATGAAATATTTTTTTATTGGTTCTCAAGCAGCGATACTTAAAAACCTGGTTTTCTTTTACAGGCTATGATTCTTTAAATAAAAAGTCGTAAACAGACCGGAAGGAGCAGTCCACAGGACATTATTTTAGGTTAAATTTAAAACTTATATCTCTGATAGTCAGGCATGTCATATTATTCGGCGAACTATCAAAAACTTTTCTTGATGAAAACTTAATTCCTTTCTGAGCCATTGACGTCAATAATGAAGGATAATAAACAACTTCCATGGCCTCTTATTACTAATTATATTACATTTATTTCCTATTCTTACTTTAATGGCACAGACGTTAACGTTCGATGCTTCACAGGCTTTAAAAATATTTTTCTCGTGTGTTTCTGTAAATTATGCATATAAGGACGGGACAATAACCCACCGTTTATGATTATAGCCGTAAGGATCAAACGACGAAGCCCAGAAATAGAGTGACGTTGTGCGTCAGGAATGGTTTGAACTGAAGGCGGTCTTTTGAAACTCATGTGAGTAATAGCTGCATTATTCGTATCACGCTAATGCATTTCAGCATTTATCTTGTGTATATGAATTTCATTTGGTATCTTAGACACAGATTCACATGAAGCGCAATAATTATAGTTTAGCCGTTTCTTTTTTTACATTTTATTCAGCACTATTTCTCTTTTGTTGGTCTACGGAGATCATGTTTTACTTGAATTCCTCCAGACTTGTACTTCACTCATTCAACGCGCTTATCTTTTTTATTTCCTCTCTCCATAATCGTCATTTAACTGGATTGACGTTTAACGGTGCCCTTCACTTCTTCATTTTTCATTTACATGTGCTCTCTCACCTCTTTTAAAATAATTTTCGGCTTACTTGTTTGGGTTACATTGGTATTTCTTTCAGCTGCCTGTGCCAGAACCGTTTCGTCAACCTGTTTTCGTTCATTAAAAGCACGCAACAGAAAATTTAAGTCTACCTTGCAGCTTCTAATGGACTTCACCATTCTTCCTTAGACTCCATGCGACTTTCTTTTTAATGGGGCCTAGGAACCGTTTCGATTCTTACTTTCGTGATCTACTGACTTAGTTTTCGAAGTGACTCTAAGGAATTAATTTTTGTCATGTCCGTGTAATCCATAATGTTGGCTGTCAGCTAAACATCTGAGTCGTATTTTCTGTCTATAAATGACGTGCTTCCGCTGTCAAACATTCACACGTTCTTCATTTTTCTTGACATTCTCATTATTGGAGATAAGCGAGTTGTCGCAATTTTTTTACATATACTAAGGACCAGCTACGGTACCCGGCTTTGCTCAGGGAGCTGATATGAGATTGTGTGAACTCTTTTACAATTTGGAAAAAGTATTTTGATTCCTCAGTTTTCTCGGTCATGTAATGTAAAAATTCCTGTGGGGATGCTACCATTGGTGTTAATCGTATTTTTGCAGTCAAGCAACAAAATCCTGGTGTTTCCCTTCTGAATTTTTTCACATTGCAAAATAGGCAGATGTTATCCATTTTCTTCGGTTCTTAGTGGAATGATTCAATTATTAGGTTGCACTGTTTCCTTGTCCTGGTCCGAGTTTCTCGTAGGATGACATTTTCATTGCTAACTTGATTTCCCAGCCTTTTATTATAAGCTTTTTGATCGTTCAATCCGTTCATTACGTTGTTCTTTAGTTTCTCTGCTACTCACAGTGCTCATTATCGCTTGTTGGGAACTTAAACTTGCTTCGTGCTCTTCGTCTGTCTCGTTTCTTCGCTGTTCATTCTGTTTTCGCCGATTTGCTGCAGAATTGCCAAGTTCTCCTCCTCTTTTACACTTGGGTTATGTCTAAAATATAAATCAAATGGACATTTACTAACAAATACAGTGAGTACACTTTGCACACGTTATTTTCTATTTTTATTCTGTCACTGTATCACTTTGACTACTCATACTTATCTGTTAAGTTTTATTCGTTCACTGCACTACTTTTTCGGTTGCTCCCTTCGCAACTGATAAGAAACTGACGTTGTAACCCAGGACAGGGCTTGCTTTATATACCTCTAGCAATGGGTAGCCCCATCAGTGGTGAATTCCAGAACAATCCAAAAAGCTTTGGACTGATCCATAATGATCCAGGACACTCCACAACATTCAGAGTGCTCTAAGATATTTAACAATGATATGGGATGTTAACCGACAGTATGGGATCCCCCAAATGTTCCAGAATATTCCCGGACATTCCAGAACATTCCGGGTCATCGTGGAAGATTCCGGAATTCCAAGGAGTGCTCTCATGTACTCTTGAGTACTCTACAATGTTCTAGAATGTTCTCGAACAGTCTCGAATTTTATTGAGTGTTCTAGAAATTTCTAGAGGGAGAAACTTCCTAGACCGTATATCTTCTAAAGCATGCGCTTCAGGTTAAAACGGCAACCTTTTTCATGGATGGTGGACAGCGGGCTACCACACCATATAACACCCTTGATCGTACCGGCACGCGCATTGTAACTTGTTTTTATAAAATATGTTGATCAAAAAATCCTTGAAGTCAAGATCGCAAACAAATTTTATTGTGAATACTAGTTTCAGCTACACATGCGCCATATTCAAATATTACGGTCTTTGAATGAAGCCTCCTGTGACCTGACTTGGCAACTTCACAATTTTTGTTCAACTGCCAACGCTGGACAAAAGCGGTCTGTCGCAATGGATTAAAAATCCTCGAACGTCGTGATTACAAACAAACTTTTTTTCTGATTACTAGCTTCAGCTGCAAATGAGCCATCTTCTGACCTCACACAATTGTTTGAAGTCTCCTGCCGCCTTTGTAATTTTGTTATGTTTGTTAACGTTGTTAATCTTGAAGACGAGGAATTTCAATCCTTAATGGATAATAAAACTTACTGCAGTGTTTCTAACACTGACAATGCCAACAAAGACGATTAACTTGTAAAGTTAGGAGTTAGGAGACTTCAAACCAGATCTGAAGACCGCTCATTTGTAGCTGAACGTAGGAAGCAAAATAAAATTTATTCGCTTTCTGGATTTGGAGGACTTTTAATCCAAAATATATATTTAAAAAATCAGAGGTAGTCTAATGTAGTTCAGAACACACATTAGTTAAAACATCTCCAGTTTCTACAGGTAGACGCTATTCTAGTACTTTTCAGTTAAAATTTGCAGTCGCATTTATATCGATTGCCCAACGTTGTTCCGTACTGAAGACGGGGTGACTGCTGACTTGCCAGATGTAGCCTGGGATCAGCAGAGATTTGCAGCAGCACTGAGGGGGAAGCAGGTTGCGAGGGTTAGCGAGGCGAGGGACTCAGCTGCCTTCCACCCTCAGAGCCTTTGCCCTTCTGGCCTTCGCCTTTTGCCCTTTCAACGAAAGGCACGCCACGGCAAGAGCGCAGCAGAAATATTGCGTCCTTCTTCAAACACTGTTCTGTTTCGTAGCACACCCCTGCGTCCGAAACCGGTTGCTGCTTCTCCGCTTGAACGCACTCAGCTCCTTTGAGTTTCTGTCTCTTTCTAAATGCCTTCACTCTCTCATCACATCTTTCAGATCTCTCCCTCCCTCTCCCTCGCTCTCTCTCTCTCTCTCTCTCTCTCTCTCTCTCTCTCTCTCTCTCTTTCTCTCTTTTACTCTCTCTCCCTCCCTCTCTCTCTGTCTATAGGGTGGCTGAAGGGTAAGCTTAATTTCCTAATAAAACTATAAAACAGTGCTAAGATGACACGAAGTTACAATACAGTTAACGAACCGCGAGACGTTCAGTTATTGTACTGGTAAACACAGAAATATTCTTAAGAGTGTCGCAACATTTAGTTTACGATGGAGAAGAAATATTCATTGTTTTGTTTTTTATCAGTTAATAGCGATTCAATCAAACTGAGATTGCGAGATGGTGTCTTTGTGAAAAAAGAATGAAAAAAGAAGGACTGAAGCTATGGCTCGCTGATCTCTGTACTCTTAGTAAGAACCCAACCACATTTCTTCAGATTCATCATATACAGTTTGCTACAAAACCTGAAGTACAAAAGTGTAAATGCACCACTGTGGTGAAACAGTAAGTTGACCGTGGAACTAACGCGTCCAGGATCGAAAAGCACGGCGCATAAAGTACCGATCATGTTCATTTAGTTCGATCGAGAAAGTGCGAAATGCCTGCCACTCTGACATGATATTTTTCAGGATTGTTACAATGGCATCCTGTGTCACCTCTATCTGGAATCCTTAAACTTGTAAAATCAGCTATATTCAGGATAAATCCGTGTGGACCTGCCTATTCTTCAGAAATATAGAAAATTTTAGTTTAGACAGATAAATTATTAAAACCAACATATACCACCACTTAGGGTGCTCTGTGCAGAAAAAATGGTTTATGTCTTCTCCCATCGGAATAGCTGAAAAATGTAGCAAGTAATTTACAGTTTGTAAAAACTGAATACAATGATAACTAAATTTAATCCAGAAAGTATTTTGTAATGATATAAGGAAACAAATAGTCGTACAGGGAACGAAACCTAATACCTTCTGCAGAGTTATGAGTGCATATGACCCAGCTTGTGCATCTCATGAACAAGCAACAGGAGACTTCCTGGCAGATTAAAACTGTGTGCCCGACCGACACTCGAACTCGGGACCTTTGCCTTTCGCGGGCAAGTGCTGTACCAACTGAGCTACCGAAGCACGACTCACGCCCGCTACTCACAGCTTTACTTCTGCCAGTACCTCGTCTCCTACCTTCCAAACTATACAGAAGCTCTTCTGCGAACCTTGCAGAACTAGCAGGGACAACTGAAATGAAAAGTGTGAAACTATGTCTCTACTTACTTTTATCATTAGCACATTGACTTACAGAATTTTCCCTGACAAAGACAACTCAAACTTAACCTGTTCATTAATTACACGCAATATACAAGCCCAACGCAATCTGACGGCTATACAGTGACAACATGGCTTCCAATAATTAACACAAAAGAATGGCCCTGAATTGCAAGAAATCCTAACAATAACAAAAATTCTTAAAATATGAAATTACCTCCAACTCTGTTAATTGCGTAAATTCATTTCAATCACGAACCCCATTTTTTCATAGGTCACTTACCTCACAGAAAATTTTCATCATACGAACTACAGCAATTACAGCAAGCAGCAATTACAGCCAGCTAAATAAAATTTTTCTTACTACTATAACTACGGTTAGTAATAGAAAGATTTTGATGAAAAGCAAACAATGTATTTAGAAAATTTACCTGATTCATGTGACATCCGGTTCCTAAACTTATATAGTGGTCAGTAATTCCACTACCCAAACATTACCAACAACATCCATCCTCATTTTCTTGGGTCGCACTATACAATGAATGTCCTACGAACACAGTCTCCACTAAGAATATCATCTCCATACACTTCTCTCTCCACTCGCTAGCTATTGTCCTCCCAACCACAGAATCTCTTCCCGAGGACGCAGAGCACTGTCAATGATATTAAAACAGTATATAGCGCTGCCAACATACAAAAAGGCTACTTACAAGTCTTTGCACAATTAATGGCATGGCTTCTAGTATTTTACGGAAATCTGCCGCAGTGAACAGAAATGAGGCGTGTAATAAAAAATCGAGAAACAAGCAGAGAACTGTAGCTTCAGATTCAGTGAACCTCATGGCACTACAAGTAAATACAAGTTACGGTTACTTACTTACAGGGCTACAAATTTGTTGAAGGAAAAAAAAATCAAAAGAATTATAGCATTACCTTCCTCTCCTGAAGCCGGCCGGTGTGGCCGAGCGGTTCTAGGCGCTTCAGTCTGGAACCGCGAGACCGCTAGGGTAGCAGGTTCGAATCCTGCCTTGGGCATGGATGTGTCTGATGTTCTTAGGTTAGTTAGGTTTAAGTAGTTCTAAGTTCTAGGGAACTAATGACCTCAGATGTTAAGTCCCACAGTGCTCAGAGCCATTTGAACCATTTGAACCTCTCCTAAACAATCGATTGGTCGAAGAATCAGACATCATTAGACCATAGTCTCATAGAGAAATGAACCGATTTATTAAATAACAATATAAAATGCAGATATAGAACATGATTTTAAGAGTTGCTTCTAAAAGATATCATGAGAAACACAAGCATACTTCCAGAATAGTCTACCCTCGCCACGAATAATGAATAGGTCGTCGCAACTGCCGTCTACTTCACGTCTGCTGTGCAGCGAGCTACGTTAATTTAAGTATTAACTGTATTTTTCTTACTTGTCACTTCTTCTTCCCTGTGTTTTTGCTTTTAGGAAGCTTTAATTGTCGAGTGCTAGTAATAGTGTTCCACAGATTTCGTGTTTGTTTTGAATACACTCAGAGAGAGTCCCTTTAGTCAACCACAGTGCCAGTAGTGCTAGTGTTTGTTTTCAATACAGTCCAGAGACAGGTAGTGCTATTTTCTTTGTTTTTTACAAGAAGTGTCTAGCAACCACAGTTTAGTCAACTATCAGCCGCCTTTAGTGAATTAGCAGTCTAGTTAAAAGTTGATTAACTCTCTACAGCAAATTGATTTCTTAGGATGGATAGGATGTGTGACTGCTGTGTACGGACGCAGGAGAAGCTGGCCACTGTTCGTGAACAGCTTCAGGCTGCGGCCTCGGAGTGTAGCGGCAGTGGGGAGTCAGGTGCGTCGCAAGTTATACCCCAGGTGTTACATGCTTCACCCACTGTCCCTGCTGTCGAGACATCTTCGCGGGTACCGGGCGCGGTTGGGCCACCGTCTCCCCAGGGGGAGTGGCGGGTTCAGCGGTGTTCGCGGCGCACGAGGCGGAGGGTCAATGTGGAGGCTGGCCGTTTGGCATCGCCAGCTCTGCGTGTGAGTGGACATGTCGCCGCTCCTTCAGCAAGGTCCGAGCAGGCACACGGGGGGAGGGGTTTATTAGTAATTGGGAGCTCCATCGGTAGGCATGTGATGGAGACCTTTAGGGAAATAGCGGAAATGTCGGGGAAGAGGGCCAGTGTTCACTCTGTCTGCTTGCCGGGGGGTCTCATTCGAGATGTGGAGGAGGCCCTGCCGGCGGCGGTAGAGAGCACTGGGTGCAACCGATTGCAAATTGTTGCTCATGTCGGCACCAATGACTCTTGCCGTCTGGGTTCAGAGGTCATCCTCATCAGTTCCTACAGGCGGTTGGCGGAATTGGTGAAGGCGGAAAGCCTCGCTCGCGGGGTGGAATCAGAGCTAACTATTTGTAGTATCGTTCCCAGAAGCGATCGCTGTCCTCCGGTTTGGAGCCGAGTAGATGGCTTAAACCAAAGGCTCAGACGATTCTGCGGAGATCTGGGGCGCAAATTTCTCGGCCTCCACCATCGGATGGAGAAATGTAGGATCCCCCTGAATAGGTCAGGCGTACACTACACGCCGGAAGTGGCTACCAGGCTAGCGGAGTACGTGTGGAGTGCACATGTGGGTTTTTTAGGTTAGAGAATTCCCTCCCTAGGCCCGACAAGACGCCTCCTGAGACGCGGCAATGTAGGAGTAGGCAAAATGCAACATGGAATCAATACTAATGTGCTAATAGTAAACTGCAGGAGCGTCTGTAGAAAGGTCCCAGAACTGCTCTCATTAATAAACGGCCACAATGCCCATATAGTACCACGGACAGAAAGTTGGCTGAAACCAGACGTAAACAGTAATGAGATCCTAAACTCAGATTGGAATGTATACCGCAGAGACAGGCTGTACAGTGAAGGGGGAGGCGTGTTTATAGCGATAAGAAGTGCAATAATATCGAGGAAAATTGACGGAGATCGGAAATTTGAAATAATTTGGGTAAAGGTCACGGTTAAAGCAAGCTCAGACATGGTAATTGGATGTCTCTATAGGCCCCCTGGCTCAGCAGCTGTTGTGGCTGAGCACCTGAAGGATAATTTGGAAAATATTTCGACTAGATTTCCCCACCATGTTATAGTACTGGGTGGAGATTTTAATTTGCCGGATATAGACTGGGAGACTCAAACGTTCATTACGGGTGGCAGGGACAAAGAATACAGTGAAATTTTTTTAAGTGCTTTATCTGAAAAGTACCTTGAGCAGTTAAACAGAGAACCGATTCGTGGCGATAACATATTAGACCTTCTGGTGGCAAACAGACCCGAACTATTTGAAACAGTTAACGCAGAACAGGGAATGAGCGATCATAAAGCGGTTACTGCATCGATGATTTCAGCCGTAAATAGGAATATTAAAAAGGGTAGGAAGATTTTTCTGTTTAGAAAAAGTGACAAAAAGCAGATTTCAGAGTACCTGTTGGCTCAACACAAAAGTTTTGTCTTAAGTACAGATAGTGTTGAGGATCAGTGGACAAAGTTCAAAACCGTCGTACATAATGCATTAGATGAGTATGTGCCAAGCAAGATCGTAAGAGATGGGAAAGAGCCACCGTGTTGTACCACAACAACCGAGTTAGAAAGTGCTGCGGAAGCAAAGGGAACGTCACAGCAAACATAAACATAGCCAAAGCCTTGCAGACAAACAAAAATTACGCGAAGCGAAATGTAGGGTGAGGAGGGCTATGCGAGAGGCGTTCAATGAATTCGAAAGTAAAGTTCTATGTACTGACTTGGCAGAAAATCCTAAGAAATTTTGGTCTTATGTCAAAGCGGTAGGTGGATAAAAACAAAATGTCCAGACACTCTGTGACCAAAATGGTACTGAAACAGAGGTTGACAGACTAAAGGCCGAAATACTAAATGTTTTTTTCCAAAGCTGTTTCACAGAGGAAGACTGCACTGTAGTTTGATGGTAGATATCGAACTAGACGACAGAGGGATAGAGAAACAATTAAAATCGCTCAGAAGAATAAAGGCTGCTGGACCTGATGGGATACCAGTTCGATTTTACACAGAGTACGTGAAGGAACTTGCCCCCCTTCCAGCAGCGGTGTACCGTAGGTCTCTGGAAGAGCGTAACGTTCCAAAGGATAGGAAAAGGGCACAGGTCATCCCCGTTTTCAAGAAGGGACGGCGAACAGATGTGCAGAACTATAGACATATATCTCTAACGTCGATCAGTTGTAGAATTTCGGAACACGTATTATGTTCGAGTATAATGACTTTTCTGGAGACTAGAAATCTACTCTGTAGGAATCAGCATGGGTTTCGAAAAAGACGGTCGTGTGAAACCCAGCTCGCGCTATTCGTCCACGAGACTCAGAGGGCCATAGACACGGGTTCACAGGTAGATGTCGTGTTTCTTGACTTCCGCAAGGCGTTCCATACAGTTCCCCACAGTCGTTTAATGAACAAAGTAAGAGCATACGGACTATCAGACCAACTGTGTGATTGGATTGAAGAGTTCCTAGGTAACAGAACGCAGCATGTCATTCTCAATGGAGAGAAGTCTTCCGAAGTAAGAGTGATCTCAGGTGTGCCGCAGGGGAGCGTCGTAGGACCGTTGCTATTCAAAAATGCTCTGAGCACTATGGGACTTAACAACTATGGTCATAAGTCCCGTAGAACTTAGAACTAATTAAACCTAACTAACCTAAGGACATCACACAACACCCAGTCATTACGAGGCAGAGAAAATCCCTGACCCCGCCGGGAATCGAACCCGGGAACCCGGGCGCGGGAAGCGAGAACGCTATCGCACGACCACGAGCTGCGGACGTTGCTATTCACAATACACATAAATGACCTTGCGGATAACATCGGAAGTTCACGGAGGCTTTTTGCGGATGATGCTGCAGTATATCGAGAGGTTATAACAATGGAAAATTGCACTGAAATACAGGAGGATCTGCAGCGAATTGACGCATGGTGCAGGGAATGGCAATTGAATCTCAATGTAGACAAGTGTAATGTGCTGCGAATACATAGAAAGATAGATCCCTTATCATTTATCTACAGAATAGCAGGTCAGCAACTGGCAGCAGTTAATTCCATAAATTATCTGGGGGTACGCATTAGGAGTGATTTAAAATGGAATGATCGTATAAAGTTGATCGTTAGTAAAGCAGATGCCAGACTGAGATTCATTGGAAGAATCCTAAGGAAATGAAATCCGACAACAAAGGAAGTAGGTTACAGTACTCTTGTTCGCCCACTGCTTGAATACTGCTCAGCAATGTGGGATCCGTACCAGATAGGGTTGATAGAAGAGATAGAGAAGATCCAACGGAGAGCAGCGCGCTTCGTTACAGGATCATTTAGTTATCGTGAAAGCGTTACGGAGATGATACATAAACTCCAGTGGAAGACTCTGCAGGAGAGACGCTCAGTAGCTCGGTACGGACTGCTCAGCAATGTGGGATCCGTACCAGATAGGGTTGATAGAAGAGATAGAGAAGATCCAACGGAGAGCAGCGCGCTTCGTTACAGGATCATTTAGTAATCGTGAAAGCGTTACGGAGATGATACATAAACTCCAGTGGAAGACTCTGCAGGAGAGACGCTCAGTAGCTCGGTACGGACTTTTGTTGAAGTTTCGGGAACATACCTTCACCGAAGAGTCAAGCAGTATATTGCTCCCGCCTACGTATATCTCGCGAGGAGGTTATGAGGATAAAATCAGAGTGATTAGAGCCCACACAGTAGCATACCGACAATCCTTCTTTCCACGAACAATACGAGACTGGAATAGAAGGGGGAACCGATAGAGGTACTCAAGGTACCCTCCGCCACACACCGTCAGGTGGCTTGCGGAGTACGGATGTAGATGTAGATGCAGAAGCTCTTCTATAAATACAGACGAACGTCATTGTGCCTGGTGTGTAGCATTTACGTGTAACACACGAATGCAGTAGTTGTCGACATGCTTTGTGATTTACTTTAGTTACTGGCAGGAGGCCACTTATATATATATATATATATATATATATATGTGTGTGTGTGTGTGTGTGTGTGTGTGTGTGTGTGTGTGTGTGTGTGTGTGGTCTCCGTTCAGACCAGACGCTTCAGAACCGCCTCCAGGTGTTTCAAATGATCACTGAAGGTGGAACTATAAAAAAATAAAAAAATAAATAAATAAAAACACGACATTGCCGAAACAGTCACAAACACACTGAAACTTCGTATCACCCGAGACACAACCTATAAGGCGGGACTAAACATCCGTACCAGTGGGGAAGCCAAAAGAACATTGTTGAACCGGTATAAGTTCCATTCCATTCAGAAGGCGGTATTATGTTTACAGTCCTCAGATAAAGGGATCTGATAATACACCTGATCAAGATCAAGAAATCCGGAGGACTAGGCTCCGGGAAACCACATATAACGTTTGTGAAAGTCAGGCAAAGATTCAGATTGTAAAACAAACTTTTGGGTAACTAATCTATAGTGAATTATCTGACATAGCTCCCACAATGACGAAGAATATGGAGATATGGAGGTTCTAATCACTCCATCACATAACATGCCACTAATCAAGTAATGTAAGTTCTTCACTTTCAGAATTGGCACCTTATCGGTAACGATGATTTGATACTAGATCTTATTTTTTAAGCGAAGCTTGTCAGTTAGGACCTGTGGGAAACGATTAGGAAGCTGCAACAATTGATTGGCCTAGTCCAGACTCAAGTGACAGGCCTCAGATTTTTCAGAAGGACACAACACACTAGAAACTTTCGAAGAACTATTAGAGGAACACAAGACATACCTCTCAACAGGACAAAACTTGACGCAACCAACGTTCTCCCTATCATCCATTATCCCAGTATTCTGGATAAAATCGCACCTCAAAACTTAATTGACAGAGACGTTCTTGAGAACCAGTAAATCGATCGGCCATGAAACGTTACCAGTGCTTAACGTGGCTCGCAGTTCTGCCACCTCATGCATCACCTGTTCACTAGAAGCCGGATGTCTCCAGGAGGAAGGGCACAGTCCTGTATCCCGAATACCAGTTGTAGACAAGAGGAAAAGTGGTCAGAGTCAGTAAATGGGCGAATAGGCTCATGGTTTAGCTGAGTGCATTTCAGGAACGGGTGTCTTAGCCTGTTCTGCTTGCAAATGAGTCAGCTGTTCGGTCTCTAACTCCATTGAACAGGATACTCACGCAGCAAGTTCTGCGTTTCATGACACCGAAATGAAAACATGTGTTAGCACTGTCCCTATTTAAGGAATCACCTTGGAATTCAAACAGACGTCATGATATTGAAGCTCTGTACCACCATGCTGTGTGTTCGTAAAATGCGACCTTCAATCGTGTAAGCCAAGTCATCCAGTTCAGGGAAGATGGAAAGTCTTTTAGAGATGGAAGAACACGAGTGGTCGACCGGTATCATACCCGCCAATATATTTTGAACTATTTTGGTTTCAGTAACCTGAAACTTCAAGGTTGAGACTGCAGACCGAATTTCCTCATTATGCCTGCGAAAGTTTCATTGGTCGCCAGAAGCCGCCAAAACTACTTTTGCTCAAGTTCGTTTTTAATATGGGACGAGAGGTTCGGCAGACATTTCGGTCCTCCTGTCTCTTGCAAAATTTCGGTAAATGTAAGGCTTAACACCCCACATGTCAAAGTATACGACAACTGAAATACAGTATCAACAAAAAGCCCATTGGGCGACGCAGTTTACCAAAAACACTCAGGTGATTGCTGGACAACACCAACTACCTGACCACTACTTTCGAGCATTACTTGTCCAGACGAAGATACTTGCTCGCCACTCACCTTTCACAAGTCCTCTGAGCCAAAAAGACTAACACTAGCTTGTAAATACCACACCTGTGCATGCGAATCTTGAACGAGTTTACAGAGTTAAGGACTAAGTTTAAACTGCTGAACGTCTCTCATATGGTTGTTCCAGGGGATCAGTTGGGCTCGGATCATATAAACTTGTTTTTAGGTGGGCTGATTAGATTCTAAAAGGTCTACATTTTGGCGTAAGTCCGATAAGGCACAGGTTCAATCAGCTATTCCGGCATTTTGTCTCGCCTATGGCGTCAATGGTAGAGATCACCGTGCTGTCAAAAATTGTACGCAAACAAGCCATTAACTGAGTGATGCGTCGATCAGAAAGGAGTTGTCGTATCCTGGCCTCAAAGGCCAAATAATTATTCTTCGTAATTCCAGGTAAACGGCGCGACGACATGATTAGAAATGCTACTGCAAATGGGTGAGAATTAATTACAACAATGGTTTACTATAGGTGAATAGAATAGAGGAAACAGTAACGATGAAAAGTAATATCCCAGTAATTGGTAAGTGATGCAATAGGCAAAATTCTCTCCCTTAACCCAGAAAACCACTCTTTGCTACCACTGAACTGTCACCTTTCAGAGTGCGCCTTAACCAAAATGAAATATGTGATAGCACTGGACCATGGTCTTAAGTAAACCTCAATGACTGTTTGTCAAACTTTATTACCATTAAAGAAGCACTGCTTATACTAAAAGAGTTTCAGAGATCATCAACAACTACTTTAAACAGCAATTAAAAAGTAACAACAGCAGTTAAATAAGAACAACAGTTTGGATACCAGAAACATGCAAAATTAAACAGGGCCTTTTACCAAATTGTAACTGTTTGTAACCAAGCCCTTTAACTGCAGAACTTAAATGTCAAGTTGCGACCCAATGTTATAATCACTATTATCATTAAAACCTCAGAGTCTGTGTGTTTTAACAAAGACCGCAGCTTGGGAGAACGATAATGGACACAATTAAGTTAAATACAGTTTTCAGTTACCTTTGATAGGAACGTTACAAACTTGCCCCATTGGGCTGATTCTGCATTTAAGAAACCATGAAACTATGGCGCAACTGCCTGAATTTAAGAAGTAGAAACAAATAAAAAATATGAAATGGCAGGAGTGGGCACTGCCTCTATATCTCCAGAGAGAAACAAATTACGGCGCCGTAGCTAACCCTTGAATTCAGTGAGTGAAGAAATGAATATAATAACTGGCGCTGCGAACATTCCTTTTCGCACGTTCTTTTCTTTCCTTGTTCGGCAGAGATAAATCCCTTAAGCACGATGTTTAAGTAATACGATGCAGTTTATACGCTTTATCCTCTTACAAGATTTGACAGGTAACACCGAACACAGTAAATAGAACCCAACAGTACGATGATCTGGCAAAATAAGGATTGACTATGAAAAATCTGTTTGCAACTAGGCACCGCGCCTGGGAAATACAGTCAACTGTGGCGAAACTAAGCACCAGGTTCACAAAGCCAGAGGCAGGATTTGAACCTGCGAACGTAGCGGTCACGCGGTTCCAGACTAAAGCGCCTAGAACCGCTCGGCCACTCTGGCCGGCGGGAACGGTATAGTCGGGGAAGTGAGACTGGCCGGAGAATCATGCTTACTTGTAAGAATTCGATCTACCCTATCAGACAAGAAGTAGGTTTCTCGGAGCCAAATTTCACACTAGACGAACAAGCAACAAGGGGGCTTAATTAAGCGGCCACGAGTCAGCTGCCATGTACACCTACATTACTAAACAGCAAACCAATTATTCGTGGAGGACTTGAGTGAGCTCAGCATTGAGAAACTCGTTGTACACACACACAAACTTTTCACTAAATAAAGGCAGTATGCTTCGCCACAAATTCTAACCTCGTGACCCACTGCGGCGAAAGAGGAGGACGTCTCCTCCCAAGCATCACGGGTCCCCCAGCTCACTATTCCCCGCGGTCACGCCATACATCCTCGTTCGCGATATCCCCATCACAACCGCTCCCCCTAGATAAACAGCGCACTCTGTACCGCAGCTGCAAACTCGTGTTGGCGAGGTCGACAATTTGTAAGACGAAAGGGAGCCGACACGGCTCATTCATAAACATTCTATTTTATCTACACTCCTGGAAATGGAAAAAAGAACACATTGACACCGGTGTGTCAGACCCACCATACTTGCTCCGGACACTGCGAGAGGGCTGTACAAGCAATGATCACACGCACGGCACAGCGGACACACCAGGAACCGCGGTGTTGGCCGTCGAATGGCGCTAGCTGCGCAGCATTTGTGCACCGCCGCCGTCAGTGTCAGCCAGTTTGCCGTGGCATACGGAGCTCCATCGCAGTCTTTAACACTGGTAGCATGCCGCGACAGCGTGGACGTGAACCGTATGTGCAGTTGACGGACTTTGAGCGAGGGCGTATAGTGGGCATGCGGGAGGCCGGGTGGACGTACCGCCGAATTGCTCAACACGTGGGGCGTGAGGTCTCCACAGTACATCGATGTTGTCGCCAGTGGTCGGCGGAAGGTGCACGTGCCCGTCGACCTGGGACCGGACCGCAGCGACGCACGGATGCACGCCAAGACCGTAGGATCCTACGCAGTGCCGTAGGGGACCGCACCGCCATTTCCCAGCAAATTATGGACACTGTTGCTCCTGGGGTATCGGCGAGGACCATTCGCAACCGTCTCCATGAAGCTGGGCTACGGTCCCGCACACCGTTAGGCCGTCTTCCGCACAAGCCCCAACATCGTGCAGCCCGCCTCCAGTGGTGTCGCTACAGGCGTGAATGGAGGGACGAATGGAGACGTGTCGTCTTCAGCGATGAGAGTCGCTTCTGCCTTGGTGCCAATGATGGTCGTATGCGTGTTTGGCGCCGCGCAGGTGAGCGACACAATCAGGACTGCATACGACCGAGGCACACAGGCCAACACCCGTCATCATGGTGTGGGGAGCGATCTCCTACACTGGCCGTACACCACTGGTGATCGTCGAGGGACACTGCATAGTGCACGGTACATCCAAACCGTCATCGAACCCATCGTTCTACCATTCCTAGACCGGCAAGGGAACTTGCTGTTCCAACAGGGCAATGCACGTCCGCATGTATCCCGTGCCACCCAACGTGCTCTAGAAGGTGTAAGTCAACTACCCTGGCCAGCAAGATCTCCGGATCTGTCCCCCATTGAGCATGTTTGGGACTGGATGAAGCGTCGTCTCACGTGGTCTGCACGTCCAGCACGAACGCTGGTCCAACTGAGGCGCCAGGTGGAAATGGCATGGCAAGCCGTTCCACAGGACTACATCCAGCATCTCTACGATCGTCTCCATGGGAGAATAGCAGCCTGCATTGCTGCGAAAGGTGGATATACACTGTACTAGTGCCGACATTGTGCATGCTCTGTTGCCTGTGTCTATGTGCCTGTGGTTCTGTCAGTGTGATCGTGTGATGTATCTGACCCCAGGAATGTGTCAATAAAGTTTCCCCTTCCTGGGACAATGAATTCACAGTGTTCTTATTTCAATTTCCAGGAGTGTATTATAGTTTTATGGTGTAATTTGACGTACTGATACGTTCCGTGAGAATGGAGATTTGCGCCTACATTTATTAGTACGGAAACAGGCGTGTAAAGCGAAAAAATATTAAAAAAAAACTACATTGCTTATGACAGATTGCTGGTAGCAGTGCCTAGCGTAGAAGTAACCACCGATAACGACCTTAACTGGAGTGACTACACAAAACAAACAGTAAGAAAAGCAGATAACAGACTGAGGTTCCTAATAAGAAACAGGTAGAACTGATTGAACAGATAGAGAGGATTCAACGAAGAGAGGCGAGTTTCGTCACGGGACCGTAGGGTAGGTGAAAAGGCGTTACTGAGTTGCTTTAACGACCTCCAGTGGCACACGCAAAAAGAGCGGCGGTGTGCATCACAGAGAGGTTAGTATTGAGATTTCGAGAGAACGCTTTTCGATATGAGTAGCGCAACATAATACTTCCTCCCAAACACATCTGGTGAAATGAGCAGTACGAGGAAATTCGAGAAATTAGGCTGGCATGGAGGCCTACCGGCCATCGTTCTTCCCACGAGGCATTCGCGAGTGAAAGACGTAAGGAGGATCAGTTAGATTATCTGGAAGTACCATCCGCCACGTACCGTCAGGTTGCATGCTGAGCATTGACGTAGATGTAGAAAATGTGCAGATTTGGCCTCTAGACCTACTTGGTAAAAGCGAAAGCTGAAAACTCTTGCAGTTCCAACACCCTTTATTCATATTACCAAAACTATCAGCATTACTAGTGCAATTAAAATTTCCTACTCCATCCGTGCCTCATTTTATTACTAATACCAGCAGTACTAGTAGTACAAAACTGTTATTGTTATCGTTATCACCTTGTGTCGTTGCTTAAACACTGTTTCATTTGTATATTCCAATAACGGTATGTCTTATTCTCAGTCGTAGAGTAAACTGAAGCATGTGCTACCTGACAGAACGTTTTTATGAAGCCCGGCGGCAAGATAAATATCGCAACGGCAAATCTCTGTAAAGCAAAATTAAATAACTCAGTATACAAAGAGAAAATAAGTGTCCCAGAGCTCAATCACGAATGTGGCGGTGATAGTTAACACTAGTTAATTAAAAGAATATATGACTCAGAAAGAGGTTTGTTTGCTTTATTAATTGGCTATACACTTCATTTTGTTTCCGTTTTTATACTTTCTAGTCGCAAAGCCTCGTTCCACCTTATTTTTTCTGTCAGTATACTTCTAATTATTATAGAGTGTTTTTGTACTGAAGCCTGGAAAAGAAGTCATGACAGTAACGGTGGGCATAAACTTTCACTCCAATTTTTTAAGGAAATCGGTTGGCACCTTAACATTTCGTTTAAGCAAGGAATAGTTTCTAAAATTTTTTTGGAGATTTCGGCTTATTCAATCCATTGCTCTACGAAGATGCTTCATAACTGTAAAAATAATTCAATTACATTGTGGGCCTACTGGAAAATATTTCTGGTCTTGGATATCGTTTGCCACACGAAATGAAGTCAGTGTTACCTCACGGGTAACTTTATTTGTGAAAATCAAAAATTGGACATTATTGTGTTCATCTCTAAGAGAAATTAATACTGCCTGCGTGTTAAGAATCTGAAAAGCTCTGTTGACCTAACAATGAAAAGTAACTTACGACCTCGGAAACGGAGTTATGTTTGCGGTAGTTCATGTTGTTTGCGTAGCAGTGACGTAGTAGCGCAGTTCTAACGTCATATCGATGACTTGGTCTTCACAAGTGCATCACAATTTCAAAAAGCCGTGACTTTTTCAAAAGAAATATCGCACCATTAGCATTAAGTATCTAAAAAAAAAAAAAAAAAAAAGCAGCCAAATACAGCCGCACTGCCTCAAATTCAAGTCCAGCGTATTACAGAGTAACTGCTTTCATAACGCATGCTTTTAAGACGATTACTTAACAAAAAACTTTACCAGGCAACGCAAGAAAACGACCTACACAATGCAAAATAACGTACCATATCCATATTTCCCCAGCTCTGATTTAAATGAAAATAATTATATGATCAGAAAAACTGATGGAGACACTTACTTTTGTCTTACGGGAACATTTAGACTTACCAGGTGCCACGAAATCTGCAAGAGGGGTAGAATAGGGAACAGGGAGGGGCAGTGACAGAGAGAGGGAGGGCGTTTGAGAGAGATGAAGTGGGCAAAACCTCACTATCTCACTATATGTTCAATTTGTTCTTCGTAGTAACAAATAGTATTTCATTATATTGTAAGATAGTGATTTCCGACATACGCGTTTGTAACCAAATGGCACATGGCACATTTTCATTTTTCGAGGGTACGGTGGTCCGGGAAATGGCGCAGGGAACGGTGCATAGAGATGTGAACGTACTGTGTTTGCTTTTTTATGGCTATTTGAGTTCCCAACAAATGTGTGCCTGAACTTAACTTCGTTATCGTTGGTAAGACACCACTTAATAGACGAAACCAGTACCATAACTTAGGAATGACATTAGAATTACCAACTAGATTAAAATAATTTGCCGGTTGGTGTGGCCGTGCGGTTCTAGGCGCTTCAGTCTGGAACCGCGTGACCACTACGGTCGCAGGTTCGGATCCTGCCTCGGGCATGTATGTGTGTGTGCTGTCATTAGGTTAGTTAGGTTTAAGTAGTTCTAAGTTCTAGGGGACTGATTACCACAGATGTTAAGTCCCATAGTGCTGAGAGCCATTTGAACCATTTTTTTAAAATAATTTAATACTCTAACTTCCATAGGCCGAGGTAATGTCAGCGACTGTTCTCTCTACAGACCAGTACGCGGGTGCGAAGTGGAATCTCAGTCAGGCAAAGCTCCCAAAAATGAAATCATCGAACGGAAAAGGTACTGTTTACACATTTACCTCAAGTATAGGAACACTAGTATCTGTGTGTATGTTATAGTATGTAGAGTCTGTAAGTAATGAAGTACTTCGAAAATCTATGGCATCTCTTCATGAAGGCAGTATATTTTTTGAATTATATTTTCTCAGAGTCATTGCTGAAATTAAGTGCAAAACGTTTTTATGAGAGTAATTCGCCAATAAATGGACAACTACCAGCGTGTTTCACCTGTGGAAAGACCTCTCTAGTACAATTTATGAAGCTTTCCAGACCACATGATCGCCTCGGAAAATAAAATTCTGATGTAGTGTAGTGTAGAGACTTTAAGCTCAACGTTTCAGAAATCCAACAATAGTGACAAGTTTTCGAAGACTGTACCCTCACTGCAGAGACAGAGACCTCTTTTCCTTTTCAAAGGTCTTTTTATTAATTGCAAAATATAGGAAACCTCATACTACTGGGAAAACTTCTGTATTAGCCTAGTTGAAGAAACTGTCAGTAATGTCCTAGGGGCTGCCGTGCGTACTAGGATGAAATTACGCCATTGCGTAATGACAAAGTGTCATCTTCACTGTTACACAAGGCTGTCAAGAGGAAGCGACACAACAAGTTGTCCAAGTGATGTGTTTTGCAGCACGAAAACGCTCCCCCATCATTCAGCTCAGGACCTAGTTACCCATACCGCTTCGTTGATTTATAAAATTTTGATACGCCCCGTATTGCACAGACACGGCACGCAGGCATTTCTTCTTCTTCTTTCCAGAAATGAAGAAGCCATTGTGAGTCAAGTATTTATGACACGGCCACAAAGTGATTTTCGCGGTGAAACGTTTCCTTAAGAGCCGAATTCCCCCCCCCCCTCCCCCTTCCCAAGTCATTCATTGCTGTGAAGAACGTGTCGCAGAGTCGAGTGAACATGCAGAGACCAAGTAACCCAACCACCAACTTTCAAAGGCACAGCTGAATTTTTTGTGGTGATACTTAAAACTATATAACTACTCTCCGTAGACATGTGGCTGAAATTGATGGGGCGCCACAGAAAAGACACACGAATTTTACAGGTAACGTAGAGTTTGACATACAATGAAGAGCCAAAACAACTTGGTAAACCGGCCTAATATCGTGTAGGGCCCCCGCGAGCACGCAGAAGTGTCGCAACACGACGTGCTTTGGACTCAACTAAAGTCTGAAGTAGTGCTTGCGAGAACTGACACCATGCATCCTGCAGGGCTGTCCATAAATCCGTGAGCGTACGAGTGGGTGCAGATCTCTTCTGAACAGCACTTGCAAGCTGTCCCAGATATACTCAATAACGTTCATGTCTGGAAGGCTTGGTTGTTAGTTTAAACTCAGAAGTGTGTTCCTGGAGCCACTCTATAGCAATTCTGGACGTGTGGGGTGTCGTATTGTCCTGCTGGAGTTTCCTAAGTCCGTCGGAATGCACAACGGATATGAACAGATGCCGGTCAGACAGGATGCTTACGTACGTGCCACCCATCAGAGTAGTATGTATGCGTATTGCGTTTCCCATATCACTCCAACTGCACACGCCCCACTCCATTACAGACCGATGACCCCGCTGTTTGGTCTCTTCCCCCCAAATCAACCCAACTCCGCCCACACTCCATTAACAGAGACTCCGCCAGCTTGGACGATCCACGGATTCATGAGGTTGTTTCCATACCCATACAAATCCATCCGCTCGATACAACTTGAAACGAGACTCGTCCGACCAGGCAACATGTTTGCAGTCATCAACAATCCAATGTCGGTGTTGACAGGCCAAGGCGATGCGTGAAACTTTGTGTCGTGCAGTCATCAAGAATACACGAGTAGGCCTTCGGCTCCGAGAGCCCATATCGAATATACTTCGTTGAATGGTTCGCACGCTGACACTTTTTTATTGGCCCAGAACTGATATTTGCAAATTTGCGGAAGGGTTGCACTTCTGTAACGTTGAACGCTTCTCTTCTGTCGTCGTTGGTCCCGTTCGTTCAGGGTCTTTTTCCGGCGGCAACGATGTCGGAGATTTGATGTTTTACCAGACTCCTGATATTCACGGTACACTCATGGAATGGTCGTATGGGAAAATCTCCACTTCACCGCTACCCCGGAGACACTGTGTCCCACTGCTCGGGCGCCGACTATAACACCACGTTCAAATTCACTTAAATCTTGATAAGCTGCCATTGTAGCAGCAGTAACCGATCTAACAATTGCGCCAGACACTTGTTGTATGATATAGCCGTCGCTGACCGCAGCGCCGTATTTTGCCTACTTACGTATCTTTGTATTTGAATATGCTAGCTTACACCAGTTTCTTTGGCGCTTCATTGTAAACATAAACAATAGCAGCAGTTGTGTGCACACAGATTTCAAAGAAACAGGATTAATCCTTTGCGTTTTCAGAGAAAGTAATAAAGACCAAATGAGTGCTTCAACGTTGTTTTGCTAGAATGTGTGCCCTGTTATTCGTATTACAGTAAAGATGGCGTATAAAACATGTACAGTGAAATATTACTCAAAAGAAAAGCCCATTTTCAGCCTACAGGAAACGGATGTTTGCAAACTAAACACATGAAACCAGCATAAACAGAGCAGAAGCCACAAAGATGCATCAAGTCATCTGCTGTAAGAAGAATAGTCAATCAGGACGAATAATAATATGAGGATGAAAATTTTCAGCAGTGAAAATAATGAGACAGACGAAGCACTCTCAAACGAGAGTAGACGGGGTGACTCTTAGCTGGAATTTCGGGCCTCCTGCTTCCGTCAGCGTCTGCCGAGTTGAGGCAAGCAGTCAACACGCGATACCGGCGGCCTGCGTCTTATTAATTAAAGGCAACACGGCGCAGATAAGCCGACCTGTGCATAATTCAGGCGCGAACCGCCCCCGGCGCTATTCAAACACGTAATCACACGCCGGCTAAATCCCTCACGCGCACGCGTGTTGCTACAGTAAATAGCGCCGGCCTGCTGGCGTCCCGACACGCCGCCGCCGCCGCCGCCGCCGCCGCTGCCGCGTACATCTCCAAACCACACATCCTGGCTGACATTCGTTCACCGCTCTCTGCAACCGAGCACGACTGCTGGGTTTAACCGCCGATGGGCAGCATTGCAAAAATTGTTTTCAGAAATCAAATGAGTTAATTTCTCAGAATTGATCATTTGGAAAACTATGATCCACTACTTCTAATTCTAAAATTTTCACATTTATGCATTAACACAGTTAGAAATTCTGAAATAACAAAGAATCCGACAGCATTTTGACGCCAATTTCTACAGTCATAAATATCGATGGTAGATACACAGTTAGTAATCTCTGTATTAGTTTTTCCAGGTACCTTCATTTCGAGCTCTGATCGAATATGTGGTCTACGGTCTGTTTTGTCACCTCGATTTCTCTTTTAGGACTGTTGTGCGACTTTTTCTCAATCAATCACCTAACTGATTGAAAGGACCACAACATGCTTTTCTCTCCTGTGCCAGTCTGTCCCTGTCAGCATAGCAGCAGCATATTAATTCGTTCAATATATTCCCTACAGTATTTTGATAAATTTTGCTTCTGACAATCCGATTACAATTCAATGAAACACAGTTTTCGTTTCTTACGCGTTTCGCGTTTATTCTTTGCAAGGTACCTTCAATGGCCGGTTCCGTGGATGTTATTCTACATGTTGTGCTTTTGTTCCATTTCTGGCGTAGTTCTTCTTCTTATAACTGCTATTTGAAATATTGTTTTTCAGACTTCACAGCACTAGGAACTGAACACTAGCGTTTAGTTTCCAGTGCTGTGAAGTCTGGGAAACAAAATTTCTATAAGAAGAAGAACGGCGACAAAAATGGAACAAAAACACAACGCTAAACCAGTGTCCAAGGAGCCTGGCACTGAAGGTGCTTTGCAACGAATAAAGGAGAAATGTGTACGGCACGAAAATTGTGTTTCCTTCAGCTTTAATTAGACGACTCAACAAATTATCAACATAACGTAATATTACACACAACAGAGGAAGATAGGACTACAGAAGTTGAAGATCTTATCCCCTACACATTTTACACTCAACTGCTCCCTCTAATACCACGAAACTTATTCCTTGAGGTCTTAAAACATGTCCTATCATCCTGCTCCTCCTTCTTATCAGTGTTTCACACATGTCCTTTTCCTCATTTCCTACGAGGCCACTCAGATTTCAACATTCCTGAATTGCGCGAAATCTCAAACGCTTTGATTAGCTTCTTTTCCGGTAGTATTCAAGTCCATGATTCACTTTGGTACAATAGTCTGCTTCACTGGTATATTTACTGGAAATTCTTCCTCAAACTAAGGCCGATGTTTCATGGTAGCACCATGCTTTGGCCAGGAATTCTTTTTTCGCCTGTGCTGGCCAGCGTTTTATGTTCTCCATGTTTAGGCCGTCGTGAGTTACTGTTGTTTCCAAGGAAGCACAATTCCTTTAATTCGTCTACCTTATCACTTGACGATAATTTCATCCCTAATGTCATTTCTGATTGAAACAATGAAACACTTCATCAGTTACGCATTTTTTCATGCTTAAGACGACACCTTCAAAGAATATATTCCTGTTCGGTGTAAATTTTTAGAAAATTATTTTGTATGGTGTTCGCATGTGTATTGTTCTGCCTCTCTTGCGCAGTTGTCTTTTTGAGATTATAATGAACTATGCATCTTCCATTATGCAGAATACCACCGCCTAAATACCACTTTCAAAATATGTCACAAAGACATTATCACCCCACCGCCGAAATACCACTTTCAAAATATGTCACAAATACATTATCACAATCGCCCATGGAGTTTCCAACCAACTGGAAAGCTGAGGCTCTTGAAGCACGAATATATCGAACGAGTTTCTTGTTCATCAGATCTGTCACACCCTGACTACCATCTGTTATCCCATCTTAAGAAATTTATGGTAATAGAACGTTCCAGTGGTTTGGACAGGTTATGTAAGGATGTACCATGAGGATGAACCATGGACCTTGCCGTTGATGGAGAGGCTTGCGTGCCTCAGCGACACAGCTAGCCGTACCGTAGGTGCAACCACAACGGAGGGGTATCTGTTGAGAGGCCAGACAAACGTGTGGTTCCTGAAGACGGGCAGCAGTCTTCTCAGTAGTTGTAGGAGCAACAGTCTGGATGATTGACTGATTTGGCCTTGTAACATTAACCAAAACGGCCTTGCTGTGCTGGTACTGCAAACGGCTGAATGCAAGGGGAAATTACAGCCGTAATTTTTCCCGAGGGCATGCAGCTTTACTGTATGGGTAAATGCTGATGGCGCCCTCTTGGGTAAAATATTCCGGAGGTAAAATAGTCCCCCATTCGGCTCTTCGGGTGGGGACTACTCAGGAGGATGTCATTATCAGCAGAAAGAAAACTGGCGTTCAAAGGATCGGAGCGTGGCATGTCAGATCCCTAAATCGGGACGGTAGACTAGAAAATTTAAAAAGGAAAATGGATGGGTTGAAGTTAGATATAGTGGGAATTAGCGAAGTTCGGTGGCAGGAGGAATAAGACTTTTGATCAGGTGAATACAGGGTTATAAATACAAAATCAAATAGGGGTAATGTGGGAGTAGGTTTAATAATGAATAGAAAGATAAGAGTTCGGGTAAGCTGCTACAAACAACATAGTAAACGCATTATTGTGGCCAAGATGGACACGAAGCCCACGCCTACAACAGTAGTACAAGTCTACATGCCAACTAGCTCTGCAGATGACGAAGAAATTGAAGAAATGTATGATGAGATAAAAGAAATTATTCAGATAGTGAGGGGAGACGAAAATTTAATAGTCATGGGTGACTGGAATTCGATAGTAGGAAAAGGAAGAGAAGGAAACGTAGTAGGTGAATATGGATTGGGGGTAAGAAATGAAAGAGGAAGCCGCCTGGTAGAATTTTGCACAGAGCACAACTTAATCATAGCTAACTCGTGGTTCAAGAATCATAAAAGGAGGTTGTATACATGGAAGGAAGCCTGGAGATACTTACAGGTTTCAGATAGATTATATAATGATAACACAGAGATTTAGGAACCAGGTTTTAAATTCTAAGACATTTCCAGGGGCAGATGTGGACTCTGACCACAATCTATTGGTTATGGACCGTAGATTAAAACTGAAGAAACTGCAAAAAGGTGGGAACTTAAGGAGATGGGACCTGGATAAACTGAAAGAACCAGAGGTGGTACAGAGTTTCAGGAAGAGCATAAACGAACAATTGACAAGAAAGGGGGAGAGATATACAGTCGAACAAGAATGGGTAGCCTTGAGGGATGAAGTGGTGAAGGCAGCCGAAGATCAAGTAGGTAAAAAGACGAGGGCTAGTAGAAATCCTTGGGTGACAGAAGAAATACTGAATTTAATTTATGAAAGGAGAAAATATAAAAATGCAGGCAAAAAGGAATACAAACGTCTAAAAATTGAGATCGACAGGAAGTGCAAAACGGCTAAGCAGGCATGGCTAGAGGACAAATGTAAGGATGTGGAGAACTATCTCACTAGGGGTAAGATAGATACTGCCTACAGGAAAACTAAAGAGACATTTGGAAAAAAGAGAACCACTAGTACGAATATCAAGGGCTCACATGGAAACCCAGTTCTATGCAAAGAAGGGAAAGCAGAAAGGTGGAAGGACTATATAGAGGGACTATATAAGGGCGAAGTTCTTGAGGACAATATTATGGAAATGGAAGAGGATGTAGATGAAGATGAAGATGAAGATGAAATGGGAAATACGATACTGCGTGAAGAGTTGGACAGAGCACTGAAAGACCTAAGTCGAAACAGGGCCCCAGCAGTAGACAACATTCCATTAGAGCTACTGACAGCCTTGGGAGAGACAGTCCTGAAAAAACTCTACCATCTGGTGAGCAAGATATGTGAGAAACGCGTAGTACCCTCAGACTTCAAGAAGAAAATAATAATACCAATCCCAAAGAAAGAAGGCGTCGACAGATGTGAAAATTACCGAACTATCAATTTAACAAGTCACAGCAGTAAAATACTAACGCGAATTCTGTACAGACGAATGGAGAAAATAGTAGAAGCCGACCTCGGGGAAGATGAGTTTGGATTCCATAGAACTATGGGAACAAGTGAGGCAATACTGACTCTATGACTTATCTTAGAAGCTAAATCAAGAAAAGGAAAACCTACGTTTTAGCGTTTGTAGACTTGGAGAAAGCTTTTGACAATGTTGACTGGAATAATCTCTTTCAAATTCTGAAGGTGGCAGGGGTAGAAAACAGGGAGCGAAAGGCTATTTACAATTTGTACAGAAACCAGTTGACAGTTATAAGAGTCGAGGGACATGAAAGGGAAGCAGTGGGTGGGAAAGGAGTGAGACAGGGTTGTAGCCTCTCCCCGATGCTATTCAATCTGTACATTGAGCAAGCAGTGAAGGAAACAAAAGAAAAATTTGGAGTAGGTATTAAAATCAATGGAGAAGAATTAAAAACTTTAAGGTTCGCCGATGACATTGTAATTCCGTCAGGGACAGCAAAGGACTTGGAAGAGCTGTTGAACGGAATGGACAGTGTCTTGAAGGGAGGATATAAGTTGAACATCAACAAAAGCAAAACGAGGATAATGGAATGTAGTAGAATTAAGTCGTGCGATGCTGGGGGAAGTAGATTAGGAAATGAGACACTTAAAGTAGTAAAGGAGTATTGCTGTTTGGGGAGCAAAATAACTGACGATTGTCGAAGTAGAGAGGATATAAAATGTAGACTGGCAATGGCAAGGAAATCGTTTCTGAAGAAGAGAAATTTGTTAACATCGAGTATAGATTTAAGTGTCAGGAAGTCGTTTCTGAAAGTATTTGTATGGAGTGTAGCCATGTATGGAAGTGAAACATGGACGATAACCAGTTTGGACAAGAAGAGAATAGAAGCCTTTGAAATGTGGTGCTACAGAAGAATGCTGAAGATTAAATGGGTAGATCACGTAACTAATGAGGAAGTATTGAACAGGATTGGGGAGAAGAGGAGTTTGTGGCACAACTTGACAAGAAGAAGGCACCGGTTGGTAGGACATGCTCTGAGGCATCAAGGGATCACAAATTTAGTATTGGAGGGCAGCGTGGAGGGTAAAAATCGTAGAGGGAGACCAAGAGATGAAAACACTAAGCAGATTTAGTGGGATGTGGGTTGCAGTAAGTGCTGGGAGATGAAGAAGCTTGCACAGGATAGGGTAGCTTGGAGAACTGCATCAAACCAGTCGCAGGACTGAAGACCACAACAACAACAACAACATGAGTGTTAACCCACATGGTGGAGCCGCTACCCAGGAGAATTAATAGCCGAGAAATGATACATAGAAGACCAAAGCATTTCAACACGGGTTCGCTTAGGAAGCGCGAAAGTGTCACGTAGATGCTCATTCAAAGCCAGTGGCAGACCTACGGAATTCTACAATACCGTGTGTTAAACTGCTGACATTATGAAAGTGTACGTTGATACAAGAGTCTACCAATATACTGCTTTCTTCTAGACAAGTCTCACAGAAAAGCACGAGGGAACATTAGATTCGAGCTAACCGAAAGGGTTCATCGTGGTTCACGTGTACTATGCCCAACTGGACCACGAGAAAGGGTGGTACGCCTTGTGCGACAAACCGTTAAGTGTCTTATGGAGTATACATATGGACGTAGATTTAGACTGGTTCCACCTGCCCTTTTCCTACAGTTATTTCTATTTCTTTTCTCCTCGTTTTGCCGCTATAGGTGTGTAGCTCTAGAAAATATTTCTGTGTTATTCTTTAATGCGGTTCAATGTAACACAGGAGGTGCAAAGATAGGAGATACTTGTTCACCTGAAACTCCTGTGTGCAAGATGTCGATCATTGTTTCAGACGAATGGTTTACCCTGAAACCATGCTGATTATTTCTCGACAGATACTTCTCGGGCAGTAAAGACGTTTAATCTAAGCACCACATTTCCAAAAGCTTCTATTCTCTTGTTGTCTAAACTATTTATCGTCCATGTTTCACTTCCATACATGGCTACAATCCATACAAATACTTTCAGAAACGACTTCCTGACACTTAAATCTATACTCGATGTTTACAAATTTCTCTTCTTCAGAAACGCTTTCCTTGCCGTTGCCAGTCTAAATTCTATATCTTCTTACTTCGACCATCATCAGTTATTTTGCTCCCCAAATAGCAAAAATCCTTTATTGCTTTAAGTGTCTCATTTCCTAATCTAATTCTCTCACCATCACCCGACTTAATTCGACCACATTCCATTATCCTCGTTTTGCTTTTGTTGATGTTCGTCTTACATCCTCCTTTTAAGACACTGTCCATTCCGTTCAACTGCTCTTCCAAGTCATTTGCTGTCTCTGATAGAATTACAATCTTATCGGCGAACCTCAAAGTTTTTATTTCTTCTCCATTGATTTTAATACCTAATCCGAATTTTTCTTTTGTTTCCTTTGCTGCTTGCTCAGTATACAGATTGAATAACATCGGGGAGAGGCTACAAACCTGCCTCACTCCCTTCCCAACCACTGCTACCCTTTCATGCCCCTCGGCTCTTATAACTGCCATCTGGTTTCTGTACAAATTGTAAATAGATTTCGCTCCGTGTATTTTACCCCTGCCACCTTTAGAATTTGAAAGAGATTATTCCAATCAACATTGTCAAAAGCTTCCTCTAAGTCTACAAATGCTAGAAACGTAGGTTTGCCTTTCCTTAATCTTTCTTCTAAGATAAGTCGTAAGGTCAGTATTGCCTCACGTGTTCCAACATTTCTACGGAAACCAAACTCATCCTCCCGACGTCGGCTTCTATCAGCTTTTCCATTCGTCTGTAAAGAATTTGCATTAGCATTTTGCAGCTGATAGTTCGGTAATTTTCACATCTGTCAACACCTGCTTTCTTTGGGATTGGAATTATTATATCCTTCTTGAAGTCTGAGGGTATTTCGCCTGTCTCATTCATCTTGATCACCAGATGGTGGAGTTTTGTCAGGACTGGCTCACCCAAGGCCGTCAGTAGTTCTAATGGAATGTTGTCTACTCCCGGTGCCTTGTTTCGACTCAGGTCTTTCAGTGCTCTGTCAAACTCTTCAAGCAGTATCGTATTTCCTATTTCATCTTCATTTACATCCTCTTCCATTCCCATAAAATTGTCCTCAAGTACATCGCCCTTGTATAGACACTCTATATACTCCTTCCACCTTTCTGCTTTCCCTTCATTGGTTAGAACTGGTTTTCCATCTGAGCTCTTGATATTCATACAAGTGGTTCTCTTTTCTCCAAAAGTCTCTTTAATTTTCCTTTAGGCAGTATCTATCTTACCCCTAGTTAGATAAGCCTCTACATCCTTACATTTGTCCACTAGCCATCCCTGCTTAGCTATTTTGCACTCCCTGTCGATCTCATTTTTGAGACGTCTGTACTCCTTTTTGCCTGCTTCATTTACTGCATTTTTATAGTTTCTCCTTTCATCAATTAATTTCAATATTTCTTCTGTTACCCAAGGAGTTCTACTAGCCCTCGTCTTTTTACCTACTTGATCCTCTGCTGCCTTCACTGCTTTATCCCTCAGAGCTTCCCATTCCTCTTCTACTGTACTTCTTTCCCCCATTCCGGTCAATTGTTCCCTTATGCTCTCCCTGAAATTCTGTACAACCTCTGATTCTTTCAGTTTATCCAGGTCCCATCTCCTTAAGTTCCCACCTTTTTGCAGTTTCTTCTGTTTTAATCTACGGTCCATAACCAATAGATTGTGGTCAGAGTCCACATCTGCCCCTGGAAATGTCTTAGAATTTAAAACCTGGTTCCTAAATCTCTGTGTTATCATTATATAATCTATCTGAAACCTGTAAGTATCTCCAGGCTTCCTTCCATGTATACAACCTCCTTTTATGACTCTTGAACCAAGAGTTAGCTATGATTAAGTTGTGATCTGTGCAAAATTCTACCAGGCGGCTTCCTCTTTCATTTCTTACCCCCAATCCATATTCACCTACTACGTTTCCTTCTCTTCCTTTTCCTAGTATCGAATTCCAGTCACCCATGACTATTATATTTTCGTCTCCCTTCACTATCTGAATAATTTCTTTTATCTCATCATACATTTCTTCAATTTCTTCGTCATCTGCAGAGCTAGTTGGCATATAGACTTGTACTACTGTAGTAGGCGTGGGCTTCGTATCAATCTTGGGCACAATAATGCGTTCACTATGCTGTTTGTAGTAGTTTATCCGCAAACCTATTTTTTAATCATCATTAAACACTTATACATCTGTCGAAAGACGAAGTTCCTAGCTCCTGCAAGGGTACCTAACGGTTACTGCTGAGAAAGTACTCTTTTTAGCTGTTATCCATTCTAGCAAACCATTTCCGACTTGCCTGATGTTATATTTTAGAGAGTTGGCCTATGCACGGCTCCGTTTGAAAAGAACAGATCGATGAACTCAGAGTCGGACCGCACACGTCTGTTTTCATGCTCCACAGCTAACTCGCTACAAATTATAACACAGACATCTAAAAAGTTTTGCATCACTTCGGTTCCGAAAATTACGGAACCTGTACAGGGAAATGGAATAGAGATCAACATAAACATCATTTCCTCCCTTTTTATTGCTCATGAAATCCACACATTGCATGTTGTACCACCATACAGAGAGACTTTCGGAGATGGTGGTCCAGATTGCTGTACACACCGGTACCTCTAATACCCAGTAGCACGTCCTCTTGCATTTATGCATGTCTGTATTCGTCGTGGCATTCTATCCTCGAGTTCATCAAGGCACTGTTGGTCCACATTGTCCCATTCCTCAACAGCGATTCGGCGTAGATCCCTCAGAGTGGTTGGTGGGTCACGTCGTCCATAAACAGCTTTATTCAATCTATTACAGAGATGTTCGATACGGTTCGTGTCTAGAAAACATGCTGACCACTCTAGTCCAGCGTTGTCGTTATACTGAAGGAAGTCATTCACAAGATGTGCACGATGGGGGTGCGAATTTTCGACCATGAAGACGAATGCCTCGCCAATACGCTGCCGATATGGTTGCACTATCGGGAGCAGGATGACATTCACGTATCGTACAGCCGTTACGGTGTCTTCCATGACCACCACCGTCGTACTCTGGCCCCACATAGTGCCACCCCAAAACAGCGGGGAACCTCCACCTTGATGCACTCGCTTGGAAGTGTGTCTGAGGCTTTCGGCCTGACCGGGTTGCCTCCAAACACGTCTCCAACGACTGGCTGGTTAAAAGCATATGCGACACTCATCGGTGAAGAGAACGTGATACCAATCCTGAGCGGTCCATTCGGCGTGTTGTTGGGCCCATCTGTACTGCGCTGCATGGCGTCGTGGTTGCAGGACCTCGCCATGGACGTCGGGAGTGAAGATGCGCATCATGCAGCCTACTGCGCACAGTTTGAGTGGTAACACGACGTCCTTCAGCTGGGCGAAAGCATTTTTAAGCATCGTAGATTTGCTGCCAGGGTTCCTTCGAGCCATAATCCGTAGGTAGCGGTCATCAACCGCAGCAGTTAACTTTGGGCGACCAGAGCGAGGCATGAGATCGACAGTTCCTGTCTCTCTGTATCTTCTCCATGTCCGAACAAAATTCTTTGGTTCACTCCGAGACGCCTTGACACTTTCTCGCTGAGAGCCCTTCAAGGCACAAAGTACCAATTCGGACGCTATCGAACCACGTTACTGACCGTCTAGGCAAGGCTGAACTATAGACAACACGAGCCGTGTATCTCCTTCCTGGTGGAATGATTGGAACTGATCTGCTGTCGGACCCCCTCCATCTCATAGGCGCTGCTCAGGGGTGGTTTTTTGCATCTTTCAGCGGGTTTAGTGACATCTATGAAGAGTCAAAGGGACGGCGTGTGATATAGTACCCACAGTCAACTTCTACCTTCAGGCGTTCTGGGAACCTGGTTGATGTAAAACTTTTTTGATGTGTGTAGTTAGTTGTGATCCTGCAGTCAAATAATCTACGCACTACCTAGAATTGCGAATTGATAAAATACACAGAAATGTAAAATAAAAGACAAATTAGGAATCTAATAAAAATAGGTCTATTGTAACGTCTGTAATTTATGTAGATGACAGAATAAGGGTTATTCAAGAAAGGACATCTCACATAAACGGAAACTGGTCCTAAGATATTCACTTACAATAATACAGAAAATACATCAAATGGAGTAAAGTTACATTGAAAGCGTTATGAAAAGGGCTGCAAAATCCCCAAACAAAACAGCCATCAAAGATACGCAAAACTGAGTCCATTTCGTAATTACAGTACAAGAAACATTCACCAACTCAAGGGAGTTGAGACTTCAACGTCATGATTTACAAATTATCACACGCAATACAAAGAATAATAACTCATACTCTCTTTATTCTTAGTTCCGTAATACAAAAGTAAAATGTTAGTCTTTCTCTGATACACATCCTCTCGAAGTATACAGGGTGTTACAAAAAGGTATCGCCAAACATTCAGGAAACATTCCTCACACACAAATAAAGAAAAGATGTTATGTGGACATGTGTCCGAAAACGCTTAATTTCCATGTTAGAGCTCATTTTAGTTTCGTCAGTATATACTGTACTTCCTCGATTCACCGCCAGCTGGCCTAATTGAAGGAAGGTAATGTTGACTTTGGTGCTTGTGTTGACATGCGACTCATTGCTCTACAGTACTAGCATCAAGCACATCAGTACGTAGCATCATCAGGTTATTGTTCATCACGAACGTGGTTTTGCAGTCAGTGCAATGTTTACAAATGCGGAGTTGGAAGATGCCCATTTGACGTATGGATTAGCACGGAGCAATAGCCGTGGCGCAGTACGTTTGTATCGATACGTATTTCCAGAACGAAGGTGTCCCGACAGAAAGACGTTCGAAGCAATTGATCGGCGTCTTAGGGAGCACGAAATATTCCAGCCTATGACTCGCGACTGGGGAAGATCTAGAACGACGAGGACACCTGCAATGGACGAGGCAATTCTTCGTGCAGTTGACGAGACCCCTAATGTCAGCGTTTGAGAAGTTGCTGCTGTACAAGGTAACGTTGACAACGTCACTGTATGGAGAGTGGTACAGGAGAACCAGTTGTTTCCGAACCATGTACGGCGTGTGCAGGCACTATCAGCAGCTGATTGGCCTCCACGGGTACACTTCTGCGAATGGTTCCTCCAACAACGTGTCAATTCTCATTTCAGTGCAAATGTTCTCTTTACGGATGAGGCTTCATTCCAACGTGATCAAATTGTAAATTTTCACAATCATCATGTGTGGGCTGACGAGAATCCGCACGCAATTGTGCAATCACGTCATCACCACCGATTTTCTGTGTACGTTTCGGAAGGTATTGTTGGTGATGTCTTGATTGAGTCCCATGTCCTTCCACCTACGCACAATGGAGCACGTTATCATGATTTCATACGGGATACTCTACCTGTGCTGCTAGAACATGTGCCTTTACAAGTACGACACTACATGTGGTTCATGCACGATGGAGCTCCTGCACATTTCAGTCGAAGTGTTCGTACGCTTCTCAACAACAGATTCGGTGACCGATGGATTGGTAGAGGCGGACCAATTCCATGGCCTCCACGCTCTCCTGTCCTCAACCCACTTGACTTTCATTTATGGGGGCATTTGAAAGCTCTTGTCTAGGCAACCCCAGTACCAAATGAAGAGACTCTTCGTGCTCGTATTGTGGACGGCTGTGATGCAATACGCCATTCTCCAGGGCTGCATCAGCGCTTCAGGGATTCCATGCGACGGAGGGTGGATGCATGTATCCTTGCTAACGGAGGGCATATTGAACATTTCCTGTAACAAAGTGTTTGAAGTCAGGCTGGTACTTTCTGTTGCTATGTGTTTCCATTCCATGATTAATGTGATTTGAGGAGAAGTAATGAAATGAGCTCTAACATGGAAAGTAGGCGTTTCCGGACACATGTCCACATAACATATTTTCTTTCTTTGTATGTGAGGAATGTTTCCTGAAAGTTTGGCCGTACCTTTTTGTAACACCCTGTACAGTTGGTTCGGATGTTTAAGTATTGTAGCGGCCGTTCACTGCACAGAATCAGTCATCAAGATGATCGAATGTCTCTCGTTACCACAGGATGGTCTGTCTCCTTCAAGTACAAACATAAAAGTGCCCAAAATCGCTCTTTTTAGCTCTTAACTGTGAAATCCCAGTCGCCAGTAGTCTCCGGTAGAGTTCCGCCACTGAATGCCTTCCGATTGGGTGAAGACCGTCCCCACCAAAAAACTCTACAGACATTATTTGACCCCACCACTTCCCGGACTAAAATAATGTATTACAACAATTACTACATAAAGAAACGTTATACAAATTCGATCACACTCAGACCCTACACAGTAAATAGAAATAAACATTTTTCCATAAATAAATAAGTCAATATTCTTGCGCAAGTGTGCTCATGATAAATCACAACAAATGGTCGTTAAATACTGTATAAACGATTATGTAGGCCTGCTTGCCAGAAGTGTCTTTGGCGTCCTTTTACGAAGGTCGTGTCGGCTAACACATACAAATGATCAGTTTTTAAATTACCATGATTTTGTGTTAGCAGTTGCAATAAAGATTTAAATAAATTTATAGGTAAAATAGCGAACTGTTCACTAAATATATACATGAGTATGACGAAATCTGAGGTATTCATGCGGCATTCATTTCCATTGCGTTATTATGGAGAGTGCAATTTCTGACGGACATTTGCATAATGAAAACGATGTAAAATACGTCGTAAATCAATAAATGAAATAGACACAGATACGTATCTTTCAGGAGTGATAGTTATAGAGCAGCGGTATCATGTCAGATGCAGTTTCTTGAAATGGCATGAGGAGATTAATAGTTGTTAATTGAGGAATTCATTGTGTAAATGTTTATTCAATGTGAAATATTAACTTCTTTAGTTTTAAAAGTATTGAAATATTGTAGTTACTGAATGTGCCTCATTTATCTGAGATCATCGATGTGCTCAGACTTGTTTTAAAACTTGACTGTGTATTATTATAGATTCTTGAAGACCTGCGAGAAGTCATCATTCTACTTGTCTGACACCCTGCAATTTCTTGGAACACTGTCTCCTGCACAAAGACCATGAGAGATCAGCCTTCCGAATTCCCAGCTTTGGGATTCAGCCACTCCCGATGACGCTCTCCGTGTCTCTGCACCAGAGCTCGGCTGGAGCGGCCACATAATTCCTCTTCCCGCCGTCTTTCACCCCGCTAAGCAAGCGAAGTCAGCTTTCCTCAGTACCAGCTCTAGGTGGACGAAAAACTCGCCCTCATATTCGTAACGTTACACAACCTCCTTCGTGGGTGGATTACATAAGTTCCAGTGAACTCCTTTCTCATTGGCCTTTCCCACGATTAGTTTTATGTGTCGTTCCACTTTAATTCTCTTCATACATAAACTTATTGATATTTTACGAATATGAACGATTCCGGTGATTGTACGGTATTCGTGTAATCAAACATCCGTGTTGGGAATGTCACCCTTGCAAATAATCTTCCATTTGGCTAGAATTTTCCAGCGTTGCGACACCTTTATACATGGTGCCACATTTATCTTGATCACACCAAACAACTTTTTGCTCAGAACCAAAATAAAAAAAGTATCAAGATAATTATGTTTGCTACCAGAGTGTCACATACCAGCATGATTGTGCTTCTTGAAATTTTGTTCGCTAATAAATTATGAACAGTAGTATGTCGTTTTATAAGTAGCACTCTGCATTTATTATTCCGTGATCGACGTGCTTATCTCATAACCTGTTCTAAGAGATACTGTAGTGTACAGTTAACTGACTTTGACTTGGAACACAGTATGTGGATTCGTTACATCCGTTATGTTTTGCTCACCCCCCCCCCCCCCCCCGTCAAGTTAATTTATTTCCTCCAAATATCTACGACATGATCGTTTATATGGAATGTGCGAGCACATAAAATATTTTGGTGAGGAATAGGGCAACTGGCATACCTGTACTAACCTAACTCCCCATACTCCTCCCTCCACTCCTATGATATCACCCACTCCCAAAAACCATCTTGTCCCTGGAAATGGCGGGAAATGTTCAGTCTCTGTCCAGTTGCCAGGGAGGACAGTTTGTTAGTATACTTTATTTATTTCTAGCGGGAAACTGAAGTACATATCGTTTTAAATCACGCATCTGTACATACTGTTACCTAAAGAGTGCGTAAAATCCCAATATGGCTTAAAATTGACGATGTCACACAACAGGTGTTATGTTGCTGGAGGAACTAGTAGCAGACAGACTCGAAATAAATGGTAAATCTTCATAGGACGCCACCATCACCTACAAGTCGAAATAAATCTCTCTGCTCCACTTGTGAATTGGAGTGAATAAGATGATGAGAACATACCCCTAAACTGATAAAGCTTAGAAATCATGGAATTAGAAAAAAACATACGAGAACTGCAGTGATGTTAAAAAATGAGACTACACAAACCTGCTACTGAAAATAATGTCATGCTAAATATGACTGTACAGAGAGTAATACCACTTCATCGGTAAATTACAGCCATATGCTCCAAGGTACAAAATCAACACGAAAAATGGATAAATTACCATGTTCTAGCGCAGTGAAGGTTAAAAACTACTAAACACAATGCTGATAATTGTGTATTTAACACACAGCACGTTATGGCATGAGGTCCCATGACGGGGGGGGGGGGGGGGGGGGGGAGGGAGGTACACGCATCCTGTTAAGGTGCTGGCATGTCTTGCTCTAAACTCTGTGTGCGAATGCAGTGTGTAAAAGGGCTGGTGCACATACTGCCAACTGCCAGAACACTCAACATCTGCCACGGGAACTATAGCAGTGTCTCGCTGTGAGTCACATAACAGGCAAATAACAGGACCATTACCGACAGCTATTGTTTCTTGCCAGCTCATATGCCTCACTCAGGCCTCGTGTTTCAAATAAAAATGGAATTTGTCACACAGCGCTACAGATAAGAAAACTACAAAAGAAAATGTCATGTGTCTAATAATCATAAAGTACTGTCCAGCTGGGGTGAAAACAAAATACTGCCATGGTAACACACTTAACTATCAAGGGGAAGCTTAAAATACTGTGTCCCACTGCCAAGCATGTTTTTATAAAATGGAACTGAGCCACTGTACATTGTGCTAGTGGTCGTCGGCACTGCCAGTTGCTGAATGGGGTACCATATAATGGAACATGATTCTGGTACAAAGACCTGCTGGATGGTGAGGCAGAAAGAGTGTGAGAGATCACAGTACCTTACAGTGTGGAACGTTTGGTTAAAGTCTGAGACTCAGTGGTTCATGAAAATACCCCTTCTGAACATCTCATCAACCATCAATTCTGATTGGGCATTCATTCAAAATGAGAGCCCCTAATATGCTGCCTCTGAAATGTGGAGAGTCTTTATAAGCCCCGACCACCTCCCTCATTCTCACATTACTCCATCCACTGTGGGGGTTATAGTTGTCTGTCTTGTCTGTCTGCATGTGAGTGTCTTTAATAATGAAATGCAGCTGCTACAATTCTATTAAATGGTAAACCCCATAGATTTGTAGAAGACAAACTACAACATAAGTTAATTTTTTTTCGTCGAACTGTGGTTATGGTGTGCAAATCGGAAACATTTTGCATGTTAATTCTATAATGAATTTTTCGTTAGTATTTCCATTTCTTTTCGCATGTTACAGCAAATCCCCAGGATTTTATTCTGGTGTGTGAGGAGAGGTAGGAAGAGGAAGAAGCTGGACCTTGGCAGACTCTTTGACTTGGTTTTGTTGAAGTCCAACCTCATGCAGAAAACTCACACACAGGTCTGCCTTGTAAGTATACAAAAAATGCTGTAATTTGTTCTTATAGTAGTTGTAGGAGTAGTAGTAGAGGTGGTTTGATGTACAAAATTTTATTTCGTGTTTGATCTTGCTACAGCTTACATCTCAGGAATGCTGGCTGAACTAGAGGTAATCCTGAAGACCTTAAAAAAGAAGAAAGAAAGAAAAAATTGCAACAGTCACTTAAGCAACAAAAGTTTTTCACAGTCGTTTCTATTTTATTTTTTTTTATTTTGGGCAGCAGGAAAATGAAATTTTTTGTGAACATACTTGAAACATTTCACTATAAATTAGTATATAAAAGTATTTTCTTTTCTTTAAAAGGTGAACCTTAATGAACCATGAAGTAGATGTCAGGTTGCGACGATGGTCGGTGATGGAGTTCCTCTTCAAGACCGGCAAAGACTCTGCCACATCGATCACAGGAAGTTGCTCCCTGTTTATGAGGAAGACACAGTGGATAGCACCAACATCCAGTGGTGGTTGCAGAGGTTTAACGCAGGTGATTTCTCTCTACTGGACAATCCACGATGTGGCAGATCATTGATGGCGGTGAGTGATGTGAATTAGGAGACCCTTGCTCAAATCATCCATAATGACAGATGTGTGACTACACGACAGCCTGCTGAAATGACTTGTTTGCACTGCATAGTGTGGTATCACTGGTACAGTCACTAGAGTACAGAAAATCTGCGCACTCTGTGTGCCTAGATTATTGACAAGAGAAATGAAAATGATGAGGAAGAATGTGTGCGAGGATCACATGAAGACTTTTATGGAAGAGTGGAAACAGTGTATTGACGGTGTCATTACCCAGGATGAAACATGGTTGTTTTGGTCCGAATATGAGAGCAAAACCCAATCCATGGAGTGCCGTCATCCGGATTCCCCTGAGAAGAAGAAACCAAGACTTTCACGAACAGCAGCAGGTCGAAAGGTGATAGCCTCCTTCTTGTGGGATCAGTGTGGTGTCGTTTTCATTGGAACCTGTGATCACAATTAAATGGGGCCATTACTGTTTGTCATTGGAGAAGCTGCGACGTGCAATCAAGAACCACAGACCATAGCTCCAGGGGCAGGTCATCAGACTACACCATGACAATGTGAAACCCCTTGCAGCCCTTACGATGCAGGAGAGAATCAGGAAAATGGGTTGGAAAATCGTTACTCATCCTCCATACAGTCCAGACTTTGCTCCATCTGATTTTTACCTCTTTGGTCGTCTGAAGGGGGTAAAACATTTGATAGTGAAAAAGACCTTATTTCCTGTGTCAAGGGATGGTGTAAAAGTCAAACCAGAGAATTTTACGGAAGTGCATTTACATCATGGAAAGAACCTGGACCAGAAGCGTCACAGCTGATGGAGGCTACATTGAGTAGGGTCAATGTATAGGTAAGTGTCACAAGTTTGTTCACAAAAAATTTCATTGTCCTTCTGCTAAATTCAAAAAAAATTGAGGCGACTGTGCAAAACATTTTGAATGCCCTTTGTATAAAACAGTTTGTCTCTGTAGTAGCTGTGTAATCTTTCTGTAAGTGTGTGCAATTCAACGTTCGAAAACATTTATGTTTCAATTCTTAGAGACGCTTGACATTTAGAGAGGTAGCTGGAGACTGTTCACCAGCAGCAATAGGTGCTGGAACACCCTGAAGCAGACACTGAGAAGCCGAAGCAGCATTACAAGTAAAAATAAAAAAAATTCTCTAGTGCTTAAATATATTCCATTTGTGTCCGAAGCACAGGAGACAGGAGATCTTTCTGTAACAAATAGCTCTATTGTTATACCCCAGATTTCGGCATAGTTGGCAATCAGCTGCAGAGTATCTTAGACTCTGAGATGTCGAGATTACCTGAGAACCAGGCTGAATCTGGGTTAGAGCTGTCGCTACCTGAATAGGCCCATCCTGTGCATGAGAATTTGGGGAGGTTGGGGGGGGGGGGTGAGGGGAAGAAGGAGGTCAACAGTCCCCTCCTGGCACCAGAATGATGACATTAGTGGTGCTGCTGACTCAGGTGAATTATTATATTCACACACTCTCCCCCCCCTTCTCTCCCTCTCGTATCAGTTGTTTTTAATTATTGAATCTTTCTTCCTACATCTACAGCTGATGCACCTATGTGTTTCACTCTGGTTGGAGATTTCCTCTTTTCATGCTGCTCTGTCATGGAAAGAGAGTTCATTAAACTCGTCACCAAACTCATAAATGATCTGCAGTATCCCTCCATGAAATGCAGCACTGTAGTATGTTGTGAACTATTGCATCGTCGCAAAGAGCAAGGCACTGACGAAAGAAGATATTGTATATCTTTGGTGCGAAAACAGTATGATATCTCACAGCATATGATGGCCAGTAGATGGTCCAGTAAAGCACTAAGCTGCGTGATATATGTCAAAATCCACTCACATCCCTATGACGCAAGATTTGGAGGATCCAGCTACATGAATCAATCGAAAGACATAGCTGACAATAAGGCATGTATTAATGTTCAGAATAACATAGATAATGCCTGTTTCGCCGGCCGGTGTGGCAGAGCGGTTTCTGGGCACTTCAGTCTGGAACCGCGCGACCGCTACGGTCGCAGATTCGAATCGTGCCCCGGGCATGGACATGTGTGATGTCCTTAGGTTAGTTAAGTTTAAGCAGTTCTAAGTTCTAGGGGACTGATGATGATGACCTCATATGTTAAGTCCCTTAGTGCTCAGAGCCATTTGAACCAATTCCTGTTTCACGTGGTGAGTCCTGGCTTGAGAAAGAAATTACGAAAAGATCCACAGTGTGCTGAAGAGTACAATGCAGGTGATAATATTCGTAGGTGTGACAACAATGATGGTACTGATATTGCTGGCAATTTTCAGGACGTACCCAAATATGAGAGGCAGTGCAAGGGTATTTCAGTTAAAGTTTTCAGTCTGAAGAGGACTGAGCCACATGATGGTGATGATGACGATAGCACTGGTGCAATCACCCACAAAGTTTTTGGACCCCACCATTTATCTGATTTTACAGGTCCGTACAAGGTGCTTATTAGCATGCTCTTAATGTCAGATGAGAATGATAGTGAACACTCTGTACATGTCAAGGATATGTCCAAACACCTTTCCTCCCAACAGACTAAAGACACAGATAAAAAATATATTTGCTACAGGTACCTCAACAACTTTTCCTGAAGTGAGTCATTAGTAGAGCATACTATGCAGTGCTCTTCAGTGGGTGCAGTATGTTTTCGAACGTTGACAGAGGTAAACAAAAACCCCTTGGTAGTGTATGATGACTATGAGTGCCTCCTCGCCATTGTGACGCTGTGTGAAGGGGATCCTACAGCCTTACGACCTTCACCGAGACACATGTACACCATGTGGTGGTGTACCGGATGGTATGTAAGTCTGATTCCAGTCTCAGTCACCACAGAGCATATGTAGGGGACAATGCTGTGATTTGGTTGCTCTCTGAGCTCAAGAAACTATCTGAGCTCGATAAAATTTCATGGGAGTTTGATAAGCTTTGCAGCACCAACATACCCATTACCAGATCGAAGGAGAATATTGATCTGTACAACAACGGTGTTTACTGTTGTATTTGCGGATTACCGTTAAATGGGAAAGCGGAAATTCCTTTTAGGGTCACTGTCATCTAATGGGGAAATTTCGTGGTGCTGCTCACAATGTATGCAACCTGACATATTAGTTATCCAACACATCATGTTCTTCCATAATTTTCCTTTTGAGCCCTTGGCTGCCTTTGGCGTCAGGAATGATTCGGCCAATGTCCTACCTGAGAGCACTGTGAGATACATTTAATTCTCCAAACGAATGACGCTTAGAATTACGCTCCAAATCCTTGACTAGCTCGGTTTTATGCAAGCACCCCTCCAGAAACTTGTTGAAACTCTACATCAGAACGACAGGCATACTGTCAGATCTGAATTTCCAGATGTGGATAAGTTCCAACTTGAAACTACGAAGTGAGTTTTCCCATACGAGTAGATAGATAATATGGAAAAACTAGACACAACAGGAATACCTGACATAGCTGCATTCTCCAGTAATTCATGGGCAGATCCCGTAACGCATAAAGAATATGAGCATGCTAAGAAGTGTGGCAGGAATTTAATATCCCAACATTGGGCCACTATGCATAACTGTACACGGATCAGGCGTACGTTTGCTTGCAGACGTTTTCGAGAAATGCATGTATCCATGACGACATACCAACTCGACTTTGTCTTTTATTGCACAGCACTGCGGTTGTCTTGGGATGCAATGGTCAAGGAAATGAACAAAACCATCGAGATACTGATTGAAGTGGACATGCTTCTTTTCTTTGAGTGAGGACTCTGTGGAAGACTTTACCACTATGTCCACAGACACGCCACGGCTAATAAGGTGCAGATGGGTAAGATGTTCAGCGCAGCCAGTGAGTCGAGTTACATCACATACTTGGGTGTGAGTAACTTACACAGGGCCACCATGCAATGATGGCTGCTGACTTTTGGGTTTCAATAGTTGCATGAAGCAGGTCTCACAGGGCTCAGTGACATATTTAAAAATGTTGCCTTGAAAATGATTCTGATGTATGGTATGTTGGGAAGGCAGATCTTGTGTACCCTATTAGTTTGCACGACGCACGTTCAAATTTGTCACTATGTTCAGAGGGACCAGTGCCACGAAGCCCAGGTTCCATCATGAAGCTCTTGACTACACTGGGGGCAACCTCCAGCGGTGTCTTTGGATAGGGATGGCTCTGGTTGGAATCAAATCTCCTTCATCCAGGAATTCTGGTTGAAGGAGTATATTTATTTGAACATGAGAGAGAGGGCTTCCATTAAGTGTGTCTTTGAAAAAGATTTTTGAAGTAATGAGTAAAACTATAGGAAATTTAAGAAACCACCATGATATTGTAATTAGAACGTATTAGGAAGGCGTTATGGCGTAAGGAGATGTATTGTCTGACTAAATTTCAAATGGGTCACCATATTGAGTCACAACTTTGTCGCTCTGCAAATGGTGAAGATTGCAGTAGAGTTCACGAAATCTATGTGTGAAAGTCCCCTCATGATGCAGGTCATGTGTGCGGATGGGTTTGAAACACGCCCATAGTCACACCACTTACTTGATTACGTGGATGGAGGGAATGATAGAGAGTGAATCAAGATGTATGAGGAATGAATGAGTGAGGAACAGTATGACCAATTTATCACAGTGTGTAAATAGTAATAGACTGCACACTGTGAGTGTTGTAGTGTAAACTGATTTTTTTTCACCCACATTGCACTGCTTAAATATTTCTTATTTCATGAACATCAGGTGTGGCACACTTCATGTGCACACCTGTGTGCCTTGTACGTGGATTTGGTGTGTCTGTACTGAGAAAAAAAAACTATAAAGAACATTACTAACAAAATTTAACAAAATCTGTATGAAAAAAATGAGCTGTAATGTATTTCACATTTTCAGTTTCATCTGCTACTAGCAATCCCAGTTCACTTACTTTTTCAGTATTTCTTCATTCCAGTCCAATACAACTTGTAGATATTTGGGATACATCCAGTGGTTTTATTGTCCATGCATACATACCCAGTTGTAAAAAAAAATAAAAAAATGTCACGTTCATCGGAATTTCTGGGACTGTAGGTTGTGGTTATTAAGTGGAAAAATACCTCTCCAAGACTGATCTCAATTTAAAATACGAAAGTATCTGTTTCCTAGAAGAAACTAATTTTTAATATGAATGCACGTGTTTTCTAAAAGAACCAAATTGTAACTAATTCGAAAAATAACAAAAATGTGTTTTCTAAAAGAAGACTGAACTGTATAACATAAAGCTAATTCTATCAGTGAGTTGTATCTCGGGAACCAATGCCTGAAAAGAACCAAATTATATCACTAAACAGTGATACGCATTTGCGTCTATATACAAAAGAAACCAATTATATCAAAGTCGGTCTATTTCACAAATTATAAAAAAAATGCATCTGTTTTCCAAAAGAATCAAACTGTATCACAAGAAAGAAGTTCTATCTATGAATTATATCTTAAGAGCCAATGCACAGAAGAAACGAAACTCTGTCACTGAACTTTGACATGCATCTGTGCCTGTATGTAAAAGATCCGAATTGTATCTCAAGAACTAAATTGTGTCTAAACATTCTAATTGTGTATGTAAGAATTGAATAAATGAAAAATGTCCTTATCACATGTCTTTGTTGTTGTCATTTGCAGAAAATGTATCCATTTTGTATACATAAATTATGTAGGAGACAAGTGACATTAGTTTTGAACATGGGTCCTATTAAGAATGTGAAGTTTCACATGGAGAGTAACTAAATATATTTATTGGTTGCATGGGACTATGCCCATTGTGCTGCACATGTTTCATTGTAGGAGCAGGAGACAACTCACAGTGTCTGCATCCAATGACATATACCAAACACATCTAAAATACTATTCCTGTTCTTGAAGAGAACCACAGATTTGGAATGGGTGAAGCAACATAGTGACAAAGTGTGATAGAAATATGATACTCACAGATTATGAGGTAAAAAGTCATTTATTCCTCATCCAGCTTAAAATAAATGTTACATTATCATATGCAGATACACTACTTTAACACAGCATCTTCTTCTTGAGCCAATGCAGAGCAGGCCACCTGGAAGATTACAGGTGTTGAGTAGCAGCAAAGTTGAAGCTTCAAAGCTTCCATGTGAGCTTCTCTTCACCTTTAACGTAGATGATGGTATCTGTGCAGTCAAATAATCGGAATGACGTCACCTTATCTGTATAGGGTATACCAGGAATTCCATGATAGAAATACTAGCTACAGAACTAGGGCATATGCTGCAGTGTGTTCAAGGAAATTTTCTGAATATTCAGATTCAATTCTCACGCCTATAGGCTGCGATTTAATTATCTCTTCTGTTGTGGGCTGTCTATTACAATGACTGGTGCTAGCTGCTTGAATTTCCATGGACTGAATAGACATCCTTCCCCTTCATTGGAAAAAGTATGGAACGACACATCCGTGTCAAATGCTAGACTGTATACATTTTCATTCCTCTGCAGGTGTAAATTAGGTTGATTCATGCAATTTACGGATTTCTTTCATAAGTTTCAACTGGTTATAAGATTACTGCGAACCCTAACAACACTATATGCCCCCCCCCCCCCAGCACAGTCCTGAGATTGGACTATCTGGAGCTGCGTATTGGGGACCAGGGTAATCAACCGTCGGCTTTTTTTGTGAGGAAATCATTGCATTACTTCATCTGAGGCAGAAGGCGGAACCACCTCGAATGTGCAGAGACGAGCAGTAACATTCAACTGGTCGGGACTTGGAGTGGACATGCCCCCAATCTCTCAGTTAGAACAGGCAACACATTGCCCGGAGACCAGAAGTGGCAGTGGGGACTTTTAGTCAGTCGAGACTTGCGGCACGCCGGCAGTTTGAAAGCAGTGATGGGGATGGGGATACGATATAAACCCGACGTGCTCAACGCAAAAGTGGCACTTCACAGTCGAATTTGAAGGGGGTAACACCGGACTATGAGTTTGCGTTTAAAAAATTAAGACTTGTATCATATTTCCACAATTCATGAATTTCCAGATGTAGTTTACTGTTATCGTATGTGGTAATCGGAATGCTGTCTACGTCTTGAGTCCAATCAAGACTCCACTCTCCAGTGCTTAAATCAATTGACTGTTCTTTTAAAGTCAAAGAATACGACATTGCATCTGAAACTCGATTGATGAGTGGATGCTTAATGCACCACCTTTACGTAATATATAAAGGTGGTGCATTATCCTCCTTCGTAAACGTGCATGATGCATAGATGTCCACGCAGGAAAGTATTAACGTCTTTTCAACCAATGAAAATAGTAAAACACACATCTTCTATTGGTGAAGTATCGTCGTAATTCTTCTCGTGGTTGCAAGTCTCCAAGGGAGTCGAAACAGTAGACGTTATATTTTCCATAACACACGGCACCTGTGGTGTTCCAGATTTTACAGCAACATATAAAATCACAATTGCACATTCTCTGGATTTCCACAAAGTCTGTGGTAAAATATCCCACATAAATACATAGCGTAATCTCAGGCAGCTGAAATTTTTCCCAACAAACTTGAGCAGATCTTTGTAAGCAGCCATCCGATAGGATGCCTGAGGGGCATTTTATTTATTTATGAAGACACCTAGTATTTTCTTGGATGGTTTGAGGTGTGATCTTACTCCGATGGATGATGCTTCCATGATACAGTTATGTGTCCTTGCCTCTTCTAGCTGCTCCTTTGACATTTGTGCGTTCTTCTCTGTTTTGGCAATAGCCACAACAGCACCAGCCAGTGAACACATCGCTGAGAAATCTTTGAGGGCAGGAATGAGGAAGGGGTACTTCCGTCTAATGCCTTGGGTAATGGCAGAACCTAGGGTGCTTTAACCGGTCCTTCACACTTCAGGACGCTTTCAGTTGCATACACTTCTGTCAGGAAACCTTTCTCATCATTGTCTTCCTCTCTTCTAAGGCATAACGTGCAACATTAATAACTCAATTGAAACCCAGGCCCAACTCAATTTTACCACACATGGTTTTATCAACTACAAATGGGCCATTGCGCTGGCCTGCACCAATATCTTTTCTTACAAACAGTGTTGTGGCTTTATCAGATGAAGATCGACCTGCAGAAGGACAACCTGGGAGACTTTTATACACTCCTGGAAATTGAAATAAGAACACCGTGAATTCATTGTCCCAGGAAGGGGAAACTTTATTGACACATTCCTGGGGTCAGATACATCACATGATCACACTGACAGAACCACAGGCACATAGACACAGGCAACAGAGCATGCACAATGTCGGCACTAGTACAGTGTATATCCACCTTTCGCAGCAATGCAGGCTGCTATTCTCCCATGGAGACGATCGTAGAGATGCTGGATGTAGTCCTGTGGAACGGCTTGCCATGCCATTTCCACCTGGCGTCTCAGTTGGACCAGCGTTCGTGCTGGACGTGCAGACCGCGTGAGACGACGCTTCATCCAGTCCCAAACATGCTCAATGGGGGACAGATCCGGAGATCTTGCTGGCCAGGGTAGTTGACGTACACCTTCTAGAGCACGTTGGGTGGCACGGGATACATACGGACGTGCATTGTCCTGTTGGAACAGCAAGTTCCCTTGCCGGTCTAGGAATGGTAGAACGATGGGTTCGATGACGGTTTGGATGTACCGTGCACTATTCAGTGTCTCCTCGACGATCACCAGTGGTGTACGGCCAGTGTAGGAGATCGCTCCCCACACCATGATTCTGGGTGTTGGCCCTGTGTGCCTCGTTCGTATGCAGTCCTGATTGTGGTGCTCACCTGCACGGCGCCAAACACGCATACGACCATCATTGGCACCAAGGCAGAAGCGACTCTCATCGCTGAAGACGACACGTCTCCATTCGTCCCTCCATTCACGCCTGTCGCGACACCACTGGAGGCGGGCTGCACGATGTTGGGGCGTGAGCGGAAGACGGCCTAACGGTGTGTGGGACCGTAGCCCAGCTTCATGGAGACGGTTGCGAATGGTCCTCGCCGATACCCCAGGAGCAACAGTGTCCCTAATTTGCTGGGAAGTGGCGGTGCGGTCCCCTACTGCACTGCGTAGGATCCTGCGGTCTTGGCGTGCATCCGTGCGTCGCTGCGGTCCGGTCCCAGGTCGACGGGCACGTGCACCTTCCGCCGACCACTGGCGACAACATCGATGTACTGTGGAGACCTCACGCCCCACGTGTTGAGCAATTCGGTGGTACGTCCACCCGGCCTCCCGCATGCCCACTATACGCCCTCGCTCAAAGTCCGTCAACTGCACATACGGTTCACGTCCACGCTGTCGCGGCATGCTACCAGTGTTAAAGACTGCGATGGAGCTCCGTATGCCACGGCAAACTGGCTGACACTGACGGCGGCGGTGCACAAATGCTGCGCAGCTAGCGCCATTCGACGGCCAACACCGCGGTTCCTGGTGTGTCCGCTGTGCCGTGCGTGTGATCATTGCTTGTACAGCCCTCTCGCAGTGTCCGGAGCAAGAATGGTGGGTCTGACACACCGGTGTCAATGTGTTCTTTTTTCCATTTCCGGGAGTGTATTTTGCATATGCAATGTCGTTTTCCAAACACGCCTGATCAAACAGGTTAATCCCCTTATCACAATGATCCAAACGTTTCTTAAGCTTGTATCAGGGCTGAAAAAATATACCCCAGAATGTGCAATTCGACAGAAATTTTTTCGATAATACCACCACCTCCTATAATATGTCTCCGTTCTTGCATGTAAATGCCGCGATGTTGGTTGTGTTCTGTGCATTCCATTACATGACAAATCGTCAGCGTCAATCCAGCTGTTTTGTGCTTCAGGAAGACCAAGCCATTTAACCAGTTCTCTATTCCCTTAATGTTTTACGACATACATTATGGGAAACACGTGTGGTTCTGAGCTCCTCTGCATCTCGAAATTGCAGCGCCACTACCATCCTCCCTCAATCGTCGAGTTTGGAAGTATGAATTCTCAAATGGAGTCTTCTGTTTTGAGATATGTATCAAATCACCAAATAATTTCTGTTCACTTGGATCCAGCATTTTAATACGTTAATATAATAAATAGATGAGTCCGTTTTCATGAACACCAGTCGGTCTCATTTTTGCTGTGTTTTTGTTTGGTTCGAACGTACTGTACAGTTATTTTACGGATATCTGTCCATTTGTATGAGATGAAAGGATTAACAGACATCCAAATTTAACATTTTATTGTTTTTTTCAGACGTTTTATGATGCCTTCAGATGGGTGAATGTTACGTAGTCAGTTATTCCATACCGCTGCATCACGATCCTGAAATTATAAAACTATTCACCGTTATTCGTTTGATGGTTGCCCAGTATGGATACCTCCCTGTCTGCAACAAACGGTCAAAATCCCTGGTAAGACACCTTGTTGTTTTTATTTTGACAGTTGTTTCTTATATCTACAAGATCAGCCAGCCACAAGTCATTCAAACGTTTAAAAGTAACATGTCTACAATGGTATGTTTTACATGCTTGCTTGTTCGTTCTCGAACTACCGTCTCCATTCTTATTCGATTATATCTCTCTTCCATAGCTCGGAGATTATTAAAACAACCTTGTTAGAAAGAGCAGCATTACTGGCTGCAGTTGGTGCTGTGAGATATCATAGTCATTCAGTTAGCTCTGGGGTCGTCGTAGTATATATACTGCAGGAGACGATTGGTGACTCTCTTATGCTGGATGTCAATACCCTCATCAGGGCTGTATCGAACATCTAATACAGTCCTTTTAAACTCGTAGGTAGCATGCCTAACATGTATTGCTTTTCACCACTGACAAAAATTATTTTGTTTATCTTATTATCAATATAGCAGTTAATGAAATCAGCAATGTGTAATTTTGCTGAGAGTTCATCCAAAGATTCTGTAACTCGTTTACAAGTTTGTTTCAAGAGTATGCTCTCATTCCCGATGCCCTGGCCTTAGCAGCTGTAACCTCTCTGAAAGTGCCTTCTGTGCAGTCATGTCCTTTTGTTTATTCGATATCTTGTTATTTACTAAGCGGACCGCTTCCTAGGTCGTGTCTTATATTCATTTCGCCCAATTCTGCCAATTTTCACAGTTAAGTCATGTACTTTCTTTTCAGTTCCATCGACTTTTATAGTTACATTATTTACATTCTCGTTAATTGGATCAAGTTGTTGGTCAGCCTCAGAAGGGTCTGGTCATATGTCTCTAGGTCCTTAACTTTACGTATTAGAGGCTGAAATTTTTGAACTATATATATAGGCGAATTCCGTTTGTATAGCCATCCTCTCAGGTAGAGTGCCCAGCATGCACTTCTACTTGTCCTTAGTGTGATATATACTAATGCAGCCACCTCTTTCATAGCTATATATATATATATAGTAACTCCTAGAAGAAGTTACCCATGTACCTACCGTCACTGTCTTCATATTTTATCAATAACAAGAAACACATATTGCATATGATTCCAACAATTTCCATATATGTTTACAAATTCATTGAATGACATATGAGTTTATGTGCACTTTGCAAATGTGCTTTAAATTTAGACTGTCTTATTTGAATGGCATAACGAGGTTTGCATTATACCTCAGCAAGTGTTTCAGGCTTCTAGAATATGTCTGACTCAAATACGTTGACACCGACTGTATGATCAAAACACAAATATTGTAGAATTTTATACTGGTTTTCCACAGCAACATCATGAAACATCAACATGGTGTTTGGTATCACTTTTTCTGGTGAAGGAACTTCACTGGCTTAACTGGATGCCATGTGTGTTACACCATCAAAACCTTGTAATATCCTTTGGAGCACCTGGCGTTTTTGAAAATTTGCGTAAATGCTCAAAGTAGACTCCATCTGGGCGTGTTAACATCAACATGAGAACATGCCTCTTGCCGCATCTGCATGGACCTACAATTATCACTTGTATATTATCTTCTTCTTCTTCTTCTCCTTCTTCTGGTCCTCATCCATACAGGATCAATCGCTTACAAGCGATGCTTTACCCACCCACCATGATACGGACTACATTAGATATTGACATGCAACAGGTTTTTATAGAAAAACATTTGCATTAATATACGTAGCAACTACAGCGTAAATATCACCTTAGTGTCAGAGCTACAATGGCTACGTTATAATTAGAAGGTTATGGAGCAAGAAAAGAGAAATGTTTATGATAATATATGTTATGCACAATTCTGTAATCGTACATGTGATGCAGTACATCAGAAAAATCTACTGTTCTTTTTATCCTAACCAGTACAATATTTAACAAATATCGGTTTTTTTGTGTGTACTGAATTCAGCATGTATTTCCCACAAAGTGATGGGTATTCCTTTAGCTTTTTCTTTTGGTCTCGTGCTGATGCAACGTTCGAAACTGTCTACATGCACACTATTCGTATGGAGATAGTTCACAATGCCTTTAGATGCACTTTTGAACAACAGTCAGTCTTCTGTTCAGTCTTTCCAAGAGAATGGATAACACCATCTAAGACCAAGTAAGTTTGTAATGGCAGAGAGCTGTAAATAACTTGACCAAACACCAGAATCTCAGCATGAGTGCAGCGCCATGGTACATTGATGTTACAGATGGTGCCAGGCTGACACAGCAAATCTTCAGGGGATAATGGGATCAATCATACTCTTGTCATCTTCTGCCTGGTGTAGGGCTCTGCTTTACACAGTTCATCCCATTCCGACTTCATAAACGTCACTTTAATATCTCTCAGTGCATTTTCAATCTCTAACACATCACGCCACTCACAGTTCAATGATGCATCTATACTAATATTTAAGTGCTCTGAGGTGGTGGCTGCTACATTGACCCTAGAATTGAATAGAATTAGAGCACTGGGCGGAGTGGCACTTTCTCATCCACAACAGCTACACCCTGTCCTTGCGGTAATACTCGAATGTTCTGGGGTGATGCATATGTTGGAGAGAAGTACTGACCTTCACTATGTGGAATATTACCACCACCACACTTCTTTAGAGATTCGGGGACCATGTGGGCGTCTTCGTAACACAAATCAACAAGCATGGTTGATAGCATCAACTCATTTGCTGCTTCAACAGGCTAGTTAGGTGTGATACAGCATCCCACAATGCTAAGATCCCGACAGGCCTGATCTCACTGCAGGTGCTGACAAGCTGTTGACATGTATGGAGCTGATCAGAGAACCGCTAGGTGCAGTAATAGTGGCAAAGAAAAGTCTACAGCATCTTCTGTGAGACAGAGACTGATGAAGATGTCAGTTTTAGTTGACAGTTTGTGGCTACTACTAGTCCACTTACTGAGACTTGTACCAGATGTATCATTCCCACATTCCTATTTGATCCCACCAATTTTCAGGTGAGAAGGGGGAAGGTTGTCTTCCTATTGATTCCCTGAGAGGAAGCAGTGGCAGAATAAATCGCACTTGAAGCACCTCTGCGCCACTTTTGTGAACTGGCTCAATTGGCCTGGGATTGTTGGTGAAGAACACACATTCATCTGTTACTCATATTGATGGTGTATTTAAAAAAGGTTAACATTTATAGCATAAACAGCCATCTGCAGAAGCTGCAAAAATGCATCTTCAACCCATCATTATGCACCACCATTATTTGATGAAAATTATTCTTCTTATACTCATCCATTATCTTTCAAAAATGGCTCTGGGCACTATGGGACTTAACATCAGAGGTCATCAGTCCCCTAGAACTCAGAACTACTTAAACATAACTAACCTAAGGACATCTCACACATCCATGCCCGAGGCAGGATTCGAAATTGCGACCGTAGCAGTCGTGCGGTTCCAGAATGAAGCGCCTAGAACCGCTCGGCCACCAGGGCCGGCCATTATCTTTCCTTCAGACTCCTTATCTAACGAGCTTTGGATGCAGTCCTCTGCTCCATACCTACATGTGGTATACATATTAAAATCTTCCTTGCTCATCACCAGCGCCTCCTCAATTAAACACATTCTGAACAAGATGTCTACACTTGAGCACATAAGAGTCTCGCCTCGAGCACTTTGGAAGACTGACTGGAGATTTCATGAGAACTTTACAGTTCGAGCACAATCATCTATCAGCATGAGTTGCGAAATGTAACTTCAGTCCATCCCACTGGATCTTCATTATTTGATGAAACGAATTTTTATTCTTAAGCTTGTCCAATAACAACGCTTTCCAAGCATCATGCAGGGACCTAAGCTCTGTGATTACAACTAATATAGGTGCTGAACTCTTCCTTCACTGAACGCATTGCACATATAATAAAGTAAATGTTTATATCCATTCTGTCTGTCAGTTCAGTGCAGACTGAAGCTTCCTCACTAGTGGAGCAGTAAAGGGGGAATGGTGAAAGGAAAGTGGTGATGGTGAGGAACAGGGAGGGCTAACAGCATCCTCTGGTGGTAGTATTGTGAACTAGGTCAGTTGGTAACTGAACCTTAATATAAAGACAAAAAATTTAAAATTTCTACCATTTTTTGTAATTCCGTTTTCCATACAGGCAGAAGTTGTAGATGACATGTGAGTGGTGGATATGTGGGGGAGCTTAGTGGAAGTACCCTGAGTGCAAAATTTCTGACCAAAATTTGGATTTCTTGCAACGATGTTAGTGTGACATTGCCACATCTATAGGAGCCATCTTGGATCCTACATCCTGGATAAATTTAGCAACAACACAAGCTGTGCCCGAAACAGCCTTTCCCCACTGCTATCAACTGAAGATGATTCACTGTCACTTACTGCTCACCATCTATTTTGCTACTAGTGTGTATTTTACTTGGGTATATATTTGTTTACTGTTATCTCTAGCAAGTGGATTAGTTACATAAGCTTTGGTAGCATCACTCTGTGCTTGTACCAGAGGGTATACTCAGTTTTGTGCTACAGTTTCTACATGTTACATTTTCAACAGAATTATGTTGGCATGCATCGTAGATTGATACATTACAGAACAGGCCTCGAGGGGGGAAATGGATTAAAAAAACGGGGTGTTATTTAAAAAGCGGTAATGCTGTTCATATGGTCATATCAAACAATCACAAGAATGGTACTCATGCTAGCTAATGCATCCCTTGTAGCTAACCACTATTTTTTTGATATATTTCTTATCTTGCCCTGGGTAAAATGTCTGTCAGGGTGGTCATAGTACGTGTGTCAACCTGTATACAACAGAGTTCAGTTTCTTGTTCGAATGAGCTGTGTGAAATTTGGCTAGGGTAAGGGGCCTTCAAAATCGGAAAAATCAGAAAAAAACAGCTTCGCTAAATATTAGTTCTAGATAACAAATTAAGTACAAGTTGGGTGTTTACTATATTTTCCTCAGTAGAATGCGTTCTCCTTTTCGTACTGACGACCTGGTTACCCCACAAGTCTTTCACTTATGAAGGAATGTAGCAAACGTAGCACGTACCATGCTTCTGTATTGCCTTCGTTTACAGGAGATAACACATCTACCTGGGTATTACTCACGTGAAATAACTGGAAGTAAGTTGCATTTCCCGCATAAACGTTTACGAATTGTGGCTGTGTAAATTAACGGCACATCGAAGTGCCACCTTAATTGTGTCTCAACAGTCGATTAATTGACAATATGTACTCATTTCCACGCAGGAGCTGAGAAACTGTGTACCACAGTCGGAAGGATTGTATCAACAGTGGAGGGAACCAAACAATTATGCTGCAAGTTCGCCGGAGGTTTAAATGAAAAGAAACTGGAGGACATAGCACATGCAAATGCTTTCAAGGTGACTTATATTGAAAAATATATATCGTGATCAATGATTCGAAGAAGGGCCAAAGTTGATGTGTGGAATTTATTGCCAGTTATTTGAGAAAGACAACTACTAATTAACTAAAGAAGCAGTGAAAGACAGGAATAGAGCGAATATGAAATTCAGAACCTCCATAACATGTTTATGTGTGCTCGTGAATTCACAAAACCTAAAAACTCATTTATGCTGTGTCTGTTCAGTCACCGTGGCTCCTTTAGATTATAATCAGTCACATGAATAAAATAGAAAAGTCATCAGTTAATTGAATCGTGACGAAAATATGAAAAATATTAAAATAAAACCTATCACATTCTGAAAATTATCAATATCGGGAATGGAAAGTTAGCTTAAGCCAGACGCTTCGCAGCGGCACGAAAATGGAAATTTCATCAGAGCTAGTCATTGAACTGGAAGTTGGTAAACAGTCCATCTGACAGCGACTTGAAATTCACAGAGGACTGCAACAAATAATTTCCTAAAAACGACGAACGGGAGTAGTAGGTTATTCAAGTTGCGTCCGACTACTGCATACATTCCAGTGCGTTAAAGTACATTTTATCACAGGATAAGAATTTTTAAGAGAAATGTGGTTATCTCATCATCTTTGCCTCACAAACACTGGATGTAGCGACTTCAAACAGGAATCATTAGTTTACATATCAGTAACAGTAAATACGTTGAAATATGTGAAGTTGTTGGATAGCTAATTCATAATAAATTTTTGAGGTAAATGATTAGGTAATATCATTATGCTATTTTGTATCCTTTTCCAAATCTTGGGGTTTAGAGGCACGCATTTTCTATGGAGCACTATGGAATGGAAATAGAAACAAAAATTCTAAGCTTCCGTCTACACATAAAGACATCGTCCAGCAATTGATACAACTATATTGGGAGTAGTATTAGTCCAATAATACTCCCATGTGTTGAAGACGACTGTTGTACTGTTTGTGGTTTTGCCTCTATGTAGAGTGAGACAGAAATTCATATATTTATGCATACATATCCCCTAACTGAAATACTTCCATTGCCTGATGATAAATAACAGTGAGACTGGTAGCAGTAATGAAGTTTTCAAAGACAGTGCCAGTAGCATGCCGTAACGTTCTACATTTTTTCCTTCCAGATGATGTCATTAAAGTGCTTTTCCTGTTGACTACGTGAATCCCACTCTGCCTACAGCATTGTGCCATGACATAGATCAGTGGTTCCCAAAATTGGTCTTACTAACCCTTGAGAGAAAAATGAAATCTTTTTTTGGGGGGGGGGGAGGGGGGGGGCGATGGCAGGGTTGGTGGAACAGGAAGGTTTGATCGCCGTTCAGTCACAAAACTAAATTGTTTTCAAAATCAGTTTCACTTTCCCCTCGACCAGTAATCTTTATGTTGTTGTTGTTGTGGTCTTCAGTCCTGAGACTGGTTTGATGCAGCTCTCCATGCTACTCTATCCTGTGCAAGCTTCTTCATCTCCCAGTACCTACTGCAACCTACATCCTTCTGAATCTGCTTAGTGTATTCATCTCTTGGTCTCCCTCTACGATTTTTACCATCCACGCTGCCCTCCAATGCAAAATTTGTGATCCCTTGATGCCTCAAAACATGTCCTACCAACCGATCCCTTCTTCTGGTCAAGTTGTGCCACAAACTTCTCTTCTCCCCAATCCTATTCAATACCTCCTCATTAGTTATGTGATCTACCCACCTTATCTTCAGCATTCTTCTGTAGCATCACATTTCGAAAGCTTCTATTCTCTTCTTGTCCAAACTGGTTATCGTCCTTGTTTCACTTCCATACATGGCTACACTCCATACAAATACTTTCAGAAATGACTTCCTGACACTTAAATCTATACTCGATGTTAACAAATTTCTCTTCTTCAGAAATGATTTCCTTGCCATTGCCAGTCTACATTTTATATCCTCTCTACTTCGACCATCATCAGTTATTTTACTCCCTAAATAGCAAAACTCCTTTACTGCTTTAAGTGTCTCATTTCCTAATCTAATCCCCTCAGCATCACCCGATTTAATTTGACTACATTCCATTATCCTCGTTTTGCTTTTGTTGATGTTCATCTTATATCCTCCTTTCAAGACACTGTCCATTCCGTTCAACTGCTCTTCCAAGTCCTTTGCTGTCTCTGACAGAATTACAATGTCATCGTCGAACCTCAAAGTTTTTATTTCTTCTCCATGGATTTTAATAGCTACTCCAAATTTTTCTTTTGTTTCTTTTACTGCTTGCTCAATATACAGATTGAATAACATCGGGGACAGGCTACAACCCCGTCTCACTCCTTTCCCAACCACTGCTTCCCTTTCATGCCCCTCGACTCTTATAACTGCCATCTGGTTTCTGTACAAATTGTAGATAGCCTTTCGCTCCCTGTAATCTTTATATAGACAAATAATTATTACATTTTCAAATACGAATGCTACCGCATCATACAGCGGGGCGAGAGCTACAGCAAGTGTATTAACGATACGATTTGAAATTCGTTCGCAGTTGGCATCGACAACTAGCCCCAGCGGGTTACTTGGTGGGTGCGGCATGTACATTATTCGCTGCACTTACATATCGCCTACTAAATTGTGATTTCGTTAGTTGTTCGCTCGCCAACCAAAGTGATGGACAAGTAACGTGAATGCATTGTTGCTGCAGCGGACTTCACTACCTTCTCAGCATATATCGGAGCGCTGCACGAGAAAAAAATAGCAGGCGAGTGAAATTTTAGTTACTCAGGTGTTCAGCTACTGGTAAAGAAATGTTGACTTACGAAATTCCTTTTCGCGTACTACTGGACATCAATAACTGATTTGATTCGACGCACGTAGTTGTGTAAATTTCTTTGTCATTTATACACTGACGGAAAAAAATCGAAACACAAAATATAAGTAATGTAGAGTGATGAAATTTTGCGAATAGATTTGTCTAGCTGAGGTACTTAAGTGATTTAACATTGAAAGATCACAGTATAAAGTAAGCGGGAAATAAACCACTGCAAATATGAAATACTAGTATTATACATAAGGGATTAAGATGGCAAGACCACAGCTTAAAATAAGCACGAGATAAGCCATTGGAAATGTGAAATACTGGTGCATTAATAACCAGTGTAACCGCCGGAATGCTGAATGCAAGCTTACAAACGTTCATGTACTGTATTGCACAGGTGTCATATGTCAGTTTGTGGGATGGAATTCCGCGTTTCTTGCACTTGGACGGTCAATATGTCACTCGAGTTGTCGTCCCATAATGTCCCTCTTTTGGATGATTCACCAGGCCAAGTGGAAACGTCGACCGCCCATAGAGTCATGTTGGTTTACAATGGCAGAATGTGAGAGAGTGTTAGTGTTGGAAAACATCCCGTGGAATGTTGTTCATAAATGGCAGCACAACAGGTCGAGTCACCAGACTGGCATACAGATTTGCAATCAGGGTGCGTGGGATAATAACAAGAGAGTACTACTGCTGTCAAACGAAATCACACCCCAGATCATGACTCAGGTGTAGGTCCAGTATGGGTAGCATGCATAGGCAGGTTGGTGGCAGGTCCTCAACTGGCTGCTTTCTAATGAACCCTCAGGCAGAACCAGCTTTCATCAGAAAACACAATAGACCTCCAACCTGTACTGAAATGAACTCTCCTGTAACACCACTGAAGTCGCAAATGGTGGTGGTATGCGGTCAGTAGAATGCACGCTGTAGGGTGTGTGGTTCAGAGCTGTCCATGAAGTAACCGATTTGTAACAGTTCGTCGTGTCAGTGTAGTGCCAACTGCTGCTCAAATTGTTGCTGCAGATGGAAAACTGTGCGCCAGAGCCATACGCCGAAGACGAAGGCCTTCCCTCTTGGTAGTGCCCAGTGGTCGTCTGATGTTACTGTGACAATAGTCTCGTCACTACCGCTGCCAGTACTCATGTGCAGTGGATACATTTCTTCCACATCTTTGTAAAATATAGCAGAAGGAACATCCAGCATCTCGTAGCCCTATTACACGGCATCGCTCAAACTCATATGTGTTTTAATGACAGCATTGTTTCCTAGAAGGCATTTTTGACCAACACCAGCATACCACTTCTAACGTCAGTGGTAACTAACACTCATGACCGTTACAACATGTACGTAAAGCACGTTGTATCTGCTGCTTTGGGAAAAGGACCGACACAAACAAGGAAGGAAAAAGCTGAGATGGCCTGAGGCAGGAATCCAAAATTATTTGTACATATATTTTCAAATTAATGGAATTCTTTATTTCAGTGGAGGAAAGAGAGATAACTTAACTTGTTATGTAGTGGCTACCTGTACCTCCTACATATAATTACATTTCACTATTTCTACTCGCAGAACGCAGGCAAGGTATCCGCTCTACAATAGGACTGATGCTAAAAAATGGTTCAAATGGCTCTGAACACTATGGGGCTTAGCATCTGAGGTCATCAGTCACCTAGAACTTAGAACTACTTATACCTAACCAACCCAAGGACATCACACACATCCATGCATGAGGCAGGATTCGAACCTGCGACCACAGCACACGCGTTTCCGAACTAAAGCGCCTAGAACCGCTCGGCCACTGCGGCCGGCTGATATGCTCTCGAAGCAAGTGATTGACCAGTGATGGGCGTCTGGTTAAGTCAGCGTTGACAGGATGGGCAGAAATCTGTTTTCCTAGAGATGTGGCGGCGCACAATCTTTGCAATAGCGCACGAGGCAGCGCTTTCTTGATGCTGATGGGCGGCGCTACGCTGGTTGGAGTGCAGTCCATGGTTTAGGACCACACAATCCTCCTCCTTCTCCCTCCGCCCAAATGCCGCGCCTTTCTGGTGTAGGGAGCCGTCTTACGACAGCGGGGGCAGGAAGAGAGGCCGGAAACTGGCTGACGCAACTCTTGCCGACGCCGAGCTCCCGGCCGCGTCCCGACATCCGTCTTCCACTCCGAGGGCAGTCGGTTGGATAACCCCCGAAAAAGCGCCCACCCTCTTCCTCAGCTGGTCCGATGAAAAACGGAAAGGGCGGTGACAACGGAGGCGGCGGCGACGACGATGACGAAGACGACAGCGGCTCCGGATCCGTGGCGAGCGCAGGGACGAACGCCAGGAAATGAAACTACTGCAGCGGCCAGGCGAAAGGTCCTGCTGTGGCGGTGCCCGCAGCAGGCTCTCGGGGGATGCGAATCTGGGAACAGAAAATGTACGGAAGAATCTCTTATTCGACAAGCACGGATCTGGCTCTGATAGCGGGGCAGCAACCCAGCAGGACCTTGAATTATATACATGCCAGCTCCCAAACTTCCATGAATCGTTCCTCTATCCCTGCGTCAGGTACGAACAAAAATTCTGAGAAGAATAGAATCACTAGGCAGAAAGCAGTATCTGTCCAGCGTGGGAGGCGCCATCCACTGCGGTGGCGCCGGCCATGTAGGAGCTCCACCGGCGACGGACCGTCGCGAGGCTGGGAGTGGTACGTTGCGAGGAAGAGCCGCAGTGACTGGTCCCGTGTGTGGGAGGAACATAGGTCATCCATCTGTATCTTGAATGTACACACAAATCGTCCAATTTCTATGTTCCACTGAGGGTGAAACAGAGCACTGGTAAGGTGAGTCATATACCATTGCCTGTACAAAAATGTATAAATTATTGAGCAATTGTGGACCGTTGTCTGCTCAATCAAGCAAAAAATAAATGACAAAGCCTGAACAGTACTACTCAACGTAGTCGAGTTCATGGCCACTACAAGCAGATACTTGTTACAAGAGTCCACAAAATCATGCAAACGAGTGTCCTGGAAGCAACCAGAGAAGCAAGTATGCACTCGTTGCCACGGCGATTGAGGCTTTGGCCCAGCTGAAAACGCTTGCGGTGGGACCGGTAGATATTCAGCATAAGCGTGACAGTGTGATGTCATCTGGTCAATGTGGGCGTCCATGCCCGGCCAAGTACAGTGCCGACATGCAGACTGTTTTGTGCATACAATTTAGAGCAATCGCAGTACATCATTGTGCAACACTTTAAGATAAACGCACGTGAATATCCAAAGTCATTTCGCAACAAAATCACGCGGTGATGGATGGAGAGGCTATGTCTACAAGCAAAATATCACTGAACAAAAGAGTTTTCACTGAACGAGGCCAAACAGTGCGGATGTAGTGGAACAAATGGTTCAAATCAGAGTCTGCTTCTGTGGCCCGTGCAATTTTCCTATCGTGCAGTGGGAAATTCTGTAAACGTTCAGTATCCTGCGCATCGATCTGACAACAAGATGTTGCATTAGGATCGAATTCAGAAGCAAGTCCAACAGGTAGGAGAGAAAGGGAGTCAGCATTTGCGTGCTTCGATATGGGCCGGTACAGCATTTCGTTCTGATACTGAGACAATAACAAAGCCCATCGTTGCAGCTTCTGAGGCGTGCGTGGTGGAACAGGTTTGGCTTACGGTCCGTCACTAGGAAAAGCTTACGACCAAACAGATAATAGCGAGCGTTTCCATCTCGATCTGGACATCGAGTATTGGTCAAAAACTTGCAAGCAAAAGCTATCGACTTGTCTTGTGAACCAAATCCGTGCGAGAGCACAGCTCCGTTTCCGTGCGAAGAAGCGACCACTGCCAAAACCACAGGCTCAGCGACATCGAAGTAAACATGGCATTGTTCACTCAACAAGGCATATTTAAGTTCCTGGTACGCATGCTGCCACTCTTTGGTCTGAACACAACGCACATTCTACTAGCGCTATGATGCAACGGAGCCGCGGTCTGGGCTGCGTAGGGTACAAACCGGATACAGTACCTCATCTTCCCAAGTACTGACTGCAGTTCCCTCACGTTCTGAGGGGCAGGGAAATCCCGAATTGCCAATAAATGTGAGTGAATGGGATGAGCATCTTGGCTATTAAGAACACAGCGTAAATACTGCATTCCAGTGTGAAAAAGGCGTTTTTGTCCTGGCGACATTTCAAACCTGCTGATGAGAATAATAGAAAAGCCTGCAAAGGTTACTTATATGTCCCTCCTGTGTACGTGCTGACGCCACAATATCATCCAAGTAAACTGAACAGAACGGAACTCTTTGGAACGAAAATCTCCAACCCGGCCCGGATCCGAACCAGGGCCCGCTGCAGTCAGCTAAGCAGTCGTCAGTTACAGTCAATAACCACTTCCCTACGGTCGACCATCACGCGACAGAATCATCGGCGCTTCCCTGCCCCTTGTCGCGACTAGAAGTGCAGACATGGCACATACTCCAACTTCTTCCTGCCCTTTCATTTCGGCCATCGAGGAAGCTCCCATAACTGCCCAGAGGATCCGGTTTTATCTGCTGTTGGAAGTTAACTGTAACTTATTTACTTACTCCTCGGCTCTACAGCAGTTGAAGGGCTTGGCCTGCATCACAATATCTTGGCATTCTATTCGATCCATGGCTTTCCGTCTCCATCCTCTGACACATAGGTTTTTCATGTCTTTTTCAAATCCATCCACCCATCTACTTCTGGGGCGTTCCTCCACCGTCTGGCTCCAGGCTTGCCATAAAAAATCCTCTTACATACTCTGTCTTCTTCCATTCTGCCCACGTGTCCTGCTCACCGCGGTCTTCTAATGTTAATGGTAGTAATAATGTCTGTCTCTTCGAAAAGGTGTTGTAATTCGGCGCCAACCTTCTTGCTCATACAATGGGCCATATATTTTACGTAGCACCTTTCTCTCTCATATGCTAAGCATCCTTTCCTCACTTACAGTCATGGTCCACGTTTCAGCACAACACATAACAGCTGGTATCATAATTGTTTTGTAAATGAGGATTTTGGATTTTCGTGATAGAAGAGAACTCCTAAGCATGGGCAATGCGGCAAAGTAGCATCTGTTACCTGCTACTATTCTGGCTTTCACCTCACTGCCAATCTCATTTGTCTCGCTGATAGTCGACCCAAGGTACTTGAAGTCTCTCACCCTTTCAAACTCCCTGTCAGCTATCCTGAGATTTGGTAGGTTTCGTTGGTTGGTCATTGCCATATACTTGGTCTTTTCGATGTTGACTGTCAGGCCAAGTTCCTTTGCACCTTTCTCCAGTTGTTGATAGGCTTCACCTAGCACAGCACTGTTTCGTGCGAGTAATGCCACATCGTCAGCGTCGGCTAGGTACTGTAGTGAACGATTTAAGAAGGTTCCCCCTTTATTTGACTTATGACTTTTTCTAGGCAAAGGTTGAATAGCAATGAGGAGATATTATCACCCTGTCACTTCCACTGCTCTGGAGATTTCGCCCTGTATTTTTACTTTACAGTTGGTTTCGCTGATGGTCATCATAGAATAGTTTAAGGAGTTTCTTAGGTATTCCAGCCTCTTCCATTACATTCTGCAATGCCACTTTCGGGATGCTATCATAGGCTTGTTTAAAGTCGATATAAAGCTGGTGTCTGAGTTAACTGTAACAGGTCTAAGAAATCCTATGACTTCCATGGGTCCCTTGAAACACGACAGCAACTTTTCAGAGATGCTCCGCAATGCCTTACTGACTCCTTGATTGTTCTTAATGAACACGTGTTCTCCAAATTGGTACGCCCATCTCAGAATGAACGGGAGGTCTGTAGCTATGTAGATATGAGAAGGGTAGATTAATGTGGAGAGTTTCACCAAACCAGTCTTCCGACTGAAATCCATTATACACAAGTAAGTAACAAGTTTGAGGCGCGTGGCTGTGACATAAGGTACCAGAACATTTTGTTGTTCAGAAGCACTGATCATTCGGCAGTGCAGGACTGGAACACATCAATGACGTCAGTAAGTTCACGGTTGCTTCCCCAACAGCCGAGGCCTACTAAACGGGGCACGTATTGCCATCAGCTTGGTTAGAAGGGGGGTGAAACCTGGGGAACTGCGAGACTCACGTTCTGCCATGACGTATATCTCGGCTCCCGGGCGATACCAGCCGACGTTCGTCATCCGTTACGCGGCGCGCCTGAGGCCTTTCTTGCTTTTCCCTCCCTGTTTATCTGCCGCAGGAAAGCTGGAAGGGTGGTGAGGGGCGGGGCAGGAGACGACTGAAATAAGGCTGCTGCGACCTCTGGCGGTGGTCGCTCTGTCGCAACGGCAGGAATGCCAGATTTAGTGCGACGTTAACAGAGTCACGGCCGCCTTTACGGGCGCCGCTGGTTTACGACTGCGCTCCGTGCGCGCGCCTCTTGACCGTCATTGTTTGCGCTCCGTCCGCTGCGCGTCTCGGAAACGAGGCAGCGATATGGCGAAATGTCCCGTAAGTGACCGTTGAAGTATTATTGTTCTCGGAATGGAAAGGAACCCATTTTGACAGATCGCCTTTTCTTTCCCCCATTTCATTCAAGGTTTCATATCAACGTCCGGCCGCGCGGAGTAGCCGAGAGGTCTAGAGCGCCTTGTAACGGTCTGCACGGCTTCCTCCGTCGGAGGTTCGTGTCTTCCCTAGGGCATGGGTGTGTGTGTTGTCCTTAGCGTAAGTTAGTTTAAGTTACACTAAGTAGTGTGTAAGCTTAGGGACCGATGACCTCAGCAGTTTCGGCCTATAAAACCTTACCACAGATTTCAAAATTTCCCCACGTCGGTGGTGGGAGCGAGAACTGCGTTAATAAAGTGAATAATGACTGCATAGCATTCATCAATTAAAGATACTGCAATTGTAAGGAACTCGTAATTTAAATAATCATCTGTCAGAAAAATTTTGCTGGCCGCTGTGGCCGAGCGGTTCTAGGCGTTTCAGTCCGGAACCGCACTGCTGCTACGGTCCAGGTTCGAATCCTGGCTCGGGCGTGGATGTGTGTGATGTACTTGCTTAGTTAGGTTTAAGTAGTTCTAAGTCTAGGGGACTGATGAAATGACTTTAACCATATGGGAATGGCGCCGGATGCATTCCGATATGACTACGGTAGCAGGTTCGAATCCTGCCTCGAGCATGGATGTGTGTGATTTCCTTAGGTTAGTTAGATTTAAGTAGTTCTAAGTTCTAGGCGACTGATGACCTCAGAAGTTAAGTCCCATAGTGCTCAGAACCATTTCATTTCATTCCGATATAATTCACTCGCCCATTCCAAATCACCTCGAGCCCAGAAACCAAGTCTCGGAATACACTGGTGACTCCGAGTCCACAGGCTATGGGGAGCTTACCTATGGGGAGTTGACTCACCTGAAACACTATTCATAGCTTGGAAGTACCCTGTAGGTAACAGTGAGAGTGTATCACTTGTATTCTATTCTCGTGAGTAGGGTATTTCCACCCACAGCACATCCCATCCTGGAAATTCGAGTGTTAGCAAACAAATGGGCCAGGGTTTCGCTTACCTGCTGCAAATGCCGTCCTCAGCAGTCACGCCACGGTGTCGCCTCACCTTATGTACAGTTCAATAGCACCACTCCTCGCATATCACATGGGATGAATATACTGTGTATCAGTAGCCTTTCATGAACAACATAGACAGTTAGACCATGTGAAATACTGTCATAAATGGTAGTCATCATAATGTAACAATGGTGTACGACAATGGGTCGTGCAATATATCACCATCAGTCTGTGGTCACCTGAAACATTAAGCTACAGTTTATTATGGCAGCCACAGTAATTTTTCTTGAGGTCTGTGCTAACTTCAAATTGACACAAATACAAGGCAATATTTTTCAAACTAGTAAAAAAAGTCTCTGTAAACAACAGTCTTAAAGATCTACCAATCCAATCTGACCATTAGGCTGGAAAGTAATCTGTGATTGTTTGCTGATGACTTCTACATCTGCATCTATATGGAGACTCTCAAATCACACTTCAGTGCCTTGCAGAGAGTCAATCGAACCACATTCACAATAATTCTCCATTATACCAAACTTGAACAGCGCGCGGAAGAAAACGAACACCTACATCTTTCCGTGCGAGCTCCCATTTCCCTATTTTTTTATTAAGATGATCGTTTCTCCCTGTGTAAGTCGGTGTCAGCAAAATACTTTCACATTCGAAGGAGAATGTTCATTATTTAGTGTCTGATTCCAAGTTTTGCATCATACAGATTCCGCCACAACGAAAATGGCATTTCTTTTAATGATGTCCAGCCCAACTCACGTATCATTTCTGTGACACTCTCTCCCATATTTCGCGATAATACAAAACGTGCTGACCTTCTTTGAACTTTTTCGATGTACTCCGTCAGTCCTATCTGGTAAGGATCCCATAAAGCGGAGCAGCATTCTAAAAGAGGACAGACAAGCGTTGTGTACGCAGTCTCCATAGTTCAAAAATGTTCTAATCTTGTGAAATCTTATGGGACTTAACTAATAAGGTCATCAGTCCCTAAGCTTACACACTACTTAACCTAAATTATCCTAAGGACAAACACACACACACGCACCCATGCCCGAGGGAGGACTCGAACCTCCGCCGGGACCAGTCTCCTTAGCTGACCTGTGACCTTTTCCAAGTGTTCTGCCAATAAAACGCAACCTTTGGTTTGCCTTCCCCACAACATTTTCTATGTGTTCTTTCCAGTTTAAGTTGATCGTAATTGTAATTCCTAGGTATTTAATTGAATTTATGGCCATCATATTTGACTGATTTTTCGTGTAACTCAAGTTTAACGGTTTTGTTTTAGCACCCATGTGGATGACTTCACACGTTTCATTATTTAGGGTCAGTTTCCAAGTTTTGCACCAATCAGATATCTTTTCTGAATCGTTTTACAATTTGTTTTGATCTTCTGATAAGTTTACTGGATAATAAACGACACCATCATCTGCAAACAACATAAGACAGCTCCCCATATTCTCTCCTTTCCCGAATCTAGTCACAAAACTGAGACAATATTCAGCCGGCCACGGTGGTCTCGCGGTTCTAGGCGCCTAGTCCGGAACCGCACGACTGCTACGGTCGCAGGTTCGAATCCTGCATCGGGCATGGATGTGTGTGATGTCCTTAGGTTAGTTAGGTTTAAGTAGTTCTAAGTTCTAGGGGACTGATGACCGTAGATGTTAAGTCCCATAGTGCTCAGAGCCATTTTTTGAGACAATATTCCATAAGCAGGCAATTTAACTACAAGCCTCTTGTGTGGTACAATGTCAAAAGTCCTCTGCATATCTAGAAATATAGAATCGGTTTGAAATCCCTTGTCAATAGCACTCAACCCTTCGTGTGAGTAAAGAGCTAGTTGTGTTTCATAAGAACGATGTTTTCTAAATTCGTGTCGACTGTGTTTCAATAGGCCGTTCTCTTCTTGGTAATTCATAATGTTTAAACACAATGTATGTTCCAAAATCCGGATACTTTCTGATGTTAATGATATGGGCCTGTATTTTAGCGGATATCTCCTACTACCTTTTTTGAATATTGGTGTGACCAGTGAAACTTTCCAGTTTTCGGGTACGTGTCTTTCGTCTAGCTAGCGGTTGTATGTGACTGTAAAGTATGGAGCTACTGTATCAGGATACTCTGAAACGAGCCTAGTATGTGTACAGTCAGTACGGGAAGACGTGCTTTTATTAACTGATTTAAGTTGCTTCACTACTCCGAGCATATCAGCTTCTAACTTAGTCATGTTGGCAGCTGTTATTGATTCCAGTTGTTGAATATCTACTTCAGTTTATTTGGTAAAAGAATTTTGGGAGGCTGTGTTCATTAATTCTCCTTTAGTGGCACTGTCGTCGATACTATATCCATTGCTATCGTCAGAGAAGGCATGGATTTGGTTTTGCCACTAGCATACTTTACATATGACCAGAAACTCTGTGGATTTTCTGCCAGATTTCGAGACAAAGTTTCATTGTGGAAGCTATTATAAGCATCTCACATTTAAGTCCGCGCTAAATTTCGTACTTGTGTAAATGATCGCCAATTTTGGAGATTTTGCGTTCGTTTCTACTGGGCACGCTTTTTTCGTTGTTTCTGCAACAGTGTTCTGACCCCTTTTGTGTACTAAGAGGGATCAGCTCCGTCGTTTGTTAATCTATTTGATATAAATCTCTCAATTGCTTTCGACACTATTTCATTAAATTTAAACTATATCTGGCCTACATTTCCACTGTTAATTTGCAAGAAGCAGGAAGTCATGAAGTGATTTTTATCTGTTTTTTTTAATAGGCATACTTTTCGTTTATTTTTCGAAAATTTGGGGGTTACTATATTCAGTCTCTGTATGTCAACGCTGTGTTCACTAATTGCTGTATCCTTTTTGATGCTCGCTGATAGCTCACGATTATTTTTTGCTAAGAGGTCAAGTGTGTTTTCGCAACCGTTTACAATTCTCATGGACTCACAAACTAACTGCTCGAAATAATTTTGAGAGAATGCTTTATTACAATTTTGGGTGATTTTTTACGCGTACCTCGGGATTTAAATATGTATTTCCGTCATTATATCAACAGTACATAAAAGTCACACCAACTATAATTGTATGAGTGGGGTACGTTTCTAAAATTAAACACAAGTTTTATTTGAACCTCTCAGCAGTTTTTTCATCTGAGTTGGAAAGTCGATAAAAGAATCCAATTATTATTTCATTCCATTTGCCATAAATGACCTCTGCCCATACTAATTCGTGGGAACTATCTACTTCAATTTCTCTACAAGATAAACTACATCTGACAGCATCAAACATTCCACTTCCAACCGTGTTTATCGTATCCTTTCTGAACACCGTTAGGTCATTCGCAAAAATTTCGGCTTAACTCATCTCCGGTTTTAGACAGCTTTCAGTGCCTATAACGATTTGAGCATCAATGCTTTCTATTAGCGCGTGGAGCTCTCGTACTTTCCCAACAGAGCTACGACAATTTACAACTTTTTTACCGATGGTTCCTGCATCTGAGTTGTTCCTGTGTTCGACCTGCACCGTTTGAGACAGAAGCTCTTTTTGTGTTACGTAGAGACCATCGAATCTAAAACGCCGCCCCCTCCACACAGCCCCTGCTACCCGTGTAGCTGCCTCCTCCTCTATACTATACGAGAAAGTATCGTCGTTGAGTGACTGCGGAAGGATAATGATGATTCGGGCAGAATTCCTTTTTAGTACGATTAATGGAGCTCACTCTGAATGTATAAATATTTAAGCTAATATGTATTGGTAGGGAAAACAATCCTGTAATGGCTGAATAAAGTATTAGTGGTGTGTTCTTGACACAGTAGTGTAGATTAGACATCTAGGCGTAACGTTGGAAAGCGATAGGAAATGGAACGAGCACGTAGGGACGGTAGCAGGAAAGGCGAATGGTTCATTGTGAGAGTTTTAGGAAAGTGTAGCTCATCTGTAAAGGAGACCGCATATAGGACATTCGTGTTTTCCATTTATGAGTTCTGATGGGATCCTCAGCAGGTCGTATTGCAGGAAGACATTGAACCAACTCAGGAGCGTGCATCAACACGCAGGTGTTACGAAGATGCTTCGTTAACTCAGAGGGATATCTCTTGAGAGAAGACGACGGTCTTTACATGAAACATTACAGAGAAAGTTTCTTGAACCGTTACATGCAGATGACTGCAGAACTATTCTGCTGTCGCTAAGGATAGCGAAGAAAACGGAAATTATGGTCCATGGGCAGGTGTTTGCTCCATTTATGAGTGGATAAAGAAAGGAAATGTGGTACACTCCACCCTACACCTTTTTGTGGCTTCCGGAGCTCTTACGCACATCAAAATGTAGATACATCGATTATATAAAAATCCTCCTTCGTCACGGAGCAGTTCGGTAACAACAGTGAGAATGCCATCATAGATGGAAAATCTTTCCCGCAGTTTCTCTTTCAGCTTGTGCAAAAAAGGAAATGGCATGGTGCAAGTCTTCTTCCATCCCCATCACTATCAAACTTTGGGCACTATTTCACGAAGGCAGGCCGTGGCAGTTCATTTAGTCCATATTAAAAAATACTTTGAAAAATGTTGCGATTTTTTAAGAATGTCAGAGTAGCTATTGTGTCAAAGTTAGTGCTATTAAGCACTGGTTGCGTATTTTTCTCTCTGCTACAGTTAATTTCTTCCGGAATTCTCATCAAAAAGAAGATGATTCTAAAAGACACACTCTGATCTGGTAAATCATTGTAGCGGGATGTGTATTTCAATGAGACACAAAAAACGCCATTTTATCTAAACGCATATCATATATTGACGGATTTAATTATTCGAGGGAAACAATAAACTTCATGGTGAAATTCTGGAAACGGTTGAACAACTATCCGATCGTGTTGCAGACGTACCTCTTCATCAAGAAAAATGGCTAAAAACCATGTGCAGTATGTAAAGATCATGACAATATATTCAATGCAAAAGATAATGCTGGAAGAGGTTTTAAACAGGGATTATACAAGAAATAAAATGTATTGTGGTCTGTCGTCCTCCCATCAGCGTAATGCATGTGAGGAAAGGAACTGTCCAAGGTCAAGGGAGCTATACAAGAGAATCAGTCCTTATGCGAATATACTAATAGAAGAAGGGCTGATTGAACACTGACAATTTCATATTTCCTCACCCAACATAAAAACCAATCGTGCAGTCGTTTTCATGTGTACATTCTGTGATGCACTATTCCGATCGTGGAGTGAAGTATAAAAAATAACACACGGCAGAGGATGTTTCCATGGTTATGTGGCTCAATGGGCAGAAGAAGCAGCCACATTATGCAATGCTTGTGAGGAATTTGGAAGAGGATTTTTAGCTAAATATTCGTCCAGTGGCATTCAGAAACACCTCACAAAGGCCGTCTTGAACCCTGAGATGTTTAACTTCAGACATTGAGGATATATAAGTAAAACACGATATTGGGACGAACCAATGTCACAGCAAGATCTAATGAGAACTTTTATCGCAAAATGCCAATGGAGTTTTGGTATAAAAGTAATACAAATGTAGAAGATAATATCGAAGAGATTATGTCGCTTCTTAACTTGATATTTGATACACATAATACATTAAGATGTTAAGTCAAGAACAGCAGGCGCAGTCTCAGACGCCATGTCTCGATTCGCGCGGCTCCCCCCCCCCCCCCCCCCTTCGCCACGCTCTTCCCTGTCGGAGGTTCGAATCCTCCCTTGGGCATGGCTGTGTATGTTGTCCTTAGCGTAAGTTAGTTTAAGTTAGACTAAGCAGTGTTGAGCCTAGGAACAGATGACTTCAGCAGTCTGTTCCCATAGAAACTTGCCACAAATTTCCAAGAACAGCACAGGACCGAATAAGGGATTTGCATCTGTAGCCTGTTGCAAGCAATTATCGTGGGCTTAAAGGATCAGATTATTACCGAGGTGTCCATAAGGACATTCCACAAAATTTACACAAAAATCATACGGGTATTAGATATGGAAACAACAGTAATAACAAGAAATAGAGGCATAGCAGACTGGAATGTCGGTATAATCGCAGCAGAATCGGGATCGGTTTCTATCAAATGACAAAGACTGGTAAAATCAACCACCGATGATTACAGAAGTGGCTGACGACCGATCAGGGATCGGACAATCCCGACATGCTGGTCGCAGATTGGGATAACGGCTGTGTAATAACGGTAAAGATATCGAGGTACAACGACAGAATGTACAGGAATAGCTGTCATCAGACATTGATATCGATCATACAAATACAGATCATTTAGCTGCGCCACAGTTGGTGTTCGGGTGTGCAGGTTACAGTTATGTTGGACACAAACTCAGCTGTTAATGTTTTCTCTAACCACTTAGTCACGAGCATAATGCCAAACATTCTTTCGTCTCAAGAGGTTGCTGTACTATTAGCCGAAAGATGGAGTGGTGTGATTTAAATGACTGGAGTGGTGGGAGGCCGATCAATAAGTACTAGAATGCCAACCTGGCTCAGTACAGAATTAGGAAACGTAGCGGCATGAGGCATACTCTTGCTCGTAGATATTCTAATCGTGGAATGCATTGTCGAACTTGAGCTTTTGAGTGAGGGTGCCTCTTCACTGTTGACTGTGCCCAGGTTTTGGCCGATTTGTTAAGCAAGAAAGGAGTAAATGAAGTGCCACAGCATATCAACTACTTGAGGAATTGCAGGAGCATGTTTCCAGAAGTCTCTCAGTCATGCAGAAAGCTAGATGTCAGATGGCTTCAGGTCAGAGTTATGACAATACCAGATGTGGTGGCCCTCCAGCGTAAGGCAGTAGAAGAAATGAGAAAAGGCAATGTATGTCAATCATCGACAAATTATTACGCGCTGTGGTGCTGTTTCTTATTACAGCATGGCCAGGGTACCGCCTCTGGATGACTTCATGTAGGGAGTAAACTTCAGGATATTGGAAGAAAGACGAAATGTTATGACTGCAGCAAATATTCAGATCGACGGGTTGTGACACAGTGCAACCTAATAAATGGCAGCTTCAGACAACAATCATCACTTGTAGTTGGGTACAAATCAAATCTAATGTTTTCGAATCAAACTATCTGACAGTATTTCAATGGCTGGAGTTACTTGAGCTACTGCTCAAATATGCCGAAGAAAAGCTCTGAATAATATAGGGTTACTTAAGTCATCTTAATGTTGAACCCACAAGACTATGTGTCGTAGGTCATATCAAATTCCATGCGTGCAAAGGCTAGCCATCGACAAAGAAATCAAAAGAATACCATTTGAAGAAGCTTACTTACTTGCATAGCCCAACTTAAAAGATTATAACCATCTAAAGACTTGTTTTTCGTAAGTAGTAATAAGGGTCTAGATTATTTACAGTGAGAGTAAAGAGAATAATTTAGTAGTTTGAACTTACTGATTCGATTTAAATGTTTTTGATAGACAGGTAAATTGCACACAGCTTTAACAAATCTATACCACATGGTTTTTTCATGCGCATATGTATGTGCTGCTGTCCAGAAAGTGTAAGAGTATATATATATATATATATATATATATATATATATATATATATATATATATGTGTGTGTGTGTGTGTGTGTGTGTGTGTGTGTGTATAAAGTATTTCGACGTATGTGAAGGTTCTGAATACTTTACTGAAAAACGAAATTGGTTTAGCAATATGCTGTTTTCTGCATATATTTGTCAACTACGCGTTTTGAAAATACTGGCGGGATTCGCCTTTAGTAAATTAAGTATTGTTCATCTCAGAGATTCACTAATCTGAGTAGGTGTAGATATAGGATATAAAGTAGGTTCTATGAAACTCGTCTCGCTATAGTCCATAATAAATGACGTACAATGTACCTTTTTTGAATGAGATGACCACACAGAAATGTGTTTTGCTAGGTAAATTTGCCTTAAATAAATTGCGAAATGTTGCGGAGAACCCTTCGTTCAAGGTGAGGCATTGTAGTTGTATGACATCACGGCCTTAATACAAGTCTGGTGTGTCATGGGAATGAATGGTGATGTCCTGCTACACTCTGCAGAAGCCTATCCCTCTTGAGAAGCAACTGTGCCTGTGTGAATAGGTGTCAGGCATGGGTGTCTTCTGAAACATACACTAGAAGCAGAGTTTGTCTGATGTTCATTCAAGACTAAATATGTATACTAGTTCGACAGAAAACCATTAAACGTAAAATTTTCACACACTAACTGCGTTCGTGTGTAATTCGGAAGCAGTCAAGATTTAATTGTGATATGTAGTAGGTCATGAAACGGTGGAAGAACTTGAACAAACGGGCCACGTTGACTTGTTAAATGTAGTAATCCATGAAAAGTGAAATAACTTGAACATACGGGCCAAGTAATTACATTTACTTGCAGGCTAACATTTTGAATTAGTGAGGCACAAACTGTGACCTGTGTTGAACCGATCCAGACGAATCGAGAAACATTAAATTTCACATACCTTGGACTGCAGATGTTGTGATGTGAACCCATGACTCCTCTGCATGTAATTACTTATGAATCATGAATACTAAGTAAAGAAGTATCATGATACCGATAAACGTAATACGCGCACGAACTGTTGGCAGGCTGACGCATCTCATCATCGATCGATTCGCACGGAACAATATTGCCGACGCAGCAGCTTTACGTGATCGTCGAGCCTGTAAAAACTTTACTTGATAAATCTAGGTGTGGTACTCGGTAGACACCGCTATATGCGCACATGCAAAATTCCAAGCCACGAAGAGGATATGAAATAATATTCTCATAACGTGTTGGCTGTAATTGAACAGTGCCATGAATTATTTTGGTAACCGTTCCAATGCTTACACTAAACTGCTCACACGTGAATCAACAAAAGCATATGTGGCAAAGGTGTGTTACATTCGCGTCGAAGTTTTATGTCAACTTTACAGTGTAACCATTAATTTCATTGTATAAACAGCTACCAGTAAGAGTCACATAGGCCCGCCCGGTTAGCTGCGCGGTCTAATGCACTGATTCCCGAGCGGGAAGGCGTGCCGCTCCCTGTCGCGAATCCGCCCAGCCTGGTTCCCCTTATTCCGCCTGTTACACTGTCGGCGTTGGCTGCGCTATCACCGTTTCCACATATGCATACAGCATAATTATTCTACAACGCAAACATTTGGGGCTACACCCGTCTGGTATGAGGCGTTCCCGGGGGCTCCACTGGGCGCCGAATCGCACAATAACCCAGGGCTCGGTGTGGGGTGGCGGTGGGGTGGGTGGGCTGCTATGGCCTGTTGTGGGGCTGCGAGGCACTGAGGGCTACGGCGGGACGAAACCTCTCCGTCGTTTCTAGGTCTCCGATTTAATACATACATAAAGAGTCATATTTCAAGGTCATTATCTCTGTAACTAGCATTCACGAATTCATGTTACTTGCGTGAGTAATTTTCGCCATTGGGGTTGATCGGTACGACGCGCATCCCCCTGTGATTTGTCAGTAGTGAAGACAAGAACGAAAACATCCCTCAAGATCTCGCACACCACGACGGCCATGCTACTTTCCCCCTGCACCTTGTACTGCACTGAGGTAATCCATCAGCTTTTCGTAGGCAATCTGTAAGACAGAGACCGACAGAGTGTGGGGCGGCGGATGTATAAGTTTGTAACAATAATAAAAAATCTGATTGCTGGATATATGCTTGCGTGTTGAAGCAGTTTATGGCTTTTAGAATGTTGTTAATGCTGTCTTTCGCCATTCTCAACACTGGCTCTCTATTTACTTCTTGGCACCCAGAAAGTGATTTAATAAAACATGGAGCCAGTATTTAGAGATCGTAGTGCCCACTTCAATTGAGATACCATTATAGCTGCCGCTTATACCTCTGAGGAATTAGGAGATTGTCCGGGATTTCTAATTAAAAACGGTTTTCCAAAATAGTTGAGTATATTCTGAAATTCACTGATAAAAAACACAAGTATCCCTACCAACTAACTAACAGAGCAGTTCAGAGTCTATTGCGCTGATGCAACTATAAATGTCCGAATGAAATGTTAAAAAGAATGCTCGCCATAATTTGATGAAAATATTTCATCAAACGCCACGCTAAATATTTGGTAGAATGACTGTCCCGCGACGGCACGTGAAAATACGACAATACGCAAACTGAAGCTAGTTAATGAAAATCATTCCAGAATTAACACTTCACATGAAATGTTCTCATGGTTCCGCGTATCTCTAGTAACTTAATACGGCACCCGAGGCTGTTTGTAGCAGATGCACTGATCCGACGCCGCTCCCGACACAGATGGCGTGTCATTCAGCGTCTGGAGAGAACTGGGGCCTTTCTTCCTCGCGTAGCGTCCTTATATATAAAGCCGCGGTGCGGACGGCGAAGGGAACGCCTGATCTTTTCGGCTCTCTCGACTAGCCGCTGGGCTAGTAACGCACCACTTCATGTTACATAATAATTTATAGCTTCTTTTGCTGATGGCCGAAGAAGCTCTTAATTTAAACGTGCATTCAGCACGCAGGTAAGTATTGATAATAAAATTTTGACGTGGCTAAGTTAAATACTTTGGGCGAGAGAATTAATTAAATTACACTGCACGCAGCAGATGAGCTCTGAACTGTCCCTTTTGAGATCCGCTATCGCTATAATTTTATAGGTATTCAAAAGAAACTTTACACATCTTCATAGTCATAGCGGACCTCCAATCTATTTAAATCTAAACATCCTAGCCTTATTTATTAACCTACTTAATCTATCTTGCTTCCTTCAGTTTTGATACGAAAATCAGAAAATCATGAATTTCCACTAAAGTCTTAATATGTGAAATCCAAAGTACTGTTTTTATTAAATCACTATGAAAGATGAATCTAAATATAAATTTTGAAGTCTCTAGCTCTTTTCTGTTGCGCCAATGATTTTTTCAGAAAAACGTCCAAATCTCGGAAACGGCTAAAGTTATCGAACTGATATTTAACACACATTAATTTAGTATTACTTCTGATATGCAATAAATGTTTTAGGTCATTTGCTTGATTTTTAAGGTATTGCGCAACATTTATGACGTCAGAGCTAGTTACAGCAGACTGGCTGGCACACAATGGAAACTGATGTGAATTTACTACAGTGTGAGTAGGCTGCTTCCCTACATCACCCTCTACTTAAATTTTTTGTTTGTGAATGTTAATGAATGAAAAAAAAATTTAATTACAAAAAGGGAAGCAAGAGTACAGTTTAACTCCCTATGAAAATCAAAATTGAAATATAAACCTGTAGAAACATTAAAGAAAACTGATTACCTACATTAATTATTTAAATTGTAGGCATGTTCACTGCCTTTTAACCAATGTCATTACTCAAAATTTTAAGCAAGGTCACTGAAATATTTTGGCATACATTCTGCCTTAGACAAACAAACACATACAAATTGAAAAATTATCTTAGATCCATTAAATACATTAAATAAATTTTTACATACACAAATTCAAAGAAAATAACATGATACATAAACAGATGAATATCTCTTAGCAGTCTTTTCTAAACCTGAAAGAAGAGTTCCACAAATAATTTTTACACACGTGGTTGTAGCCGCTTTGGCTGGCGTCCTACACTTCCATTCACAAGGGTAGAGGAGGGGAAGTTGCTATGGTGTGCGTCCTTCACTTCTCTCTAAATTACATGGGGGAAAGGGGAGGGGTTACTGTGAGTTGTGTCCAAGTCACTCCACGCTTTCACGCAGCTACCAGGCTGCCATTATCTGGTTTGTCCTGTAGATAAACAAAAAGAGTGCCTCAGACTCTGTTCACTTAATATCTATGGGTGGGTCACAATGAAATGGGGATATATACATTTTATCCTTCAATATTTTGCTGTAACAAAGTTAACAGAATTTTTTTTTCAATTTTATTCTCGTGGTTACTTAACTGTCATAAAATCGGTAAACAAATGGCTCAAAACGCCTTTAGTCACGTACTAGAGAAAATCTATGCTCAAGGCATACAATCATAAATCCTATTTAACATCAATTTAATATTTCCGGGCCGGAACACTGAACCAATGCTTGGTACATTCCTGACAAATCTGCATCTTATTTACTTAACTGACTCATCTTTGATTACTTTATTCTTAGAGATAGTATGAGTATGATTAGTGGTTGTTTTCTCAGCTTCCATGTACATGTGAGTAACTTTTGGTAATAGTACAGTTGTGAGTGTTCAAAACACACTACATTAGCTGACTACTAAATCCACTTATTGGTCCACTGCTGTTGTCAGTTCCACATCTGCAATTAGGTACTTACTTACTTTGAAGTGTATTTATGCTGAGCTAAACTAATATTTTACGTCTGTCAGTATGTTCTTTATTTATTTTGCTAGTGTATGTACTTATTTAACACTCACTCTATTAATATTTAAAGCATAGGATAGCACATTTATTTCATATTCATAGTGTATTGCAGCTGATTAGTTTGCTCACGTGGCAATCCATTTCCACTCGATCGGACGCTGAAACCTCAGGTAGTCTCTCTCAGACCTACCACTAAAGTGCATCAAGTAATTATGGACGAGCGTAACGCTAAATTCCTTAAACCTATAGGACACCATGAGCTGCTCTGTCTCATCTAACATAAGGGTACCTATGGTCGCATTCACGCCTCCAACTCATAACCTTAATACGTGTAGGTGTATCCTGTCACACACTACGCTAAAATAATGGCCAGCTCCAACCTTATAAATACTTCAGGGACGTGTCCTTCACGTCTCAACCACAAACACTGCTCAATTCTATTACACTGCCTTTCCTTGCTACACCAGGTGAGTTTATACTTACAACTTATCTGCATATTTTTCATAACACTAATCAATCTCTTTTATTATTAATTAGTTAGCTCTACAGCATACACTAGGTTTCGCTACCACTTCAGATCCTGCTTGTACATGAATTCATACATCTTTTTAAGTTACTGTTGGTGGACCATTTCCAATAAAACAACACTTTGTAGTTACTATATTACCAGGGTACTATACATAATTGTTACTTAAATACATTTGTATCTTCATTACGTCATACTTCTCTATTGTTTGTCACTATTAGGTTTGTCACATTAGGTATTTTTCTTCACTAATCGGTAGATAGAATGGTTACATAACTCATGGCTTGATAGTCATACCGGAAAATTTTAATGTATGAAAGAAGAGGTCGAAATTTTTGTGGATAGGAAAGATGAAGAGTGAGTGAGACCTGAAATGGAAAGAAGATCTCACACAGCTGGGACTGCACAGCTGCCACACTGTGTAGAGGTTACAGTACAACCTCCTCCCTACAGCATACATTGGTTTAATGCTGTAAAGAAGGGTTAGAAATTTTAGGTGGATAGAAAAGATGAAGAGTGAGTGAGACCTGAAAAGGAAAGAAGATCTCACACAGCTGGGACTGCACAGCTGCCACACTGTGTAGAGGTTACAGAACAACCTCCTCCCTACAGCATTCATTGGTTAAATGCTGTAAAGATAACCATACCGGAAAATTTTATGTGTTGGAAGAAGATGTCGAAATTTTTGTAGACAGGAAAGAGGAAGAATGAGTGAGACCTGAAAGGGAAAGAAGATCTCACACAGCTGGGACTGCACAGCTGCCACACTGTGTAGAGGTTAAAGAACAACCTCCTCCCTACAGCATTCAGTGGCTACCTATGAATCTGCCAGGTCGATCTGAAAATACTTTATGATGCCTTTTTAGAACCTGTCTCAGTTCTTCCTTTTGATTGCCTGAAATCCTACCGATTTCCTGCAATTTAGCTTCTATTTTGTCCAAAATAATTGCTTCTTCTTCTTCTGTGTTCAGCTTATTGTTATTAAGATTAACACCTTCGTCCCAATACCTCCTATTTTTCAGAACTCGTATAGGCAGCTCCCAAGTTTCATGATCAGTTACTACATGTTTATCACTAAAAGGTACTATAATTACTCCGGTTATTGGCATGACCATTTTTAACTGGCTTCTTTCAAAATCAACAACACTCTGATATTTCGACAAGAAATCTATGCCAATTAAAACCTCAATACTGAGATTGTTTACAATTAAACATGGATGATCAATTAAATTACCATTAATGTTAAAGGGTAGTAAAGCTTCTTGCTTTACCGTTTTTGAAACCTTGCCAGTAGCACCAATTATTCTTAGTCCTGATACCCTCATTACAGTAAGTTTGTCTTTACCAGGTAATGCATCAAAGAAGGACTGAGATATTGCACTCACCTCACTTCCACTGTCTAAGAGACAACGTACATTGATACCCAACATATTCACTATTATTATAGGGTGGCTTATTCTAGGTTGTACAGGTGGTTCCTCACATTCATCTAGTAGTTCCTTTTGGATTTGTCTCCAACTAAAGTGATCAACATCTGTCTTCATTACATTTAGGTCACAGTGTGTAGGGGTTTCCTGAATTACATTTTCAGCTGCCTTTTCCAGTCTGTCTATTAATTTTAAATCGAAACACCGCACGACTTCATTACATTTAGTTTGCTGAACATGACCCAAATTACTATAGTCTGAGCGATTCTGCGCCTCCAGATCGGGCATAACATTAGTTACAGCTAAACCACTTTCACCATTATCGTCGGTTTCCTTCTCAAGTGACAACTGGTCACAGCTACTGGGTTCATTGACCCCAAACAGCCTACCCTCTACATTCCTACTTATCTCCTGTCCTAAATCTATTAGTACATTATCAACATCCTGCACAGGCACTTTAGATAAGAGCACATCATCCTCATCGTAAATATAAGCATGAATTTCTTCTGCTTCTTCACCTGTCAATTCAGTATTTTGTAGCTCATCCCTACTGTTACACTGCTGCGCCTTCTCTTTCTCTTCCCACTTAGAAAGCGTTTCTAACACGGTATCTATCAAATACTGTGAGTGATCTAATATTTCTGTTGTATCCTTAGGTGCTACCGACATTTCATCCATCTGTTCAGTTTGAGTATTCTGATCTGTCTTACCCATTCCCTTAACTACTGGCATAGGAAAAGTAACCGCCTGGTGAGCGCCAGTGTCCTCATAGACGGGAACTAGTTTTCCTGCCTCGGCATACTACTGTTTCCTTTAGTTTCATTATAGTTAGCTGGCACAACATTACTTTCCGTACTGTTGTTTACATGCATATTTCTGTTTGGAACAAAATTATTATCGCTTGAACGCCATTGTTGTTTCTGATAATTATTTCCCCAATTCCTACCTCTCTTAGAATGGCGAACACCTACTGTTCTGATGTTTACATTGCCATTTTGCTCGTTCCTAAAATTACTACTATTGTTATTGGCATTCCTGTTATTACGTGCTTGCTCCTCATTGGCAGCAACACGTTCTACACGTTCCAAATACTCAATGAAACGATCCAGATTGTCTCTAGGGGCTGATATAATTCTAGTTTGCCAATACCATGGCAGTTTGGCTTCAAGACCCAGTATTATCATTTCAGGTTTCAGCTTTTCCTCCAAATGTGACAAACGTGAGATCCATGACCTAGCAAACTCTTTAATTGATTCCTTGCCTGCATTGAAGCGTTTTCCACTCCAAAATTCTCTCAACACTTCATTTTGCTTATTGCTAGACCAATACTCATTAATGAAAGCTGTTTTAAACTCCGCTAATGTTTTACACTTCAACATAACATCAGCTGACCAACGCATGGCGTCACCTGCTAAATGGCTTCTAATAAATGAGATTTTCTCTCGCTCAGACCAAGTTGGTGGAATCACATCTTCAAAATCGTTCCAGAAATCTAGCGGGTGGATATTTTTATCTGGATCGAACCGCAAGAACTGCCGACACCCGATAAAAGCGGCGTTTGCAGCTACAACTTGTTGTATACTACCATTACCAGAAGTTACTGAAGCTACTTTACTTTCAATGTTAGCAATGTTAGTACTGATATTTTCTACTTTCATTTCAACATTATCTACTCTTTGTACAATATGAGTAGTGTCAGTTTTGATTGCTTCTACTTCTGCTTGACATATGTTTACTTGTATATTAACATCTTTAAATCTATCTGAGCACAGTTCAGATTCTGCCTCGATCTTTTCTGTTAACTTGTGCTCCAGCTTCGCATCTTCCATTTGGAAGTCTTTGCGAACCTCAGCAACTTCGGATTTAACTGTTTTATACATTTCAGAAAACTGTTGAGCAACCTTTTTCTTAATATCCTCATGATTGCAATCAATTTTACAATTCAAACTGTCAAGATCCTCTTTCAACTTATTGCAACCAGCCTTGAAGGTATCGTCCATTACCTCCAATCGTTTATTAAAACTAGTTTGGCTGGCCACAATTTCATACTTTAATTCAGCATTATTGGATTCTAATTTATTGTCCATTGCCTCAAACCGTTTATTAAAATTTGTTTGACTGGCCACCATTTCAGACTTTAATTCAGCATTGCTGGCAGCTATTGCTTGTAATATAACATTTAAATCAACAGCCCCAGCATCTTTGGGTTGCTCACGAGCTGGCTTTTTATCACACTCAGGTGACGAAAAACTAGCTCCAACACCAGAATCATCAAAACTAACTGAAACTTCTGATTGATTAGTCATATCTAACTTCTCCTTCTTAAACTCTACCATCTCTGATGACTGTTTCATATTTAATTCATCAGAGAAACTATCAACCACTAAATTTATCATTTCTACTTTCCGCTTTACTACAGGAGTCTCTATTATTGAATCATTGCCCCTTCCCACACTACTGTCAGGAGACAATACTTCATATTTCACCTTAACATTACTACTTTCATGCATATTTACACTCGAACCGTTGTCTGGATTTACAGTTCCCTCAACAGACATAGGTTCTGATTGAAGTTTAACCTCAGTTTCTTTTGACGGTTCCTTCGCCGACAGTCTTTTAGTGCAGGTTAGTAAAATTTTTTACAGCTTTTCACTTAACTTAGTTCCTTCTGCACGACGTATGTCGTTGCCGGCGCGGCGTACCAGGATTCCTGATGCGACGTGGCCCGTTGAACTGCAGACGGCTCTCCGACGGCTGTTGTGTGTTTGCGTGGCCCGCAATTGCAGGCTCTGCGCCGGCTGCTTCAGTGGACGACTGCGGTGCGGCGAGACTGGCTTCTCGCGATGCCGGCAGCACCGCTACACTCAGTGCCAGCTCCGTCAATCCAGATGCGTTGTTAATCCAATTGCGTCGTCCACATGCACACGTAACACATTCACTGTTCTATTCTCAGTTGCGCTTCGCATTTCACTCGCGAATCCGAATAGTTAAAAATCACTTTCACTTAGTTGATTTCCCGGCCGATGCACCATATGTGGGGCGGCGGATGTATAAGTTTGTAACAATAATAAAAAATCTGATTGCTGGATATATGCTTGCGTGTTGAAGCAGTTTATGGCTTTTAGAATGTTGTTAATGCTGTCTTTCGCCGTTCTCAACACTGGCTCTCTATTTACTTCTTGGCACCCAGAAAGTGATTTAATAAAACATGGAGCCAGTATTTAGAGATCCTAGTGCCCACTTCAATTGAGATACCATTATAGCTGCCGCTTATACCTCTGAGGAATTAGGAGATTGTCCGGGATTTCTAATTAAAAACGGTTTTCCAAAATAGTTGAGTATATTCTGAAATTCACTGATTAAAAACACAAGTATCCCTACCACCTAACTAACAGAGCAGTTCAGAGTCTATTGCGCTGATGCAACTATAAATGTCCGAATGAAATGTTAAAAAGAATGCTCGCCAAAATTTGATGAAAATATTTCATCAAACGCCACGCTAAATATTTGGTAGAATGACTGTCCCGCGACGGCACGTGAAAATACGACAATACGCAAACTGAAGCTAGTTAATGAAAATCATTCCAGAATTAACACTTCACATGAAATGTTCTCATGGTTCCGCGTATCTCTAGTAACTTAATACGGCACCCGAGGCTGTTTGTAGCAGATGCACTGATGCGACGCCGCTCCCGACACAGATGGCGTGTCATTCAGCGTCTGGAGAGAACTGGGGCCTTTCTTCCTCGCGTAGCGTCCTTATATATAAAGCCGCGGTGCGGACGGCGAAGGGAACGCCTGATCTTTTCGGCTCTCTCGACTAGCCGCTGGGCTAGTAATGCACCACTTCATGTTACATAATAATTTATAGCTTCTTTTGCTGATGGCCGAAGAAGCTCTTAATTTAAACGTGCATTCAGCACGCAGGTAAGTATTGATAATAAAATTTTGACGTGGCTAAGTTAAATACTTTGGGCGAGAGAATTAATTAAATTACACTGCACGCAGCAGATGAGCTCTGAACTGTCCCTTTTGAGATCCGCTATCGCTATAATTTTATAGGTATTCAAAAGAAACTTTACACATCTTCATAGTCATAGCGGACCTCCAATCTATTTAAATCTAAACATCCTAGCCTTATTTATTAACCTACTTAATCTATCTTGCTTCCTTCAGTTTTGATACGAAAATCAGAAAATCATGAATTTCCACTAAAGTCTTAATATGTGAAATCCCAAGTACTGTTTTTATTAAATCACTATGAAAGATGAATCTAAATATAAATTTTGAAGTCTCTAGCTCTTTTCTGCTGCGCCAATGATTTTTTCAGAAAAACGTCCAAATCTCGGAAACGGCTAAAGTTATCGAACTGATATTTAACACACATTAATTTAGTATTACTTCTGATATGCAATAAATGTTTTAGGTCATTTGCTTGATTTTTAAGGTATTGCGCAACATTTATGACGTCAGAGCTAGTTACAGCAGACTGGCTGGCACACAATGGAAACTGATGTGAATTTACTACAGTGTGAGTAGGCTGCTTCCCTACAAGAGTGCCATCGGTTGTGGTATTGTCAGTGTAGCAGATCGGTGTTATGAAATGACAATAAACACTTTTATTCCTGGCTATTTGTAAGGATTGTAACTTTGCAGCCGTAACATCAAAATATTCATAACACATTATATATACATCGTTCGAAAATTTTGCTAAGGAACAGAGACATTGTTGGATATGAATGATCACAGACAATGATGGACTGCGTGAAACGCGGTATGCAGGTAATACAGGCTGAGTGGTACATTTATAACGAAACATGGTACAAATGTCATCAAATACGGAAGCAGGTTAACACACAAATATTACTTTTATGTTTGACATAGGTCAGACTCCCATAATAAAGGTCGATATCACACTCTCAGTAAAGAATGTCCCCTCTTTGGGCACTAATAGATTTTGCACCTGTTATCCCTAATGGTGACCAAGCTGTTGAGGAGTCCTTGGGAAATAGTTTCCCACTCTTCTCTCGAGGCGGTATTCATTTCTATTACGGTTCGAGACGAAGGTGTTCGTTTTCCAAGAGCACAGCAGGTATACTATACACGTTCTAGGTCCAGAGAGTATGTAGGCCATTCCATGTGTTGAGTATCTTCACTTCCCCGAGTGTCCCACATCTCAGTGGTCCTGTGTGGGCGGGCATTGTCCATTAATAGAAAATCTAAACCTATCGCACCGCTAAATAGACGTACATGATTCAGAATAATATCCCTGCAACAACGCTTTACTGTGACGGTGCATCGTGCAAATATGTGCAGTGATGTTCGGCAGTTGTGCATAATTTATGGCCGCACTATAGCACCTGGCCATACCGATGACGTTCACGAATATTATTTGGTGAGTAAAGTGTTCACATCACTCTCCACACTTACTGGTGGTCAGAATCACTGCTGCAGTGAAGCGAGATTCATCGGACTCTGGTGCATTGTTGCTCACGCCGACCAACATGCTCCCTACACCAACGAACTCTTTCTCGGTGATCGTTTAGTTGAAGTGGGAGACATGTAATAGGCTTCTGAGTATGCAAACCAGCTTGATTTAATCTCTGCAAAATGTTTCTGGCAGCGATCTTTTTAGGAGTGAGATGACTGTTCCTTTTCGCCATTAGTCCTACGTATCGATCTTGTAGCGGTGTGGTGGTAAATCTACTACAACAGGTATGTGTTCCCATAGCTTTTCACATTAAGCGGCCTTTTTTCTAGTAACGAGACTACACTTTTAGACACTCCCATTAATGTACCGACAGTAATGACAATTTGAAAGGCTTCGGGACGGCCAATTGCTCATCCACGGTCGTAAGCCAATAATACCTTACAGATATGTTGGCGTACCACGCGGTAGCCCAACAGCCTTCGTCAAACACCGTAATGTACGAACTGTCGAATGCATACAGAGCGTTCCTAGCTATGTGTCACTGCCGTTAACTCGTCCCGTCCTGACTGCCTCCTTTTACTGTCATAACAATTGGCGGTTGTTCCTCGGCAGGAGTCACCTGTTCCTTAGAAATGTATTGCTAGCGAATGAAGAAAGGGGAGGCGGTGATAAAAATTGTGATTGAAAATTGGGCCAAGAATATTAAAAGGTTAGGAAATGCTGATTATACTGAAAATCGGATTTTGATTATCAGCACTTCGGTTCAATATGTATACAAAATACGTACTTATGGAATTTAGTTTTATTCCAACATTCAAGATAACCTATCACATGATCAGCGTTGGAACAAATATGCTAACTTATGATCGATGCAACTATTATGTGGTTCAGGGCAGTAGGCTTCTCTCGGATTGTTTTAACCTTGGTTTTCCTCCAGACTTGACTGAATTGGGAAACAAATAATTGGATACAGGGCGAAAAAATAAACAAACCTCGAATAGCATAACTGTGTGTAAGCAAAATATTGTAAAGATGAAAGCATGTAGCACACAATGTGAAAAGAAAGAAAGGAAGTACCACTCCCGCGCTTCACCTAATAGTAGCAAAGAGAAAATACTGTAACGATTAATACAAATGACGTTCTTTACTAAAGATTTAATAATTAACCAATCCCATAAATACATAATTACAGAAGAAAACTATTGTTATAAAATTACCGAAAATCAAAACTTTGTGCCGTGAAGGAAGCAACTGTATGAAGGAATAAATGTACATATACAAAACACAATATTGGCTACGAATGTATCTGGAAAACCTAACATGTATGTAAGTAACAAACAGTCTATACCTGTGACCTATTGCATCCTAATCGAAAAAGAAGTACCCAATCTTATGAAGACAATGTATTAGAAAACTGAAAAGTGAAATCACAAATCAATTACGCCCTTCAGCGTAAAGTTTTCGGATATTGAATGGTAGCAGTAACATTTAAGGAATGAAAGACTCTTGCTCCCAGTGAGGGCTATGTAAAAACTTACGAAAATGCTTTCTTGTGTATGTGAAAGTAGCTAGAGTGCCAGAGATTATGGTGTCGAGTGCCGGTCGCGTATTGTTCTCTCTGCAACAATTCATTTCTTCCAAAATTCTAATCAAAGGGCGCCGGTTCTATTAGATTCCATCTGGTCTTGTAGACAGTTTTAGTACGACGTGTATTTTAATTAGGCACAGTAAATGCCATTTTGTCTACACACAACACATGTACTGACATATTTAACTGTCGAAGATACACAATTACCCTCGTCATCTTATTATAAGAAATACATGATTATCTGTATTCATATCAATAATCATCTTCGATATTAGTACTTCGATCCTTAAAGAGGTTTATGGTGTTCTTTGGAGTTTATTGCCAGCTCATGCTGAAACGTACTAGAGCCTGCACCGTTGGAGATGATTTAAGTTCGTTAACTGCTCCTAACTATTTGGCAATTACCAACGACATCCGTTATCCGAGCACTTGAGTATGCCCTGCTCTAAGTGTAACACTATACCAGCCACCAAAAATAATAAATAATGCTCTCAATAACTAAAAAGAACAGAATAACAGTAGAATTTATCTTTACAAGCATTAATACCGACTTGCGCGATGTGCTGTTATGGTTAACCGGATTTGGCGCGATAATTTTAAGGGGTGACCAGATGCTCTCCCTGTCGCCACTCCGTACCCCCCCCCCCCCCCCGCACTCCCCCACTCCTGGACGGAATGTGTGTAGCCAAACTGTTTGCAAGTGTTTGTGAGTCGTGTATCTGAGGTGGAGCCTGGGGACCAGCCCAGTATTCACCTAGTGGAATGTGAAAAACCACCTAAAAACCACATCCAGGCTTGCCGGCACACCGGCCCTCGTTGTTAGTCCGCCAGGTGGTTTGGAACCAGGGCCAGCGCGACTACCCGAGTCCAGGAAGCAGCGCTTTAGCGCTCTTTGCGACCCTGGCGGGTCTGTAACAGTAGTATAAATTCGCTAAAAGGCGGTATTCAGACGCACCCCAGAACTGCGCTGAGAATATGTGTGGAAATTAAACGTTTTACTCACAAGAAACACACTGTATCTCGCACTTCAACTATGGAGCACATTGTCAGTTGCCATGCCATTACAATTGGACACTGTGATGCATCTTCTACAAGTGGAATGCAACACAATTTTTTCGGTCAGTTTCGGTTGAATTTGCTGTCGGACATTGTGGAATATTACCGCTTCAACCTCTGTAGTTGCATGAAGTTCTCATATGTGGCTACACTATACTTTGGCTTCAAGATGACGTATCTAACGGAGGAACGCCCCAAGCAGAAAGTTGTCATTGCTTTTCATCCGGCGGAAAACTAGAGCATCGCAAATATACATAGGCGCTTGAAGAATGTGAAGAGCTAGCTGTGAACAGAAGCACGGTGAGTCGTTTGGGCATCTGTAGCCAACACAAGAAAGTCGTGCAAATCCGTCTGGTATGTTGCGTGCCGGCCGGCTGCACACAGCTGTGACTCCTCCACTGTTGGAGAGTGCGGATACTCTCATTCTAACTGACAGACGGATCACCATCAAACACCTTGCTGCACAACTTGACGTTTCTGTTGGTAGCGCTGATAGCGAAACTATTGTTGGGCTGTATATCAGATCCCACTGGCTCTCGTTGTTATCACTGGGGATGATAAATTCAGCTTCCATTTCCTTTGCGCTTTACTAATTGAACCGACGAAATGAAACTGAAACTGTTGCTGATGCTATTAACAACGAATACATGTAATCAATAGGATTATCTAGCGGCAAATTACGCCACTACAGCGTTTCAGTGTTCACTAATGAAAGTCTTTTTCTTTAAAATGTTCAAAGAAACGAAGTCGGGTTAAACCAACAATTTCAGTAAGTTGTTAAAAGTGACTCGAACCCTCAGTATAGCGGAAGGTCAGCTCTCTATACAAAATTTGATAAACTGAAAAACTGGTGCAAAACATTAACTGTGTTCATTGCTAATCATTAAAGGAGAATAAACCCCAGACTAACTCCCACTTAACTGGGGTTAAACTGACGTACGACGGTAAATTCTGATTGCCGATTTGTAGCAAAACTGCCTGAGCTCCTCACAGGTAGAACTGAGACGAATTCCTATTTTGTGTTCGGACGGTCATCTGCCAGAAGTTAATCAGACCCTAGTTTTCTAAGTCCAGCTATTGAACTAACCACAAAACTTCTCTCCTCCCATAGTGCTCACGGATGGAATCACCACTCAGCCTGACCAAGACGTTGCTTCAAGGAGTTCGCACACAACACTCTCCGATCAGAAAAGGTCCTGCCCCAACCAGGTCGTACCAAACTCTCCACACATGACGATGGCCATCGTCCTTTCATAGTCTCCGTTCACCTCCTCCGAGAAATCCCATGTACGTCACTTAATGAAGCTCGTACATTCATCAGCTTCACTTACATCTTTAATTAATACTTACTAATGATTTGACTGTGCCATTAGCTGCATGATGAAATTCTAGTGTCAAATGATGTTATATATTAGGTTACAATAGTTCGCCCCATAATTAAAGCTGAATAGTCGTAAACATCGTTTCAATGCTAAGAAAGGTTTATTTCACTTTATACCATTAAATATCATTACAACCACTAATTTAGCACAACTTCGATAACGATTTTTTACTGCCCTTTCCGTTGCTTTATCAGAACTTACATATCTATAATATATCATTAGTTATGGACAAAAACACGCATAATTGTAAACAAACAAAGGAACATTTAAAAAAATTTAATTCCTGAAAACTAATAATTGTAGAGTGCATGTTACGACCTTCGCCAATGCATACTGAGGTGATATGTTTATCATGTGACCTGGTCATCCATACAATCGCACTGAGTGCGAAAAATGAAAAACTGTCGCTAGTGATACGTGTTGTAATCACCATTGTCACTTCCATTATGAAAAAGTATGTAAACATTAACGTGCTGTTATTTAATAACTCATTCAGCTCTTTTATTGATGATGTTTAACTCACGTAATCAGTTTCAATATTACACAAATTGAACTTAAGTCATATTTGTGGCAGCCCAGTCTGCCTGAAAACTTGCAAAGAATGAAGCTGGCTTTGGAACATAGTCTTCGATGTTCGACGTGCCAGCAGCCTTATGTTTTAGAGCTGAGTCGAAGTACTTTATGGCGAATGCTTCAAAAGATCAGATTTCTTACTTAAAAATAGCAAATTCAGCTATGAAACTGGTCAAAGCTGACTGCCATCACACCATTTCCTCATTATTCCCCAAGAGTGCTAATGAGATATTTACTAACTTTAAGTACTTTGCATCCAATACATACAAAGTACTTAAAGTTAATAAATATCTCATTAGCACTTTGTATCCAATACATCCCCCCATGAACCATGGACCTTGCCGTTGGTGGGGAGGCTTGCGTGCCTCAGCGATACAGATAGCCGTACCGTAGGTGCAACCACAACGGAGGGGTATCTGTTGAGAGGCCAGACAAACGTGTGGTTCCTGAAGAGGGGCAGCGGCCTTTTCAGTAGTTTCAAGGGCAACACTCTGGATGATTGACTGATCTGGCCTTGTAACAATAATCAAAACGGCCTTGCTGTGCTGGTACTGCGATCGGCTGAAAGCAAGGGGAAACTACAGCCGTAATTTTTCCCGAGGGAATGCAGCTTTACTGTATGATTAAATGATGATGGCGTCCTCTTGGGTAAAATATTCCGGAGGTAAAATAGTCCCTCATTCGGATCTCCGGGCGGGGACTACTCAAGAGGATGTCGTTAGCAGGAGAAAGAAAACTGGCGTTCTACGGATCGGAGCGTGGAATGTCAGATCCCTTAATCGGGCAGGTAGGTTAGAAAATTTAAAAAGGGAAATGGATAGGTTGAAGTTAGATATAGTGGGAATTAGTGAAGTTCGGTGGCAGGAGGAACAAGACTTCTGGTCAGGTGACTACAGGGTTATAAACACAAAATCGAATAGGGGTAATGCAGGAGTAGGTTTAATAATGAATAGGAAAATAGGAATGCGGGTAAGCTACTACAAACACCATAGTGAACGCATTATTGTGGCCAAGATAGATACGAAGCCCACACCTACTACAGTAGTACAAGTTTATATGCCAACTAGCTCTGCAGATGAAGAAATTGAAGAAATGTATGATGAAATAAAAGAAATTATTCAGATTGTGAAGGGAGACGAAAATTTAATAGTCATGGGTGACTGGAATTCGAGTGTAGGAAAAGGGAGAGAAGGAAACATAGTAGGTGAATGTGGATTGGGGCTAAGAAATGAAAGAGGAAGCCGCCTGGTAGAATTTTGCACAGAGCACAACATAATCATAGCTAACACTTGGTTTAAGAATCATGAAAGAAGGTTGTATACATGGAAGAACCCTGGAGATACTAAAAGGTATCAGATAGATTATATAATGGTGAAACAGAGATTTAGGAACCAGGTTTTAAATTGTAAGACATTTCCAGGGGCAGATGTGGACTCTGACCACAATCTATTGGTTATGACCTGTAGATTAAAACTGAAGAAACTGCAAAAAGGTGGGAATTTAAGGAGATGGGACCTGGATAAACTGAAAGAACCAGAGGTTGTACAGAGTGTCAGGGAGAGCATAAGGGAACACCTGACAGGAATGGGGGAATGAAATACAGTAAAAGAGGAATGGGTAGCTTTGAGGGATGAAGTAGCGAAGGCAGCAGAGGATCAAGTAGGTAAAAAGACGACCGCTAGTAGAAGCCCTTGGGTAACAGAAGAAAACTGAATTTAATTGATGAAAGGAGAAAATATAAAAATGCAGTAAATGAAGCAGGCAAAAACGAATACAAACAAGAACGATATCGACAGGAGGTGCCAAATGGCTAAGCACGGATGGCTAGAGGACAAATGTAAGGATGTAGAGGCTTATCTCACTAGGGGTAAGATATATACTGCCTACAAGACAATTAAAGAAACCTTTGGAGAGAGGAGAACCACTTGCATGAATATGAAGAGCTTTGATGGAAACCAAGTTCTAAGCAAATAAGGGAAAGCAGAAAGGTGGAAGGAGTTTATGGAGGGTCTATACAAGGGCGATGTACTTGAGGACAATATTATGGAAATGGAAGAGGATGTAGATGAAGATGAAATGGGAGATATGATATTGCGTGAAGAGTTTGACAGAGCACTGAAAGACCTGAGTCGAAACAAGGCCCCCAGAGTAGACAACATTCCACTGGAACTACTGACGGTCTTGGGAGAGCCAGTCCTGACAAAACTCTACCATCTGTTGAGCAAGATGTATGAAACAGGCGAAATACCCTCAGACTTCAAGAAGAATATAATAATTCCAATCCCAAAGAAAGCAGGTGTTGACAGATGTAAAAATTACCGAACTATCAGTTTAATAAGTCACAGCTGCAAAATACTAACACGAATTATTTACAGACGAATGGAAAAACTAGTCGAAGCCGACCTCGGGGAAGATCAGTTTGCATTCCGTAGAAACACTGGAACACGTGAGGTAATACTCACCTTACGACTAATCTTAGAAGAAAGATTAAGGAAAGGCAAACCTACGTTTCTAGCATTTGTAGACTTAGAGAAAGCTTTTGAAGATGCTGACTGGAATACTCTCTTTCAAATTCTAAACGTGGCAGGGGTAAAATACACGGAGCGAAAGGCTATTTACAATTTGTACAGAAACCAGATGGCAGTTATAAGAGTCGAGGGACATGAAAGGGAAGCAGTGGTTGGGAAGGGAGTAAGAATGGGTTGTAGCCTCTCCCCGATGTTGTTCAATCTGTATATTGAGCAACCAGTAAAGGAAACAAAATAAAAATTTGGAGTAGGTATTAAAATTCATGGAGAAGAAATAAAAACTTTGAGGATCGCCGATGACATTGTAATTCTGTCAGAGACAGCAAAGGACTTGGAAGAGCAGTTGAATGGAATGGACAGTGTCTTGAAAGGAGGATAGAAGATGAACATCAACAAAAGCAAAACAAGGATAATGGAATGTAATCTAATTAAGTCGGGTGATGCTGAGGGAATTAGATTAGGAAATGAGACACTTAAAGTAGTAAAGGAGTTTTGCTATTTGGGGAGCAAAATAACTGATGATGGTCGAAGTAGAGAGGATATAAAATGTAGACTGGCAATGACAAGGAAAGCGTTTCTGAAGAAGAGAAATTTGTTAACATCGAGTATAGATTTAAGTGTCAGGAATCATTTCTGAAAGTATTTGTATGGAGTGTAGCCATGTATGGAGGAGAAACATGGACGATAAATAGTTTGGGCAAGAAGAGAATAGAAGCTTTCGAAATGTGGTGCTACAGAAGATTGCTGAAGATTAGATGGGTAGATCACATAACTAATGAGGAAGTATTGAATAGGATTGGGGAGGAGAGAAGTTTGTGGCACAACTTGACCAGAAGAAGGGATCGGTTTGGTAGGACATGTTCTGAGGCATCAAGGGATCACCAATTTGGTATTGGAGGGCAGCGTGGAGGGTAAAAATCGTAGAGGGAGACCAAGAGATGAATACACTAAGCAGATTCAGAAGGATGTAAGTTGCAGTAGGTACTGGGAGATGAAGAAACTTGCCCAGGATAGGGTAGCATCGAGAGCTGCATCAAACCAGTCTCAGGACTGAAGACCACAACAACAAACATCAAAGTGTCTCTATACAGAAAAAAATGAATATACAACTGGTGATACAACAAACACTTGCAAAAGTTCTGGCCACACTAATACTTATGAATGGAAATAGGACTGCTCCACTGTATTACAGACACGTACCACTGATAACCAATTCCAGAAGGACTTTGGAAAATATTAATTACCTTAAAAAAAGCCTCATTGAACATAATCAGAACTCATTCATTAAATATCGTTCCTGTGAAACACAACCAGCTTTTTATTCACGTGAAATAGTGAGTATTAATGAGATGGGACTTTAAATTGATTCCTTGTTTGTAGATAGTCGGAGGGCCTTTGACACCTTTTCCGCAAGTGACATATAGTAAAATTGCGTTTCTGGATATGTGATTTCCTGTCAGAAATGCAACAGTCGTAGTTATCGATGTAATATCATCGATTAGAACAGAAGTAACCTCTGGTGTTTCCCAACAGTGTTATAGGCGCCCCTCTGCTGTTCCTAATCAATATAAAAAATTTAGCGGATAGTCTGATAAGCTCCCGTAGATTGTTTGCAGATAATTCTGTCATTTTGTATCTAGAAAAACCATCAGAAGGCCAAAACCAATAGAAAAATGGTTTATGTAAAATATCTGTGGTCACTGAGAAGATGTAACAGGTTTACTGGAAAGACTGCCTACACTAACATGTCTGTTCACTTCGTGAATATTGCTCTATCTTATGAGATACGTAGGATTGACAGGTCAGGTTCATTGAAGGGCAACTCATTTTATACTATCGCTGAAGAGAGAAGACAGTGTCACGTGGGTTCGGTGCTAATGACATAAAAAAAGGCATTTTTCGCTGTGGCAAGGTCTTTTCACGAGATTTCAATCAACCACTTCCTCCTTTGAATGCGGTAATATTTTGTTAACACCAGCCTACATAGGGAGAAGTGATATTGTAATAAAATGAGAGAAATCATAGTTGACATAGAAAGATATAATAATTGTTTTTCATGTACGTTACTGGAGTATGAAACGTTAGAGAAACCCTCAAGGTGGTTCGATTAACCCCTGCAAGGCACATATGAGTTCATTGCCATGTAGACATGTACATGTGCATGTAGATATATTATTTGTATTGTAATCTTATATCTGCATGGGAGTGTAACCCTATTTGAATTCCTAAACACGAAAGAATAAATAGCTGTCTGCATTCAAGAGGTGATGAATCAGATGTAAAAGCACAGATATTACTAATCATCAGCGAATTTTAAACAAATCCAAGACTAAACGAACATAGATGTGTTTTATGAACAACAAAGTAAAGGAAAGATGCAGCTACTGCTACTTCATGCAGTCAGCCTTGAAATTTACTGAAACATGTTCCAAAAATTGATTCTAAACTATGAAATAGGACAAATATATAAGATAAACGTACAAAATGGTTATATAAGAGTGTAATGGAAAATAAGAAATCAATGGTAACTTCCCACAAGTACTATTGTGAAAACATTAATGGATTGTAATATAAATCGATACTCAGTAATGACAGTTTATTGTGTTGATGTTTTATAGTCCTGATGAGTCTACATTAATAACAATGCCATGTAGATGTGACATTGCATGATACCATAATATATTTTCTCTTATCTGTAATCATTTACATAAGTGCAACAGTCCAACCGATTAAAGAAAATAATCATATTTTGTGCTCCGTTGGAAATAGAGGAATAGGTGTAAATTGTTAAACATTTCAGTGATAAAGCTGAATTACCGTTTATGGTTGGCGAGATGTCTGGTTCGTATTTCGCACAGTGAATGAAACACTGACTCCCAGCTCGCGTAATCTTGTTTTCACTCAACTTCAAATACAGCAAATCAACAACATCTGCCGGCCGCGGTAGTCTAGCGGCTCTAGGCGCTCAGTCCGGAGCCGCGCGACTGCTACGGTCACAGGTTCGAATCCTGCCTCGGGCATGGATGTGTGTGGTGTCCTTAGGTTAGTTAGGTTTAAGTAGTTCTAAGTTCTAGGGGACTGATGACCATAGATGTTAAGTCCCATAGTGCTCAGAGCCATTTGAACCATCAACAACACCTCAACTCAGTTGTAACCATTTTCAACTACCGTCAGTACACAGCCAACGTACTCCCATTCGACCTCGCACTGAATCGTATATAAAAAAGTAACAATTACCGATTTCTTTTACATCATTTGCATTAACACTTTGTAAATATTACATATTTAAAAAACCTCAAGTTCCTCAATAAGCTCACCATTAATTAACTAAATGTTTGTAACATTTCCTTTGCTTGTATATAAATTGATCTTATTCAGAATTTTGTAAAACGTTGGTTGTCAACAATTACTTCGAAAATATAGTAATTCTAGCTATAGCAGTTAACTGTTTTGACTGTTCATTTACTGAGGTTCCAAAATTAGTTCGCGCGTAGAACAGCTTTTACAATCGTTATAAAGATTATTGATGAACGAATTATTGATATTTCCTTATCGCTCACACAGGGATCGTGAGAAAAAGATTGGAGTAATTATCGCATGCACAGAGGCATTCTAACAACCATTCTTCCCGAACTTCAAACGTGAATGGAACGGGAAGAAACCCTGATAACTGGTACTATGGAACATACCATCTGACATGCACCTCGTTTGAAGAGTATAGTTGTAGTTCTAGATATTTGTTACAGAACCTTGTAGAGGTGCATTTCACGTTCGCTTCTACAGCTTGCAGTACCGGAAAAGCAACGCATGTACAAAGAAATGTGTCTTGACAGACAACCAGCAAATACTCCTCAGCTCCTCCAGTTTTGTGAATGGTTGATCACTGACATAACAATGAAGAGCTTGGACATGGATCTGTTCTTTATGTTTGATAAAGCTGGGTTTCACCTGAATGGTTATGTATGCTCACAGAATCACAGTTTCTGGGCAGCGAAGAATCCGCATTACTTCGACGAAACACCACTGCACGATCAGAAGGCTAAGATTTGGTGTGCAGTGTCTGCACGCCGCATTGTTGGTCCCATCTTCTTTCATCACACGCTGACTTTACGTTGCCAAAATTTTGAAGCCATTTGCTGCAGCATTAACTGATGAAGAAAAGACCTATAGTTGGTTCCAACAGGATAGAGTATAGATGTAGTTCTAGATATTTGTTACAGAACCTTGTAGAGGTGCATTTCACGTTCGCTTCTACAGTTTGCAGTACCGGAAAAGCAACGCATGTACAGAGAAATGTGTCTTGACAGACAACCAGCAAATACTCCTCAGCTCCTCCAGTTTTGTGAATGGCTGTTCACTGACATAACAATGAAGAGCTTGGACATGGATCTGTCCTTTATGTTTGATAAAGCTGGGTTTCACCTGAGTGGTTATGTATGCTCACAGAATCACAGTTTCTGGGCAGCGAAGAATCCGCATAACTTCGACGAAACACCACTGCACGATCAGAAGGTTAAGATTTGGTGTGCAGTGTCTGCACGCCGCATTGCTGGTCCCATCTTCTTTCATCACACGCTGACTTTACGTTGCCAAAATTTTGAAGCCATTTGCTGCAGCATTAACTGAGGAAGAAAAGACCTATAGTTGGTTCCAACAGGATAGAGTATAGATGTAGTTCTAGATATTTGTTACAGAACCTTGTAGAGGTGCATTTCACGTTCGCTTCTACAGTTTGCAGTACCGGAAAAGCAACGCATGTACAGAGAAATGTGTCTTGACAGACAACCAGCAAATACTCCTCAGCTCCTCCTTGGAGCACATTTGCAAAATCTTCGCACCTGGCAGAGTTGTTAGTAGAGATTAGTCTGGTGACGGTCCTAGCCGACCACACAGGTCACCTGTTCGATTACTTTATGTGAGGAGCCTTTAAATCTATGGTGTATTTCCACAACTCTCATATTTTTGCAGAGCTGCAGCGAAACATCTCGGATGAGATTCCAGCAATTCCAGCAATCCAACTTCGATCCGCCTTCAGGAACTGGCTCACAAGAGCCCAAAAGGGCCGGGAGATGAATGATGGTCACTTTTAACATCTACTATAGTTAGTTTACTACTTTCCTTTCCTCTGCTGTACTTTTTTGTACCTTGTAACTATATTCTCCGGCCCACTTTAATTTGCCCCACAATGAACTAGTCTAAGCACCTCACCGAGAGCTACAAATTCAGATTCTGTTCTTCATTGTACATTAATTAGTAAATAAATTATTTTCTAATTGGCGGTTAAAGGAAAATTTGTCGATGCTGTTTTTTTTTATATGCAATCATTACAAATAAGATCTACACACTGTCAGAATCCTGGTGTTCCCCTCTTTCATATGACGTACCGATCATCGTTTTATGATTAGCCGTCTGCTTTGTATGAGCGGAAACGCGAACAATAGTCAGCTGCCATTGTGCGTTCATCAGCTGAGCTGACGTCACGTCCGTATTATTTTAACTTTGACACATACGCGTGGCGCACCCACCGGATGCCGGTCAGCGCGCGTGATAACGGAGCCGACACGAGGTAGCGCATGGATCAAATCCAGCCACATACACAAGCACAGCCGGCACGGCGCCCAGCCTCCCCGACATGGAGCGCACGCCATTCAAACGCCGCTCACAACCAAACCCTCTCCTTAACGCACAAATACAGCCCGTGGCGTCGTAGTACCTCCGTTTACATAATCTTTCCCGTAGCAACCACGGTAAGAGAGCAGCACCAAGAATTTAAACATATATACAAGTTACTCATATAACAGTCTACAAGTAACATGTCAATAAATAAACAGATATTTCTAAAATTTGTCCATTGTCAAAGCCGGTGTGGACAGTGCGCCTTCGTCATCTTTATCTACATACATATCACTTTCCCAGAGTAACATCTTAAACCTCGACAAAACAATATATTTACACTATCAACATAATCGATAAACCGGTTGTCTGTGTTATGGTTCTTGTGTGGATGTAACACTGACTGCAATTTAAAAATACTTGGGTATCATGTCACTGTGTCAGAGTTGATTACTCAGTGCTTGTACAATTTTTTGCATTATTTGCGCCTTTCATTGTCCTGTGATGTTTGCGGTACTCTGCAATTTGTTACGATTCAACGTTTCTATTAAATATGTACCACAGTTTAGATATCAGTCCACTCAACGTAGTACTTGTAGAGACGAACATCACGTGGTGTCAGTCCTTCATGCGGTAACAGGAAGTTCGTTAGAGGCAGCATTGCCGTGATTCTCCTTGCAACATGTCAGCCCCCATTTTCTACCAAAGGTACAATGCAGCCCATTAGCCACTTTATCAAATGGTTCATATGGCTCTGAGCACTATGGGACTTATCATATATGGTCATCAGTCCCCTAGAACTTAGAACTACTTAAACCTAGCTAACCTAAGGACAGCACACAACACCCAGCCATCACGAGGCAGAGAAAATCCCTGACCCCCGCCGGGAATCGAACCCGGGAACCCGGGCAGCCATTTTATCGTTTAATACAAACGCGCCTCCATAGGTGAGGCAGTCAAAGTACCCCCCCCCCCCCCCCCGGCAGAGCGAATTCACACAGCAGAATACTCATTAGGACAACGACAGACAAATACCTCCAGACCACCGAGAACAAAACACCCGACTGCACTTTTTTACTGCTCCTGCGGTGATCAGTGCCTTCACACAGAAAGAACACCAAGCACAACACTGCACACGTCAGACAACGAGATCCTTGCCTCAACTTCTCACAGTGCGACGTGCGAGGTAGCCGCGCGGTCTAGGGCGTCTTGTCACTGTCCGTGCGGCTCCTCCCGTCCTAGGTTCGAGTCCCCCCTCGGGCACTCATGTGTGTGTATTGACCTTAGAGTAAGTTACATTAAGTAGTGCGTAAGCTTTGGGACCGATGACCTCCGCAGTTTGGTCCCATAAGACCTTACCAAGTACTCTCAATGCAAACAAGCAACCAGACAAATATATCGACACATCGTCTCCATTCTAAATTTAATCACGTCATAAAAACGTCAAAGTACTTAATCACGTCATAAAAACGTCAAAGTACACATTATCAGACACCTTAAACCCACAAAAAACCATTTAATCTAGGACCACCGAGAATTAATGCACAGGATTAATCTGAATACCATTTCCCCCACAATAACCACATGTACAAAATCAAAACCCCGAAACTGAACTCCTGTCTCTAGACAAATCTAATGTAATTACAATGAACAAATCATCAGAGTATCAGACACTACTCAGTTCTGAAACTACGATCGTAGTTCAGCTATATTTCTTAGTCCCTTGTTTTTCTCTGAAGCTGCATAAGCTAAGCGGTAAGCATTCGAATGTTATCTCTCCATAATCATAAAAGGTCGGTAGTACAACACAAATAGTTTCTTCATTTCTCTTCCTTCAATCATTTTGCATCGTTCAACTCATTTCTAATGCTACCAACTCTATGTAATTCACAAATACTATTATCTATGTACGCACTAGTCACTAATCTTCACCAGCAAGTGAAATATTAAACTTAATGAGCTTCCAATATGCGCTAGCGTTCAGCTCAATGTATCTATCTTGGTAACTGATCTCACCAGCACATATGGCCAAAAAGTATGTGCCAAACAAAATATTGGTGCACAGATTTTGCACCACAAAACCCGTATGCGCACACGTCAGTCCATCAAGATCTACCTCAAAGATGGCTTCACTTTCAACCGGCTTATTGGGACTGCCAGCAGCCGTCTTAATTTTCACTTTGCTGACAGAATAACAACAACATCTTCACTATTTACATGATTAGAATGTGACTCTGAAGCACAACGTACATCGTTTCCAGCGTCGAACAGGCAGTCTACAGCTGCTTTATTCGCCACAACCTTTATGATACGCTGAAATTTTCTAAATATTCTTTCCTCAGTTCAGTCTCCGCCAGTAATCTCCTTAAAGCTGTCAGTGTGGATGGTGTCAATTACAACGTCGCTCTAAGGTTCAAAGTCAGTACTACCATTGTAACCTCCCCGTAAAAATAAGTCAATAAAAATGTAAATGGAAATGGAGCCAAATATCGTTAAATTGAAATGAAGCCAAGCGTAAACTCCCCACAAAATTAAAGAATAATAATTGATCATAAATCCACAATAATATTAATTAAATAGTGAACCATGACCCAAATGGAACATCTCAGCAGAAATAATAATATCTGGTAAATTTTATAAGGACAGTAGCGCTGACCTTCGGCCCTGTGAAATAACGAAACCTGATAAATTTTATAAGGGCAGCTGCGCTGACCTTCGGCCCTGTGAAATAATTAAACCTGACAAATTTTATAAGGACAGCAGCGCTGACCTTCGGCCCTGTATTCTGAATAAAAAAGCAAAAATTCTTACCTCAATAAAAACTGCATCTATATCTGCTCTTATCTATCGACACAGCTTCGTGCAATGCTGGCGTATATTAAATTTTGATTCTTGGAGGAAATGCGTAGGAAATATTCTTTAAATTGAAATGAATGTTTTTCTTTAAAAAAGTTGCTTTATAAAAAATTATTATTGGGGCATTTTTTGAACAAATTAATTACAAGTAACATACATTACCAGATGTGCGCAATGCTGCTTGATTACCTTCTACAACAATACTCATCGTCCACCACAATCCTGACCAGAGTCGCAAGAAGAACACGCCGTCGACGCATGCCGACGTCTGCTACCGCATCCGACTGACTACTACTACAGACAGAGTGCAACTGCTCCTGCCGACTCGCTCATGGTACTGTTCCTGCCGACTCGCTACACGCAACTGAACTAGCACTGTCGTCTCGCGCGGTAGAGCGCAGACTAGCAACAGCTAACGATAAATAACTCTCTGGTCAGAGATTCTGTCATGCCTCGCCATCGCTGGTAATGAATACATACGTGTTTCACCATTAAAGATGTCATCGAGAACAGCACGAAATTTCAGCTGAATTTCGCTTTATATACACAATTTCCTCGCCACTTTAAACTTCTCGGTTGCCCACATTTGTGGTAACAATCGACTTACAAATTTGGCCTGCGAAACATAACCATTCGGCTTGAACTCATTCTCCTCTCTGCTGAGCAAGTCAGTATACACACCATTAATGTCCACGTGCTCTTCGTCATTATCAATCAGCCTCCTGTCGGCTATCTTCACTGCTTGAATAACTACCAAACTCCACTCGTCAGACCCCAGTGTGCACTCACTGTGTATGTAACAGCATTTTCTGCAGCTCATTGCTGTTTAATAAATAAACCATCAGCACACACAAGGCTCTTTGCGTGTCTGATCACCACTTTCCTTGCCGCAACTGGTCCCGTTTTCTGTAGACTAGTAGCACAAAAATCTAACATAGACACTATTTTAGTCAAAACCATACTAAAATATTTGTATCCTTTACCTTTTGTAGCTCTTAATCATTCTTTGTTTTGACTTTCCCGCTGTGGAGCTGCTAAATTGACATGTTCATCATCCACGAAGGATTTAAGATTAGATAGTATATTCGAAACGACGTCTACAGATTCAATGCTCTGCTTCTGCCTTTTTCCAAATTTACGATCATGCTGCTTCCAGGCTCTCCACAGTTCTTCGTTCTCCAATATCGCCTCCATGTAGAACACTCCGGTTTTCCCATGATAATCACTATTACTGACCCTTATCTTAAACCCGTGTTCGGTCCTGTTTCGGTCATATTTTGTCCTCCCTTCGTGGATCAGAGTCGAGAGAAAATGTTTCCCGACTGCTGCCACTGATTATTCCCATTTTGTTGCCCATTAGTGCATTGGCTGTTATTTTCGGGCAAATCTCTGCCCAGCTGATTCCCACGGTTGTATAAACTTGGCTGAGAATTATTAATATTGTTCTGGAAGCTCTCACGGCCAACGTCTTGCCAGATCCTATCTCCTCGACTACACTCCTGGAAATTGAAATAAGAACACCGTGAATTCGTTGTCCCAGGAAGGGGAAACTTTATTGACACTTTCCTGGGGTCAGATACATCACATGATCACACTGACAGAACCACAGGCACATAGACACAGGCAACAGAGCATGCACAATGTCGGCACTAGTACAGTGTATATCCACCTTTCGCAGCAATGCAGGCTGATATTTTCCCATGGAGACGATCGTAGAGATGCTGGATGTAGTCCTGTGGAACGGCTTGCCATGCCATTTCCACCTGGCGCCTCAGTTGGACCAGCGTTCGTGCTGGACGTGCAGACCGCGTGAGACGACGCTTCATCCAGTCCCAAACATGCTCAATGGGGGACAGATCCGGAGATCTTGCTGGCCAGGGTAGTTGACTTACACCTTCTAGAGCACGTTGGGTGGCACGGGATACATGCGGACGTGCATTGTCCTGTTGGAACAGCAAGTTCCCTTGCCGGTCTAGGAATGGTAGAACGATGGGTTCGATGGCGGTTTGGATGTACCGTGCACTATTCAGTGTCCCCTCGACGATCACCAGTGGTGTACGGCCAGTGTAGGAGATCGCTCCCCACACTATGATGCCGGGTGTTGGCCCTGTGTGCCTCGGTCGTATGCAGTCCTGATTGTGGCGCTCACCTGCACGGCGCCAAACACGCATACGACCATCATTGGCACCAAGGCAGAAGCGACTCTCATCGCTGAAGACGACACGTCTCCATTCGTTCCTCCATTCACGCCTGTCGCGACACCACTGGAGGCGGGCTGCACGATGTTGGGGCGTGAGCGGAAGACGGCCTAACGGTGTGCGGGACCGTAGCCCAGCTTCATGGAGACGGTTGCGAATGGTCCTCGCCGATACCCCAGGAGCAACAGTGTCCCTAAATTGCTGGGAAGTGGCGGTGCGGTCCCCTACGGCATTGCGTAGGATCCTACGGTCTTGGCGTGCATCCGTGCGTCGCTGCGGTCCGGTCCCAGGTCGACGGGCACGTGCACCTTCCGCCGACCACTGGCGACAACATCGATGTACTGTGGAGACCTCACGCCCCACGTGTTGAGCAATTCGGCGGTACGTCCACCCGGCCTCCCGCATGCCCACTATACGCCCTCGCTCAAAGTCCGTCAACTGCACATACGGTTCACGTCCACGCTGTCGCGGCATGCTACCAGTGTTAAAGACTGCGATGGAGCTCCGTATGCCACGGCAAACTGGCTGACACTGACGGCGGCGGTGCACAAATGCTGCGCAGCTAGTGCCATTCGACGGCCAACACCGCGGTTCCTGGTGTGTCCGCTGTGCCGTGCGTGTGATCATTGCTTGTACAGCCCTCTCGCAGTGTCCGGAGCAAGTATGGTGGGTCTGACACACCGGTGTCAATGTGTTCTTTTTTCCATTTCCAGGAGTGTATTTCCGTAATTTTTTAGATTACCGGCACCCATGTTCCGGTAACTCATTACGCCATCCATTCGTTGCACAAATTCAAGACAGCTCTCCAACATTCCCGTGGGGCTATGGACCATATTCCACCGCATCTTTTCAGAGTTGAAGTCTTTGTCAGCGTACACTACAGGCCGTTACAATGCAACAATTTTTGCAGCACAGACTCGCAAAATTCGCACTTACGTCCTCGGCTACTGCTGTAGCGTAAGCCGTTCAGAAAATTGTCCTGCTTCCCTACACCCCAATACTTATTTGGCAGTAGCATCTCAGAAGCAGCTACATTTTGATTTAGCCGCGTCTGCACACGGTGTGCCGTTTTCATGAACTTTACTTCCTCCTCATCGGACATGCCATCCACAAACGAATCCTTACGTGAGGCCAAGAGATCTACCACGTCATATTTACATATCTTTCCATAATTTACATATCTTTAATAGTTCATTACGTAAATACGACAATATGAGAAATTATAAGCAAACAAAGAAAAATGCAATAAAAATTATAAATCTCAGGAATTAATGATTGTAAATCGTGTGTTACAAATTCCGCCAACGAATACTATCTCTAGCTGTATGTGTACTTGTTTGGCAGCAGATTTTATATCAGCTTTGAATAAAAAGACAAATTAAAATGTGTCTCACTGCTGAATTAATTACACCATACTTCGTGTGAATGTACCAAAAAATGGTTCAAATGGCTCTGAGCACTATGGGACTTAACTTCTGAGATCATCAGTCCCCTAGAACTTAGAACTACTTAAACCTAACTAACCTAAGGACATCACACACATCCATGCCCGAGGCACGATTCGAACCTGCGACCGCAGCGGTCACGCGGTTCCAGACTGAAGCGCTTAGAACCGCTCGGCCACACCGGCCGGCTGAATGTACCAATCAAAGCACTTTGCCGAGAGCTACAAACTGATTCTCTGACTCTCGTTATACATTAATCAACATCGAAATTACTATGCTTTTGCTGTTTTGCGGCTACAGAAAAACTTCTTGATGCTGTAAATGTTTGCATATAATGATTACAAATAAGATGTGCACATTGCCAGAATCGTGGGACTCCCCTCTTTCTTACGACGAACCGTCCCTCATTGAATGATTAACCGTTTACTTTGTATCAGCTCAAACTGGAAAAATTGTCAGTTGCCATTGTGCGTTCAACGGCTGAGTTGATGTCACGTCCATATTATTTTAGTTTTTACAGATAAGCATGGTGCAGGCACGCAACAGTGGCCAGCGTGCGCGGAAACGGGGTCAACATAAGATAGTGGGTGGACCAAATACAGAGCAGTGGCCGACAACACACACTAACAAAACAGGCACCTTGGCCAACCTTTATGTCATGGAGCACATGCTATTCAAACGACGCTCGCTACCGAACCCTCTCCTCCACAAATAAACAAAGTATCTAGTGTCACATACCCCCGTCCACCAGTTGGAATATCTGGCTGGTGGGTTAGAAAATGTAAAGAGGAAAATGGATAGGTTAGAGCTATATAGATATAATTACTGAAGTTCGGTAGCAGGAGTAACAGGACTTCCAGTCTGGTGAATATAAGGTTGTAAGTAAAAAATCAAACAGGGGAAATGCAAGAGTAGGTTTAATAATGCATAACAAGAAAGGAACAAGACCAAGCTACTATGAACAGCATAGTGAACGCAGTATTGCAGTCAAGTTAGACATGAAGCTCACACCCACCACAACAGTACAAATTTATCTGCCAACCAACTCCGGAGATGAGGAGGAAATTGAGGATATGTCTGATGAGATAAAAGAAACTATTCAGTCAGTTAAGGGAGACGAAAACTTAATACTCATTGTGGATTGGAAGTCGATAGAAAGGAAGAGGGGGGAAAGTAGTAGGTGAAAAGGGACTGGGGTAAAGCAACAAATGAGGAAGCCGTCTGGTAGAATTTTGCACAGAGCGTAATTTAATCGTAGCCAACACTTGCTTTAAGAATCATGAAAGACGGTTGTATACATGGAAGAGACCTGGAGACAACAGAAAGTTTCAGATTGATTATATAATGGTAAGACAGAGAATTCGGAACCAGATTTTAAGTTGTAAGCCATTTCCAGGAGCGGATGTGGACTCTGACCACAATTTATTGGTTATGAACTGCAGATTAAAACGGCAAAAAGGTGGGAATTTTAGAAGATGGGACCAGGATACCTTAATGCGTAATGCCTTCAATGTCTACTGTAGCTGAATATTGCAAAGTGATCTTTCACAGAGCCCAAAGAAATTCTGATCACGTGTAAAGATTGTTAGTGGCACCGAAGTTACTGTCCAGTCCCTATCGAAAGAGATAGGAACTGAAATTGAGGGTAGCAAAGCTAAAGCTGAAATTTTGAAATGTTCCTTTACAAAGAAAAATCTGATCCAGTTTAATCCTCGTTCCACTGAAAACGTGACTAAAATAAATATTATTTTTAGTGGAGTTGAGAAAGAGCTGAAAACGTTAAAACTGAACAAGGCTCCAGGGCCCAATGGAATCCCTGTCAGATTCTATACTGAATTTGCTGCTGAAATGACACCTCTTCTAACTATAATCTATCATAGTCCGTCGAACAAAAACCCGTACCCAGTTCCTGGAAAAACACTCATGTCACCCCCGTCTACAAGAAGGATAGGAGAAGTGATCCCCAAAACTACAGACCAGTATCCTTGACATCGATTTGTTGTGGAATCTTAGAGTTCAAACTTAATGAGGTATCTTGAACAGGATGACCTCCTCAATGCAAACATGGATTTCGAAAATATCGACCACTTGAAACCCAGCTCGCACTTTTCCTTCATTATATACTGAATGCTTTTGATCAAGGCAGTCAGGTAGATGCTGTATTTCTTGACGACCGAAAAGCATTTCACTAGTACCACACCTGCACTTATTGTTAAAAGAATGTAAAATGGATTGACTGGGAGGCCCCTTACGAGCCAGGTCCTGCCGCTTTGGTGCAGGTCTTATTACATTCGACGCCAGATTGGGTGATCTGAGTGCCGGATGGGGATGAAATGATGATGAAGACAACACAGCAACCAGTCCCTGAGCGGAGAAAATCTCCGATCCAGCCGAGAATCGAACCCGCGCCCGTAGGACGGCAATCCGCCACGCTGACCACTCAGTTGTCGGGGCGGACTTGTTAAAAGTTTGATCATGTGGGGTGCCAAGTGAAATTTGGGACTAGACTGAGGACTTTTTGGAGTGAGGACGCAGCAGCATGTTACCTTGGATGGAGAGTCATCATCAGATGTAGAAATAACTTCTGGAGTGTGCCAGAGACTCTTGATGTTCATGCTGTTTGTCAATGACCTTGGAGACAATATCTTCAGTAGCCTCAGATTTTTTGCAGATAATGCATCAAGTAATGTCAGAAAGAAAATGCATAAATATGCAGTCAGATCTTGATAAGATTTCAACGTGATGCAGAATTGTAAAGTTGTGCACTTCACAAAACGAAAAGTCGTAGTGTCCTGTGACGATAATATCAACGAGTCACAGATAGAATCCGCCAACTCATACAAATATCTGGGTGTAACGCTTTGTAGGGTTATGAAACTGAATGATGATATAGGTTCAGTCGTGGATAAAGCAGGTGGTAGACTTCAGTTTATAGGTAGAGTACTGGAAAAGTGCAACGAATCTACTAGAGAGATAGCTTACCAATCACTTGTATGATTGGTTCTAGCATGTTGCCCAGGGATGTGGGACTCATACCAGATAGGACTAACAGAGGATACTGAACGTATACAGATAAGGGCAGCACAAATCTTCACAGGTTTATTTAATCCGTGGGAGTGTGTCACAGAGATATTGAAGGAAATGAACTGGAAGACTCTTGAATGTAGATGTAAACTATCCCAAGAAAGTGTATCAACAAAATTTGAAAAACTAGCTTTAAATGATTACTCTAGGAATATACTATAGCCCCAACGTATCGCTAACTTAGGGATCATGAGGCTAAGATAAGAACAATCACTGCACACATGTATGGATGCATTCAAACAATCGTTGTTCCCGGGCACCGTACTTGAATGAAACAGGAAGAAATCCAGTGAGACGTACCCTTAGCCATCCACCTCACGGTGGTTTGCACATTACAGGTGTAGATGTTGATGCTTGTTACGGTAGCTTGTAGAGACTGATCCAACTTGCCATTCTGCAGTCTGCAGTATCTGAAAAGACAATGGATGTGTAGAGAAATGTTCGCAACAGGCGTAATACTAACTAGAAGAAATGTCGCCGCCGATATGTTTGTTCCTATCCCATTGATTAGTGCAAGTAACCTGCTGTTTATTAAGGTACTTGCTGCAGCCACCACAAACCCCTACTACAGCGGCAACACTGCAGACAGACCATCGATGCGTGTTGCCCAGTCCGCTGTGAAGTCTGGCTGACGCAAGAGTGTCTACCAGCAAGTACCACAGTTGACAACCAACACGAAGGTACGGTCAACGTCGATCAAAGGTCATCAACCAGCAGCAGAGGAAGGGGGCAAAACGATCAACGAACTTTTTTCTGGCGATCACGTGTGTGCAAATAGTCACGGAAATATCCTTCCGCCTGGGGCTGGATTAGCCGGTGACCGGGCGTTCAGCTGTCAGTTTTCGACTCGCCGACTGCGGGGAAGATTGGCCGGTACAGCGGTGTGCCACCTCAACCATCCTCTCTTCCGTAACGATTTCGATACGTTGCTTCGTCGTGTTACGCTAGCTACCAGCTGCTAACAGCCGACTTCGACGTGGAACAGTTGTACGGGTACAGAGTCGAAAGGAATTCTGATTGTAGGAATTAGTTTTTATTTGTTTGATCCGCACAAAGGATCCTTGTTGTTTTGTTGGTTTTGAAGAGCGTGTTACTGTTGGTGATTAATTGTAGTTTTATTAATAAATACACTCCTGGAAATTGAAATAAGAACACCGTGAATTCATTGTCCCAGGAAGGGGAAACTTTATTGACACATTCCTGGGGTCAGATACATCACATGATCACACTGACAGAACCACAGGCACATAGACACAGGCAACAGAGCATGCACAATGTCGGCACTAGTACAGTGTATATCCACCTTTCGCAGCTATGCAGGCTGCTATTCTCCCATGGAGACGATTGTAGAGATGTTGGATGTAGTCCTGTGGAACGGCTTGCCATGCCATTTCCACCTGGCGCCTCAGTTGGACCAGCGTTCGTGCTGGACGTGCAGACCGCGTGAGACGACGCTTCATCCAGTCCCAAACATGCTCAATGGGGGACAGATCCGGAGATCTTGCTGGCCAGGGTAGTTGACTTACACCTTCTAGAGCACGTTGGGTGGCACGGGATACATGCGGACGTGCATTGTCCTGTTGGAACAGCAAGTTCCCTTGCCGGTCTAGGAATGGTAGAACGACGGGTTCGATGACGGTTTGGATGTACCGTGCACTATTCAGTGTCCCCTCGACGATCACCAGTGGTGTACGGCCAGTGTAGGAGATCGCTCCCCACACCATGATGCCGGGTGTTGGCCCTGTGTGCCTCGGTCGTATGCAGTCCTGATTGTGGCGCTCACCTGCACGGCGCCAAACACGCATACGACCATCATTGGCACCAAGGCAGAAGCAACTCTCATCGCTGAAGACGACACGTCTCCATTCGTCCCTCCATTCACGCCTGTCGCGACACCACTGGAGGCGGGCTGCACGATGTTGGGGCGTGAGCGGAAGACGGCCTAACGGTGTGCGGGACCGTAGCCCAGCTTCATGGAGACGGTTGCTAATGGTCCTCGTCGATACCCCAGGAGCAACAGTGTCCCTAATTTGCTGGGAAGTGGCGGTGCGGTCCCCTACGGCACTGCGTAGGATCCTACGGTCTTGGCGTGCATCCGTGCGTCGCTGCGGTCCGGTCCCAGGTCGACGGGCACGTGCACCTTCCGCCGACCACTGGCGACAACATCGATGTACTGTGGAGACCTCACGCCCCACGTGTTGAGCAATTCGGCGGTACGTCCACCCGGCCTCCCGCATGCCCACTATACGCCCTCGCTCAAAGTCCGTCAACTGCACATACGGTTCACGCCCACGCTGTCGCGGCATGCTACCAGTGTTAAAGACTGCGATGGAGCTCCGTATGCCACGGCAAACTGGCTGACACTGACGGCGGCGGTGCACAAATGTTGCGCAGCTAGCGCCATTCGACGGCCAACACCGCGGTTCCTGGTGTGTCCGCTGTGCCGTGCGTGTGATCATTGCTTGTACAGCCCTCTCGCAGTGTCCGGAGCAAGTATGGTGGGTCTGACACACCGGTGTCAATGTGTTCTTTTTTCCATTTCCAGGAGTGTAAGTTGGCAAAATCACTTTATTCTTGCTTTGTACATTTAGCTTGTAATCTCCGTCAGAACCTGAAGAATGGATGCTCTCATCGTTGTATTCGAACATTAGGTCCTGTTTCCCGACCCGCGTGCTTGTCGAATCTCATTGGCTCGACTTACTACACGTTCAAGTCACTTTAATGTCACCACATTCTATGCTCAACATCAACATGCAATAACTAATCACAGGCGTCAGGCGCCACCTCTAGTTACGGAGGGTATGTAAAGCATGTTCACGGCTCGCGGAAAAAAGCAGCGCAGTCTTTGTCGTAACACGGAAACTGGAGCGATTTATCTTGCGCCCAAATGGGCTTTCGAACGAGGATGCAAGCATTTACGAAAGGGCAATATAAATTGTTCACGTGCCACTGTGATTAAAGTATACCGTATATGTCTAATGGTGCTGCGCAACTCGCCGCTGAGGCATCTATGGTGCACCACTGCAATGGATGAGAAGAGTGAACGACGGCTGTGGAGATGTACACCGGCGAACAGAGTACCACTGTTGTGCAACTATCGGCCGTGATGAACCAAGAGGCTACGAACAGTGTCTCCTGAACGATCGATCAGCAAACCTTTCTGCGTAAAGGCCTACTCGTCAGGTGCCTCGTTAGTGCACCCATGCTGACTGCTGTTCGTCGTTGACGAAGGCTGAAATTAGCACGCCAGTACCGCAACTGGAAGTCCGCTGAATGGCAACAGGTGGCCTTATCAGGTAAATCACGACTTTTCTCGGCACGATGGCGTCTACCAGCAGGACAATGCAATGTGGTACACAGCCCCAAGTATTCGTGCATTGTTCGAAGAGCACCGGGATGAGTTTACCGTACTCTCCTGGCCTTAAACTCCCGCGATTTAAACCCAATGAAGAATTTGTGGGACTGCCTCGATCGAGCTGTACGTGTCACGGATCTAGAACAGCGAAACCTAGCGCAACTGGCGACACTGCTGGAGTCGGCATGGTTCCATGTCCCTGTCGGTACGTTTTGGAACCTCTCTGCCTCTCTTCCAGCACGACCACACAATAAAAGGTGGTTAATCCGGCTTTAAACTGATACATTAATGTGACTAGACCGTATTTTCCTGTTTGCACGAAGTCATTGGTCTATGAAACCTTATCGCAGACTGCAGCGCGTCTGACCACACTGCTCATCAGATAAAAATAAAGTCAAGTATTCAGACCATAACTAACTGTTTTTTATAATAAATTCATACATGGCCCGGCGTTACACCCCATCCGTCGATCGGTGATGGTGCACACAGCTAGAAGGAACTCATATTGGGTCGAACTGGAGTTGTAAGTGACTGAGTAAATATAAGAACATACAGCCTTCAGTTGCAGGTTAACTTTATCGTTTACCTAGGTTTCAACGTTAGTAATATCGTCTTCTTCGGAACATAAAGTATTATTTAAACGTTTGCCTAAAACAAGCCATGTCCTAAGTAAACTTGCACATGGCTTGTTTTAGGCAAACATTTAAATAATATTTTATGTTCTGAAGAAGACGTTATTACCAACGTTGAAACCTAGGTAAACGATAAAGTTAACCTGCAACTGTAGGCTGTATATTCTTATACAAACAATATCAGTTGCTGTCGCTACATAAAAATGTTAAAAATTGTGACTGAGTAAACACGAAAATAATGTATAAAAGCAATCACAAATATAAAGGAAAATTAAAATAGCTTCTCCAGGAAAAACCACTTTTCCAAGTAAGATTATTCTTTTACACAATCCGACATCATTCCACTTCTTCACAATCCTCCTTAATCCGTTGTGGAATAAATTATGTGACATCATTGATTATGGCACTACTACTACAATTTCGTCATCGACATTATCTTGGGTTCACTAAGGTGCTCCTTCATACGACCTAAAGGGTAAAGATCAATTAAATCTAGGTCAAGAATGAATGTATGGCGGTTGTCCAGCAGGTACGAAAACAGACATTGAATGCACAAGATTGCTTTTCGATCTGTATGAGGATGGATATTATGCCGAAGTAGAATAACAGGTTTTGGAAGAATCCCTCTCCTCTTTCTTCTTAATTTTGAGTATTAGACTTCGCATTACCTGACTGTTCGACTTTTAGAAGTGTAATCTACCTGAAGTGGGCGTTTATAAGCTAATAGACAGTCATCATCAGTTTTTTTTTTTTTTTTTTTTTTTTTTTTTTTTTTTTTTTTTGTAGAAGTTTGACTTCTGAACTTTTCTGATGCAGTCAGATGTGGATGTTCCTATACCTTGCTACGCCACTAGCTCTGTAGTTCGTAATGATGGACCTGCGTCTCAGCAGTGGTTACTTAGCGTTTCGTGAATCCTTTGATTGCTATACAGGGTGATTAAAAAAGAATACCACAACTTTAGGAATTTAAAACTCTGCAACGACAAAAGGCAGAGCTAAGCACTATCTGTCGGCGAATTAAGGGAGCTATAAAGTTTCATTTAATTGTACACTTGTTCGCTTGAGGCGCTGTTGACTAGGCGTCAGCGTCAGTTGATGCTAAGATGGCGACCGCTCAACAGAAAGCTTTTTGTGTTATTGAGTACGGCAGAAGTGAATCGACGACAGTTGTTCAGCGCGCATTTCGAACGAAGTATGGTGTTAAACCTCCTGATAGGTGGTGTATTAAACGTTGGTATAAACAGTTTACAGAGAATGGGTGTTTGTGCAAAGGCAAAAGTTTTGGACGGCCGAGAATGAGTGATGAAAATGTAGCATGCATCTAGCAAGCATTTGTTCGCAGCCCAGGAAAATCGACTCGCAGAGCTAGCAGAGAGCTGCAAATTCCACAATCAACTGTATGGAGAGTCCTACGAAAAAGGTTGGCACTTATCTGTCCGTAACTACCTGAACGTCAACTACCCGAGGCGATGGATCGGCCGCCAGGCAGCCCGTGACAGAGCACTTCATCACTGGCCTCCAAGAAGCCCTGATCTTACCCCCTGCGATTTTTTCTTGTGGGGGTACGCTAAGGATATGGTGTTTCGGCCACCTCTCCCAGCCACCATTGATGATTTGAAACGAGAAATAACAGCAGCTATCCAAACTGTTACGCCTGATATGCTACAGAGAGTGTGGAACGAGTTGGAGTAGCGGGTTGATATTGCTCGAGTGTCTGGAGGGGGCCATATTGAACATCTCTGAACTTGTTTTTGAGTGAAAAAAAAACCTTTTTAAATACTCTTTGTAATGATGAATAACAGAAGGTTATATTATGTTTCTTTCATTAAATACACATTTTTAAAGTTGTGGTATTCTTTTTGAATGACCCTGTATTTCCAAAAATTAATTATTGTGTTTGCCAGTTAACACTGCATACAACGAGTACAAACACTGTAATATATTAACTGATGGACGATTGCAAATGATGACCCGTCGCTAATGTTAAACTCATATCCTATATCATCAATTCTTACACAATGATTATTCCTAGTCGTTCGCTGAACATCCTCAATTTCCCCGCCCATTCCAGATACTCTGATGCTGTTTCTTACAGACGTATACAAGCACACTTTGAAAACTTTCTAGCGTTCCTTAAATCAACTAAGACTGCCATCACCAGACTGCAGCTGCAATCCGTGAATAGTCTTTGAAGTCTTATTTCTTTAAGGAACCGAGAATGATGCGGTGCCCTCATTTCTTACTTTTTATATGGTCTTTGGGCCTTTTATAATTAAATGCTCTACGAGTTGAGATTTTCACTCATCCAGCACAGATGATGCACAAGATAGTGAAGACAAAGCAATCGTTCTGAATCACTACTGTCAATCTGCGAAGTATAAAAAAAATCCCTCTTTCTTATTTACTGTCCCCTCTGGGTTTCTTCAGTATTCCGGATCTGTCCCAACTCTATCTGTCGAGAATAATAAACTGCCAAAATACAAAACTTAAGGCTTCGCTCCCATTAGCTATGGATTTGTGAGAAAGAACTCTCTGATTCTCGATTCATATATCCGCCGACAGTCGCTATTACTACAACACTACAGTCTCTGACAGTGCCAAGAAATTAAAAAATACAACATGGTGGCAATCCATATCCCTTGCCCATACAAGGCAACACATGCCCCCCTTATCCACGATGTCAGCGTCATCAAGTGACACACCGAATCTCTTCCCTGCTCTTCCTCACTCCCATACCTTCAACAGACATAATGAGATGCTATTCACATGTTTAAATAGTTAAGAAGCATATGTAGGGAAGAAAGGACATCCTAAGAAGGTACACTTCAGGACACCCCTAATGTAAGACACAGTGAAACCTCAAGAGAATATTTCCACATCTAATTTGTTATATGACGCCTCTCAAGTGTCCAAGTGGAATTTCAGAGTCTAAAATGTCATCAAACGTACCCAGAACAAAAAATGGAATGTTATTATCAAATGTCACACTGTTATTTTAAACCTGCATATGCACAAACACTTGCACACATGTGTAATATATAATTGTTAACTTTCACAATAAGTTCCCCATTGCCATTTTCATGTTCAAATACTTACAAAAGTGACATATCATGCTAAGCTTATGCTAAGTGACGTAGAAAAATCATCTGAAAAAGCATGCAACTGCCTGAAACATATAGTGTCTAAAATTTTTAGCTAAACAGGCATGCCGGCTTAAGTGGCCGAGCAGTTTTGGCGCTACAGTCTGGAACCGCGCGACCGCTACGGTCGCAGGTTCGAATCCTGCCTCGGGCATGGATGTGCGTGATGTCCATAGGTTAGTTAGGTTTAAGTAGTTCTAAGTTATAGGGTACTGATGACCACAGTAGTTAAGTCTCATAGTGCTCAGAGCCATTTTTTTTATACAGGCATACAAACAAACAAATAGCCAGTCTGAAATATTTGCAGCTACTGCAAGAATTCTAGTTTTCGGACTACACCTTGTGTAAGGCACAAGGAATCTTGAATTAAATGTTTCCGTACCTAAATTGTTCTGTTTCTTTTTTTTTAATTTTTTAACCAAATAGAGCTACGCTATACCCACAAGTCAAGAATGTAAAGGATGTTAACATTTCAGTCTGATGTTATGTTACTGATAGATCTTCGAAAGTACTGTCATCATCTGACGTTTCTACAAGTGTTTCAGTAATTTTTCTCCTTAGTTCAACAATACAGGGGTGAGGGAAGAATGTATTGTACCATCATCTCACAATAGAAAACTATATTGATGTCACTGACTGACACTTATCACTTTTTATCACAAAATATTTGGCCTGCTACAGGTTATGCACAAAAACCACTTTTGAGGAAGGTTGCTGTATTCATCAACTACTGTGTTCAAATAACTTTAGGGGAATGCAGCTGGGTGACATCGTCGGCAACCGCCGATATTTCGGCAAATCCACATTCCCTCGTTCTCAAAGCAAATTTTGCTTTACAACTTACGTCTCATTCAACTACTAAATAATACCAAACATGTAACGAAAATACATGACGTAAGCACGCACACACACACACACACACACACATTCAACATTTTCAAAAAAGAAACGAATTTAGGAAACACCATTTTAGGTAAGATGGAAGAAACTGTCTTGACAAAATCTACAGTACAGAGTATTCCTGAAACTGCACGTTTTACAATGCCCAATTTTAACTTTATAATGCTCCATGTAAGTGACGTAAATACACAACATTACCGGAAATCGTGGTGCAACAAGACAGAGATGAACGGTTTGTTCATTTAATTTACGATCTTAAACACATAAACAGAGTTTAATAACATAATAAGTAACAATTTAGTGTAAAATGACATACACATACATACACACAAACACGCACACATACAAATACACACACACACTCACTCACACACACATACACACACAAAAACACACACACACACACACGCACAGGATGATTGTCATAATATAATACACCAACAGATCTGTGATCGTGAATGAAAATTCCAACATTGCACCAAACCAGAATTTATTAAACATCAAATTATGTAAATAATATTTTTTAATAGTCTTCATTGCGATATTTTCTCTGAACAGAGTGATGTTTAAGCTATGCCATAGCCATCGTCATTAAATGCAATAGAAGTGACAGATGAAAGCATTGCTACTATTACATTAATATGTTAAAAAACCGATGAGACAGATACTGTAGCGTTCTGTTGCACTGTAACATATCATAACCACGTAAAAATAACAAATAACATGAGTACACTTACCACACATGCCTAAGCTGGTACATGTAGGACGTGAATCGTATCCTAGAGGTCGGTGACGCAACATTACATACAGACGATTAAACAAAGTAATTAATAGAAGTATCATGTGGAAGCACAATTCTTTAAAATATTCTCAGTTGCATATAAGTAAGCCAAAAACATTTTTTACAAATTTAACTATGTGAAAAACTATTTTCTGGCTGTTTACAGCCAATCACAATCTAGCAAAATGTTAAAGACTTAAAACTGGTTAAAAAAAATCAAGATATTTAATAGTCTGTTTTTTTTCTTTCTTTATTACTATGTCAGTCTCCCAAAGGTGATAGCCTGGAAATAAATGAAAACCGGTCTTCGGCCGAAATAGGTATGTATTTAAAAGATGGTTAAAATGTAGGAGATGATGACAAGAAGAGATGATTTTGTTTGAGGGAACACATAGAACCGCAGGTAGCGACTAAGGGTCAGCAATGTGCATGGAGTGGGAAGGATAGAATTGAAGGATGGTGTGAGGTGGAGCTCTGTGATAAGGATTGGAAAGAGAAGTATATCTCATGACGGATTTCTTTGTTAAGGGTTGGCAGTTTGTTGAAATTCCGCCGTTAGGGGACGGATAAGGCATGGAACTGCATGGAAGGTGGAATATGGATGTTGTGGCTCTGCTGTTTCATGGTTGAATATTATTGGTAGGAAATTGGGTGTTGTGCCTGCTTTTTGACGTTAATGTATGGCATCCGAGGGTGTTCCAGGAAGAGAAAAATGGTAGGGAAGTGGATGAGCTGTTACAAGTTGTGAGTTGGGAATGTAGGCGGAAGCGAAAGGCGAGGCGGAGTGCGTGTCATTCCAGGATTTCAAGGAACTAATAGAATTTAAGGGAGACAGGGATCCAATGTTGCCGTAGTCTGGAGTAGGGAAAAATGGACGGATGAAGCATTTATAGGTGAGGATAACGGTAAAACGATGTGGAGGTCAGGTGCGGCCTGTTAGTAGCTTCAGTGTGTTCTGGGACTTGTGTTGGATGGTAAGATGTGGGTTCTATGTTAAGTTGCTGTTGAGAAGTATGTCTTAATAATTTACTAAGGTAGTCAGAGGGACTGGTTGGTTGTAGGTGGAGAGATGGAAATCTCTACGATGGAAACGACCAGTGGTGCGACCAAAGATAATGGCTTGGCTTTTCTGTGGATTTACTTGATGTCATGATAGCGTTAGACGGATAGGAGAGATCAAGGGTGTGGTGAGGGTCCAGCAAACGGTACATCAGCATATTTCGAGGCAGGTTGGGAGTTGCAGTTTAGGAATGTATGTAGCGTACAGCATATGAAGGAAGACTGAAAGCACAGTTTTGGGACTTGCGGTGGAGCGAAATGCGCTGAAGCAGACGTGGGTGATGGTGACGTACTCCTGTTTAGAACGGTGGTGCAGGAAGGACGCTATAAGGCCGGAGTGGCCTTGCGGTTCTAGGCGCTACAGTCTGGAGCCGAACGACCGCTACCGTCGCAGGTTCGAATCCTGCATCGTGCATGGATGTGTGTGATGTCCTTAGGCTAGTTAGGTTTAATTAGTTCTAAGTTCTAGGCGACTGATGACCTCAGAAGTTAAGTCACATAGTGCTCAGAGCCATTTTTTAGTTAACTGGTAGAGCATATGTCTGTAACTTGAAGAGCAGTACAGACTGCCATACGCGCTCAAAGGCTTTTAGGAATTTAAGGGAGACATATATGACGGATTTCAGTCTGTGTAGTTGACGGGAGATTAGACATATAAAGTAAATGAGTTGACCGTCGATAGAGTAGTTTGGACGAAATCCACATTGCGTGTTCGTAATTGGTGTGTCGGTTACAAGGCGTTAATGGATTAAAAGGGTAAGAATAGTTTCAAACACTTTTCTCAAAACTGACTTGAGGCTCATAGGTCAATAGGATGAGGTCAGCCAGGGTAGTTTATTAGATTTCAGGAAGAGGAAGGTTTGGGACGTTTTCCACTGTTCTAAGAAATAATATGTGTGGGGGATGTTATTGTAAAGGATGGCAAGGGTATCGTGATTGGCTATGGGAGTGGAGGCATGTAACTGTATCGTGACCGAGTGTGGCGTTTTGCTTTTTAGCTAGTCTTACTTCAGCTGTTATTAGTTCTGGGACATTACCTCAGGTTACAGTATGTAATTCTATCGTTAATGGGCGCTGTGCTTCGCGTTTCAGAGAGTCTTTCTTCTGGTGTCAGTGGCGTGTTAGGCTGCGACGCCTTTTTTCGTCTGTTGTTATTTCGTCCCTTTTGCCCTTTATGGGTGGGGGATGGGCTGTCAGCGGTAAAATTCTCCGCTCTTTAGCCAAGAGCATTCTAAATGACATAACAAACATGAGAAGGAAAATTATCAGGCCTGTGATTTTACATTAAGAATATTAAACATGGACAGTTAAAAAGGATAAAAATTATATAAAATTAAAGAAATACAAATGAAATGTGCTGATTTTCTTCCATGAAAAAGCAGTGGAGCACTACACTTTCATCTAAGAACTGAAGGACCTGCACTGTGTTAGAAAATTTGTGGAAGGAAAGAGTATGGGCCACATATGTTAAGGGGTCTGGTAAAGAGACAGGGGGTGGTGAGGCGTGGAAACTGTGGAGATGATAGGTAGGAGGTGAAACGAATACTCAGAGTGCAGATGACGGGGAAGACAAAAGTTCAAAGTGGTTCAAATGGCTCTGAGCACTATGGGACTTAACTTCTAAGGTCATCAGTCCCCTAGAACTTAGAACTACTTAAACCTAACAAACCTAATGACATCACACACATTCATGCCTGAGGCTGGATTCGAACCTTCGACCGTACTGGTCGCGCGGTTCCAGACTGTGGCGCTTAGAACCGCTCGGCCACCTTGGTCGGGGAAGAAAAAGGGTCATGAGTATTATGATGTATAAGAGGAAAGGGATGAGGGTGATAGAGGAGGAAAAGGAGAGAGGAGCCTTGATGTCTAGTGGAATGAGTGGGGAAAGGCTGAAGTTGGTATGAAGGAAATGTGTCAGGACGGATCTCATTGCTTGGGAGTTGGCTGAAGTTGCGTTGAGATAGCAAATGGAGTGTGTGTAGGTGTAGGAACGGAGGGATGTGTTTATGAAGGCGTGGCACACCATCTTGTTAGGCGGTCCCAGGCGAGAAAATGGGGTTATTGGAATCCATGCGAGGGAAAGTAAAGGGGGCAGAAGGCGAGATAGAGTACAAGGCGTTTGATTATTTGGAGAGACTTTGGTGAAGTGGAGATCCACAGATCATTTGCATAGCAAAGAATGGGTCAGGACAGAATATTTTAGGTGTGAGGAATACTGGATGAATGGAGTCCCCTAGTTCGGTCTGTTAGTGGTTTTAGTCTGTTGTGACCTTTGTGTTCCATGGTTAGTATGTCAAGTTTCCAAGTCAGCTGCCGGTCGAGGAATAGTCCAAGACCTTTTAGTGTTTTTGTTGAATGGATAGGACAGTCGTAAATGATAAGGTAGAAGTCATGGAAGAGGAAGGTATGGGTGGTCCGTTCTATAATTATTGCTTGGATTTTGAAGGGGTTGGTTTTTAAAGCTCTTCGTTACGCCAGGAGATAAACAGATTAGGGTGTTTGGAGGGATCTTTGGGAATTGTCGAGTGTCGGGTAAAGGGTGAGGAAAGAGGTATCATCCGTATACTGAAAGAGGTGGAATGACGGGGGGGGGGGGGGGGAGGGTGCTTTGCGCAAATTCGCACTGTAAAGGATGTAAATGAGAGAAGAGAGAACGGGGCGTTTTGGCACTCCTGCAGTGGGTTGGAAGATACAAAATTTCTACTGTGTTGCTTTGGTTTTATGTTTTGTATTATAAACAAAGAAAATGGGATCATCTCTGGGTACATGTATAATTATACATAACAATAAGTAATCAAAACAAAAATTGAAAGCGAATCAGACATGAAGTAACAAGAAGATGCAAGTAAATAAGTTTTCAGAATTGTAAACGAGTGGTAGCTGAGAATGTAGTGGAGAGCCGAGGCTGAAACTAGATGGCGGTAGCTGCTAGTAGTTCCATGTTTGTTTATCTTGGATGTAGTTGTTGTGGTGCTGTTTAAGGTAGCATGTGTTCCTGCAGGGAGCGCAGTTCTACGCTGTGCACTGTGCTTCCACACAGGGATGTAGGTGACAGCGGCACGATTGTCTTCTACAAGCCTGTGACGACTCACAATGATACTTCACAGTAGAAACGCCTATGTCAGGAAATAACTTCTTCAATGATTTTGAAATGCAAGTTTCGGCTGAAATCACTTTTCTCGTTAAGTACACGATCAGTGTAATGTCTCTCAGTGTAAAAAAGATTTGCGAAGAAATTTCCATTTATTTGCGACGTACATTATTCGGCTGTTCACCAAATGATGTTTAATGGAGGCTGTATCCGTGCTCTTTAAACATTCTTTCCTCCCATTCACCATGGACCCTGCCATTGGTTGGAAGGCTTGCGTGCCTCAGCGCTACAAATAGCCGCATCATAGCTGCAACCAGAACAGAGGGCTGTCTGTTAAGAGGCCAGATAAACTTGTGGTTCCTGAAGAGAGGCAGCAGCCTTTTGAGTAGTTGCATCGGTAACAGCCTGGATGACTGACTGATCTGGCCTTGTAACATTAACCAAAACGGCATTGCTGTGCTGGTACTGCGAACGGCTGAAAGCAAGGGGAAACTACAGCCGTAATTTTTCCCCAGGGCATGCAGCCTTACTGTAAAGTTAAATGAGGATGGCTTTGGTATAATAGTCCTCCATTCGGATCTCCGGGTGGGGGCTACTCAGCAGGACGTCGTTATCAGAAGAAAGAAAGCTGTCGTCTCACGGATCGAGCGTGGAATGTCAGATCTCTTGGAAGTTTAGAAAGCGAAATGGATAGGTTAAAGTTAGATATAATGGGAAGTAGTAAAATTAGGTGGCAGGAGGAACAAGAATTCTGGTCCGGTGAAGACAGGTTTATAAATGCCAAACTAAATAGGGGTAATGCATGAACAATGGACCTTGCCGTTGGTGAGGAGGCTTGCGTGCCTCAGCGATACAGACAGCCGTACCGTAGGTGCAACCACAACGGAGGGGTATCTGTTGAGAGGCCAGACAAACGCATATTTCCTGAAGAGGGGCAGCAGCCTTTTCAGTAGTTGCAGGGACAACAGTCTGGATGATTGACTGATCTGGCCTTCTAACACTAACCAAAACGGCCTTGCTGTGCTGGTATTGCGAACGGTTGAAAGCAAGGGGACACTACAGACGTAATTTTTCCCGAGGGCATGCGGCTTTACTGTATGGTTAATGATGATGGCGTCCTCTTGAGTAAAATATTCCGGAGGTAAAATAGTCCCCCCTTCGGATCTCCGGGAGGGGACTACTCAAGAGGACGTCGTTATCAGGAGAACGAAAACTGGCGTTCTACGGATCGGACCGTGGAATATCAGGTTCCTTGGTCGGGCAGGTAGGTTAGAAATTTTAAAAAGGGAAATGGATAGGTTAAAGTTATATATAGTGGGAGTTAGTGAAATTCGGTGGCAGGAGGAACAAGACTTTTGGTCAGGCGAATACTGGGTTATAAATTCAAGGTCAAATAGGGATAATGCAGGAGTAGGTTTATTAAAGAGTAAAAAAATAGTAATGGGGGTAAGCTACTACAAACTGCATAGTGAACGCATTATTGTGGCCAAGATATACACGAAGCCCACGCCTACTACAGTGGTACAAGTTTATATGCCAACTAGCTCTGCAGATGACGAAGAAATTGAAGAAATGTATGATGAAATAAAAGAAATTATTCAGATAGTGAAGGGAGACAAAAATTTAATAGTCATGGGTGACTGGAATTCGGTAGTAGGAAAAGGGAGAGAAGGAGACGTAGTAGGTGAATATGGATTGGGGATAAGAAATGAAAGAGGAAGCCGCCTGGTAGAATTTTGTGCAGAGCATATCTTAATCATAGCTAACACTTGGTTCAAGAATCATGAAAGAAGGTTGTATACATGGAAGAACCCTGGAGATACTGAAAGGTATCAGATAGATTATATAATGGTAAGACAGAGATTTAGGAACCAGGTTTTAAATTGTAAGACATTTCCAGGGGCAGATGTGGACTCTGACCACAATCTATTGGTTATGAACTGTAGATTAAAACTGAAGAAACTGCAAAAAGGTGGGAATTTAAGGAGATGGGACCTGGATAAACTGAAAGAACCAGTGGTTGTACAGAGTTTGAGGGAGAGCGTAAGGGAACAAATGGCAGGAATGGAGGGAAAAAATACAGTAGAAGAAAAATGGGTAGCTTTGAGGGATGAAGTAGTGAAGGCAGCAGAGTGTAAGGTCTCTTGCAGCGGTCTCTCCGCGATATTTTCAGAAATTTTATAAATTATATAACTCAGTACATATCTCGAAATATCTCTTCTTATCTTACCGATTATCAATGCAAAGTAGTTTCAAGCCCAATTATTCCTTGGAGCGTCCATTTCCTCCATGGAATAGCTTCTCTGCCATCTATGTTTTCTCTTTTAAAAAGAATGAAGGAATTCTTGCCGATGTGTCGTGAAAGAAGAAGGATGTATATGTATGTATTGTTGAGCTAGTCGCCATCTTGATGAGATTCTGTATGAGAACGAATTTAATACATGAACTAAACTAAAGTAAGTGTGTTCGCGTATTATTTAACATTATTATTGTCAGTGTCTGCTTACTACGCTATGTTGCACGGGATCAGTGCGGAACGTCTGATTTACACTGGACGAACCTGCCGTTTTGTGTGCTCAAGATATCCAGTAACTTCAAATAAATAGGCTAACACAGTCTTACCAGCAGATCTCCGGTCTTCCCCATGTGATCACCGAAAGTTAATAATTATTGCAAATGTTTTCAGGAGATCGACTGACAATTTTCGTCGCACCGAGACTTCGAAAATTGCTTCACTGTCTTATGGAATTTAAGTTAAGCTCAATTTAATCAGGATAGAACAGTACTGAACTGTGTGAATGTGATAAGCCTGCTTTGTGAATGAAAATTCCCTTAACATACGCATGTTTTTACTAACCTGATCAGTGAAGCTAAATCAGGCCAGTGTGAGAGAGGTTTTTTTAAATTCTAGATCCCACAAAAAAGAAATTAAATTTGGCGACCGTGACAGGACTGATTTTTGAGCATTACTTAAACATTGTGTGAATTTTATGTTGCATGTGCACGAGAGAAAAGAAGACGAGGCCTGTTCCAGAAGTCACAATTTCGCCACGACCTTCAAGAACGTCGTTCAGGCCAGACAATATACAATTAAATTTTTGTAGATAGAAATTTTGAATAACTATTTAAATGTCAATCGGTTTGAATCAGATTGATTGAGTGACAGTTGGGTTGAACTTTAAATAGGAAGTGTTTATTATAAATGAGTATTACGCAAAGTTTAGGTCAGTGGCATCATTAACTCAGATGCGAGTGACTTTATATATTTGTTGTTCTCTGTATTAATGGTTCTTACTAGGGCGGCTTAAAAAATGGCAATGCAACAGCAGAGCGAAACACAACAGCCCTCAGCTGTTTCTGAGGTTAGTGAAACATTAGACGCTACCTTAACCGAAGTAGTGCCTAGCGGCAGCATTAGTCAGGCCCCACAACGAAGCTTAAGTGTTTCGATGTCATCTGAGCAGGACGAAATAAACCCATTGACTGTAATCATACAGCAGTTAACATTGTTAGCCAAAAATGGAACAGACTTAACTAAAGCGCAAATAGAGACTAAAAGGGAATTAACTAAAGCGCAAATAGAGACTATAAGGGAAATGAATGAACAATTAGCAGCCAATCAAGTGAAAGTATGGGAGCAATTAGAACCTAATCAAGCGGAATTAAATAATAAATTAGTAGAGAGTTTTCAGAAACTTGATGGTAAATTAAATAAAACTGCCGAAGACTTGAAAATTCAGAATGAAAAGACAGAATTCAAATTAGCTGCTCAAATTGAGCAAGTCACTCAGTAGTGTAATGAAAATGCGAAGAAGTTACGCCTAGAGCTAACTGAGTATGTTGCTACTAAGCTTGATACTATTAAAGAGCAGGTCGAGTGAATCCCACAGATAGTTCAAGCACAAGAACAGATGCAATGTTCTATGGCGGTAATTCCGGTATTAGTTGAAGTTCAAGATGAATTAAAGCAACAAGTAAATGAGATGTCAGCAGATATGCAGGATTTGAGACAATCACAAGACAAGATCCCAAAGGACATCCGAAATTTGGAAAAATCCATAAATAACATAAAGGAGAGACAAGACGAGGTTGATCATAAGGTAAACATTCTCGCGGGAAATTTCTCGCAGTTTATTTTGCAAAGGCAAAGTATTTCTTCAGACAATATTGAACATATGGTCAGAGCAGCTATACGTTCTATGACCTAGAGTTCTGAAGAAAATTTATTTAATAAAAGTTTTCGAGAAGCCAGAGAACAACAACTAGGCGAAAACCTTAAACAATGGAAACAAAAAATTGTCTATGACCTAGAGTTCTGAAGAATATTTTTTTAATGAAGGCTTTCGAGAAGCCAGAGAACAACTAGGCGAAAAACTTAAACAATGGAAAGAAAACATTGTCTATGACCTAGAGTTCTGAAGAAAATTTATTTAGTAAAGGCTTTCGAGAAGCCAGAGAGCAACTACGCGAAAAACTTAAACAATGGAAAGAAAACGTTGAGAGATCCTTAAATCTATCTCGAGAAGATTTGTGTTCCACGCAAGGAAATGAGCCCATAACAAGATCTATCAATGAAGCTACATTATTTAACCGATCAAGTACAGGCAGGGACATTAATGCACACGTTCGTTTTTGCAATCAACATCAGTCACAACACTATGAGGGTAGTCATAATGACTGTAATTGTAAAAGCAATACTGAGGAGAAAATGCTGAAACAACGTCAATTCCAGATCTACAACCCAGACAAGAAAAATGTTCATCCCGTAGTGTTTATAAGAAGTTTTAGGGGAGTATTGCCAAAAAATTGGAGTGAGTGGCAAAAGGTTAGTTTCGTGACCGGTTATATTCAGGGGTCAGGAGCTATATAGGCATCTGATATGATATCAACTTGGGACACATATGATGATTTTGAACGAGCATTTTTGTCCAAATACTGGTCCGAAGGAGTACAAGAACGTTTAAGGCAGGAGGTATTATACCCGGAACCTTTTTCCTTTTCACGTGGGTCTTTAAAGAAATACTTTGAGAAATATATAAACAAATCGCGCTATTGGGATAAGCCTATGCCTCTACAAGACGTGATTGGGATATTAAAATCTCGACTTCCGGCCAACAGCAGAAATAGAATGCTGTATATTAATGAGCGTGACCTTGACTCTTTCATGACTACGCTTGACACTATAGATATGATCGAGGAAGATGAACATCGGCCAAGACAACCGGTTATGCAGAGGAGAGCGATTGAGGCGCCATACGCAAACCGGAACGGAAACGGATTTAATAATTACTATACTTGGAATAGTCAGAGATTCAACGGAAACAATTGCAATGGAAATGGAAATTTCAATAACAGTGCTGCGAGGGGCAGATTCAGAGACAATCGAACAGGTCGCAGATACAACCCAATGTTTGGAAATGCAAGAGATTATCAGAACCAGCAGTTTTCAAATAATAATAATGCGTACAAAAAAATTCTGACCTTCGATTTGAAGCAAATAACACAACCAGTCATCAACAACAACCAGTCATAACAGAAGTAGTTGATGATTCAAGAGGAAATAATAATCGACATTTAAACTGAAGAGGGCCGCTTTATGCTCCGTAAAGTCGGCCAGGGAATACAAAAGGGGCAAACCTGTTTTAAACGAAAATAATTCCGTGGCAATGTTGAGGTATAATGAAGGCGAATTAACGTCAGATGAATTGACGAGAGACTTAGAGGCCTGTGTAGTCGAAGATAAAAGGGTTCCTGTGTCTGAGATCCTCACTGAAGTGGGAGGAATTTTAACCAATGTTGTATTGGTCATAGCTTCATCTACAGACGAAGTATCAGGAACTTTGTTTCGCAGAATTAGTAAAATTAAGAAAATCCCTGTCCTACCAGTATAAAATTGCCGAGTTATAGGTGCAGTGGGAGCAAAATCCCGGAACGTCAAGATACAAAAGCTTACAGAGATAAAATTGGGATATGTAGCTAAACAATGCACATTCCTTGTAGTGGAAAAGTTGTTAGTAGATTGTATTCTTGGCATTGGAACTTTGCAAGCCGGCAATTGCAAGTTGGACTTGGTAGAAGGAAAGGTGCATTTTAAAATCGAAGATCAATTTGTTACACTGATCTTACTGAGAAAGGAAGCAGTGTATGAGCGATATTTCCGTGGTGCTGCTGTGCAGTTGATTTGTGCTGAAAATAATAATATGTACCGACTACCGATCAAGTCAATTCAAGTAGAGGATTTCAGACAAACAGTCGAAGATTGCTGAGTCAGATTGCCTAACAGATAGTCAGAGGGAACAATTATTCAATATATTAACAGAATATGAGTCAGTTTTCGATGAAAAGCCCGGAATTATTAGAGGATATATTTGTACATTACAGATTAAGCCCCATAAGACATTTTGCCACACACACTATCCCATTCCCTGGCGATTGAAACAACCAGTTCAGGAAGAGATACAAAAATGTTAAACTGGAATCTTATTGAACCGTCGAACAGCCCATATTGTTCTCCGTTGCTTGTTGTACCAAAGCCAGGAGGAAATGTTCGATTGGTATTAGATGCAAGGGAAATTAACGAAATTATAGTACCTGTGCGCACACATCCGGAGAACATCGATGAGTTAATACAGAAATTTCAAGATGTATCCTATTTAACCAGTACTGATTTGAGAAGTTCGTTCTGGCAAGTCCAGTTAGACAAGGACTCATGAAAATACACTGCTTTTATATATGGAAGGAGAAGCTATCTGTTCAAGGTCGTTCCGTTTTGTCTCAATATCAGCTCTGGAGTTTTTATTTCTGCTTTGGACTATGCCCTAAGACCAGAACTACGTAGTCGAATAACAATTTTTGTGGACGATCTATTAATTGCCTCTATAACTTGGGAGGAACATGTACAACTTATTATGAGGATATTTGCTGTGTTCAGACAAACTGGTATAACTGCAAATCTAAAAAAAATCCCAATTTTCTCTACAGAGAATTAAATTCTTTGGATATATGATTAATGCAAAAGGCATTCTTCCAACAGAAGCGAAGATTAGTGCGATAAAAAATTTTCCAACTCCAAGAAACAGAAGACAACTGAAAGGCTTTATAGGCTTGGCTTCATTGTTTCGTCGATTTATTAAAACTCCAGCAATGAACTGTGAAGCCCTAAACCGACTCCTGAGGAAAGTTGTACCATGGCAATGGTCTAATGATTGCGAAAAGGCTTTTTGGGGAATTAAGAATCAACTGATAAATGCTCCGTTATTATACCACCCTGATATTATGTCGGATTCTGTTTAGCCACTGATTCATCAGATGTGGGATTAGGATCTTGTTTATTTCAAATTATGTACATCGATGGTGTAAAAACGTTTTGTCCAATTGCATTTGCTAGCAGAGTTTTATCCACCTGTGAAAGAGCATATACCACTACGGAATTGGAAGCTTTAGCAGTTATTTGGTCTTTGAAAAGGTTTAATTATTATGTATATTGCTCAAGGATAGCCGTTTATTGCGACCACCAATTACTAGCCTCTTTACAAACTTGTAAGTTTCTGCATCCTCGTTTTTCAAGGTGGACGCTGGCACTGCAAGAATATCAGTTTCAAATTATACATGTAGCCGGAAAAGAAAATATTATAGCTGGCGCGTGGTCAAGATTTCCAGAAGGAATAACACCTGAACTGGATGTAATTAATAAGGCAGAATTTCCAGTGCTTCATCTTCAAGAAAATAATTACAAGTTGTATTATATTCATTTATGCAAGACAATGGCTCAGCTTCAGAAGAAGGATCGACGATGGAATGCTATAATACGACATTCAATCAACAAAATCCTATGGTCAATTTGGAATACTGCCGGCTTGTGAATAATATTTTATTTTTTAAATCTGGGAAGGCTGAGAATCCAAAGTGGTGTGTCTGCATACCCGAAGAATATGAAGAACGATTAATTTGGTTTACACATTTGACCTGGGGTCATGTTGGTGTTGTAAAGTGTGCTAATAAGATTAGATATTATTGTTACTTCCCAAATATAAGCCGAAAAGTGCACTAAGTCATACAGAAATGTGTTCTCTGTCAAAAGGCTAAGCTGGACAACAAGGGAATTAAAATGGCGCTTCACTCAATAATACCTGAAGCACCAAGATCACTTATATCATGTGATATTTGTGGACCACTTCCTAGAGCCAGAGGTCGTGTTAAGTACATTATTGGATTCTGTGATGTGTTTACAAAATATGTTAAACTATATCCTATAAAATCAGCAACTGTAAGAGCTGCCGCAGTAAAGTTTGTAAATGACTTCATTCCTCATGCAGGGATTCCAAAATAAATAACCTCTGACAATGCGAAGATATTTACATCTTGCTATCATCCACAAAGGGAATTTAATTGAACGGGTTTTTCGAGAACTAAACAGATTCATGAGAACGTACTGTAAAGATAAACAAACAACCTGGATAAACTATTTGACCGAGTTTGAGCAGATTTATAATAATTTACCTCATAGTTCTATAAACTTTACCCCGAATGAACTGATGTTCAGAGATAACGAAAGAAACCTTTGGGTAGATAACTTGCCTAAACTCGAGGACACCAAAATGTCATGGGAAGAAAAAATTCGCAATGCTGTCATTAATATTACGGAGAAAGCAAGACAGCGAAAGGAAATCCATGACAGAAACGGATTCAGACTTTCAATATTGGACAGAAAATTCTTTTAAGAAGACACATCAAGTCATCAAGGTTGAAGAAGACCATCAGAAAATGGAATCTAATTTATACAGGTCCATATATAATAGTTGATATACCGAATTCTGGTGCGTATTTATTAGCATATCCGGATTCCGGAAGAATAAAAGCAATATTTCCCCATGTAAACCTAAAGAGGTACTTTTAAGGAAAGTGTTTCAAATTAAATGAAAAGTCTGTATGAAGTGTTTGGGTGTTGAAAAAAAAATTGAAGTGCGAAGAACAGTATGCCTCAGCTACTGTGATAAGTTAAATGACAGCATGCCAGCCATCTGTGATAGTTTAATGAACAGTAAGCGATTGCTTCTGTGATAGTATACGAATATTTAGAAAAGTAGGTGGAACTGTAGCTATTGCTGCTGTGAAGACTTACGGATTATCTGTCTACACGATGACCACCAAAGAAGCTTGTGCGTGTGAAATAATATACATTCAGGGAGTGTTAATCTCCAGTGAGAATAAGTCTACTGAAACTATATAATCGAATACGGCGCTTGCGTGTGAAGTTAGTGTTTGTAAACTGACAGTTCACAGGAGAACAAATGAACCGCGTTAGGAAATTAGAATCGATTGCTACTGTCCACAGATATAAAGACTCGCTGGTTTTTTTGGCGCGAGCTAAATTCTATTCAAGAGAATTTAATTAACTAGCTTAGTGTGTGTTTATAAAATTAGAGTTAATAAGAAAGTTCTTCAATGAATTTATAATAATGTGTAATTTTCCAGTTGGATTTGTTTATTGTTATATTGCATTCATATATGTTCATGAGAAAATGCGGCAATCGGAGTATAAAAGAGAAAAATTTGATCTTCAATCGATACTAACAAAGATTAATTTCAGCTGGAGAGGTCATGCAGCAAGACGTAATTAAACGTTCTCTTTCAGCAAAATTTCATTTTAATCATGTGTGAGTAAGATGTAATTTTTTTTTTTTTTTTTTTTTTTTGGAAATTGTCTCAAATAATAATGTTTTTAACATTCTGACATGCTATCCACGTTCGTACTTGAAACCAAATTAGGAAAGATTCAGATCTACTTCCACCTGGAAAAGCCAACGGAAAAAAAAATTAAAACCAGGATTAGAACCTTTCAGCTTACTCAAGAAGATGGGTGAAATTATCCACGTTTTTCAAAGTTGTTTTTCGATCTGGAGTTGTGATATTGTGCAACTACAGTATCGATGAAGACACCTAGGTGTGGAAAGTATAAGACGAATGGATTTTCGCATTCCTCAGATGGAAGATTGGATGGATCAGGTCCATATTTGAGTTCAAAATGAATCTGGAGAAATTCGACTTACCCTTCTCTTCCAGGAATCTTTAATAGTTGACCATTCCTTAGGCGAATTTCGATTGTTTCATGCCAAAATCCTCAGTACCTGTTCCTGAGGTTTCTTCTGGTCTCTCAAATCCGTTACGTCTCCTGTCCGGTACACCAATGAGACGACTGTCCTCCGTGCTGTGTCCCATGTTCCTGTTCGATCAGTTTCACCGCAGTTCAGCAAGACATCGATGAAGAAAATTTTTCAGTAGATTGTAAAAAATTTGCATGAGTAAAGATTTTTTTTTTTTGGGCATGAGGCAGATTTTATCTTTCCTATGAATTCTAGAATATCTCTCAAATTTCTAAGTTATTCTGTCTTTCCTATCATCTGTGATACCTAGTTGGGGTCTAAGCCTCCAGGTTTTCCGGGGTTTCCCTGTGAAGGCCAGTTCCTGAATAGGTAGAGCTGATTAACAACTATATAAGACCATCATCCCTGGTTGTGTACGTGGGATGCGGGTATGCCCCAGTACACGTGAAAGCAACAACTAAACATCAAGGTAACGAAGACACCAAACCTCTTTCAATTCTTGTAATCAAAAAAATCTTACTAACTTCTTAAAATTTATAGGAAGGTATGTTCCAAAATTCTAACGAGTTAGCTAAGCCAATAGTTAGCTCGCAAAGTGTGTACATATCAACTTTGCTCGCTGCGAGGGACGATGTAATGTCTCTTGCAGCGGTGTCTCCGCGATATTTTCAGAAATTTTATAAATTATATAACTCAGTACATATCTCGAAATATCTCTTCTTATCTTACCGATTATCAATGCAAAGTAATTTCAAGCCCAATTATTCCTTGGAGCGTCCATTTCCTCCATGGAATAGCTTCTCTGCCATCTATGTTTTCTCTTTTAAAAAGAATGAAGAAATTCTTGCCGATTTGTCGTGAAAGAAGAAGGATGTATATGTATGTATTGTTGAGCTAGTCGCCATCTTGATGAGATTCTGTATGAGAACGAATTTAATATATGAACTAAACTAAAGTAAGTGTGTTCGCGTATTATTTAACTGATTATTATTGACAGCGTCTGCTTACTACGCTGTGTTGCACGGGATCAATGGGGAACATCTGATTTACACTGGACGAACCTGCCGTTTTGTGTGCTCAGGTTATCCAGTTACTTCAAATAAATAGGCTAACACGGTCTTATCAGCAGATCTCCGGTCTTCCCCATGTGATCACCGAAAGTTAATAATCATTACAAATGTTTTCAGGAGATCGACTGACAATTTTCGTCGCACCGAGTCTTCGATATTGCTTCTCTGCCTTATGGAATTTAAGTTAAGCTCATTTTAATGATGATAGAACAGTATTGAACTGTGTGAATGAGATAAGCCTGCTTTGTGAATGAAAATTCCCTTAACATACACATGTTTTTACTATCCTCATCAGTGAAGCTAAATCAGGCCGGTGTGAGAGACGTTTTTTTAAATTTTAGATCCCACAAAATAAATATTAAAAGAGGATGAAGTAGGTAAAAAGACGAGGGCTAGTAGAGATCCTTGTGTAACTGAAGAAATATTGAATTTAATTGATGAAAGGAGAAAATATAAAATTGCAGTAAATGAAGCAGGCAATAAGGAATACAAACGCCTCAAAAATGAGATCGACAGGAAGTGCAAAATGGCTAAGCACGGGTGGCTAGAGGATAAATGTAAGGATGTAGAGGCTTATCTCACTAGGGGTAAGTGGATACTGCATACAGGAAAATTAAGGAGACCTTTTGAGAAAAGAGAACCACTGGTTTGAATATCAAGAGCTCAGATTGAAACCCAGTTCTAAGCAAAGAAGGGAAAGCAGAAAGGTGGAAGGAGTATATAGAGGGTTTATACAAGGGCAATGTACTTGAGGACAATATTATGGGAATGGAAGAGGATGTAGATGAAGATGAAATGGGAGATATGATTCAGAGTGAAGATTTTGACAGAGCACTGAAAGACCTGAGTGGAAACAAGGCCCCGGGAGTAGACAACATTCCATTAGAACTGCTGACGGCCTTGGGAGAGCCAGTCCTGACAAATCTCTACCATCTGGTGAGGAAGATGTATGAGACAGGCGACATACCCTCAGACTTCAAGACGAATATAATAATCCCAACCCCAAAGTAAGCAGGTGTTGACAGATGTGAAAAATACCGAACTATCACTTTAATAAGTCACGGGTGTAAAATACTAACGCGAATTCTTTACAGACGGATGGAAAAACTAGTAGAAGCCGACCTTGGGGAAGATGAGTTTGGATTCCGTAGAAATATTGGAACACGTGAGGCAATACTGACCCTACGGCCTATCTTAGAAGTTAGGTTAAGGAAAGGCAAACCTACGTTTCTAGCATTTGTAGACTTAGAGAAAGCTTTTGACAATGTTGACTGTAATACTCTCTTTCAAATTCTGAAGGTGTCAGGGGTAAAATATAGGGAACGAAAGGCTATTTACAATTTGTATAGAAACCAAATTGCAGTTATAAGAGTTGAGGGGCATGAAAGGGAAGCAATGGTTGAGAAGGGAGTGAGGCAGGGTTTTAGCCTCTCCCCGACGTTATTCAAGCTGTATCGTGCGCAAGCAGTGAAGGAAACAAAAGAAAAATTTGGTGTAAGTATTACAATCCGTGGAGAAGAAATAAAAACTTTGAGGTTCGCCGATGACATTGTAATTCTGTCAGAGACAGCAAAGGACTTGGAAGAGCAGTTGATCGGAATCTGATGGTGTATTGAAGGGAGGATATAAGATGAACAACAACAAAAGCAAAACGAGGATAATGGAATGTAGTCGAATTAAGTTGGGTGATGTTGAGGGTATTAGATTAGGAAATGAGACGCTTAAAGTAGTAAAGGAGTTTTGCTATTTGGGGAGCAAAATAACTGATGATGGTTGAAGTAGAGTGGATATAAAATGTAGACTGGCAATTGAAAGGAAAGCGTCTGTGAAGAAGAGAAATTTGTTAACATCGAGTATCGATTTAATTGTTAGGAAGTCCTTTCTGAAAGTATTTGTATGGAGTGTAGCCATGTATGGAAGTGAAACATGCACGATAAATAGTTTAGACAAGAAGAGAATAGAAGCTTTCGAAATGTGGTGCTACAGAAGAATGCTGAAGATTAGATGGGTAGCTCACATAACTAATGAGGTGGTGTTGAATAGGATTGGGGAGAAGAGAAGTTTTTGGCACAACTTGACTAGAAGATGGGATCGGTTGGCAGGACATGTTCCGAGGCATCAAGGGATCACCAATTTAGTATTGGAGGGCAGCGTGGAGGGTAAAAATCGTAGAGGGAGACCAAGAGATGAATACACCAAGCAGATTCAGAAGGATGTAGGTTGTAGTAGGTACTGGGAGATGAAGAAGCTTGCACAGGATAGAGTAGCATGGAGAGCTGCATCAAACCAGTCTCAGGACTGAAGGCCACAACAACAACGTGCAGTAGTAGATTTAATAATTATTAAAAAAGTAGGAGCGAGGGTAAGCTACTACGAACAGCATAGTGAATGCATTATTGTAGCCAAGACAGACACGAAGCCCACAAGTTTATATATCAACTAGCTCCACAGATGACGAAGAGATTCACGAAATGTATATTGATATAAAAGAAATTATTTAGACAGAGAAGGGAGACGAAATTTTAATAGTCATGGGGGACAGGAATTCGATAGTAGGAAAAGGAACGGAAAGAAAAGTAGTAGGTGAACATGCAGTGGGGGTAAGGAATGAAAGAGGAAGCCGCTTGGTAGAATTTTGCACAGAGCAAAACTTAATCATGGATTTAGGAATCATATAAGAAGGTTGTATACGTGGAAGACGCCTTGACACACTGAAATGTTTCAGATTATATATTGAACTGAAGAACCAGTTCTTAAATTGTAAGACATTTCAGGGGTAGATGTGGACTCTGACCACAATCCATTGGTTATGAACTGTAGATTAAAACTGGGGCAACTGAAAAAAGCAGGAAAATTAAGGACATAGGACCTGAATACACTGTAGGGACCGGAGGTTTTCGAGAGTTCCAGAGAAAGCGTTAGGAAACGATTGACAAGAACGGATGAAATAAATACAGTGGAAGAAGAATGGGTAGCTTTGAAAGATGAAA